>NW_027309791.1:4006993-5342658 GCF_047496795.1 Chiloscyllium punctatum
GGGGCAGAAACAGAGGGAGTGAAACAGAGGGGCTGAAACAGAGGGCGAGAAACAGAGGGGCTGAAACAGAGGGCGAGAATAGGAGGGGCTGAAACAGAGGGGCTGAAACAGAGGGGCTGAAACAGAGGGCGAGAAACAGAGGGGCTGAAACAGAGGGCGAGAAACAGAGAGGCTGAAACAGAGGACGAGAAACAGAGGGGCTGAAACAGAGGGGCTGAAACAGAGGGGCTGAATCAGAGGGGCTGAATCGGAGGGGCTGAAACAGAGGGGCTGAAACTGAGGGGCTGAAACAGAGGGCGAGAAACAGAGGGGCTGAAAAAGAGGGGCAGAAACAGAGGGGCTGAAACAGAGGGGCTGAAACAGAGGGCGAGAAACAGAGGGGCTGAATCAGAGGGGCTGAATCAGAGGGTCTGAAACAGAGGGGCTGAAACAGTGGGCGAGAAACTAAGGGACTTAAACAGCGGGCGAGAAACATAGTGCGAGAAACAGAGGGGCTGAAACAGAGGGGCTGAAACAGACGGGCTGAAACAGAGAGCCTGAAACAGAGGGGCTGAATCAGAAGGGCTGAAACAGAGGGGCTGAAATAGATGGGCTGAAACAGAGGGATGAATCAGAGGGGCTGAAACAGAGGGGCTGAATCAGAGGGGCTGAAACAGAGGGCGAGAAACAGAGGGGCTGAAACAGAGGGCGAGAAACAGAGGGGCTGAAACAGAGGGCGAGAAACAGAGGGGCTGAAACAGAGAGGCTGAAACAGAGGGGCTGAAACAGAGGGGCTGAAACAGAGGGCAAGAAACAGAGGCGCTGAAACAGAGGGCGAGAAACAGAGGGGCTGAAACAGAGGGGCTGAAAAGAGGTGCTGAAACAGAGAGTGTGAATCAGAGGGGCTGAAACAGAGGGCGAGAAACAGAGGGGCTGAAACAGAAGGCGAGAATCAGAGGGGCTGAAACAGAGGGCAAGAAACAGAGGGGCTGAAACAGAGTGGCTGAAACAGAAGGGCTGAAACAGAGGGGCTGAAACAGAGGGCGAGAAACAGAGGGGCTGAATCAGAGGGGCTGAATCAGAGGGGCTGAAACAGAAGGCGAGAAACAGAGAGGCTGAAACAGAGGGCGAGAAACAGAGGGGCAGAAACAGAGGGCGAGAAACAGAGGGGCTGAAACAGAGGGGCTGAAACAGAGGGCGAGAAACAGAGGGGCTGAAACAGAGGGCAAGAAACAGAGGGGCTGAAACAGAGGGGCTGAAACAGAGGGGCTGAAACAGAGGGCGAGAAACAGAGGGGCTAAAACAGAGGGCGAGAAACAGAGGGGCTGAAACAGAGGGCGAGAAACAGAGGGGCTGAAACAGAGGGGCTGAAACAGAGGGGCTGAAACAGAGGGGCTGAATCGGAGGTGCTGAAACAGAGGGGCTGAAACAGAGGGGCTGAAACAGAGGGCGAGAAACAGAGGGGCTGAAACAGAGGGGCAGAAACAGAGGGGCAGAAACAGAGGGGCTGAAACAGAGGGCGAGAAACAGAGGGGCTGAAACAGAGGGCGAGAAACAGAGGGGCTGAAACAGAGGGGCTGAAACAGAGGGGCTGAAACAGAGGGCGAGAAACAGAGGGGCTGAAACAGAGGGCGAGAAACAGAGAGGCTGAAACAGAGGGCGAGAAACAGAGGGGCTGAAACAGAGGGGCTGAAACAGAGGGCGAGAAACAGAGGGGCTGAATCAGAGGGGCTGAATCGGAGGGGCTGAAACACAGGGGCTGAAACAGAGGGGCTGAAACAGAGGGCGAGAAACAGAGGGGCTGAAACAGAGGGGCAGAAACAGAGGGGCTGAAACAGAGGGGCTGAAACAGAGGGCGAGAAACAGAGGGGCTGAATCAGAGGGGCTGAATCAGAGGGGCTGAAACAGAGGGGCTGAAACAGTGGGCGAGAAACAGAGGGGCTGAAACAGAGGGGCTGAAACAGAGGGCGAGAAACAGAGGGGCTGAAACATAGGGGCTGAAACAGAGGGTGCTGAAACAGAGGGGCTGAATCGGATGTGCTGAAACAGAGGGTGAGAAACAGAGGGGCTGAAAAAGAGGGCGAGAAACAGAGGGGCTGAAACAGAGGGGCAGAAACAGAGGGACTGAAACAGAGGGGCTGAAACAGAGTGCAAGAAACAGAGGGGCTGAAACAGAGGGCGAGAAACAGAGGGGCTGAAACAGAGGGGCTGAAACAGAGGGGCTGAAACAGAGGGCAAGAAACAGAGGGGCTGAAACAGAGGGCGAGAAACAGAGAGGCTGAAACAGAGGGCGAGAAACAGAGGGGCTGAAACAGAGGGGCTGAAACAGAGGGGCTGAATCAGAGGGGCTGAATCGGAGGGGCTGAAACAGAGGGGCTGAAACAGAGGGGCTGAAACAGAGGGCGAGAAACAGAGGGGCTGAAACAGAGGGGCAGAAACAGAGGGGCTGAAACAGAGGGTCTGAAACAGAGGGCGAGAAACAGAGGGGCTGAATCAGAGGGGCTGAATCAGAGGGGCTGAAACAGAGAGGCTGAAACAGTGGGCGAGAAACTAAGGGACTGAAACAGCGGACGAGAAACAGAGTGCGAGAAACAGATGGGCTGAAACAGAGGGGCTGAAACAGACGGGCTGAAACAGAGAGCCTGAAACAGTGGGGCTGAATCAGAAGGGCTGAAACAGAGGGGCTGAAATAGATGGGCTGAAACTGAGGGATGAATCAGAGGGGCTGAAACAGAGGGGCTGAATCAGAGGGGCTGAAACAGAGGGCGAGAAACAGAGGGGCTGAAACAGAGGGCGAGAAACAGAGGGGCTGAAACAGAGGGCGAGAAACAGAGGGCAAGAAACAGAAGGGCTGAAACAGAGGGCGAGAAACAGAGTGGCTGAAACAGAGGGGCTGAAAAAGAGGTGCTGAAACAGAGAGTGTGAATCAGAGGGGCTGAAACAGAGGGCGAGAAACAGAGGGGCTGAAACAGAAGGCGAGGATTAGAGGGGCTGAAACAGAGGGCAAGAAACAGAGGGGCTGAAACAGAGTGGCTGAAACAGAAGGGCTGAAACAGAGGGGCTGAAACAGAGGGCGAGAAACAGAGGGGCTGAATCAGAGGGGCTGAATAAGAGGGGCTGAAACAGAGGGGCTGAATCAGAGGGGCTGAAACAGAAGGCGAGAAACAGAGAGGCTGAAACAGAGGGCGAGAAACAGAGGGGCAGAAACAGAAGGCGAGAAACAGAGGGGCTGAAACAGAGGGGCTGAAACAGAGGGCGAGAAACAGAGGGGCTGAAACAGAGGGCAAGAAACAGAGGGGCTGAAACAGAGGGGCTGAAACAGAGGGGCTGAAACAGAGGGCGAGAAACAGAGGGGCTGAAACAGAGGGCGAGAAACAGAGGGGCTGAAACAGAGGGCGAGAAACAGAGGGGCTGAAACAGAGGGGCTGAAACAGATGGGCTGAATCAGAGGGGCTGAATCGGAGGGGCTGAAACAGAGGGGCTGAAACAGAGGGGCTGAAACAGAGGGCGAGAAACAGAGGGGCTGAAACAGAGGGGCAGAAACAGAGGGGCTGAAACAGAGGGGCTGAAACAGAGGGCGAGAAACAGAGGGGCTGAATCAGAGGGGCTGAATCAGAGGGGCTGAAACAGAGGGGCTGAAACAGTGGGCGAGAAACTAAGGGAGTGAAACAGCGGGCGAGAAACAGAGTGCGAAAAACAGAGGGGCTGAAACAGAGGGGCTGAAACAGACGGGCTGAAACAGAGAGCCTGAAACAGAGGGGCTGAATCAGAAGGGCTGAAACAGAGGGGCTGAAATAGATGGGCTGAAACAGACGGGATGAATCAGAGGGGCTGAAACAGAGGGGCAGAATCAGAGGGTCTGAAACAGAGGGCGAGAAACAGAGGGGCTGAAACAGAGGGCGAGAAACAGAGGGGCTGAAACAGAGGGCGAGAAACAGAGGGGCTGAAACAGAGAGGCTGAAACAGAGGGGCTGAAACAGAGGGGCTGAAACAGAGGGCAAGAAACAGAGGGGCTGAAACAGAGGGCGAGAAACAGAGGGGCTGAAACAGAGGGGCTGAAACAGAGGGCGAGAAACAGAGGGGCTGAAACAGAGGGCGAGAAACAGAGGGGCTGAAACAGAGGGCGAGAAACAGAGGGCGAGAAACAGAGGGACTGAAACAGTGGAGCTGAAACAGAGGGGCTGAAACAGAGGGCGAGAAACAGAGGGGCTGAAACAGAGGGCGAGAAACAGAGGGGCTGAAACAGCGGGCGAGAAACAGAAGGGCTGAAACAGAGGGGCTGAAACAGAGGGCGAGAAACAGAGGGGCTGAAACAGAGGGCGAGAAACAGAGGGGCTGAAACAGAGAGGCTGAAACAGAGGGGCTGAAACAGAGGGGCTGAAACAGAGGGCAAGAAACAGAGGGGCTGAAACAGAGGGCGAGAAACAGAGGGGCTGAAACAGAGGGGCTGAAAAAGAGGTGCTGAAACAGAGAGTGTGAATCAGAGGTGCTGAAACAGAGAGTGTGAATCAGAGGGGCTGAAACAGAGGGCGAGAAACAGAGGGGCTGAAACAGATGGCGAGAATCAGAGGGGCTGAAACAGAGGGCAAGAAACAGAGGGGCTGAAACAGAGTGGCTGAAACAGAAGGGCTGAAACAGAGGGGCTGAAACAGAGGGCGAGAAACAGAGGGGCTGAATCAGAGGGGCTGAATCAGAGGGGCTGAAACAGAAGGCGAGAAACAGAGAGGCTGAAACAGAGGGCGAGAAACAGAGGGGCAGAAACAGAGGGCGAGAAACAGAGGGGCTGAAACAGAGGGGCTGAAACAGAGGGCGAGAAACAGAGGGGCTGAAACAGAGGGCAAGAAACAGAGGGGCTGAAACAGAGGGGCTGAAACAGAGGGGCTGAAACAGAGGGCGAGAAACAGAGGGGCTAAAACAGAGGGCGAGAAACAGAGGGGCTGAAACAGAGGGCGAGAAACAGAGGGGCTGAAACAGAGGGGCTGAAACAGAGGGGCTGAAACAGAGGGGCTGAATCGGAGGTGCTGAAACAGAGGGGCTGAAACAGAGGGGCTGAAACAGAGGGCGAGAAACAGAGGGGCTGAAACAGAGGGGCAGAAACAGAGGGGCAGAAACAGAGGGGCTGAAACAGAGGGCGAGAAACAGAGGGGCTGAAACAGAGGGGCTGAATCGGAGGTGCTGAAACAGAAGAGCTGAAACAGAGGGGCTGAAACAGAGGGCGAGAAACAGTGGGGCTGAATCAGAGGGGCTGAATCAGAGGGGCTGAAACAGAGGGGCTGAATCAGAGGGGCTGAAACAGAAGGCGAGAAACAGAGAGGCTGAAACAGAGGGCGAGAAACACAGGGGCAGAAACAGAAGGCGAGATACACAGGGGCTGAAACAGAGGGCGAGAAACAGAGGGGCTGAAACAGAGGGCGAGAAACAGAGGGGCTGAAACAGAGGGGCTGAAACAGAGGGGCTGAAACATAGGGCGAGAAACAGAGGGGCTGAAACAGAGGGCGAGAAACAGAGGAGCTGAAACAGAGGGCGAGAAACAGAGGGGCTGAAACAGAGGGGCTGAAACAGAGGGTGCTGAAACAGAGGGGCTGAATCGGATGTGCTGAAACAGAGGGGCTGAAACAGAGGGGCTGAAACAGAGGGCGAGAAACAGAGGGGCTGAAACAGAGGGGCAGAAACAGAGGGAGTGAAACAGAGGGGCTGAAACAGAGGGCGAGAAACAGAGGGGCTGAAACAGAGGGCGAGAAACAGAGGGGCTGAAACAGAGGGGCTGAAACAGAGGGGCTGAAACAGAGGGCGAGAAACAGAGGGGCTGAAACAGAGGGCGAGAAACAGAGAGGCTGAAACAGAGGGCGAGAAACAGAGGGGCTGAAACAGAGGGGCTGAAACAGAGGGGCTGTATCAGAGGGGCTGAATCGGAGGGGCTGAAACAGAGGGGCTGAAACAGAGGGGCTGAAACAGAGGGCGATAAACAGAGGGGCTGAAAAAGAGGGGCAGAAACAGAGGGGCTGAAACAGAGGGGCTGAAACAGAGGGCGAGAAACAGAGGGGCTGAATCAGAGGGGCTGAATCAGAGGGGCTGAAACAGAGGGGCTGAAACAGTGGGCGAGAAACTAAGGGACTGAAACAGCGGGCGAGAAACAGAGTGCGAGAAACAGAGGGGCTGAAACAGAGGGGCTGAAACAGACGGGCTGAAACAGAGAGCCTGAAACAGTGGGGCTGAATCAGAAGGGCTGAAACAGAGGGGCTGAAATAGATGGGCTGAAACAGAGGGATGAATCAGAGGGGCTGAAACAGAGGGGCTGAATCAGAGGGGCAGAAACAGAGGGCGAGAAACAGAGGGGCTGAAACAGAGGGCGAGAAACAGAGGGGCTGAAACAGAGGGCGAGAAACAGAGGGGCTGAAACAGAGAGGCTGAAACAGAGGGGCTGAAACAGAGGGGCTGAAACAGAGGGCAAGAAACAGAGGCGCTGAAACAGAGGGCGAGAAACAGAGGGGCTGAAACAGAGGGGCTGAAAAAGAGGTGCTGAAACAGAGAGTGTGAATCAGAGGGGCTGAAACAGAGGGCGAGAAACAGAGGGGCTGAAACAGAAGGCGAGAATCAGAGGGGCTGAAACAGAGGGCAAGAAACAGAGGGGCTGAAACAGAGTGGCTGAAACAGAAGGGCTGAAACAGAGGGGCTGAAACAGAGGGCGAGAAACAGAGGGGCTGAATCAGAGGGGCTGAATCAGAGGGGCTGAAACAGAAGGCGAGAAACAGAGAGGCAGAAACAGAGGGGCTGAAACAGAGGGGCTGAAACAGAGGGCGAGAAACAGAGGGGCTGAAACAGAGGGCAAGAAACAGAGGGGCTGAAACAGAGGGGCTGAAACAGAGGGCGAGAAACAGAGGGGCTAAAACAGAGGGCGAGAAACAGAGGGGCTGAAACAGAGGGCGAGAAACAGAGGGGTTGAAACAGAGGGGCTGAAACAGAGGGGCTGAAACAGAGGGGCTGAATCGGAGGTGCTGAAACAGAGGGGCTGAAACAGAGGGGCTGAAACAGAGGGCGAGAAACAGAGGGGCTGAAACAGAGGGGCAGAAACAGAGGGGCAGAAACAGAGGGGCTAAAACAGAGGGCGAGAAACGGAGGGGCTGAAACAGAGGGCGAGAAACAGAGGGGCTGAAACAGAGGGGCTGAAACAGAGGGGCTGAAACAGAGGGCGAGAAACAGAGGGGCTGAAACAGAGGGCGAGAAACAGAGAGGCTGAAACAGAGGGCGAGAAACAGAGGGGCTGAAACAGAGGGGCTGAAACAGATGGGCTGAATCAGAGGGGCTGAATCGGAGGGGCTGAAACAGAGGGGCTGAACCAGAGGGGCTGAAACAGAGGGCGAGAAACAGAGGGGCTGAAACAGAGGGGCAGAAACAGAGGGGCTGAAACAGAGGGGCTGAAACAGAGGGCGAGAAACAGAGGGGCTGAATCAGAGGGGCTGAATCAGAGGGGCTGAAACAGAGGGGCTGAAACAGTGGGCGAGAAACAGAGGGGCTGAAACAGAGGGGCTGAAACAGAGGGCGAGAAACAGAGGGGCTGAAACATAGGGGCTGAAACAGAGGGTGCTGAAACAGAAGGGGCTGAATCGGATGTGCTGAAACAGAGGGTGAGAAACAGAGGGGCTGAAACAGAGGGCGAGAAACAGAGGGGCTGAAACAGAGGGGCAGAAACAGAGGGACTGAAACAGAGGGGCTGAAACAGAGTGCAAGAAACAGAGGGGCTGAAACAGAGGGCGAGAAACAGAGGGGCTGAAACAGAGGGGCTGAAACAGAGGGGCTGAAACAGAGGGCGAGAAACAGAGGGGCTGAAACAGAGGGCGAGAAACAGAGAGGCTGAAACAGAGGGCGAGAAACAGAGGGGCTGAAACAGAGGGGCTGAAACAGAGGGGCTGAATCAGAGGGGCTGAATCGGAGGGGCTGAAACAGAGGGGCTGAAACAGAGGGGCTGAAACAGAGGGCGAGAAACAGAGGGGCTGAAACAGAGGGGCAGAAACAGAGGGGCTGAAACAGAGGGGCTGAAACAGAGGGCGAGAAACAGAGGGGCTGAATCAGAGGGGCTGAATCAGAGGGGCTGAAACAGAGGGGCTGAAACAGTGAGCGAGAAACTAAGGGACTGAAACAGCGGGCGAGAAACAGAGTGCGAGAAACAGAGGGGCTGAAACAGAGGGGCTGAAACAGACGGGCTGAAACAGAGAGCCTGAAACAGAGGGGCTGAATCAGAAGTGCTGAAACAGAGGGGCTGAAATAGATGGGCTGAAACAGAGGGATGAATCAGAGGGGCTGAAACAGAGGGGCTGAATCAGAGGGGCTGAAACAGAGGGCGAGAAACAGAGGGGCTGAAACAGAGGGCGAGAAACAGAGGGGCTGAAACAGAGGGCGAGAAACAGAGGGCAAGAAACAGAAGGGCTGAAACAGAGGGCGAGAAACAGAGTGGCTGAAACAGAGGGGCTGAAAAAGAGGTGCTGAAACAGAGAGTGTGAATCAGAGGGGCTGAAACAGAGGGCGAGAAACAGAGGGGCTGAAACAGAAGGCGAGGATTAGAGGGGCTGAAACAGAGGGCAAGAAACAGAGAGGCTGAAACAGAGTGGCTGAAACAGAAGGGCTGAAACAGAGGGGCTGAAACAGAGGGCGAGAAACAGAGGGGCTGAATCAGAGGGGCTGAATAAGAGGGGCTGAAACAGAGGGGCTGAATCAGAGGGGCTGAAACAGAAGGCGAGAAACAGAGAGGCTGAAACAGAGGGCGAGAAACAGAGGGGCAGAAACAGAAGGCGAGAAACAGAGGGGCTGAAACAGAGGGGCTGAAACAGAGGGCGAGAAACAGAGGGGCTGAAACAGAGGGCAAGAAACAGAGGGGCTGAAACAGAGGGGCTGAAACAGAGGGGCTGAAACAGAGGGCGAGAAACAGAGGGGCTGAAACAGAGGGCGAGAAACAGAGGGGCTGAAACAGAGGGCGAGAAACAGAGGGGCTGAAACAGAGGGGCTGAAACAGATGGGCTGAATCAGAGGGGCTGAATCGGAGGGGCTGAAACAGAGGGGCTGAAACAGAGGGCGAGAAACAGAGGGGCTGAAACAGAGGGGCAGAAACAGAGGGGCTGAAACAGAGGGGCTGAAACAGAGGGCGAGAAACAGAGGGGCTGAATCAGAGGGGCTGAATCAGAGGGGCTGAAACAGAGGGGCTGAAACAGTGGGCGAGAAACTAAGGGAGTGAAACAGCGGGCGAGAAACAGAGTGCGAAAAACAGAGGGGCTGAAACAGAGGGGCTGAAACAGACGGGCTGAAACAGAGAGCCTGAAACAGAGGGGCTGAATCAGAAGGGCTGAAACAGAGGGGCTGAAATAGATGGGCTGAAACAGACGGGATGAATCAGAGGGGCTGAAACAGAGGGGCAGAATCAGAGGGGCTGAAACAGAGGGCGAGAAACAGAGGGGCTGAAACAGAGGGCGAGAAACAGAGGGGCTGAAACAGAGGGCGAGAAACAGAGGGGCTGAAACAGAGAGGCTGAAACAGAGGGGCTGAAACAGAGGGGCTGAAACAGAGGGCAAGAAACAGAGGGGCTGAAACAGAGGGCGAGAAACAGAGGGGCTGAAACAGAGGGGCTGAAACAGAGGGCGAGAAACAGAGGGGCTGAAACAGAGGGCGAGAAACAGAGGGGCTGAAACAGAGGGCGAGAAACAGAGGGCGAGAAACAGAGGGACTGAAACAGTGGAGCTGAAACAGAGGGGCTGAAACAGAGGGCGAGAAACAGAGGGGCTGAAACAGAGGGCGAGAAACAGAGGGGCTGAAACAGCGGGCGAGAAACAGAAGGGCTGAAACAGAGGGGCTGAAACAGAGGGGCTGAAACAGAGGGGCTGAATCGGAGGGGCTGAAACAGAGGGGCTGAAACAGAGGGGCTGAAACAGAGAGCAAGAAACAGAGGGGCTGAATCAGAGGGGCTGTATCAGAGGGGCTGAAACAGAGGGGCTGAAACAGTCGGCGAGAAACTAAGGGACTGAAACAGCAGGCGAGAAACAGAGTGAGAGAAACAGAGGGGCTGAAACAGAGGGGCTGAAACAGACGGGCTGAAACAGAGAGCCTGAAACAGAGGGGCTGAATCAGAGGGGCTGAAACAGAGGTGCTGAAATAGAGGGGCTGAAACAGAGGGGATGAATCAGAGGGGCTGTAACAGAGGGGCTGAATCAGCGGGGCTGAAACAGAGGGCGAGAAACTGAGGGGCTGAAACAGAGGGGCAGAAACAGCGGGCGAGAAACAGAGGGGCTGAAACAGAGGGGCTGAAACAGAGGGCGAGAAACAGAGTGGCTGAAACAGAGGGCGAGAAACAGAGTGGCTGAAACAGAGGGCTAGAAACAGAGGGGCTGAAACAGAGGGGCTGAAACAGTGGGGCTGAAACAGAGGGCGAGAAACAGAGGGGCTGAAACAGAGGGCGCGAAACAGAGGGGCTGAAACAGAGGGCGAGAAACAGAGGGGCTGAATCAGAAGGGCTGAAACAGAGGGTGAGAAACAGAGGGGCTGAAACAGAGGGCTGAAACAGAGGGGCTGAAAAAGAGGGCGAGAAACAGAGGGGGTGAAACAGAGGGGCTGAAACAGAGGGGCTGAATCAGAGGGGCTGAATCAGAGGGGCTGAAACAGATGGGCTGAAACAGAGAGCGAGAAACAAAGGGGCTGAAACAGCGGGCGAGAAACAGAGGGCCAGAAACAGAGGGGCTGAAACAGCGGGGCTGAAACAGACGGGCTGAAACAGAGGTGCTGAAACAGAGGGGCTGAAACAGAGGGCGAGAAACAGAGGGGCTGAAACAGAGGGCGAGAAACAGAGGGGCTGAAACAGAGGGGCTGAAACAGAGGGGCTGAATCAGAGGGGCTGAATCAGAGGGACTGAAACAGATGGGCTGAAACAGAGGGCGAGAAACAAAGGTGCTGAAACAGCGGGTGAGAAACAAAGGGCCAGAAACAGAGGGGCTAAAACAGACGGGCTTAAACAGAGAGCCTGAAACAGAGGGCGAGAAACAGAGGGGCTGAAACAGAGGGCGAAAAACAGAGGGGCGGAAACAGAGGGCGAGAAACAGAGGGGATGAAACAGAGAGGCTGAAAGAGAGGGGCTGAAACAGAGGGGCTGAATCAGAGGGGCTGAAACAGTGGGGCTGAATCAGAGGGGCTGAAACAGAGGGCGAGAAACAGAGGGGCTGAAACAGAGGGCGAGAGACAGAGGGGCAGAAACAGAGGGGCTGAAACAGAGTGGCTGAAACAGAGGGCGAGAAACAGAGAGGTAGAAACAGAGGGCGAGAAACAGATGGGCTGAAACAGCGGGCGAGAAACAGAGGGCCAGAAACAGAGGGGCTGAAACAGAGGGGCTGAAACAGACGGGCTGAAACAGAGAGCCTGAAACAGAGGGGCTGAATCAGAAGGGCTGAAACAGAGGGGCTGAAATAGATGGGCTGAAACAGACGGGATGAATCAGAGGGGCTGAAACAGAGGGGCAGAATCAGAGGGGCTGAAACAGAGGGCGAGAAACAGAGGGGCTGAAACAGAGGGCGCGAAACAGAGGGGCTGAAACAGAGGGCGAGAAACAGAGGGGCTGAATCAGAAGGGCTGAAACAGAGGGTGAGAAACAGAGGGGCTGAAACAGAGGGCTGAAACAGAGGGGCTGAAAAAGAGGGCGAGAAACAGAGGGGGTGAAACAGAGGGGCTGAAACAGAGGGGCTGAATCAGAGGGGCTGAATCAGAGGGGCTGAAACAGATGGGCTGAAACAGAGAGCGAGAAACAAAGGGGCTGAAACAGCGGGCGAGAAACAGAGGGCCAGAAACAGAGGGGCTGAAACAGCGGGGCTGAAACAGACATTGCTGAAACAGAGGTGCTGAAACAGAGGGGCTGAAACAGAGGGCGAGAAACAGAGGGGCTGAAACAGAGGGCGAGAAACAGAGGGGCTGAAACAGAGGGGCTGAAGCAGAGGGGCTGAATCAGAGGGGCTGAATCAGAGGGACTGAAACAGATGGGCTGAAACAGAGGGCGAGAAACAAAGGGGCTGAAACAGCGGGTGAGAAACAAAGGGCCAGAAACAGAGGGGCTGAAACAGACGGGCTTAAACAGAGAGCCTGAAACAGAGGGCGAGAAACAGAGGGGCTGAAACAGAGGGCGAAAAACAGAGGGGCGGAAACAGAGGGCGAGAAACAGAGGGGATGAAACAGAGAGGCTGAAAGAGAGGGGCTGAAACAGAGGGGCTGAATCAGAGGGGCTGAAACAGTGGGGCTGAGTCAGAGGGGCTGAAACAGAGGGCGAGAAACAGAGGGGCTGAAACAGAGGGCGAGAGACAGAGGGGCAGAAACAGAGGGGCTGAAACATAGGGGCTGAAACAGAGAGTGTGAATCAGAGGGGCTGAAACAGAGGGCGAGAAACAGAGGGGCTGAAACAGAGGGGCTGAAACAGAGTGGCTGAAACAGAGGGCGAGAAACAGAGAGGTAGAAACAGAGGGCGAGAAACAGATGGGCTGAAACAGCGGGCGAGAAACAGAGGGCCAGAAACAGAGGGGCTGAAACAGAGGGGCTGAAACAGACGGGCTGAAACAGAGAGCCTGAAACAGAGGGGCTGAATCAGAAGGGCTGAAACAGAGGGGCTGAAATAGATGGGCTGAAACAGACGGGATGAATCAGAGGGGCTGAAACAGAGGGGCAGAATCTGAGGGGCTGAAACAGAGTGCGAGAAACAGAGGGGCTGAAACAGAGGGCGAGAAACAGAGAGTGGCTGAAACAGAGGGCGAGAAACAGAGGGGCTGAAACGGAGAGGCTGAAACAGAGGGGCTGAAACAGAGGGGCTGAAACAGAGGGCAAGAAACAGAGGGGCTGAAACAGAGGGCGAGAAACAGAGTAGCTGAAACAGAGGGGCTGAAACAGAGGGCGAGAAACAGAGGGGCTGAAACAGAGGGCGAGAAACAGAGGGGCTGAAACAGAGGGCGAGAAACAGAGGGCGAGAAACAGAGGGACTGAAACAGTGGAGCTGAAACAGAGGGGCTGAAACAGAGGGCGAGAAACAGAGGGGCTGAAACAGAGGGCGAGAAACAGAGGGGCTGAAACAGACGGCGAGAAACAGAGGGGCTGAAACAGAGGGGCTGACACAGTGGGGCTGAAACAGAGGGGCTGAAACAGAGGGCGAGAAACAAAGGGGCTGAAACAGAGGGCGAGAAACAGAGGGGCTGAAACAGAGGGCGAGAAACAGAGGGGCTGAAACAGAGGGGCTGAAACAGAGGGGCTGAAACAGAGGGGCTGAATCGGAGGGGCTGAAACAGAGGGGCTGAAACAGAGGGGCTGAAACAGAGGGCGAGAAACAGAGGGGCTGAATCAGAGGGGCTGAATCAGAGGGGCTGAAACAGAGGGGCTGAAACAGTCGGCGAGAAACTAAGGGACTGAAACAGCGTGCGAGAAACAGAGTGCGAGAAACAGAGGGGCTGAAACAGAGGGGCTGAAACAGACGGGCTGAAACAGAGAGCCTGAAACAGAGGGGCTGAATCAGAGGGGCTGAAACAGAGGGGCTGAAATAGAGGGGCTGAAACAGAGGGGATGAATCAGAGGGGCTGAAACAGAGGGGCTGAATAAGCGGGGCTGAAACAGAGGGCGAGAAACTGAGGGGCTGAAACAGAGGGGCTGAAACAGAGGGCGAGAAACAGAGGGGCTGAAACAGAGGGGCTGAAACAGAGGGCGAGAAACAGAGTTGCTGAAACAGAGGGCTAGTAAGAGAGGGGCTGAAACAGAGGGGTTGAAACAGAGGGGCTGAAACAGAGGGGCTGAAACAGAGGGCGAGAAACAGAGGGGCTGAAACAGAGGGCGAGAGACAGAGGGGCAGAAACAGAGGGGCTGAAACAGAGGGGCTGAAACAGAGTGTGAATCAGAGGGGCTGAAACGGAGGGCGAGAAACAGAGGGGCTGAAACAGAGGGGCTGAAACAGAGTGGCTGAAACAGAGGGCGAGAAACAGAGAAGTTGAAACAGAGGGCGAGAAACAGATGGGCTGAAACAGCGGGCGAGAAACAGAGGGCCAGATACAGAGGGGCTGAAACAGAGGGGGTGAAACAGACGGGCTGAAACAGAGAGCCTGAAACAGAGGGGCTGAATCAAAAGGGCTGAAACAGAGGGGCTGAAATAGATGGGCTGAAACAGACGGGATGAATCAGAGGGGCTGAAACAGAGGGGCAGAATCAGAGGGGCTGAAACAGAGGGCGAGAAACAGAGGGGCTGAAACAGAGGGCGAGAAACAGAGGGGCTGAAACAGAGGGCGAGAAACAGAGGGGCTGAAACGGAGAGGCTGAAACAGAGGGGCTGAAACAGAGGGGCTGAAACAGAGGGCAAGAAACAGAGGGGCTGAAACAGAGGGCGAGAAACAGAGTAGCTGAAACAGAGGGGCTGAAACAGAGGGCGAGAAACAGAGGGGCTGAAACAGAGGGCGAGAAACAGAGGGCGAGAAACAGAGGGCGAGAAACAGAGGGACTGAAACAGTGGAGCTGAAACAGAGGGGCTGAAACAGAGGGCGAGAAACAGAGGCGCTGAAACAGAGGGGCTGACACAGTGGGGCTGAAACAGAGGGGCTGAAACAGAGGGCGAGAAACAAAGGGGCTGAAACAGAGGGCGAGAAACAGAGGGGCTGAAACAGAGGGCGAGAAACAGCGGGGCTGAAACAGAGGGGCTGAAACAGAGGGGCTGAAACAGAGGGGCTGAAACAGACGGGCTGAAACAGAGGGGATGAAACAGAGGGTCTGAAACAGAGGGCGAGAAACAGAGGGGCTGAATCAGAGGGGCTGAATCAGAGGGGCTGAAAAAGAGGGGCTGAAACAGTCGGCGAGAAACTAAGGGACTGAAACAGCGGGCGACAAACAGAGTGCGAGAAACAGAGGGGCTTAAACAGAGGGGCTGAAACAGACGGGCTGAAACAGAGAGCCTGAAACAGAGGGGCTGAATCAGAGGGGCTGAAACAGAGGGGCTGAATAAGCGGGGCTGAAACAGAGGGCGAGAAACTGAAGGGCTGAAACAGAGGGGCTGAAACAGAGGGCGAGAAACAGAGGGGCTGAAACAGAGGGGCTGAAACAGAGGGCGAGAAACAGAGTGGCTGAAACAGAGGGCTAGAAAGAGAGGGGCTGAAACAGAGGGGTTGAAACAGAGGGGCTGAAACAGAGGGGCTGAAACAGTGGGGCTGAAACAGAGGGCGAGAAACAGAGGGGCTGAAACAGAGGGCGCGAAACAGAGGGGCTGAAACAGAGGGCGAGAAACAGAGGGGCTGAATCAGAGGGGCTGAAACAGAGGGTGAGAAACAGAGGGGCTGAAACAGAGGGCTGAAACAGAGGGGCTGAAAAAGAGGGCAAAAAACAGAGGGGCTGAAACAGAGGGGCTGAATCAGAGGGGCTGAATCAGAGGGGCTGAAACAGATGGGCTGAAACAGAGAGCGAGAAACAAAGGGGCTGAAACAGCGGGCGAGAAACAGAGTGCCAGAAACAGAGGGGCTGAAACAGAGGGGCTGAAACAGAGGGGCTGAAACAGGGTGGCTGAACCAGAGGGGCTGAAACAGAGGTGTTGAAACAGAGGGGCTGAAACAGAGGGCGAGAAACAGAGGGGCTGAAACAGAGGTCGAGAAACAGAGGTGCTGAAACAGAGGGGCTGAAACAGAGGGGCTGAATCAGAGGGGCTGAATCAGAGGGGCTGAAACAGATGGGCTGAAACAGAGGGCGAGAAACAAAGGGGCTGAAACAGCGGCGAGAAACAGAGGGCCAGAAACAGAGGGGCTGAAACAGCGGGGCTGAAACAGACGGGCTGAAACAGAGAGCCTGAAACAGAGGGCGAAAAACAGAGGGGCTGAAACAGAGGGCGAGAAACAGAGGGGCTGAATCAGAGGGGCTGAAACAGAGGGGCTGAATCAGAGGGCGAGAAACAGAGGGGCTGAAACAGAGGGCGAGAAACAGAGTGGCTGAAACAGAGGGGCTGAAACAGAGGGGCTGAATCAGAGGGGCTGAAACAGAGGGCGAGAAACAGAGGGGCTGAAACAGAGGGCGAGAAACAGAGTGGCTGAAACAGAGGGGCTGAAACAGAGTGGCTGAAACAGAGGGCGAGAAACAGAGAGGTTGAAACAGAGGGTGAGAAACAGAGGGGCTGAAACAGAGGGCGTGAAACAGAGGGGCTGAAACAGAGGGCGAGAAACAGAGGGGCTGAAACAGAGGGGCTGAAACAGAGGGGCTGAAACAGAGGGCAAAAAACAGAGGGGCTGAAACAGAGGGCGAGAAACAGAGGGTGAGAAACAGAGGGCGAGAAACAGAGGGGCTAAAACATAGGGCAAAAAACACAGGGGCTGAAACAGAGGGCGAGAAACAGAGGGTGAGAAACAGAGGGCGAGAAACAGATGGGATGAAACAGAGGGGCTGAAACAGAGGGGCTGAAATAGAGGGGCTGAAACAGAGGACCTGAAACAGAGGGGCTGCAACAGAGGGGCTGAATCAGAGGGGCTGACACAGAGTGCGGGAAACAGAGGGGCTGAAACAGAGGGCGCGAAACAGAGGGGCTGAAACAGAGGGCGAGAAACAGAGGGGCTGAATCAGAGGGGCTGAAACAGAGGGCTGAAACAGAGGGGCTGTAACAGAGGGGCTGAAACAGAGGGCGAGAAACAAAGGGGCTGAAACAGCGGGCGAGAAACAGAGGGCCAGAAACAGAGGGGCTGAAACAGAGGGGCTGAAACAGACGGGCTGAAACAGAGAGCCTGAAACAGAGGGCGAGAAACAGAGGGACTGAAACAGAGGGCGAAAAACAGAGGGGCTGAAAAAGAGGGCGAAAAACAGAGGGGCTGAAACAGAGGGCGAGAAACAGAGGGGGTGAAACAGAGGGGCTGAAACAGAGGGGCTGAATCAGAGGGGCTGAATCAGAGGGGCTGTAACAGAGGGGCTGAAACAGAGGGCGAGAAACAAAGGGGCTGAAACAGCGGGCGAGAAACAGAGGGCCAGAAACAGAGGGGCTGAAACAGAGGGGCTGAAACAGACGGGCTGAAACAGAGAGCCTGAAACAGAGGGCGAGAAACAGAGGGACTGAAACAGAGGGCGAAAAACAGAGGGGCTGAAACAGAGGGCGAGAAACAGAGGGGATGAATCAGAGGGGCTGAAAAAGAGGGCTGAAACAGAGGGGCTGAAAAAGAGGGCGAAAAACAGAGGGGCTGAAACAGAGGGCGAGAAACAGAGGGGGTGAAACAGAGGGGCTGAAACAGAGGGGCTGAAACAGGGTGGCTGAAACAGAGGGGCTGAAACAGAGGTGCTGAAACAGAGGGGCTGAAACAGAGGGCGAGAAACAGAGGGGCTGAAACAGAGGGCGGGAAACAGAGGGGCTGAAACAGAGGGGCTGAAACAGAGGGGCTGAATCAGAGGGGCTGAATCAGAGGGGCTGAAACAGAGGGGCTGAAACAGAGGGCGAGAAACAAAGGGGCTGAAACAGCGGGCGAGAAACAGAGGGCCAGAAACAGAGGGGCTGAAACAGAGAGGCTGAAACAGACGGGCTGAAACAGAGAGCCTGAAACAGAGGGCGAGAAACAGAGGGACTGAAACAGAGGGCGAAAAACAGAGGGGCTGAAACAGAGGGCGAGAAACAGAGGGGATGAATCAGAGGGGCTGAAACAGAGGGGCTGAATCAGAGGGGCTGAAACAGAGGGCGAGAAACAGATGGGCTGAAACAGAGGGCGAGAAACAGAGGGGCTGAAACAGAGGGCGAGAAACAGAGGGGCTGAAACAGAGGGGCTGAAACAGAGTGGCTGAAACAGAGGGCGAGAAACAGAGAGGTTGAAACAGAGGGCGAGAAACAGAGGGGCTGAAACAGAGGGCGAGAAACAGAGGGGCTGAAACAGAGGGCGAGAAACAGAGGGGCTGAAACAGAGGGGCTGAACCAGACAGGCTGAACCAGAGGGCCAAAAACAGAGGGGCTGAAACAGAGGGCGAGAAACAGAGGGTGAGAAACAGAGGGCGAGAAACAGAGGGGCTGAAACAGAGGGCAAAAAACAGAGGGGCTGAAACAGAGGGCGAGAAACAGAGGGTGAGAAACAGAGGGCGAGAAACAGATGGGATGAAACAGAGGGGCTGAAACAGAGGGGCTGAAATAGAGGGGCTGAAACAAAGGGGCAGAAACAGAGGGGCTGCAACAGAGGGGCTGAATCAGAGGGGCTGACACAGAGTGCGAGAAACAGAGGGGCTGAAACAGAGGGAGAGAAACAGAGGGGCTGAGACAGGGGGGCTGAAACAGAGGGGCTGAAACAGAGGGCGAGAAACAGAGGGGCTGAAACAGAGGGCAAGAAACAGAGGGGCTGAATCAGAGATGCGAGAAACAGAGGGGCTGAAACAGAGGGCGAGAAACAGAGGGGCTGAAACGGAGGGTGAGAAACAGAGGGCGAGAAACAGAGGGTCTGAAACAGAGGGGCTGAAACAGAGGGGCTGAAACAGAGGGCGAGAAACAGAGGGGCTGAAACACAGGGCGAGAAACAGAGGGACTGAAACAGAGGGGCTGAAACAGTGGGGCAGAAACAGAGGGGCTGAAACAGAGAGCGAGAAATAGAGGGGCTGAAACAGAGGGCGAGAAACAGAGGGGCTGAAACAGAGCGCGAGAAACAGAGGGGCTGAAACAGAGGGCGCGAAACAGAGGGGCTGAAACAGAGGGGCTGAAACAGAGGGGCTGAAACAGAGGGCAAGAAACTGAGGGGCTGAAACAGAGGGCGAGAATCAGAGGGGCTGAAACAGAGTGCGAGAAACAGAGGGGCTGAATCAGAGGGGCTGAAACAGAGGGCGAGAAACAGAAAGACTGAAACAGAGGGCGAAAAACAGAGGGGCTGAAACAGAGGGGCTGAAACAGATGGTGAGAAACAGAGGGGATTAAACAGAGGGCGAGAAACAGTGGGGCTGAAACAGAGGGGCTGAAACAGAGGGGCTGAATCAGGGGGGCTGAAACAGAGGGGCTGAAACAGAGGGCGAGAAACAGAGTGGCTGAAACAGAGGGCGAGAAACAGACGGGCAGAAACAGAGGGCGAGAAACAGAGGGGCTGAAACAGAGGGGCTGAAACAGAGAGCGCGAAACAGAGGGACTGAAACAGAGGGCGAGAAACAGAGGGGCTGAAACAGAGGGCAAGAAACAGAGGGGCTGAAACTGAGTGGCTGAAACAGAAGGGCTGAAACAGAGGGGCTGAAACAGAGGGCAAGAAACAGAGGGGCAGAATCAGAGGGGCTGAATCAGAGGAGCTGAAACAGAGGGGCTGAAACAGAGGGCGAGAAACAGAGGGGCTGAAACAGAGGGCGAGAAACAGAGGGCGAGAAACAGAGAGGCTGAAACAGAGGGGCTGAAAGAGAGGGGCTGAAACAGAGGGGCTGAAACAGTCGGCGAGAAACTAAGGGACTGAAACAGCAGGCGAGAAACAGAGTGAGAGAAACAGAGGGGCTGAAACAGAGGGGCTGAAACAGACGGGCTGAAACAGAGAGCCTGAAACAGAGGGGCTGAATCAGAGGGGCTGAAACAGAGGGGCTGAAATAGAGGGGCTGAAACAGAGGGGATGAATCAGAGGGGCTGAAACAGAGGGGCAGAAACAGCGGGCGAGAAACAGAGGGCGAGAAACAGAGTGGCTGAAACAGAGGGCTAGAAACAGAGGGGCTGAAACAGAGGGGTTGAAACAGAGGGGCTGAAACAGAGGGGCTGACACAGTGCGGCTGAAACAGAGGGCGAGAAACAGAGGGGCTGAAACAGAGGGCGCGAAACAGAGGGGCTGAAACAGAGGGCGAGAAACAGCGGGGCTGAATCAGAAGGGCTGAAACAGAGGGTGAGAAACAGAGGGGCTGAAACAGAGGGCTGAAACAGAGGGGCTGAAAAAGAGGGCGAGAAACAGAGGGGGTGAAACAGAGGGGCTGAAACAGAGGGGCTGAATCAGAGGGGCTGAATCAGAGGGGCTGAAACAGATGGGCTGAAACAGAGGGCGAGAAACAAAGGGGCTGAAACAGCGGGCGAGAAACAGAGGGCCAGAAACAGAGGGGCTGAAACAGAGGGGCTGAAACAGTGGGGCGGAAACAGGGTGGCTGAAACAGAGGGGCTGAAACAGAGGTGCTGAAACAAAGGGGCTGAAACAGAGGGCGAGAAACAGAGGTGCTGAAACAGAGGGCGAGAAACAGAGGGGCTGAAACAGAGGGGCTGAAACAGTGGGGCTGAATCAGAGGGGCTGAATCAGAGGGGCTGAAACAGATGGGCTGAAACTGAGGGCGAGAAACAAAGGGGCTGAAACAGCGGGTGAGAAACAGAGGGCCAGAAACAGAGGGGCTGAAAAAGACGGGCTTAAACAGAGAGCCTGAAACAGAGGGCGAGAAACAGAGGGGCTGAAACAGAGGGCAAAAAACAGAGGGGCTGAAACAGAGGGCGAGAAACAGAGGGGATGAAACAGAGAGGCTGAAAGAGAGGGGCTGAAACAGAGCGGCTGAATCAGAGGGGCTGAAACAGTGGGGCTGAATCAGAGGGGCTGAATCAGAGGGCGAGAAACAGAGGGGCTGAAACAGAGGGCGAGAAACAGAGGGGCTGAAACAGAGGGGCTGAAACAGAGTGGCTGAAACAGAGGACGAGAAACAGAGGGGCTGAAACAGAGGGCTGAAACAGAGGGGCTGAAAAAGAGGGCGAGAAACAGAGGGGGTGAAACAGAGGGGCTGAAACAGAGGGGCTGAATCAGAGGGGCTGAATCAGAGGGGCTGAAACAGATGGGCTGAAACAGAGGGCGAGAAACAAAGGGGCTGAAACAGCGGGCGAGAAACAGAGGGCCAGAAACAGAGGGGCTGAAACAGAGGGGCTGAAACAGAGGGGCGGAAACAGGGTGGCTGAAACAGAGGGGCTGAAACAGAGGTGCTGAAACAGAGGGGCTGAAACAGAGGGCGAGAAACAGAGGGGCTGAAACAGAGGGCGAGAAACAGAGGGGCTGAAACAGAGGGGCTGAAACAGTGGGGCTGAATCAGAGGGGCTGAATCAGAGGGGCTGAAACAGATGGGCTGAAACTGAGGGCGAGAAACAAAGGGGCTGAAACAGCGGGTGAGAAACAGAGGGCCAGAAACAGAGGGGCTGAAACAGACGGGCTTAAACAGAGAGCCTGAAACAGAGGGCGAGAAACAGAGGGGCTGAAACAGAGGGCAAAAAACAGAGGGGCTGAAACAGAGGGCGAGAAACAGAGGGGATGAAACAGAGAGGCTGAAAGAGAGGGGCTGAAATAGAGCGGCTGAATCAGAGGGGCTGAAACAGTGGGGCTGAATCAGAGGGGCTGAATCAGAGGGCGAGAAACAGAGGGGCTGAAACAGAAGGCGAGAAACAGAGGGGCTGAAACAGAGGGGCTGAAACAGAGTGGCTGAAACAGAGGACGAGAAACAGAGAGATTGAAACAGAGGGCGAGAAACAGAGGGGCTGAAACAGAGGGCGAGAAACAGAGGGGCTGAAACAGAGGGCGAGAAACAGAGGGGCTGAAACAGAGGGCGAGAAACAGACGGGCTGAAACAGAGGTCAAAAAACAGAGGGGATGAAACAGAGGGCGAGAAACAGAGGGTGAGAAACAAAGGGCGAGAAACAGAGGGGCTAAAACATAGGGCAAAAAACACAGGGGCTGAAACAGAGGGCGAGAAACAGAGGGTGAGAAACAGAGGGCGAGAAACAGATGGGATGAAACAGAGGGGCTGAAACAGAGGGGCTGAAATAGAGGGGCTGAAACAGAGGACCTGAAACAGAGGGGCGCAACAGAGGGGCTGAATCAGAGGGGCTGACACAGAGTGCGAGAAACAGATGGGCTGAAACAGAGGGCGCGAAACAGAGGGGCTGAAACAGAGGGCGAGAAACAGAGGGGCTGAATCAGAGGGGCTGAAATAGAGGGTGAGAAACAGAGGGGCTGAAACAGAGGGCTGAAACAGAGGGGCTGAAAAAGAGGGCGAAAAACAGAGGGGCTGAAACAGAGGGCGAGAAACAGAGGGGGTGAAACAGAGGGGCTGAAACAGAGGGGCTGAAACAGAGGGGCTGAAACAGGGTGGCTGAAACAGAGGGGCTGAAACAGAGGTGCTGAAACAGAGGGGCTGAAACAGAGGGCGAGAAACAGAGGGGCTGAAACAGAGGGCGGGAAACAGAGGGGCTGAAACAGAGGGGCTGAAACAGAGGGGCTGAATCAGAGGGGCTGAATCAGAGGGGCTGAAACAGAGGGGCTGAAACAGAGGGCGAGAAACAAAGGGGCTGAAACAGCGGGCGAGAAACAGAGGGCCAGAAACAGAGGGGCTGAAACAGAGGGGCTGAAACAGACGGGCTGAAACAGAGAGCCTGAAACAGAGGGGCTGAAACAGAAGGGCTGAAACAGAGGGGCTGAAATAGATGGGCTGAAACAGAGAGCCTGAAACAGAGGGGCTGAAACAGAAGGGCTGAAACAGAGGGGCTGAAATAGATGGGCTGAAACAGACAGGATGAATCAGAGGGGCTGAAACAGAGGGGCAGAATCAGAGGGGCTGAAACAGAGGGCGAGAAACAGAGGGGCTGAAACAGAGGGCGAGAAACAGAGGGGCTGAAACAGAGGGCGAGAAACAGAGGGGCTGAAACGGAGAGGCTGAAACAGAGGGGCTGAAACAGAGGGGCTGAAATAGAGGGCAAGAAACAGAGGGGCTGAAACAGAGGGCGAGAAACAGAGGGGCTGAAACAGAGGGGCTGAAACAGAGGGCGAGAAACAGAGGGGCTGAAACAGAGGGCGAGAAACAGAGGGGCTGAAACAGAGGGCGAGAAACAGAGGGCGAGAAACAGAAGGACTGAAACAGTGGAGCTGAAACAGAGGGGCTGAAACAGAGGGCGAGAAACAGAGGGGCTGAAATAGAGGGTGTGAAACAGACGGGCTGAAACAGAGGGCGAGAAACAGAGGGGCTGAAACAGAGGGGCTGACACAGTGGGGCTGAAACAGAGGGGCTGAAACAGAGGGCGAGAAACAGAGGGGCTGAAACAGAGGGCGAGAAACAGAGGGGCTGAAACAGAGGGCGAGAAACAGAGGTGCTGAAACAGAGGGGCTGAAACAGAGGGGCTGAAACAGAGGGGCTGAATCGGAGGGGCTGAAACAGAGGGGCTGAAACAGAGGGGCTGAAACAGAGGGCGAGAAACAGAGGGGCTGAATCAGAGAGGCTGAATCAGAGGGGCTGAAACAGAGGGGCTGAAACAGTCGGCGAGAAACTAAGGGACTGAAACAGCGGGCGAGAAACAGAGTGCGAGAAACAGAGGGGCTGAACCAGAGGGGCTGAAACAGACGGGCTGAAACAGAGGGCGAGAAACAGAGGGGCTGAAACAGAGGGCGAGAAACAGAGGGCGAGAAACAGAGGGACTGAAACAGTGGAGCTGAAACAGAGGGGCTGAAACAGAGGGCGAGAAACAGAGGGGCTGAAACAGAGGGCGAGAAACAGAGGGGCTGAAACAGCGGGCGAGAAACAGAAGGGCTGAAACAGAGGGGCTGAAACAGAGGGGCTGAATCGGAGGGGCTGAAACAGAGGGGCTGAAACAGAGGGGCTGAAACAGAGGGCGAGAAACAGAGGGGCTGAATCAGAGAGGCTGAATCAGAGGGGCTGAAACAGAGGGGCTGAAACAGTCGGCGAGAAACTAAGGGACTGAAACAGCGGGCGAGAAACAGAGTGCGAGAAACAGAGGGGCTGAACCAGAGGGGCTGAAACAGACGGGCTGAAGCAGAAAGCCTGAAACAGAGGGGCTGAATCAGAGGGGCTGAAACAGAGGGGCTGAAATAGAGGGGCTGAAACAGAGGGGATGAATCAGAGGGGCTGAAACAGAGGGGCTGAATCAGCGGGGCTGAAACAGAGGGCGAGAAACTGAGAGGCTGAAACAGAGGGTCTGAAACAGAGGGCGAGAAACAGAGGGGCTGAAACAGAGGGCTAGAAAGAGAGGGGCTGAAACAGAGGGGTTGAAACAGAGGGGCTGAAACAGAGGGGCTGAAACAGTGGGGCTGAAACAGAGGGCGAGAAACAGAGGGGCTGAAACAGAGGGTGCGAAACAGAGGGGCTGAAACAGAGGGCGAGAAACAGAGGGGCTGAATCAGAGGGGCTGAAACAGAGGGTGAGAAACAGAGGGGCTGAAACAGAGGGCTGAAACAGAGGGGCTGAAAAAGAGGGCGAAAAACAGAGGGGTTGAAACAGAGGGGCTGAATCAGAGGGGCTGAATCAGAGGGGCTGAAACAGATGGGCTGAAACAGAGGGTGAGAAACAGAGGGGCTGAAACAGATGGGCTGAAACAGAGGGGCTGAATCAGAGGGGCTGAAACAGAGGGCGAGAAACAGAGGGTGAGAAACAGAGGGCGAGATACAGGGGGGCTAAAATATAGGGCAAAAAACACGGGGGCTGAAACAGAGGGCGAGAAACAGAGGGTGAGAAACAGAGGGCGAGAAACAGAGGGGCTGAAATAGAGGGGCTGAAACAGAGGACCTGAAACAGAGGGGCTGCAACAGAGGGGCTGAATCAGAGGGGCTGACACAGAGTGCGGGAAACAGAGGGGCTGAAACAGAGGGCGCGAAACAGAGGGGCTGAAACAGAGGGCGAGAAACAGAGGGGCTGAATCAGAGGGGCTCAAACAGAGGGCTGAAACAGAGGGGCTGAAAAAGAGGGCGAGAAACAGAGGGGGTGAAACAGAGGGGCTGAAACAGAGGGGCTGAATCAGAGATGCGAGAAACAGAGGGGCTGAAACAGAGGTGCTGAAACAGAGGGGCTGAAACAGAGGGGGAGAAACAGAGGGTTCTGAAACAGAGGGCGGGAAACAGAGGGGCTGAAACAGATGGGCTGAAACAGAGGGGCTGAATCAGAGGGGCTGAATCAGAGGGGCTGAAACAGAGGGGCTGAAACAGAGGGCGAGAAACAAAGGGGCTGAAACAGCGGGCGAGAAACAGAGGGCCAGAAACAGAGGGGCTGAAACAGAGGGGCTGAAACAGACGGGCTGAAACAGAGAGCCTGAAACAGAGGGCGAGAAACAGAGGGACTGAAACAGAGGGCGAAAAACAGAGGGGCTGAAACAGAGGGCGAGAAACAGAGGGGATGAAACAGAGGGGCTGAAACAGAGGGGCTGAAACAGAGGGGCTGAATCAGAGGGGCTGAAACAGAGGGGCTGAATCAGAGGGGCTGAAACAGAGGGCGAGAAACAGATGGGCTGAAACAGAGGGCGAGAAACAGAGGGGCTGAAACAGAGAGCGAGAAACAGAGGGGCTGAAACAGAGGGGCTGAAACAGAGTGGCTGAAACAGAGGGCGAGAAACAGAGAGGTTGAAACAGAGGGCGAGAAACAGAGGGGCTGAAACAGAGGGCGAGAAACAGAGGGGCTGAAACAGAGGGCGAGAAACAGAGGGGCTGAAACAGAGGGGCTGAAACAGACAGGCTGAAACAGAGGGCAAAAAACAGAGGGGCTGAAACAGAGGGCGAGAAACAGAGGGTGAGAAACAGAGGGCGAGAAACAGAGGGGCTGAAACAGAGGGCAAAAAACAGAGGGGCTGAAACAGAGGGCGAGAAACAGAGGGTGAGAAACAGAGGGCGAGAAACAGATGGGATGAAACAGAGGGGCTGAAACAGAGGGGCTGAAATAGAGGGGCTGAAACAAAGGGGCTGAAACAGAGGGGCTGCAACAGAGGGGCTGAATCAGAGGGGCTGACACAGAGTGCGAGAAACAGAGGGGCTGAAACAGAGGGCGAGAAACAGAGGGCCTGAGACAGGGGGGCTGAAACAGAGGGGCTGAAACAGAGGGCGAGAAACAGAGGGGCTAAAACAGAGGGCAAGAAACAGAGGGGCTGAATCAGAGATGCGAGAAACAGAGGGGCTGAAACAGAGGGCGAGAAACAGAGGGCGAGAAACAGAGGGTCTGAAACAGAGGGGCTGAAACAGAGGGGCTGAAACAGAGGGCGAGAAACAGAGGGGCTGAAACAGAGGGCGAGAAACAGAGGGGCTGAAACAGAGGGCGAGAATTAGAGGGGCTGAAACAGAGGGGCTGAAACAGTGGGGCTGAAACAGAGGGGCTGAAACAGAGAGCGAGAAATAGAGGGGCTGAAACAGAGGGCGAGAAACAGAGGGGCTGAAACAGAGCGCGAGAAACAGAGGGGCTGAAACAGAGGGCGCGAAACAGAGGGGCTGAAACAGAGGGGCTGAAACAGAGGGGCTGAAACAGAGGGCAAGAAACTGAGGGGCTGAAACAGAGGGCGAGAATCAGAGGGGCTGAAACAGAGTGCGAGAAACAGAGGGGCTGAATCAGAGGGGCTGAAACAGAGGGCGAGAAACAGAAAGACTGAAACAGAGGGCGAGAAGCAGAGGGGCTGAAACAGAGGGGCTGAAACAGATGGTGAGAAACAGAGGGGATTAAACAGAGGGCGAGAAACAGTGGGGCTGAAACAGAGGGGCTGAAACAGAGGGGCTGAATCAGAGGGGCTGATTCAGAGGGTCTGAAACAGAGGGGCTGAATCAGAGGTGCTGAAACAGAGGGCGAGAAACAGAGTGGCTGAAACAGAGGGCGAGAAACAGACGGGCAGAAACAGAGGGCGAGAAACAGAGGGGCTGAAACAGAGGGGCTGAAACAGAGAGCGCGAAACAGAGGGACTGAAACAGAGGGCGAGAAACAGAGGGGCTGAAACAGACGGCGAGAAACAGAGGGGCTGAAACAGAGGGCGAGAAACAGAGGGGCTGAAACAGAGGGCAAGAAACAGAGGGGCTGAAACTGAGTGGCTGAAACAGAAGGGCTGAAACAGAGGGGCTGAAACAGAGGGCGAGAAACAGAGGGGCTGAATCAGAGGGGCTGAATCAGAAGGGCTGAAACAGAGGGCGAGAAACAGAGGGGCTGAAACAGAGGGCGAAAAACAGAGGGGCTGAAACAGAGGGCGAGAAACAGTGGGGATGAAACAGAGGGGCTGAAACAGAGGGGCTGAAACAGAGGGGCTGAATCAGAGGGGCTGAAACAGAGGGGCTGAATCAGAGGGGCTGAAACAGAGGGCGAGAAACAGAGGGGCTGAAACAGAGGGCGAGAAACAGAGGGTGAGAAACAGAGGGCGAGAAACAGAGGGGCTGAAACAGAGGGCAAAAAACAGAGGGGCTGAAACAGAGGGCGAGAAACAGAGGGCGAGAAACAGAGGGACTGAAACAGAGGGGCTGAAACAGATGGGCTGAAACAGAGGGCGAGAAACAGAGGGGCTGAAACAGAGGGCGAGAAACAGAGGGGCTGAAACAGAGGGCGAGAAACAGAGGGGCTGAAACAGAGGGGCTGAAACAGTGGGGCTGAAACAGAGGGGCTGAAACAGAGGGCGAGAAATAGAGGGGCTGAAACAGAGGGCGAGAATCAGAGGGGCTGAAACAGAGCGCAAGAAACAGAGGGGCTGAAACAGAGGGCGCGAAACAGAGGGGCTGAAACAGAGGGGCTGAAACAGAGGGGCTGAAACAGAGGGCAAGAAAATGAGGGGCTGAAACAGAGGGCGAGAATCAGAGGGGCTGAAACAGAGTGCGAGAAACAGAGGGGCTGAATCAGAGGGGCTGAAACAGAGGGCGAGAAACAGAAAGACTGAAACAGAGGGCGAGAAACAGAGGGGCTGAAACAGAGGGGCTGAAACAGATGGTGAGAAACAGAGGGGATTAAACCGAGGGCGAGAAACAGAGGGGCTGAAACATAGGGGCTGAAACAGAGGGGCTGAAATAGAGGGGCTGAAACAAAGGGGCTGAAACAGAGGGGCTGCAACAGAGGGGCTGAATCAGAGGGGCTGACACAGAGTGCGAGAAACAGAGGGGCTGAAACAGAGGGCGAGAAACAGAGGGGCTGAAACAGAGGGGCTGAAACAGAGAGCGCGAAACAGAGGGACTGAAACAGAGGGCGAGAAACAGAGGGGCTGAAACACACGGCGAGAAACAGAGGGGCTGAAACAGGGCGAGAAACAGAGGGGCTGAAACAGAGGGCAAAAAACAGAGGGGCTGAAACTGAGTGGCTGAAACTGAAGGGCTGAAACAGAGGGGCTGAAACAGAGGGCGAGAAACAGAGGGGCTGAATCAGAGGGGCTGAATCATAGGAGCTGAAACAGAGGGGCTGAAACAGAGGGCGAGAAACAGAGGGGCTGAAACAAAGGGCGAGAATCAGAGGGGCTGAAACAGAGTTCGAGAAACAGAGGGGCTGAATCAGAGGGGCTGAAACAGTGGGCGAGAAACAGAAAGACTGAAACAGAGGGCGAGAAACAGAGGGGCTGAAACAGAGGGGCTGAAACAGATGGTGAGAAACAGAGGGGATTAAACAGAGGGCGAGAAACAGAGGGGCTGAAACAGAGGGGCTGAAACAGAGGGGCTGAATCAGAGGGGCTGATTCAGAGGGGCTGAAACAGAGGGGCTGAAACAGAGAGCGCGAAACAGAGGGACTGAAACAGAGGGCGAGAAACAGAGTGGCTGAAACAGAAGGCGAGAAACAGAGGGGCTGAAACAGAGGGCGAGAAACAGAGGGGCTGAAACAGAGGGCAAGATACAGAGGGGCTGAAACAGAGTGGCTGAAACAGAAGGGCTGAAATAGAGGGGCTGAAACAGAAGGCGAGAAACAGAGGGGCTGAATCAGAGGGGCTGAATCAGAGGAGCTGAAACAGAGGGGCTGAAACAGAGGGCGAGAAACAGAGGGGCTGAAACAGAGGGCGAGAAACAGAGGGCGAGAAACAGAGAGGCTGAAACAGAGGGGCTGAAACAGAGGGCGAGAAACAGAGGGGCTGAAACAGAGGGCGAGAAACAGAGGGCCTGAGACAGGGGGGCTGAAACAGAGGGGCTGAAACAGAGGGCGAGAAACAGAGGGGCTAAAACAGAGGGCAAGAAACAGAGGGGCTGAATCAGAGATGCGAGAAACAGAGGGGCTGAAACAGAGGGCGAGAAACAGAGGGCGAGAAACAGAGGGTCTGAAACAGAGGGGCTGAAACAGAGGGGCTGAAACAGAGGGCGAGAAACAGAGGGGCTGAAACAGAGGGCGAGAAACAGAGGGGCTGAAACAGAGGGCGAGAATTAGAGGGGCTGAAACAGAGGGGCTGAAACAGTGGGGCTGAAACAGAGGGGCTGAAACAGAGAGCGAGAAATAGAGGGGCTGAAACAGAGGGCGAGAAACAGAGGGGCTGAAACAGAGCGCGAGAAACAGAGGGGCTGAAACAGAGGGCGCGAAACAGAGGGGCTGAAACAGAGGGGCTGAAACAGAGGGGCTGAAACAGAGGGCAAGAAACTGAGGGGCTGAAACAGAGGGCGAGAATCAGAGGGGCTGAAACAGAGTGCGAGAAACAGAGGGGCTGAATCAGAGGGGCTGAAACAGAGGGCGAGAAACAGAAAGACTGAAACAGAGGGCGAGAAGCAGAGGGGCTGAAACAGAGGGGCTGAAACAGATGGTGAGAAACAGAGGGGATTAAACAGAGGGCGAGAAACAGTGGGGCTGAAACAGAGGGGCTGAAACAGAGGGGCTGAATCAGAGGGGCTGATTCAGAGGGTCTGAAACAGAGGGGCTGAATCAGAGGTGCTGAAACAGAGGGCGAGAAACAGAGTGGCTGAAACAGAGGGCGAGAAACAGACGGGCAGAAACAGAGGGCGAGAAACAGAGGGGCTGAAACAGAGGGGCTGAAACAGAGAGCGCGAAACAGAGGGACTGAAACAGAGGGCGAGAAACAGAGGGGCTGAAACAGACGGCGAGAAACAGAGGGGCTGAAACAGAGGGCGAGAAACAGAGGGGCTGAAACAGAGGGCAAGAAACAGAGGGGCTGAAACTGAGTGGCTGAAACAGAAGGGCTGAAACAGAGGGGCTGAAACAGAGGGCGAGAAACAGAGGGGCTGAATCAGAGGGGCTGAATCAGAAGGGCTGAAACAGAGGGCGAGAAACAGAGGGGCTGAAACAGAGGGCGAAAAACAGAGGGGCTGAAACAGAGGGCGAGAAACAGTGGGGATGAAACAGAGGGGCTGAAACAGAGGGGCTGAAACAGAGGGGCTGAATCAGAGGGGCTGAAACAGAGGGGCTGAATCAGAGGGGCTGAAACAGAGGGCGAGAAACAGAGGGGCTGAAACAGAGGGCGAGAAACAGAGGGTGAGAAACAGAGGGCGAGAAACAGAGGGGCTGAAACAGAGGGCAAAAAACAGAGGGGCTGAAACAGAGGGCGAGAAACAGAGGGCGAGAAACAGAGGGACTGAAACAGAGGGGCTGAAACAGATGGGCTGAAACAGAGGGCGAGAAACAGAGGGGCTGAAACAGAGGGCGAGAAACAGAGGGGCTGAAACAGAGGGCGAGAAACAGAGGGGCTGAAACAGAGGGGCTGAAACAGTGGGGCTGAAACAGAGGGGCTGAAACAGAGGGCGAGAAATAGAGGGGCTGAAACAGAGGGCGAGAATCAGAGGGGCTGAAACAGAGCGCAAGAAACAGAGGGGCTGAAACAGAGGGCGCGAAACAGAGGGGCTGAAACAGAGGGGCTGAAACAGAGGGGCTGAAACAGAGGGCAAGAAAATGAGGGGCTGAAACAGAGGGCGAGAATCAGAGGGGCTGAAACAGAGTGCGAGAAACAGAGGGGCTGAATCAGAGGGGCTGAAACAGAGGGCGAGAAACAGAAAGACTGAAACAGAGGGCGAGAAACAGAGGGGCTGAAACAGAGGGGCTGAAACAGATGGTGAGAAACAGAGGGGATTAAACCGAGGGCGAGAAACAGAGGGGCTGAAACATAGGGGCTGAAACAGAGGGGCTGAAATAGAGGGGCTGAAACAAAGGGGCTGAAACAGAGGGGCTGCAACAGAGGGGCTGAATCAGAGGGGCTGACACAGAGTGCGAGAAACAGAGGGGCTGAAACAGAGGGCGAGAAACAGAGGGGCTGAAACAGAGGGGCTGAAACAGAGAGCGCGAAACAGAGGGACTGAAACAGAGGGCGAGAAACAGAGGGGCTGAAACACACGGCGAGAAACAGAGGGGCTGAAACAGGGCGAGAAACAGAGGGGCTGAAACAGAGGGCAAAAAACAGAGGGGCTGAAACTGAGTGGCTGAAACTGAAGGGCTGAAACAGAGGGGCTGAAACAGAGGGCGAGAAACAGAGGGGCTGAATCAGAGGGGCTGAATCATAGGAGCTGAAACAGAGGGGCTGAAACAGAGGGCGAGAAACAGAGGGGCTGAAACAAAGGGCGAGAATCAGAGGGGCTGAAACAGAGTTCGAGAAACAGAGGGGCTGAATCAGAGGGGCTGAAACAGTGGGCGAGAAACAGAAAGACTGAAACAGAGGGCGAGAAACAGAGGGGCTGAAACAGAGGGGCTGAAACAGATGGTGAGAAACAGAGGGGATTAAACAGAGGGCGAGAAACAGAGGGGCTGAAACAGAGGGGCTGAAACAGAGGGGCTGAATCAGAGGGGCTGATTCAGAGGGGCTGAAACAGAGGGGCTGAAACAGAGAGCGCGAAACAGAGGGACTGAAACAGAGGGCGAGAAACAGAGTGGCTGAAACAGAAGGCGAGAAACAGAGGGGCTGAAACAGAGGGCGAGAAACAGAGGGGCTGAAACAGAGGGCAAGATACAGAGGGGCTGAAACAGAGTGGCTGAAACAGAAGGGCTGAAATAGAGGGGCTGAAACAGAAGGCGAGAAACAGAGGGGCTGAATCAGAGGGGCTGAATCAGAGGAGCTGAAACAGAGGGGCTGAAACAGAGGGCGAGAAACAGAGGGGCTGAAACAGAGGGCGAGAAACAGAGGGCGAGAAACAGAGAGGCTGAAACAGAGGGGCTGAAACAGAGGGGCTGAAACAAAGCGGCTGATACAGAGGGTGAGAAACAGAGGGGCTGAAACAGAGGGCGAGAAACAGAGTCGCTGAAACATGGCGAGAAACAGAGGGGCTGAAACAGAGGGGCTGAAACAGAGGGGCTGAAACAGAGGGGCTGAAACAGAGGGCGAGAAACAGAGGGGCTGAAACAGAGGGCGAGAAACAGAGGGGCTGAAACAGAGGGCGAGAAACAGAGGGGCTGAAACAGAGGGCGAGAAACAGAGGGGCTGAAACAGAGGGGCTGAAACAGAGGGGCTGAAACAGAGGGCGAGAAACAGAGAGGCTCAAACAGCGGGCGAGAAACAGAGGGGCTGAAACAGAGGGTCTGAAACAGAGTGGCTGAATCAGAGGGGCTGATTCAGAGGGGCTGAAACAGAGGGGCTGAATCAGAGAGCCTGAAACAGAGGGCGAGAAACAGAGGGGCTGAAACAGAGGGTGAAAAACAGAGGGGCTGAAACAGAGGGCGAGAAACAGAGGGGATGAAACAGAGGGGCTGAAACAGAGGGGCTGAAACAGAGGGGCTGAATCAGAGGGGCTGAAACAGAGGGGCTGAATCAGAGGGGCTGAAACAGAGGGCGAGAAACAGAGGGGCTGAAACAGAGGGCGAGAAACAGAGGGGCTGAAACAGAGGGCGAGAAACAGAGGGGCTGAAACAGAGGGGCTGAAACAGAGTGGCTGAAACAGAGGGCGAGAAACAGAGAGGTTGAAACAGAGGGCGAGAAACAGAGGGGCTGAAACAGAGGGCGAGAAACAGAGGGGCTGAAACAGAGGGCGAGAAACAGAGGGGCTGAAACAGAGGGGCTGAAATAGAGGGGCTGAAACAAAGGGGCTGAAACAGAGGGGCTGCAACAGAGGGGCTGAATCAGAGGGGTTGACACAGAGTGCGAGAAACAGAGGGGCTGAAACAGAGGGCGAGAAAAAGAGGGGCTGAAACAGAGGGCGAGAAACAGAGGGGCTGAAACAGGGGGGCTGAAACAGAGGGGCTGAAACAGAGGGCGAGAAACAGAGAGGCTGAAACATAGGGCGAGAAACAGAGGGGCTGAAACAGAGGGCAAGAAACAGAGGGGCTGAATCAGAGATGCGAGAAACAGAGGGGCTGAAACAGAGGGCGAGAAACAGAGGGGCTGAAACGGAGGGCGAGAAACAGAGGGCGAGAAACAGAGGGACTGAAACAGAGGGGCTGAAACAGAGGGGCTGAAACAGAGGGCGAGAAACAGAGGGGCTGAAACAGAGGGCGAGAAACAGAGGGGCTGAAACACAGGGCGAGAAACAGAGGGGCTGAAACAGAGGGGCTGAAACAGTGGGGCTGAAACAGAGGGGCTGAAACAGAGGGCGAGAAATAGAGGGGCTGAAACAGAGGGCGAGAAACAGAGGGGCTGAAACAGAGCGCGAGAAACAGAGGGGCTGAAACAGAGGGCGCGAAACAGAGGGGCTGAAACAGAGTGCGAGAAACAGAGGGGCTGAATCAGAGGGGCTGAAACAGAGGGCGAGAAACAGAAAGACTGAAACAAAGCGCGAGAAACAGAGGGGCTGAAACAGAGGGCGCGAAACAGAGGGGCTGAAACAGAGTGCGAGAAACAGAGGGGCTGAATCAGAGGGGCTGAAACAGAGGGCGAGAAACAGAAAGACTGAAACAGAGGGCGAGAAACAGAGGGGCTGAAACAGAGGGGCTGAAACAGATGGTGAGAAACAGAGGGGATTAAACAGAGGGCGAGAAACAGAGGGGCTGAAACAGAGGGGCTGAAACAGAGGGGCTGAATCAGAGGGGCTGATTCAGAGGGGCTGAAACAGAGGGGCTGAATCAGAGGGGCTGAAACAGAGGGCGAGAAACAGAGTGTCTGAAATAGAGGGCGAGAAACAGACGTGCAGAAACAGAGGGCGAGAAACAGAGGGGCTGAAACAGAGTGGCTGAAACAGAGAGCGCGAAACAGAGGGACTGAAACAGAGGGCGAGAAACAGAGGGGCTGAAACAGACGGCGAGAAACAGAGGGGCTGAAACAGAGGGCGAGAAACAGAGGGGCTGAAACAGAGGGCAAGAAACAGAGGGGCTGAAACTGAGTGGCTGAAACAGAAGGGCTGAAACAGAGGGGCTGAAACAGAGGGCGAGAAACAGAGGGGCTGAATCAGAGGGGCTGAATCAGAGGAGCTGAAACAGAGGGGCTGAAACAGAGGGCGAGAAACAGAGGGGCTGAAACAGAGGGCGAGAAACAGAGGGCGAGAAACAGAGAGGCTGAAACAGAGGGGCTGAAACAGAGGGGCTGAAACAAAGCGGCTGATACAGAGGGCGAGAAACAGAGGGGCTGAAACAGAGGGCGAGAAACAGAGTCGCTGAAACATGGCGAGAAACAGAGTGGCTGAAACAGATGGGCTGAAACAGAGGGGCTGAAACAGAGGGGCTGAAATAGAGGGCGAGAAACAGAGGGGCTGAAACAGAGGGCGAGAAACAGAGGGGCTGAAACAAGGGCGAGAAACAGAGGGGCTGAAACAGAGGGCGAGAAACAGAGGGGCTGAAACAGAGGGGCTGAAACAGAGGGGCTGAAACAGATGGTGAGAAACAGAGGGGATTAAACAGAGGGCGAGAAACAGTGGGGCTGAAACAGAGGGGCTGAAACAGCGGGGCTGAATCAGAGGGGCTGATTCAGAGGGTCTGAAACAGAGGGGCTGAATCAGAGGTGCTGAAACAGAGGGCGAGAAACAGAGTGGCTGAAACAGAGGGCGAGAAACAGACGGGCAGAAACAGAGGGCGAGAAACAGAGGGGCTGAAACAGAGGGGCTGAAACAGAGAGTGCGAAACAGAGGGACTGAAACAGAGGGCGAGAAACAGAGGGGCTGAAACAGACGGCGAGAAACAGAGGGGCTGAAACAGAGGGCGAGAAACAGAGGGGCTGAAACAGAGGGCAAGAAACAGAGGGGCTGAAACTGAGTGGCTGAAACAGAAGGGCTGAAACAGAGGGGCTGAAACAGAGGGCGAGAAACAGAGGGGCTGAATCAGAGGGGCTGAATCAGAAGGGCTGAAACAGAGGGCGAGAAACAGAGGGGCTGAAACAGAGGGCGAAAAACAGAGGGGCTGAAACAGAGGGCGAGAAACAGTGGGGATGAAACAGAGGGGCTGAAACAGAGGGGCTGAAACAGAGGGGCTGAATCAGAGGGGCTGAAACAGAGGGGCTGAATCAGAGGGGCTGAAACAGAGGGCGAGAAACAGAGGGGCTGAATCAGAGGGCGAGAAACAGAGGGTGAGAAACAGAGGGCGAGAAACAGAGGGGCTGAAACAGAGGGCAAAAAACAGAGGGGCTGAAACGGAGGGCGAGAAACAGAGGGCGAGAAACAGAGGGACTGAAACAGAGGGGCTGAAACAGAGGGGCTGAAACAGAGGGCGAGAAACAGAGGGGCTGAAACAGAGGGCGAGAAACAGAGGGGCTGAAACAGAGGGCGAGAAACAGAGGGGCTGAAACAGAGGGGCTGAAACAGTGGTGCTGAAACAGAGGGGCTGAAACAGAGGGCGAGAAATAGAGGGGCTGAAACAGAGGGCGAGAAACAGAGGGGCTGAAACAGAGCGCAAGAAACAGAGGGGCTGAAACAGAGGGCGCGAAACAGAGGGGCTGAAACAGAGGGGCTGAAACAGAGGGGCTGAAACAGAGGGCAAGAAACTGAGGGGCTGAAACAGAGGGCGAGAATCAGAGGGGCTGAAACAGAGTGCGAGAAACAGAGGGGCTGAATCAGAGGGGCTGAAACAGAGGGCGAGAAACAGAAAGCCTGAAACAGACGGCGAGAAACAGAGGGGCTGAAACAGAGGGGCTGAAACAGATGGTGAGAAACAGAGGGGATTAAACCGAGGGCGAGAAACAGAGGGGCTGAAACATAGGGGCTGAAACAGAGGGGCTGAATCAGAGGGGCTGATTCAGAGGGGCTGAAACAGAGGGGCTGAATCAGAGGGGCTGAAACAGAGGGCGAGAAACAGAGTGGCTGAAACAGAGGGCGAGAAACAGACGGGCAGAAACAGAGGGCGAGAAACAGACGGGCTGAAACAGAGGGGCTGAAACAGAGAGCGCGAAACAGAGGGACTGAAACAGAGGGCGAGAAACAGAGGGGCTGAAACAGACGGCGAGAAACAGAGGGGCTGAAACAGAGGGCGAGAAACAGAGGGGCTGAAACAGAGGGCAAAAAACAGAGGGGCTGAAACTGAGTGGCTGAAACTGAAGGGCTGAAACAGAGGGGCTGAAACAGAGGGCGAGAAACAGAGGGGCTGAATCAGAGGGGCTGAATCAGAGGAGCTGAAACAGAGGGGCTGAAACAGAGGGCGAGAAACAGAGGGGCTGAAACAAAGGGCGAGAATCAGAGGGGCTGAAACAGAGTTCGAGAAACAGAGGGGCTGAATCAGAGGGGCTGAAACAGTGGGCGAGAAACAGAAAGACTGAAACAGAGGGCTAGAAACAGAGGGGCTGAAACAGAGGGGCTGAAACAGATGGTGAGAAACAGAGGGGATTAAACAGAGGGCGAGAAACAGAGGGGCTGAAACAGAGGGGCTGAAACAGAGGGGCTGAATCAGAGGGGCTGATTCAGAGGGGCTGAAACAGAGGGGCTGAAACAGAGAGCGCGAAACAGAGGGGCTGAAACAGAGGGCGAGAAACAGAGTGGCTGAAACAGAAGGCGAGAAACAGAGGGGCTGAAACAGAGGGCGAGAAACAGAGGGGCTGAAACAGAGGGCAAGAAACAGAGGGGCTGAAACAGAGTGGCTGAAACAGAAGGGCTGAAATAGAGGGGCTGAAACAGAAGGCGAGAAACAGAGGGGCTGAATCAGAGGGGCTGAATCAGAGGAGCTGAAACAGAGGGGCTGAAACAGAGGGCGAGAAACAGAGGGGCTGAAACAGAGGGCGAGAAACAGAGGGCGAGAAACAGAGAGGCTGAAACAGAGGGGCTGAAACAGAGGGGCTGAAACAAAGCGGCTGATACAGAGGGTGAGAAACAGAGGGGCTGAAACAGAGGGCGAGAAACAGAGTCGCTGAAACATGGCGAGAAACAGAGGGGCTGAAACAGAGGGGCTGAAACAGAGGGGCTGAAACAGAGGGGCTGAAACAGAGGGCGAGAAACAGAGGGGCTGAAACAGAGGGCGAGAAACAGAGAGGCTGAAACAGAGGGCGAGAAACAGAGGGGCTGAAACAGAGGGCGAGAAACAGAGGGGCTGAAACAGAGGGGCTGAAACAGAGGGCGAGAAACAGAGAGGCTCAAACAGCGGGCGAGAAACAGAGGGGCTGAAACAGAGGGTCTGAAACAGAGGGGCTGAATCAGAGGGGCTGATTCAGAGGGGCTGAAACAGAGGGGCTGAATCAGAGAGCCTGAAACAGAGGGCGAGAAACAGAGGGGCTGAAACAGAGGGCGAAAAACAGAGGGGCTGAAACAGAGGGCGAGAAACAGAGGGGATGAAACAGAGGGGCTGAAACAGAGGGGCTGAAACAGAGGGGCTGAATCAGAGGGGCTGAAACAGAGGGGCTGAATCAGAGGGGCTGAAACAGAGGGCGAGAAACAGAGGGGCTGAAACAGAGGGCGAGAAACAGAGGGGCTGAAACAGAGGGCGAGAAACAGAGGGGCTGAAACAGAGGGGCTGAAACAGAGTGGCTGAAACAGAGGGCGAGAAACAGAGAGGTTGAAACAGAGGGCGAGAAACAGAGGGGCTGAAACAGAGGGCGAGAAACAGAGGGGCTGAAACAGAGGGCGAGAAACAGAGGGGCTGAAACAGAGGGGCTGAAATAGAGGGGCTGAAACAAAGGGGCTGAAACAGAGGGGCTGCAACAGAGGGGCTGAATCAGAGGGGCTGACACAGAGTGCGAGAAACAGAGGGGCTGAAACAGAGGGCGAGAAAAAGAGGGGCTGAAACAGAGGGCGAGAAACAGAGGGGCTGAAACAGGGGGGCTGAAACAGAGGGGCTGAAACAGAGGGCGAGAAACAGAGAGGCTGAAACATAGGCCGAGAATCAGAGGGGCTGAAACAGAGGGCAAGAAACAGAGGGGCTGAATCAGAGATGCGAGAAACAGAGGGGCTGAAACAGAGGGTGAGAAACAGAGGGGCTGAAACGGAGGGCGAGAAACAGAGGGCGAGAAACAGAGGGACTGAAACAGAGGGGCTGAAACAGAGGGGCTGAAACAGAGGGCGAGAAACAGAGGGGCTGAAACAGAGGGCGAGAAACAGAGGGGCTGAAACAGAGGGCGAGAAACAGAGGGGCTGAAACAGAGGGGCTGAAACAGTGGGGCTGAAACAGAGGGGCTGAAACAGAGGGCGAGAAATAGCGGGGCTGAAACAGAGGGCGAGAAACAGAGGGGCTGAAACAGAGCGCGAGAAACAGAGGGGCTGAAACAGAGGGCGCGAAACAGAGGGGCTGAAACAGAGTGCGAGAAACAGAGGGGCTGAATCAGAGGGGCTGAAACAGAGGGCGAGAAACAGAAAGACTGAAACAAAGCGCGAGAAACAGAGGGGCTGAAACAGAGGGCGCGAAACAGAGGGGCTGAAACAGAGTGCGAGAAACAGAGGGGCTGAATCAGAGGGGCTGAAACAGAGGGCGAGAAACAGAAAGACTGAAACAGAGGGCGAGAAACAGAGGGGCTGAAACAGAGGCGCTGAAACAGATGGTGAGAAACAGAGGGGATTAAACAGAGGGCGAGAAACAGAGGGGCTGAAACAGAGGTGCTGAAACAGAGGGGCTGAATCAGAGGGGCTGATTCAGAGGGGCTGAAACAGAGGGGCTGAATCAGAGGGGCTGAAACAGAGGGCGAGAAACAGAGTGTCTGAAATAGAGGGCGAGAAACAGACGTGCAGAAACAGAGGGCGAGAAACAGAGGGGCAGAATCAGAGTGGCTGAAACAGAGAGCGCGAAACAGAGGGACTGAAACAGAGGGCGAGAAACAGAGGGGCTGAAACAGACGGCGAGAAACAGAGGGGCTGAAACAGAGGGTGAGAAACAGAGGGGCTGAAACAGAGGGCAAGAAACAGAGGGGCTGAAACTGAGTGGCTGAAACAGAATGGCTGAAACAGAGGGGCTGAAACAGAGGGCGAGAAACAGAGGGGCTGAATCAGAGGGGCTGAATCAGAGGAGCTTAAACAGAGGGGCTGAAACAGAGGGCGAGAAACAGAGGGGCTGAAACAGAGGGCGAGAAACAGAGGGCGAGAAACAGAGAGGCTGAAACAGAGGGGCTGAAACAGAGGGGCTGAAACAAAGCGGCTGATACAGAGGGCGAGAAACAGAGGGGCTGAAACAGAGGGCGAGAAACAGAGTCGCTGAAACATGGCGAGAAACAGAGTGGCTGAAACAGATGGGCTGAAACAGAGGGGCTGAAACAGAGGGGCTGAAATAGAGGGCGAGAAACAGAGGGGCTGAAACAGAGGGCGAGAAACAGAGGGGCTGAAACAAGGGCGAGAAACAGAGGGGCTGAAACAGAGGGCGAGAAACAGAGGGGCTGAAACAGAGGGGCTGAAACAGAGGGGCTGAAACAGAGGGCGAGAAACAGAGAGGCTCAAACAGAGGGCGAGAAACAGAGGGGCTGAAACAGAGGGGCTGAAACAGAGGGGCTGAATCAGAGGGGCTGATTCAGAGGGGCTGAAACAGAGGGGCTGAATCAGAGAGCCTGAAACAGAGAGCGAGAAACAGAGGGGCTGAAACGGAGGGCGAGAAACAGAGGGCGAGAAACAGAGGGACTGAAACAGAGGGGCTGAAACAGAGGGGCTGAAACAGAGTGCGAGAAACAGAGGGGCTGAAACAGAGGGCGAGAAACAGAGGGGCTGAAACAGAGGGCGAGAAACAGAGGGGCTGAAACAGAGGGGCTGAAACAGTGGGGCTGAAACAGAGGGGCTGAAACAGAGGGCGAGAAATAGAGGGGCTGAAACAGAGGGCGAGAAACAGAGGGGCTGAAACAGAGCGCGAGAAACAGTGGGGCTGAAACAGAGGGCGCGAAACAGAGGGGCTGAAACAGAGGGGCTGAAACAGAGGGGCTGAAACAGAGGGCAAGAAACTGAGGGGCTGAAACAGAGGGCGAGTATCAGAGGGGCTGAAACAGAGTGCGAGAAACAGAGGGGCTGAATCAGAGGGGCTGAAACAGAGGGCGAGAAACAGAAAGACTGAAACAGTGGGCGAGAAACAGAGGGGCTGAAACAGAGGGGCTGAAACAGATGGTGAGAAACAGAGGGGATTAAACAGAGGGCGAGAAACAGAGGGGCTGAAACAGAGGGGCTGAAACAGAGGGGCTGAATCAGAGGGGCTGATTCAGAGGGGCTGAAACAGAGGGGCTGAATCAGAGGGGCTGAAACAGAGGGCGAGAAACAGAGTGGCTGAAACAGAGGGCGAGAAACAGACGGGCAGAAACAGAGGGCGAGAAACAGAGGGGCTGAAACAGAGGGGCTGAAACAGAGAGCGGGAAACAGAGGGACTGAAACAGAGGGCGAGAAACAGAGGGGCTGAAACAGACGGCGAGAAACAGAGGGGCTGAAACAGAGGGCGAGAAACAGAGGGGCTGAAACAGAGGGCAAGAAACAGAGGGGCTGAAACTGAGTGGCTGAAACAGAAGGGCTGAAACAGAGGGGCTGCAACAGAGGGCGAGAAACAGAGGGGCTGAATCAGAGGGGCTGAATCAGAGGAGCTGAAACAGAGGGGCTGAAACAGAGGGCGAGAAACAGAGGTGCTGAAACTGAGTGGCTGAAACAGAAGGGCTGAAACAGAGGGGCTGAAACAGAGGGCGAGAAACAGAGGGGCTGAATCAGAGGGGCTGAATCAGAGGAGCTGAAACAGAGGGGCTGAAACAGAGGGCGAGAAACAGAGGGCGAGAAACAGAGAGGCTGAAACAGATGGGCTGAAACAGATGGGCTGAAACAAAGCGGCTGATACAGAGGGTGAGAAACAGAGGGGCTGAAACAGAGGGCGAGAAACAGAGTCGCTGAAACATGGCGAGAAACAGAGGGGCTGAAACAGAGGGGCTGAAACAGAGGGGCTGAAACAGAGGGGCTGAAATAGAGGGTGAGAAACAGAGGGGCTGAAACAGAGGGCGAGAAACAGAGGGGCTGAAACAGAGGGCGAGAAACAGAGGGGCTGAAACAGAGGGCGAGAAACAGAGGGGCTGAAACAGAGGGGCTGAAACAGAGGGGCTGAATCAGAGGGGCTGATTCAGAGGGGCTGAAACAGAGGGGCTGAATCAGAGAGCCTGAAACAGAGGGCGAGAAACAGAGGGGCTGAAACAGAGGGCAAAAAACAGAGGGGCTGAAACAGAGGGCGAGAAACAGAGGGTGAGAAACAGAGGGCGAGAAATAGAGGGGCTGAAACAGAGGGCAAAAAACAGAGGGGCTGAATCAGAGGGCGAGAAACAGAGGGTGAGAAACAGAGGGCGAGAAACAGATGGGATGAAACAGAGGGGCTGAAACAGAGGGGCTGAAATAGAGGGGCTGAAACAAGGGGGCTGAAACAGAGGGGCTGCAACAGAGGGGCTGAATCAGAGGGGCTGACACAGAGTGCGAGAAACAGAGGGGCTGAAACAGAGGGCGAGAAAAAGAGGGGCTGAAACAGAGGGCGAGAAACAGAGGGGCTGAAACAGGGGGGCTGAAACAGAGGGGCTGAAACAGAGGGCGAGAAACAGAGAGGCTGAAACATAGGGCGAGAAACAGAGGGGCTGAAACAGAGGGCATGAAACAGAGGGGCTGAATCAGAGATGCGAGAAACAGAGGGGCTGAAACAGAGGGCGAGAAACAGAGGGGCTGAAACGGAGGGCGAGAAACAGAGGGCGAGAAACAGAGGGACTGAAACAGAGGGGCTGAAACAGAGGGGCTGAAACAGAGGGCGAGAAACAGAGGGGCTGAAACAGAGGGCGAGAAACAGAGGGGCTGAAACAGAGGGCGAGAAACAGAGGGGCTGAAACAGAGGGGCTGAAACAGTGGGGCTGAAACAGAGGGGCTGAAACAGAGGGCGAGAAATAGAGGGGCTGAAACAGAGGGCGAGAAACAGAGGGGCTGAAACAGAGCGCGAGAAACAGAGGGGCTGAAACAGAGGGCGCGAAACAGAGGGGCTGAATCAGAGTGCGAGAAACAGAGGGGCTGAATCAGAGGGGCTGAAACAGAGGGCGAGAAACAGAAAGACTGAAACAAAGCGCGAGAAACAGAGGGGCTGAAACAGAGGGCGCGAAACAGAGGGGCTGAAACAGAGTGCGAGAAACAGAGGGGCTGAATCAGAGGGGCTGAAACAGAGGGCGAGAAACAGAAAGACTGAAACAGAGGGCGAGAAACAGAGGGGCTGAAACAGAGGGGCTGAAACAGATGGTGAGAAACAGAGGGGATTAAACAGAGGGCGAGAAACAGAGGGGCTGAAACAGAGGGGCTGAAACAGAGGGGCTGAATCAGAGGGGCTGATTCAGAGGGGCTGAAACAGAGGGGCTGAATCAGAGGGGCTGAAACAGAGGGCGAGAAACAGAGTGTCTGAAATAGAGGGCGTGAAACAGACGTGCAGAAACAGAGGGCGAGAAACAGAGGGGCTGAAACAGAGTGGCTGAAACAGAGAGCGCGAAACAGAGGGACTGAAACAGAGGGCGAGAAACAGAGGGGCTGAAACAGACGGCGAGAAACAGAGGGGCTGAAACAGAGGGCGAGAAACAGAGGGGCTGAAACAGAGGGCAAGAAACAGAGGGGCTGAAACTGAGTGGCTGAAACAGAAGGGCTGAAACAGAGGGGCTGAAACAGAGGGCGAGAAACAGAGGGGCAGAATCAGAGGGGCTGAATCAGAGGAGCTGAAACAGAGGGGCTGAAACAGAGGGCGAGAAACAGAGGGGCTGAAACAGAGGGCGAGAAACAGAGGGCGAGAAACAGAGAGGCTGAAACAGAGGGGCTGAAACAGAGGGGCTGAAACAAAGCGGCTGATACAGAGGGCGAGAAACAGAGGGGCTGAAACAGAGGGCGAGAAACAGAGTCGCTGAAACATGGCGAGAAACAGAGTGGCTGAAACAGATGGGCTGAAACAGAGGGGCTGAAACAGAGGGGCTGAAATAGAGGGCGAGAAACAGAGGGGCTGAAACAGAGGGCGAGAAACAGAGGGGCTGAAACAAGGGCGAGAAACAGAGGGGCTGAAACAGAGGGCGAGAAACAGAGGGGCTGAAACAGAGGGGCTGAAACAGAGGGGCTGAAACAGAGGGCGAGAAACACAGAGGCTCAAACAGAGGGCGAGAAACAGAGGGGCTGAAACAGAGGGGCTGAAACAGAGGGGCTGAATCAGAGGGGCTGATTCAGAGGGGCTGAAACAGAGGGGCTGAATCAGAAAGCCTGAAACAGAGAGCGAGAAACAGAGGGGCTGAAACGGAGGGCGAGAAACAGAGGGACTGAAACAGGGGGGCTGAAACAGAGGGGCTGAAACAGAGGGGCTGAAACAGAGGGCGAGAAACAGAGGGGCTGAAACAGAGGGCGAGAAACAGAGGGGCTGAAACAGAGGGGCTGAAACAGTGGGGCTGAAACAGAGGGGCTGAAACAGAGGGCGAGAAATAGAGGGGCTGAAACAGAGGGCGAGAAACAGAGGGGCTGAGACAGAGCGCGAGAAACAGAGGGGCTGAAACAGAGGGCGCGAAACAGAGGGTCTGAAACAGAGGGGCTGAAACAGAGGGGCTGAAACAGAGGGCAAGAAACTGAGGGGCTGAAACAGAGGGCGAGTATCAGAGGGGCTGAAACAGAGTGCGAGAAACAGAGGGGCTGAATCAGAGGGGCTGAAACAGAGGGCGAGAAACAGAAAGACTGAAACAGAGGGCGAGAAACAGAGGGGATTAAACAGAGGGCGAGAAACAGAGGGGCTGAAACAGAGGGGCTGAAACAGAGGGGCTGAATCAGAGGGGCTGATTCAGAGGGGCTGAAACAGAGGGGCTGAATCAGAGGGGCTGAAACAGAGGGCGAGAAACAGAGTGGCTGAAACAGAGGGCGAGAAACAGACGGGCAGAAACAGAGGGCGAGAAACAGAGGGGCTGAAACAGAGGGGCTGAAACAGAGAGCGGGAAACAGAGGGACTGAAACAGAGGGCGAGAAACAGAGGGGCTGAAACAGACGGCGAGAAACAGAGGGGCTGAAACAGAGGGCGAGAAACAGAGGGGCTGAAACAGAGGGCAAGAAACAGAGGGGCTGAAACTGAGTGGCTGAAACAGAAGGGCTGAAACAGAGGGGCTGAAACAGAGGGCGAGAAACAGAGGGGCTGAATCAGAGGGGCTGAATCAGAGGAGCTGAAACAGAGGGGCTGAAACAGAGGGCGAGAAACAGAGGTGCTGAAACTGAGTGGCTGAAACAGAAGGGCTGAAACAGAGGGGCTGAAACAGAGGGCGAGAAACAGAGGGGCTGAATCAGAGGGGCTGAATCAGAGGAGCTGAAACAGAGGGGCTGAAACAGAGGGCGAGAAACAGAGGGCGAGAAACAGAGAGGCTGAAACAGAGGGGCTGAAACAGAGGGGCTGAAACAAAGCGGCTGATACAGAGGGTGAGAAACAGAGGGGCTGAAACAGAGGGCGAGAAACAGAGTCGCTGAAACATGGCGAGAAACAGAGGGGCTGAAACAGAGGGGCTGAAACAGAGGGGCTGAAATAGAGGGCGAGAAACAGAGGGGCTGAAACAGAGGGCGAGAAACAGAGGGGCTGAAACAGAGGGCGAGAAACAGAGGGGCTGAAACAGAGGGCGAGAAACAGAGGGACTGAAACAGAGGGGCTGAAACAGAGGGCGAGAAACAGAGAGACTCAAACAGAGGACGAGAAACAGAGGGGCTGAAACAGAGGGGCTGAAACAGAGGGGCTGAATCAGAGGGGCTGATTCAGAGGGGCTGAAACAGAGGGGCTGAATCAGAGAGCCTGAAACAGAGGGCGAGAAACAGAGGGGCTGAAACAGAGGGCGAAAAACAGAGGGGCTGAAACAGAGGGCGAGAAACAGAGGGGATGAAACAGAGGGGCTGAAACAGAGGGGCTGAAACAGAGGGGCTGAATCAGAGGGGCTGAAACAGAGGGGCTGAATCAGAGGGGCTGAAACAGAGGGCGAGAAACAGAGGGGCTGAAACAGAGGGCGAGATACAGAGGGGCTGAAACAGAGGGTGAGAAACAGAGGGGCTGAAACAGAGGGGCTGAAACAGAGTGGCTGAAACAGAGGGCGAGAAACAGAGAGGTTGAAACAGAGGGCGAGAAACAGAGGGGCTGAAACAGAGGGCGAGAAACAGAGGGGCTGAAACAGAGGGGCTGAAACAGACGGGCTGAAACAGAGGGCAAAAAACAGAGGGGCTGAAACAGAGGGCGAGAAACAGAGGGTGAGAAACAGAGGGCAAGAAACAGAGGGGCTGAAACAGAGGCCAAAAAACAGAGGGGCTGAAACAGAGGGCGAGAAACAGAGGGTGAGAAACAGAGGGCGAGAAACAGAGGGGCTGAAACAGAGGGCAAAAAACAGAGGGGCTGAAACAGAGGGCGAGAAACAGAGGTTGAGAAACAGAGGGTGAGAAACAGAGGGTGAGAAACAGAGGGCGAGAAACAGATGGGATGAAACAGAGGGGCTGAAACAGAGGGGCTGAAATAGAGGGGGTGAAACAAACGGGCTGAAACAGAGGGGCTGCAACAGAGGGGCTGAATCAGACGAGCTGACACAGAGTGCGAGAAACAGAGGGGCTGAAACAGAGGGCGAGAAAAAGAGGGGCTGAAACAGAGGGCGAGAAACAGAGGGGCTGAAACAGGGGGGCTGAAACAGTGGGGCAGAAACAGAGGGCGAGAAACAGAGAGGCTGAAACATAGGGCGAGAAACAGAGGGGCTGAAACAGAGATGCGAGATTCAGAGGGGCTGAAACAGAGGGCGAGAAACAGAGGGGCTGAAACAGAGGGCGAGAAACAGAGGGGCTGAAACAGAGGGCGAGAAACAGAGGGGCTGAAACAGAGGGCGAGAAACAGAGGGGATGAAACAGAGGGGCTGAAACAGTGGGGCTGAAACAGAGGGGCTGAAACAGAGGGCGAGAAAAAGAGGGGCTGAAACAGAGGGCGAGAAACAGAGGGGCTGAAACAGGGGGGCTGAAACAGACGGGCTGAAACAGAGGGCGAGAAACAGAGAGGCTGAAACATAGGGCGAGAAACAGAGGGGCTGAATCAGAGATGCGAGATTCAGAGGGGCTGAAACAGAGGGAGAGAAACAGAGGGGCTGAAACGGAGGGCGAGAAACAGAGGGCGAGAAACAAAGGGACTGAAACAGAGGGGCTGAAACAAAAGGGCTGAAACAGAGGGCGAGAAACAGAGGGGCTGAAACAGAGGGCGAGAAACAGAGGGGATGAAACAGAGGGGCTGAAACAGTGGGGCTGAAACAGAGGGGCTGAAACAGAGGGCGAGAAATAGACGGGCTGAAACAGAGCGCGAGAAACAGAGGGGCTGAAACAGAGCGCGAGAAACAGAGGGGCTGAAACAGAGGGCGCGAAACAGAGGGGCTGAAACAGAGGGGCTGAAACAGAGGGGCTGAAACAGAGGGCAAGAAACTGAGGGGCTGAAACAGAGGGCGAGAATCAGAGGGGCTGAAACAGAGTGCGAGAAACAGAGGGGCTGAATCAGAGGGGCTGAAACAGAGGGCGAGAAACAGAAAGACTGAAACAGAGGGCGAGAAACAGAGGGGCTGAAACAGAGGGGCTGAAACAGATGGTGAGAAACAGAGGGGATTAAACAGAGGGCGAGAAACAGAGGGGCTGAAACAGAGGGGCTGAAACAGAGGGGCTGAATCAGAGGGGCTGATTCAGAGGGGCTGAAACAGAGGGGCTGAATCAGAGGGGCTGAAACAGAGGGCGAGAAACAGAGTGGCTGAAACAGAGGGCGAGAAACAGACGGGCAGAAACAGAGGGCGAGAAACAGAGGGGCTGAAACAGAGGGGCTGAAACAGAGAGCACGAAACAGAGGGACTGAAACAGAGGGCGAGAAACAGTGGGGGTTAAACAGACGGCGAGAAACAGAGGGGCTGAAACAGAGGGCGAGAAACAGAGGGGCTGAAACTGAGTGGCTGAAACAGAAGGGCTGAAACAGAGGGGCTGAAACAGAGGGCGAGAAACAGAGGGGCTGAATCAGAGGAGCTGAAACAGAGGGGCTGAAACAGAGGGCGAGAAACAGAGGGGCTGAAACAGAGGGCGAGAAACAGAGGGCGAGAAACAGAGAGGCTGAAACAGAGGGGCTGAAACAGAGGGGCTGAAACAAAGCGGCTGATACAGAGGGCGAGAAACAGAGGGGCTGAAACAGAGGGCGAGAAACAGAGTCGCTGAAACATGGCGAGAAACAGAGGGGCTGAAACAGAGGGGCTGAAACAGAGGGGCTGAAACCGAGGGGCTGAAACAGAGGGCAAGAAACAGAGGGGCTGAAACAGAGGGCGAGAAACAGAGGGGCTGAAACAGAGGGCGAGAAACAGAGGGGCTGAAACAGAGGGCGAGAAACAGAGGGGCTGAAACAGAGGGGCTGAAACAGAGGGGCTGAATCAGAGGGGCTGATTTACAGGGTCTGAAACAGAGGGGCTGAATCAGAGGGGCTGAAACAGAGGGCGAGAAACAGAGTGGCTGAAACAGAGGGCGAGAAACAGACGGGCAGAAACAGAGGGCGAGAAACAGAGGGGCTGAAACAGAGGGGCTGAAACAGAGAGCGCGAAACAGAGGGACTGAAACAGAGGGACTGAAACAGAGGGGCTGAAACAGACGGCGAGAAACAGAGGGGCTGAAACAGAGGGCGACAAAGAGAGGGGCTGAAACAGAGGGCAAGAAACAGAGGGGCTGAAACTGAGTGGCTGAAACAGAAGGGCTGAAACGGAGGGGCTGAAACAGAGGGCGAGAAACAGAGGGGCTGAATCAGAGGGGCTGAATCAGAGGAGCTGAAACAGAGGGGCTGAAACAGAGGGCGAGAAACAGAGGGGCTGAAACAGAGGGCGAGAAACAGAGGGCGAGAAACAGAGAGGCTGAAACAGAGGGGCTGAAACAGAGGGGCTGAAACAAAGCGGCTGATACAGAGGGTGAGAAACAGAGGGGCTGAAACAGAGGGCGAGAAACAGAGGGGCTGAAACAGAGGGGCTGAAACAGAGGGCGAGAAACAGAGGGGCTGAAACAGAGGGCGAGAAACAGAGGGGCTGAAACAGAGGGCGAGAAACAGAGGGCGAGAAACAAAGGGGCTGAAACAGAGGGCGAGAAACAGTGGGGCTGAAACAGAGGGGCTGAAACAGAGGGGCTGAAACAGAGGGCGAGAAACAGAGGGGCTGAAACAGAGGGGCTGAAACAGAGGAGCTGAAACAGAGGGGATGAAACAGAGGGCGAGAAACAGAGGGGCTGAAACAGAGGAGCTGAAACAGAGGGCGAGAAACAGAGAGGCTGAAACAGAGGGCGAGAAACAGACGGGCTGAAACAGAGGGCGAGAAACAGAGGGGCTGAAACAGAGGGGCTGAAACAGAGGGGCTGAAACAGAGGGCGAGAAACAGAGGGGCTGAAACAGAGGGGCTGAAACAGAGGAGCTGAAACAGAATGCGAGAAACAGAGGGGCTGAATCAGAGGGGCTGAATCAGAGGAGCTGAAACAGAGGGGCTGAAACAGAGGGCGAGAAACAGAGGGGCTGAAACAGAGGGCGAGAAACAGAGGGCGAGAAACAGAGAGGCTGAAACAGAGGGGCTGAAAGAGAGGGGCTGAAACAAAGCGGCTGATTCAGAGGGTGAGAAACAGAGGGGCTGAAACAGAGGGCGAGAAACAGAGTCGCTGAAACATGGCGAGAAACAGAGGGGCTGAAACAGAGGGGCTGAAACAGAGGGGCTGAAATAGAGGGCGAGAAACAGAGGGGCTGAAACAGAGGGCGAGAAACAGAGGGGCTGAAACAGAGGGCGAGAAACAGAGGGGCTGAAACAGAGGGCGAGAAACAGAGGGGCTGAAACAGAGGGGCTGAAACAGAGGGCGAGAAACAGAGAGGCTCAAACAGAGGGCGAGAAACAGAGGGGCTGAAACAGAGGGGCTGAAACAGAGGGGCTGAATCAGAGGCGCTGATTCAGAGGGGCTGAAACAGAGGGGCTGAATCAGAGAGCTTGAAACAGAGGGCGAGAAACAGAGGGGCTGAAACAAAGGGCGAAAAACAGAGGGGCTGAAACAGAGGGCGAGAAACAGAGGGGATGAAACAGAGGGGCTGAAACAGAGGGGCTGAAACAGAGGGGCTGAATCAGAGGGGCTGAAACAGAGGGCGAGAAACAGAGGGGCTGAAACAGAGGGCGAGAAACAGAGGGGCTGAAACAGAGGGCGAGAAACAGAGGGGCTGAAACAGAGGGGCTGAAACAGAGGGCGAAAAACAGAGAGGTTGAAACAGAGGGCGACAAACAGAGGGGCTGAAACAGAGGGCGAGAAACAGAGGGGCTGAAACAGAGGGCGAGAAACAGAGGGGCTGAAACAGAGGGGCTGAAACAGACGGGCTGAAACAGAGGGCAAAAAACAGAGGGGCTGAAACAGAGGGCGAGAAACAGAGGGTGAGAAACAGAGGGCAAGAAACAGAGGGGCTGAAACAGAGGTCAAAAAACAGAGGGGCTGAAACAGAGGGCGAGAAACAGAGGGTGAGAAACAGAGGGCGAGAAACAGAGGGGCTGAAACAGAGGGCAAAAAACAGAGGGGCTGAAACAGAGGGCGAGAAACAGAGGGTGAGAAACAGAGGGCGAGAAACAGATGGGATGAAACAGAGGGGCTGAAACAGAGGGGCTGAAATAGAGGGGCTGAAACAAAGGGGCTGAAACAGAGGTGCTGCAACAGAGGGGCTGAATCAGAGGGGCTGACACAGAGTGCGAGAAACAGAGGGGCTGAAACAGAGGGCGAGAAAAAGAGGGGCTGAAACAGAGGGCGAGAAACAGAGGGGCTGAAACAGGGGGGCTTAAACAGAGGGGCTGAAACAGAGGGCGAGAAACAGAGAGGCTGAAACATAGGGCGAGAAACAGAGGGGCTGAAACAGAGATGCGAGATTCAGAGGGGCTGAAACAGAGGGCGAGAAACAGAGGGGCTGAAACAGAGGGCGAGAAACAGAGGGCGAGAAACAGAGTGACTGAAACAGAGGGGCTGAAACAGATGGGCTGAAACAGAGGGCGAGAAACAGAGGGGCTGAAACAGAGGGCGAGAAACAGAGGGGATGAAACAGAGGGGCTGAAACAGTGGGGCTGAAACAGAGGGGCTGAAACAGAGGGCGAGAAAAAGAGGGGCTGAAACAGAGGGTGAGAAACAGAGGGGCTGAAACAGGGGGGCTGAAACAGAGGGGCTGAAACAGAGGGCGAGAAACAGAGAGGCTGAAACATAGGGCGAGAAACAGAGGGGCTGAATCAGAGATGCGAGATTCAGAGGGGCTGAAACAGAGGGCGAGAAACAGAGGGGCTGAAACGGAGGGCGAGAAACAGAGGGCGAGAAACAGAGGGACTGAAACAGAGGGGCTGAAACAGAGGGGCTGAAACAGAGGGCGAGATACAGAGGGGCTGAAACAGAGGGCGAGAAACAGAGGGGATGAAACAGAGGGGCTGAAACAGTGGGGCTGAAACAGAGGGGCTGAAACAGAGGGCGAGAAATAGAGGGGCTGAAACAGAGCGCGAGAAACAGAGGGGCTGAAACAGAGCGCGAGAAACAGAGGGGCTGAAACAGAGGGCGCGAAACAGAGGGGCTGAAACAGAGGGGCTGAAACAGAGGGGCTGAAACAGAGAGCAAGAAACTTAGGGGCTGAAACAGAGGGCGAGAATCAGAGGGGCTGAAACAGAGTGCGAGAAACAGAGGGGCTGAATCAGAGGGGCTGAAACAGAGGGCGAGAAACAGAAAGACTGAAACAGAGGGCGAGAAACAGAGGGGCTGAAACAGAGGGGCTGAAACAGATGGTGAGAAACAGAGGGGATTAAACAGAGGGCGAGAAACAGAGGGGCTGAAACAGAGGGGCTGAAACAGAGGGGCTGAATCAGAGGGGCTGATTCAGAGGGGCTGAAACAGAGGGGCTGAATCAGAATGGCTGAAACAGAGGGCGAGAAACAGAGTGGCTGAAACAGAGGGCGAGAAACAGACAGGCAGAAACAGAGGGCGAGAAACAGAGGGGCTGAAACAGAGGGGCTGAAACAGAGAGCGCGAAACAGAGGGACTGAAACAGAGGGCGAGAAACAGAGGGGCTGAAACAGACGGCGAGAAACAGAGGGGCTGAAACAGAGGGCGAGAAACAGAGGGGCTGAAACAGAGGGCAAGAAACAGAGGGGCTGAAACAGAGTGGCTGAAACAGAAGGGCTGAAACAGAGGGGCTGAAACAGAGGGCGAGAAACAGAGGGGCTGAATCAGAGGGGCTGAATCAGAGGAGCTGAAACAGAGGGGCTGAAACAGAGGGCGAGAAACAGAGGGGCTGAAACAGAGGGCGAGAAACAGAGGGCGAGAAACAGAGAGGCTGAAACAGAGGGGCTGAAACAGAGGGGCTGAAACAAAGCGGCTGATACAGAGGGTGAGAAACAGAGGGGCTGAAACAGAGGGCGAGAAACAGAGTCGCTGAAACATGGCGAGAAACAGAGGGGCTGAAACAGAGGGGCTGAAACAGAGGGGCTGAAACAGAGGGCAAGAAACACAGGGGCTGAAACAGAGGCCGAGAAACAGAGGGGCTGAAACAGAGTGTGAGAAACAGAGGGGCTGAAACAGAGGGCGAGAAACAGAGGGGCTGAAACAGAGGGGCTGAAACAGAGGGGCTGAATCAGAGGGGCTGATTCAGAGGGGCTGAAACAGAGGGGCTGAATCAGAGGGGCTGAAACAGAGGGCGAGAAACAGAGTGGCTGAAAAAGAGGGCGAGAAACAGACAGGCAGAAACAGAGGGCGAGAAACAGAGGGGCTGAAACAGAGGGGCTGAAACAGAGAGCGCGAAACAGAGGGACTGAAACAGAGGGCGAGAAACAGAGGGGCTGAAACAGACGGCGAGAAACAGAGGGGCTGAAACAGAGGGCGAGAAACAGAGGGGCTGAAACAGAGGGCAAGAAACAGAGGGGCTGAAACAGAGTGGCTGAAACAGAAGGGCTGAAACAGAGGGGCTGAAACAGAGGGCGAGAAACAGAGGGGCTGAATCAGAGGGGCTGAATCAGAGGAGCTGAAACAGAGGGGCTGAAACAGAGGGCGAGAAACAGAGGGGCTGAAACAGAGGGCGAGAAACAGAGGGCGAGAAACAGAGAGGCTGAAACAGAGGGGCTGAAACAGAGGGGCTGAAACAAAGCGGCTGATACAGAGGGTGAGAAACAGAGGGGCTGAAACAGAGGGCGAGAAACAGAGTCGCTGAAACATGGCGAGAAACAGAGGGGCTGAAACAGAGGGGCTGAAACAGAGGGGCTGAAACAGAGGGGCTGAAACAGAGGGCAAGAAACAGAGGGGCTGAAACAGAGGGCGAGAAACAGAGGGGCTGAAACAGAGTGTGAGAAACAGAGGGGCTGAAACAGAGGGCGAGAAACAGAGGGGCTGAAACAGAGGGGCTGAAACAGAGGGGCTGAAACAGAGGGCGAGAAACAGAGAGGCTGAAACAGAGGGCGAGAAACAGAGGGGCTGAAACAGAGGGGCTGAAACAGAGGGGCTGAATCAGAGGGGCTGATTTACAGGGGCTGAAACAGAGGTGCTGAATCAGAGGGGCTGAAACAGAGGGCGAGAAACAGAGTGGCTGAAACAGAGGGCGAGAAGCAGACGGGCAGAAACAGAGGGCGAGAAACAGAGGGGCTGAAACAGAGGGGCTGAAACAGAGAGCGCGAAACAGAGGGACTGAAACAGAGGGCGAGAAACAGAGGGGCTGAAACAGACGGCGAGAAACAGAGGGGCTGAAACAGAGGGCGACAAAGAGAGGGGCTGAAACAGAGGGCAAGAAACAGAGGGGCTGAAACTGAGTGGCTGAAACAGAAGGGCTGAAACAGAGGGGCTGAAACAGAGGGCGAGAAACAGAGGGGCTGAATCAGAGGGGCTGAATCAGAGGAGCTGAAACAGAGGGTCTGAAACAGAGGGCGAGAAACAGAGGGGCTGAAACAGACGGTGAGAAACAGAGGGCGAGAAACAGAGGGTGAGAAACAGAGGGGCTGAAACAGAGGGCGAGAAACAGAGTCGCTGAAACATGGCGAGAAACAGAGGGGCTGAAACAGAGGGGCTGAAACAGAGGTGCTGAAATAGAGGGCGAGAAACAGAGGGGCTGAAACAGAGGGCGAGAAACAGAGGGGCTGAAACAGAGGGCGAGAAACAGAGGGGCTGAAACAGAGGGGCTGAAACAGAGGGGCTGAATCAGAGGGGCTGAAACAGAGGGGCTGAATCAGACGGGCTGAAACAGAGGGCGAGAAACAGAGGGGCTGAAACAGAGGGCGAGAGACAGAGGGGCAGAAAAAGAGGGCGAGAAACAGAGGGGCTGAAACAGAGGGGCTGAAACAGAGAGTGTGAATCAGAGGGGCTGAAACAGAGGGCGAGAAACAGAGGGGATGAAACAGAGGGGCTGAAACAGTGGGGCTGAAACAGAGGGGCTGAAACAGAGGGCGAGAAATAGAGGGGCTGAAACAGAGCGCGAGAAACAGAGGGGCTGAAACAGAGCGCGAGAAAGAGAGGGGCTGAAACAGAGGGCGCGAAACAGAGGGGCTGAAACAGAGGGTGAGAAACAGACGGGCTGAAACAGAGGGCGAGAAACAGAGGGGCTGAAACAGAGGGGCTGAAACAGAGGGGCTGAATCAGAGGGGCTGATTCAGAGGGGCTGAAACAGAGGGGCTGAATCAGAGGGGCTGAAACAGAGGGCGAGAAACAGAGTGGCTGAAAAAGAGGGCGAGAAACAGACAGGCAGAAACAGAGGGCGAGAAACAGAGGGGCTGAAACAGAGGGGCTGAAACAGAGAGCGCGAAACAGAGGGACTGAAACAGAGGGCGAGAAACAGAGGGGCTGAAACAGACGGCGAGAAACAGAGGGGCTGAAACAGAGGGCGAGAAACAGAGGGGCTGAAACAGAGGGCAAGAAACAGAGGGGCTGAAACAGAGTGGCTGAAACAGAAGGGCTGAAACAGAGGGGCTGAAACAGAGGGCGAGAAACAGAGGGGCTGAATCAGAGGGGCTGAATCAGAGGAGCTGAAACAGAGGGGCTGAAACAGAGGGCGAGAAACAGAGGGGCTGAAACAGAGGGCGAGAAACAGAGGGCGAGAAACAGAGAGGCTGAAACAGAGGGGCTGAAACAGAGGGGCTGAAACAAAGCGGCTGATACAGAGGGTGAGAAACAGAGGGGCTGAAACAGAGGGCGAGAAACAGAGTCGCTGAAACATGGCGAGAAACAGAGGGGCTGAAACAGAGGGGCTGAAACAGAGGGGCTGAAACAGAGGGGCTGAAACAGAGGTCAAGAAACAGAGGGGCTGAAACAGAGGGCGAGAAACAGAGGGGCTGAAACAGAGTGTGAGAAACAGAGGGGCTGAAACAGAGGGCGAGAAACAGAGGGGCTGAAACAGAGGGGCTGAAACAGAGGGGCTGAAACAGAGGGCGAGAAACAGAGAGGCTGAAACAGAGGGCGAGAAACAGAGGGGCTGAAACAGAGGGGCTGAAACAGAGGGGCTGAATCAGAGGGGCTGATTTACAGGGGCTGAAACAGAGGTGCTGAATCAGAGGGGCTGAAACAGAGGGCGAGAAACAGAGTGGCTGAAACAGAGGGCGAGAAGCAGACGGGCAGAAACAGAGGGCGAGAAACAGAGGGGCTGAAACAGAGGGGCTGAAACAGAGAGCGCGAAACAGAGGGACTGAAACAGAGGGCGAGAAACAGAGGGGCTGAAACAGACGGCGAGAAACAGAGGGGCTGAAACAGAGGGCGACAAAGAGAGGGGCTGAAACAGAGGGCAAGAAACAGAGGGGCTGAAACTGAGTGGCTGAAACAGAAGGGCTGAAACAGAGGGGCTGAAACAGAGGGCGAGAAACAGAGGGGCTGAATCAGAGGGGCTGAATCAGAGGAGCTGAAACAGAGGGTCTGAAACAGAGGGCGAGAAACAGAGGGGCTGAAACAGAGGGTGAGAAACAGAGGGCGAGAAACAGAGGGTGAGAAACAGAGGGGCTGAAACAGAGGGCGAGAAACAGAGTCGCTGAAACATGGCGAGAAACAGAGGGGCTGAAACAGAGGGGCTGAAACAGAGGTGCTGAAATAGAGGGCGAGAAACAGAGGGGCTGAAACAGAGGGCGAGAAACAGAGGGGCTGAAACAGAGGGCGAGAAACAGAGGGGCTGAAACAGAGGGGCTGAAACAGAGGGGCTGAATCAGAGGGGCTGAAACAGAGGGGCTGAATCAGACGGGCTGAAACAGAGGGCGAGAAACAGAGGGGCTGAAACAGAGGGCGAGAGACAGAGGGGCAGAAAAAGAGGGCGAGAAACAGAGGGGCTGAAACAGAGGGGCTGAAACAGAGAGTGTGAATCAGAGGGGCTGAAACAGAGGGCGAGAAACAGAGGGGATGAAACAGAGGGGCTGAAACAGTGGGGCTGAAACAGAGGGGCTGAAACAGAGGGCGAGAAATAGAGGGGCTGAAACAGAGCGCGAGAAACAGAGGGGCTGAAACAGAGCGCGAGAAAGAGAGGGGCTGAAACAGAGGGCGCGAAACAGAGGGGCTGAAACAGAGGGGCTGAAACAGAGGGGCTGAAACAGAGGGCAAGAAACTGAGGGGCTGAAACAGAGGGCGAGAAACAGAGTGGCTGAAACAGAGGGCAAGAAACAGAGTGGCTGAAACAGAGGGCAAGAAACAGAGGGGCTGAAACAGAGGGCGAGAAACAGAGGGGCTTAAACAGAGGGCGAGAAACAGAGGGGCAGAAACAGAGGGCGAGAAACGGAGGGGCTGAAACAGAGGGGCTGAAACAGAGGGGCTGAAACAGAGGGCGAGAAACAGAGGGGCTGAAACATGGCGAGAAACAGAGGGGCTGAAACAGAGGGGCTGAAACAGAGGGCGAGAAACAGAGAGGCTGAAACAGAGGGCGAGAAACAGAGTGGCTGAAACAGAGGGCAAGAAACAGAGTGGCTGAAACAGAGGGCAAGAAACAGAGGGGCTGAAACAGAGGGCGAGAAACAGAGGGGCAGAAACAGAGGGCGAGAAACGGAGGGGCTGAAACAGAGGGGCTGAAACAGAGGGGCTGAAACAGAGGGCGAGAAACAGAGGGGCTGAAACAGAGGGCGAGAAACAGAGGGGCTGAAACAGAGGGCGAGAAACAGAGGGCGAGAAACAGAGGGGCTGAAACAGAGGGCGAGAAACAGAGGGGCTGAAACAGAGGGGCTGAAACAGAGGGGCTGAAACAGAGGGCGAGAAACAGAGGGGCTGAAACAGAGGGGCTGAAACAGAGGAGCTGAAACAGAGGGGATGAAACAGAGGGCGAGAAACAGAGGGGCTGAAACAGAGGAGCTGAAACAGAGGGCGAGAAACAGAGAGGCTGAAACAGAGGGCGAGAAACAGACGGGCTGAAACAGAGGGCGAGAAACAGAGGGGCTGAAACAGAGGGGCTGAAACAGAGGGGCTGAAACAGAGGGCGAGAAACAGAGGGGCTGAAACAGAGGGGCTGAAACAGAGGAGCTGAAACAGAGGGCGAGAAACAGAGAGGCTGAAACAGAGGGCGAGAAACAGAGGGGCTGAAACAGAGGGCCAGAAACAGAGGGCGCGAAACAGAGGGACTGAAACTGAGGGGCTGAAACGGAGGGGCTGAAACAGAGGGCGAGAAACAGAGCGGCTGAAACAGAGGGCGAGAAACAGAGGGGGTGAAACAAAGGGGCTGAAACAGTGGGGCTGAAACAGAGGGGCTGAAACAGAGGGCGAGAAATAGAGGGGCTGAAACAGAGGGCGAGAAACAGAGGGGCTGAAACAGAGGGCGAGAAACAGACGGGCTGAAACAGAGGGGCTGAAACAGAGGGGCTGAAACAGAGGGCGAGAAACAGAGGGTCTGATACAGAGGGCGAGAAACAGAGGTGCTGAAACAGAGGGCGAGAAACAGAAGGGCTGAATCAGAGGGGCTGAAACAGAGGGCGAGAAACAGAGGGGCTGAAACAGAGGGCGAGAAACAGAGGGGCTGAAACAGAGGGCGAGAAACAGAGGGTGAGAAACAGAGGGGCTGAAACAGAGGGCGAGAAACAGAGGGGCTGAAACAGAGGGGCTGAAACAGAGGGGCTGAATCAGAGGGGCTGAAACAGAGGGGCTGAATCAGACGGGCTGAAACAGAGGGCGAGAAACAGAGGGGCTGAAACAGAGGGGCTGAATCAGAGGGGCTGAAACAGAGGGGCTGAATCAGACGGGCTGAAACAGAGGGCGAGAAACAGAGGGGCTGAAACAGAGGGCGAGAGACAGAGGGGCAGAAAAAGTGGGCGAGAAACAGAGGGGCTGAAACAGAGGGGCTGAAACAGAGAGTGTGAATCAGAGGGGCTGAAACAGAGGGCGAGAAACAGAGGGGCTGAAACACAGGGGCTGAATCGGAGGGGCTGAAACAGAGGGGCTAAACAGACGGGCTGAAGCAGAGGGCGAGAAACAGAGGGGCTGAATCAGAGGGGCTGAATCAGAGGGGCCGAAACAGAGGGGCTGAAACAGTGGGCGAGAAACTAAGGGACTGAAACAGCGGGCGAGAAACAGAGTGCGAGAAACATAGGGGCTGAAACAGACGGGCTGAAACAGAGAGCCTGAAACAGAGGGGCTGAAACACAGGGTGAGAAACAGATGGGCTGAAACAGAGGGCTGAAACAGAGGGGCTGAAAAAGAGGGCGAAAAACAGAGGGGCTGAAACAGAGGGCGAGAAACAGAGGGGGTGAAACAGAGGGGCTGAAACAGAGGGGCTGAAACAGAGGGGCTGAAACAGGGTGGCTGAAACAGAGGGGCTGAAACAGAGGTGCTGAAACAGAGGGCGAGAAACAGAGGGGCTGAAACAGAGGGCGCGAAACAGAGGGGCTGAAACAGAGGGCGAGAAACAGAGGGGCTGAAACAGAGGGGCTGAAACAGACGGGCTGAAACAGAGGGCAAAAAACAGAGGGGCTGAAACAGAGGGCGAGAAACAGAGGGTGAGAAACAGAGGGCAAGAAACAGAGGGGCTGAAACAGAGGTCAAAAAACAGAGGGGCTGAAACAGAGGGTGAGAAACAGAGGGTGAGAAACAGAGGGCGAGAAACAGAGGGTGAGAAACAGAGGGCGAGAAACAGATGGGATGAAACAGAGGGGCTGAAACAGAGGGGCTGAAATAGAGGGGCTGAAACAAAGGGGCTGAAACAGAGGGGCTGCAACAGAGGGGCTGAATCAGAGGGGCTGACACAGAGTGCGAGAAACAGAGGGGCTGAAACAGAGGGCGAGAAAAAGAGGGGCTGAAACAGAGGGCGAGAAACAGAGGGGCTGAAACAGGGGAGCTGAAACAGAGGGGCTGAAACAGAGGGCGAGAAACAGAGAGGCTGAAACATAGGGCGAGAAACAGAGGGGCTGAAACAGAGATGCGAGATTCAGAGGGGCTGAAACAGAGGGCGAGAAACAGAGGGGCTGAAACGGAGGGCGAGAAACAGAGGGCGAGAAACAGAGGGACTGAAACAGAGGGGCTGAAACAGAGTGGCTGAAACAGAGGGCGAGAAACAGAGGGGCTGAAACAGAGGGCGAGAAACAGAGGGGATGAAACAGAGGGGCTGAAACAGTGGGGCTGAAACAGAGAGGCTGAAACAGAGGGCGAGAAAAAGAGGGGCTGAAACAGAGGGCGAGAAACAGAGGGGCTGAAACAGGGGGGCTGAAACAGAGGGGCTGAAACAGAGGGCGAGAAACAGAGAGGCTGAAACATAGGGCGAGAAACAGAGGGGCTGAATCAGAGATGCGAGATTCAGAGGGGCTGAAACAGAGGGCGAGAAACAGAGGGGCTGAAACGGAGGGCGAGAAACAGAGGGCGAGAAACAGAGGGACTGAAACAGAGGGGCTGAAACAGAGGGGCTGAAACAGAGGGCGAGAAACAGAGGGGCTGAAACAGAGGGCGAGAAACAGAGGGGATGAAACAGAGGGGCTGAAACAGTGGGGCTGAAACAGAGGGGCTGAAACAGAGGGCGAGAAATAGAGGGGCTGAAACAGAGCGCGAGAAACAGAGGGGCTGAAACAGAGCGCGAGAAACAGAGGGGCTGAAACAGAGGGCGCGAAACAGAGGGGCTGAAACAGAGGGGCTGAAACAGAGGGGCTGAAACAGAGGGCAAGAAACTGAGGGGCTGAAACAGAGGGCGAGAAACAGAGGGGCTGAATCAGAGGGGCTGAAACAGAGGGCGAGAAACAGAAAGACTGAAACAGAGGGCGAGAAACAGAGGGGCTGAAACAGAGGGGCTGAAACAGATGGTGAGAAACAGAGGGGATTAAACAGAGGGCGAGAAACAGAGGGGCTGAAACAGAGGGGCTGAAACAGAGGGGCTGAATCAGAGGGGCTGATTCAGAGGGGCTGAAACAGAGGGGCTGAATTAGAGGGGCTGAAACAGAGGGCGAGAAACAGAGTGGCTGAAACAGAGGGCGAGAAACAGAGGGGCTGAAACAGACGGCGAGAAACAGAGGGGCTGAAACAGAGGGCGAGAAACAGAGGGGCTGAAACAGAGGGCAAGAAACAGAGGGGCTGAAACTGAGTGGCTGAAACAGAAGGGCTGAAACAGAGGGGCTGAAACAGAGGGCGAGAAACAGAGGGGCAGAATCAGAGGGGCTGAATCAGAGGAGCTGAAACAGAGGGGCTGAAACAGAGGGCGAGAAACAGAGGGGCTGAAACAGAGGGCGAGAAACAGAGTGCGAGAAACAGAGAGGCTGAAACAGAGGGGCTGAAACAGAGGGGCTGAAACAAAGCGGCTGATACAGAGGGTGAGAAACAGAGGGGCTGAAACAGAGGGCGAGAAACAGAGTCGCTGAAACATTGCGAGAAACAGAGGGGCTGAAACAGAGGGGCTGAAACAGAGGGGCTGAAACAGAGGGGCTGAAACAGAGGGCAAGAAACAGAGGGTCTGAAACAGAGGGCGAGAAACAGAGGGGCTGAAACAGAGGGCGAGAAACAGAGGGGCTGAAACAGAGGGCGAGAAACAGAGGGGCTGAAACAGTGGGGCTGAAACAGAGGGGTTGAAACAGAGGGCGAGAAACAGAGAGGCTGAAACAGAGGGCGAGAAACAGAGGGGCTGAAACAGAGGGGCTGAAACAGAGGGGCTGAATCAGAGGGGCTGATTTAGAGGGGCTGAAACAGAGGGGCTGAATCAGAGGGGCTGAAACAGAGGACGAGAAACAGAGTGGCTGAAACAGAGGGCGAGAAACAGACGGGCAGAAACAGAGGGCGAGAAACAGAGGTGCTGAAACAGAGGGGCTGAAACAGAGAGCGCGAAACAGAGGGACTGAAACAGAGGGCGAGAAACAGAGGGGCTGAAACAGACGGCGAGAAACAGAGGGGCTGAAACAGAGGGCGACAAAGAGAGGGGCTGAAACAGAGGGCAAGAAACAGAGGGGCTGAAACTGAGTGGCTGAAACAGAAGGGCTGAAACAGAGGGGCTGAAACAGAGGGCGAGAAACAGAGGGGCTGAATCAGAGGAGCTGAATCAGAGGAGCTGAAACAGAGGGGCTGAAACAGAGGGCGAGAAACAGTGGGGCTGAAACAGAGGGCGAGAAACAGAGGGTGAGAAACAGAGAGGCTGAAACAGAGGGTCTGAAACAGAGGGGCTGAAACAAAGTGGCTGATACAGAGGGTGAGAAATAGAGGGGCTGAAACAGAGGGCGAGAAACAGAGTCGCTGAAACATGGCGAGAAACAGAGGGGCTGAAACAGAGGGGCTGAAACAGAGGGGCTGAAACAGAGGGCGAGAAACAGAGAGGCTGAAACAGAGGGCGAGAAACAGAGTGGCTGAAACAGAGGGCAAGAAACAGAGTGGCTGAAACAGAGGGCTAGAAACAGAGGGGCTGAAACAGAGGGCGAGAAACAGAGGGGCAGAAACAGAGGGCGAGAAACGGAGGGGCTGAAACAGAGGGGCTGAAACAGAGGGGCTGAAACAGAGGGCGAGAAACAGAGGTATTGAAACAGAGGGCGAGAAACAGAGGGGCTGAAACAGAGGGCGAGAAACAGAGGGCGAGAAACAGAGGGGCTGAAACAGAGGGCGAGAAACAGAGGGGCTGAAACAGAGGGGCTGAAACAGAGGGCGAGAAACAGAGGGCGAGAAACAGAGGGGCTGAAACAGAGGAGCTGAAACAGAGGGGATGAAACAGAGGGCGAGAAACAGAGGGGCTGAAACAGAGGAGCTGAAACAGAGGGCGAGAAACAGAGAGGCTGAAACAGAGGGCGAGAAACAGACGGGCTGAAACAGAGGGCGAGAAACAGAGGGGGTGAAACAGAGGGTCTGAAACAGAGGGGCTGAAACAGAGGGCGAGAAACAGAGGGTCTGAAACAGAGGGGCTGAAACAGAGGAGCTGAAACAGAGGGCGAGAAACAGAGAGGCTGAAACAGAGGGCGAGAAACAGAGTGGCTGAAACAGAGGGCAAGAAACAGAGGGGCTGAAACAGAGGGCGAGAAACAGAGGGGCTGAAACAGAGGGGCTGAAACAGAGGGGCTGAAACAGAGTCGCTGAAACAGAGGGGCTGAACCAGAAGGGCTGAAACAGAGGGCGAGAAACAGAGGGGCTGAAACAGAGGGCCAGAAACAGAGGGCGAGAAACAGAGGGACTGAAACTGAGGGGCTGAAACAGAGGGGCTGAAACAGAGGGGGAGAAACAGAGCGGCTGAAACAGAGGGCGAGAAACAGAGGGGCTGAAACAAAGGGGCTGAAACAGTGGGGCTGAAACAGAGGGGCTGAAACAGAGGGCGAGAAATAGAGGGGCTGAAACAGAGGGCGAGAAACAGAGGGGCTGAAACAGAGGGCGAGAAACAGAGGGGCTGAAACAGAGGGGCTGAAACAGAGGGGCTGAAACAGAGGCGCTGAAAAAGAGGGGCTGAACCAGAAGGGCTGAAACAGAGGGCGAGAAACAGAGGGGCTGAAACAGAGGGCCAGAAACAGAGGGCGAGAAACAGAGGGACTGAAACTTAGGGGCTGAAACAGAGGGGCTGAAACAGAGGGCGAGAAACAGAGCGGCTGAAACAGAGGGCGAGAAACAGAGGGGCTGAAACAAAGGGGCTGAAACAGTGGGGCTGAAACAGAGGGGCTGAAACAGAGGGCGAGAAATAGAGGGGCTGAAACAGAGGGCGAGAAACAGAGGGGCTGAAACAGAGGGCGAGAAACAGAGGGGCTGAAACAGAGAGGCTGAAACAGAGGGGCTGAAACAGAGGGCGAGAAACAGAGGTGCTGAAACAGAGGGCGAGAAACAGAGGGGCTGAATCAGAGGGGCTGAAACAGAGGGCGAGAAACAGAGGGGCTGAAACAGAGGGCGAGAAACAGAGGGGCTGAAACAGAGGGCGAGAAACAGAGGGTGAGAAACAGAGGGGCTGAAACAGAGGGCGAGAAACAGAGGGGCTGAAACAGAGGGGCTGAAACAGAGGGGCTGAATCAGAGGGACTGAAACAGAGGGGCTGAATCAGACGGGCTGAAACAGAGGGCGAGAAACAGACGGGCTGAAACAGAGGGCGAGAGACAGAGGGGCAGAAAAAGAGGGCGAGAAACAGAGGGGCTGAAACAGAGGGGCTGAAACAGAGAGTGTGAATCAGAGGGGCTGAAACAGAGGGGCTGAAACAGAGGGGCTGAAACAGAGGGCGAGAAACAGAGGGGCTGAATGAGAGGGGCTGAATCAGAGGGGCCGAAACAGAGGGGCTGAAACAGTGTGCGAGAAACTAAGGGACTGAAACAGCGGGCGAGAAACAGAGTGCGAGAAACAGAGGGGCTGAAACAGAGGGGCATGAAACAGACGGGCTGAAACAGAGAGCCTGAAACAGAGGGGCTGAAACAGAGGGCGAGAAACAGAGGGGGTGATACAGAGGGGCTGAAACAGAGGGGCTGAAACAGAGGGGCTGAAACAGGGTGGCTGAAACAGAGGGGCTTAAACAGAGGTGCTGAAACAGAGGGCGAGAAACAGAGGGGCTGAAACAGAGGGCGCGGAACAGAGGGGCTGAAACAGAGGGCGAGAAACAGAGGGGCTGAAACAGAGGGGCTGAAACAGACGGGCAGAAACAGAGGGCAAAAAACAGAGGGGCTGAAACAGAGGGTGAGAAACAGAGGGTGAGAAACAGAGGGCAAGAAACAGAGGGGCTGAAACAGAGGGCAAAATACAGAGGGGCTGAAACAGAGGGCGAGAAACAGAGGGTGAGAAACAGAGGGCGAGAAACAGAGGGGCTGAAACAGAGGGCAAAAAACAGAGGGGCTGAAACAGAGGGCGAGAAACAGAGGGTGAGAAACAGAGAGCGAGAAACAGATGGGATGAAACAGAGGGGCTGAAACAGAGGGGCTGAAATAGAGGGGCTGAAACAAAGGGGCTGAAACAGAGGGGCTGCAACAGAGGGGCTGAATCAGAGGGGCTGACACAGAGTGCGAGAAACAGAGGGGCTGAAACAGAGGGCGATAAAAAGAGGGGCTGAAACAGAGGGCGAGAAACAGAGGGGCTGAAACAGGGGGGCTGAAACAGAGGGGCTGAAACAGAGGGCGAGAAACAGAGAGGCTGAAACATAGGGCGAGAAACAGAGGGGCTGAAACAGAGATGCGAGATTCAGAGGGGCTGAAACAGAGGGCGAGAAACAGAGGGGCTGAAACGGAGGGCGAGAAACAGAGGGCGAGAAACAGAGGGACTGAAACAGAGGGGCTGAAACAGAGGGGCTGAAACAGAGGGTCTGAAACAGAGGGGCTGAAACAAAGTGGCTGATACAGAGGGTGAGAAATAGAGGGGCTGAAACAGAGGGCGAGAAACAGAGTCGCTGAAACATGGCGAGAAACAGAGGGGCTGAAACAGAGGGGCTGAAACAGAGGGGCTGAAACAGAGGGCGAGAAACAGAGAGGCTGAAACAGAGGGCGAGAAACAGAGTGGCTGAAACAGAGGGCAAGAAACAGAGTGGCTGAAACAGAGGGCAAGAAACAGAGGGGCTGAAACAGAGGGCGAGAAACAGAGGGGCAGAAACAGAGGGCGAGAAACGGAGGGGCTGAAACAGAGGGGCTGAAACAGAGGGGCTGAAACAGAGGGCGAGAAACAGAGGTATTGAAACAGAGGGCGAGAAACAGAGGGGCTGAAACAGAGGGCGAGAAACAGAGGGCGAGAAACAGAGGGGCTGAAACAGAGGGCGAGAAACAGAGGGGCTGAAACAGAGGGGCTGAAACAGAGGGCGAGAAACAGAGGGCGAGAAACAGAGGGGCTGAAACAGAGGAGCTGAAACAGAGGGGATGAAACAGAGGGCGAGAAACAGAGGGGCTGAAACAGAGGAGCTGAAACAGAGGGCGAGAAACAGAGAGGCTGAAACAGAGGGCGAGAAACAGACGGGCTGAAACAGAGGGCGAGAAACAGAGGGGGTGAAACAGAGGGTCTGAAACAGAGGGGCTGAAACAGAGGGCGAGAAACAGAGGGTCTGAAACAGAGGGGCTGAAACAGAGGAGCTGAAACAGAGGGCGAGAAACAGAGAGGCTGAAACAGAGGGCGAGAAACAGAGTGGCTGAAACAGAGGGCAAGAAACAGAGGGGCTGAAACAGAGGGCGAGAAACAGAGGGGCTGAAACAGAGGGGCTGAAACAGAGGGGCTGAAACAGAGTCGCTGAAACAGAGGGGCTGAACCAGAAGGGCTGAAACAGAGGGCGAGAAACAGAGGGGCTGAAACAGAGGGCCAGAAACAGAGGGCGAGAAACAGAGGGACTGAAACTGAGGGGCTGAAACAGAGGGGCTGAAACAGAGGGGGAGAAACAGAGCGGCTGAAACAGAGGGCGAGAAACAGAGGGGCTGAAACAAAGGGGCTGAAACAGTGGGGCTGAAACAGAGGGGCTGAAACAGAGGGCGAGAAATAGAGGGGCTGAAACAGAGGGCGAGAAACAGAGGGGTTGAAACAGAGGGCGAGAAACAGAGGGGCTGAAACAGAGGGGCTGAAACAGAGGGGCTGAAACAGAGGCGCTGAAAAAGAGGGGCTGAACCAGAAGGGCTGAAACAGAGGGCGAGAAACAGAGGGGCTGAAACAGAGGGCCAGAAACAGAGGGCGAGAAACAGAGGGACTGAAACTTAGGGGCTGAAACAGAGGGGCTGAAACAGAGGGCGAGAAACAGAGCGGCTGAAACAGAGGGCGAGAAACAGAGGGGCTGAAACAAAGGGGCTGAAACAGTGGGGCTGAAACAGAGGGGCTGAAACAGAGGGCGAGAAATAGAGGGGCTGAAACAGAGGGCGAGAAACAGAGGGGCTGAAACAGAGGGCGAGAAACAGAGGGGCTGAAACAGAGAGGCTGAAACAGAGGGGCTGAAACAGAGGGCGAGAAACAGAGGTGCTGAAACAGAGGGCGAGAAACAGAGGGGCTGAATCAGAGGGGCTGAAACAGAGGGCGAGAAACAGAGGGGCTGAAACAGAGGGCGAGAAACAGAGGGGCTGAAACAGAGGGCGAGAAACAGAGGGTGAGAAACAGAGGGGCTGAAACAGAGGGCGAGAAACAGAGGGGCTGAAACAGAGGGGCTGAAACAGAGGGGCTGAATCAGAGGGACTGAAACAGAGGGGCTGAATCAGACGGGCTGAAACAGAGGGCGAGAAACAGACGGGCTGAAACAGAGGGCGAGAGACAGAGGGGCAGAAAAAGAGGGCGAGAAACAGAGGGGCTGAAACAGAGGGGCTGAAACAGAGAGTGTGAATCAGAGGGGCTGAAACAGAGGGGCTGAAACAGAGGGGCTGAAACAGAGGGCGAGAAACAGAGGGGCTGAATGAGAGGGGCTGAATCAGAGGGGCCGAAACAGAGGGGCTGAAACAGTGTGCGAGAAACTAAGGGACTGAAACAGCGGGCGAGAAACAGAGTGCGAGAAACAGAGGGGCTGAAACAGAGGGGCATGAAACAGACGGGCTGAAACAGAGAGCCTGAAACAGAGGGGCTGAAACAGAGGGCGAGAAACAGAGGGGGTGATACAGAGGGGCTGAAACAGAGGGGCTGAAACAGAGGGGCTGAAACAGGGTGGCTGAAACAGAGGGGCTTAAACAGAGGTGCTGAAACAGAGGGCGAGAAACAGAGGGGCTGAAACAGAGGGCGCGAAACAGAGGGGCTGAAACAGAGGGCGAGAAACAGAGGGGCTGAAACAGAGGGGCTGAAACAGACGGGCAGAAACAGAGGGCAAAAAACAGAGGGGCTGAAACAGAGGGTGAGAAACAGAGGGTGAGAAACAGAGGGCAAGAAACAGAGGGGCTGAAACAGAGGGCAAAATACAGAGGGGCTGAAACAGAGGGCGAGAAACAGAGGGTGAGAAACAGAGGGCGAGAAACAGAGGGGCTGAAACAGAGGGCAAAAAACAGAGGGGCTGAAACAGAGGGCGAGAAACAGAGGGTGAGAAACAGAGAGCGAGAAACAGATGGGATGAAACAGAGGGGCTGAAACAGAGGGGCTGAAATAGAGGGGCTGAAACAAAGGGGCTGAAACAGAGGGGCTGCAACAGAGGGGCTGAATCAGAGGGGCTGACACAGAGTGCGAGAAACAGAGGGGCTGAAACAGAGGGCGATAAAAAGAGGGGCTGAAACAGAGGGCGAGAAACAGAGGGGCTGAAACAGGGGGGCTGAAACAGAGGGGCTGAAACAGAGGGCGAGAAACAGAGAGGCTGAAACATAGGGCGAGAAACAGAGGGGCTGAAACAGAGATGCGAGATTCAGAGGGGCTGAAACAGAGGGCGAGAAACAGAGGGGCTGAAACGGAGGGCGAGAAACAGAGGGCGAGAAACAGAGGGACTGAAACAGAGGGGCTGAAACAGAGGGGCTGAAACAGAGGGCGAGAAACAGAGGGGCTGAAACAGAGGGCGAGAAACAGAGGGGATGAAACAGAGGGGCTGAAACAGTGGGGCTGAAACAGAGGGGCTGAAACAGAGGGCGAGAAACAGAGGGGCTGAAACAGGGGGGCTGAAACAGAGGGGCTGAAACAGAGGCCGAGAAACAGAGAGGCTGAAACATAGGGCGGGAAACAGAGGGGCTGAATCAGAGATGCGAGATTCAGAGGGGCTGAAACAGAGGGCGAGAAACAGAGGGGCTGAAACGGAGGGCGAGAAACAGAGGGCGAGAAACAGAGGGACTGAAACAGAGGGGCTGAAACAGAGTGGCTGAAACAGAGGGCGAGAAACAGAGGGGCTGAAACAGAGGGCGAGAAACAGAGGGGATGAAACAGAGGGGCTGAAACAGTGGGGCTGAAACAGAGGGGCTGAAACAGAGGGCGAGAAATAGAGGGGCTGAAACAGAGCGCGAGAAACAGAGGGGCTGAAACAGAGCGCGAGAAACAGAGGGGCTGAAACAGAGGGCGCGAAACAGAGGGGCTGAAACAGAGGGGCTGAAACAGAGGGGCTGAAACAGAGGGCAAGAAACTGAGTGGCTGAAACAGAGGGCGAGAATCAGAGGGGCTGAAACAGAGTGCGAGAAACAGAGGGGCTGAATCAGAGGGGCTGAAACAGAGGGCGAGAAACAGAAAGACTGAAACAGAGGGCGAGAAACAGAGGGGCTGAAACAGAGGCTCTGAAACAGATGGTGAGAAACAGAGGGGATTAAACAGAGGGCGAGAAACAGAGGGGCTGAAACAGAGGGGCTGAAACAGAGGGGCTGAATCAGAGGGGCTGATTCAGAGGGGCTGAAACAGAGGGGCTGAATCAGAGGGGCTGAAACAGAGGGCGAGAAACAGAGTGGCTGAAACAGAGGGCGAGAAACAGACGGGCAGAAACAGAGGGCGAGAAACAGAGGGGCTGAAACAGAGGGGCTGAAACAGAGAGCGCGAAACAGAGGGACTGAAACAGAGGGCGAGAAACAGAGGGGCTGAAACAGACGGCGAGAAACAGATGGGCTGAAACAGAGGGCGAGAAACAGAGGGGCTGATACAGAGGGCAAGAAACAGAGGGGCTGAAACTGAGTGGCTGAAACAGAAGGGCTGAAACAGAGGGGCTGAAACAGAGGGCGAGAAACAGAGGGGCTGAATCAGAGGGGCTGAATCAGAGGAGCTGAAACAGAGGGGCTGAAACAGAGGGCGAGAAACAGAGGGGCTGAAACAGAGGGCGAGAAACAGAGGGCGAGAAACAGATAGGCTGAAACAGAGGGGCTGAAACAGAGGGGCTGAAACAAAGCGGCTGATACAGAGGGTGAGAAACAGAGGGGCTGAAACAGAGGGCGAGAAACAGAGTCACTGAAACATGGCGAGAAACAGAGGGGCTGAAACAGAGGGGCTGAAACAGAGGGGCTGAAACAGAGGGGCTGAAACAGAGGGCAAGAAACAGAGGGGCTGAAACAGAGGGCGAGAAACAGAGGGGCTGAAACAGAAGGCGAGAAACAGAGGGGCTGAAACAGAGGGCGAGAAACAGAGGGGCTGAAACAGAGGGGCTGAAACAGAGGGGCTGAAACAGAGGGCGAGAAACAGAGAGGCTGAAACAGACGGCGAGAAACAGAGGGGCTGAAACAGAGGGGCTGAAACAGAGGGGCTGAATCAGAGGGTCTGATTTAGAGGAGCTGAAACAGAGGGGCTGAATCAGAGGGGCTGAAACAGAGGGCGAGAAACAGAGTGGCTGAAACAGAGGGCGAGAAACAGACGGGCAGAAACAGAGGGCGAGAAACAGAGGGGCTGAAACAGAGGGGCTGAAACAGAGAGCGCGAAACAGAGGGACTGAAACAGAGGGCGAGAAACAGAGGGGCTGAAACAGACGGCGAGAAACAGAGGGTGAGAAACAGAGGGGCTGAAACAGAGGGCGAGAAACAGAGTCGCTGAAACATGGCGAGAAACAGAGGGGCTGAAACAGAGGGGCTGAAACAGAGGGGCTGAAACAGAGGGCGAGAAACAGAGAGGCTGAAACAGAGGGCGAGAAACAGAGTGGCTGAAACAGAGGGCAAGAAACAGAGTGGCTGAAACAGAGGGCAAGAAAACGAGGGGCTGAAACAGAGGGCGAGAAACAGAGGGGCAGAAACAGAGGGCGAGAAACGGAGGGGCTGAAACAGAGGGGCTGAAACAGAGGGGCTGAAACAGAGGGCGAGAAACAGAGGGCGAGAAACAGAGGGGCTGAAACAGAGGGCGAGAAACAGAGGGCTGAAACAGAGGGGCTGAAACAGAGGGGCTGAAAAAGAGGGCGAGAAACAGAGGGGCTGAAACAGAGGGGCTGAAACAGAGGAGCTGAAACAGAGGGGATGAAACAGAGGGCGAGAAACAGAGGGGCTGAAACAGAGGAGCTGAAACAGAGGGCGAGAAACAGAGAGGCTGAAACAGAGGGCGAGAAACAGAGGGGCTGAAACAGAGGGCGAGAAACAGAGGGGGTGAAACAGAGGGTCTGAAACAGAGGGGCTGAAACAGAGGGCGAGAAACAGAGGGTCTGAAACAGAGGGGCTGAAACAGAGGAGCTGAAACAGAGGGCGAGAAACAGAGAGGCTGAAACAGAGGGCGAGAAACAGAGTGGCTGAAACAGAGGGCAAGAAACAGAGGGGCTGAAACAGAGGGCGAGAAACAGAGGGGCTGAAACAGAGGGGCTGAAACAGAGGGGCTGAAACAGAGGCGCTGAAACAGAGGGGCTGAACCAGAAGGGCTGAAACAGAGGGCAAGAAACAGAGGGGCTGAAACAGAGGTCCAGAAACAGAGGGCGAGAAACAGAGGGACTGAAACTGAGGGGCTGAAACAGAGGGGCTGAAACAGTGGGCGAGAAACAGAGCGGCTGAAACAGAGGGCGAGAAACAGAGGGGCTGAAACAAAGGGGCTGAAACAGTGGGGCTGAAACAGAGGGGCTGAAACAGAGGGCGAGAAATAGAGGGGCTGAAACAGAGGGCGAGAAACAGAGGGGCTGAAACAGAGGGCGAGAAACAGAGGGGCTGAAACAGAGGGGCTGAAACAGAGGGGCTGAAACAGAGGGCGAGAAACAGAGGGGCTGATACAGAGGGCGAGAAACAGAGGTGCTGAAACAGAGGGCGAGAAACAGAGGGGCTGAATCAGAGGGGCTGAAACAGAGGGCGAGAAACAGAGGGGCTGAAACAGAGGGCGAGAAACAGAGGGGCTGAAACAGAGGGCGAGAAACAGAGGGTGAGAAACAGAGGGGCTGAAACAGAGGGCGAGAAACAGAGGGGCTGAAACAGAGGGGCTGAAACAGAGGGGCTGAATCAGAGGGGCTGAAACAGAGGGGCTGAATCAGACGGGCTGAAACAGAGGGCGAGAAACAGAGGGGCTGAAACAGAGGGCGAGAAACAGAGGGGCTGAAACAGAGGGGCTGAAACAGAGAGTGTGAATCAGAGGGGCTGAAACAGAGGGCGAGAAACAGAGGGGCTGAAACAGAGGGGCTGAATCGGAGGGGCTGAAACAGAGGGTCTGAAACAGAGGGGCTGAAACAGAGGGCGAGAAACAGAGGGGCTGAATCAGAGGGGCTGAATCAGAGGGGCCGAAACAGAGGGGCTGAAACAGTGGGCGAGAAACTAAGGGACTGAAACAGCGGGCGAGAAACAGAGTGCGAGAAGCAGAGGGGCTGAAACAGAGGGGCTGAAACAGACGGGCTGAAACAGAGAGCCTGAAACAGAGCGGCTGAAACAGAGGGTGAGAAACAGATGGGCTGAAACAGAGGGCTGAAACAGAGGGGCTGAAAAAGAGGGCAAAAAACAGAGGGGCTGAAACAGAGGGCGAGAAACAGAGGGGGTGAAACAGAGGGGCTGAAACAGAGGGGCTGAAACAGAGGGGCTGAAACAGGGTGGCTGAAACAGAGGGGCTGAAACAGAGGAGCTGAAACAGAGGGCGAGAAACAGAGAGGCTGAAACAGAGGGCGAGAAACAGAGTGGCTGAAACAGAGGGCAAGAAACAGAGGGGCTGAAACAGAGGGCGAGAAACAGAGGGGCTGAAACAGAGGGGCTGAAACAGAGGGGCTGAAACAGAGGCGCTGAAACAGAGGGGCTGAACCAGAAGGGCTGATACAGAGGGCAAGAAACAGAGGGGCTGAAACAGAGGTCCAGAAACAGAGGGCGAGAAACAGAGGGACTGAAACTGAGGGGCTGAAACAGAGGGGCTGAAACAGTGGGCGAGAAACAGAGCGGCTGAAACAGAGGGCGAGAAACAGAGGGGCTGAAACAAAGGGGCTGAAACAGTGGGGCTGAAACAGAGGGGCTGAAACAGAGGGCGAGAAATAGAGGGGCTGAAACAGAGGGCGAGAAACAGAGGGGCTGAAACAGAGGGCGAGAAACAGAGGGGCTGAAACAGAGGGGCTGAAACAGAGGGGCTGAAACAGAGGGCGAGAAACAGAGGGGCTGATACAGAGGGCGAGAAACAGAGGTGCTGAAACAGAGGGCGAGAAACAGAGGGGCTGAATCAGAGGGGCTGAAACAGAATGCGAGAAACAGAGGGGCTGAAACAGAGGGCGAGAAACAGAGGGGCTGAAACAGAGGGCGAGAAACAGAGGGTGAGAAACAGAGGGGCTGAAACAGAGGGCGAGAAACAGAGGGGCTGAAACAGAGGGGCTGAAACAGAGGGGCTGAATCAGAGGGGCTGAAACAGAGGGGCTGAATCAGACGGGCTGAAACAGAGGGCGAGAAACAGAGGGGCTGAAACAGAGGGCGAGAAACAGAGGGGCTGAAACAGAGGGGCTGAAACAGAGAGTGTGAATCAGAGGGGCTGAAACAGAGGGCGAGAAACAGAGGGGCTGAAACAGAGGGGCTGAATCGGAGGGGCTGAAACAGAGGGTCTGAAACAGAGGGGCTGAAACAGAGGGCGAGAAACAGAGGGGCTGAATCAGAGGGGCTGAATCAGAGGGGCCGAAACAGAGGGGCTGAAACAGTGGGCGAGAAACTAAGGGACTGAAACAGCGGGCGAGAAACAGAGTGCGAGAAGCAGAGGGGCTGAAACAGAGGGGCTGAAACAGACGGGCTGAAACAGAGAGCCTGAAACAGAGCGGCTGAAACAGAGGGTGAGAAACAGATGGGCTGAAACAGAGGGCTGAAACAGAGGGGCTGAAAAAGAGGGCAAAAAACAGAGGGGCTGAAACAGAGGGCGAGAAACAGAGGGGGTGAAACAGAGGGGCTGAAACAGAGGGGCTGAAACAGAGGGGCTGAAACAGGGTGGCTGAAACAGAGGGGCTGAAACAGAGGTGCTGAAACAGAAGGGCTGAAACAGAGGGCGAGAAACAGAAGGGCTGAAACAGAGGTCGAGAAACAGAGGGCTGAAACAGAGGGGCTGAAACAGAGGGCGAGAAACAGAGGGGCTGAAACAGAGGGCGAGAAACAGAGTGGCTGAAATAGAAGGCGAGAAACAGAGGAGCTGAAACAGAGGGGCTGAAACTGAGGGCGAGAAACAGAGGGGCTGAAACAGAGGGCGAGAAACAGAGGGGCTGAAACAGAGGGGCTGAAACAGAGGGGCTGAAACAGAGGCGCTGAAACAGAGGGGCTGAACCAGAAGGGCTGAAACAGAGGGCAAGAAACAGAGGGGCTGAAACAGAGGTCCAGAAACAGAGGGCGAGAAACAGAGGGACTGAAACTGAGGGGCTGAAACAGAGGGGCTGAAACAGTGGGCGAGAAACAGAGCGGCTGAAACAGAGGGCGAGAAACAGAGGGGCTGAAACAAAGGGGCTTAAACAGTGGGGCTGAAACAGAGGGGCTGAAACAGAGGGCGAGAAATAGAGGGGCTGAAACAGAGGGCGAGAAACAGAGGGGCTGAAACAGAGGGCGAGAAACAGAGGGGCTGAAACAGAGGGGCTGAAACAGAGGGGCTGAAACAGAGGGCGAGAAACAGAGGGGCTGATACAGAGGGCGAGAAACAGAGGTGCTGAAACAGAGGGCGAGAAACAGAGGGGCTGAATCAGAGGGGCTGAAACAGAGGGCGAGAAACAGAGGGGCTGAAACAGAGGGCGAGAAACAGAGGGGCTGAAACAGAGGGCGAGAAACAGAGGGTGAGAAACAGAGGGGCTGAAACAGAGGGCGAGAAACAGAGGGGCTGAAACAGAGGGGCTGAAACAGAGGGGCTGAATCAGAGGGGCTGAAACAGAGGGGCTGAATCAGACGGGCTGAAACAGAGGGCGAGAAACAGAGGGGCTGAAACAGAGGGCGAGAAACAGAGGGGCTGAAACAGAGGGGCTGAAACAGAGAGTGTGAATCAGAGGGGCTGAAACAGAGGGCGAGAAACAGAGGGGCTGAAACAGAGGGGCTGAATCGGAGGGGCTGAAACAGAGGGTCTGAAACAGAGGGGCTGAAACAGAGGGCGAGAAACAGAGGGGCTGAATCAGAGGGGCTGAATCAGAGGGGCCGAAACAGAGGGGCTGAAACAGTGGGCGAGAAACTAAGGGACTGAAACAGCGGGCGAGAAACAGAGTGCGAGAAGCAGAGGGGCTGAAACAGAGGGGCTGAAACAGACGGGCTGAAACAGAGAGCCTGAAACAGAGCGGCTGAAACAGAGGGTGAGAAACAGATGGGCTGAAACAGAGGGCTGAAACAGAGGGGCTGAAAAAGAGGGCAAAAAACAGAGGGGCTGAAACAGAGGGCGAGAAACAGAGGGGGTGAAACAGAGGGGCTGAAACAGAGGGGCTGAAACAGAGGGGCTGAAACAGGGTGGCTGAAACAGAGGGGCTGAAACAGAGGTGCTGAAACAGAAGGGCTGAAACAGAGGGCGAGAAACAGAAGGGCTGAAACAGAGGTCGAGAAACAGAGGGCTGAAACAGAGGGGCTGAAACAGAGGGCGAGAAACAGAGGGGCTGAAACAGAGGGCGAGAAACAGAGTGGCTGAAATAGAAGGCGAGAAACAGAGGAGCTGAAACAGAGGGGCTGAAACTGAGGGCGAGAAACAGAGGGGCTGAATCAGAGGGGCTGAATCAGAGGGGCTGAAATAGAGGGGCTGAAACAGAGGGCGAGAAACAAAGGGGCTGAAACAGCGGGCGAGAAACAGAGGGCCAGAAACAGAGGGGCTGAAACAGAGGGGCTGAAACAGACGGGCTGAAACAGAGAGCCTGAAACAGAGGGCGAGAAACAGAGGGGCTGAAACAGAGGGCGAGAAACAGAGGGGATGAAACAGAGGGGCTGAAACAGAGGGGCTGAAACAGAGGGGCTGAATCAGAGGGGCTGAAACAGAGGGGCTGAATCAGAGGGGCTGAAACAGAGGGCGAGAAACAGAGGGGCTGAAACAGAGGGCGAGAAACAGAGGGGCTGAAACAGAGGGCGAGAAACAGAGGGGCTGAAACAGAGGGGCTGAAACAGAGTGGCTGAAACAGAGGGCGAGAAACAGAGAGGTTGAAACAGAGGGCGAGAAACAGAGGGGCTGAAACAGAGGGCGAGAAACAGAGGGGCTGAAACAGAGGGCGAGAAACAGAGGGGCTGAAACAGAGGGGCTGAAACAGACGGGCTGAAACAGAGGGCAAAAAACAGAGGGGTTGAAACAGAGGGCGAGAAACAGGGGGTGAGAAACAGAGGGCGAGAAACAGAGGGGCTGAAACAGAGGGCAAAAAACAGAGGGGCTGAAACAGAGGTCGAGAAACAGAGGGTGAGAAACAGAGGGCGAGAAACAGATGGGATGAAACAGAGGGGCTGAAACAGAGGGGCTGAAATAGAGGGGCTGAAACAGAGGGGCTGAATCAGAGGGGCTGCAACAGAGGGGCTGAATCAGAGGGGCTGACACAGAGTGCGAGAAAGAGAGGGGCTGAAACAGAGGGCGAGAAACAGATGGGCTGAAACAGAGGGCGAGAAACAGAGGGGCTGAAACAGAGGGCGCGAAACAGAGGGGCTGAAACAGAGGGGCTGGAACAGAGGGGCTGAAACAGAGGGCGAAAACTGAGGGGCTGAAACAGAGGGCGAGAATCAGAGGGGCTGAAACTGAGGGCGAGAAACAGAGGGGCTGAATCAGAGGGGCTCAAACAGAGGGCGAGAAACAGAAAGGCTGAAACAGAGGGCGAGAAACAGAGGGGCTGAAACAGAGGGGCTGAAACAGATGGTGAGAAACAGAGGGGATTAAACAGAGGGCGAGAAACAGAGCGGCTGAAACAGAGGGGCTGATACAGAGGGGCTGAATCAGAGGGGCTGAAACAGAGAGCGCGAAACAGAAGGGCTGAAACAGAGGGCGCGAAACAGAGGGACTGAAACAGAGGGCGAGAACCAGACGGGCAGAAACAGAGGGCGAGAAACAGAGGGGCTGAAACAGAGGGGCTGAAACAGAGAGCGCGAAACAGAGGGGCTGAAACAGAGGGCGCGAAACAGAGGGACTGAAACAGAGGGCGAGAACCAGACGGGCAGAAACAGAGGGCGAGAAACAGAGGGGCTGAAACAGAAGGGCTGAAACAGAGAGCGCGAAACAGAGGGACTGAAACAGAGGGCGAGAAACAGAGGGGCTGAAACAGACGGCGAGAAACAGAGGGGCCGAAACAGAGGGCGAGAAACAGAGGGGCTGAAACAGAGGGCAAGAAACAGAGGGGCTGAAACAGAGGGGCTGAAACAGAGGGGCTGAAACAGAGGGGCTGAAACAGAGGGCGAGAAACAGAGGGGCTGAAACAGAGGGGCTGAAACAGAGGGGCTGAATCAGAGGGGCTGATTCACAGGGGCTGAAACAGAGGGGCTGAATCAGAGGGGCTGAAACAGAGGGCGCTAAACAGAGGGACTGAAACAGAGGGCGAGAACCAGACGGGCAGAAACAGTGGGCGAGAAACAGAGGGGCTGAAACAGAGGGGCTGAAACAGAGAGCGCGAAACAGAGGGACTGAAACAGAGGGCGAGAAACAGAGGGGCTGGAACAGAGAGGCTGAAATAGAGGGGCTGAAACAGAGGGGCTTAAACAGAGGGCGAGAAACAGAGGGGCTGAAACAGAGGGCGAGAAACAGAGGGCGAGAAACAGAGAGGCTGAAACAGAGGGGCTGAAACAGAGGGGCTGAAACAAAGCGGCTGGTACAGAGGGTGAGAAACAGAGGGGCTGAAACAGAGGGCGAGAAACAGAGTCGCTGAAACATGGCGAGAAACAGAGGGGCTGAAACAGAGGGGCTGAAACAGAGAGGCTGAAACAGTGGGGCTGAAACAGAGGGGCTGAAACAGAGGGCAAGAAACAGAGGGGCTAAAACAGAGGGCGAGAAACAGAGGGGCTGAAACAGAGGGGGAGAAACAGAGGGGCTGAAACAGAGGGCGAGAAACAGAGGGTCTGAAACAGAGGGGCTGAAACAGAGGGCGAGAAACAGAGAGGCTGAAACAGAGGGCAAGAAACAGAGTGGCTGAAACAGAGGGCAAGAAACAGAGGGGCTGAAACAGAGGGCGAGAAACAGAGGGGCTGAAACAGAGGGCGAGAAACAGAGGGGCAGAAACAGAGGGCGAGAAACGGAGGGGCTGAAACAGAGGGGCTGAAAGAGAGGGGCTGAAACAGAGTGCGAGAAACAGAGGGGCTGAAACAGAGGGCGAGAAACAAGGGCTGAAACAGAGGGCGAGAAACAGAGGGCGAGAAACAGAGGGGCTGAAACAGAGGGCGAGAACCAGAGGGGCTGAAACAGAGGGGCTGAAACAGAGGGGCTGAAACGGAGGGCGAGAAACAGAGGGGCTGAAACAGAGGGGCTGAAACAGTGGAGCTGAAACAGGGGGGTTGAAACAGAGGGCGAGAAACAGAGGGGCTGAAACAGAGGGGCTGAAACAGAGGAGCTGAAACAGAGGGCGAGAAACAGAGAGGCTGAAACAGAGGGCGAGAAACAGAGGGGCTGAAACAGAGGGCGAGAAACAGAGGGGCTGAAACAGAGGGGCTGAAACAGAGGGGCTGAAACAGAGTGGCTGAAACAGAGGGCGAGAAACAGAGAGGTTGAAACAGAGGGCGAGAAACAGAGGGGCTGAAACAGAGGGCGAGAAACAGAGGGGCTGAAACAGAGGGCGAGAAACAGAGGGGCTGAAACAGAGGGGCTGAAACAGACGGGCTGAAACAGAGGGCAAAAAACAGAGGGGTTGAAACAGAGGGCGAGAAACAGGGGGTGAGAAACAGAGGGCGAGAAACAGAGGGGCTGAAACAGAGGGCAAAAAACAGAGGGGCTGAAACAGAGGTCGAGAAACAGAGGGTGAGAAACAGAGGGCGAGAAACAGATGGGATGAAACAGAGGGGCTGAAACAGAGGGGCTGAAATAGAGGGGCTGAAACAGAGGGGCTGAATCAGAGGGGCTGGAACAGAGGGGCTGAATCAGAGGGGCTGACACAGAGTGCGAGAAAGAGAGGGGCTGAAACAGAGGGCGAGAAACAGATGGGCTGAAACAGAGGGCGAGAAACAGAGGGGCTGAAACAGAGGGCGCGAAACAGAGGGGCTGAAACAGAGGGGCTGGAACAGAGGGGCTGAAACAGAGGGCGAAAACTGAGGGGCTGAAACAGAGGGCGAGAATCAGAGGGGCTGAAACTGAGGGCGAGAAACAGAGGGGCTGAATCAGAGGGGCTCAAACAGAGGGCGAGAAACAGAAAGGCTGAAACAGAGGGCGAGAAACAGAGGGGCTGAAACAGAGGGGCTGAAACAGATGGTGAGAAACAGAGGGGATTAAACAGAGGGCGAGAAACAGAGCGGCTGAAACAGAGGGGCTGATACAGAGGGGCTGAATCAGAGGGGCTGAAACAGAGAGCGCGAAACAGAAGGGCTGAAACAGAGGGCGCGAAACAGAGGGACTGAAACAGAGGGCGAGAACCAGACGGGCAGAAACAGAGGGCGAGAAACAGAGGGGCTGAAACAGAGGGGCTGAAACAGAGAGCGCGAAACAGAGGGGCTGAAACAGAGGGCGCGAAACAGAGGGACTGAAACAGAGGGCGAGAACCAGACGGGCAGAAACAGAGGGCGAGAAACAGAGGGGCTGAAACAGAGGGGCTGAAACAGAGAGCGCGAAACAGAGGGACTGAAACAGAGGGCGAGGAACAGAGGGGCTGAAACAGACGGCGAGAAACAGAGGGGCCGAAACAGAGGGCGAGAAACAGAGGGGCTGAAACAGAGGGCAAGAAACAGAGGGGCTGAAACAGAGGGGCTGAAACAGAGGGGCTGAAACAGAGGGCGAGAAACAGAGGGGCTGAAACAGAGGGGCTGAAACAGAGGGGCTGAATCAGAGGGGCTGATTCACAGGGGCTGAAACAGAGGGGCTGAATCAGAGGGGCTGAAACAGAGGGCGCTAAACAGAGGGACTGAAACAGAGGGCGAGAACCAGACGGGCAGAAACAGTGGGCGAGAAACAGAGGGGCTGAAACAGAGGGGCTGAAACAGAGAGCGCGAAACAGAGGGACTGAAACAGAGGGCGAGAAACAGAGGGGCTGGAACAGAGGGGCTGAAATAGAGGGGCTGAAACAGAGGGGCTTAAACAGAGGGCGAGAAACAGAGGGGCTGAAACAGAGGGCGAGAAACAGAGGGCGAGAAACAGAGAGGCTGAAACAGAGGGGCTGAAACAGAGGGGCTGAAACAAAGCGGCTGGTACAGAGGGTGAGAAACAGAGGGGCTGAAACAGAGGGCGAGAAACAGAGTCGCTGAAACATGGCGAGAAACAGAGGGGCTGAAACAGAGGGGCTGAAACAGAGAGGCTGAAACAGTGGGGCTGAAACAGAGGGGCTGAAACAGAGGGCAAGAAACAGAGGGGCTAAAACAGAGGGCGAGAAACAGAGGGGCTGAAACAGAGGGGGAGAAACAGAGGGGCTGAAACAGAGGGCGAGAAACAGAGGGTCTGAAACAGAGGGGCTGAAACAGAGGGCGAGAAACAGAGAGGCTGAAACAGAGGGCAAGAAATAGAGTGGCTGAAACAGAGGGCAAGAAACAGAGGGGCTGAAACAGAGGGCGAGAAACAGAGGGGCTGAAACAGAGGGCGAGAAACAGAGGGGCAGAAACAGAGGGCGAGAAACGGAGGGGCTGAAACAGAGGGGCTGAAAGAGAGGGGCTGAAACAGAGTGCGAGAAACAGAGGGGCTGAAACAGAGGGCGAGAAACAAGGGCTGAAACAGAGGGCGAGAAACAGAGGGCGAGAAACAGAGGGGCTGAAACAGAGGGCGAGAACCAGAGGGGCTGAAACAGAGGGGCTGAAACAGAGGGGCTGAAACGGAGGGCGAGAAACAGAGGGGCTGAAACAGAGGGGCTGAAACAGTGGAGCTGAAACAGGGGGGTTGAAACAGCGGGCGAGAAACAGAGGGGCTGAAACAGAGGGGTTGAAACAGAGGAGCTGAAACAGAGGGCGAGAAACAGAGAGGCTGAAACAGAGGGCGAGAAACAGAGGGGCTGAAACAGAGGGCGAGAAACAGAGGGGCTGAAACAGAGGGGCTGAAACAGAGGGGCTGAAACAGAGGGCGAGAAACAGAGGGGCTGAAACAGAGGGGCTGAAACAGAGGGCGAGAAACAGAGGGGCTGAAACAGAGGGCGAGAAACAGAGGGTCTGAAACAGAGGGGCTGAAACAGTGGGGCTGAAACAGAGGGGCTGAAACAGAGGGCGAGAAATAGAGGGGCTGAAACAGAGGGCGAGAAACAGAGGGGCTGAAACAGAGGGCGAGAAACAGAGGGGCTGAAACAGAGGGGCTGAAACAGTGGGGCTGAAACAGAGGGGCTGAAACAGAGGGCGAGAAATAGAGGGGCTGAAACAGAGGGCTTGAAACAGAGGGGCTGAAACAGAGCGCGAGAAACAGAGGGGCTGAAACAGAGGGCGCGAAACAGAGGGGCTGAAACAGAGGGGCTGGAACAGAGGGGCTGAAATAGAGGGCAAGAAACTGAGGGGCTGAAACAGAGGGCGAGAATCAGAGGGGCTGAAACAGAGTGCGAGAAACAGAGGGGCTGAATCAGAGGGGCTGAAACAGAGGGCGAGAAACAGAAAGACTGAAACAGAGGGCGAGAAACAGAGGTGCTGAAACAGAGGGCGAGAAACAGAGGGGCTGAATCAGAGGGGCTGAAACAGAGGGCGAGAAACAGAGGGGCTGAAACAGAGGGCGAGAAACAGAGGGGCTGAAACAGAGGGGCTGAAACAGAGAGTGTGAATCAGAGGGGCTGAAACAGAGGGCGAGAAACAGAGGGGCTGAAACAGAGGGGCTGAATCGGAGGGGCTGAAACAGAGGGTCTGAAACAGAGGGGCTGAAACAGAGGGCGAGAAACAGAGGGGCTGAATCAGAGGGGCTGAATCAGAGGGGCCGAAACAGAGGGGCTGAAACAGTGGGCGAGAAACTAAGGGACTGAAACAGCGGGCGAGAAACAGAGTGCGAGAAGCAGAGGGGCTGAAACAGAGGGGCTGAAACAGACGGGCTGAAACAGAGAGCCTGAAACAGAGCGGCTGAAACAGAGGGTGAGAAACAGATGGGCTGAAACAGAGGGCTGAAACAGAGGGGCTGAAAAAGAGGGCAAAAAACAGAGGGGCTGAAACAGAGGGCGAGAAACAGAGGGGGTGAAACAGAGGGGCTGAAACAGAGGGGCTGAAACAGAGGGGCTGAAACAGGGTGGCTGAAACAGAGGGGCTGAAACAGAGGTGCTGAAACAGAAGGGCTGAAACAGAGGGCGAGAAACAGAAGGGCTGAAACAGAGGTCGAGAAACAGAGGGCTGAAACAGAGGGGCTGAAACAGAGGGCGAGAAACAGAGGGGCTGAAACAGAGGGCGAGAAACAGAGTGGCTGAAATAGAGGGGCTGAAACAGAGGGGCTGAAACAAAGCGGCTGGTACAGAGGGTGAGAAACAGAGGGGCTGAAACAGAGGGCGAGAAACAGAGTCGCTGAAACATGGCGAGAAACAGAGGGGCTGAAACAGAGGGGCTGAAACAGAGAGGCTGAAACAGTGGGGCTGAAACAGAGGGGCTGAAACAGAGGGCAAGAAACAGAGGGGCTAAAACAGAGGGCGAGAAACAGAGGGGCTGAAACAGAGGGGGAGAAACAGAGGGGCTGAAACAGAGGGCGAGAAACAGAGGGTCTGAAACAGAGGGGCTGAAACAGAGGGCGAGAAACAGAGAGGCTGAAACAGAGGGCAAGAAACAGAGTGGCTGAAACAGAGGGCAAGAAACAGAGGGGCTGAAACAGAGGGCGAGAAACAGAGGGGCTGAAACAGAGGGCGAGAAACAGAGGGGCAGAAACAGAGGGCGAGAAACGGAGGGGCTGAAACAGAGGGGCTGAAAGAGAGGGGCTGAAACAGAGTGCGAGAAACAGAGGGGCTGAAACAGAGGGCGAGAAACAAGGGCTGAAACAGAGGGCGAGAAACAGAGGGCGAGAAACAGAGGGGCTGAAACAGAGGGCGAGAACCAGAGGGGCTGAAACAGAGGGGCTGAAACAGAGGGGCTGAAACGGAGGGCGAGAAACAGAGGGGCTGAAACAGAGGGGCTGAAACAGTGGAGCTGAAACAGGGGGGTTGAAACAGAGGGCGAGAAACAGAGGGGCTGAAACAGAGGGGCTGAAACAGAGGAGCTGAAACAGAGGGCGAGAAACAGAGAGGCTGAAACAGAGGGCGAGAAACAGAGGGGCTGAAACAGAGGGCGAGAAACAGAGGGGCTGAAACAGAGGGGCTGAAACAGAGGGGCTGAAACAGAGTGGCTGAAACAGAGGGCGAGAAACAGAGAGGTTGAAACAGAGGGCGAGAAACAGAGGGGCTGAAACAGAGGGCGAGAAACAGAGGGGCTGAAACAGAGGGCGAGAAACAGAGGGGCTGAAACAGAGGGGCTGAAACAGACGGGCTGAAACAGAGGGCAAAAAACAGAGGGGTTGAAACAGAGGGCGAGAAACAGGGGGTGAGAAACAGAGGGCGAGAAACAGAGGGGCTGAAACAGAGGGCAAAAAACAGAGGGGCTGAAACAGAGGTCGAGAAACAGAGGGTGAGAAACAGAGGGCGAGAAACAGATGGGATGAAACAGAGGGGCTGAAACAGAGGGGCTGAAATAGAGGGGCTGAAACAGAGGGGCTGAATCAGAGGGGCTGGAACAGAGGGGCTGAATCAGAGGGGCTGACACAGAGTGCGAGAAAGAGAGGGGCTGAAACAGAGGGCGAGAAACAGATGGGCTGAAACAGAGGGCGAGAAACAGAGGGGCTGAAACAGAGGGCGCGAAACAGAGGGGCTGAAACAGAGGGGCTGGAACAGAGGGGCTGAAACAGAGGGCGAAAACTGAGGGGCTGAAACAGAGGGCGAGAATCAGAGGGGCTGAAACTGAGGGCGAGAAACAGAGGGGCTGAATCAGAGGGGCTCAAACAGAGGGCGAGAAACAGAAAGGCTGAAACAGAGGGCGAGAAACAGAGGGGCTGAAACAGAGGGGCTGAAACAGATGGTGAGAAACAGAGGGGATTAAACAGAGGGCGAGAAACAGAGCGGCTGAAACAGAGGGGCTGATACAGAGGGGCTGAATCAGAGGGGCTGAAACAGAGAGCGCGAAACAGAAGGGCTGAAACAGAGGGCGCGAAACAGAGGGACTGAAACAGAGGGCGAGAACCAGACGGGCAGAAACAGAGGGCGAGAAACAGAGGGGCTGAAACAGAGGGGCTGAAACAGAGAGCGCGAAACAGAGGGGCTGAAACAGAGGGCGCGAAACAGAGGGACTGAAACAGAGGGCGAGAACCAGACGGGCAGAAACAGAGGGCGAGAAACAGAGGGGCTGAAACAGAGGGGCTGAAACAGAGAGCGCGAAACAGAGGGACTGAAACAGAGGGCGAGGAACAGAGGGGCTGAAACAGACGGCGAGAAACAGAGGGGCCGAAACAGAGGGCGAGAAACAGAGGGGCTGAAACAGAGGGCAAGAAACAGAGGGGCTGAAACAGAGGGGCTGAAACAGAGGGGCTGAAACAGAGGGGCTGAAACAGAGGGCGAGAAACAGAGGGGCTGAAACAGAGGGGCTGAAACAGAGGGGCTGAATCAGAGGGGCTGATTCACAGGGGCTGAAACAGAGGGGCTGAATCAGAGGGGCTGAAACAGAGGGCGCTAAACAGAGGGACTGAAACAGAGGGCGAGAACCAGACGGGCAGAAACAGTGGGCGAGAAACAGAGGGGCTGAAACAGAGGGGCTGAAACAGAGAGCGCGAAACAGAGGGACTGAAACAGAGGGCGAGAAACAGAGGGGCTGGAACAGAGGGGCTGAAATAGAGGGGCTGAAACAGAGGGGCTTAAACAGAGGGCGAGAAACAGAGGGGCTGAAACAGAGGGCGAGAAACAGAGGGCGAGAAACAGAGAGGCTGAAACAGAGGGGCTGAAACAGAGGGGCTGAAACAAAGCGGCTGGTACAGAGGGTGAGAAACAGAGGGGCTGAAACAGAGGGCGAGAAACAGAGTCGCTGAAACATGGCGAGAAACAGAGGGGCTGAAACAGAGGGGCTGAAACAGAGAGGCTGAAACAGTGGGGCTGAAACAGAGGGGCTGAAACAGAGGGCAAGAAACAGAGGGGCTAAAACAGAGGGCGAGAAACAGAGGGGCTGAAACAGAGGGGGAGAAACAGAGGGGCTGAAACAGAGGGCGAGAAACAGAGGGTCTGAAACAGAGGGGCTGAAACAGAGGGCGAGAAACAGAGAGGCTGAAACAGAGGGCAAGAAATAGAGTGGCTGAAACAGAGGGCAAGAAACAGAGGGGCTGAAACAGAGGGCGAGAAACAGAGGGGCTGAAACAGAGGGCGAGAAACAGAGGGGCAGAAACAGAGGGCGAGAAACGGAGGGGCTGAAACAGAGGGGCTGAAAGAGAGGGGCTGAAACAGAGTGCGAGAAACAGAGGGGCTGAAACAGAGGGCGAGAAACAAGGGCTGAAACAGAGGGCGAGAAACAGAGGGCGAGAAACAGAGGGGCTGAAACAGAGGGCGAGAACCAGAGGGGCTGAAACAGAGGGGCTGAAACAGAGGGGCTGAAACGGAGGGCGAGAAACAGAGGGGCTGAAACAGAGGGGCTGAAACAGTGGAGCTGAAACAGGGGGGTTGAAACAGCGGGCGAGAAACAGAGGGGCTGAAACAGAGGGGTTGAAACAGAGGAGCTGAAACAGAGGGCGAGAAACAGAGAGGCTGAAACAGAGGGCGAGAAACAGAGGGGCTGAAACAGAGGGCGAGAAACAGAGGGGCTGAAACAGAGGGGCTGAAACAGAGGGGCTGAAACAGAGGGCGAGAAACAGAGGGGCTGAAACAGAGGGGCTGAAACAGAGGGCGAGAAACAGAGGGGCTGAAACAGAGGGCGAGAAACAGAGGGTCTGAAACAGAGGGGCTGAAACAGTGGGGCTGAAACAGAGGGGCTGAAACAGAGGGCGAGAAATAGAGGGGCTGAAACAGAGGGCGAGAAACAGAGGGGCTGAAACAGAGGGCGAGAAACAGAGGGGCTGAAACAGAGGGGCTGAAACAGTGGGGCTGAAACAGAGGGGCTGAAACAGAGGGCGAGAAATAGAGGGGCTGAAACAGAGGGCTTGAAACAGAGGGGCTGAAACAGAGCGCGAGAAACAGAGGGGCTGAAACAGAGGGCGCGAAACAGAGGGGCTGAAACAGAGGGGCTGGAACAGAGGGGCTGAAATAGAGGGCAAGAAACTGAGGGGCTGAAACAGAGGGCGAGAATCAGAGGGGCTGAAACAGAGTGCGAGAAACAGAGGGGCTGAATCAGACGGGCTGAAACAGAGGGCGAGAAACAGAAAGACTGAAACAGAGGGCGAGAAACAGAGGTGCTGAAACAGAGGGCGAGAAACAGAGGGGCTGAATCAGAGGGGCTGAAACAGAGGGCGAGAAACAGAGGGGCTGAAACAGAGGGCGAGAAACAGAGGGGCTGAAACAGAGGGGCTGAAACAGAGAGTGTGAATCAGAGGGGCTGAAACAGAGGGCGAGAAACAGAGGGGCTGAAACAGAGGGGCTGAATCGGAGGGGCTGAAACAGAGGGTCTGAAACAGAGGGGCTGAAACAGAGGGCGAGAAACAGAGGGGCTGAATCAGAGGGGCTGAATCAGAGGGGCCGAAACAGAGGGGCTGAAACAGTGGGCGAGAAACTAAGGGACTGAAACAGCGGGCGAGAAACAGAGTGCGAGAAGCAGAGGGGCTGAAACAGAGGGGCTGAAACAGACGGGCTGAAACAGAGAGCCTGAAACAGAGCGGCTGAAACAGAGGGTGAGAAACAGATGGGCTGAAACAGAGGGCTGAAACAGAGGGGCTGAAAAAGAGGGCAAAAAACAGAGGGGCTGAAACAGAGGGCGAGAAACAGAGGGGGTGAAACAGAGGGGCTGAAACAGAGGGGCTGAAACAGAGGGGCTGAAACAGGGTGGCTGAAACAGAGGGGCTGAAACAGAGGTGCTGAAACAGAAGGGCTGAAACAGAGGGCGAGAAACAGAAGGGCTGAAACAGAGGTCGAGAAACAGAGGGCTGAAACAGAGGGGCTGAAACAGAGGGCGAGAAACAGAGGGGCTGAAACAGAGGGCGAGAAACAGAGTGGCTGAAATAGAAGGCGAGAAACAGAGGAGCTGAAACAGAGGGGCTGAAACTGAGGGCGAGAAACAGAGGGGCTGAATCAGAGGGGCTGAATCAGAGGGGCTGAAATAGAGGGGCTGAAACAGAGGGCGAGAAACAAAGGGGCTGAAACAGCGGGCGAGAAACAGAGGGCCAGAAACAGAGGGGCTGAAACAGAGGGGCTGAAACAGACGGGCTGAAACAGAGAGCCTGAAACAGAGGGCGAGAAACAGAGGGGCTGAAACAGAGGGCGAGAAACAGAGGGGATGAAACAGAGGGGCTGAAACAGAGGGGCTGAAACAGAGGGGCTGAATCAGAGGGGCTGAAACAGAGGGGCTGAATCAGAGGGGCTGAAACAGAGGGCGAGAAACAGAGGGGCTGAAACAGAGGGCGAGAAACAGAGGGGCTGAAACAGAGGGCGAGAAACAGAGGGGCTGAAACAGAGGGGCTGAAACAGAGTGGCTGAAACAGAGGGCGAGAAACAGAGAGGTTGAAACAGAGGGCGAGAAACAGAGGGGCTGAAACAGAGGGCGAGAAACAGAGGGGCTGAAACAGAGGGCGAGAAACAGAGGGGCTGAAACAGAGGGGCTGAAACAGACGGGCTGAAACAGAGGGCAAAAAACAGAGGGGTTGAAACAGAGGGCGAGAAACAGGGGGTGAGAAACAGAGGGCGAGAAACAGAGGGGCTGAAACAGAGGGCAAAAAACAGAGGGGCTGAAACAGAGGTCGAGAAACAGAGGGTGAGAAACAGAGGGCGAGAAACAGATGGGATGAAACAGAGGGGCTGAAACAGAGGGGCTGAAATAGAGGGGCTGAAACAGAGGGGCTGAATCAGAGGGGCTGCAACAGAGGGGCTGAATCAGAGGGGCTGACACAGAGTGCGAGAAAGAGAGGGGCTGAAACAGAGGGCGAGAAACAGATGGGCTGAAACAGAGGGCGAGAAACAGAGGGGCTGAAACAGAGGGCGCGAAACAGAGGGGCTGAAACAGAGGGGCTGGAACAGAGGGGCTGAAACAGAGGGCGAAAACTGAGGGGCTGAAACAGAGGGCGAGAATCAGAGGGGCTGAAACTGAGGGCGAGAAACAGAGGGGCTGAATCAGAGGGGCTCAAACAGAGGGCGAGAAACAGAAAGGCTGAAACAGAGGGCGAGAAACAGAGGGGCTGAAACAGAGGGGCTGATACAGAGGGGCTGAATCAGAGGGGCTGAAACAGAGAGCGCGAAACAGAAGGGCTGAAACAGAGGGCGCGAAACAGAGGGACTGAAACAGAGGGCGAGAACCAGACGGGCAGAAACAGAGGGCGAGAAACAGAGGGGCTGAAACAGAGGGGCTGAAACAGAGAGCGCGAAACAGAGGGGCTGAAACAGAGGGCGCGAAACAGAGGGACTGAAACAGAGGGCGAGAACCAGACGGGCAGAAACAGAGGGCGAGAAACAGAGGGGCTGAAACAGAGGGGCTGAAACAGAGAGCGCGAAACAGAGGGACTGAAACAGAGGGCGAGAAACAGAGGGGCTGAAACAGACGGCGAGAAACAGAGGGGCCGAAACAGAGGGCGAGAAACAGAGGGGCTGAAACAGAGGGCAAGAAACAGAGGGGCTGAAACAGAGGGGCTGAAACAGAGGGGCTGAAACAGAGGGCGAGAAACAGAGGGGCTGAAACAGAGGGGCTGAAACAGAGGGGCTGAATCAGAGGGGCTGATTCACAGGGGCTGAAACAGAGGGGCTGAATCAGAGGGGCTGAAACAGAGGGCGCTAAACAGAGGGACTGAAACAGAGGGCGAGAACCAGACGGGCAGAAACAGTGGGCGAGAAACAGAGGGGCTGAAACAGAGGGGCTGAAACAGAGAGCGCGAAACAGAGGGACTGAAACAGAGGGCGAGAAACAGAGGGGCTGGAACAGAGAGGCTGAAATAGAGGGGCTGAAACAGAGGGGCTTAAACAGAGGGCGAGAAACAGAGGGGCTGAAACAGAGGGCGAGAAACAGAGGGCGAGAAACAGAGAGGCTGAAACAGAGGGGCTGAAACAGAGGGGCTGAAACAAAGCGGCTGGTACAGAGGGTGAGAAACAGAGGGGCTGAAACAGAGGGCGAGAAACAGAGTCGCTGAAACATGGCGAGAAACAGAGGGGCTGAAACAGAGAGGCTGAAACAGTGGGGCTGAAACAGAGGGGCTGAAACAGAGGGCAAGAAACAGAGGGGCTAAAACAGAGGGCGAGAAACAGAGGGGCTGAAACAGAGGGGGAGAAACAGAGGGGCTGAAACAGAGGGCGAGAAACAGAGGGTCTGAAACAGAGGGGCTGAAACAGAGGGCGAGAAACAGAGAGGCTGAAACAGAGGGCAAGAAACAGAGTGGCTGAAACAGAGGGCAAGAAACAGAGGGGCTGAAACAGAGGGCGAGAAACAGAGGGGCTGAAACAGAGGGCGAGAAACAGAGGGGCAGAAACAGAGGGCGAGAAACGGAGGGGCTGAAACAGAGGGGCTGAAAGAGAGGGGCTGAAACAGAGTGCGAGAAACAGAGGGGCTGAAACAGAGGGCGAGAAACAAGGGCTGAAACAGAGGGCGAGAAACAGAGGGCGAGAAACAGAGGGGCTGAAACAGAGGGCGAGAACCAGAGGGGCTGAAACAGAGGGGCTGAAACAGAGGGGCTGAAACGGAGGGCGAGAAACAGAGGGGCTGAAACAGAGGGGCTGAAACAGTGGAGCTGAAACAGGGGGGTTGAAACAGAGGGCGAGAAACAGAGGGGCTGAAACAGAGGGGCTGAAACAGAGGAGCTGAAACAGAGGGCGAGAAACAGAGAGGCTGAAACAGAGGGCGAGAAACAGAGGGGCTGAAACAGAGGGCGAGAAACAGAGGGGCTGAAACAGAGGGGCTGAAACAGAGGGGCTGAAACAGAGTGGCTGAAACAGAGGGCGAGAAACAGAGAGGTTGAAACAGAGGGCGAGAAACAGAGGGGCTGAAACAGAGGGCGAGAAACAGAGGGGCTGAAACAGAGGGCGAGAAACAGAGGGGCTGAAACAGAGGGGCTGAAACAGACGGGCTGAAACAGAGGGCAAAAAACAGAGGGGTTGAAACAGAGGGCGAGAAACAGGGGGTGAGAAACAGAGGGCGAGAAACAGAGGGGCTGAAACAGAGGGCAAAAAACAGAGGGGCTGAAACAGAGGTCGAGAAACAGAGGGTGAGAAACAGAGGGCGAGAAACAGATGGGATGAAACAGAGGGGCTGAAACAGAGGGGCTGAAATAGAGGGGCTGAAACAGAGGGGCTGAATCAGAGGGGCTGGAACAGAGGGGCTGAATCAGAGGGGCTGACACAGAGTGCGAGAAAGAGAGGGGCTGAAACAGAGGGCGAGAAACAGATGGGCTGAAACAGAGGGCGAGAAACAGAGGGGCTGAAACAGAGGGCGCGAAACAGAGGGGCTGAAACAGAGGGGCTGGAACAGAGGGGCTGAAACAGAGGGCGAAAACTGAGGGGCTGAAACAGAGGGCGAGAATCAGAGGGGCTGAAACTGAGGGCGAGAAACAGAGGGGCTGAATCAGAGGGGCTCAAACAGAGGGCGAGAAACAGAAAGGCTGAAACAGAGGGCGAGAAACAGAGGGGCTGAAACAGAGGGGCTGAAACAGATGGTGAGAAACAGAGGGGATTAAACAGAGGGCGAGAAACAGAGCGGCTGAAACAGAGGGGCTGATACAGAGGGGCTGAATCAGAGGGGCTGAAACAGAGAGCGCGAAACAGAAGGGCTGAAACAGAGGGCGCGAAACAGAGGGACTGAAACAGAGGGCGAGAACCAGACGGGCAGAAACAGAGGGCGAGAAACAGAGGGGCTGAAACAGAGGGGCTGAAACAGAGAGCGCGAAACAGAGGGGCTGAAACAGAGGGCGCGAAACAGAGGGACTGAAACAGAGGGCGAGAACCAGACGGGCAGAAACAGAGGGCGAGAAACAGAGGGGCTGAAACAGAGGGGCTGAAACAGAGAGCGCGAAACAGAGGGACTGAAACAGAGGGCGAGGAACAGAGGGGCTGAAACAGACGGCGAGAAACAGAGGGGCCGAAACAGAGGGCGAGAAACAGAGGGGCTGAAACAGAGGGCAAGAAACAGAGGGGCTGAAACAGAGGGGCTGAAACAGAGGGGCTGAAACAGAGGGGCTGAAACAGAGGGCGAGAAACAGAGGGGCTGAAACAGAGGGGCTGAAACAGAGGGGCTGAATCAGAGGGGCTGATTCACAGGGGCTGAAACAGAGGGGCTGAATCAGAGGGGCTGAAACAGAGGGCGCTAAACAGAGGGACTGAAACAGAGGGCGAGAACCAGACGGGCAGAAACAGTGGGCGAGAAACAGAGGGGCTGAAACAGAGGGGCTGAAACAGAGAGCGCGAAACAGAGGGACTGAAACAGAGGGCGAGAAACAGAGGGGCTGGAACAGAGGGGCTGAAATAGAGGGGCTGAAACAGAGGGGCTTAAACAGAGGGCGAGAAACAGAGGGGCTGAAACAGAGGGCGAGAAACAGAGGGCGAGAAACAGAGAGGCTGAAACAGAGGGGCTGAAACAGAGGGGCTGAAACAAAGCGGCTGGTACAGAGGGTGAGAAACAGAGGGGCTGAAACAGAGGGCGAGAAACAGAGTCGCTGAAACATGGCGAGAAACAGAGGGGCTGAAACAGAGGGGCTGAAACAGAGAGGCTGAAACAGTGGGGCTGAAACAGAGGGGCTGAAACAGAGGGCAAGAAACAGAGGGGCTAAAACAGAGGGCGAGAAACAGAGGGGCTGAAACAGAGGGGGAGAAACAGAGGGGCTGAAACAGAGGGCGAGAAACAGAGGGTCTGAAACAGAGGGGCTGAAACAGAGGGCGAGAAACAGAGAGGCTGAAACAGAGGGCAAGAAACAGAGTGGCTGAAACAGAGGGCAAGAAACAGAGGGGCTGAAACAGAGGGCGAGAAACAGAGGGGCTGAAACAGAGGGCGAGAAACAGAGGGGCAGAAACAGAGGGCGAGAAACGGAGGGGCTGAAACAGAGGGGCTGAAAGAGAGGGGCTGAAACAGAGTGCGAGAAACAGAGGGGCTGAAACAGAGGGCGAGAAACAAGGGCTGAAACAGAGGGCGAGAAACAGAGGGCGAGAAACAGAGGGGCTGAAACAGAGGGCGAGAACCAGAGGGGCTGAAACAGAGGGGCTGAAACAGAGGGGCTGAAACGGAGGGCGAGAAACAGAGGGGCTGAAACAGAGGGGCTGAAACAGTGGAGCTGAAACAGGGGGGTTGAAACAGCGGGCGAGAAACAGAGGGGCTGAAACAGAGGGGCTGAAACAGAGGAGCTGAAACAGAGGGCGAGAAACAGAGAGGCTGAAACAGAGGGCGAGAAACAGAGGGGCTGAAACAGAGGGCGAGAAACAGAGGGGCTGAAACAGAGGGGCTGAAACAGAGGGGCTGAAACAGAGGGCGAGAAACAGAGGGGCTGAAACAGAGGGGCTGAAACAGAGGGCGAGAAACAGAGGGGCTGAAACAGAGGGCGAGAAACAGAGGGTCTGAAACAGAGGGGCTGAAACAGTGGGGCTGAAACAGAGGGGCTGAAACAGAGGGCGAGAAATAGAGGGGCTGAAACAGAGGGCGAGAAACAGAGGGGCTGAAACAGAGGGCGAGAAACAGAGGGGCTGAAACAGAGGGGCTGAAACAGTGGGGCTGAAACAGAGGGGCTGAAACAGAGGGCGAGAAATAGAGGGGCTGAAACAGAGGGCTTGAAACAGAGGGGCTGAAACAGAGCGCGAGAAACAGAGGGGCTGAAACAGAGGGCGCGAAACAGAGGGGCTGAAACAGAGGGGCTGGAAGAGAGGGGCTGAAATAGAGGGCAAGAAACTGAGGGGCTGAAACAGAGGGCGAGAATCAGAGGGGCTGAAACAGAGTGCGAGAAACAGAGGGGCTGAATCAGAGGGGCTGAAACAGAGGGCGAGAAACAGAAAGACTGAAACAGAGGGCGAGAAACAGAGGGGCTGAAACAGAGGGGCTGAAACAGATGGTGAGAAACAGAGGGGATTAAACAGAGGGCGAGAAACAGAGGGGCTGAAACAGAGGGGCTGAAACAGAGGGGCTGAATCAGAGGGGCTGATTCAGAGGGGCTGAAACAGAGAGGCTGAATCAGAGGGGCTGAAACAGAGGGCGAGAAACAGAGTGGCTGAAACAGAGGGCGAGAAACAGACGGGCAGAAACAGAGGGCGAGAAACAGAGGGGCTGAAACAGAGGGGCTGAAACAGAGTGCGCGAAACAGAGGGACTGAAACAGAGGGCGAGAAACAAAAGGGCTGAAACAGACGGCGAGAAACAGAGGGGCTGAAACAGAGGGCGAGAAACAGAGGGGCTGAAACAGAGGGCGAGAAACAGCGGGGCTGAAACAGAGGGCGAGAAACAGAGGGGCTGAAACAGAGGGCGAGAAACAGAGGGGCTGAAACAGAGGGCGAGAAACAGAGGGGCTGAAAGAGAGGGGCTGAAACAGACGGGCTGAAACAGAGGGCAAAAAACAGAGGGGCTGAAACAGAGGGCGAGAAACAGAGGGTGAGAAACAGAGGGCGAGAAACAGAGGGGCTGAAACAGAGGGCAAAAAACAGAGGGGCTGAAACAGAGGGCGAGAAACAGAGGGTGAGAAACAGAGGGCGAGAAACAGATGGGATGAAACAGAGGGGCTGAAACAGAGGGGCTGAAATAGAGGGGCTGAAACAAAGGGGCTGAAACGGAGGGGCTGCAACAGAGGGGCTGAATCAGAGGGGCTGACACAGAGTGCGAGAAACAGAGGGGCTGAAAAAGAGGGGCTGAAACAGAGGGCGAGAAACAGAGGGGCTGAAACAGGGGGGCTGAAACAGAGGGGCTGAAACAGAGGGCGAGAAACAGAGAGGCTGAAACATAGGGCGAGAAACAGAGGGGCTGAAACAGAGGGAAAGAAACAGAGGGGCTGAATCAGAGATGCGAGAAACAGAGGGGCTGAAACAGAGGGCGAGAAACAGAGGGGCTGAAACGGAGGGCGAGAAACAGAGGGCGAGAAACAGAGGGGCTGAAACTGAGGGGCTGAAACAGAGGGGCTGAAACAGAGGGCGAGAAACAGAGGGGCTGAAACAGAGGGCGAGAAACAGAGGGGCTGAAACAGAGGGCGAGAAACAGAGGGGCTGAAACAGAGGGGCTGAAACCGTGGAGCTGAAACAGAGGGGCTGAAACAGAGGGCGAGAAATAGAGGGGCTGAAACAGAGGGCGAGAAACAGAGGGGCTGAAACAGAGGGCAAGAAACTGAGGGGCTGAAACAGAGGGCGAGAATCAGAGGGGCTGAAACAGAGTGCGAGAAACAGAGGGGCTGAATCAGAGGGGCTGAAACAGAGGGCGAGAAACAGAAAGACTGAAACAGAGGGCGAGAAACAGAGGGGCTGAAACAGAGGGGCTGAAACAGATGGTGAGAAACAGAGGGGATTAAACAGAGGGCGAGAAACAGAGGGGCTGAAACAGAGGGGCTGAAACAGAGGGGCTGAATAAGAGGGGCTGATTCAGAGGGGCTGAAACAGAGGGGCTGAATCAGAGGGCCTGAAACAGAGGGCGAGAAACAGAGTGGCTGAAACAGAGGGCGAGAAACAGACGGGCAGAAACAGAGGGCGAGAAACAGAGGGGCTGAAACAGAGGGGCTGAAACAGAGAGCGCGAAACAGAGGGACTGAAACAGAGGGCGAGAAACAGAGGGGCTGAAACAGACGGCGAGAAACAGAGGGGCTGAAACAGAGGGCGAGAAACAGAGGGGCTGAAACAGAGGGCAAGAAACAGAGGGGCTGAAACTGAGTGGCTGAAACAGAAGGGCTGAAACAGAGGGGCTGAAACAGAGGGCGAGAAACAGAGGGGCTGAATCAGAGGGGCTGAATCAGAGGAGCTGAAACAGAGGGGCTGAAACAGAGGGCGAGAAACAGAGGGGCTGAAACAGAGGGCGAGAAACAGAGGGCGAGAAACAGAGAGGCTGAAACAGAGGGGCTGAAACAGAGGGGCTGAAACAAAGCGGCTGATACAGAGGGTGAGAAACAGATGGGCTGAAACAGAGGGCGAGAAACAGAGTCGCTGAAACATGGCGAGAAACAGAGGGGCTGAAACAGAGGGGCTGAAACAGAGGGGCTGAAACAGAGGGGCTGAAACAGAGGGCGAGAAACAGAGGGGCTGAAACAGAGGGCGAGAAACAGAGGGGCTGAAACAGAGGGCGAGAAACAGAGGGGCTGAAACAGAGGGCGAGAAACAGAGGGGCTGAAACAGAGGGCGAGAAACAGAGGGTCTGAAACAGGGGGCTGAAACAGAGGGGCTGAAACAGAGGGCGAGAAACAGAGAGGCTGAAACATAGGGCGAGAAACAGAGGGGCTGAAACAGAGGGCAAGAAACAGAGGGGCTGAATCAGAGATGCGAGATTCAGAGGGGCTGAAACAGAGGGCGAGAAACAGAGGGGCTGAATCAGAGGGACTGAAACAGAGGGCGAGAAACAGAAAGACTGAAACAGAGGGCGAGAAACAGAGGGGCTGAAACAGAGGGGCTGAAACAGATGGTGAGAAACAGAGGGGATTAAACAGAGGGCGAGAAACAGAGGGGCTGAAACAGAGGGGCTGAAACAGAGGGGCTGAATCAGAGGGGCTGATTCAGAGGGGCTGAAACAGAGAGGCTGAATCAGAGGGGCTGAAACAGAGGGCGAGAAACAGAGTGGCTGAAACAGAGGGCGAGAAACAGACGGGCAGAAACAGAGGGCGAGAAACAGAGGGGCTGAAACAGAGGGGCTGAAACAGAGTGCGCGAAACAGAGGGACTTAAACAGAGGGCGAGAAACAGAGGGGCTGAAACAGACGGCGAGAAACAGAGGGGCTGAAACAGAGGGCGAGAAACAGAGGGGCTGAAACAGAGGGCGAGAAACAGCGGGGCTGAAACAGAGGGCGAGAAACAGAGGGGCTGAAACAGAGGGCGAGAAACAGAGGGGCTGAAACAGAGGGCGAGAAACAGAGGGGCTGAAACAGAGGGGCTGAAACAGACGGGCTGAAACAGAGGGCAAAAAACAGAGGGGCTGAAACAGAGGGCGAGAAACAGAGGGTGATAAACAGAGGGCGAGAAACAGAGGGGCTGAAACAGAGGGCAAAAAACAGAGGGGCTGAAACAGAGGGCGAGAAACAGAGGGTGAGAAACAGAGGGCGAGAAACAGATGGGATGAAACAGAGGGGCTGAAACAGAGGGGCTGAAATAGAGGGGCTGAAACAAAGGGGCTGAAACGGAGGGGCTGCAACAGAGGGGCTGAATCAGAGGGGCTGACACAGAGTGCGAGAAACAGAGGGGCTGAAAAAGAGGGGCTGAAACAGAGGGCGAGAAACAGAGGGGCTGAAACAGGGGGGCTGAAACAGAGGGGCTGAAACAGAGGGCGAGAAACAGAGAGGCTGAAACATAGGGCGAGAAACAGAGGGGCTGAAACAGAGGGCAAGAAACAGAGGGGCTGAATCAGAGATGCGAGAAACAGAGGGGCTGAAACAGAGGGCGAGAAACAGAGGGGCTGAAACGGAGGGCGAGAAACAGAGGGCGAGAAACAGAGGGGCTGAAACTGAGGGGCTGAAACAGAGGGGCTGAAACAGAGGGCGAGAAACAGAGGGGCTGAAACAGAGGGCGAGAAACAGAGGGGCTGAAACAGAGGGCGAGAAACAGAGGGGCTGAAACAGAGGGGCTGAAACCGTGGGGCTGAAACAGAGGGGCTGAAACAGAGGGCGAGAAATAGAGGGGCTGAAACAGAGGGCGAGAAACAGAGGGGCTGAAACAGAGGGGCTGAAACAGAGGGGCTGAAACAGAGGGCAAGAAACTGAGGGGCTGAAACAGAGGGCGAGAATCAGAGGGGCTGAAACAGAGTGCGAGAAACAGAGGGGCTGAATCAGAGGGGCTGAAACAGAGGGCGAGAAACAGAAAGACTGAAACAGAGGGCGAGAAACAGAGGGGCTGAAACAGAGGGGCTGAAACAGATGGTGAGAAACAGAGGGGATTAAACAGAGGGCGAGAAACAGAGGGGCTGAAACAGAGGGGCTGAAACAGAGGGGCTGAATCAGAGGGGCTGATTCAGATGGGCTGAAACAGAGGGGCTGAATCAGAGGGCCTGAAACAGAGGGCGAGAAACAGAGTGGCTGAAACAGAGGGCGAGAAACAGACGGGCAGAAACAGAGGGCGAGAAACAGAGGGGCTGAAACAGAGGGGCTGAAACAGAGTGCGCGAAACAGAGGGACTGAAACAGAGGGCGAGAAACAGAGGGGCTGAAACAGACGGCGAGAAACAGAGGGGCTGAAACAGAGGGCGAGAAACAGAGGGGCTGAAACAGAGGGCGAGAAACAGCGGGGCTGAAACAGAGGGCGAGAAACAGAGGGGCTGAAACAGAGGGCGAGAAACAGAGGGGCTGAAACAGAGGGCGAGAAACAGAGGGGCTGAAAGAGAGGGGCTGAAACAGACGGGCTGAAACAGAGGGCAAAAAACAGAGGGGCTGAAACAGAGGGCGAGAAACAGAGGGTGAGAAACAGAGGGCGAGAAACAGAGGGGCTGAAACAGAGGGCAAAAAACAGAGGGGCTGAAACAGAGGGCGAGAAACAGAGGGTGAGAAACAGAGGGCGAGAAACAGATGGGATGAAACAGAGGGGCTGAAACAGAGGGGCTGAAATAGAGGGGCTGAAACAAAGGGGCTGAAACGGAGGGGCTGCAACAGAGGGGCTGAATCAGAGGGGCTGACACAGAGTGCGAGAAACAGAGGGGCTGAAAAAGAGGGGCTGAAACAGAGGGCGAGAAACAGAGGGGCTGAAACAGGGGGGCTGAAACAGAGGGGCTGAAACAGAGGAGCTGAAACAGAGGGGCTGAAACAGAGGGCGAGAAACAGAGGGGCTGAAACAGAGGGCAAGAAACAGAGGGGCTGAAACTGAGTGGCTGAAACAGAAGGGCTGAAACAGAGGGGCTGAAACAGAGGGCGAGAATCAGAGGGGCTGAATCAGAGGGGCTGAATCAGAGGAGCTGAAACAGAGGGGCTGAAACAGAGGGCGAGAAACAGAGGGGCTGAAACAGAGGGCGAGAAACAGAGGGCGAGAAACAGAGAGGCTGAAACAGAGGGGCTGAAACAGAGGGGCTGAAACAAAGCGGCTGATACAGAGGGTGAGAAACAGATGGGCTGAAACAGAGGGCGAGAAACAGAGTCGCTGAAACATGGCGAGAAACAGAGGGGCTGAAACAGAGGGGCTGAAACAGAGGGGCTGAAACAGAGGGGCTGAAACAGAGGGCGAGAAACAGAGGGGCTGAAACAGAGGGCGAGAAACAGAGGGGCTGAAACAGAGGGCGAGAAACAGAGGGGCTGAAACAGAGGGCGAGAAACAGAGGGGCTGAAACAGAGGGCGAGAAACAGAGGGTCTGAAACAGGGGGCTGAAACAGAGGGGCTGAAACAGAGGGCGAGAAACAGAGAGGCTGAAACATAGGGCGAGAAACAGAGGGGCTGAAACAGAGGGCATGAAACAGAGGGGCTGAATCAGAGATGCGAGATTCAGAGGGGCTGAAACAGAGGGCGAGAAACAGTGGGGCTGAAACGGAGGGCGAGAAACAGAGGGCGAGAAACAGAGGGACTGAAACAGAGGGGCTGAAACAGAGGGCGAGAAACAGAGGGGCTGAAACAGAGGGGCTGAAACAGTGGGGCTGAAACAGAGGGGCTGAAACAGAGGGCGACAAAGAGAGGGGCTGAAACAGAGGGCGAGAAACAGAGGGGCTGAAACAGAGGGCGCGAAACAGAGGGGCTGAAACAGAGGGGCTGAAACAGAGGGGCTGAAACAGAGGGCAAGAAACTGAGGGGCTGAAACAGAGGTCGAGAATCAGAGGGGCTGAAACAGAGTGCGAGAAACAGAGGGGCTGAATCAGAGGGGCTGAAACAGAGGGCGAGAAACAGAAAGACTGAAACAGAGGGCGAGAAACAGAGGGGCTGAAACAGAGGGGCTGAAACAGATGGTGAGAAACAGAGGGGATTAAACAGAGGGCGAGAAACAGAGGGGCTGAAACAGAGGGGCTGAAACAGAGGGGCTGAATCAGAGGGGCTGAAACAGAGGGCGAGAAACAGAGTGGCTGAAACAGAGGGCGAGAAACAGACGGGCAGAAACAGAGGGCGAGAAACAGAGGGGCTGAAACAGAGGGGCTGAAACAGAGAGCGCGAAACAGAGGGACTGAAACAGAGGGCGAGAAACAGAGGGGCTGAAACAGACGGCGAGAAACAAAGGGGCTGAAACAGAGGGCGAGAAACAGAGGGGCTGAAACAGAGGGCAAGAAACAGAGGGGCTGAAACTGAGTGGCTGAAACAGAAGGGCTGAAACAGAGGGGCTGAAACAGAGGGCGAGAAACAGAGGGGCTGAATCAGAGGGGCTGAATCAGAGGAGCTGAAACAGAGGGGCTGAAACAGAGGGCGAGAAACAGAGGGGCTGAAACAGAGGGCGAGAAACAGAGGGCGAGAAACAGAGAGGCTGAAACAGAGGGGCTGAAACAGAGGGGCTGAAACAAAGCGGCTGATACAGAGGGTGAGAAACAGAGGGGCTGAAACAGAGGGCGAGAAACAGAGTCGCTGAAACATGGCGAGAAACAGAGGGCGAGAAACAGAGGGGCTGAAACAGAGGGGCTGAAACAGAGGGGCTGAAACAGAGGGCAAGAAACAGAGGGGCTGAAGCAGAGGGCGAGAAACAGAGGGGCTGAAACAGAGGGCGAGAAACAGAGGGGCTGAAACAGAGGGCGAGAAACAGAGGGGCTGAAACAGAGGGGCTGAAACAGAGGGGTTGAAACAGAGGGCGAGAAACAGAGAGGCTGAAACAGAGGGCGAGAAACAGAGGGGCTGAAACAGAGGGGCTGAAACAGAGGGGCTGAATCAGAGGGGCTGATTTAGAGGGGCTGAAACAGAGGGGCTGAATCAGAGGGGCTGAAACAGAGGGCGAGAAACAGAGGGGCTGAAACAGAGGGCGAGAATCAGAGGGGCTGAAACAGAGTGCGAGAAACAGAGGGGCTGAATCAGAGGGGCTGAAACAGAGGGCGAGAAACAGAAAGAATGAAACAGAGGGCGAGAAACAGAGGGGCTGAAACAGAGGGGCTGAAACAGATGGTGAGAAACAGAGGGGATTAAACAGAGGGCGAGAAACAGAGGGGCTGAAACAGAGGGGCTGAAACAGAGGGGCTGAATCAGAGGGGCTGATTCAGAGGGGCTGAAACAGAGGGGCTGAATTAGAGGGGCTGAAACAGAGGGCGAGAAACAGAGTGGCTGAAACAGAGGGCGAGAAACAGACTGGCAGAAACAGAGGGCGAGAAACAGAGGGGCTGAAACAGAGGGGCTGAAACAGAGAGCGCGAAACAGAGGGCGAGAAACAGAGGGACTGAAACAGACGGCGAGAAACAGAGGGGCTGAAACAGAGGGCGAGAAACAGAGGGGCTGAAACAGAGGGCAAGAAACAGAGGGGCTGAAACTGAGTGGCTGAAACAGAAGGGCTGAAACAGAGGGGCTGAAACAGAGGGCGAGAAACAGAGGGGCTGAATCAGAGGGGCTGAATCAGAGGAGCTGAAACAGAGGGGCTGAAACAGAGGGCGAGAAACAGAGGGGCTGAAACAGAGGGCGAGAAACAGAGGGCGAGAAACAGAGAGGCTGAAACAGAGGGGCTGAAACAGAGGGGCTGAAACAAAGCGGCTGATACAGAGGGTGAGAAACAGAGGGGCTGAAACAGAGGGCGAGAAACAGAGTCGCTGAAACATGACGAGAAACAGAGGGGCTGAAACAGAGGGGCTGAAACAGAGGGGCTGAAACAGAGGGGCTGAAACAGAGAGCAAGAAACAGAGGGGCTGAAACAGAGGGCGAGAAACAGAGGGGCTGAAACAGAGGGCGAGAAACAGAGGGGCTGAAACAGAGGGCGAGAAACAGAGGGGCTGAAACAGAGGGTCTGAAAAAGAGGGGCTGAAACAGAGGGCGAGAAACAGAGAGGCTGAAACAGAGGGCGAGAAACAGAGGGGCTGAAACAGAGGGGCTGAAACAGAGGGGCTGAATCAGGGGGGCTGATTCAGAGGGGCTGAAACAGAGGGGCTGAATCAGAGGGGCTGAAACAGAGGGCGAGAAACAGAGTGGCTGAAACAGAGGGCGAGAAACAGAGGGGCTGAAACAGAGGGGCTGAAACAGTGGGGCTGAAACAGAGGGGCTGAAACAGAGGGCGAGAAATACAGGGGCTGAAACAGAGGGCGAGAAACAGAGGGGCTGAAACAGAGCGCGAGAAACAGAGAGGCTGAAACAGAGGGCGCGAAACAGAGGGGCTGAAACAGAGGGGCTGGAACAGAGGGGCTGAAACAGAGGGGCTGAAACAGTTGGTGAGAAACAGAGGCGATTAAACAGAGGGCGAGAAACAGAGGGGCTGAAACAGAGGGGCTGAAACAGAGGGGCTGAATCAGAGGGGCTGATTCAGAGAGGCTGAAACAGAGGGCAAAAAACAGAGGGGCTGAAACAGAGGGCGAGAAACAGAGGGTGAGAAACAGAGGGCGAGAAACAGAGGGGCTGAAACAGAGGGGCTGAAACAGTGGGGCTGAAACAGACGGGCTGAAACAGAGGGGAAAAAACAGAGGGGCTGAAACAGAGGGCGAGAAACAGAGGGTGAGAAACAGAGGGCGAGAAACAGAGGGGCTGAAACAGAGGGCAAAAAACAGAGGGGCTGAAACAGAGGGCGAGAAACAGAGGGTGAGAAACAGAGGGCGAGAAACAGATGGGATGAAACAGAGGGGCTGAAACAGAGGGGCTGAAATAGAGGGGCTGAAACAAAGGGGCTGAAACGGAGGGGCTGCAACAGAGGGGCTGAATCAGAGGGGCTGACACAGAGTGCGAGAAACAGCGGGGCTGAAACAGAGGGCGAGAAAAAGAGGGGCTGAAACAGGGGGGCTGAAACAGAGGGGCTGAAACAGAGGGCGAGAAACAGAGAGGCTGAAACATAGGGCGAGAAACAGAGGGGCTGAAACAGAAGGCAAGAAACAGAGGGGCTGAATCAGAGATGCGAGAAACAGAGGGGCTGAAACAGAGGGCGAGAAACAGAGGGGCTGAAACGGAGGGCGAGAAACAGAGGGCGAGAAACAGAGGGGCTGAAACTGAGGGGCTGAAACAGAGGGGCTGAAACAGAGGGCGAGAAACAGAGGGGCTGAAACAGAGGGCGAGAAACAGAGGGGCTGAAACAGAGGGCGAGAAACAGAGGGGCTGAAACAGAGGGGCTGAAACCGTGGGGCTGAAACAGAGTGGCTGAAACAGAGGGCGAGAAATAGAGGGGCTGAAACAGAGGGCGAGAAACAGAGGGGCTGAAACAGAGGGGCTGAAACAGAGGGGCTGAAACAGAGGGCAAGAAACTGAGGGGCTGAAACAGAGGGCGAGAATCAGAGGGGCTGAAACAGAGTGCGAGAAACAGAGGGGCTGAATCAGAGGGGCTGAAACAGAGGGCGAGAAACAGAAAGACTGAAACAGAGGGCGAGAAACAGAGGGGCTGAAACAGAGGGGCTGAAACAGATGGTGAGAAACAGAGGGGATTAAACAGAGGGCGAGAAACAGAGGGGCTGAAACAGAGGGGCTGAAACAGAGGGGCTGAATCAGAGGGGCTGATTCAGAGGGGCTGAAACAGAGGGGCTGAATCAGAGGGCCTGAAACAGAGGGCGAGAAACAGAGTGGCTGAAACAGAGGGCGAGAAACAGACGGGCAGAAACAGAGGGCGAGAAACAGAGGGGCTGAAACAGAGGGGCTGAAACAGAGAGCGCGAAACAGAGGGACTGAAACAGAGGGCGAGAAACAGAGGGGCTGAAACAGACGGCGAGAAACAGAGGGGCTGAAACAGAGGGCGAGAAACAGAGGGGCTGAAACAGAGGGCAAGAAACAGAGGGGCTGAAACTGAGTGGCTGAAACAGAAGGGCTGAAACAGAGGGGCTGAAACAGAGGGCGAGAAACAGAGGGGCTGAATCAGAGGGGCTGAATCAGAGGAGCTGAAACAGAGGGGCTGAAACAGAGGGCGAGAAACAGAGGGGCTGAAACAGAGGGCGAGAAACAGAGGGCGAGAAACAGAGAGGCTGAAACAGAGGGGCTGAAACAGAGGGGCTGAAACAAAGCGGCTGATACAGAGGGTGAGAAACAGATGGGCTGAAACAGAGGGCGAGAAACAGAGTCGCTGAAACATGGCGAGAAACAGAGGGGCTGAAACAGAGGGGCTGAAACAGAGGGGCTGAAACAGAGGGGCTGAAACAGAGGGCGAGAAACAGAGGGGCTGAAACAGAGGGCGAGAAACAGAGGGGCTGAAACAGAGGGCGAGAAACAGAGGGTCTGAAACAGGGGGCTGAAACAGAGGGGCTGAAACAGAGGGCGAGAAACAGAGAGGCTGAAACATAGGGCGAGAAACAGAGGGGCTGAAACAGAGGGCAAGAAACAGAGGGGCTGAATCAGAGATGCGAGATTCAGAGGGGCTGAAACAGAGGGCGAGAAACAGTGGGGCTGAAACGGAGGGCGAGAAACAGAGGGCGAGAAACAGAGGGACTGAAACAGAGGGGCTGAAACAGAGGGCCTGAAACAGAGGGCGAGAAACAGAGGGGCTGAAACAGAGGGCGAGAAACAGAGGGGCTGAAACAGAGGGGCTGAAACAGTGGGGCTGAAACAGAGGGGCTGAAACAGAGGGCGACAAAGAGAGGGGCTGAAACAGAGGGCGAGAAACAGAGGGGCTGAAACAGAGCGCGAGAAACAGAGGGGCTGAAACAGAGGGCGCGAAACAGAGGGGCTGAAACAGAGGGGCTGAAACAGAGGGCAAGAAACTGAGGGGCTGAAACAGAGGTCGAGAATCAGAGGGGCTGAAACAGAGTGCGAGAAACAGAGGGGCTGAATCAGAGGGGCTGAAACAGAGGGCGAGAAACAGAAAGACTGAAACAGGGGGCGAGAAACAGAGGGGCTGAAACAGAGGGGCTGAAACAGATGGTGAGAAACAGAGGGGATTAAACAGAGGGCGAGAAACAGAGGGGCTGAAACAGAGGGGCTGAAACAGAGGGGCTGAATCAGAGGGGCTGAAACAGAGGGCGAGAAACAGAGTGGCTGAAACAGAGGGCGAGAAACAGACGGGCAGAAACAGAGGGCGAGAAACAGAGGGGCTGAAACAGAGGGGCTGAAACAGAGAGCGCGAAACAGAGGGACTGAAACAGAGGGCGAGAAACAGAGGGGCTGAAACAGAGGGCAAGAAACAGAGGGGCTGAAACTGAGTGGCTGAAACAGAAGGGCTGAAACAGAGGGGCTGAAACAGAGGGCGAGAAACAGAGGGGCTGAAACAGACGGCGAGAAACAGAGGGGCTGAAACAGAGGGCGAGAAACAGAGGGGCTGAAACAGAGGGCAAGAAACAGAGGGGCTGAAACTGAGTGGCTGAAACAGAAGGGCTGAAACAGAGGGGCTGAAACAGAGGGCGAGAAACAGAGGGGCTGAAACAGAGGGCGAGAAACAGAGGGCGAGAAACAGAGAGGCTGAAACAGAGGGGCTGAAACAGAGGGGCTGAAACAAAGCGGCTGATACAGAGGGTGAGAAACAGAGGGGCTGAAACAGAGGGCGAGAAACAGAGTCGCTGAAACATGGCGAGAAACAGAGGGGCTGAAACAGAGGGGCTGAAACAGAGGGGCTGAAACAGAGGGGCTGAAACAGAGGGCAAGAAACAGAGGGGCTGAAACAGAGGGCGAGAAACAGAGGGGCTGAAACAGAGGGCGAGAAACAGAGGGGCTGAAACAGAGGGCGAGAAACAGAGGGGCTGAAACAGAGGGGCTGAAACAGAGGGGCTGAAACAGAGGGGCTGAAACAGAGGGCGAGAAACAGAGGGGCTGAAACAGAGGGCGAGAAACAGAGGGGCTGAAACAGAGGGCGAGAAACAGAGGGGCTGAAACAGAGGGCGAGAAACAGAGGGGCTGAAACAGAGGGGCTGAAACAGAGGGGCTGAATCAGAGGGGCTGATTTAGAGGGGCTGAAACAGAGGGGCTGAATCAGAGGGGCTGAAACAGAGGGCGAGAAACAGAGTGGCTGAAACAGAGGGCGAGAATCAGAGGGGCTGAAACAGAGTGCGAGAAACAGAGGGGCTGAATCAGAGGGGCTGAAACAGAGGGCGAGAAACAGAAAGACTGAAACAGAGGGCGAGAAACAGAGGGGCTGAAACAGAGGGGCTGAAACAGATGGTGAGAAACAGAGGGGATTAAACAGAGGGCGAGAAACAGAGGGGCTGAAACAGAGGGGCTGAAACAGAGGGGCTGAATCAGAGGGGCTGATTCAGAGGGGCTGAAACAGAGGGGCTGAATTAGAGGGGCTGAAACAGAGGGCGAGAAACAGAGTGGCTGAAACAGAGGGCGAGAAACAGACTGGCAGAAACAGAGGGCGAGAAACAGAGGGGCTGAAACAGAGGGCGAGAAACAGACTGGCAGAAACAGAGGGCGAGAAACAGAGGGGCTGAAACAGAGGGGCTGAAACAGAGAGCGCGAAACAGAGGGACTGAAACAGAGGGCGAGAAACAGAGGGGCTGAAACAGACGGCGAGAAACAGAGGGGCTGAAACAGAGGGCGAGAAACAGAGGGGCTGAAACAGAGGGCAAGAAACAGAGGGGCTGAAACTGAGTGGCTGAAACAGAAGGGCTGAAACAGAGGGGCTGAAACAGAGGGCGAGAAACAGAGGGGCTGAATCAGAGGGGCTGAATCAGAGGAGCTGAAACAGAGGGGCTGAAACAGAGGGCGAGAAACAGAGGGGCTGAAACAGAGGGCGAGAAACAGAGGGCGAGAAACAGAGAGGCTGAAACAGAGGGGCTGAAACAGAGGGGCTGAAACAAAGCGGCTGATACAGAGGGTGAGAAACAGAGGGGCTGAAACAGAGGGTGAGAAACAGAGTCGCTGAAACATGGCGAGAAACAGAGGGGCTGAAACAGAGGGGCTGAAACAGAGGGCAAGAAACAGAGGGTCTGAAAAAGAGGGCGAGAAACAGAGGGGCTGAAACAGAGGGCGAGAAACAGAGGGGCTGAAACAGAGGGCGAGAAACAGAGGGGCTGAAACAGAGGGGCTGAAACAGAGGGGTTGAAACAGAGGGCGAGAAACAGAGAGGCTGAAACAGAGGGCGAGAAACAGAGGGGCTGAAACAGAGGGGCTGAAACAGAGGGGCTGAATCAGAGGGGCTGATTTAGAGGGGCTGAAACAGAGGGGCTGAATCAGAGGGGCTGAAACAGAGGACGAGAAACAGAGTGGCTGAAACAGAGGGCGAGAAACAGACGGGCAGAAACAGAGGGCGAGAAACAGAGGTGCTAAAACAGAGGGGCTGAAACAGAGAGCGCGAAACAGAGGGACTGAAACAGAGGGCGAGAAACAGAGGGGCTGAAACAGACGGCGAGAAACAGAGGGGCTGAAACAGAGGTCGACAAAGAGAGGGGCTGAAACAGAGGGCAAGAAACAGAGGGGCTGAAACTGAGTGGCTGAAACAGAAGGGCTGAAACAGAGGGGCTGAAACAGAGGGCGAGAAACAGAGGGGCTGAATCAGAGGGGCTGAATCAGAGGAGCTGAAACAGAGGGGCTGAAACAGAGGGCGAGAAACAAAGGGGCTGAAACAGAGGGCGAGAAACAGAGGGCGAGAAACAGAGAGGCTGAAACAGAGGGTCTGAAACAGAGGGGCTGAAACAAAGCGGCTGATACAGAGGGTGAGAAATAGAGGGGCTGAAACAGAGGGCGAGAAACAGAGTCGCTGAAACATGGCGAGAAACAGAGGGGCTGAAACAGAGGGGCTGAAATAGAGGGGCTGAAACAGAGGGCGAGAAACAGAGAGGCTGAAACAGAGGGCGAGAAACAGAGTGGCTGAAACAGAGGGCAAGAAACAGAGTGGCTGAAACAGAGGGCAAGAAACAGAGGGGCTGAAACAGAGGGCGAGAAACAGAGGGGCAGAAACAGAGGGCGAGAAACGGAGGGGCTGAAACAGAGGGGCTGAAACAGAGGGGCTGAAACAGAGGGCGAGAAACAGAGGGGCTGAAACAGAGGGCGAGAAACAGAGGGGCTGAAACAGAGGGCGAGAAACAGAGGGCGAGAAACAGAGGGGCTGAAACAGAGGGCGAGAAACAGAGGGGCTGAAACAGAGGGGCTGAAACAGAGGGCGAGAAACAGAGGGCGAGAAACAGAGGGGCTGAAACAGAGGAGCTGAAACAGAGGGGATGAAACAGAGGGCGAGAAACAGAGGGGCTGAAACAGAGGAGCTGAAACAGAGGGCGAGAAACAGAGAGGCTGAAACAGAGGGCGAGAAACAGACGGGCTGAAACAGAGGGCGAGAAACAGAGGGGCTGAAACAGAGGGGCTGAAACAGAGGGGCTGAAACAGAGGGCGAGAAACAGAGGGGCTGAAACAGAGGGGCTGAAACAGAGGAGCTGAAACAGAGGGCGAGAAACAGAGAGGCTGAAACAGAGGGCGAGAAACAGAGTGGCTGAAACAGAGGGCAAGAAACAGAGGGGCTGAAACAGAGGGCGAGAAACAGAGGGGCTGAAACAGAGGGGCTGAAACAGAGGGGCTGAAACAGAGTCGCTGAAACAGAGGGGCTGAACTAGAAGGGCTGAAACAGAGGGCGAGAAACAGAGGGGCTGAAACAGAGGGCCAGAAACAGAGGGCGAGAAACAGAGGGACTGAAACTGCGGGGCTGAAACAGAGGGGCTGAAACAGAGGGCGAGAAACAGAGCGGCTGAAACAGAGGGCGAGAAACAGAGGGGCTGAAACAAAGGGTCTGAAACAGTGGGGCTGAAACAGAGGGGCTGAAACAGAGGGCGAGAAATAGAGGGGCTGAAACAGAGGGCGAGAAACAGAGGGGCTGAAACAGAGGGCGAGAAACAGAGGGGCTGAAACAGAGGGGCTGAAACAGAGGGGCTGAAACAGAGGCGCTGAAAAAGAGGGGCTGAACCAGAAGGGCTGAAACAGAGGGCGAGAAACAGAGGGGCTGAAACAGAGGGCCAGAAACAGAGGGCGAGAAATAGAGGGACTGAAACTTAGGGGCTGAAACAGAGGGGCTGAAACAGAGGGCGAGAAACAGAGCGGCTGAAACAGAGGGCGAGAAACAGAGGGGCTGAAACAAAGGGGCTGAAACAGTGGGGCTGAAACAGAGGGGCTGAAACAGAGGGCGAGAAATAGAGGGGCTGAAACAGAGGGCGAGAAACAGAGGGGCTGAAACAGAGGGCGAGAAACAGAGGGGCTGAAACAGAGGGGCTGAAACAGAGGGGCTGAAACAGAGGGCGAGAAACAGAGGGGCTGATACAGAGGGCGAGAAACAGAGGTGCTTGAAACAGAGGGCGAGAAACAGAGGGGCTGAATCAGAGGGGCTGAAACAGAGGGCGAGAAACAGAGGGGCTGAAACAGAGGGCGAGAAACAGAGGGGCTGAAACAGAGGGCGAGAAACAGAGGGTGAGAAACAGAGGGGCTGAAACAGAGGGCGAGAAACAGAGGGGCTGAAAGAGAGGGGCTGAAACAGAGGGGCTGAATCAGAGGGGCTGAAACAGAGGGGCTGAATCAGACGGGCTGAAACAGAGGGCGAGAAACAGACGGGCTGAAACAGAGGGCGAGAGACAGAGGGGCAGAAAAAGAGGGCGAGAAACAGAGGGGCTGAAACAGAGGGGCTGAAACAGTGTGTGTGAATCAGAGGGGCTGAAACAGAGGGGCTGAAACAGAGGGGCTGAAACAGAGGGCGAGAAACAGAGGGGCTGAATGAGAGGGGCTGAATCAGAGGGGCCGAAACAGAGGGGCTGAAACAGTGTGCGAGAAACTAAGGGACTGAAACAGCGGGCGAGAAACAGAGTGCGAGAAACAGAGGGGCTGAAACAGAGGGGCTGAAACAGAGGGGCTGAAACAGAGAGCCTGAAACAGAGGGGCTGAAACAGAGGGCGAGAAACAGAGGGGGTGATACAGAGGGGCTGAAACAGAGGGGCTGAAACAGAGGGGCTGAAACAGGGTGGCTGAAACAGAGGGGCTTAAACAGAGGTGCTGAAACAGAGAGCGAGAAACAGAGGGGCTGAAACAGAGGGCGCGAAACAGAGGGGCTGAAACAGAGGGCGAGAAACAGAGGGGCTGAAACAGAGGGGCTGAAACAGACGGGCTGAAACAGAGGGCAAAAAACAGAGGGGCTGAAACAGAGGGTGAGAAACAGAGGGTGAGAAACAGAGGGCAAGAAACAGAGGGGCTGAAACAGAGGGCAAAATACAGAGGGGCTGAAACAGAGGGCGAGAAACAGAGGGGCTGAAACAGAGGGCGAGAAACAGAGGGCGAGAAACAGAGAGGCTGAAACAGAGGGTCTGAAACAGAGGGGCTGAAACAAAGCGGCTGATACAGAGGGTGAGAAATAGAGGGGCTGAAACAGAGGGCGAGAAACAGAGTCGCTGAAACATGGCGAGAAACAGAGGGGCTGAAACAGAGGGGCTGAAACAGAGGGGCTGAAACAGAGGGCGAGAAACAGAGAGGCTGAAACAGAGGGCGAGAAACAGAGTGGCTGAAACAGAGGCCAAGAAACAGAGTGGCTGAAACAGAGGGCAAGAAACAGAGGGGCTGAAACAGAGGGCGAGAAACAGAGGGGCAGAAACAGAGGGCGAGAAACGGAGGGGCTGAAACAGAGGGGCAGAAACAGAGGGGCTGAAACAGAGGGCGAGAAACAGAGGGGCTGAAACAGAGGGCGAGAAACAGAGGGGCTGAAACAGAGGGCGAGAAACAGAGGGCGAGAAACAGAGGGGCTGAAACAGAGGGCGAGAAACAGAGGGGCTGAAACAGAGGGGCTGAAACAGAGGGCGAGAAACAGAGGGCGAGAAACAGAGGGGCTTAAACAGAGGAGCTGAAACAGAGGGGATGAAACAGAGGGCGAGAAACAGAGGGGCTGAAACAGAGGAGCTGAAACAGAGGGCGAGAAACAGAGAGGCTGAAACAGAGGGCGAGAAACAGACGGGCTGAAACAGAGGGCGAGAAACAGAGGGGCTGAAACAGAGGGGCTGAAACAGAGGGGCTGAAACAGAGGGCGAGAAACAGAGGGGCTGAAACAGAGGGGCTGAAACAGAGGAGCTGAAACAGAGGGCGAGAAACAGAGAGGCTGAAACAGAGGGCGAGAAACAGAGTGGCTGAAACAGAGGGCAAGAAACAGAGGGGCTGAAACAGAGGGCGAGAAACAGAGGGGCTGAAACAGAGGGGCTGAAACAGAGGGGCTGAAACAGAGTCGCTGAAACAGAGGGGCTGAACTAGAAGGGCTGAAACAGAGGGAGAGAAACAGAGGGGCTGAAACAGAGGGCCAGAAACAGAGGGCGAGAAACAGAGGGACTGAAACTGAGGGGCTGAAACAGAGGGGCTGAAACAGAGGGCGAGAAACAGAGCGGCTGAAACAGAGGGCGAGAAACAGAGGGGCTGAAACAAAGGGGCTGAAACAGTGGGGCTGAAACAGAGGGGCTGAAACAGAGGGCGAGAAATAGAGGGGCTGAAACAGAGGGCGAGAAACAGAGGGGCTGAAACAGAGGGCGAGAAACAGAGGGGCTGAAACAGAGGGGCTGAAACAGAGGGGCTGAAACAGAGGCGCTGAAAAAGAGGGGCTGAACCAGAAGGGCTGAAACAGAGGGCGAGAAACAGAGGGGCTGAAACAGAGGGCCAGAAACAGAGGGCGAGAAACAGAGGGACTGAAACTTAGGGGCTGAAACAGAGGGGCTGAAACAGAGGGCGAGAAACAGAGCGGCTGAAACAGAGGGCGAGAAACAGAGGGGCTGAAACAAAGGGGCTGAAACAGTGGGGCTGAAACAGAGGGGCTGAAACAGAGGGCGAGAAATAGAGGGGCTGAAACAGAGGGCGAGAAACAGAGGGGCTGAAACAGAGGGCGAGAAACAGAGGGGCTGAAACAGAGGGGCTGAAACAGAGGGGCTGAAACAGAGGGCGAGAAACAGAGGGGCTGATACAGAGGGCGAGAAACAGAGGTGCTGAAACAGAGGGCGAGAAACAGAGGGGCTGAATCAGAGGGGCTGAAACAGAGGGCGAGAAACAGAGGGGCTGAAACAGAGGGCGAGAAACAGAGGGGCTGAAACAGAGGGCGAGAAACAGAGGGTGAGAAACAGAGGGGCTGAAACAGAGGGCGAGAAACAGAGGGGCTGAAACAGAGGGGCTGAAACAGAGGGGCTGAATCAGAGGGGCTGAAACAGAGGGGCTGAATCAGACGGGCTGAAACAGAGGGCGAGAAACAGATGGGCTGAAACAGAGGGCGAGAGACAGAGGGGCAGAAAAAGAGGGCGAGAAACAGAGGGGCTGAAACAGAGGGGCTGAAACAGTGTGTGTGAATCAGAGGGGCTGAAACAGAGGGGCTGAAACAGAGGGGCTGAAACAGAGGGCGAGAAACAGAGGGGCTGAATGAAAGGGGCTGAAACAGAGGGGCCGAAACAGAGGGGCTGAAACAGTGTGCGAGAAACTAAGGGACTGAAACAGCGGGCGAGAAACAGAGTGCGAGAAACAGAGGGGCTGAAACAGACGGGCTGAAACAGAGAGCCTGAAACAGAGGGGCTGAAACAGAGGGCGAGAAACAGAGGGGGTGATACAGAGGGGCTGAAACAGAGGGGCTGAAACAGAGGGGCTGAAACAGGGTGGCTGAAACAGAGGGGCTTAAACAGAGGTGCTGAAACAGAGGGCGAGAAACAGAGGGGCTGAAACAGAGGGCGCGAAACAGAGGGGCTGAAACAGAGTGCGAGAAACAGAGGGGCTGAAACAGAGGGGCTGAAACAGACGGGCTGAAACAGAGGGCAAAAAACAGAGGGGCTGAAACAGAGGGTGAGAAACAGAGGGTGAGAAACAGAGGGCAAGAAACAGAGGGGCTGAAACAGAGGGCAAAATACAGAGGGGCTGAAACAGAGGGCGAGAAACAGAGGGTGAGAAACAGAGGGCGAGAAACAGAGGGGCTGAAACAGAGGGCAATAAAAAAAGAGGGGCTGAAACAGAGGGCGAGAAACAGAGGGTGAGAAACAGAGAGCGAGAAACAGATGGGATGAAACAGAGGGGCTGAAACAGAGGGGCTGAAATAGAGGGGCTGAAACAAAGGGGCTGAAACAGAGGGGCTGCAACAGAGGGGCTGAATCAGAGGGGCTGACACAGAGTGCGAGAAACAGAGGGGCTGAAACAGAGGGCGAGAAAAAGAGGGGCTGAAACAGAGGGCGAGAAACAGAGGGGCTGAAACAGGGGGGCTGAAACAGAGGGGCTGAAACAGAGGGCGAGAAACAGAGAGGCTGAAACATAGGGCGAGAAACAGAGGGGCTGAAACAGAGATGCGAGATTCAGAGTGGCTGAAACAGAGGGGATGAAACAGAGGGGCTGAAACGGAGGGCGAGAAACAGAGGGCGAGAAACAGAGGGACTGAAACAGAGGGGCTGAAACAGAGGGGCTGAAACAGAGGGCGAGAAACAGAGGGGCTGAAACAGAGGGCGAGAAACAGAGGGGATGAAACAGAGGGGCTGAAACAGTGGGGCTGAAACAGAGGGGCTGAAACAGAGGGCGAGAAACAGAGGGGCTGAAACAGGGGGGCTGAAACAGAGGGGCTGAAACAGAGGGCGAGAAACAGAGAGGCTGAAACATAGGGCGGGAAACAGAGGGGCTGAATCAGAGATGCGAGATTCAGAGGGGCTGAAACAGAGGGCGAGAAACAGAGGGGCTGAAATGGAGGGCGAGAAACAGAGGGCGAGAAACAGAGGGACTGAAACAGAGGGGCTGAAACAGAGGGGCTGAAACAGAGGGCGAGAAACAGAGGGGCTGAAACAGAGGGTGAGAAACAGAGGGGATGAAACAGAGGGGCTGAAACAGTGGGGCTGAAACAGAGGGGCTGAAACAGAGGGCGAGAAATAGAGGGACTGAAACAGAGGGGCATAAACAGAGGGGCTGAAACAGAGGGCGAGAAACAGAGGGGCTGAAACAGAGGGCGAGAAACAGAGGGGATGAAACAGAGGGGCTGAAACAGTGGGGCTGAAACAGAGGGGCTGAAACAGAGGGGCTGAAACAGAGGGCAAGAAACTGAGGGGCTGAAACAGAGGGCGAGAATCAGAGGGGCTGAAACAGAGTGCGAGAAACAGAGGGGCTGAATCAGAGGGGCTGAAACAGAGGGCGAGAAACAGAAAGACTGAAACAGAGGGCGAGAAACAGAGGGGCTGAAACAGAGGCTCTGAAACAGATGGTGAGAAACAGAGGGGATTAAACAGAGGGCGAGAAACAGAGGGGCTGAAACAGAGGGGCTGAAACAGAGGGGCTGAATAAGAGGGGCTGATTCAGAGGGGCTGAAACAGAGGGGCTGAATCAGAGGGCCTGAAACAGAGGGCGAGAAACAGAGTGGCTGAAACAGAGGGCGAGAAACAGACGGGCAGAAACAGAGGGCGAGAAACAGAGGGGCTGAAACAGAGGGGCTGAAACAGAGAGCGCGAAACAGAGGGACTGAAACAGAGGGCGAGAAACAGAGGGGCTGAAACAGACGGCGAGAAACAGAGGGGCTGAAACAGAGGGCGAGAAACAGAGGGGCTGAAACAGAGGGCAAGAAACAGAGGGGCTGAAACTGAGTGGCTGAAACAGAAGGGCTGAAACAGAGGGGCTGAAACAGAGGGCGAGAAACAGAGGGGCTGAATCAGAGGGGCTGAATCAGAGGAGCTGAAACAGAGGGGCTGAAACAGAGGGCGAGAAACAGAGGGGCTGAAACAGAGGGCGAGAAACAGAGGGCGAGAAACAGAGAGGCTGAAACAGAGGGGCTGAAACAGAGGGGCTGAAAAAAAGCGGCTGATACAGAGGGTGAGAAACAGAGAGGCTGAAACAGAGGGCGAGAAACAGAGTCACTGAAACATGGCGAGAAACAGAGGGGCTGAAACAGAGGGGCTGAAACAGACGGGCTGAAACAGAGGGCAAAAAACAGAGGGGCTGAAACAGAGGGTGAGAAACAGAGGGTGAGAAACAGAGGGCAAGAAACAGAGGGGCTGAAACAGAGGGCAAAATACAGAGGGGCTGAAACAGAGGGCGAGAAACAGAGGGGCTGAAACAGAGGGCGAGAAACAGAGGGCGAGAAACAGAGAGGCTGAAACAGAGGGTCTGAAACAGAGGGGCTGAAACAAAGCGGCTGATACAGAGGGTGAGAAATAGAGGGGCTGAAACAGAGGGCGAGAAACATAGTCGCTGAAACATGGCGAGAAACAGAGGGGCTGAAACAGAGGGGCTGAAACAGAGGGGCTGAAACAGAGGGCGAGAAACAGAGAGGCTGAAACAGAGGGCGAGAAACAGAGTGGCTGAAACAGAGGCCAAGAAACAGAGTGGCTGAAACAGAGGGCAAGAAACAGAGGGGCTGAAACAGAGGGCGAGAAACAGAGGGGCAGAAACAGAGGGCGAGAAACGGAGGGGCTGAAACAGAGGGGCAGAAACAGAGGGGCTGAAACAGAGGGCGAGAAACAGAGGGGCTGAAACAGAGGGCGAGAAACAGAGGGGCTGAAACAGAGGGCGAGAAACAGAGGGCGAGAAACAGAGGGGCTGAAACAGAGGGCGAGAAACAGAGGGGCTGAAACAGAGGGGCTGAAACAGAGGGCGAGAAACAGAGGGCGAGAAACAGAGGGGCTGAAACAGAGGAGCTGAAACAGAGGGGATGAAACAGAGGGCGAGAAACAGAGGGGCTGAAACAGAGGAGCTGAAACAGAGGGCGAGAAACAGAGAGGCTGAAACAGAGGGCGAGAAACAGACGGGCTGAAACAGAGGGCGAGAAACAGAGGGGCTGAAACAGAGGGGCTGAAACAGAGGGGCTGAAACAGAGGGCGAGAAACAGAGGGGCTGAAACAGAGGGGCTGAAACAGAGGAGCTGAAACAGAGGGCGAGAAACAGAGAGGCTGAAACAGAGGGCGAGAAACAGAGTGGCTGAAACAGAGGGCAAGAAACAGAGGGGCTGAAACAGAGGGCGAGAAACAGAGGGGCTGAAACAGAGGGGCTGAAACAGAGGGGCTGAAACAGAGTCGCTGAAACAGAGGGGCTGAACTAGAAGGGCTGAAACAGAGGGAGAGAAACAGAGGGGCTGAAACAGAGGGCCAGAAACAGAGGGCGAGAAACAGAGGGACTGAAACTGAGGGGCTGAAACAGAGGGGCTGAAACAGAGGGCGAGAAACAGAGCGGCTGAAACAGAGGGCGAGAAACAGAGGGGCTGAAACAAAGGGGCTGAAACAGTGGGGCTGAAACAGAGGGGCTGAAACAGAGGGCGAGAAATAGAGGGGCTGAAACAGAGGGCGAGAAACAGAGGGGCTGAAACAGAGGGCGAGAAACAGAGGGGCTGAAACAGAGGGGCTGAAACAGAGGGGCTGAAACAGAGGCGCTGAAAAAGAGGGGCTGAACCAGAAGGGCTGAAACAGAGGGCGAGAAACAGAGGGGCTGAAACAGAGGGCCAGAAACAGAGGGCGAGAAACAGAGGGACTGAAACTTAGGGGCTGAAACAGAGGGGCTGAAACAGAGGGCGAGAAACAGAGCGGCTGAAACAGAGGGCGAGAAACAGAGGGGCTGAAACAAAGGGGCTGAAACAGTGGGGCTGAAACAGAGGGGCTGAAACAGAGGGCGAGAAATAGAGGGGCTGAAACAGAGGGCGAGAAACAGAGGGGCTGAAACAGAGGGCGAGAAACAGAGGGGCTGAAACAGAGGGGCTGAAACAGAGGGGCTGAAACAGAGGGCGAGAAACAGAGGGGCTGATACAGAGGGCGAGAAACAGAGGTGCTGAAACAGAGGGCGAGAAACAGAGGGGCTGAATCAGAGGGGCTGAAACAGAGGGCGAGAAACAGAGGGGCTGAAACAGAGGGCGAGAAACAGAGGGGCTGAAACAGAGGGCGAGAAACAGAGGGTGAGAAACAGAGGGGCTGAAACAGAGGGCGAGAAACAGAGGGGCTGAAACAGAGGGGCTGAAACAGAGGGGCTGAATCAGAGGGGCTGAAACAGAGGGGCTGAATCAGACGGGCTGAAACAGAGGGCGAGAAACAGACGGGCTGAAACAGAGGGCGAGAGACAGAGGGGCAGAAAAAGAGGGCGAGAAACAGAGGGGCTGAAACAGAGGGGCTGAAACAGTGTGTGTGAATCAGAGGGGCTGAAACAGAGGGGCTGAAACAGAGGGGCTGAAACAGAGGGCGAGAAACAGAGGGGCTGAATGAAAGGGGCTGAAACAGAGGGGCCGAAACAGAGGGGCTGAAACAGTGTGCGAGAAACTAAGGGACTGAAACAGCGGGCGAGAAACAGAGTGCGAGAAACAGAGGGGCTGAAACAGAGGGGCTGAAACAGACGGGCTGAAACAGAGAGCCTGAAACAGAGGGGCTGAAACAGAGGGCGAGAAACAGAGGGGGTGATACAGAGGGGCTGAAACAGAGGGGCTGAAACAGAGGGGCTGAAACAGGGTGGCTGAAACAGAGGGGCTTAAACAGAGGTGCTGAAACAGAGGGCGAGAAACAGAGGGGCTGAAACAGAGGGCGCGAAACAGAGGGGCTGAAACAGAGTGCGAGAAACAGAGGGGCTGAAACAGAGGGGCTGAAACAGACGGGCTGAAACAGAGGGCAAAAAACAGAGGGGCTGAAACAGAGGGTGAGAAACAGAGGGTGAGAAACAGAGGGCAAGAAACAGAGGGGCTGAAACAGAGGGCAAAATACAGAGGGGCTGAAACAGAGGGCGAGAAACAGAGGGTGAGAAACAGAGGGCGAGAAACAGAGGGGCTGAAACAGAGGGCAATAAAAAAAGAGGGGCTGAAACAGAGGGCGAGAAACAGAGGGTGAGAAACAGAGAGCGAGAAACAGATGGGATGAAACAGAGGGGCTGAAACAGAGGGGCTGAAATAGAGGGGCTGAAACAAAGGGGCTGAAACAGAGGGGCTGCAACAGAGGGGCTGAATCAGAGGGGCTGACACAGAGTGCGAGAAACAGAGGGGCTGAAACAGAGGGCGAGAAAAAGAGGGGCTGAAACAGAGGGCGAGAAACAGAGGGGCTGAAACAGGGGGGCTGAAACAGAGGGGCTGAAACAGAGGGCGAGAAACAGAGAGGCTGAAACATAGGGCGAGAAACAGAGGGGCTGAAACAGAGATGCGAGATTCAGAGGGGCTGAAACAGAGGGGATGAAACAGAGGGGCTGAAACGGAGGGCGAGAAACAGAGGGCGAGAAACAGAGGGACTGAAACAGAGGGGCTGAAACAGAGGGGCTGAAACAGAGGGCGAGAAACAGAGGGGCTGAAACAGAGGGCGAGAAACAGAGGGGATGAAACAGAGGGGCTGAAACAGTGGGGCTGAAACAGAGGGGCTGAAACAGAGGGCGAGAAACAGAGGGGCTGAAACAGGGGGGCTGAAACAGAGGGGCTGAAACAGAGGGCGAGAAACAGAGAGGCTGAAACATAGGGCGGGAAACAGAGGGGCTGAATCAGAGATGCGAGATTCAGAGGGGCTGAAACAGAGGGCGAGAAACAGAGGGGCTGAAATGGAGGGCGAGAAACAGAGGGCGAGAAACAGAGGGACTGAAACAGAGGGGCTGAAACAGAGGGGCTGAAACAGAGGGCGAGAAACAGAGGGGCTGAAACAGAGGGTGAGAAACAGAGGGGATGAAACAGAGGGGCTGAAACAGTGGGGCTGAAACAGAGGGGCTGAAACAGAGGGCGAGAAATAGAGGGACTGAAACAGAGGGGCATAAACAGAGGGGCTGAAACAGAGGGCGAGAAACAGAGGGGCTGAAACAGAGGGCGAGAAACAGAGGGGATGAAACAGAGGGGCTGAAACAGTGGGGCTGAAACAGAGGGGCTGAAACAGAGGGGCTGAAACAGAGGGCAAGAAACTGAGGGGCTGAAACAGAGGGCGAGAATCAGAGGGGCTGAAACAGAGTGCGAGAAACAGAGGGGCTGAATCAGAGGGGCTGAAACAGAGGGCGAGAAACAGAAAGACTGAAACAGAGGGCGAGAAACAGAGGGGCTGAAACAGAGGCTCTGAAACAGATGGTGAGAAACAGAGGGGATTAAACAGAGGGCGAGAAACAGAGGGGCTGAAACAGAGGGGCTGAAACAGAGGGGCTGAATAAGAGGGGCTGATTCAGAGGGGCTGAAACAGAGGGGCTGAATCAGAGGGCCTGAAACAGAGGGCGAGAAACAGAGTGGCTGAAACAGAGGGCGAGAAACAGACGGGCAGAAACAGAGGGCGAGAAACAGAGGGGCTGAAACAGAGGGGCTGAAACAGAGAGCGCGAAACAGAGGGACTGAAACAGAGGGCGAGAAACAGAGGGGCTGAAACAGACGGCGAGAAACAGAGGGGCTGAAACAGAGGGCGAGAAACAGAGGGGCTGAAACAGAGGGCAAGAAACAGAGGGGCTGAAACTGAGTGGCTGAAACAGAAGGGCTGAAACAGAGGGGCTGAAACAGAGGGCGAGAAACAGAGGGGCTGAATCAGAGGGGCTGAATCAGAGGAGCTGAAACAGAGGGGCTGAAACAGAGGGCGAGAAACAGAGGGGCTGAAACAGAGGGCGAGAAACAGAGGGCGAGAAACAGAGAGGCTGAAACAGAGGGGCTGAAACAGAGGGGCTGAAAAAAAGCGGCTGATACAGAGGGTGAGAAACAGAGGGGCTGAAACAGAGGGCGAGAAACAGAGTCACTGAAACATGGCGAGAAACAGAGGGGCTGAAACAGAGGGGCTGAAACAGAGGGGCTGAAACAGAGGGGCTGAAACAGAGGGCAAGAAACAGAGGGGCTGAAACAGAGGGCGAGAAACAGAGGGGCTGAAACAGAAGGCGAGAAACAGAGGGGCTGAAACAGAGGGCGAGAAACAGAGGGGCTGAAACAGAGGGGCTGAAACAGAGGGGCTGAAACAGAGGGCGAGAAACAGAGAGGCTGAAACAGACGGCGAGAAACAGAGGGGCTGAAACAGAGGGGCTGAAACAGAGGGGCTGAATCAGAGGGGCTGATTTAGAGGAGCTGAAACAGAGGGGCTGAATCAGAGGGGCTGAAACAGAGGGCGAGAAACAGAGTGGCTGAAACAGAGGGCGAGAAACAGACGGGCAGAAACAGAGGGCGAGAAACAGAGGGGCTGAAACAGAGGGGCTGAAACAGACGGCGAGAAACAGAGGGTGAGAAACAGAGGGGCTGAAACAGAGGGCGAGAAACAGAGTCGCTGAAACATGGCGAGAAACAGAGGGGCTGAAACAGAGGGGCTGAAACAGAGGGTCTGAAACAGAGGGCGAGAAACAGAGAGGCTGAAACAGAGGGCGAGAAACAGAGTGGCTGAAACAGAGGGCAAGAAACAGAGTGGCTGAAACAGAGGGCAAGAAACAGAGGGGCTGAAACAGAGGGCGAGAAACAGAGGGGCAGAAACAGAGGGCGAGAAACGGAGGGGCTGAAACAGAGGGGCTGAAACAGAGGGGCTGAAACAGAGGGCAAGAAACAGAGGGCGAGAAACAGAGGGGCTGAAACAGAGGGCGAGAAACAGAGGGCTGAAACAGAGGGGCTGAAACAGAGGGGCTGAAACAGAGGGCGAGAAACAGAGGGGCTGAAACAGAGGGGCTGAAACAGAGGAGCTGAAACAGAGGGGATGAAACAGAGGGCGAGAAACAGAGGGGCTGAAACAGAGGAGCTGAAACAGAGGGCGAGAAACAGAGAGGCTGAAACAGAGGGCGAGAAACAGACGGGCTGAAACAGAGGGCGAGAAACAGAGGGGGTGAAACAGAGGGTCTGAAACAGAGGGGCTGAAACAGAGGGCGAGAAACAGAGGGTCTGAAACAGAGGGGCTGAAACAGAGGAGCTGAAACAGAGGGCGAGAAACAGAGAGGCTGAAACAGAGGGCGAGAAACAGAGTGGCTGAAACAGAGGGCAAGAAACAGAGGGGCTGAAACAGAGGGCGAGAAACAGAGGGGCTGAAACAGAGGGGCTGAAACAGAGGGGCTGAAACAGAGGCGCTGAAACAGAGGGGCTGAACCAGAAGGGCTGAAACAGAGGGCAAGAAACAGAGGGGCTGAAACAGAGGTCCAGAAACAGAGGGCGAGAAACAGAGGGACTGAAACTGAGGGGCTGAAACAGAGGGGCTGAAACAGAGGGCGAGAAACAGAGCGGCTGAAACAGAGGGCGAGAAACAGAGGGGCTGAAACAAAGGGGCTGAAACAGTGGGGCTGAAACAGAGGGGCTGAAACAGATGGCGAGAAATAGAGGGGCTGAAAAAGAGGGCGAGAAACAGAGGGGCTGAAACAGAGGGCGAGAAACAGAGGGGCTGAAACAGAGGGGCTGAAACAGAGGGGCTGAAACAGAGGGCGAGAAACAGAGGGGCTGATACAGAGGGCGAGAAACAGAGGTGCTGAAACAGAGAGCGAGAAACAGAGGGGCTGAATCAGAGGGGCTGAAACAGAGGGCGAGAAACAGAGGGGCTGAAACAGAGGGCGAGAAACAGAGGGGCTGAAACAGAGGGCGAGAAACAGAGGGTGAGAAACAGAGGGGCTGAAACAGAGGGCGAGAAACAGAGGGGCTGAAACAGAGGGGCTGAAACAGAGGGGCTGAATCAGAGGGGCTGAAACAGAGGGGCTGAATCAGACGGGCTGAAACAGAGGGCGAGAAACAGAGGGGCTGAAACAGAGGGCGAGAAACAGAGGGGCTGAAACAGAGGGGCTGAAACAGAGAGTGTGAATCAGAGGGGCTGAAACAGAGGGCGAGAAACAGAGGGGCTGAAACAGAGGGGCTGAATCGGAGGGGCTGAAACAGAGGGTCTGAAACAGAGGGGCTGAAACAGAGGGCGAGAAACAGAGGGGCTGAATCAGAGGGGCTGAATCAGAGGGGCCGAAACAGAGGGGCTGAAACAGTGGGCGAGAAACTAAGGGACTGAAACAGCGGGCGAGAAACAGAGTGCGAGAAGCAGAGGGGCTGAAACAGAGGGGCTGAAACAGACGGGCTGAAACAGAGAGCCTGAAACAGAGCGGCTGAAACAGAGGGTGAGAAACAGATGGGCTGAAACAGAGGGCTGAAACAGAGGGGCTGAAAAAGAGGGCGAAAAACAGAGGGGCTGAAACAGAGGGCGAGAAACAGAGGGGGTGAAACAGAGGGGCTGAAACAGAGGGGCTGAAACAGAGGGGCTGAAACAGGGTGGCTGAAACAGAGGGGCTGAAACAGAGGTGCTGAAACAGAGGGGCTGAAACAGAGGGCGAGAAACAGAAGGGCTGAAACAGAGGTCGAGAAACAGAGGGCTGAAACAGAGGGGCTGAAACAGAGGGCGAGAAACAGAGGGGCTGAAACAGAGGGCGAGAAACAGAGTGGCTGAAATAGAAGGCGAGAAACAGAGGAGCTGAAACAGAGGGGCTGAAACTGAGGGCGAGAAACAGAGGGGCTGAATCAGAGGGGCTGAATCAGAGGGGCTGAAATAGAGGGGCTGAAACAGAGGGCGAGAAACAAAGGGGCTGAAACAGCGGGCGAGAAACAGAGGGCCAGAAACAGAGGGGCTGAAACAGAGGGGCTGAAACAGACGGGCTGAAACAGAGAGCCTGAAACAGAGGGCGAGAAACAGAGGGGCTGAAACAGAGGGCGAGAAACAGAGGGGATGAAACAGAGGGGCTGAAACAGAGGGGCTGAAACAGAGGGGCTGAATCAGAGGGGCTGAAACAGAGGGGCTGAATCAGAGGGGCTGAAACAGAGGGCGAGAAACAGAGGGGCTGAAACAGAGGGCGAGAAACAGAGGGGCTGAAACAGAGGGCGAGAAACAGAGGGGCTGAAACAGAGGGGCTGAAACAGAGTGGCTGAAACAGAGGGCGAGAAACAGAGAGGTTGAAACAGAGGGCGAGAAACAGAGGGGCTGAAACAGAGGACGAGAAACAGAGGGGCTGAAACAGAGGGCGAGAAACAGAGGGGCTGAAACAGAGGGGCTGAAACAGACGGGCTGAAACAGAGGGCAAAAAACAGAGGGGTTGAAACAGAGGGCGAGAAACAGGGGGTGAGAAACAGAGGGCGAGAAACAGAGGGGCTGAAACAGAGGGCAAAAAACAGAGGGGCTGAAACAGAGGTCGAGAAACAGAGGGTGAGAAACAGAGGGCGAGAAACAGATGGGATGAAACAGAGGGGCTGAAACAGAGGGGCTGAAATAGAGGGGCTGAAACAGAGTGGCTGAATCAGAGGGGCTGCAACAGAGGGGCTGAATCAGAGGTGCTGACACAGAGTGCGAGAAAGAGAGGGGCTGAAACAGAGGGCGAGAAACAGATGGGCTGAAACAGAGGGCGAGAAACAGAGGGGCTGAAACAGAGGGCGCGAAACAGAGGGGCTGAAACAGAGGGGCTGGAACAGAGGGGCTGAAACAGAGGGCGAAAACTGAGGGGCTGAAACAGAGGGCGAGAATCAGAGGGGCTGAAACTGAGGGCGAGAAACAGAGGGGCTGAATCAGAGGGGCTCAAACAGAGGGCGAGAAACAGAAAGGCTGAAACAGAGGGCGAGAAACAGAGGGGCTGAAACAGAGGGGCTGAAACAGATGGTGAGAAACAGAGGGGATTAAACAGAGGGCGAGAAACAGAGCGGCTGAAACAGAGGGGCTGATACAGAGGGGCTGAATCAGAGGGGCTGAAACAGAGAGCGCGAAACAGAAGGGCTGAAACAGAGGGCGCGAAACAGAGGGACTGAAACAGAGGGCGAGAACCAGATGGGCAGAAACAGAGGGCGAGAAACAGAGGGGCTGAAACAGAGGGGCTGAAACAGAGAGCGCGAAACAGAGGGGCTGAAACAGAGGGCGCGAAACAGAGGGACTGAAACAGAGGGCGAGAACCAGACGGGCAGAAACAGAGGGGGAGAAACAGAGGGGCTGAAACAGAGGGGCTGAAACAGAGAGCGCGAAACAGAGGGACTGAAACAGAGGGCGAGAAACAGAGGGGCTGAAACAGACGGCGAGAAACAGAGGGGCCGAAACAGAGGGCGAGAAACAGAGGGGCTGAAACAGAGGGCAAGAAACAGAGTGGCTGAAACAGAGGGGCTGAAACAGAGGGGCTGAAACAGAGGGGCTGAAACAGAGGGCGAGAAACAGAGGGGCTGAAACAGAGGGGCTGAAACAGAGGGGCTGAATCAGAGGGGCTGATTCACAGGGGCTGAAACAGAGGGGCTGAATCAGAGGGGCTGAAACAGAGGGCGCTAAACAGAGGGACTGAAACAGAGGGCGAGAACCAGACGGGCAGAAACAGTGGGCGAGAAACAGAGGGGCTGAAACAGAGGGGCTGAAACAGAGAGCGCGAAACAGGGGGACTGAAACAGAGGGCGAGAAACAGAGGGGCTGGAACAGAGGGGCTGAAATAGAGGGGCTGAAACAGAGGGGCTTAAACAGAGGGCGAGAAACAGAGGGGCTGAAACAGAGGGCGAGAAACAGAGGGCGAGAAACAGAGAGGCTGAAACAGAGGGGCTGAAACAGAGGGGCTGAAACAGAGGGCGAGAACCAGAGGGGCTGAAACAGAGGGGCTGAAACAGAGGGGCTGAAATGGAGGGCGAGAAACAGAGGGGCTGAAACAGAGGGGCTGAAACAGTGGAGCTGAAACAGGGGGGTTGAAACAGAGGGCGAGAAACAGAGGGGCTGAAACAGAGGGGCTGAAACAGAGGAGCTGAAACAGAGGGCGAGAAACAGAGAGGCTGAAACAGAGGGCGAGAAACAGAGGGGCTGAAACAGAGGGCGAGAAACAGAGGGGCTGAAACAGAGGGGCTGAAACAGAGCGGCTGAAACAGAGGGCGAGAAACAGAGGGGCTGAAACAGAGGGGCTGAAACAGAGGGCGAGAAACAGAGGGGCTGAAACAGAGGGCGAGAAACAGAGGGTCTGAAACAGAGGGGCTGAAACAGTGGGGCTGAAACAGAGGGGCTGAAACAGAGGGCGAGAAATAGAGGGGCTGAAACAGAGGGCGAGAAACAGAGGGGCTGAAACAGAGGGTGAGAAACAGATGGGCTGAAACAGAGGGCTGAAACAGAGGGGCTGAAAAAGAGGGCGAAAAACAGAGGGGCTGAAACAGAGGGCGAGAAACAGAGGGGGTGAAACAGAGGGGCTGAAACAGAGGGGCTGAAACAGAGGGGCTGAAACAGGGTGGCTGAAACAGAGGGGCTGAAACAGAGGTGCTGAAACAGAGGGGCTGAAACAGAGGGCGAGAAACAGAAGGGCTGAAACAGAGGTCGAGAAACAGAGGGCTGAAACAGAGGGGCTGAAACAGAGGGCGAGAAACAGAGGGGCTGAAACAGAGGGCGAGAAACAGAGTGGCTGAAATAGAAGGCGAGAAACAGAGGAGCTGAAACAGAGGGGCTGAAACTGAGGGCGAGAAACAGAGGGGCTGAATCAGAGGGGCTGAATCAGAGGGGCTGAAATAGAGGGGCTGAAACAGAGGGCGAGAAACAAAGGGGCTGAAACAGCGGGCGAGAAACAGAGGGCCAGAAACAGAGGGGCTGACACAGAGGGGCTGAAACAGACGGGCTGAAACAGAGAGCCTGAAACAGAGGGCGAGAAACAGAGGGGCTGAAACAGAGGGCGAGAAACAGAGGGGATGAAACAGAGGGGCTGAAACAGAGGGGCTGAAACAGAGGGGCTGAATCAGAGGGGCTGAAACAGAGGGGCTGAATCAGAGGGGCTGAAACAGAGGGCGAGAAACAGAGGGGCTGAAACAGAGGGCGAGAAACAGAGGGGCTGAAACAGAGGGCGAGAAACAGAGGGGCTGAAACAGAGGGGCTGAAACAGAGTGGCTGAAACAGAGGGCGAGAAACAGAGAGGTTGAAACAGAGGGCGAGAAACAGAGGGGCTGAAACAGAGGACGAGAAACAGAGGGGCTGAAACAGAGGGCGAGAAACAGAGGGGCTGAAACAGAGGGGCTGAAACAGACGGGCTGAAACAGAGGGCAAAAAACAGAGGGGTTGAAACAGAGGGCGAGAAACAGGGGGTGAGAAACAGAGGGCGAGAAACAGAGGGGCTGAAACAGAGGGCAAAAAACAGAGGGGCTGAAACAGAGGTCGAGAAACAGAGGGTGAGAAACAGAGGGCGAGAAACAGATGGGATGAAACAGAGGGGCTGAAACAGAGGGGCTGAAATAGAGGGGCTGAAACAGAGTGGCTGAATCAGAGGGGCTGCAACAGAGGGGCTGAATCAGAGGTGCTGACACAGAGTGCGAGAAAGAGAGGGGCTGAAACAGAGGGCGAGAAACAGATGGGCTGAAACAGAGGGCGAGAAACAGAGGGGCTGAAACAGAGGGCGCGAAACAGAGGGGCTGAAACAGAGGGGCTGGAACAGAGGGGCTGAAACAGAGGGCGAAAACTGAGGGGCTGAAACAGAGGGCGAGAATCAGAGGGGCTGAAACTGAGGGCGAGAAACAGAGGGGCTGAATCAGAGGGGCTCAAACAGAGGGCGAGAAACAGAAAGGCTGAAACAGAGGGCGAGAAACAGAGGGGCTGAAACAGAGGGGCTGAAACAGATGGTGAGAAACAGAGGGGATTAAACAGAGGGCGAGAAACAGAGCGGCTGAAACAGAGGGGCTGATACAGAGGGGCTGAATCAGAGGGGCTGAAACAGAGAGCGCGAAACAGAAGGGCTGAAACAGAGGGCGCGAAACAGAGGGACTGAAACAGAGGGCGAGAACCAGATGGGCAGAAACAGAGGGCGAGAAACAGAGGGGCTGAAACAGAGGGGCTGAAACAGAGAGCGCGAAACAGAGGGGCTGAAACAGAGGGCGCGAAACAGAGGGACTGAAACAGAGGGCGAGAACCAGACGGGCAGAAACAGAGGGGGAGAAACAGAGGGGCTGAAACAGAGGGGCTGAAACAGAGAGCGCGAAACAGAGGGACTGAAACAGAGGGCGAGAAACAGAGGGGCTGAAACAGACGGCGAGAAACAGAGGGGCCGAAACAGAGGGCGAGAAACAGAGGGGCTGAAACAGAGGGCAAGAAACAGAGTGGCTGAAACAGAGGGGCTGAAACAGAGGGGCTGAAACAGAGGGGCTGAAACAGAGGGCGAGAAACAGAGGGGCTGAAACAGAGGGGCTGAAACAGAGGGGCTGAATCAGAGGGGCTGATTCACAGGGGCTGAAACAGAGGGGCTGAATCAGAGGGGCTGAAACAGAGGGCGCTAAACAGAGGGACTGAAACAGAGGGCGAGAACCAGACGGGCAGAAACAGTGGGCGAGAAACAGAGGGGCTGAAACAGAGGGGCTGAAACAGAGAGCGCGAAACAGGGGGACTGAAACAGAGGGCGAGAAACAGAGGGGCTGGAACAGAGGGGCTGAAATAGAGGGGCTGAAACAGAGGGGCTTAAACAGAGGGCGAGAAACAGAGGGGCTGAAACAGAGGGCGAGAAACAGAGGGCGAGAAACAGAGAGGCTGAAACAGAGGGGCTGAAACAGAGGGGCTGAAACAGAGGGCGAGAACCAGAGGGGCTGAAACAGAGGGGCTGAAACAGAGGGGCTGAAATGGAGGGCGAGAAACAGAGGGGCTGAAACAGAGGGGCTGAAACAGTGGAGCTGAAACAGGGGGGTTGAAACAGAGGGCGAGAAACAGAGGGGCTGAAACAGAGGGGCTGAAACAGAGGAGCTGAAACAGAGGGCGAGAAACAGAGAGGCTGAAACAGAGGGCGAGAAACAGAGGGGCTGAAACAGAGGGCGAGAAACAGAGGGGCTGAAACAGAGGGGCTGAAACAGAGCGGCTGAAACAGAGGGCGAGAAACAGAGGGGCTGAAACAGAGGGGCTGAAACAGAGGGCGAGAAACAGAGGGGCTGAAACAGAGGGCGAGAAACAGAGGGTCTGAAACAGAGGGGCTGAAACAGTGGGGCTGAAACAGAGGGGCTGAAACAGAGGGGCTGAAACAGAGGGCGAGAAATAGAGGGGCTGAAACAGAGGGCGAGAAACAGAGGGGCTGAAACAGAGGGCGAGAAACAGAGGGGCTGAAACAGAGGGGCTGAAACAGTGTGGCTGAAACAGAGGGGCTGAAACAGAGGGCGAGAAATAGAGGGGCTGAAACAGAGGGCTTGAAACAGAGGGGCTGAAACAGAGCGCGAGAAACAGAGGGGCTGAAACAGAGGGCGCGAAACAGAGGGGCTGAAACAGAGGGGCTGGAACAGAGGGGCTGAAATAGAGGGCAAGAAACTGAGGGGCTGAAACAGAGGGCGAGAATCAGAGGGGCTGAAACAGAGTGCGAGAAACAGAGGGGCTGAATCAGAGGGGCTGAAACAGAGGGCGAGAAACAGAAAGACTGAAACAGAGGGCGAGAAACAGAGGGGCTGAAACAGAGGGGCTGAAACAGATGGTGAGAAACAGAGGGGATTAAACAGAGGGCGAGAAACAGAGGGGCTGAAACAGAGGGGCTGAAACAGAGGGGCTGAATCAGAGGGGCTGATTCAGAGGGGCTGAAACAGAGAGGCTGAATCAGAGGGGCTGAAACAGAGGGCGAGAAACAGAGGGGCTGAAACAGAGGGCGAGAAACAGACGGGCAGAAACAGAGGGCGAGAAACAGAGGGGCTGAAACAGAGGGGCTGAAACAGAGTGCGCGAAACAGAGGGACTGAAACAGAGGGCGAGAAACAGAGGGGCTGAAACAGACGGCGAGAAACAGAGGGGCTGAAACAGAGGGCGAGAAACAGAGGGGCTGAAACAGAGGGCGAGAAACAGCGGGGCTGAAACAGAGGGCGAGAAACAGAGGGGCTGAAACAGAGGGCGAGAAACAGAGGGGCTGAAACAGAGGGCGAGAAACAGAGGGGCTGAAACAGAGGGGCTGAAACAGACGGGCTGAAACAGAGGGCAAAAAACAGAGGGGCTGAAACAGAGGGCGAGAAACAGAGGGTGAGAAACAGAGGGCGAGAAACAGAGGTGCTGAAACAGAGTGCAAAAAACAGAGGGGCTGAAACAGAGGGCGAGAAACAGAGGGTGAGAAACAGAGGGCGAGAAACAGATGGGATGAAACAGAGGGGCTGAAACAGAGGGGCTGAAATAGAGGGGCTGAAACAAAGGGGCTGAAACGGAGGGGCTGCAACAGAGGGGCTGAATCAGAGGGGCTGACACAGAGTGCGAGAAACAGAGGGGCTGAATCAGAGGGGCTGAAACAGAGGGGCTGAAACAGAGGGCTAGAAACAGAGGGGCTGAAACAGAGTGCGAGAAACAGAGGGGCTGAAACAGAGGTGCTGAAACAGAGGGGCTGAAACAGAGGGGCTGAAACAGAGGCCGAGAAACAGAGGGGCTGAAACAGAGGGCGGGAAACAGAGGGTCTGAAACAGAGGGGCTGAAACAGAGGGGCTGAAACAGAGGGCGTGAAAAAGAGGGGCTGAAACAGAGGGGCTGAAACAGAGGGCGAGAAACAGAGGGGCTGAAACTGCGGGCGAGAAACAGAGGGCAAGAAACAGAGGGGCTGAAACAGAGGAGCTGAAACAGACGGGCTGAAACAGAGAGCCTGAAACAGAGGGCGAGAAACAGAGGGGCTGAAAGAGAGGGGCTGAATCAGAGGGGCGGAAACAGAGGGGCTGTATCAGAGTGGCTGAAACAGAGGGCGAGAAACAGAGGGGCTGAAACAGAGGGCGAGAAACAGAGGGGCTGAAACAGAGGGGCTGAAACAGAGGGCGAGAAACAGAGGGGCTGAAACAGAGGGCGAGAAACAGAGGGGCTGAAACAGAGGGGCTGAAACAGAGGGGCTGTATCAGAGGGGCTGAAACAGAGGGCGAGAAACAGAGGGGCTGAAACAGAGGAGCTGAAACAGACGGGCTGAAACAGAGAGCCTGAAACAGAGGGGCTGAATCAGAGTGGCTGAATCAGAGGGGCTGAATCAGAGGGGCGGAAACAGAGGGGCTGTATCAGAGGGGCTGAAACAGAGGGCGAGAAACAGAGGGGCTGAAACAGAGGGCGAGAAACAGAGGGGCTGAAACAGAGGGGCTGAAACAGAGGGCGAGAAACAGAGGGGCTGAAACAGAGGGCGAGAAACAGAGGGGCTGAAACAGAGGGGCTGAAACAGAGGGGCTGTATCAGAGGGGCTGAAACAGAGGGCGAGAAACAGAGGGGCTGAAACAGAGGGCGAGAAACAGAGGGGCTGAATCAGAGGGGCTGAAACAGAGGGCGAGAAACAGAGGGGCTGAAACAGAGGGCGAGAAACAGAGGGGCTGAAACAGAGGGCGAGAAACCGAGGGGCTGAAACAGAGGGGCAGAAATAGAGGGCGAGAAACAGAGGGGCTGAAACAGAGGGCGAGAAACAGAGGGACTGAAACAGAGGGGCTGAAACAGAGGGGCTGAAACAGAGGGCGAGAAACAGAGGAGCTGAAACAGAGGGCAAGAAACAGAGGGGCTGAAACACGGGGCGTGAAACAGAGGGGCTGAAACAGAGGCGCGGGAAACAGAGGGGCTGAATCAGAGGGGCTGAATCAGAGGGGCTGAAACAGAGGGTGAGAAAAAGAGGGGCTGAAACAGAGGGGCTGAAACAGATGGCGAGAAACAGAGGGGCTGAATCAGAGGGGCTGAAACAGAGGGGCTGAAACAGAGGGGCTGAAACTGAGGGCGAGAAACAGAGGGGCTGAAACTGAGGGTGGGAAACAGAGGGGCTGATACAGAGGGGCTGAAACAGAGGGCGAGAAACAGGGGGGCTGACACAGAGGGGCTAAAATAGAGGGGCTGAAACAGAGGGGCTGAAACAGAGGGCGAGAAACAGAGGGGCTGAATCAGAGGGGCTGTATCAGAGTGGCTGAATCAGAGGGGCTGAAACAAAGGATGAGAAAGAGAGGGGCTGAAACAGAGGGGCTGAAACAGAGGGACTGAAACAGAGGGCGAGAAACAGAGGGGCTGAATCAGAGGGGCTGAATCAGAGGGGCTGAATCAGAGGGGCTGAAACAGAGGGGCTGAAACAGAGGGGCTGAAACAGAGGGCGAGAAACAGAGGGGCTGAAACAGAGGGCGAGAAACAGAGGGGCTGACACAGAGGGCGAGAAACCGAGGGGCTGAAACAGATGGTCTGAAACAGAGGGGCTGAAACAGAGGGCTGAATCAGAGGGGCTGATTCAGAGGGGGTGAAACAGAGGGGCTGAATCAGCGGGGCTGAAACAGAGGGCGAGAAACAGAGGGGCCGAAACAGAGGGCGAGAAACAGAGGGGCAGAAACAGAGGGCGGGAAACAGAGGGGCTGAAACAGAGGGGCTGAAACAGAGGGCGAGAAACAGAGGGGCTGAAACCGAGGGCGAGAAACAGAGGGGCTGAAACAGAGGGGCTGAAACAGAGGGGCTGAAACAGTGGGCGAGAAACAGAGTGGCTGCAACAGACGGCGAGAAACAGAGGGGCTGAAACAGAGGGCGAGAAACAGAGGGGCTGAAACAGAGGGGCTGAAACAGAGGGGCTGAAACAGAGGGGCTGAAACAGAGGGCGAGAAACTGAGCGGCTGAAACAGAGGGCGAGAAACAGAGGGGCTGAAACAGAGGGCGAGAAACAGAGGGGCTGAAACAGAGGGGCTGAAACAGAGGGGCTGAAACAGAGGGGCTGAAACAGAGGGCGTGAAACAGAGGGGCTGAAACAGAGGGCGAGAAACAGAGGGGCTCAAACAGAGGGCGAGAAACAGAGGGGCAGAAACAGAGGGGCTGAAACAGAGGGGCTGAAACAGAGGGGCTGAAACAGAGGGCGAGAAACAGAGGGGCTGTATCAGAGGGGCTGAATCAGAGGGGCTGAAACAGAGGGGCTGAAACAGAAGGCGAGAAACAAAGGGGCTGAAACAGCGGGCGACAAACAGATGGCGAGAAACAGAGGGGCTGAAACAGAGGGCGAGTAACAGAGGCGCTGAAACAGAGGGCGATAAACAGAGGGACAGAAACAAAGGGGCTGAAAGAGAAGGGCTGAAACAGAGGGACTGAAACAGAGGGCGAGAAACAGTGGGGCTGAACCAGAGGGGCTGAATCAGAGCGGCTGAAACAGAGGGGCTGAAACAGAGGGCGAGAAACAGAGGGGCTGAAACAGAGGGCGAGAAACAGAGGGGCTGAAACAGAGGGGCTGAAACAGAGGGGAAGAAATGGATGGGCTGATAAAGAGGGCGAGAAACAGAGGGCGAGAAACAGAGGGGCTGAAACAGAGGGGCTGAAACAGAGGGCGAGAAACAGAGAGGCTGAAACAGAGGGCGAGAAACAGAGGGGCTGAAACAGAGGGCGAGAAACAGAGGGGCGGAATCAGAGGGGCTGAAACAGAGGGGCTGAAACAGAGGAGCTGAAACAGAGGGCGAGAAGCAGAGGGGCGGAATCAGAGGGGCTGAAACAGAGGGGCTGAAACAGAGGGCGAGAAAAGAGGGGCTGAAACAGAGGGGCTGAAACAGAGGGCGAGAAACAGAGGGGCTGAAACAGGGGGGCTGAAACAGAGGGGCTGAAACAGAGGGGCTGAAACAGAGGGCGAGAAACAGAGGGGCTGAAACAGAGAGCGCGAAACAGAGGGGCTGATACAGTGGGCGAGAAACAGAGGGGCTGAATCAGAGGGGCTGAATCAGAGGGGCTGAAACAGACGGGCTGAAACAGAGGGCGAGAAACAGAGGGGCTGAAACAGAGGGCGAGAAACAGAGGGGCTGAAACAGAGGGCGAGAAACAGAGGGGCTGAAACAGAGGGGCTGAAACATAGGCGCTGAAAGAGAAGGGCTGAAACAGAGGGACTGAAACAGAGGGCGAGAAACAGTGGGGCTGAACCAGAGGGGCTGAATCAGAGCGGCTGAAACAGAGGGGCTGAAACAGAGGGCGAGAAACAGAGGGGCTGAAACAGAGGGCGACAAACAGAGGGGCTGAAACAGAGGGGAAGAAATGGAGGGGCTGAAACAGAGGGCGAGAAACAGAGGGCGAGAAACAGAGGGGCTGAAACAGAGGGGCTGAAACAGAGGGCGAGAGACAGAGAGGCTGAAACAGAGGGCGAGAAACAGAGGGGCTGAAACAGAGGGCGAGAAACAGAGGGGCGGAATCAGAGGGGCTGAAACAGAGGGGCTGAAACAGAGGGGCTGAAACAGAGGGCGAGAAGCAGAGGGGCTGAATCAGAGGGGCTGAAACAGAGGGGCTGAAACAGAGGGCGAGAAAAGAGGGGCTGAAACAGAGGGGCTGAAACAGAGGGCGAGAAACAGAGGGGCTGAAACAGAGGGGCTGAAACAGAGGGGCTGAAACAGAGGGGCTGAAACAGAGGGCGAGAAAACGAGGGGCTGAAACAGAGAGCGCGAAACAGAGGGGCTGAAACAGTGGGCGAGAAACAGAGGGGCTGAATCAGAGGGGCTGAAACCGAGGGCGAGAAACAGAGGGGCTGAAACAGAGGGGCTGAATCAGAGGGGCTGAAACAGAGGGGCTGAAACAGAGGGCGAGAAACAGAGGGGCTGAAACAGAGGGCGAGAAACAGAGGGGCTGAAACAGAGGGCGAGAAACAGAGGGGCTGAAACAGAGGGGCTGAAACAGAGGGGCTGAAACCGAGGGCGAGAAACAGAGGGGCTGAAACAGACGGCAAGAAACAGAGGGGCTGAAACAGAGGGGCTGAAACAAAGGGTTTGAAACAGAGGGGCTGAAACAGAGGGCGAGAAACAGAGGGGCTGAAACAGAGGGGCTGAATCAGAGGGGCTGAAACAGAGGGGCTGAAACAGAGGGCTAGAAACAGAGGGGCTGAAACAGAGTGCGAGAAACAGAGGGGCTGAAACAGAGGTGCTGAAACAGAGGGGCTGAAACAGAGGGGCTGAAACAGAGGCCGAGAAACAGAGGGGCTGAAACAGAGGGCGGGAAACAGAGGGTCTGAAACAGAGGGGCTGAAACAGAGGGGCTGAAACAGAGGGCGTGAAAAAGAGGGGCTGAAACAGAGGGGCTGAAACAGAGGGCGAGAAACAGAGGGGCTGAAACTGCGTGCGAGAAACAGAGGGCAAGAAACAGAGGGGCTGAAACAGAGGAGCTGAAACAGACGGGCTGAAACAGAGAGCCTGAAACAGAGGGCGAGAAACAGAGGGGCTGAAAGAGAGGGGCTGAATCAGAGGGGCGGAAACAGAGGGGCTGTATCAGAGTGGCTGAAACAGAGGGCGAGAAACAGAGGGGCTGAAACAGAGGGCGAGAAACAGAGGGGCTGAAACAGAGGGGCTGAAACAGAGGGCGAGAAACAGAGGGGCTGAAACAGAGGGCGAGAAACAGAGGGGCTGAAACAGAGGGGCTGAAACAGAGGGGCTGTATCAGAGGGGCTGAAACAGAGGGCGAGAAACAGAGGGGCTGAAACAGAGGAGCTGAAACAGACGGGCTGAAACATAGAGCCTGAAACAGAGGGGCTGAATCAGAGTGGCTGAATCAGAGGGGCTGAATCAGAGGGGCGGAAACAGAGGGGCTGTATCAGAGGGGCTGAAACAGAGGGCGAGAAACAGAGGGGCTGAAATAGAGGGCGAGAAACAGAGGGGCTGAAACAGAGGGGCTGAAACAGAGGGCGAGAAACAGAGGGGCTGAAACAGAGGGCGAGAAACAGAGGGGCTGAAACAGAGGGGCTGAAACAGAGGGGCTGTATCAGAGGGGCTGAAACAGAGGGCGAGAAACAGAGGGGCTGAAACAGAGGGCGAGAAACAGAGGGGCTGAATCAGAGGGGCTGAAACAGAGGGCGAGAAACAGAGGGGCTGAAACAGAGGGCGAGAAACAGAGGGGCTGAAACAGAGGGCGAGAAACCGAGGGGCTGAAACAGAGGGGCAGAAATAGAGGGCGAGAAACAGAGGGGCTGAAACAGAGGGCGAGAAACAGAGGGACTGAAACAGAGGGGCTGAAACAGAGGGGCTGAAACAGAGGGCGAGAAACAGAGGGGCTGAAACAGAGGGCAAGAAACAGAGGGGCTGAAACACGGGGCGTGAAACAGAGGGGCTGAAACAGAGGCGCGGGAAACAGAGGGGCTGAATCAGAGGGGCTGAATCAGAGGGGCTGAAACAGAGGGTGAGAAAAAGAGGGGCTGAAACAGAGGGGCTGAAACAGATGGCGAGAAACAGAGGGGCTGAATCAGAGGGGCTGAAACAGAGGGGCTGAAACAGAGGGGCTGAAACTGAGGGCGAGAAACAGAGGGGCTGAAACTGAGGGTGGGAAACAGAGGGGCTGATACAGAGGGGCTGAAACAGAGGGCGAGAAACAGGGGGGCTGACACAGAGGGGCTAAAATAGAGGGGCTGAAACAGAGGGGCTGAAACAGAGGGCGAGAAACAGAGGGGCTGAATCAGAGGGGCTGTATCAGAGTGGCTGAATCAGAGGGGCTGAAACAAAGGATGAGAAAGAGAGGGGCTGAAACAGATGGGCTGAAACAGAGGGACTGAAACCGAGGGCGAGAAACAGAGGGGCTGAATCAGAGGGGCTGAATCAGAGGGGCTGAATCAGAGGGGCTGAAACAGAGGGGCTGAAACAGAGGGGCTGAAACAGAGGGCGAGAAACAGAGGGGCTGAAACAGAGGGCGAGAAACAGAGGGGCTGACACAGAGGGCGAGAAACCGAGGGGCTGAAACAGATGGTCTGAAACAGAGGGGCTGAAACAGAGGGCTGAATCAGAGGGGCTGATTCAGAGGGGGTGAAACAGAGGGGCTGAATCAGCGGGGCTGAAACAGAGGGCGAGAAACAGAGGGGCCGAAACAGAGGGCGAGAAACAGAGGGGCAGAAACAGAGGGCGGGAAACAGAGGGGCTGAAACAGAGGGGCTGAAACAGAGGGCGAGAAACAGAGGGGCTGAAACCGAGGGCGAGAAACAGAGGGGCTGAAACAGAGGGGCTGAAACAGAGTGGCTGAAACAGTGGGCGAGAAACAGAGTGGCTGCAACAGATGGCGAGAAACAGAGGGGCTGAAACAGAGGGCGAGAAACAGAGGGGCTGAAACAGAGGGGCTGAAACAGAGGGGCTGAAACAGAGGGGCTGAAACAGAGGGCGAGAAACTGAGCGGCTGAAACAGAGGGCGAGAAACAGAGGGGCTGAAACAGAGGGCGAGAAACAGAGGGGCTGAAACAGAGGGGCTGAAACAGAGGGGCTGAAACAGAGGGGCTGAAACAGAGGGTGTGAAACAGAGGGGCTGAAACAGAGGGCGAGAAACAGAGGGGCTCAAACAGAGGGCGAGAAACAGAGGGGCAGAAACAGAGGGGCTGAAACAGAGGGGCTGAAACAGAGGGGCTGAAACAGAGGGCGAGAAACAGAGGGGCTGTATCAGAGGGGCTGAATCAGAGGGGCTGAAACAGAGGGGCTGAAACAGAAGGCGAGAAACAAAGGGGCTGAAACAGCGGGCGACAAACAGATGGCGAGAAACAGAGGGGCTGAAACAGAGGGGCTGAAACAGACGGGCTGAAACAGAGAGCCTGAAACAGAGGGCGAGAAACGGAGGGGCTGAAACAGAGGGCGAACAACAGAGGGGCTGAAACAGAGGGCGAGAAACACAGGGGCTGAAACAGAGGGTGAGAAACTGAGGGCGATAAACAGAGGGACTGAAACAGAGGGGTTGAAACAGAGGGGCTGAATCAGAGGGGCTGAAACAGAGGTGCTGAATCAGAGGGGCTGAAACAGAGGGCGAGAAACAGAGGGGCTGAAACTGAGGGCGAAAAACAGAGGGGCTGAAACAGAGGGCGAGAAACAGAGGGGCTGAAACAGAGAGCGCGATACAGAGGGGCTGAAACAGAGGGGCTGAAACAGAGGGGCTAAATCAGAGGGGCTGAAACAGAGGGCGAGAAACAGAGGGTTTGAAATAGAGGGCGAGAAACAGAGGGGCTGAAACAGAGGGGCTGAAACAGAGGGGCTGAAACAGAGGGCGAGAAACAGAGGGGCTGAAACAGAGGGCGAGTAACAGAGGGGCTGAAACAGAGGGCGATAAACAGAGGGACAGAAACAAAGGGGCTGAAAGAGAAGGGCTGAAACAGAGGGACTGAAACAGAGGGCGAGAAACAGTGGGGCTGAACCAGAGGGGCTGAATCAGAGCGGCTGAAACAGAGGGGCTGAAACAGAGGGCGAGAAACAGAGGGGCTGAAACAGAGGGCGAGAAACAGAGGGGCTGAAACAGAGGGGAAGAAATGGAGGGGCTGAAACAGAGGGCGACAAACAGAGGGCGAGAAACAGAGGGGCTGAAACAGAGGGGCTGAAACAGAGGGCGAGAAACAGAGAGGCTGAAACAGAGGGCGAGAAACAGAGGGGCTGAAACAGAGGGCGAGAAACAGAGGGGCGGAATCAGAGGGGCTGAAACAGAGGGGCTGAAACAGAGGAGCTGAAACAGAGGGCGAGAAGCAGAGGGGCGGAATCAGAGGGGCTGAAACAGAGGGGCTGAAACAGAGGGCGAGAAAAGAGGGGCTGAAACAGAGGGGCTGAAACAGAGGGCGAGAAACAGAGGGGCTGAAACAGGGGGGCTGAAACAGAGGGGCTGAAACAGAGGGGCTGAAACAGAGGGCGAGAAACAGAGGGGCTGAAACAGAGAGCGCGAAACAGAGGGGCTGAAACAGTGGGCGAGAAACAGAGGGGCTGAATCAGAGGGGCTGAATCAGAGGGGCTGAAACAGACGGGCTGAAACAGAGGGCGAGAAACAGAGGGGCTGAAACAGAGGGCGAGAAACAGAGGGGCTGAAACAGAGGGGCTGAAACAGAGGGGCTGAAACAGAGGGGCTGAAACCGAGGGCGAGAAACAGAGGGGCTGAAACAGACGGCAAGAAACAGAGGGGCTGAAACAGAGGGGCTGAAACAGAGGGGCTGAAACATAGGGGCTGAAAGAGAAGGGCTGAAACAGAGGGACTGAAACAGAGGGCGAGAAACAGTGGGGCTGAACCAGAGGGGCTGAATCAGAGCGGCTGAAACAGAGGGGCTGAAACAGAGGGCGAGAAACAGAGGGGCTGAAACAGAGGGCGAGAAACAGAGGGGCTGAAACAGAGGGGAAGAAATGGAGGGGCTGAAACAGAGGGCGAGAAACAGAGGGCGAGAAACAGAGGGGCTGAAACAGAGGGGCTGAAACAGAGGGCGAGAAACAGAGAGGCTGAAACAGAGGGCGATAAACAGAGGGGCTGAAACAGAGGGCGAGAAAAGAGGGGCTGAAACAGAGGGGCTGAAACAGAGGGCGAGAAACAGAGGGGCTGAAACAGAGGGGCTGAAACAGAGGGGCTGAAACAGAGGGCGAGAAAACGAGGGGCTGAAACAGTGGGCGAGAAACAGAGGGGCTGAATCAGAGGGGCTGAAACCGAGGGCGAGAAACAGAGGGGCTGAAACAGAGGGGCTGAATCAGAGGGGCTGAAACAGAGGGGCTGAAACAGAGGGCGAGAAACAGAGGGGCTGAAACAGAGGGCGAGAAACAGAGGGGCTGAAACAGAGGGCGAGAAACAGAGGGGCTGAAACAGAGGGGCTGAAACAGAGGGGCTGAAACCTAGGGCGAGAAACAGAGGGGCTGAAACAGACGGCAAGAAACAGAGAGGCTGAAACAGAGGGGCTGAAACAGAGGGGCTGAAACAGAGGGGCTGAAACAGAGGGCGAGAAACAGAGGGGCTGAAACAGAGGGGCTGAATCAGAGGGGCTGAAACAGAGGGGCTGAAACAGAGGGCTAGAAACAGAGGGGCTGAAACAGAGTGCGAGAAACAGAGGGGCTGAAACAGAGGTGCTGAAACAGAGGGGCTGAAACAGAGGGGCTGAAACAGAGGCCGAGAAACAGAGGGGCTGAAACAGAGGGCGAGAAACAGAGGGTCTGAAACAGAGGGGCTGAAACAGAGGGGCTGAAACAGAGGGCGTGAAAAAGAGGGGCTGAAACAGAGGGGCTGAAACAGAGGGCGAGAAACAGAGGGGCTGAAACTGCGGGCGAGAAACAGAGGGCAAGAAACAGAGGGGCTGAAACAGAGGAGCTGAAACAGACGGGCTGAAACAGAGAGCCTGAAACAGGGGGCGAGAAACAGAGGGGCTGAAAGAGAGGGGCTGAATCAGAGGGGCGGAAACAGAGGGGCTGTATCAGAGTGGCTGAAACAGAGGGCGAGAAACAGAGGGGCTGAAACAGCGGGCGAGAAACAGAGGGGCTGAAACAGAGGGGCTGAAACAGAGGGCGAGAAACAGAGGGGCTGAAACAGAGGGCGAGAAACAGAGGGGCTGAAACAGAGGGGGTGAAACAGAGGGGCTGTATCAGAGGGGCTGAAACAGAGGGCGAGAAACAGAGGGGCTGAAACAGAGGAGCTGAAACAGACGGGCTGAAACAGAGAGCCTGAAACAGAGGGCGAGAAACAGAGGGGCAGAAACAGAGGGGCTGAATCAGAGGGGCGGAAACAGAGGGGCTGTATCAGAGGGGCTGAAACAGAGGGCGAGAAACAGAGGGGCTGAAACAGCGGGCGAGAAACAGAGGGGCTGAAACAGAGGGGCTGAAACAGAGGGCGAGAAACAGAGGGGCTGAAACAGAGGGCGAGAAACAGAGGGGCTGAAACAGAGGGGCTGAAACAGAGGGGCTGTATCAGAGGGGCTGAAACAGAGGGCGAGAAACAGAGGGGCTGAAACAGAGGGCGAGAAACAGAGGGGCTGAATCAGAGGGGCTGAAACAGAGGGCGAGAAACAGAGGGGCTGAAACAGAGGGCGAGAAACAGAGGGGCTGAAACAGAGGGCGAGAAACGGAGGGGCTGAAACAGAGGGGCTGAAATAGAGGGCGAGAAACAGAGGGGCTGAAACAGAGGGCGAGAAACAGAGGGACTGAAACAGAGGGGCTGAAACAGAGGGGCTGAAACAGAGGGCGAGAAACAGAGGGGCTGAAACAGAGGGCAAGAAACAGAGGGGCTGAAACACGGGGCGTGAAACAGAGGGGCTGAAACAGAGGCCCGGGAAACAGAGGGGCTGAATCAGAGGGGCTGAATCAGAGGGGCTGAAACAGAGGGTGAGAAAAAGAGGGGCTGAAACAGAGGGGCTGAAACAGATGGCGAGAAACAGAGGGGCTGAATGAGAGGGGCTGTAACAGAGGGGCTGAATCAGAGGGGCTGAAACAGAGGGCGAGAAACAGAGGGGCTGAAACAGAGGGTGGGAAACAGAGGGGCTGATACAGAGGGGCTGAAACAGAGGGCGAGAAACAGGGGGGCTGACACAGAGGGGCTAAAATAGAGGGGCTGAAACAGAGGGGCTGAAACAGAGGGCGAGAAACAGAGGGGCTGAATCAGAGGGGCTGAATCAGAGTGGCTGAATCAGAGGGGCTGAAACAAAGGATGAGAAAGAGAGGGGCTGAAACAGATGGGCTGAAACAGAGGGACTGAAACAGAGGGCGAGAAACAGAGGGGCTGAATCAGAGGGGCTGAATCAGAGGGGCTGAATCAGAGGGGCTGAAACAGAGGGGCTGAAACAGAGGGGCTGAAACAGAGGGCGAGAAACAGAGGGGCTGAAACAGAGGGCGAGAAACAGAGGGGCTGACACAGAGGGGAAGAAACCGAGGGGCTGAAACAGATGGTCTGAAACAGAGGGGCTGAAACAGAGGGCTGAATCAAAGGGGCTGATTCAGAGGGGGTGAAACAGAGGGGCTGAATCAGCGGGGCTGAAACAGAGGGCGAGAAACAGAGGGGCCGAAACAGAGGGCGAGAAACAGAGGGGCAGAAACAGAGGGCGGGAAACAGAGGGGCTGAAACCGAGGGCGAGAAACAGAGGGGCTGAAACAGAGGGGCTGAAACAGAGGGGCTGAAACAGTGGGCGAGAAACAGAGTGGCTGCAACAGACGGCGAGAAACAGAGGGGCTGAAACAGAGGGCGAGAAACAGAGGGGCTGAAACAGAGGGGCTGAAACAGAGGGGCTGAAACAGAGGGGCTGAAACAGAGGGGCTGAAACAGAGGGGCTGAAACAGAGGGCGAGAAACAGAGGGGCTGTATCAGAGGGGCTGAATCAGAGGGGCTGAAACAGAGGGCGAGAAACAAAGGGGCTGAAACAGCGGGCGACAAACAGATGGCGAGAAACAGAGGGGCTGAAACAGAGGGGCTGAAACAGACGGGCTGAAACAGAGAGCCTGAAACAGAGGGCGAGAAACGGAGGGGCTGAAACAGAGGGCGAACAACAGAGGGGCTGAAACAGAGGGCGAGAAACACAGGGGCTGAAACAGATGGTGAGAAACTGAGGGCGAGAAACAGAGGGACTGAAACAGAGGGGTTGAAACAGAGGGGCTGAATCAGAGGGGCTGAAACAGAGGTGCTGAATCAGAGGGGCTGAAACAGAGGGCGAGAAACAGAGGGGCTGAAACTGAGGGCGAAAAACAGAGGGGCTGAAACAGAGGGCGAGAAACAGAGGGGCTGAAACAGAGAGTGCGATACAGAGGGGCTGAAACAGAGGGGCTGAAACAGAGGGGCTAAATCAGAGGGGCTGAAACAGAGGGCGAGAAACAGAGGGTTTGAAATAGAGGGCGAGAAACAGAGGGGCTGAAACAGAGGGGCTGAAACAGAGGGGCTGAAACAGAGGGCGAGAAACAGAGGGGCTGAAACAGAGGGCGAGTAACAGAGGGGCTGAAACAGAGGGCGATAAACAGAGGGACAGAAACAAAGGGGCTGAAAGAGAAGGGCTGAAACAGAGGGACTGAAACAGAGGGCGAGAAACAGTGGGGCTGAACCAGAGGGGCTGAATCAGAGCGGCTGAAACAGAGGGGCTGAAACAGAGGGCGAGAAACAGAGGGGCTGAAACAGAGGGCGAGAAACAGAGGGGCTGAAACAGAGGGGAAGAAATGGAGGGGCTGAAACAGAGGGCGAGAAACAGAGGGCGAGAAACTGAGGGGCTGAAACAGAGGGGCTGAAACAGAGGGCGAGAAACAGAGAGGCTGAAACAGAGGGCGAGAAACAGAGGGGCTGAAACAGAGGGCGAGAAACAGAGGGGCGGAATCAGAGGGGCTGAAACAGAGGGGCTGAAACAGAGGAGCTGAAACAGAGGGCGAGAAGCAGAGGGGCGGAATCAGAGGGGCTGAAACAGAGGGGCTGAAACAGAGGGCGAGAAAAGAGGGGCTGAAACAGAGGGGCTGAAACAGAGGGCAAGAAACAGAGGGGCTGAAACAGGGGGGCTGAAACAGAGGGGCTGAAACAGAGGGGCTGAAACAGAGGGCGAGAAACAGAGGGGCTGAAACAGAGAGCGCGAAACAGAGGGGCTGAAACAGTGGGCAAGAAACAGAGGGGCTGAATCAGAGGGGCTGAATCATAGGGGTTGAAACAGACGGGCTGAAACAGAGAGCGAGAAACAGAGGGGCTGAAACAGAGGGCGAGAAACAGTAGGGCTGAAACAGAGGGCGAGAAACAGAGGGGCTGAAACAGAGGGGCTGAAACAGAGGGGCTGAAACCGAGGGCGAGAAACAGAGGGGCTGAAACAGACGGCAAGAAACAGAGGGGCTGAAACAGAGGGGCTGAAACAGAGGGGCTGAAACATAGGGGCTGAAAGAGAAGGGCTGAAACAGAGGGACTGAAACAGAGGGCGTGAAACAGTGGGGCTGAACCAGAGGGGCTGAATCAGAGCGGCTGAAACAGAGGGGCTGAAACAGAGGGCGAGAAACAGAGGGGCTGAAACAGCGGGCGAGAAACAGAGGGGCTGAAACAGAGGGGAAGAAATGGAGGGGCTGAAACAGAGGGCGAGAAACAGAGGGGCTGAAACAGAGGGGCTGAAACAGAGGGGCTGAAACAGAGGGCGAGAAACAGAGGGGCTGAAACAGAGGGGCTGAGACAGAGGGGCTGAAACAGAGGGGCTGAAACAGAGGGCGAGAAAACGAGGGGCTGAAACAGAGAGCGCGAAACAGAGGGGCTGAAACAGTGGGCGAGAAACAGAGGGGCTGAAACAGAGGGGCTGAAACAGAGGGGCTGAAACCGAGGGCGAGAAACAGAGGGGCTGAAACAGACGGCAAGTAACAGAGGGGCTGAAACAGAGGGGCTGAAACAGAGGGGCTGAAACAGAGGGGCTGAAACAGAGGGCGAGAAACAGAGGGGCTGAAACAGAGGGGCTGAATCAGAGGGGCTGAAACAGAGCGGCTGAAACAGAGGGGCTGAAACAGAGGGCGAGAAAACGAGGGGCTGAAACAGAGAGCGCGAAACAGAGGGGCTGAAACAGTGGGTGAGAAACAGAGGGGCTGAATCAGAGGGGCTGAAACCGAGGGCGAGAAACAGAGGGGCTGAAACAGAGGGGCTGAATCAGAGGGGCTGAAACAGAGGGGCTGAAACAGAGGGCGAGAAACAGAGGGGCTGAAACAGAGGGCGAGAAACAGAGGGGCTGAAACAGAGGGCGAGAAACAGAGGGGCTGAAACAGAGGGGCTGAAACAGAGGGGCTGAAACCGAGGGCGAGAAACAGAGGGGCTGAAACAGACGGCAAGAAACAGAGGGGCTGAAACAGAGGGGCTGAAACAGAGGGGCTGAAACAGAGGGGCTGAAACAGAGGGCGAGAAACAGAGGGGCTGAAACAGAGGGGCTGAATCAGAGGGGCTGAAACAGAGGGGCTGAAACAGAGGGCTAGAAACAGAGGGGCTGAAACAGAGTGCGAGAAACAGAGGGGCTGAAACAGAGGTGCTGAAACAGAGGGGCTGAAACAGAGGGGCTGAAACAGAGGCCGAGAAACAGAGGGGCTGAAACAGAGGGCGAGAAACAGAGGGTCTGAAACAGAGGGGCTGAAACAGAGGGGCTGAAACAGAGGGCGTGAAAAAGAGGGGCTGAAACAGAGGGGCTGAAACAGAGGGCGAGAAACAGAGGGGCTGAAACTGCGGGCGAGAAACAGAGGGCAAGAAACAGAGGGGCTGAAACAGAGGAGCTGAAACAGACGGGCTGAAACAGAGAGCCTGAAACAGAGGGCGAGAAACAGAGGGGCTGAAAGAGAGGGGCTGAATCAGAGGGGCGGAAACAGAGGGGCTGTATCAGAGTGGCTGAAACAGAGGGCGAGAAACAGAGGGGCTGAAACAGAGGGCGAGAAACAGAGGGGCTGAAACAGAGGGGCTGAAACAGAGGGCGAGAAACAGAGGGGCTGAAACAGAGGGCGAGAAACAGAGGGGCTGAAACAGAGGGGCTGAAACAGAGGGGCTGTATCAGAGGGGCTGAAACAGAGGGCGAGAAACAGAGGGGCTGAAACAGAGGAGCTGAAACAGACGGGCTGAAACAGAGAGCCTGAAACAGAGGGAGAGAAACAGAGGGGCTGAAACAGAGGGGCTGAATCAGAGGGGCGGAAACAGAGGGGCTGTATCAGAGGGGCTGAAACAGAGGGCGAGAAACAGAGGGGCTGAAACAGAGGGCGAGAAACAGAGGGGCTGAAACAGAGGGGCTGAAACAGAGGGCGAGAAACAGAGGGGCTGAAACAGAGGGCGAGAAACAGAGGGGCTGAAACAGAGGGGCTGAAACAGAGGGGCTGTATCAGAGGGGCTGAAACAGAGGGCGAGAAACAGAGGGGCTGAAACAGAGGGCGAGAAACAGAGGGGCTGAATCAGAGGGGCTGAAACAGAGGGCGAGAAACAGAGGGGCTGAAACAGAGGGCGAGAAACAGAGGGGCTGAAACAGAGGGCGAGAAACGGAGGGGCTGAAACAGAGGGGCTGAAATAGAGGGCGAGAAACAGAGGGGCTGAAACAGAGGGCGAGAAACAGAGGGACTGAAACAGAGGGGCTGAAACAGAGGGGCTGAAACAGAGGGCGAGAAACAGAGGGGCTGAAACAGAGGGCAAGAAACAGAGGGGCTGAAACACGGGGCGTGAAACAGAGGGGCTGAAACAGAGGCCCGGGAAACAGAGGGGCTGAATCAGAGGGGCTGAATCAGAGGGGCTGAAACAGAGGGTGAGAAAAAGAGGGGCTGAAACAGAGGGGCTGAAACAGATGGCGAGAAACAGAGGGGCTGAATCAGAGGGGCTGAAACAGAGGGGCTGAATCAGAGGGGCTGAAACAGAGGGCGAGAAACAGAGGGGCTGAAACAGAGGGTGGGAAACAGAGGGGCTGATACAGAGGGGCTGAAACAGAGGGCGAGAAACAGGGGGGCTGACACAGAGGGGCTAAAATAGAGGGGCTGAAACAGAGGGGCTGAAACAGAGGGCGAGAAACAGAGGGGCTGAATCAGAGGGGCTGAATCAGAGGGGCTGAATCAGAGGGGCTGAAACAAAGGATGAGAAACAGAGGGGCTGAAACAGATGGGCTGAAACAGAGGGACTGAAACAGAGGGCGAGAAACAGAGGGGCTGAATCAGAGGGGCTGAATCAGAGGGGCTGAATCAGAGGGGCTGAAACAGAGGGGCTGAAACAGAGGGGCTGAAACAGAGGGCGAGAAACAGAGGGGCTGAAACAGAGGGCGAGAAACAGAGGGGCTGACACAGAGGGCGAGAAACCGAGGGGCTGAAACAGATGGTCTGAAACAGAGGGGCTGAAACAGAGGGCTGAATCAGAGGGGCTGATTCAGAGGGGGTGAAACAGAGGGGCTGAATCAGCGGGGCTGAAACAGAGGGCGAGAAACAGAGGGGCCGAAACAGAGGGCGAGAAACAGAGGGGCAGAAACAGAGGGCGGGAAACAGAGGGGCTGAAACCGAGGGCGAGAAACAGAGGGGCTGAAACAGAGGGGCTGAAACAGAGGGGCTGAAACAGTGGGCGAGAAACAGAGTGGCTGCAACAGACGGCGAGAAACAGAGGGGCTGAAACAGAGGGCGAGAAACAGAGGGGCTGAAACAGAGGGGCTGAAACAGAGGGGCTGAAACAGAGGGGCTGAAACAGAGGGCGAGAAACAGAGGGGCTGTATCAGAGGGGCTGAATCAGAGGGGCTGAAACAGAGGGGCTGAAACAGAGGGCGAGAAACAAAGGGGCTGAAACAGCGGGCGACAAACAGATGGCGAGAAACAGAGGGGCTGAAACAGAGGGGCTGAAACAGACGGGCTGAAACAGAGAGCCTGAAACAGAGGGCGAGAAACGGAGGGGCTGAAACAGAGGGCGAACAACAGAGGGGCTGAAACAGAGGGCGAAAAACACAGGGGCTGAAACAGATGGTGAGAAACTGAGGGCGAGAAACAGAGGGACTGAAACAGAGGGGTTGAAACAGAGGGGCTGAATCAGAGGGGCTGAAACAGAGGTGCTGAATCAGAGGGGCTGAAACAGAGGGCGAGAAACAGAGGGGCTGAAACTGAGGGCGAAAAACAGAGGGGCTGAAACAGAGGGCGAGAAACAGAGGGGCTGAAACAGAGAGTGCGATACAGAGGGGCTGAAACAGAGGGGCTGAAACAGAGGGGCTAAATCAGAGGGGCTGAAACAGAGGGCGAGAAACAGAGGGTTTGAAATAGAGGGCGAGAAACAGAGGGGCTGAAACAGAGGGGCTGAAACAGAGGGGCTGAAACAGAGGGCGAGAAACAGAGGGGCTGAAACAGAGGGCGAGTAACAGAGGGGCTGAAACAGAGGGCGATAAACAGAGGGACAGAAACAAAGGGGCTGAAAGAGAAGGGCTGAAACAGAGGGACTGAAACAGAGGGCGAGAAACAGTGGGGCTGAACCAGAGGGGCTGAATCAGAGCGGCTGAAACAGAGGGGCTGAAACAGAGGGCGAGAAACAGAGGGGCTGAAACAGAGGGCGAGAAACAGAGGGGCTGAAACAGAGGGGAAGAAATGGAGGGGCTGAAACAGAGGGCGAGAAACAGAGGGCGAGAAACAGAGGGGCTGAAACAGAGGGGCTGAAACAGAGGGCGAGAAACAGAGAGGCTGAAACAGAGGGCGAGAAACAGAGGGGCTGAAACAGAGGGCGAGAAACAGAGGGGCGGAATCAGAGGGGCTGAAACAGAGGGGCTGAAACAGAGGAGCTGAAACAGAGGGCGAGAAGCAGAGGGGCGGAATCAGAGGGGCTGAAACAGAGGGGCTGAAACAGAGGGCGAGAAAAGAGGGGCTGAAACAGAGGGGCTGAAACAGAGGGCGAGAAACAGAGGGGCTGAAACAGGGGGGCTGAAACAGAGGGGCTGAAACAGAGGGGCTGAAACAGAGGGCGAGAAACAGAGGGGCTGAAACAGAGAGCGCGAAACAGAGGGGCTGAAACAGTGGGCAAGAAACAGAGGGGCTGAATCAGAGGGGCTGAATCAGAGGGGCTGAAACAGACGGGCTGAAACAGAGGGCGAGAAACAGAGGGGCTGAAACAGAGGGCGAGAAACAGTGGGGCTGAAACAGAGGGCGAGAAACAGAGGGGTTGAAACAGAGGGGCTGAAACAGAGGGGCTGAAACCGAGGGCGAGAAACAGAGGGGCTGAAACAGACGGCAAGAAACAGAGGGGCTCAAACAGAGGGGCTGAAACAGAGGGGCTGAAACATAGGGGCTGAAAGAGAAGGGCTGAAACAGAGGGACTGAAACAGAGGGCGAGAAACAGTGGGGCTGAACCAGAGGGGCTGAATCAGAGCGGCTGAAACAGAGGGGCTGAAACAGAGGGCGAGAAACAGAGGGGCTGAAACAGAGGGCGAGAAACAGAGGGGCTGAAACAGAGGGGAAGAAATGGAGGGGCTGAAACAGAGGGCGAGAAACAGAGGGCGAGAAACAGAGGGGCTGAAACAGAGGGGCTGAAACAGAGGGCGAGAAACAGAGAGGCTGAAACAGAGGGCGATAAACAGAGGGGCTGAAACAGAGGGCGAGAAACAGAGGGGCGGAATCAGAGGGGCTGAAACAGAGGGGCTGAAACAGAGGGGCTGAAACAGACGGCAAGAAACAGAGGGGCTGAAACAGAGGGGCTGAAACAGAGGGCGAGAAACAGAGGGGCTGAAAGAGAAGGGCTGAAACAGAGGGACTGAAACAGAGGGCGAGAAACAGTGGGGCTGAACCAGAGGGGCTGAATCAGAGCAGCTGAAACAGAGGGGCTGAAACAGAGGGCGAGAAACAGAGGGGCTGAAACAGAGGGCGAGAAACAGAGGGGCTGAAACAGAGGGGAAGAAATGGAGGGGCTGAAACAGAGGGCGAGAAACAGAGGGCGAGAAACAGAGGGGCTGAAACAGAGGGGCTGAAACAGAGGGCGAGAAACAGAGAGGCTGAAACAGAGGGCGATAAACAGAGGGGCTGAAACAGAGGGCGAGAAACAGAGGGGCGGAATCAGAGGGGCTGAAACAGAGGGGCTGAAACAGAGGGGCTGAAACAGAGGGCGAGAAGCAGAGGGGCTGAATCAGAGGGGCTGAAACAGAGGGGCTGAAACAGAGGGCGAGAAAAGAGGGGCTGAAACAGAGGGGCTGAAACAGAGGGCGAGAAACAGAGGGGCTGAAACAGAGGGGCTGAAACAGAGGGGCTGAAACAGAGGGGCTGAAACAGAGGGCCAGAAAACGAGGGGCTGAAACAGAGAGCGCGAAACAGAGGGGCTGAAACAGTGGGCGAGAAACAGAGGGGCTGAATCAGAGGGGCTGAATCAGAGGGGCTGAAACAGAGGGGCTGAAACAGAGGGCGAGAAACAGAGGGGCTGAAACAGAGGGCGAGAAACAGAGGGGCTGAAACAGAGGGCGAGAAACAGAGGGGCTGAAACAGAGGGGCTGAAAGAGAAGGGCTGAAACAGAGGGACTGAAACAGAGGGCGAGAAACAGTGGGGCTGAACCAGAGGGGCTGAATCAGAGCGGCTGAAACAGAGGGGCTGAAACAGAGGTCGAGAAACAGAGGGGCTGAAACAGAGGGGAAGAAATGGAGGGGCTGAAACAGAGGGCGAGAAACAGAGGGCGAGAAACAGAGGGGCTGAAACAGAGGGGCTGAAACAGAGGGCGAGAAACAGAGAGGCTGAAACAGAGGGCGAGAAACAGAGGGGCTGAAACAGAGGGCGAGAAACAGAGGGGCGGAATCAGAGGGGCTGAAACATAGGGGCTGAAACAGAGGGGCTGAAACAGAGGGCGAGAAGCAGAGGGGCTGAATCAGAGGGGCTGAAACAGAGGGGCTGAAACAGAGGGCGAGAAAAGAGGGGCTGAAACAGAGGGGCTGAAACAGAGGGCGAGAAACAGAGGGGCTGAAACAGAGGGGCTGAAACAGAGGGGCTGAAACAGAGGGGCTGAAACAGACGGCCAGAAAACGAGGGGCTGAAACAGAGAGCGCGAAACAGAGGGGCTGAAACAGTGGGCGAGAAACAGAGGGGCTGAAACAGAGGGGCTGAAAGAGAAGGGCTGAAACAGAGGGGCTGAAACAGAGGGCGAGAAACAGTGGGGCTGAACCAGAGGGCCTGAATCAGAGCGGTTGAAACAGAGGGGCTGAAACAGAGGGCGAGAAACAGAGGGGCTGAAACAGAGGGGAAGAAATGGAGGGGCTGAAACAGAGGGCGAGAAACAGAGGGCGAGAAACAGAGGGGCTGAAACAGAGGGGCTAAAACAGAGGGCGAGAAACAGAGAGGCTGAAACAGAGGGCGAGAAACAGAGGGGCTGAAACAGAGGGCGAGAAACAGAGGGGCGGAATCAGAGGGGCTGAAACAGAGGGGCTGAAACAGAGGGGCTGAAACAGAGGGCGAGAAGCAGAGGGGCTGAATCAGAGGGGCTGAAACAGAGGGGCTGAAACAGAGGGCGAGAAAAGAGGGGCTGAAACAGAGGGGCTGAAACAGAGGGCGAGAAACAGAGGGGCTGAAACAGAGGGGCTGAAACAGAGGGGCTGAAACAGAGGGGCTGAAACAGAGGGCCAGAAAACGAGGGGCTGAAACAGAGAGCGCGAAACAGAGGGGCTGAAACAGTGGGCGAGAAACAGAGGGGCTGAATCAGAGGGGCTGAATCAGAGGGGCTGAAACAGAGGGGCTGAAACAGAGGGCGAGAAACAGAGGGGCTGAAACAGAGGGCGAGAAACAGAGGGGCTGAAACAGAGGGCGAGAAACAGAGGGGCTGAAACAGAGGGGCAGAAACAGAGGGGCTGAAACCGAGGGCGAGAAACAGAGGGGCTGAAACAGACGGCAAGAAACAGAGGGGCTGAAACAGAGGGGCTGAAACAGAGGGGCTGAAACAGAGGGCGAGAAACAGAGGGGCTGAAACAGAGGGGCTGAATCAGAGGGGCTGTAACAGAGGGGCTGAAACAGAGGGCTAGAAACAGAGGGGCTGAAACAGAGTGCGAGAAACAGAGGGGCTGAAACAGAGGTGCTGAAACAGAGGGGCTGAAACAGAGGGGCTGAAACAGAGGCCGAGAAACAGAGGGGCTGAAACAGAGGGCGAGAAACAGAGGGTCTGAAACAGAGGGGCTGAAACAGAGGGCGTGAAAAAGAGGGGCTGAAACAGAGGGGCTGAAACAGAGGGCGAGAAACAGAGGGGCTGAAACTGCGGGCGAGAAACAGAGGGCAAGAAACAGAGGGGCTGAAACAGAGGAGCTGAAACAGAAGGGCTGAAACAGAGAGCCTGAAACAGAGGGCGAGAAACAGAGGGGCTGAAAGAGAGGGGCTGAATCAGAGGGGCGGAAACAGAGGGGCTGTATCAGAGGGGCTGAAACAGAGGGCGAGAAACAGAGGGGCTGAAACAGAGGGCGAGAAACAGAGGGGCTGAAACAGAGGGGCTGAAACAGAGGGCGAGAAACAGAGGGGCTGAAACAGAGGGCGAGAAACAGAGGGGCTGAAACAGAGGGGCTGAAACAGAGGGGCTGTATCAGAGGGGCTGAAACAGAGGGCGAGAAACAGAGGGGCTGAAACAGATGGCGAGAAACAGAGGGGCTGAATCAGAGGGCGAGAAACAGAGGGGCTGAAACAGAGGGGCTGAAACAGAGGGGCTGAAACAGTGGGCGAGAAACAGAGTGGCTGCAACAGACGGCGAGAAACAGAGGGGCTGATACAGAGGGCGAGAAACAGAGGGGCTGAAACAGAGGGGCTGAAACAGAGGGGCTGAAACAGAGGGCGAGAAACTGAGCGGCTGAAACAGAGGGCGAGAAACAGAGGGGCTGAAACAGAGGGCGAGAAACAGAGGGGCTGAAACAGAGGGGCTGAAACAGAGGGGCTGAAACAGAGGGGCTGAAACAGAGGGCGTGAAACAGAGGGGCTGAAACAGAGGGCGAGAAACAGAGGGGCTCAAACAGAGGGCGAGAAACAGAGGGGCTGAAACAGAGGGGCTGAAACAGAGGGGCTGAAACAGAGGGGCTGAAACAGAGGGCGAGAAAACGAGGGGCTGAAACAGAGAGCGCGAAACAGAGGGGCTGAAACAGTGGGCGAGAAACAGAGGGGCTGAATCAGAGGGGCTGAATCAGAGGGGCTGAAACAGAGGGGCTGAAACAGAGGGCGAGAAACAGAGGGGCTGAAACAGAGGGCGAGAAACAGAGGGGCTGAAACAGAGGGCGAGAAACAGAGGGGCTGAAACAGAGGGGCTGAAAGAGAAGGGCTGAAACAGAGGGACTGAAACAGAGGGCGAGAAACAGTGGGGCTGAACCAGAGGGGCTGAATCAGAGCGGCTGAAACAGAGGGGCTGAAACAGAGGGCGAGAAACAGAGGGGCTGAAACAGAGGGCGAGAAACAGAGGGGCTGAAACAGAGGGGAAGAAATGGAGGGGCTGAAACAGAGGGCGAGAAACAGAGGGCGAGAAACAGAGGGGCTGAAACAGAGGGGCTGAAACAGAGGGCGAGAAACAGAGAGGCTGAAACAGAGGGCGAGAAACAGAGGGGCTGAAACAGAGGGTGAGAAATAGAGGGGCGGAATCAGAGGGGCTGAAACAGAGGGGCTGAAACAGAGGGGCTGAAACAGAGGGCGAGAAACAGAGGGGCTGAAAGAGAGGGGCTGAATCAGAGGGGCGGAAACAGAGGGGCTGTATCAGAGGGGCTGAAACAGAGGGCGAGAAACAGAGGGGCTGAAACAGAGGGCGAGAAAAGAGGGGCTGAAACAGAGGGGCTGAAACAGAGGGCGAGAAACAGAGGGGCTGAAACAGAGGGGCTGAAACAGAGGGGCTGAAACAGAGGGGCTGAAACAGAGGGCCAGAAAACGAGGGGCTGAAACAGAGAGCGCGAAACAGACGGGCTGAAACAGTGGGCGAGAAACAGAGGGGCTGAATCAGAGGGGCTGAATCAGAGGGGCTGAAACAGAGGGGCTGAAACAGAGGGCGAGAAACAGAGGGGCTGAAACAGAGGGCGAGAAACAGAGGGGCTGAAACAGAGGGCGAGAAACAGAGGGGCTGAAACAGAGGGGCTGAAACAGAGGGGCTGAAACCGAGGGCGAGAAACAGAGGGGCTGAAACAGACGGCAAGAAACAGAGGGGCTGAAACAGAGGGGCTGAAACAGAGGGGCTGAAACAGAGGGGCTGAAACAGAGGGCGAGAAACAGAGGGGCTGAAACAGAGGGGCTGAATCAGAGGGGCTGTAACAGAGGGGCTGAAACAGAGGGCTAGAAACAGAGGGGCGGAAACAGAGTGCGAGAAACAGAGGGGCTGAAACAGAGGTGCTGAAACAGAGGGGCTGAAACAGAGGGGCTGAAACAGAGGGCGAGAAACAGAGGGTCTGAAACACAGGGGCTGAAACAGAGGGGCTGAAACAGAGGGGCTGAAACAGAGGGTGAGAAACAGAGGGGCTGAAACAGAGGGCGAGAAACAGAGGGGCTGAAACAGAGGGCGAGAAACAGAGGGGCTGAAACAGAGGGGCTGAAAGAGAAGGGCTGAAACAGAGGGACTGAAACAGAGGGCGAGAAACAGTGGGGCTGAACCAGAGGGGCTGAATCAGAGCGGCTGAAACAGAGGGGCTGAAACAGAGGGCGAGAAACAGAGGGGCTGAAACAGAGGGCGAGAAACAGAGGGGCTGAAACAGAGGGGAAGAAATGGAGGGGCTGAAACAGAGGGCGAGAAACAGAGGGCGAGAAACAGAGGGGCTGAAACAGAGGGGCTGAAACAGAGGGCGAGAAACAGAGAGGCTGAAACAGAGGGCGAGAAACAGAGGGGCTGAAACAGAGGGCGAGAAACAGAGGAGCGGAATCAGAGGGGCTGAAACAGAGGGGCTGAAACAGAGGGGCTGAAACAGAGGGCGAGAAGCAGAGGGGCTGAATCAGAGGGGCTGAAACAGAGGGGCTGAAACAGAGGGCGAGAAAAGAGGGGCTGAAACAGAGGGGCTGAAACAGAGGGCGAGAAACAGAGGGGCTGAAACAGAGGGGCTGAAACAGAGGGGCTGAAACAGAGGGGCTGAAACAGAGGGCCAGAAAACGAGGGGCTGAAACAGAGAGCGCGAAACAGAGGGGCTGAAACAGTGGGCGAGAAACAGAGGGGCTGAATCAGAGGGGCTGAATCAGAGGGGCTGAAACAGAGGGGCTGAAACAGAGGGCGAGAAACAGAGGGGCTGAAACAGAGGGCGAGAAACAGAGGGGCTGAAACAGAGGGCGAGAAACAGAGGGGCTGAAACAGAGGGGCTGAAACAGAGGGGCTGAAACCGAGGGCGAGAAACAGAGGGGCTGAACCAGACGGCAAGAAACAGAGGGGCTGAAACAGAGGGGCTGAAACAGAGGGGCTGAAACAGAGGGCGAGAAACAGAGGGGCTGAAACAGAGGGGCTGAATCAGAGGGGCTGTAACAGAGGGGCTGAAACAGAGGGCTAGAAACAGAGGGGCGGAAACAGAGTGCGAGAAACAGAGGGGCTGAAACAGAGGTGCTGAAACAGAGGGGCTGAAACAGAGGGGCTGAAACAGAGGCCGAGAAACAGAGGGGCTGAAACAGAGGGCGAGAAACAGAGGGTCTGAAACAGAGGGGCTGAAACAGAGGGGCTGAAACAGAGGGCGTGAAAAAGAGGGGCTGAAACAGAGGGGCTGAAACAGAGGGCGAGAAACAGAGGGGCTGAAACTGCGGGCGAGAAACAGAGGGCAAGAAACAGAGGGGCTGAAACAGAGGAGCTGAAACAGACGGGCTGAAACAGAGAGCCTGAAACAGAGGGCGAGAAACAGAGGGGCTGAAAGAGAGGGGCTGAATCAGAGGGGCGGAAACAGAGGGGCTGTATCAGAGGGGCTGAAACAGAGGGCGAGAAACAGAGGGGCTGAAACAGAGGGCGAGAAACAGAGGGGCTGAAACAGTGGGGCTGAAACAGAGGGCGAGAAACAGAGGGGCTGAAACAGAGGGCGAGAAACAGTGGGGCTGAACCAGAGGGGCTGAATCAGAGCGGCTGAAACAGAGGGGCTGAAACAGAGGGCGAGAAACAGAGGGGCTGAAACAGAGGGCGAGAAACAGAGGGGCTGAAACAGAGGGGCTGAAACAGAGGGGAAGAAATGGAGGGGCTGAAACAGAGGGCGAGAAACAGAGGGCGAGAAACAGAGGGGCTGAAACAGAGGGCGAGAAACAGAGAGGCTGAAACAGAGGGCGAGAAACAGAGGGGCTGAAACAGAGGGCGAGAAACAGAGGGGCGGAATCAGAGGGGCTGAAACAGAGGGGCTGAAACAGAGGGGCTGAAACAGAGGGGCTGAAACAGAGGGCGAGAAAAGAGGGGCTGAAACAGAGGGGCTGAAACAGAGGGCGAGAAACAGAGGGGCTGAAACAGAGGGGCTGAAACAGAGGGGCTGAAACAGAGGGGCTGAAACAGAGGGCGAGAAAACGAGGGGCTGAAACAGAGAGCGCGAAACAGAGGGGCTGAAACAGTGGGCGAGAAACAGAGGGGCTGAATCAGAGGGGCTGAATCAGAGGGGCTGAAACAGAGGGGCTGAAACAGAGGGCGAGAAACAGAGGGGCTGAAACAGAGGGCGAGAAACAGAGGGGCTGAAACAGAGGGCGAGAAACAGAGGGGCTGAAACAGAGGGGCTGAAAGAGAAGGACTGAAACAGAGGGACTGAAACAGAGGGCGAGAAACAGTGGGGCTGAACCAGAGGGGCTGAATCAGAGCGGCTGAAACAGAGGGGCTGAAACAGAGGGCGAGAAACAGAGGGGCTGAAACAGAGGGCGAGAAACAGAGGGGCTGAAACAGAGGGGAAGAAATGGAGGGGCTGAAACAGAGGGCGAGAAACAGAGGGCGAGAAACAGAGGGGCTGAATCAGAGGGGCTGAAACAGAGGGCGAGAAACAGAGAGGCTGAAACAGAGGGCGAGAAACAGAGGGGCTGAAACAGAGGGCGAGAAACAGAGGGGCGGAATCAGAGGGGCTGAAACAGAGGGGCTGAAACAGAGGGCTAGAAACAGAGGGGCTGAAACAGAGGGGCTGAAACAGAGGGGCTGAAACAGAGGTGCTGAAACAGAGGGGCTGAAACAGAGGGGCTGAAACAGAGGCCGAGAAACAGAGGGGCTGAAACAGAGGGCGAGAAACAGAGGGTCTGAAACAGAGGGGCTGAAACAGAGGGGCTGAAACAGAGGGCGTGAAAAAGAGGGGCTGAAACAGAGGGGCTGAAACAGAGGGCGAGAAACAGAGGGGCTGAAACTGCGGGCGAGAAACAGAGGGCAAGAAACAGAGGGGCTGAAACAGAGGAGCTGAAACAGACGGGCTGAAACAGAGAGCCTGAAACAGAGGGCGAGAAACAGAGGGGCTGAAAGAGAGGGGCTGAATCAGAGGGGCGGAAACAGAGGGGCTGTATCAGAGGGGCTGAAACAGAGGGCGAGAAACAGAGGGGCTGAAACAGAGGGCGAGAAACAGAGGGGCTGAAACAGAGGGGCTGAAACAGAGGGCGAGAAACAGAGGGGCTGAAACAGAGGGCGAGAAACAGTGGGGCTGAACCAGAGGGGCTGAATCAGAGCGGCTGAAACAGAGGGGCTGAAACAGAGGGCGAGAAACAGAGGGGCTGAAACAGAGGGCGAGAAACAGAGGGGCTGAAACAGAGGGGCTGAAACAGAGGGGAAGAAATGGAGGGGCTGAAACAGAGGGCGAGAAACAGAGGGGCTGAAACAGAGGGGCTGAAACAGAGGGCGAGAAACAGAGAGGCTGAAACAGAGGGCGAGAAACAGAGGGGCTGAAACAGAGGGCGAGAAACAGAGGGGCGGAATCAGAGGGGCTGAAACAGAGGGGCTGAAACAGTGGGGCTGAAACAGAGGGCGAGAAGCAGAGGGGCTGAATCAGAGGGGCTGAAACAGAGGGGCTGAAACAGAGGGCGAGAAAAGAGGGGCTGAAACAGAGGGGCTGAAACAGAGGGCGAGAAACAGAGGGGCTGAAACAGAGGGGCTGAAACAGAGGGGCTGAAACAGAGGGGCTGAAACAGAGGGCGAGAAAACGAGGGGCTGAAACAGAGAGCGCGAAACAGAGGGGCTGAAACAGTGGGCGAGAAACAGAGGGGCTGAATCAGAGGGGCTGAATCAGAGGGGCTGAAACAGAGGGCGAGAAACAGAGGGGCTGAAACAGAGGGCGAGAAACAGAGGGGCTGAAACAGAGGGGCTGAAAGAGAAGGACTGAAACAGAGGGACTGAAACAGAGGGCGAGAAACAGTGGGGCTGAACCAGAGGGGCTGAATCAGAGCGGCTGAAACAGAGGGGCGGAAACAGAGGGCGAGAAACAGAGGGGCTGAAACAGAGGGCGAGAAACAGAGGGGCTGAAACAGAGGGGAAGAAATGGAGGGGCTGAAACAGAGGGCGAGAAACAAAGGGCGAGAAACAGAGGGGCTGAATCAGAGGGGCTGAAACAGAGGGCGAGAAACAGAGAGGCTGAAACAGAGGGCGAGAAACAGAGGGGCTGAAACAGAGGGCGAGAAACAGAGGGGCGGAATCAGAGGGGCTGAAACAGAGGGGCTGAAACAGAGGGGCTGAAACAGAGGGCGAGAAGCAGAGGGGCTGAATCAGAGGGGCTGAAACAGAGGGGCTGAAACAGAGGGCGAGAAAAGAGGGGCTGAAACAGAGGGGCTGAAACAGAGGGCGAGAAACAGAGGGGCTGAAACAGAGCGGCTGAAACAGAGGGGATGAAACAGAGGGGCTGAAACAGAGGGCGAGAAACAGAGGGGCTGAAACAGAGGGCGAGAAACAGAGGGGCTGAAACAGAGGGGAAGAAATGGAGGGGCTGAAACAGAGGGCGAGAAACAGAGGGCGAGAAACAGAGGGGCTGAATCAGAGGGGCTGAAACAGAGGGCGAGAAACAGAGAGGCTGAAACAGAGGGCGAGAAACAGAGGGGCTGAAACAGAGGGCGAGAAACAGAGGGGCGGAATCAGAGGGGCTGAAACAGAGGGGCTGAAACAGAGGGCTAGAAACAGAGGGGCTGAAACAGAGGGGCTGAAACAGAGGGGCTGAAACAGAGGTGCTGAAACAGAGGGGCTGAAACAGAGGGGCTGAAACAGAGGTCGAGAAACAGAGGGGCTGAAACAGAGGGCGAGAAACAGAGGGTCTGAAACAGAGGGGCTGAAACAGAGGGGCTGAAACAGAGGGCGTGAAAAAGAGGGGCTGAAACAGAGGGGCTGAAACAGAGGGCGAGAAACAGAGGGGCTGAAACTGCGGGCGAGAAACAGAGGGCAAGAAACAGAGGGGCTGAAACAGAGGAGCTGAAACAGACGGGCTGAAACAGAGAGCCTGAAACAGAGGGCGAGAAACAGAGGGGCTGAAAGAGAGGGGCTGAATCAGAGGGGCGGAAACAGAGGGGCTGTATCAGAGGGGCTGAAACAGAGGGCGAGAAACAGAGGGGCTGAAACAGAGGGCGAGAAACAGAGGGGCTGAAACAGAGGGGCTGAAACAGAGGGCGAGAAACAGAGGGGCTGAAACAGAGGGCGAGAAACAGTGGGGCTGAACCAGAGGGGCTGAATCAGAGCGGCTGAAACAGAGGGGCTGAAACAGAGGGCGAGAAACAGAGGGGCTGAAACAGAGGGCGAGAAACAGAGGGGCTGAAACAGAGGGGCTGAAACAGAGGGGAAGAAATGGAGGGGCTGAAACAGAGGGCGAGAAACAGAGGGCGAGAAACAGAGGGGCTGAAACAGAGGGCGAGAAACAGAGAGGCTGAAACAGAGGGCGAGAAACAGAGGGGCTGAAACAGAGGGCGAGAAACAGAGGGGCGGAATCAGAGGGGCTGAAACAGAGGGGCTGAAACAGTGGGGCTGAAACAGAGGGCGAGAAGCAGAGGGGCTGAATCAGAGGGGCTGAAACAGAGGGGCTGAAACAGAGGGGGAGAAAAGAGGGGCTGAAACAGAGGGGCTGAAACAGAGGGCGAGAAACAGAGGGGCTGAAACAGAGGGGCTGAAACAGAGGGGCTGAAACAGAGGGGCTGAAACAGAGGGCGAGAAAACGAGGGGCTGAAACAGAGAGCGCGAAACAGAGGGGCTGAAACAGTGGGCGAGAAACAGAGGGGCTGAATCAGAGGGGCTGAATCAGAGGGGCTGAAACAGAGGGCGAGAAACAGAGGGGCTGAAACAGAGGGCGAGAAACAGAGGGGCTGAAACAGAGGGGCTGAAAGAGAAGGACTGAAACAGAGGGACTGAAACAGAGGGCGAGAAACAGTGGGGCTGAACCAGAGGGGCTGAATCAGAGCGGCTGAAACAGAGGGGCGGAAACAGAGGGCGAGAAACAGAGGGGCTGAAACAGAGGGCGAGAAACAGAGGGGCTGAAACAGAGGGGAAGAAATGGAGGGGCTGAAACAGAGGGCGAGAAACAAAGGGCGAGAAACAGAGGGGCTGAATCAGAGGGGCTGAAACAGAGGGCGAGAAACAGAGAGGCTGAAACAGAGGGCGAGAAACAGAGGGGCTGAAACAGAGGGCGAGAAACAGAGGGGCGGAATCAGAGGGGCTGAAACAGAGGGGCTGAAACAGAGGGGCTGAAACAGAGGGCGAGAAGCAGAGGGGCTGAATCAGAGGGGCTGAAACAGAGGGGCTGAAACAGAGGGCGAGAAAAGAGGGGCTGAAACAGAGGGGCTGAAACAGAGGGCGAGAAACAGAGGGGCTGAAACAGAGCGGCTGAAACAGAGGGGATGAAACAGAGGGCGAGAAACAGAGGGGCTGAAACGGAGGGCGAGAAACAGAGGGGCTGAAACAGAGGGGAAGAAATGGAGGGGCTGAAACAGAGGGCGAGAAACAGAGGGCGAGAAACAGAGGGGCTGAAACAGAGGGGCTGAAACAGAGGGCGAGAAACAGAGAGGCTGAAACAGAGGGTGAGAAACAGAGGGGCTGAAACAGAGGGCGAGAAACAGAGGGGCGGAATCAGAGGGGCTGAAACAGAGGGGCTGAAACAGAGGGCTAGAAACAGAGGGCGAGAAGCAGAGGGGCTGAATCAGAGGGGCTGAAACAGAGGGGCTGAAACAGAGGGCGAGAAAAGAGGGGCTGAAACAGAGGGGCTGAAACAGAGGGCGAGAAACAGAGGGGCTGAAACAGAGGGGCTGAAACAGAGGGGCTGAAACAGAGGGGCTGAAACAGAGGGCCAGAAAACGAGGGGCTGAAACAGAGAGAGCGAAACAGAGGGGCTGAAACAGTGGGCGAGAAACAGAGGGGCTGAATCAGAGGGGCTGAATCAGAGGGGCTGAAACAGAGGGGCTGAAACAGAGGGCGAGAAACAGAGGGGCTGAAACAGAGGGCGAGAAACAGAGGGGCTGAAACAAAGGGCGAGAAACAGAGGGGCTGAAACAGAGGGGCTGAAACAGAGGGGCTGAAACCGAGGGCGAGAAACAGAGGGGCTGAAACAGACGGCAAGAAACAGAGGGGCTGAAACAGAGGGGCTGAAACAGAGGGGCTGAAACAGAGGGGCTGAAACAGAGGGCGAGAAACAGTGGGGCTGAAACAGAGGGGCTGAATCAGAGGGGCTGTAACAGAGGGGCTGAAACAGAGGGCTAGAAACAGAGGGGCTGAAACAGAGTGCGAGAAACAGAGGGGCTGAAACAGAGATGCTGAAACAGAGGGGCTGAAACAGAGGGGCTGAAACAGAGGGCGAGAAACAGAGGGTCTGAAACAGAGGGGCTGAAACAGAGGGGCTGAAACAGAGGGCGTGAAAAAGAGGGGCTGAAACAGAGGGGCTGAAACAGAGGGCGAGAAACAGAGGGGCTGAAACTGCGGGCGAGAAACAGAGGGCAAGAAACAGAGGGGCTGAAACAGAGGAGCTGAAACAGACGGGCTGAAACAGAGAGCCTGAAACAGAGGGCGAGAAACAGAGGGGCTGAAAGAGAGGGGCTGAATCAGAGGGGCGGAAACAGAGGGGCTGTATCAGAGTGGCTGAAACAGAGGGCGAGAAACAGAGGGGCTGAAACAGAGGGCGAGAAACAGAGGGGCTGAAACAGAGGGGCTGAAACAGAGGGCGAGAAACAGAGGGGCTGAAACAGAGGGCGAGAAACAGTGGGGCTGAACCAGAGGGGCTGAATCAGAGCGGCTGAAACAGAGGGGCTGAAACAGAGGGCGAGAAACAGAGGGGCTGAAACAGAGGGCGAGAAACAGAGGGGCTGAAACAGAGGGGAAGAAATGGAGGGGCTGAAACAGAGGGCGAGAAACAGAAGGCGAGAAACAGTGGGGCTGAAACAGAGGGGCTGAAACAGAGGGCGAGAAACAGAGAGGCTGAAACAGAGGGCGAGAAACAGAGGGGCTGAAACAGAGGGCGAGAAACAGAGGGGCGGAATCAGAGGGGCTGAAACAGAGGGGCTGAAACAGAGGGGCTGAAACAGAGGGCGAGAAGCAGAGGGGCTGAATCAGAGGGGCTGAAACAGAGGGGCTGAAACAGAGGGCGAGAAAAGAGGGGCTGAAACAGAGGGGCTGAAACAGAGGGCGAGAAACAGAGGGGCTGAAACAGAGGGGCTGAAACAGAGGTGCTGAAACAGAGGGGCTGAAACAGAGGGCGAGAAAACGAGGGGCTGAAACAGAGAGCGCGAAACAGAGGGGCTGAAACAGTGGGCGAGAAACAGAGGGGCTGAATCAGAGGGGCTGAATCAGAGGGGCTGAAACAGAGGGGCTGAAACAGAGGGCGAGAAACAGAGGGGCTGAAACAGAGGGCGAGAAACAGAGGGGCTGAAACAGAGGGGCTGAAAGAGAAGGGCTGAAACAGAGGGACTGAAACAGAGGGCGAGAAACAGTGGGGCTGAACCAGAGGGGCTGAATCAGAGCGGCTGAAACAGAGGGGCTGAAACAGAGGTCGAGAAACAGAGGGGCTGAAACAGAGGGCGAGAAACAGAGGGGCTGAAACAGAGGGGAAGAAATGGAGGGGCTGAAACAGAGGGCGAGAAACAGAGGGCGAGAAACAGAGGGGCTGAAACAGAGGGGCTGAAACAGAGGGCGAGAAACAGAGAGGCTGAAACAGAGGGCGAGAAACAGAGGGGCTGAAACAGAGGGCGAGAAACAGAGGGGCGGAATCAGAGGGGCTGAAACAGAGGGGCTGAAACAGAGGGGCTGAAACAGAGGGCGAGAAGCAGAGGGGCTGAATCAGAGGGGCTGAAACAGAGGGGCTGAAACAGAGGGCGAGAAAAGAGGGGCTGAAACAGAGGGGCTGAAACAGAGGGCGAGAAACAGAGGGGCTGAAACAGAGGGGCTGAAACAGAGGGGCTGAAACAGAGGGGCTGAAACAGAGGGCCAGAAAACGAGGGGCTGAAACAGAGAGCGCGAAACAGAGGGGCTGAAACAGTGGGCGAGAAACAGAGGGGCTGAATCAGAGGGGCTGAATTAGAGGGGCTGAAACAGAGGGGCTGAAACAGAGGGCGAGAAACAGAGGGGCTGAAACAGAGGGCGAGAAACAGAGGGGCTGAAACAGAGGGCGAGAAACAGAGGGGCTGAAACAGAGGGGCTGAAACAGAGGTGCTGAAACCGAGGGCGAGAAACAGAGGGGCTGAAACAGACGGCAAGAAACAGAGGGGCTGAAACAGAGGGGCTGAAACAGAGGGGCTGAAACAGAGGGGCTGAAACAGAGGGCGAGAAACAGAGGGGCTGAAACAGAGGGGCTGAATCAGAGGGGCTGTAACAGAGGGGCTGAAATAGAGGGCTAGAAACAGAGGGGCTGAAACAGAGTGCGAGAAACAGAGGGGCTGAAACAGAGGGCGAGAAACAGAGGGGCTCAAACAGAGGGCGAGAAACAGAGGGGCTGAAACAGAGGGGCTGAAACAGAGGGGCTGAAACAGAGGGGCTGAAACCGAGAGCGAGAAACAGAGGGGCTGAAACAGACGGCAAGAAACAGAGGGGCTGAAACAGAGGGGCTGAAACAGAGGGGCTGAAACATAGGGGCTGAAAGAGAAGGGCTGAAACAGAGGGACTGAAACAGAGGGCGAGAAACAGTGGGGCTGAACCAGAGGGGCTGAATCAGAGCGGCTGAAACAGAGGGGCTGAAACAGAGGGCGAGAAACAGAGGGGCTGAAACAGAGGGCGAGAAACAGAGTGGCTGAAACAGAGGGGAAGAAATGGAGGGGCTGAAACAGAGGGCGAGAAACAGAGGGCGAGAAACAGAGGGGCTGAAACAGAGGGGCTGAAACAGAGGGCGAGAAACAGAGAGGCTGAAACAGAGGGCGAGAAACAGAGGGGCTGAAACAGAGGGCGAGAAACAGAGGGGCGGAATCAGAGGGGCTGAAACAGAGGGGCTGAAACAGAGGGGCTGAAACAGAGGGCGAGAAGCAGAGGGGCTGAATCAGAGGGGCTGAAACAGAGGGGCTGAAACAGAGGGCGAGAAAAGAGGGGCTGAAACAGAGGGGCTGAAACAGAGGGCGAGAAACAGAGGGGCTGAAACAGAGGGGCTGAAACAGAGGGGCTGAAACAGAGGGGCTGAAACAGAGGGCCAGAAAACGAGGGGCTGAAACAGAGAGCGCGAAACAGAGGGGCTGAAACAGTGGGCGAGAAACAGAGGGGCTGAATCAGAGGGGCTGAATCAGAGGGGCTGAAACAGAGGGGCTGAAACAGAGGACGAGAAACAGAGGGGCTGAAACAGAGGGCGAGAAACAGAGGGGCTGAAACAGAGGGCGAGAAACAGAGGGGCTGAAACAGAGGGGCTGAAACAGAGGGGCTGAAACCGAGGGCGAGAAACAGAGGGGCTGAAACAGACGGCAAGAAACAGAGGGGCTGAAACAGAGGGGCTGAAACAGAGGGGCTGAAACAGAGGGGCTGAAACAGAGGGCGAGAAACAGAGGGGCTGAAACAGAGGGGCTGAATCAGAGGGGCTGTAACAGAGGGGCTGAAACAGAGGGCTAGAAACAGAGGGGCGGAAACAGAGTGCGAGAAACAGAGGGGCTGAAACAGAGGTGCTGAAACAGAGGGGCTGAAACAGAGGGGCTGAAATAGAGGCCGAGAAACAGAGGGGCTGAAACAGAGGGCGAGAAACAGAGGGTCTGAAACCGAGGGGCTGAAACAGAGGGGCTGAAACAGAGGGCGTGAAAAAGAGGGGCTGAAACAGAGGGGCTGAAACAGAGGGCGAGAAACAGATGGGCTGAAACTGCGGGCGAGAAACAGAGGGCAAGAAACAGAGGGGCTGAAACAGAGGAGCTGAAACAGAGGGGCGGAATCAGAGGGGCTGAAACAGAGGGGCTGAAACAGAGGGGCTGAAACAGAGGGTGAGAAGCAGAGGGGCTGAATCAGAGGGGCTGAAACAGAGGGGCTGAAACAGAGGGCGAGAAAAGAGGGGCTGAAACAGAGGGGCTGAAACAGAGGGCGAGAAACAGAGGGGCTGAAACAGAGGGGCTGAAACAGAGGGGCTGAAACAGAGGGGCTGAAACAGAGGGCGAGAAAACGAGGGGCTGAAACAGAGAGCGCGAAACAGAGGGGCTGAAACAGTGGGCGAGAAACAGAGGGGCTGAATCAGAGGGGCTGAATCAGCGGGGCTGAAACAGAGGGGCTCAAACAGAGGGCGAGAAACAGAGGGGCTGAAACAGAGGGCGAGAAACAGAGGGGCTGAAACAGAGGGCGAGAAACAGAGGGGCTGAAACAGAGGGGCTGAAAGAGAAGGGCTGAAACAGAGGGACTGAAACAGAGGGCGAGAAACAGTGGGGCTGAACCAGAGGGGCTGAATCAGAGCGGCTGAAACAGAGGGGCTGAAACAGAGGGCGAGAAACAGAGGGGCTGAAACAGAGGGCGAGAAACAGAGGGGCTGAAACAGAGGGGAAGAAATGGAGGGGCTGAAACAGAGGGCGAGAAACAGAGGGCGAGAAACAGAGGGGCTGAAACAGAGGGGCTGAAACAGAGGGCGAGAAACAGAGAGGCTGTAACAGAGGGCGAGAAACAGAGGGGCTGAAACAGAGGGCGAGAAACAGAGGGGCGGAATCAGAGGGGCTGAAACAGAGGGGCTGAAACAGTGGGGCTGAAACAGAGGGCGAGAAGCAGAGGGGCTGAATCAGAGGGGCTGAAACAGAGGGGCTGAAACAGAGGGCGAGAAAAGAGGGGCTGAAACAGAGGGGCTGAAACAGAGGGCGAGAAACAGAGGGGCTGAAACAGAGGGGCTGAAACAGAGGGGCTGAAACAGAGGGGCTGAAACAGAGGGCGAGAAAACGAGGGGCTGAAACAGAGAGCGCGAAACAGAGGGGCTGAAACAGTGGGCGAGAAACAGAGGGGCTGAATCAGAGGGGCTGAATCAGAGGGGCTGAAACAGAGGGGCTGAAACAGAGGGCGAGAAACAGAGGGGCTGAAACAGAGGGGCTGAAACAGAGGGGCTGAAACAGAGGGCGAGAAACAGAGGGGCTGAAACTGCGGGCGAGAAACAGAGGGCAAGAAACAGAGGGGCTGAAACAGAGGAGCTGAAACAGACGGGCTGAAACAGAGAGCCTGAAACAGAGGGCGAGAAACAGAGGGGCTGAAAGAGAGGGGCTGAATCAGAGGGGCGGAAACAGAGGGGCTGTATCAGAGGGGCTGAAACAGAGGGCGAGAAACAGAGGGGCTGAAACAGAGGGCGAGAAACAGAGGGGCTGAAACAGAGGGGCTGAAACAGAGGGCGAGAAACAGAGGGGCTGAAACAGAGGGCGAGAAACAGTGGGGCTGAACCAGAGGGGCTGAATCAGAGCGGCTGAAACAGAGGGGCTGAAACAGAGGGCGAGAAACAGAGGGGCTGAAACAGAGGACGAGAAACAGAGGGGCTGAAACAGAGGGGCTGAAACAGAGGGGAAGAAATGGAGGGGCTGAAACAGAGGGCGAGAAACAGAGGGCGAGAAACAGAGGGGCTGAAACAGAGGGCGAGAAACAGAGAGGCTGAAACAGAGGGCGAGAAACAGAGGGGCTGAAACAGAGGGCGAGAAACAGAGGGGCGGAATCAGAGGGGCTGAAACAGAGGGGCTGAAACAGAGGGGCTGAAACAGAGGGCGAGAAGCAGAGGGGCTGAATCAGAGGGGCTGAAACAGAGGGGCTGAAACAGAGGGCGAGAAAAGAGGGGCTGAAACAGAGGGGCTGAAACAGAGGGCGAGAAACAGAGGGGCTGAAACAGAGGGGCTGAAACAGAGGGGCTGAAACAGAGGGCGAGAAAACGAGGGGCTGAAACAGAGAGCGCGAAACAGAGGGGCTGAAACAGTGGGCGAGAAACAGAGGGGCTGAATCAGAGGGGCTGAATCAGAGGGGCTGAAACAGAGGGGCTGAAACAGAGGGCGAGAAACAGAGGGGCTGAAACAGAGGGCGAGAAACAGAGGGGCTGAAACAGAGGGCGAGAAACAGAGGGGCTGAAACAGAGGGGCTGAAAGAGAAGGGCTGAAACAGAGGGACTGAAACAGAGGGCGAGAAACAGTGGGGCTGAACCAGAGGGGCTGAATCAGAGCGGCTGAAACAGAGGGGCTGAAACAGAGGGCGAGAAACAGAGGGGCTGAAACAGAGGGCGAGAAACAGAGGGGCTGAAACAGAGGGGAAGAAATGGAGGGGCTGAAACAGAGTGCGAGAAACAGAGGGCGAGAAACAGAGGGGCTGAATCAGAGGGGCTGAAACAGAGGGCGAGAAACAGAGAGGCTGAAACAGAGGGCGAGAAACAGAGGGGCTGAAACAGAGGGCGAGAAACAGAGGGGCGGAATCAGAGGGGCTGAAACAGAGGGGCTGAAACAGAGGGGCTGAAACAGAGGGCGAGAAGCAGAGGGGCTGAATCAGAGGGGCTGAAACAGAGGGGCTGAAACAGAGGGCGAGAAAAGAGGGGCTGAAACAGAGGGGCTGAAACAGAGGGCGAGAAACAGAGGGGCTGAAACAGAGCGGCTGAAACAGAGGGGATGAAACAGAGGGCGAGAAACAGAGGGGCTGAAACAGAGGGCGAGAAACAGAGGGGCTGAAACAGAGGGGAAGAAATGGAGGGGCTGAAACAGAGGGCGAGAAACAGAGGGCGAGAAACAGAGGGGCTGAAACAGAGGGGCTGAAACAGAGGGCGAGAAACAGAGAGGCTGAAACAGAGGGCGAGAAACAGAGGGGCTGAAACAGAGGGCGAGAAACAGAGGGGCGGAATCAGAGGGGCTGAAACAGAGGGGCTGAAACAGAGGGGCTGAAACAGAGGGCGAGAAGCAGAGGGGCTGAATCAGAGGGGCTGAAACAGAGGGGCTGAAACAGAGGGCGAGAAAAGAGGGGCTGAAACAGAGGGGCTGAAACAGAGGGCGAGAAACAGAGGGGCTGAAACAGAGGGGCTGAAACAGAGGGGCTGAAACAGAGGGGCTGAAACAGAGGGCCAGAAAACGAGGGGCTGAAACAGAGAGCGCGAAACAGAGGGGCTGAAACAGTGGGCGAGAAACAGAGGGGCTGAATCAGAGGGGCTGAATCAGAGGGGCTGAAACAGAGGGGCTGAAACAGAGGGCGAGAAACAGAGGGGCTGAAACAGAGGGCGAGAAACAGAGGGGCTCAAACAGAGGGCGAGAAACAGAGGGGCTGAAACAGAGGGGCTGAAACAGAGGGGCTGAAACCGAGGGCGAGAAACAGAGGGGCTGAAACAGACGGCAAGAAACAGAGGGGCTGAATCAGAGGGGCTGAAACAGAGGGGCTGAAACAGAGGGGCTGAAACAGAGGGCGAGAAACAGAGGGGCTGAAACAGAGGGGCTGAATCAGAGGGGCTGTAACAGAGGGGCTGAAACAGAGGGCTAGAAACAGAGGGGCTGAAACAGAGTGCGAGAAACAGAGGGGCTGAAACAGAGGTGCTGAAACAGAGGGGCTGAAACAGAGGGGCTGAAACAGAGGCCGAGAAACAGAGGGGCTGAAACAGAGGGGGAGAAACAGAGGGTCTGAAACAGAGGGGCTGAAACAGAGGGGCTGAAACAGAGGGCGTGAAAAAGAGGGGCTGAAACAGAGGGGCTGAAACAGAGGGCGAGAAACAGAGGGGCTGAAACTGCGGGCGAGAAACAGAGGGCAAGAAACAGAGGGGCTGAAACAGAGGAGCTGAAACAGACGGGCTGAAACAGAGAGCCTGAAACAGAGGGCGAGAAACAGAGGGGCTGAAAGAGAGGGGCTGAATCAGAGGGGCGGAAACAGAGGGGCTGTATCAGAGGGGCTGAAACAGAGGGCGAGAAACAGAGGGGCTGAAACAGAGGGCGAGAAACAGAGGGGCTGAAACAGAGGGGCTGAAACAGAGGGCGAGAAACAGTGGGGCTGAACCAGAGGGGCTGAATCAGAGCGGCTGAAACAGAGGGGCTGAAACAGAGGGCGAGAAACAGAGGGGCTGAAACAGAGGGCGAGAAACAGAGGGGCTGAAACAGAGGGGAAGAAATGGAGGGGCTGAAACAGAGGGCGAGAAACAGAGGGCGAGAAACAGAGGGGCTGAAACAGAGGGGCTGAAACAGAGGGCGAGAAACAGAGAGGCTGAAACAGAGGGCGAGAAACAGAGGGGCTGAAACAGAGGGCGAGAAACAGAGGGGCGGAATCAGAGGGGCTGAAACAGAGGGGCTGAAACAGAGGGGCTGAAACAGAGGGCGAGAAGCAGAGGGGCTGAATCAGAGGGGCTGAAACAGAGGGGCTGAAACAGAGGGCGAGAAAAGAGGGGCTGAAACAGAGGGGCTGAAACAGAGGGCGAGAAACAGAGGGGCTGAAACAGAGGGGCTGAAACAGAGGTGCTGAAACAGAGGGGCTGAAACAGAGGGCGAGAAAACGAGGGGCTGAAACAGAGAGCGCGAAACAGAGGGGCTGAAACAGTGGGCGAGAAACAGAGGGGCTGAATCAGAGGGGCTGAATCAGAGGGGCTGAAACAGAGGGGCTGAAACAGAGGGTGAGAAACAGAGGGGCTGAAACAGAGGGCGAGAAACAGAGGGGCTGAAACAGAGGGCGAGAAACAGAGGGGCTGAAACAGAGGGGCTGAAAGAGAAGGGCTGAAACAGAGGGACTGAAACAGAGGGCGAGAAACAGTGGGGCTGAACCAGAGGGGCTGAATCAGAGCGGCTGAAACAGAGGGGCTGAAACAGAGGGCGAGAAACAGAGGGGCTGAAACAGAGGGCGAGAAACAGAGGGGCTGAAACAGAGGGGAAGAAATGGAGGGGCTGAAACAGAGGGCGAAAAACAGAGGGCGAGAAACAGAGGGGCTGAAACAGAGGGGCTGAAACAGAGGGCGAGAAACAGAGAGGCTGAAACAGAGGGCGAGAAACAGAGGGGCTGAAACAGAGGGCGAGAAACAGAGGGGCGGAATCAGAGGGGCTGAAACAGAGGGGCTGAAACAGAGGGGCTGAAACAGAGGGCGAGAAGCAGAGGGGCTGAATCAGAGGGGCTGAAACAGAGGGGCTGAAACAGAGGGCGAGAAAAGAGGGGCTGAAACAGAGGGGCTGAAACAGAGGGCGAGAAACAGAGGGGCTGAAACAGAGGGGCTGAAACAGAGGGGCTGAAACAGAGGGGCTGAAACAGAGGGCCAGAAAACGAGGGGCTGAAACAGAGAGCGCGAAACAGAGGGGCTGAAACAGTGGGCGAGAAACAGAGGGGCTGAATCAGAGGGGCTGAATCAGAGGGGCTGAAACAGAGGGGCTGAAACAGAGGGCGAGAAACAGAGGGGCTGAAACAGAGGGCGAGAAACAGAGGGGCTGAAACAGAGGGGCTGAAACTGAGGGGCTGAAACCGAGGGCGAGAAACAGAGGGGCTGAAACAGACGGCAAGAAACAGAGGGGCTGAAACAGAGGGGCTGAAACAGAGGGGCTGAAACAGAGGGGCTGAAACAGAGGGCGAGAAACAGAGGGGCTGAAACAGAGGGGCTGAATCAGAGGGGCTGTAACAGAGGGGCTGAAACAGAGGGCTAGAAACAGAGGGGCTGAAACAGAGTGCGAGAAACAGAGGGGCTGAAACAGAGGGCGAGAAACAGAGGGGCTGAAACAGAGGGCGAGAAACAGAGGGGCTGAAACAGAGGGCGAGAAACAGAGGGGCTGAAACAGAGGGGCTGAAACAGAGGGGCTGAAACCGAGGTCGAGAAACAGAGGGGCTGAAACAGACGGCAAGAAACAGAGGGGCTGAAACAGAGGGGCTGAAACAGAGGGGCTGAAACAGAGGGGCTGAAACAGAGGGCGAGAAACAGAGGGGCTGAAACAGAGGGGCTGAATCAGAGGGGCTGTAACAGAGGGGCTGAAACAGAGGGCTCGAAACAGAGGGGCTGAAACAGAGGGCGAGAAACAGAGGGGCTGAAACAGAGGGCGAGAAACAGAGGGGCTCAAACAGAGGGCGAGAAACAGAGGGGCTGAAACAGAGGGGCTGAAACAGAGGGGCTGAAACAGAGGGGCTGAAACCGAGGGCGAGAAACAGAGGGGCTGAAACAGACGGCAAGAAACAGAGGGGCTGAAACAGAGGGGCTGAAACAGAGGGGCTGAAACATAGGGGCTGAAAGAGAAGGGCTGAAACAGAGGGACTGAAACAGAGGGCGAGAAACAGTGGGGCTGAACCAGAGGGGCTGAATCAGAGCGGCTGAAACAGAGGGGCTGAAACAGAGGGCGAGAAACAGAGGGGCTGAAACAGAGGGCGAGAAACAGAGTGGCTGAAACAGAGGGGAAGAAATGGAGGGGCTGAAACAGAGGGCGAGAAACAGAGGGTGAGAAACAGAGGGGCTGAAACAGAGGGGCTGAAACAGAGGGCGAGAAACAGAGAGGCTGAAACAGAGGGCGAGAAACAGAGGGGCTGAAACAGAGGGCGAGAAACAGAGGGGCGGAATCAGAGGGGCTGAAACAGAGGGGCTGAAACAGAGGGGCTGAAACAGAGGGCGAGAAGAAGAGGGGCTGAATCAGAGGGGCTGAAACAGAGGGGCTGAAACAGAGGGCGAGAAAAGAGGGGCTGAAACAGAGGGGCTGAAACAGAGGGCGAGAAACAGAGGGGCTGAAACAGAGGGGCTGAAACAGAGGGGCTGAAACAGAGGGGCTGAAACAGAGGGCGAGAAAACGAGGGGCTGAAACAGAGAGCGCGAAACAGAGGGGCTGAAACAGTGGGCGAGAAACAGAGGGGCTGAATCAGAGGGGCTGAATCAGAGGGGCTGAAACAGAGGGGCTGAAACAGAGGGCGAGAAACAGAGGGGCTGAAACAGAGGGCGAGAAACAGAGGGGCTGAAACAGAGGGCGAGAAACAGAGGGGCGGAATCAGAGGGGCTGAAACAGAGGGGCTGAAACAGAGGGGCTGAAACAGAGGGCGAGAAGCAGAGGGGCTGAATCAGAGGGGCTGAAACAGAGGGGCTGAAACAGAGGGCGAGAAAAGAGGGGCTGAAACAGAGGGGCTGAAACAGAGGGCGAGAAACAGAGGGGCTGAAACAGAGGGGCTGAAACAGAGGGGCTGAAACAGAGGGGCTGAAACAGAGGGCCAGAAAACGAGGGGCTGAAACAGAGAGCGCGAAACAGAGGGGCTGAAACAGTGGGCGAGAAACAGAGGGGCTGAATCAGAGGGGCTGAATCAGAGGGGCTGAAACAGAGGGGCTGAAACAGAGGGCGAGAAACAGAGGGGCTGAAACAGAGGGCGAGAAACAGAGGGGCTGAAACAGAGGGCGAGAAACAGAGGGGCTGAAACAGAGGGGCTGAAACAGAGGGGCTGAAACCGAGGTCGAGAAACAGAGGGGCTGAAACAGACGGCAAGAAACAGAGGGGCTGAAACAGAGGGGCTGAAACAGAGGGGCTGAAACAGAGGGGCTGAAACAGAGGGCGAGAAACAGAGGGGCTGAAACAGAGGGGCTGAATCAGAGGGGCTGTAACAGAGGGGCTGAAACAGAGGGCTCGAAACAGAGGGGCTGAAACAGAGGGCGAGAAACAGAGGGGCTGAAACAGAGGGCGAGAAACAGAGGGGCTCAAACAGAGGGCGAGAAACAGAGGGGCTGAAACAGAGGGGCTGAAACAGAGGGGCTGAAACAGAGGGGCTGAAACCGAGGGCGAGAAACAGAGGGGCTGAAACAGACGGCAAGAAACAGAGGGGCTGAAACAGAGGGGCTGAAACAGAGGGGCTAAAACATAGGGGCTGAAAGAGAAGGGCTGAAACAGAGGGACTGAAACAGAGGGCGAGAAACAGTGGGGCTGAACCAGAGGGGCTGAATCAGAGCGGCTGAAACAGAGGGGCTGAAACAGAGGGCGAGAAACAGAGGGGCTGAAACAGAGGGCGAGAAACAGAGTGGCTGAAACAGAGGGGAAGAAATGGAGGGGCTGAAACAGAGGGCGAGAAACAGAGGGTGAGAAACAGAGGGGCTGAAACAGAGGGGCTGAAACAGAGGGCGAGAAACAGAGAGGCTGAAACAGAGGGCGAGAAACAGAGGGGCTGAAACAGAGGGCGAGAAACAGAGGGGCGGAATCAGAGGGGCTGAAACAGAGGGGCTGAAACAGAGGGGCTGAAACAGAGGGCGAGAAGAAGAGGGGCTGAATCAGAGGGGCTGAAACAGAGGGGCTGAAACAGAGGGCGAGAAAAGAGGGGCTGAAACAGAGGGGCTGAAACAGAGGGCGAGAAACAGAGGGGCTGAAACAGAGGGGCTGAAACAGAGGGGCTGAAACAGAGGGGCTGAAACAGAGGGCGAGAAAACGAGGGGCTGAAACAGAGAGCGCGAAACAGAGGGGCTGAAACAGTGGGCGAGAAACAGAGGGGCTGAATCAGAGGGGCTGAATCAGAGGGGCTGAAACAGAGGGGCTGAAACAGAGGGCGAGAAACAGAGGGGCTGAAACAGAGGGCGAGAAACAGAGGGGCTGAAACAGAGGGCGAGAAACAGAGGGGCTGAAACAGAGGGGCTGAAACAGAGGGGCTGAAACCGAGGGCGAGAAACAGAGGGGCTGAAACAGACGGCAAGAAACAGAGGGGCTGAAACAGAGGGGCTGAAACAGAGGGGCTGAAACAGAGGGGCTGAAACAGAGGGCGAGAAACAGAGGGGCTGAAACAGAGGGGCTGAATCAGAGGGGCTGTAACAGAGGGGCTGAAACAGAGGGCTAGAAACAGAGGGGCTGAAACAGAGTGCGAGAAACAGAGGGGCTGAAACAGAGGTGCTGAAACAGAGGGGCTGAAACAGAGGCCGAGAAACAGAGGGGCTGAAACAGACGGCGAGAAACAGAGGGTCTGAAACCGAGGGGCTGAAACAGAGGGGCTGAAACAGAGGGCGTGAAAAAGAGGGTCTGAAACAGAGGGGCTGAAACAGAGGGCGAGAAACAGATGGGCTGAAACTGCGGGCGAGAAACAGAGGGCAAGAAACAGAGGGGCTGAAACAGAGGAGCTGAAACAGAGGGGCGGAATCAGAGGGGCTGAAACAGAGGGGCTGAAACAGAGGGGCTGAAACAGAGGGCGAGAAGCAGAGGGGCTGAATCAGAGGGGCTGAAACAGAGGGGCTGAAACAGAGGGCGAGAAAAGAGGGGCTGAAACAGAGGGGCTGAAACAGAGGGCGAGAAACAGAGGGGCTGAAACAGAGGGGCTGAAACAGAGGGGCTGAAACAGAGGGGCTGAAACAGAGGGCGAGAAAACGAGGGGCTGAAACAGAGAGCGCGAAACAGAGGGGCTGAAACAGTGGGCGAGAAACAGATGGGCTGAATCAGAGGGGCTGAATCAGAGGGGCTGAAACAGAGGGGCTGAAACAGAGGGCGAGAAACAGAGGGGCTGAAACAGAGGGCGAGAAACAGAGGGGCTGAAACAGAGGGCGAGAAACAGAGGGGCTGAAACAGAGGGGCTGAAAGAGAAGGGCTGAAACAGAGGGACTGAAACAGAGGGCGAGAAACAGTGGGGCTGAACCAGAGGGGCTGAATCAGAGCGGCTGAAACAGAGGGGCTGAAACAGAGTGCGAGAAACAGAGGGGCTGAAACAGAGGGCGAGAAACAGAGGGGCTCAAACAGAGGGTGAGAAACAGAGGGGCTGAAACAGAGGGGCTGAAACAGAGGGGCTGAAACAGAGGGGCTGAAACCGAGGGCGAGAAACAGAGGGGCTGAAACAGACGGCAAGAAACAGAGGGGCTGAAACAGAGGGGCTGAAACAGAGGGGCTGAAACATAGGGGCTGAAAGAGAAGGGCTGAAACAGAGGGACTGAAACAGAGGGCGAGAAACAGTGGGGCTGAACCAGAGGGGCTGAATCAGAGCGGCTGAAACAGAGGGGCTGAAACAGAGGGCGAGAAACAGAGGGGCTGAAACAGAGGGCGAGAAACAGAGTGGCTGAAACAGAGGGGAAGAAATGGAGGGGCTGAAACAGAGGGCGAGAAACAGAGGGCGAGAAACAGAGGGGCTGAAACAGAGGGGCTGAAACAGAGGGCGAGAAACAGAGAGGCTGAAACAGAGGGCGAGAAACAGAGGGGCTGAAACAGAGGGCGAGAAACAGTGGGGCGGAATCAGAGGGGCTGAAACAGAGGGGCTGAAACCGAGGAGCTGAAACAGAGGGCGAGAAGCAGAGGGGCGGAATCAGAGGGGCTGAAACAGAGGGGCTGAAACAGAGGGCGAGAAAAGAGGGGCTGAAACAGAGGGGCTGAAACAGAGGGCGAGAAACAGAGGGGCTGAAACAGAGGGGCTGAAACAGAGGGGCTGAAACAGAGGGGCTGAAACAGAGGGCCTGAAAACGAGGGGCTGAAACAGAGAGCGCGAAACAGAGGGGCTGAAACAGTGGGCGAGAAACAGAGGGGCTGAATCAGAGGGGCTGAATCAGAGGGGCTGAAACAGAGGGGCTGAAACAGAGGGCGAGAAACAGAGGGGCTGAAACAGAGGGCGAGAAACAGAGGGGCTGAAACAGAGGGCGAGAAACAGAGGGGCTGAAACAGAGGGGCTGAAACAGAGGGGCTGAAACCGAGGGCGAGAAACAGAGGGGCTGAAACAGACGGCAAGAAACAGAGGGGCTGAAACAGAGGGGCTGAAACAGAGGGGCTGAAACAGAGGGGCTGAAACAGAGGGCGAGAAACAGAGGGGCTGAAACAGAGGGGCTGAATCAGAGGGGCTGTAACAGAGGGGCTGAAACAGAGGGCTAGAAACAGAGGGGCTGAAACAGAGTGCGAGAAACAGAGGGGCTGAAACAGAGGTGCTGAAACAGAGGGGCTGAAACAGAGGGGCTGAAACAGAGGCCGAGAAACAGAGGGGCTGAAACAGAGGGCGAGAAACAGAGGGTCTGAAACAGAGGGGCTGAAACAGAGGGGCTGAAACAGAGGGCGTGAAAAAGAGGGGCTGAAACAGAGGGGCTGAAACAGAGGGCGAGAAACAGAGGGGCTGAAACTGCGGGCGGGAAACAGAGGGCAAGAAACAGAGGGGCTGAAACAGAGGAGCTGAAACAGACGGGCTGAAACAGAGAGCCTGAAACAGAGGGCGAGAAACAGAGGGGCTGAAACAGAGGGGCTGTATCAGAGGGTCTGAAACAGAGGGCGAGAAACAGAGGGGCTGAAACAGAGGGCGAGAAACAGAGGGGCTGAAACAGAGGGGCTGAAACAGAGGGCGAGAAACAGAGGGGCTGAAACAGAGGGCGAGAAACAGTGGGGCTGAACCAGAGGGGCTGAATCAGAGCGGCTGAAACAGAGGGGCTGAAACAGAGGGCGAAAAACAGAGGGGCTGAAACAGAGGGCGAGAAACAGAGGGGCTGAAACAGAGGGGTTGAAACAGAGGGGCTGAATCAGAGGGGCTGAAACAGAGGTGCTGAATCAGAGGGGCTGAAACAGAGGGCGAGAAACAGAGGGGCTGAAACTGAGGGCGAAAAACAGAGTGGCTGAAACAGAGGGCGAGAAACAGTGGGGCTGAAACAGAGAGCGCGAAACAGAGGGGCTGAAACAGAGGGGCTGAAACAGAGGGGCTGAAACAGAGGGGCTAAATCAGAGGGGCTGAAACAGAGGGCGAGAAACAGAGGGGCTGAAATAGAGGGCGAGAAACAGAGGGGCTGAAACAGAGGGGCTGAAACAGAGGGGCTGAAACCGACGGCGAGAAACAGAGGGGCTGAAGCAGACCGCAAGAAACAGAGGAGCTGAAACAGAGGGGCTGAAACAGAGGGGCTGAAACAGAGGGCGAGAAACAGAGAGGCTGAAACAGAGGGCGAGAAACAGAGGGGCTGAAACAGAGGGCGAGAAACAGAGGGGCGGAATCAGAGGGGCTGAAACAGAGGGGCTGAAACAGAGGGGCTGAAACAGAGGGCGAGAAGCAGAGGGGCTGAATCAGAGGGGCTGAAACAGAGGGGCTGAAACAGAGGGCGAGAAAAGAGGGGCTGAAACAGAGGGGCTGAAACAGAGGGCGAGAAACAGAGGGGCTGAAACAGAGGGGCTGAAACAGAGGGGCTGAAACAGAGGGGCTGAAACAGAGGGCCTGAAAACGAGGGGCTGAAACAGAGAGCGCGAAACAGAGGGGCTGAAACAGTGGGCGAGAAACAGAGGGGCTGAATCAGAGGGGCTGAATCAGAGGGGCTGAAACAGAGGGGCTGAAACAGAGGGCGAGAAACAGAGGGGCTGAAACAGAGGGCGAGAAACAGAGGGGCTGAAACAGAGGGCGAGAAACAGAGGGGCTGAAACAGAGGGGCTGAAACAGAGGGGCTGAAACCGAGGGCGAGAAACAGAGGGGCTGAAACAGACGGCAAGAAACAGAGGGGCTGAAACAGAGGGGCTGAAACAGAGGGGCTGAAACAGAGGGGCTGAAACAGAGGGCGAGAAACAGAGGGGCTGAAACAGAGGGGCTGAATCAGAGGGGCTGTAACAGAGGGGCTGAAACAGAGGGCTAGAAACAGAGGGGCTGAAACAGAGTGCGAGAAACAGAGGGGCTGAAACAGAGGTGCTGAAACAGAGGGGCTGAAACAGAGGGGCTGAAACAGAGGCCGAGAAACAGAGGGGCTGAAACAGAGGGCGAGAAACAGAGGGTCTGAAACAGAGGGGCTGAAACAGAGGGGCTGAAACAGAGGGCGTGAAAAAGAGGGGCTGAAACAGAGGGGCTGAAACAGAGGGCGAGAAACAGAGGGGCTGAAACTGCGGGCGGGAAACAGAGGGCAAGAAACAGAGGGGCTGAAACAGAGGAGCTGAAACAGACGGGCTGAAACAGAGAGCCTGAAACAGAGGGCGAGAAACAGAGGGGCTGAAACAGAGGGGCTGTATCAGAGGGTCTGAAACAGAGGGCGAGAAACAGAGGGGCTGAAACAGAGGGCGAGAAACAGAGGGGCTGAAACAGAGGGGCTGAAACAGAGGGCGAGAAACAGAGGGGCTGAAACAGAGGGCGAGAAACAGTGGGGCTGAACCAGAGGGGCTGAATCAGAGCGGCTGAAACAGAGGGGCTGAAACAGAGGGCGAAAAACAGAGGGGCTGAAACAGAGGGCGAGAAACAGAGGGGCTGAAACAGAGGGGAAGAAATGGAGGGGCTGAAACAGAGGGCGAGAAACAGAGGGCGAGAAACAGAGGGGCTGAAACAGAGGGGCTGAAACAGAGGGCGAGAAACAGAGAGGCTGAAACAGAGGGCGAGAAACAGAGGGGCGGAATCAGAGGGGCTGAAACAGAGGGGCTGAAACAGAGGGGCTGAAACAGAGGGCGAGAAGCAGAGGGGCTGAATCAGAGGGGCTGAAACAGAGGGGCTGAAACAGAGGGCGAGAAAAGAGGGGCTGAAACAGAGGGGCTGAAACAGAGGGCGAGAAACAGAGGGGCTGAAACAGAGGGGCTGAAACAGAGGGGCTGAAACAGAGGGGCTGAAACAGAGGGCGAGAAAACGAGGGGCTGAAACAGAGAGCGCGAAACAGAGGGGCTGAAACAGTGGGCGAGAAACAGAGGGGCTGAATCAGAGGGGCTGAATCAGAGGGGCTGAAACAGAGGGGCTGAAACAGAGGGCGAGAAACAGAGGGGCTGAAACAGAGGGCGAGAAACAGAGGGGCTGAAACAGTGGGCGAGAAACAGAGGGGCTGAAACAGAGGGGCTGAATGAGAAGGGCTGAAACAGAGGGACTGAAACAGAGGGCGAGAAACAGTGGGGCTGAACCAGAGGGGCTGAATCAGAGCGGCTGAAACAGAGGGGCTGAAACAGAGGGCGAGAAACAGAGGGGCTGAAACAGAGGGCGAGAAACAGAGGGGCTGAAACAGAGGGGAAGAAATGGAGGGGCTGAAACAGAGGGCGAAAAACAGAGGGCGAGAAACAGAGGGGCTGAAACAGAGGGGCTGAAACAGAGGGCGAGAAACAGAGAGGCTGAAACAGAGGGCGAGAAACAGAGGGGCTGAAACAGAGGGCGAGAAACAGAGGGGCGGAATCAGAGGGGCTGAAACAGAGGGGCTGAAACAGAGGGGCTGAAACAGAGGGCGAGAAGCAGAGGGGCTGAATCAGAGGGGCTGAAACAGAGGGGCTGAAACAGAGGGCGAGAAAAGAGGGGCTGAAACAGAGGGGCTGAAACAGAGGGCGAGAAACAGAGGGGCTGAAACAGAGGGGCTGAAACAGAGGGGCTGAAACAGAGGGGCTGAAACAGAGGGCCAGAAAACGAGGGGCTGAAACAGAGAGCGCGAAACAGAGGGGCTGAAACAGTGGGCGAGAAACAGAGGGGCTGAATCAGAGGGGCTGAATCAGAGGGGCTGAAACAGAGGGGCTGAAACAGAGGGCGAGAAACAGAGGGGCTGAAACAGAGGGCGAGAAACAGAGGGGCTGAAACAGAGGGGCTGAAACTGAGGGGCTGAAACCGAGGGCGAGAAACAGAGGGGCTGAAACAGACGGCAAGAAACAGAGGGGCTGAAACAGAGGGGCTGAAACAGAGGGGCTGAAACAGAGGGGCTGAAACAGAGGGCGAGAAACAGAGGGGCTGAAACAGAGGGGCTGAATCAGAGGGGCTGTAACAGAGGGGCTGAAACAGAGGGCTAGAAACAGAGGGGCTGCAACAGAGTGCGAGAAACAGAGGGGCTGAAACAGAGGGCGAGAAACAGAGGGGCTCAAACAGAGGGCGAGAAACAGAGGGGCTGAAACAGAGGGGCTGAAACAGAGGGGCTGAAACAGAGGGGCTGAAACCGAGGGCGAGAAACAGAGGGGCTGAAACAGACGGCAAGAAACAGAGGGGCTGAAACAGAGGGGCTGAAACAGAGGGGCTGAAACATAGGGGCTGAAAGAGAAGGGCTGAAACAGAGGGACTGAAACAGAGGGCGAGAAACAGTGGGGCTGAACCAGAGGGGCTGAATCAGAGCGGCTGAAACAGAGGGGCTGAAACAGAGGGCGAGAAACAGAGGGGCTGAAACAGAGGGCGAGAAACAGAGTGGCTGAAACAGAGGGGAAGAAATGGAGGGGCTGAAACCGAGGGCGAGAAACAGAGGGCGAGAAACAGAGGGGCTGAAACAGAGAGGCTGAAACAGAGGGCGAGAAACAGAGGGGCTGAAACAGAGGGCGAGAAACAGAGGGGCTGAATCAGAGGGGCTGAATCAGAGGGGCTGAAACAGAGGGGCTGAAACAGAGGGCGAGAAACAGAGGGGCTGAAACAGAGGGCGAGAAACAGAGGGGCTGAAACAGAGGGCGAGAAACAGAGGGGCTGAAACAGAGGGGCTGAAACAGAGGGGCTGAAACCGAGGGCGAGAAACAGAGGGGCTGAAACAAACGGCAAGAAACAGAGGGGCTGAAACAGAGGGGCTGAAACAGAGGGGCTGAAACAGAGGGGCTGAAACAGAGGGCGAGAAACAGAGGGGCTGAAACAGAGGGGCTGAATCAGAGGGGCTGTAACAGAGGGGCTGAAACAGAGGGCTAGAAACAGAGGGGCTGAAACAGAGTGCGAGAAACAGAGGGGCTGAAACAGAGGTGCTGAAACAGAGGGGCTGAAACAGAGGGGCTGAAACAGAGGCCGAGAAACAGAGGGGCTGAAACAGAGGGCGAGAAACAGAGGGTCTGAAACAGAGGGGCTGAAACAGAGGGGCTGAAACAGAGGGCGTGAAAAAGAGGGGCTGAAACAGAGGGGCTGAAACAGAGGGCGAGAAACAGAGGGGCTGAAACTGCGGGCGAGAAACAGAGGGCAAGAAACAGAGGGGCTGAAACAGAGGAGCTGAAACAGACGGGCTGAAACAGAGAGCCTGAAACAGAGGGCGAGAAACAGAGGGGCTGAAAGAGAGGGGCTGAATCAGAGGGGCGGAAACAGAGGGGCTGTATCAGAGGGGCTGAAACAGAGGGCGAGAAACCGAGGGGCTGAAACAGAGGGCGAGAAACAGAGGGGCTGAAACAGAGGGGCTGAAACAGAGGGCGAGAAACAGAGGGGCTGAAACAGAGGGCGAGAAACAGAGGGGCTGAAACAGAGGGGCTGAAACAGAGGGGCTGTATCAGAGGGGCTGAAACAGAGGGCGAGAAACAGAGGAGCTGAAACAGAGGGCGAGAAACAGAGGGGCTGAATCAGAGGGCGAGAAACAGAGGGGCTGAAACAGAGGGGCTGAAACAGAGGGGCTGAAACAGAGGGGCTGAAACAGAGGGCGTGAAACAGAGGGGCTGAAACAGAGGGCGAGAAACAGAGGGGCTCAAACAGAGGGCGAGAAACAGAGGGGCTGAAACAGAGGGGCTGAAACAGAGGGGCTGAAACAGAGGGCGAGAAACAGAGGGGCTGTATCAGAGGGGCTGAATCAGACGGGCTGAAACAGAGGGGCTGAAACAGAGGGCGAGAAACAAAGGGGCTGAAACAGCGGGCGAGAAACAGATGGCGAGAAACAGAGGGGCTGAAACAGAGGGGCTGAAATAGACGGGCTGAAACAGAGAGCCTGAAACAGAGGGCGAGAAACGGAGGGGCTGAAACAGAGGGCGAACAACAGAGGGGCTGAAACAGAGGGCGAGAAACACAGGGGCTGAAACAGAGGGTGAGAAACTGAGGGCGAGAAACAGAGGGACTGAAACAGAGGGGTTGAAACAGAGGGGCTGAATCAGAGGGGCTGAAACAGAGGTGCTGAATCAGAGGGGCTGAAACAGAGGGCGAGAAACAGAGGGGCTGAAACTGAGGGCGAAAAACAGAGGGGCTGAAACAGAGGGCGAGAAACAGAGGGGCTGAAACAGAGAGCGCGAAACAGAGGGGCTGAAACAGAGGGGCTGAAACAGAGGGGCTGAAACAGAGGGGCTAAATCAGAGGGGCTGAAACAGAGGGCGAGAAACAGAGGGGCTGAAATAGAGGGCGAGAAACAGAGGGGCTGAAACAGAGGGGTTGAAACAGAGGGCGAGAAAGAGAGGGGCTGAAACAGAGGGCGAGTAACAGAGGGGCTGAAACAGAGGGACAGAAACAAAGGGGCTGAAAGAGAAGGGCTGAAACAGAGGGACAGAAACAGAGGGCGAGAAACAGTGGGGCTGAACCAGAGGGGCTGAATCAGAGCGGCTGAAACAGAGGGGCTGAAACAGAGTGCGAGAAACAGAGGGGCTGAAACAGAGGGGCTGAAACAGAGGGGCTGAAACAGAGGGGCTGAAACAGAGGGCCAGAAAACGAGGGGCTGAAACAGAGAGCGCGAAACAGAGGGGCTGAAACAGTGGGCGAGAAACAGAGGGGCTGAATCAGAGGGGCTGAATCAGAGGGGCTGAAACAGAGGGGCTGAAACAGAGGGCGAGAAACAGAGGGGCTGAAACAGAGGGCGAGAAACAGAGGGGCTGAAACAGAGGGCGAGAAACAGAGGGGCTGAAACAGAGGGGCTGAAACAGAGGGGCTGAAACCGAGGGCGAGAAACAGAGGGGCTGAAACAGACGGCAAGAAACAGAGGGCCTGAAACAGAGGGGCTGAAACAGAGGGGCTGAAACAGAGGGGCTGAAACAGAGGGCGAGAAACAGAGGGGCTGAAACAGAGGGGCTGAATCAGAGGGGCTGTAACAGAGGGGCTGAAACAGAGGGCTAGAAACAGAGGGGCTGAAACAGAGTGCGAGAAACAGAGGGGCTGAAACAGAGGTGCTGAAACAGAGGGGCTGAAACAGAGGGGCTGAAACAGAGGCCGAGAAACAGAGGGGCTGAAACAGAGGGCGAGAAACAGAGGGTCTGAAACAGAGGGGCTGAAACAGAGGGGCTGAAACAGAGGGCGTGAAAAAGAGGGGCTGAAACAGAGGGGCTGAAACAGAGGGCGAGAAACAGAGGGGCTGAAACTGCGGGCGAGAAACAGAGGGCAAGAAACAGAGGGGCTGAAACAGAGGAGCTGAAACAGACGGGCTGAAACAGAGAGCCTGAAACAGAGGGCGAGAAACAGAGGGGCTGAAAGAGAGGGGCTGAATCAGAGGGGCGGAAACAGAGGGGCTGTATCAGAGGGGCTGAAACAGAGGGCGAGAAACAGAGGGGCTGAAACAGAGGGCGAGAAACAGAGGGGCTGAAACAGAGGGGCTGAAACAGAGGGCGAGAAACAGAGGGGCTGAAACAGAGGGCGAGAAACAGAGGGGCTGAAACAGAGGGGCTGAAACAGAGGGGCTGTATCAGAGGGGCTGAAACAGAGGGCGAGAAACAGAGGAGCTGAAACAGAGGGCGAGAAACAGAGGGGCTGAATCAGAGGGCGAGAAACAGAGGGGCTGAAACAGAGGGGCTGAAACAGAGGGGCTGAAACAGAGGGGCTGAAACAGAGGGGCTGAAACAGAGGGCGAGAAACTGAGCGGCTGAAACAGAGGGCGAGAAACAGAGGGGCTGAAACAGAGGGCGAGAAACAGAGGGGCTGAAACAGAGGGGCTGAAACAGAGGGGCTGAAACAGAGGGGCTGAAACAGAGGGCGTGAAACAGAGGGGCTGAAACAGAGGGCGAGAAACAGAGGGGCTGAAACAGAGGGCGAGAAACAGAGGGGCTGAAACAGAGGGGCTGAAACAGAGGGGCTGAAACAGAGGGCGAGAAACAGAGGGGCTGTATCAGAGGGGCTGAATCAGAGGGGCTGAAACAGAGGGGCTGAAACAGAGGGCGAGAAACAAGGGGGCTGAAACAGCGGGCGAGAAACAGATGGCGAGAAACAGAGGGGCTGAAACAGAGGGGTTGAAACAGAGGGGCTGAATCAGAGGGGCTGAAACAGAGGTGCTGAATCAGAGGGGCTGAAACAGAGGGCGAGAAACAGAGGGGCTGAAACTGAGGGCGAAAAACAGAGGGGCTGAAACAGAGGGCGAGAAACAGAGGGGCTGAAACAGAGAGCGCGAAACAGAGGGGCTGAAACAGAGGGGCTGAAACAGAGGGGCTGAAACAGAGGGGCTAAATCAGAGGGGCTGAAACAGAGGGCGAGAAACAGAGGGGCTGAAATAGAGGGCGAGAAACAGAGGGGCTGAAACAGAGGGGCTGAAACAGAGGGGCTGAAACAGAGGGCGAGAAACAGAGGGGCTGAAACAGAGGGCGAGTAACAGAGGGGCTGAAACAGAGGGCGATAAACAGAGGGACAGAAACAAAGGGGCTGAAAGAGAAGGGCTGAAACAGAGGGACTGAAACAGAGGGCGAGAAACAGTGGGGCTGAACCAGAGGGGCTGAATCAGAGCGGCTGAAACAGAGGGGCTGAAACAGAGTGCGAGAAACAGAGGGGCTGAAACAGATGGGCTGAAACAGAGGGGCTGAAACAGAGGGGCTGAAACAGAGGGCCAGAAAACGAGGGGCTGAAACAGAGAGCGCGAAACAGAGGGGCTGAAACAGTGGGCGAGAAACAGAGGGGCTGAATCAGAGGGGCTGAATCAGAGGGGCTGAAACAGAGGGGCTGAAACAGAGGGCGAGAAACAGAGGGGCTGAAACAGAGGGCGAGAAACAGAGGGGCTGAAACAGAGGGCGAGAAACAGAGGGGCTGAAACAGAGGGGCTGAAACAGAGGGGCTGAAACCGAGGGCGAGAAACAGAGGGGCTGAAACAGACGGCAAGAAACAGAGGGCCTGAAACAGAGGGGCTGAAACAGAGGGGCTGAAACAGAGGGGCTGAAACAGAGGGCGAGAAACAGAGGGGCTGAAACAGAGGGGCTGAATCAGAGGGGCTGTAACAGAGGGGCTGAAACAGAGGGCTAGAAACAGAGGGGCTGAAACAGAGTGCGAGAAACAGAGGGGCTGAAACAGAGGTGCTGAAACAGAGGGGCTGAAACAGAGGGGCTGAAACAGAGGCCGAGAAACAGAGGGGCTGAAACAGAGGGCGAGAAACAGAGGGTCTGAAACAGAGGGGCTGAAACAGAGGGGCTGAAACAGAGGGCGTGAAAAAGAGGGGCTGAAACAGAGGGGCTGAAACAGAGGGCGAGAAACAGAGGGGCTGAAACTGCGGGCGAGAAACAGAGGGCAAGAAACAGAGGGGCTGAAACAGAGGAGCTGAAACAGACGGGCTGAAACAGAGAGCCTGAAACAGAGGGCGAGAAACAGAGGGGCTGAAAGAGAGGGGCTGAATCAGAGGGGCGGAAACAGAGGGGCTGTATCAGAGGGGCTGAAACAGAGGGCGAGAAACAGAGGGGCTGAAACAGAGGGCGAGAAACAGAGGGGCTGAAACAGAGGGGCTGAAACAGAGGGCGAGAAACAGAGGGGCTGAAACAGAGGGCGAGAAACAGAGGGGCTGAAACAGAGGGGCTGAAACAGAGGGGCTGTATCAGAGGGGCTGAAACAGAGGGCGAGAAACAGAGGAGCTGAAACAGAGGGCGAGAAACAGAGGGGCTGAATCAGAGGGCGAGAAACAGAGGGGCTGAAACAGAGGGGCTGAAACAGAGGGGCTGAAACAGTGGGCGAGAAACAGAGTGGCTGCAACAGACGGCGAGAAACAGAGGGGCTGAAACAGAGGGCGAGAAACAGAGGGGCTGAAACAGAGGGGCTGAAACAGAGGGGCTGAAACAGAGGGGCTGAAACAGAGGGCGAGAAACTGAGCGGCTGAAACAGAGGGCGAGAAACAGAGGGGCTGAAACAGAGGGCGAGAAACAGAGGGGCTGAAACAGAGGGGCTGAAACAGAGGGGCTGAAACAGAGGGGCTGAAACAGAGGGCGTGAAACAGAGGGGCTGAAACAGAGGGAGAGAAACAGAGGGGCTGAAACAGTGGGCGAGAAACAGAGTGGCTGCAACAGACGGCGAGAAACAGAGGGGCTGAAACAGAGGGCGAGAAACAGAGGGGCTGAAACAGAGGGGCTGAAACAGAGGGGCTGAAACAGAGGGGCTGAAACAGAGGGCGAGAAACTGAGCGGCTGAAACAGAGGGCGAGAAACAGAGGGGCTGAAACAGAGGGCGAGAAACAGAGGGGCTGAAACAGAGGGGCTGAAACAGAGGGGCTGAAACAGAGGGGCTGAAACAGAGGGCGTGAAACAGAGGGGCTGAAACAGAGCGTGAGAAACAGAGGGGCTCAAACAGAGGGCGAGAAACAGAGGGGCTGAAACAGAGGGGCTGAAACAGAGGGGCTGAAACAGAGGGGCTGAAACAGAGGGCGAGAAACAAAGGGGCTGAAACAGCGGGCGAGAAACAGATGGCGAGAAACAGAGGGGCTGAAACAGAGGGGCTGAAACAGACGGGCTGAAACAGAGAGCCTGAAACAGAGGGCGAGAAACGGAAGGGCTGAAACAGAGGGCGAACAACAGAGGGGCTGAAACAGAGGGCGAGAAACACCGGGGCTGAAACAGAGGGTGAGAAACTGAGGGCGAGAAACAGAGGGACTGAAACAGAGGGGTTGAAACAGAGGGGCTGAATCAGAGGGGCTGAAACAGAGGTGCTGAATCAGAGGGGCTGAAACAGAGGGCGAGAAACAGAGGGGCTGAAACTGAGGGCGAAAAACAGAGTGGCTGAAACAGAGGGCGAGAAACAGTGGGGCTGAAACAGAGAGCGCGAAACAGAGGGGCTGAAACAGAGGGGCTGAAACAGAGGGGCTGAAACAGAGGGGCTAAATCAGAGGGGCTGAAACAGAGGGCGAGAAACAGAGGGGCTGAAATAGAGGGCGAGAAACAGAGGGGCTGAAACAGAGGGGCTGAAACAGAGGGGCTGAAACAGAGGGCGAGAAAGAGAGGGGCTGAAACAGAGGGCGAGTAACAGAGGGGCTGAAACAGAGGGCGATAAACAGAGGGACAGAAACAAAGGGGCTGAAAGAGAAGGGCTGAAACAGAGGGACTGAAACAGAGGGCGAGAAACAGTGGGGCTGAACCAGAGGGGCTGAATCAGAGCGGCTGAAACAGAGGGGCTGAAACAGAGGGCGAGAAACAGAGGGGCTGAAACAGAGGGCGAGAAACAGAGGGGCTGAAACAGAGGGGAAGAAATGGAGGGGCTGAAACAGAGGGCGAGAAACAGAGGGCGAGAAACAGAGGGGCTGAAACAGAGGGGCTGAAACAGAGGGCGAGAAACAGAGAGGCTGAAACAGAGGGCGAGAAACAGAGGGGCTGAAACAGAGGGCGAGAAACAGAGGGGCGGAATCAGAGGGGCTGAAACAGAGGGGCTGAAACAGAGGAGCTGAAACAGAGGGCGAGAAGCAGAGGGGCGGAATCAGAGGGGCTGAAACAGAGGGGCTGAAACAGAGGGCGAGAAAAGAGGGGCTGAAACAGAGGGGCTGAAACAGAGGGCGAGAAACAGAGGGGCTGAAACAGGGGGGCTGAAACAGAGGGGCTGAAACAGAGGGGCTGAAACAGAGGGAGAGAAACAGAGGGGCTGAAACAGAGAGCGCGAAACAGAGGGGCTGAAACAGTGGGCGAGAAACAGAGGGGCTGAATCAGAGGGGCTGAATCAGAGGGGCTGAAACAGACGGGCTGAAACAGAGGGCGAGAAACAGAGGGGCTGAAACAGAGGGCGAGAAACAGAGGGGCTGAAACAGAGGGCGAGAAACAGAGGGGCTGAAACAGAGTGGCTGAAACAGAGGGGCTGAAACCGACGGCGAGAAACAGAGGGGCTGAAGCAGACGGCAAGAAACAGAGGAGCTGAAACAGAGGGGCTGAAACAGAGGGGCTGAAACATAGGCGCTGAAAGAGAAGGGCTGAAACAGAGGGACTGAAACAGAGGGCGAGAAACAGTGGGGCTGAACCAGAGGGGCTGAATCAGAGCAGCTGAAACAGAGGGGCTGAAACAGAGGGCGAGAAACAGAGGGGCTGAAACAGAGGGCGAGAAACAGAGGGGCTGAAACAGAGGGGAAGAAATGGAGGGGCTGAAACAGAGGGCGAGAAACAGAGGGCGAGAAACAGAGGGGCTGAAACAGAGGGGCTGAAACAGAGGGCGAGAAACAGAGAGGCTGAAACAGAGGGCGAGAAACAAAGGGGCTGAAACAGAGGGCGAGAAACAGAGGGGCGGAATCAGAGGGGCTGAAACAGAGGGGCTGAAACAGAGGGGCTGAAACAGAGGGCGAGAAGCAGAGGGGCTGAATCAGAGGGGCTGAAACAGAGGGGCTGAAACAGAGGGCGAGAAAAGAGGGGCTGAAACAGAAGGGCTGAAACAGAGGGGCTGAAACAGAGGGGCTGAAACAGAGGGGCTGAAACAGAGGGCGAGAAACAGAGGGGCTGAAACAGAGGGGCTGAATCAGAGGGGCTGAAACAGAGGGGCTGAAACAGAGGGCTAGAAACAGAGGGGCTGAAACAGAGGGCGAGAAACAGAGGGGCTGAAACAGAGGTGCTGAAACAGAGGGGCTGAAACAGAGGGGCTGAAACAGAGGCCGAGAAACAGAGGGGCTGAAACAGAGGGCGAGAAACAGAGGGGCTGAAACAGAGGGGCTGAAACAGAGGGGCTGAAAAAGAGGGCGTGAAAAAGAGGGGCTGAAACAGAGGGGCTGAAACAGAGGGCGAGAAACAGAGGGGCTGAAAATGCGGGCGAGAAACAGAGGGCGAGAAACAGAGGGGCTGAAACAGAGGAGCTGAAACAGACGGGCTGAAACAGAGAGCCTGAAACAGAGGGCGAGAAACAGAGGGGCTGAAAGAGAGGGGCTGAATCAGAGGGGCGGAAACAGAGGGGCTGTATCAGAGGGGCTGAAACAGAGGGCGAGAAACAGAGGGGCTGAAACAGAGGGCGAGAAACAGAGGGGCTGAAACAGAGGGGCTGAAACAGAGGGCGAGAAACAGGGGGGCTGAAACACGGGGCGTGAAACAGAGGGGCTGAAACAGAGGGGCGGGAAACAGAGGGGCTGAATCAGAGGGGCTGAAACAGAGGGGCTGAATCAGAGGGGCTGAAACAGAGGGCGAGAAACAGAGGGGCTGAAACAGAGGGGCTGAAACAGAGGGGCTGTATCAGAGGGGCTGAAACAGACGGGCTGAAACAGAGAGCCTGAAACAGAGGGCGAGAAACGGAAGGGCTGAAACAGAGGGCGAACAACAGAGGGGCTGAAACAGAGGGCGAGAAACACCGGGGCTGAAACAGAGGGTGAGAAACTGAGGGCGAGAAACAGAGGGACTGAAACAGAGGGGTTGAAACAGAGGGGCTGAATCAGAGGGGCTGAAACAGAGGTGCTGAATCAGAGGGGCTGAAACAGAGGGCGAGAAACAGAGGGGCTGAAACTGAGGGCGAAAAACAGAGTGGCTGAAACAGAGGGCGAGAAACAGTGGGGCTGAAACAGAGAGCGCGAAACAGAGGGGCTGAAACAGAGGGGCTGAAACAGAGGGGCTGAAACAGAGGGGCTAAATCAGAGGGGCTGAAACAGAGGGCGAGAAACAGAGGGGCTGAAATAGAGGGCGAGAAACAGAGGGGCTGAAACAGAGGGGCTGAAACAGAGGGGCTGAAACCGACGGCGAGAAACAGAGGGGCTGAAGCAGACCGCAAGAAACAGAGGAGCTGAAACAGAGGGGCTGAAACAGAGGGGCTGAAACAGAGGGCGAGAAACAGAGAGGCTGAAACAGAGGGCGAGAAACAGAGGGGCTGAAACAGAGGGCGAGAAACAGAGGGGCGGAATCAGAGGGGCTGAAACAGAGGGGCTGAAACAGAGGGGCTGAAACAGAGGGCGAGAAGCAGAGGGGCTGAATCAGAGGGGCTGAAACAGAGGGGCTGAAACAGAGGGCGAGAAAAGAGGGGCTGAAACAGAGGGGCTGAAACAGAGGGCGAGAAACAGAGGGGCTGAAACAGAAGGGCTGAAACAGAGGGGCTGAAACAGAGGGGCTGAAACAGAGGGCCAGAAAACGAGGGGCTGAAACAGAGAGCGCGAAACAGAGGGGCTGAAACAGTGGGCGAGAAACAGAGGGGCTGAATCAGAGGGGCTGAATCAGAGGGGCTGAAACAGAGGGGCTGAAACAGAGGGCGAGAAACAGAGGGGCTGAAACAGAGGGCGAGAAACAGAGGGGCTTAAACAGAGGGGCTGAAACAGAGGGGCTGAAACAGAGGGGCTGAAACAGAGGGCGTGAAACAGAGGGGCTGAAACAGAGGGAGAGAAACAGAGGGGCTCAAACAGAGGGCGAGAAACAGAGGGGCTGAAACAGAGGGGCTGAAACAGAGGGGCTGAAACAGAGGGCGAGAAACAGAGGGGCTGAAATAGAGGGCGAGAAACAGAGGGGCTGAAACAGAGGGGCTGAAACAGAGGGGCTGAAACAGAGGGCGAGAAAGAGAGGGGCTGAAACAGAGGGCGAGTAACAGAGGGGCTGAAACAGAGGGCGATAAACAGAGGGACAGAAACAAAGGGGCTGAAAGAGAAGGGCTGAAACAGAGGGACTGAAACAGAGGGCGAGAAACAGTGGGGCTGAACCAGAGGGGCTGAATCAGAGCGGCTGAAACAGAGGGGCTGAAACAGAGGGCGAGAAACAGAGGGGCTGAAACAGAGGGCGAGAAACAGAAGGGCTGAAACAGAGGGGCTGAAACAGAGGGCGAGAAAAGAGGGGCTGAAACAGAGGGGCTGAAACAGAGGGCGAGAAACAGAGGGGCTGAAACAGGGGGGCTGAAACAGAGGGGCTGAAACAGAGGGGCTGAAACAGAGGGAGAGAAACAGAGGGGCTGAAACAGAGAGCGCGAAACAGAGGGGCTGAAACAGTGGGCGAGAAACAGAGGGGCTGAATCAGAGGGGCTGAATCAGAGGGGCTGAAACAGACGGGCTGAAACAGAGGGCGAGAAACAGAGGGGCTGAAACAGAGGGCGAGAAACAGAGGGGCTGAAACAGAGGGCGAGAAACAGAGGGGCTGAAACAGAGGGGCTGAAACAGAGGGGCTGAAACCGACGGCGAGAAACAGAGGGGCTGAAGCAGACGGCAAGAAACAGAGGAGCTGAAACAGAGGGGCTGAAACAGAGGGGCTGAAACATAGGCGCTGAAAGAGAAGGGCTGAAACAGAGGGACTGAAACAGAGGGCGAGAAACAGTGGGGCTGAACCAGAGGGGCTGAATCAGAGCGGCTGAAACAGAGGGGCTGAAACAGAGGGCGAGAAACAGAGGGGCTGAAACAGAGGGCGAGAAACAGAGGGGCTGAAACAGAGGGGAAGAAATGGAGGGGCTGAAACAGAGGGCGAGAAACAGAGGGCGAGAAACAGAGGGGCTGAAACAGAGGGGCTGAAACAGAGGGCGAGAAACAGAGAGGCTGAAACAGAGGGCGAGAAACAGAGGGGCTGAAACAGAGGGCGAGAAACAGAGGGGCGGAATCAGAGGGGCTGAAACAGAGGGGCTGAAACAGAGGGGCTGAAACAGAGGGCGAGAAGCAGAGGGGCTGAATCAGAGGGGCTGAAACAGAGGGGCTGAAACAGAGGGCGAGAAAAGAGGGGCTGAAACAGAGGGGCTGAAACAGAGGGCGAGAAACAGAGGGGCTGAAACAGAAGGGCTGAAACAGAGGGGCTGAAACAGAGGGGCTGAAACAGAGGGCCAGAAAACGAGGGGCTGAAACAGAGAGCGCGAAACAGAGGGGCTGAAACAGTGGGCGAGAAACAGAGGGGCTGAATCAGAGGGGCTGAATCAGAGGGGCTGAAACAGAGGGGCTGAAACAGAGGGCGAGAAACAGAGGGGCTGAAACAGAGGGCGAGAAACAGAGGGGCTTAAACAGAGGGGCTGAAACAGAGGGGCTGAAACCGAGGGCGAGAAACAGAGGGGCTGAAACAGACGGCAATAAACAGAGGGGCTGAAACAGAGGGGCTGAAACAGAGGGGCTGAAACAGAGGGGCTGAAACAGAGGGCGAGAAACAGAGGGGCTGAAACAGAGGGGCTGAATCAGAGGGGCTGAAACAGAGGGGCTGAAACAGAGGGCTAGAAACAGAGGGGCTGAAACAGAGGGCGAGAAACAGAGGGGCTGAAACTGCGGGCGAGAAACAGAGGGCAAGAAACAGAGGGGCTGAAACAGAGGAGCTGAAACAGAGGGGCTGAAACCGACGGCGAGAAACAGAGGGGCTGAAGCAGACGGCAAGAAACAGAGGAGCTGAAACAGAGGGGCTGAAACAGAGGGGCTGAAACATAGGCGCTGAAAGAGAAGGGCTGAAACAGAGGGCGAGAAACAGTGGGGCTGAACCAGAGGGGCTGAATCAGAGCGGCTGAAACAGAGGGGCTGAAACAGAGGGCGAGAAACAGAGGGGCTGAAACAGAGGGCGAGAAACAGAGGGGCTGAAACAGAGGGGAAGAAATGGAGGGGCTGAAACAGAGGGCGAGAAACAGAGGGCGAGAAACAGAGGGGCTGAAACAGAGGGGCTGAAACAGAGGGCGAGAAACAGAGAGGCTGAAACAGAGGGCGAGAAACAGAGGGGCTGAAACAGAGGGCGAGAAACAGAGGGGCGGAATCAGAGGGGCTGAAACAGAGGGGCTGAAACAGAGGGGCTGAAACAGAGGGCGAGAAGCAGAGGGGCTGAATCAGAGGGGCTGAAACAGAGGGGCTGAAACAGAGGGCGAGAAAAGAGGGGCTGAAACAGAGGGGCTGAAACAGAGGGCGAGAAACAGAGGGGCTGAAACAGAAGGGCTGAAACAGAGGGGCTGAAACAGAGGGGCTGAAACAGAGGGCCAGAAAACGAGGGGCTGAAACAGAGAGCGCGAAACAGAGGGGCTGAAACAGTGGGCGAGAAACAGAGGGGCTGAATCAGAGGGGCTGAATCAGAGGGGCTGAAACAGAGGGGCTGAAACAGAGGGCGAGAAACAGAGGGGCTGAAACAGAGGGCGAGAAACAGAGGGGCTTAAACAGAGGGGCTGAAACAGAGGGGCTGAAACAGAGGGGCTGAAACAGAGGGCGAGAAGCAGAGGGGCTGAATCAGAGGGGCTGAAACAGAGGGGCTGAAACAGAGGGCGAGAAAAGAGGGGCTGAAACAGAGGGGCTGAAACAGAGGGCGAGAAACAGAGGGGCTGAAACAGAAGGGCTGAAACAGAGGGGCTGAAACAGAGGGGCTGAAACAGAGGGCCAGAAAACGAGGGGCTGAAACAGAGAGCGCGAAACAGAGGGGCTGAAACAGTGGGCGAGAAACAGAGGGGCTGAATCAGAGGGGCTGAATCAGAGGGGCTGAAACAGAGGGGCTGAAACAGAGGGCGAGAAACAGAGGGGCTGAAACAGAGGGCGAGAAACAGAGGGGCTGAAACAGAGGGGCTGAAACAGAGGGGCTGAAACCGACGGCGAGAAACAGAGGGGCTGAAGCAGACGGCAAGAAACAGAGGAGCTGAAACAGAGGGGCTGAAACAGAGGGGCTGAAACATAGGCGCTGAAAGAGAAGGGCTGAAACAGAGGGACTGAAACAGAGGGCGAGAAACAGTGGGGCTGAACCAGAGGGGCTGAATCAGAGCGGCTGAAACAGAGGGGCTGAAACAGAGGGCGAGAAACAGAGGGGCTGAAACAGAGGGCGAGAAACAGAGGGGCTGAAACAGAGGGGAAGAAATGGAGGGGCTGAAACAGAGGGCGAGAAACAGAGGGCGAGAAACAGAGGGGCTGAAACAGAGGGGCTGAAACAGAGGGCGAGAAACAGAGAGGCTGAAACAGAGGGCGAGAAACAGAGGGGCTGAAACAGAGGGCGAGAAACAGAGGGGCGGAATCAGAGGGGCTGAAACAGAGGGGCTGAAACAGAGGGGCTGAAACAAAGGCGAGAAGCAGAGGGGCTGAATCAGAGGGGCTGAAACAGAGGGGCTGAAACAGAGGGGCTGAAACAGAGGGGCTGAAACAGAGGGCGAGAAACAGAGGGGCTGAAACAGAAGGGCTGAAACAGAGGGGCTGAAACAGAGGGGCTGAAACAGAGGGCCAGAAAACGAGGGGCTGAAACAGAGAGCGCGAAACAGAGGGGCTGAAACAGTGGGCGAGAAACAGAGGGGCTGAATCAGAGGGGCTGAATCAGAGGGGCTGAAACAGAGGGGCTGAAACAGAGGGCGAGAAACAGAGGGGCTGAAACAGAGGGCGAGAAACAGAGGGGCTTAAACAGAGGGGCTGAAACAGAGGGGCTGAAACCGAGGGCGAGAAACAGAGAGGCTGAAACAGACGGCAAGAAACAGAGGGGCTGAAACAGAGGGGCTGAAACAGAGGGGCTGAAACAGAGGGCGAGAAACAGAGGGGCTGAAACAGAGGGGCTGAATCAGAGGGGCTGAAACAGAGGGGCTGAAACAGAGGGCTAGAAACAGAGGGGCTGAAACAGAGGGCGAGAAACAGAGGGGCTGAAACTGCGGGCGAGAAACAGAGGGCAAGAAACAGAGGGGCTGAAACAGAGGAGCTGAAACAGAGGGGCTGAAACCGACGGCGAGAAACAGAGGGGCTGAAGCAGACGGCAAGAAACAGAGGAGCTGAAACAGAGGGGCTGAAACAGAGGGGCTGAAACATAGGCGCTGAAAGAGAAGGGCTGAAACAGAGGGACTGAAACAGAGGGCGAGAAACAGTGGGGCTGAACCAGAGGGGCTGAATCAGAGCGGCTGAAACAGAGGGGCTGAAACAGAGGGCGAGAAACAGAGGGGCTGAAACAGAGGGCGAGAAACAGAGGGGCTGAAACAGAGGGGAAGAAATGGAGGGGCTGAAACAGAGGGCGAGAAACAGAGGGCGAGAAACAGAGGGGCTGAAACAGAGGGGCTGAAACAGAGGGCGAGAAACAGAGAGGCTGAAACAGAGGGCGAGAAACAGAGGGGCTGAAACAGAGGGCGAGAAACAGAGGGGCGGAATCAGAGGGGCTGAAACAGAGGGGCTGAAACAGAGGGGCTGAAACAGAGGGCGAGAAGCAGAGGGGCTGAATCAGAGGGGCTGAAACAGAGGGGCTGAAACAGAGGGCGAGAAAAGAGGGGCTGAAACAGAGGGGCTGAAACAGAGGGCGAGAAACAGAGGGGCTGAAACAGAAGGGCTGAAACAGAGGGGCTGAAACAGAGGGCCAGAAAACGAGGGGCTGAAACAGAGAGCGCGAAACAGAGGGGCTGAAACAGTGGGCGAGAAACAGAGGGGCTGAATCAGAGGGGCTGAATCAGAGGGGCTGAAACAGAGGGGCTGAAACAGAGGGCGAGAAACAGAGGGGCTGAAACAGAGGGCGAGAAACAGAGGGGCTTAAACAGAGGGGCTGAAACAGAGGGGCTGAAACAGAGGGGCTGAAACAGAGGGCGAGAAGCAGAGGGGCTGAATCAGAGGGGCTGAAACAGAGGGGCTGAAACAGAGGGCGAGAAAAGAGGGGCTGAAACAGAGGGGCTGAAACAGAGGGCGAGAAACAGAGGGGCTGAAACAGAAGGGCTGAAACAGAGGGGCTGAAACAGAGGGGCTGAAACAGAGGGCCAGAAAACGAGGGGCTGAAACAGAGAGCGCGAAACAGAGGGGCTGAAACAGTGGGCGAGAAACAGAGGGGCTGAATCAGAGGGGCTGAATCAGAGGGGCTGAAACAGAGGGGCTGAAACAGAGGGCGAGAAACAGAGGGGCTGAAACAGAGGGCGAGAAACAGAGGGGCTTAAACAGAGGGGCTGAAACAGAGGGGCTGAAACAGAGGGGCTGAAACAGAGGGCGAGAAGCAGAGGGGCTGAATCAGAGGGGCTGAAACAGAGGGGCTGAAACAGAGGGCGAGAAAAGAGGGGCTGAAACAGAGGGGCTGAAACAGAGGGCGAGAAACAGAGGGGCTGAAACAGAAGGGCTGAAACAGAGGGGCTGAAACAGAGGGGCTGAAACAGAGGGCCAGAAAACGAGGGGCTGAAACAGAGAGCGCGAAACAGAGGGGCTGAAACAGTGGGCGAGAAACAGAGGGGCTGAATCAGAGGGGCTGAATCAGAGGGGCTGAAACAGAGGGGCTGAAACAGAGGGCGAGAAACAGAGGGGCTGAAACAGAGGGCGAGAAACAGAGGGGCTGAAACAGAGGGGCTGAAACAGAGGGGCTGAAACCGACGGCGAGAAACAGAGGGGCTGAAGCAGACGGCAAGAAACAGAGGAGCTGAAACAGAGGGGCTGAAACAGAGGGGCTGAAACATAGGCGCTGAAAGAGAAGGGCTGAAACAGAGGGACTGAAACAGAGGGCGAGAAACAGTGGGGCTGAACCAGAGGGGCTGAATCAGAGCGGCTGAAACAGAGGGGCTGAAACAGAGGGCGAGAAACAGAGGGGCTGAAACAGAGGGCGAGAAACAGAGGGGCTGAAACAGAGGGGAAGAAATGGAGGGGCTGAAACAGAGGGCGAGAAACAGAGGGCGAGAAACAGAGGGGCTGAAACAGAGGGGCTGAAACAGAGGGCGAGAAACAGAGAGGCTGAAACAGAGGGCGAGAAACAGAGGGGCTGAAACAGAGGGCGAGAAACAGAGGGGCGGAATCAGAGGGGCTGAAACAGAGGGGCTGAAACAGAGGGGCTGAAACAGAGGGCGAGAAGCAGAGGGGCTGAATCAGAGGGGCTGAAACAGAGGGGCTGAAACAGAGGGCGAGAAAAGAGGGGCTGAAACAGAGGGGCTGAAACAGAGGGCGAGAAACAGAGGGGCTGAAACAGAAGGGCTGAAACAGAGGGGCTGAAACAGAGGGGCTGAAACAGAGGGCCAGAAAACGAGGGGCTGAAACAGAGAGCGCGAAACAGAGGGGCTGAAACAGTGGGCGAGAAACAGAGGGGCTGAATCAGAGGGGCTGAATCAGAGGGGCTGAAACAGAGGGGCTGAAACAGAGGGCGAGAAACAGAGGGGCTGAAACAGAGGGCGAGAAACAGAGGGGCTTAAACAGAGGGGCTGAAACAGAGGGGCTGAAACAGAGGGGCTGAAACAGAGGGCGAGAAGCAGAGGGGCTGAATCAGAGGGGCTGAAACAGAGGGGCTGAAACAGAGGGCGAGAAAAGAGGGGCTGAAACAGAGGGGCTGAAACAGAGGGCGAGAAACAGAGGGGCTGAAACAGAAGGGCTGAAACAGAGGGGCTGAAACAGAGGGGCTGAAACAGAGGGCCAGAAAACGAGGGGCTGAAACAGAGAGCGCGAAACAGAGGGGCTGAAACAGTGGGCGAGAAACAGAGGGGCTGAATCAGAGGGGCTGAATCAGAGGGGCTGAAACAGAGGGGCTGAAACAGAGGGCGAGAAACAGAGGGGCTGAAACAGAGGGCGAGAAACAGAGGGGCTGAAACAGAGGGGCTGAAACAGAGGGGCTGAAACCGACGGCGAGAAACAGAGGGGCTGAAGCAGACGGCAAGAAACAGAGGAGCTGAAACAGAGGGGCTGAAACAGAGGGGCTGAAACATAGGCGCTGAAAGAGAAGGGCTGAAACAGAGGGACTGAAACAGAGGGCGAGAAACAGTGGGGCTGAACCAGAGGGGCTGAATCAGAGCGGCTGAAACAGAGGGGCTGAAACAGAGGGCGAGAAACAGAGGGGCTGAAACAGAGGGCGAGAAACAGAGGGGCTGAAACAGAGGGGAAGAAATGGAGGGGCTGAAACAGAGGGCGAGAAACAGAGGGCGAGAAACAGAGGGGCTGAAACAGAGGGGCTGAAACAGAGGGCGAGAAACAGAGAGGCTGAAACAGAGGGCGAGAAACAGAGGGGCTGAAACAGAGGGCGAGAAACAGAGGGGCGGAATCAGAGGGGCTGAAACAGAGGGGCTGAAACAGAGGGGCTGAAACAAAGGCGAGAAGCAGAGGGGCTGAATCAGAGGGGCTGAAACAGAGGGGCTGAAACAGAGGGGCTGAAACAGAGGGGCTGAAACAGAGGGCGAGAAGCAGAGGGGCTGAATCAGAGGGGCTGAAACAGAGGGGCTGAAACAGAGGGCGAGAAAAGAGGGGCTGAAACAGAGGGGCTGAAACAGAGGGCGAGAAACAGAGGGGCTGAAACAGAAGGGCTGAAACAGAGGGGCTGAAACAGAGGGGCTGAAACAGAGGGCCAGAAAACGAGGGGCTGAAACAGAGAGCGCGAAACAGAGGGGCTGAAACAGTGGGCGAGAAACAGAGGGGCTGAATCAGAGGGGCTGAATCAGAGGGGCTGAAACAGAGGGGCTGAAACAGAGGGCGAGAAACAGAGGGGCTGAAACAGAGGGCGAGAAACAGAGGGGCTTAAACAGAGGGGCTGAAACAGAGGGGCTGAAACAGAGGGGCTGAAACAGAGGGCGAGAAGCAGAGGGGCTGAATCAGAGGGGCTGAAACAGAGGGGCTGAAACAGAGGGCGAGAAAAGAGGGGCTGAAACAGAGGGGCTGAAACAGAGGGCGAGAAACAGAGGGGCTGAAACAGAAGGGCTGAAACAGAGGGGCTGAAACAGAGGGGCTGAAACAGAGGGCCAGAAAACGAGGGGCTGAAACAGAGAGCGCGAAACAGAGGGGCTGAAACAGTGGGCGAGAAACAGAGGGGCTGAATCAGAGGGGCTGAATCAGAGGGGCTGAAACAGAGGGGCTGAAACAGAGGGCGAGAAACAGAGGGGCTGAAACAGAGGGCGAGAAACAGAGGGGCTTAAACAGAGGGGCTGAAACAGAGGGGCTGAAACAGAGGGGCTGAAACAGAGGGCGAGAAGCAGAGGGGCTGAATCAGAGGGGCTGAAACAGAGGGGCTGAAACAGAGGGCGAGAAAAGAGTGGCTGAAACAGAGGGGCTGAAACAGAGGGCGAGAAACAGAGGGGCTGAAACAGAAGGGCTGAAACAGAGGGGCTGAAACAGAGGGGCTGAAACAGAGGGCCAGAAAACGAGGGGCTGAAACAGAGAGCGCGAAACAGAGGGGCTGAAACAGTGGGCGAGAAACAGAGGGGCTGAATCAGAGGGGCTGAATCAGAGGGGCTGAAACAGAGGGGCTGAAACAGAGGGCGAGAAACAGAGGGGCTGAAACAGAGGGCGAGAAACAGAGGGGCTGAAACAGAGGGGCTGAAACAGAGGGGCTGAAACCGACGGCGAGAAACAGAGGGGCTGAAGCAGACGGCAAGAAACAGAGGAGCTGAAACAGAGGGGCTGAAACAGAGGGGCTGAAACATAGGCGCTGAAAGAGAAGGGCTGAAACAGAGGGACTGAAACAGAGGGCGAGAAACAGTGGGGCTGAACCAGAGGGGCTGAATCAGAGCGGCTGAAACAGAGGGGCTGAAACAGAGGGCGAGAAACAGAGGGGCTGAAACAGAGGGCGAGAAACAGAGGGGCTGAAACAGAGGGGAAGAAATGGAGGGGCTGAAACAGAGGGCGAGAAACAGAGGGCGAGAAACAGAGGGGCTGAAACAGAGGGGCTGAAACAGAGGGCGAGAAACAGAGAGGCTGAAACAGAGGGCGAGAAACAGAGGGGCTGAAACAGAGGGCGAGAAACAGAGGGGCGGAATCAGAGGGGCTGAAACAGAGGGGCTGAAACAGAGGGGCTGAAACAGAGGGCGAGAAGCAGAGGGGCTGAATCAGAGGGGCTGAAACAGAGGGGCTGAAACAGAGGGCGAGAAAAGAGGGGCTGAAACAGAGGGGCTGAAACAGAGGGCGAGAAACAGAGGGGCTGAAACAGAAGGGCTGAAACAGAGGGGCTGAAACAGAGGGGCTGAAACAGAGGGCCAGAAAACGAGGGGCTGAAACAGAGAGCGCGAAACAGAGGGGCTGAAACAGTGGGCGAGAAACAGAGGGGCTGAATCAGAGGGGCTGAATCAGAGGGGCTGAAACAGAGGGGCTGAAACAGAGGGCGAGAAACAGAGGGGCTGAAACAGAGGGCGAGAAACAGAGGGGCTTAAACAGAGGGGCTGAAACAGAGGGGCTGAAACCGAGGGCGAGAAACAGAGAGGCTGAAACAGACGGCAAGAAACAGAGGGGCTGAAACAGAGGGGCTGAGACAGAGGGGCTGAAACAGAGGGGCTGAAACAGAGGGCGAGAAGCAGAGGGGCTGAAACAGAGGGGCTGAATCAGAGGGGCTGAAACAGAGGGGCTGAAACAGAGGGCTAGAAACAGAGGGGCTGAAACAGAGGGCGAGAAACAGAGGGGCTGAAACTGCGGGCGAGAAACAGAGGGCAAGAAACAGAGGGGCTGAAACAGAGGAGCTGAAACAGAGGGGCTGAAACCGACGGCGAGAAACAGAGGGGCTGAAGCAGACGGCAAGAAACAGAGGAGCTGAAACAGAGGGGCTGAAACAGAGGGGCTGAAACATAGGCGCTGAAAGAGAAGGGCTGAAACAGAGGGACTGAAACAGAGGGCGAGAAACAGTGGGGCTGAACCAGAGGGGCTGAATCAGAGCGGCTGAAACAGAGGGGCTGAAACAGAGGGCGAGAAACAGAGGGGCTGAAACAGAGGGCGAGAAACAGAGGGGCTGAAACAGAGGGGAAGAAATGGAGGGGCTGAAACAGAGGGCGAGAAACAGAGGGCGAGAAACAGAGGGGCTGAAACAGAGGGGCTGAAACAGAGGGCGAGAAACAGAGAGGCTGAAACAGAGGGCGAGAAACAGAGGGGCTGAAACAGAGGGCGAGAAACAGAGGGGCGGAATCAGAGGGGCTGAAACAGAGGGGCTGAAACAGAGGGGCTGAAACAGAGGGCGAGAAGCAGAGGGGCTGAATCAGAGGGGCTGAAACAGAGGGGCTGAAACAGAGGGCGAGAAAAGAGGGGCTGAAACAGAGGGGCTGAAACAGAGGGCGAGAAACAGAGGGGCTGAAACAGAAGGGCTGAAACAGAGGGGCTGAAACAGAGGGGCTGAAACAGAGGGCCAGAAAACGAGGGGCTGAAACAGAGAGCGCGAAACAGAGGGGCTGAAACAGTGGGCGAGAAACAGAGAGGCTGAATCAGAGGGGCTGAATCAGAGGGGCTGAAACAGAGGGGCTGAAACAGAGGGCGAGAAACAGAGGGGCTGAAACAGAGGGCGAGAAACAGAGGGGCTTAAACAGAGGGGCTGAAACAGAGGGGCTGAAACAGAGGGGCTGAAACAGAGGGCGAGAAGCAGAGGGGCTGAATCAGAGGGGCTGAAACAGAGGGGCTGAAACAGAGGGCGAGAAAAGAGGGGCTGAAACAGAGGGGCTGAAACAGAGGGCGAGAAACAGAGGGGCTGAAACAGAAGGGCTGAAACAGAGGGGCTGAAACAGAGGGGCTGAAACAGAGGGCCAGAAAACGAGGGGCTGAAACAGAGAGCGCGAAACAGAGGGGCTGAAACAGTGGGCGAGAAACAGAGGGGCTGAATCAGAGGGGCTGAATCAGAGGGGCTGAAACAGAGGGGCTGAAACAGAGGGCGAGAAACAGAGGGGCTGAAACAGAGGGCGAGAAACAGAGGGGCTGAAACAGAGGGGCTGAAACAGAGGGGCTGAAACCGACGGCGAGAAACAGAGGGGCTGAAGCAGACGGCAAGAAACAGAGGAGCTGAAACAGAGGGGCTGAAACAGAGGGGCTGAAACATAGGCGCTGAAAGAGAAGGGCTGAAACAGAGGGACTGAAACAGAGGGCGAGAAACAGTGGGGCTGAACCAGAGGGGCTGAATCAGAGCGGCTGAAACAGAGGGGCTGAAACAGAGGGCGAGAAACAGAGGGGCTGAAACAGAGGGCGAGAAACAGAGGGGCTGAAACAGAGGGGAAGAAATGGAGGGGCTGAAACAGAGGGCGAGAAACAGAGGGCGAGAAACAGAGGGGCTGAAACAGAGGGGCTGAAACAGAGGGCGAGAAACAGAGAGGCTGAAACAGAGGGCGAGAAACAGAGGGGCTGAAACAGAGGGCGAGAAACAGAGGGGCGGAATCAGAGGGGCTGAAACAGAGGGGCTGAAACAGAGGGGCTGAAACAAAGGGCGAGAAGCAGAGGGGCTGAATCAGAGGGGCTGAAACAGAGGGGCTGAAACAGAGGGCGAGAAAAGAGGGGCTGAAACAGAGGGGCTGAAACAGAGGGCGAGAAACAGAGGGGCTGAAACAGAAGGGCTGAAACAGAGGAGCTGAAACAGAGGGGCTGAAACAGAGGGCCAGAAAACGAGGGGCTGAAACAGAGAGCGCGAAACAGAGGGGCTGAAACAGTGGGCGAGAAACAGAGGGGCTGAATCAGAGGGGCTGAATCAGAGGGGCTGAAACAGAGGGGCTGAAACAGAGGGCGAGAAACAGAGGGGCTGAAACAGAGGGCGAGAAACAGAGGGGCTTAAACAGAGGGGCTGAAACAGAGGGGCTGAAACCGAGGGCGAGAAACAGAGGGGCTGAAACAGACGGCAAGAAACAGAGGGGCTGAAACAGAGGGGCTGAAACAGAGGGGCTGAAACAGAGGGGCTGAAACAGAGGGCGAGAAACAGAGGGGCTGAAACAGAGGGGCTGAATCAGAGGGGCTGAAACAGAGGGGCTGAAACAGAGGGCTAGAAACAGAGGGGCTGAAACAGAGGGCGAGAAACAGAGGGGCTGAAACTGCGGGCGAGAAACAGAGGGCAAGAAACAGAGGGGCTGAAACAGAGGAGCTGAAACAGAGGGGCTGAAACCGACGGCGAGAAACAGAGGGGCTGAAGCAGACGGCAAGAAACAGAGGAGCTGAAACAGAGGGGCTGAAACAGAGGGGCTGAAACATAGGCGCTGAAAGAGAAGGGCTGAAACAGAGGGACTGAAACAGAGGGCGAGAAACAGTGGGGCTGAACCAGAGGGGCTGAATCAGAGCGGCTGAAACAGAGGGGCTGAAACAGAGGGCGAGAAACAGAGGGGCTGAAACAGAGGGCGAGAAACAGAGGGGCTGAAACAGAGGGGAAGAAATGGAGGGGCTGAAACAGAGGGCGAGAAACAGAGGGCGAGAAACAGAGGGGCTGAAACAGAGGGGCTGAAACAGAGGGCGAGAAACAGAGAGGCTGAAACAGAGGGCGAGAAACAGAGGGGCTGAAACAGAGGGCGAGAAACAGAGGGGCGGAATCAGAGGGGCTGAAACAGAGGGGCTGAAACAGAGGGGCTGAAACAGAGGGCGAGAAGCAGAGGGGCTGAATCAGAGGGGCTGAAACAGAGGGGCTGAAACAGAGGGCGAGAAAAGAGGGGCTGAAACAGAGGGGCTGAAACAGAGGGCGAGAAACAGAGGGGCTGAAACAGAAGGGCTGAAACAGAGGGGCTGAAACAGAGGGGCTGAAACAGAGGGCCAGAAAACGAGGGGCTGAAACAGAGAGCGCGAAACAGAGGGGCTGAAACAGTGGGCGAGAAACAGAGGGGCTGAATCAGAGGGGCTGAATCAGAGGGGCTGAAACAGAGGGGCTGAAACAGAGGGCGAGAAACAGAGGGGCTGAAACAGAGGGCGAGAAACAGAGGGGCTTAAACAGAGGGGCTGAAACAGAGGGGCTGAAACAGAGGGGCTGAAACAGAGGGCGAGAAGCAGAGGGGCTGAATCAGAGGGGCTGAAACAGAGGCGCTGAAACAGAGGGCGAGAAAAGAGGGGCTGAAACAGAGGGGCTGAAACAGAGGGCGAGAAACAGAGGGGCTGAAACAGAAGGGCTGAAACAGAGGGGCTGAAACAGAGGGGCTGAAACAGAGGGCCAGAAAACGAGGGGCTGAAACAGAGAGCGCGAAACAGAGGGGCTGAAACAGTGGGCGAGAAACAGAGGGGCTGAATCAGAGGGGCTGAATCAGAGGGGCTGAAACAGAGGGGCTGATACAGAGGGCGAGAAACAGAGGGGCTGAAACAGAGGGCGAGAAACAGAGGGGCTGAAACAGAGGGGCTGAAACAGAGGGGCTGAAACCGACGGCGAGAAACAGAGGGGCTGAAGCAGACGGCAAGAAACAGAGGAGCTGAAACAGAGGGGCTGAAACAGAGGGGCTGAAACATAGGCGCTGAAAGAGAAGGGCTGAAACAGAGGGACTGAAACAGAGGGCGAGAAACAGTGGGGCTGAACCAGAGGGGCTGAATCAGAGCGGCTGAAACAGAGGGGCTGAAACAGAGGGCGAGAATCAGAGGGGCTGAAACAGAGGGCGAGAAACAGAGGGGCTGAAACAGAGGGGAAGAAATGGAGGGGCTGAAACAGAGGGCGAGAAACAGAGGGCGAGAAACAGAGGGGCTGAAACAGAGGGCGAGAAACAGAGAGGCTGAAACAGAGGGCGAGAAACAGAGGGGCTGAAACAGAGGGCGAGAAACAGAGGGGCGGAATCAGAGGGGCTGAAACAGAGGGGCTGAAACAGAGGGGCTGAAACAAAGGGCGAGAAGCAGAGGGGCTGAATCAGAGGGGCTGAAACAGAGGGGCTGAAACAGAGGGCGAGAAAAGAGGGGCTGAAACAGAGGGGCTGAAACAGAGGGCGAGAAACAGAGGGGCTGAAACAGAAGGGCTGAAACAGAGGGGCTGAAACAGAGGGGCTGAAACAGAGGGCCAGAAAACGAGGGGCTGAAACAGAGAGCGCGAAACAGAGGGGCTGAAACAGTGGGCGAGAAACAGAGGGGCTGAATCAGAGGGGCTGAATCAGAGGGGCTGAAACAGAGGGGCTGAAACAGAGGGCGAGAAACAGAGGGGCTGAAACAGAGGGCGAGAAACAGAGGGGCTTAAACAGAGGGGCTGAAACAGAGGGGCTGAAACCGAGGGCGAGAAACAGAGGGGCTGAAACAGACGGCAAGAAACAGAGGGGCTGAAACAGAGGGGCTGAAACAGAGGGGCTGAAACAGAGGGGCTGAAACAGAGGGCGAGAAACAGAGGGGCTGAAACAGAGGGGCTGAATCAGAGGGGCTGAAACAGAGGGGCTGAAACAGAGGGCTAGAAACAGAGGGGCTGAAACAGAGGGCGAGAAACAGAGGGGCTGAAACTGCGGGCGAGAAACAGAGGGCAAGAAACAGAGGGGCTGAAACAGAGGAGCTGAAACAGACGGGCTGAAACAGAGAGCCTGAAACAGAGGGCGAGAAACAGAGGGGCTGAAAGAGAGGGGCTGAATCAGAGGGGCGGAAACAGAGGGGCTGTATCAGAGGGGCTGAAACAGAGGGCGAGAAACAGAGGGGCTGAAACAGAGGGCGAGAAACAGAGGGGCTGAAACAGAGGGGCTGAAACAGAGGGCGAGAAACAGAGGGGCTGAAACAGAGGGCGAGAAACAGAGGGGCTGAAACAGAGGGGCTGAAACAGAGGGGCTGTATCAGAGGGGCTGAAACAGAGGGCGAGAAACAGAGGAGCTGAAACAGAGGGCGAGAAACAGAGGGGCTGAATCAGAGGGCGAGAAACAGAGGGGCTGAAACAGAGGGGCTGAAACAGAGGGGCTGAAACAGTGGGCGAGAAACAGAGTGGCTGCAACAGACGGCGAGAAACAGAGGGGCTGAAACAGAGGGGCTCAAACAGAGGGGCTGAAACAGAGGGGCTGAAACAGAGGGGCTGAAACAGAGGGGCTGAAACAGAGGGCGAGAAACTGAGCGGCTGAAACAGAGGGCGAGAAACAGAGGGGCTGAAACAGAGGGCGAGAAACAGAGGGGCTGAAACAGAGGGGCTGAAACAGAGGGGCTGAAACAGAGGGGCTGAAACAGAGGGCGTGAAACAGTGGGGCTGAAACAGAGGGAGAGAAACAGAGGGGCTCAAACAGAGGGCGAGAAACAGAGGGGCTGAAACAGAGGGGCTGAAACAGAGGGGCTGAAACAGAGGGCGAGAAACAGAGGGGCTGTATCAGAGGGGCTGAATCAGAGGGGCTGAAACAGAGGGGCTGAAACAGAGGGCGAGAAACAAAGGGGCTGAAACAGCGGGCGAGAAACAGATGGCGAGAAACAGAGGGGCTGAAACAGAGGGCGAGAAACAGAGGGGCTGAAACAGAGGGCGAGAAACAGAGGAGCTGAAACAGAGGGCGAGAAACAGAGGGGCTGAATCAGAGGGCGAGAAACAGAGGGGCTGAAACAGAGGGGCTGAAAGAGAAGGGCTGAAACAGAGGGACTGAAACAGAGGGCGAGAAACAGTGGGGCTGAACCAGAGGGGCTGAATCAGAGCGGCTGAAACAGAGGGGCTGAAACAGAGGGCGAGAAACAGAGGGGCTGAAACAGAGGGCAAGAAACAGAGGGGCTGAAACAGAGGGGAAGAAATGGAGTGGCTGAAACAGAGGGCGAGAAACAGAGGGCGAGAAACAGAGGGGCTGAAACAGAGGGGCTGAAACAGAGGGCGAGAAACAGAGAGGCTGAAACAGAGGGCGAGAAACAGAGGGGCTGAAACAGAGGGCGAGTAACAGAGGGGCTGAAACAGAGGGGCTGAAACAGAGGGGCTGTATCAGAGGGGCTGAAACAGAGGGGCTGAAACAGAGGGGCTGAAACAGAGGGCGAGAAACAGAGGGGCTGAATCAGAGGGCGAGAAACAGAGGGGCTGAAACAGAGGGGCTGAAACAGAGGGGCTGAAACAGTGGGCGAGAAACAGAGTGGCTGCAACAGACGGCGAGAAACAGAGGGGCTGAAACAGAGGGCGAGAAACAGAGGGGCTGAAACAGAGGGGCTGAAACAGAGGGGCTGAAACAGAGGCGCTGAAACAGAGGGCGAGAAACTGAGCGGCTGAAACAGAGGGCGAGAAACAGAGGGGCTGAAACAGAGGGCGAGAAACTGAGGGGCTGAAACAGAGAGCGCGAAACAGAGGGGCTGAAACAGAGGGGCTGAAACAGAGGGGCTGAAACAGAGGGGCTAAATCAGAGGGGCTGAAACAGAGGGCGAGAAACAGAGGGGCTGAAATAGAGGGCGAGAAACAGAGGGGCTGAAACAGAGGGGCTGAAACAGAGGGGCTGAAAAAGAGGGCGAGAAACAGAGGGGCTGAAACAGAGGGCGAGTAACAGAGGGACAGAAACAAAGAGGCTGAAAGAGAAGGGCTGAAACAGAGGGACTGAAACAGAGGGCGAGAAACAGTGGGGCTGAACCAGAGGGGCTGAATCAGAGCGGCTGAAACAGAGGGGCTGAAACAGAGGGCGAGAAACAGAGGGTCTGAAACAGAGGGCGAGAAACAGAGGGGCTGAAACAGAGGGGAAGAAATGGAGGGGCTGAAACAGAGGGCGAGAAACAGAGGGCGAGAAACAGAGGGGCTGAAACAGAGGGGCTGAAACAGAGGGCGAGAAACAGAGAGGCTGAAACAGAGGGCGAGAAACAGAGGGGCTGAAACAGAGGGCGAGAAACAGAGGGGCGGAATCAGAGGGGCTGAAACAGAGGGGCTGAAACAGAGGAGCTGAAACAGAGGGCGAGAAGCAGAGGGGCGGAATCAGAGGGGCTGAAACAGAGGGGCTGAAACAGAGGGCGAGAAAAGAGGGGCTGAAACAGAGGGGCTGAAACAGAGGGCGAGAAACAGAGGGGCTGAAACAGAGGGCGAGAAACAGAGGGGCTGAAACAGAGGGCGAGAAACAGAGGGGCAGAAACAGAGGGCGGGAAACAGAGGGGCTGAAACAGAGGGGCTGAAACAGAGGGCGAGAAACAGAGGGGCTGAAACAGAGGGCGAGAAACAGAGGGGCTGAAACAGAGGGGCTGAAACAGAGGGGCTGAAACCGAGGGCGAGAAACAGAGGGGCTGAAAGAGAGGGCGAGAACCAGAGGTGCTGAATCAGAGAGGCTGAAACATAGGGCGAGAAACAGAGGGGCTGAAACAGATGGCAAGAAACAGAGGGGCTGAAACACGCGGCGTGAAACAGAGGGGCTGAAACAGAGGGGCGGGAAACAGAGGGGCTGAATCAGAGGGGCTGAATCAGAGGGGCTGAAACAGAGGGTGAGAAACAGTGGGGCTGAAACAGAGGGGCTGAAACAGAGGGGCTGAAACAGAGGGCGAGAAACAGAGGGGCTGAATCAGAGGGGCTGAAACAGAGGGGCTGAATCAGAGGGGCTGAAACAGAGCGGCTGAATCAGAGGGGATGAAACAGAGGGCGAGAAACAGAGGGGCTGAAACAGAGGGGCTGAAACAGACGGCGAGAAACAGAGGGGCTGAAACAGAAGGCGAGAAACAGAGGGGCTGAAACAGAGGGGCTGAATCAGAGGGGCTGAGACCGAGGGCGAGAAACAGAGGGGCTGAAACAGAGGGCGAGAAACAGAGGGGCTGAATCATAGGGGCTGAAACAGAGGGCGAGAATTAGTGGGGCTGAAACAGAGGGCGAGAAAGAGAGGGACTGAAACAGAGGGGCTGAAACAGAGGGGCTGAATCAGAGGGGCTGAAACAGAGGGGCTGAAACAGAGGGGCTGAAACATAGGGGCTGAAAGAGAAGGGCTGAAACAGAGGGACTGAAACAGAGGGCGAGAAACAGTGGGGCTGAACCAGGGGGGCTGAATCAGAGCGGCTGAAACAGAGGGGCTGAAACAGAGGGCGAGAAACAGAGGGGCTGAAACAGAGGGCGAGAAACAGAGGGGCTGAAACAGAGGGGAAGAAATGGAGGGGCTGAAACAGAGGGCGAGAAACAGAGGGCGAGAAACAGAGGGGCTGAAACAGAGGGGCTGAAACAGAGGGCGATAAACAGAGAGGCTGAAACAGAGGGCGAGAAACAGAGGGGCTGAAACAGAGGGTGAGAAACAGAGGGGCGGAATCAGAGGGGCTGAAACAGAGGGGCTGAAACAGAGGGGCTGAAACAGAGGGCGAGAAGCAGAGGGGCTGAATCAGAGGGGCTGAAACAGAGGGGCTGAAACAGAGGGCGAGAAAAGAGGGGCTGAAACAGAGGGGCTGAAACAGAGGGCGAGAAACAGAGGGGCTGAAACAGAGGGGCTGAAACAGAGGGGCTGAAACAGAGGGGAAGAAATGGAGGGGCTGAAACAGAGGGCGAGAAACAGAGGGCGAGAAACAGAGGGGCTGAAACAGAGGGGCTGAAACAGAGGGCGATAAACAGAGAGGCTGAAACAGAGGGCGAGAAACAGAGGGGCTGAAACAGAGGGTGAGAAACAGAGGGGCGGAATCAGAGGGGCTGAAACAGAGGGGCTGAAACAGAGGGGCTGAAACAGAGGGCGAGAAGCAGAGGGGCTGAATCAGAGGGGCTGAAACAGAGGGGCTGAAACAGAGGGCGAGAAAAGAGGGGCTGAAACAGAGGGGCTGAAACAGAGGGCGAGAAACAGAGCGGCTGAAACAGAGGGGCTGAAACAGAGGGGCTGAAACAGAGGGGCTGAAACAGAGGGCGAGAAAACGAGGGGCTGAAACAGAGAGCGCGAAACAGAGGGGCTGAAACAGTGGGCGAGAAACAGAGGGGCTGAATCAGAGGGGCTGAATCAGAGGGGCTGAAACAGAGGGGCTGAAACAGAGGGTGAGAAACAGAGGGGCTGAAACAGAGGGCGAGAAACAGAGGGGCTGAAACAGAGGGCGAGAAACAGAGGGGCTGAAACAGAGGGGCTGAAACAGAGGGGCTGAAACAGAGGGCGAGAAACAGAGGGGCTGAAACAGACGGCAAGAAACAGAGGGGCAGAAACAGAGGGGCTGAAACAGAGGGGCTGAAACAGAGGGGCTGAAACAGAGGGCGAGAAACAGAGGGGCTGAAACAGAGAGCGCGAAACAGAGGGGCTGGAACAGTGGGCGAGAAACAGAGGGGCTGAATCAGAGGGGCTGAATCAGAGGGGCTGAAACAGAGGGGCTGAAACAGAGGGCGAGAAACAGAGGGGCTGAAACAGAGGGCGAGAAACAGAGGGGCTGAAACAGAGGGGCTGAAACAGAGGGGCTGAAACCGAGGGCGAGAAACAGAGGGGCTGAAACAGAGGGTGAGAAACAGAGGTGCTGAATCAGAGAGGCTGAAACATAGGGCGAGAAACAGAGGGGCTGAAACAGAGGGCAAGAAACAGAGGGGCTGAAACACGGGGCGTGAAACAGAGGGGCTGAAACAGAGGGGCGGGAAACAGAGGGGCTGAATCAGAGGGGCTGAATCAGAGGGGCTGAAACAGAGGGTGAGAAACAGTGGGGCTGAAACAGAGGGGCTGAAACAGAGGGGCTGAAACAGAGGGCGAGAAACAGAGGGGCTGAATCAGAGGGGCTGAAACAGAGGGGCTGAATCAGAGGGGCTGAAACAGAGCGGCTGAATCAGAGGGGCTGAAACAGAGGGCGAGAAACAGAGGGGCTGAAACAGAGGGCGGGAAACAGAGGGGCTGATACAGAGGGGCTGAAACAGACGGCGAGAAACAGAGGGGCTGAAACAGAAGGCGAGAAACAGAGGGGCTGAAACAGAGGGGCTGAATCAGAGGGGCTGAGACCGAGGGCGAGAAACAGAGGGGCTGAAACAGAGGGCGAGAAACAGAGGGGCTGAATCATAGGGGCTGAAACAGAGGGCGAGAATTAGTGAGGCTGAAACAGAGGGCGAGAAAGAGAGGGGCTGAAACAGAGGGGCTGAAACAGAGGGGCTGAATCAGAGGGGCTGATTCAGAGGGGCTGAAACAGAGGGGCTGATTCCGAGGGGCTGAAACAGAGGGGCTGAATCAGAGGGGCTGAAACACAGAGCGAGAAATAGAGTGGCTGAAACAAAGGGTGAGAAACAGAGGGGCAGAAACAGAGGGCGTGAAACAGAGGGGCTGAAACAGAGGGGCTGAAACAGAGTGCGCGAAACAGTGGGGCTGAAACAGAGGGCAAGAAACAGAGGGGCTGAAACAGAGGGGCTGAAACAGAGGGGCTAAATCAGAGGGGCTGAAACAGAGGGTGAGAAACAGAGCGGCTGAAACAGAGGGCGAGAAACAGAGGGGCTTAAACAGAGGGGCTGAAACAGAGGAGCTGAAACAGAGGGCGAGAAACAGAGGGGCTGAAACAGAGGGCGAGAAACAGAGGGGCTGAAACAGAGGGGCTGAAACCGAGGGCGAGAAACAGAGCGGCTGAAACAGAGGGCGAGAAACAGAGGGGCTTAAACAGAGGGGCTGAAACAGAGGAGCTGAAACTGAGGGCGAGAAACAGAGCGGCTGAAACAGAGGGCGAGAAACAGAGGTGCTGAAACAGAGGGGCTGAAACAGAGGGCGAGAAACAGAGGGGCTGAAACAGAGTGCGAGAAACACAGGGGCTGAAACAGAGGGGCTGAAACAGAGGGGCTGAAACAGAGGGGCTGAAACAGAGGGGCTGAATCCGAGGGGCTGAAACAGAGGGGCTGAAACAGAGGGCTAGAAACAGAGGGGCTGAAACAGAGTGCAAGAAACAGAGGGGCTGAAACAGAGGGCGAGAAACAGAGGGGCTGAAACAGAGGGGCTGAAACAGAGGCCGAGAAACAGAGGGGCTGAAACAGAGGGCGAGAAACAGAGGGGCTGAAACAGAGGGGCTGAAACAGAGGGGCTGAAACAGAGGGCGTGAAAAAGAGGGGCTGAAACAGAGGGGCTGAAACAGAGCGCGAGAAACAGAGGGGCTGAAACTGCGGGCGAGAAACAGAGGGCGAGAAACAGAGGGGCTGAAACAGAGGAGCTGAAACAGACCGGCTGAAACAGAGAGCCTGAAACAGAGGGCGAGAAACAGAGGGGCTGAAAGAGAGGGGCTGAATCAGAGGGGCGGAAACAGAGGGGCTGTATCAGAGGGGCTGAAACAGAGGGCGAGAAACAGAGGGGCTGAAACAGAGGGCGAGAAACAGAGGGGCTGAAACAGAGGGGCTGAAACAGAGGGCGAGAAACAGAGGGGCTGAAACAGAGGGCGAGAAACAGAGGGGCTGAAACAGAGGGGCTGAAACAGAGGGTGAGAAAAAGAGGGGCTGAAACAGAGGGGCTGAAACAGAGGGGCTGAAACAGATGGCGAGAAACAGAGGGGCTGAATCAGAGGGGCTGGAACAGAGGGGCTGAATCAGAGGGGCTGAAACAGAGGGGCTGAATCAGAGGGGCTGAAACAGAGGGCGAGAACCAGAGGGGCTGAAACAGAGGGTGGGAAACAGAGGGGCTGATACAGAGGGGCTGAAACAGAGGGCGAGAAACAGGTGGGCTGACACAGAGGGGCTAAAATAGAGGGTCTGAAACAGAGGGGCTGAAACAGAGGGCGAGAAACAGAGGGGCTGAATCAGAGGGGCTGAATCAGAGGGGCTGAATCAGAGGGGCTGAAACAAAGGATTAGAAACAGACGGGCTGAAACAGATGGGCTGAAACAGAGGGACTGAAACAGAGGGCGAGAAACAGAGGGGCTGAATCAGAGGGGCTGAATCAGAGGGGCTGAAACAGAGGGGCTGAAACAGAGGGGCTGAAAAAGAGGGCGAGAAACAGAGGGGCTGAAACAGAGGGCGAGAAACAGAGGTGCTGAAACAGAGGGCGAGAAACCGAGGGGCTGAAACAGATGGTCTGAAACAGAGGGGCTGAAACAGAGGGCTGAATCAGAGGGGCTGATTCAGAGGGGGTGAAACAGAGGGGCTGAATCAGCGGGGCTGAAACAGAGGGCGAGAAACAGAGGGGCCGAAACAGAGGGCGAGAAACAGAGGGGCAGAAACAGGGGGCGGGAAACAGAGGGGCTGAAACAGAGGGGCTGAAACAGAGGGCGAGAAACAGAGGGGCTGAAACCGAGGGCGAGAAACAGAGGGGCTGAAACAGAGGGGCTGAAACAGTGGGCGAGAAACAGAGTGGCTGCAACAGACGGCGAGAAACAGAGGGGCTGAAACAGAGGGCGAGAAACAGAGGGGCTGAAACAGAGGCGCTGAAACAGAGGGGCTGAAACAGAGGGGCTGAAACAGAGGGCGAGAAACTGAGCGGCTGAAACAGAGGGCGAGAAACAGAGGGGCTGAAACAGAGGGCGAGAAACAGAGGGGCTGAAACAGAGGGGCTGAAACAGAGGGGCTGAAACAGAGGGGCTGAAACAGAGGGCGTGAAACAGAGGGGTTGAAACAGAGGGCGAGAAACAGAGGGGCTCAAACAGAGGGCGAGAAACAGAGGGGCTGAAACAGAGGGGCTGAAACAGAGGGGCTGAAACAGAGGGCGAGAAAAAGAGGGGCTGTATCAGAGGGGCTGAATCAGAGGGGCTGAAACAGAGGGGCTGAAACAGAGGGCGAGAAACAAAGGGGCTGAAACAGCGGGCGAGAAACAGATGGCGAGAAACAGAGGGTCTGAAACAGAGGGGCTGAAACAGACGGGCTGAAACAGAGAGCCTGAAACAGAGGGCGAGAAATGGAGGGGCTGAAACAGAGGGCGAACAACAGAGGGGCTGAAACAGAGGGCGAGAAACACAGGGGCTGAAACAGAGGGTGAGAAACTGAGGGCGAGAAACAGAGGGACTGAAACAGAGGGGCTGAAACAGAGGGGCTGAATCAGAGGGGCTGAAACAGAGGTGCTGAATCAGAGGGGCTGAAACAGAGGGCGAGAAACAGAGGGGCTGAAACTGAGGGCGAAAAACAAAGGGGCTGAAACAGAGAGTGAGAAACAGAGGGGCTGAAACAGAGAGCGCGAAACAGAGGGGCTGAAACAGAGAGCGCGAAACAGAGGGGCTGAAACAGAGGGGCTAAATCAGAGGGGCTGAAACAGAGGGCGAGAAACAGAGGGGCTGAAATAGAGGGCGAGAAACAGAGGGGCTGAAACAGAGGGGCTGAAACAGAGGGGCTGAAACAGAGGGCGAGAAACAGAGGGGCTGAAACAGAGGGCGAGTAACAGAGGGGCTGAAACAGAGGAGCTGAAACAGACGGGCTGAAAGAGAGAGCCTGAAACAGAGGGCGAGAAACAGAGGGGCTGAAAGAGAGGGGCTGAATCAGAGGGGCGGAAACAGAGGGGCTGTATCAGAGGGGCTGAAACAGAGGGCGAGAAACAGAGGGGCTGAAACAGAGGGCGAGAAACAGAATGGCTGAAACAGAGGGGCTGAAACAGAGGGCGAGAAACAGAGGGGCTGAAACAGAGGGCGAGAAACAGAGGGGCTGAAACAGAGGGGCTGAAACAGAGGGGCTGTATCAGAGGGGCTGAAACAGAGTGCGAGAAACAGAGGGGCTGAAACAGAGGGCGAGAAACAGAGGGGCTGAATCAGAGTGGCTGAAACAGAGGGCGAGAAACAGAGGGGCTGAAACAGAGGGCGAGAAACAGAGGGGCTGTATCAGAGGGGCTGAAACAGAGGGCGAGAAACAGAGGGGCTGAAACAGAAGGCGAGAAACAGAGGGGCTGAATCAGAGTGGCTGAAACAGAGGGCGAGAAACAGAGGGGCTGAAACAGAGGGCGAGAAACAGAGGGGCTCAAACAGAGGGCGAGAAACCGAGGGGCTGAAACAGAGGGGCTGAAATAGAGGGCGAGAAACAGAGGGGCTGAAACAGAGGGCGAGAAACAGAGGGACTGAAACAGAGGGGCTGAAACAGAGGCGCTGAAACAGAGGGCGAGAAACAAAGGGGCTGAAACAGAGGGCAAGAAACAGAGGGGCTGAAACACGGGGCGTGAAACAGAGGGGCTGAAACAGAGGGGCGGGAAACAGAGGGGCTGAAACAGAGGGGCTGAAACAGAGGGGCTGTATCAGAGGGGCTGAAACAGAGGGCGAGAAACAGAGGGGCTGAAACAGAGGGCGAGAAGCAGAGGGGCTGAATCAGAGTGGCTGAAACAGAGGGCGAGAAACAGAGGGGCTGAAACAGAGGGCGAGAAACAGAGGGGCTGTATCAGAGGGGCTGAAACAGAGGGCGAGAAACAGAGGGGCTGAAACAGAGGGCGAGAAACAGAGGGGCTGAATCAGAGTGGCTGAAACAGAGGGCGAGAAACAGAGGGGCTGAAACAGAGGGCGAGAAACAGAGGGGCTGAAACAGAGGGCGAGAAACCGAGGGGCTGAAACAGAGGGGCTGAAATAGAGGGCGAGAAACAGAGGGGCTGAAACAGAGGGCAAGAAACAGAGGGACTGAAACAGAGGGGCTGAAACAGAGGCGCTGAAACAGAGGGCGAGAAACAAAGGGGCTGAAACAGAGGGCAAGAAACAGAGGGGCTGAAACACGGGGCGTGAAACAGAGGGGCTGAAACAGAGGGGCGGGAAACAGAGGGGCTGAATCAGAGGGGCTGAATCAGAGGGGCTGAAACAGAGGGTGAGAAAAAGAGGGGCTGAAACAGAGGGGCTGAAACAGAGGGGCTGAAACAGATGGCGAGAAACAGAGGGGCTGAATCAGAGGGGCTGAAACAGAGGGGCTGAATCAGTGGGGCTGAAACAGAGGGGCTGAATCAGAGGGGCTGAAACAGAGGGCGAGAAACAGAGGGGCTGAAACAGAGGTTGGGAAACAGAGGGGCTGATACAGAGGGGCTGAAAGAGAGGGCGAGAAACAGGGGGGCTGACACAGAGGGGCTAAAATAGAGGGTCTGAAACAGAGGGGCTGAAACAGAGGGCGAGAAACAGAGGGGCTGAATCAGAGGGGCTGAATCAGAGGGGCTGAATCAGAGGGGCTGAAACAAAGGATGAGAAACAGAGGGGCTGAAACAGATGGGCTGAAACAGAGGGACTGAAACAGAGGGCGAGAAACAGAGGGGCTGAATCAGAGGGGCTGAATCAGAGGGGCTGAATCAGAGGGGCTGAAACAGAGGGGCTGAAACAGAGGGGCTGAAACAGAGGGCGAGAAACAGAGGGGCTGAAACAGAGGGCGAGAAACAGAGGGGCTGAGACAGAGGGCGAGAAACCGAGTGGCTGAAACAGATGGTCTGAAACAGAGGGGCTGAAACAGAGGGCTGAATCAGAGGGGCTGATTCAGAGGGGGTGAAACAGAGGGGCTGAATCAGCGGGGCTGAAACAGAGGGCGAGAAACAGAGGGGCAGAAACAGAGGGCGGGAAACAGAGGGGCTGAAACAGAGGGGCTGAAACAGAGGGCGAGAAACAGAGGGGCTGAAACCGAGGGCGAGAAACAGAGGGACTGAAACAGAGGGGCTGAAACAGAGGGGCTGAAACAGTGGGCGAGAAACAGAGTGGCTGCAACAGACGGCGAGAAACAGAGGGGCTGAAACAGAGGGCGAGAAACAGAGGGGCTGAAACAGAGGCACTGAAACAGAGGGGCTGAAACAGAGGGGCTGAAACAGAGGGCGAGAAACTGAGCGGCTGAAACAGAGGGCGAGAAACAGAGGGGCTGAAACAGAGGGCGAGAAACAGAGGGGCTGAAACAGAGGGGCTGAAACAGAGGGGCTGAAACAGAGGGGCTGAAACAGAGGGCGTGAAACAGAGGGGCTGAAACAGAGGGCGAGAAACAGAGGGGCTCAAACAGAGGGCGAGAAACAGAGGGGCTGAAACAGAGGGGCTGAAACAGAGGGGCTGAAACAGAGGGGCTGAAACAGAGGGTGAGAAACAGAGGGGCTGAAACAGAGGGTGAGAAACCGAGGGGCTGAAGCAGAGGGGCTGAAATAGAGGGCGAGAAACAGAGGGGCTGAAACAGAGGGCGAGAAACAGAGGGACTGAAACAGAGGGGCTGAAACAGAGGCGCTGAAACAGAGGGCGAGAAACAAAGGGGCTGAAACAGAGGGCAAGAAACAGAGGGGCTGAAACACGGGGCATGAAACAGAGGGGCTGAAACAGAGGGGCGGGAAACTGAGGGGCTGAATCAGAGGGGCTGAATCAGAGGGGCTGAAACAGAGGGTGGGAAAAAGAGGAGCTGAAACAGAGGGGCTGAAACAGAGGGGCTGAAACAGATGGCGAGAAACAGAGGGGCTGAATCAGAGGGGCTGAAACAGAGGGGCTGAATCAGTGGGGCTGAAACAGAGGGGCTGAATCAGAGGGGCTGAAACAGAGGGCGAGAAACAGAGGGGCTGAAACAGAAGGTGGGAAACAGAGGGGCTGATTACAGAGGGGCTGAAACAGAGGGCGAGAAACAGGGGGGCTGACACAGAGGGGCTAAAATAGAGGGTCTGAAACAGAGGGGCTGAAACAGAGGGCGAGAAACAGAGGGGCTGAATCAGAGGGGCTGAATCAGAGGGGCTGAATCAGAGGGGCTGAAACAAAGGATGAGAAACAGAGGGGCTGAAACAGATGGGCTGAAACAGAGGGACTGAAACAGAGGGCGAGAAACAGAGGGGCTGAATCAGAGGGGCTGAATCAGAGGGGCTGAATCAGAGGGGCTGAAACAGAGGGGCTGAAACAGAGGGGCTGAAACAGAGTGCGAGAAACAGAGGGGCTGAAACAGAGGGCGAGAAACAGAGGGGCTGAAACAGAGGGCGAGAAACCGAGGGGCTGAAACAGATGGTCTGAAACAGAGGGGCTGAAACAGAGGGCTGAATCAGAGGGGCTGATTCTGAGGGGGTGAAACAGAGGGGCTGAATCAGCGGGGCTGAAACAGAGGGCGAGAAACAGAGGGGCCGAAACAGAGGGCGAGAAACAGAGGGGCAGAAACAGAGGGCGGGAAACAGAGGGGCTGAAACAGAGGGGCTGAAACAGAGGGCGAGAAACAGAGGGGCTGAAACCGAGGGCGAGAAACAGAGGGGCTGAAACAGAGGGGCTGAAACAGAGGGGCTGAAACAGTGGGCGAGAAACAGAGTGGCTGCAACAAATGGCGAGAAACAGAGGGGCTGAAACAGAGGGCGAGAAACAGAGGGGCTGAAACAGAGGCGCTGAAACAGAGGGGCTGAAACAGAGGGGCTGAAATAGAGGGCGAGAAACTGAGCGGCTGAAACAGAGGGCGAGAAACAGAGGGGCTGAAACAGAGGGCGAGAAACAGAGGGGCTGAAACAGAGGGGCTGAAACAGAGGGGCTGAAACAGAGGGGCTGAAACAGAGGGCGTGAAACAGAGGGGCTGAAACAGAGGGCGAGAAACAGAGGGGCTCAAACAGAGGGCGTGAAACAGAGGGGCTGAAACAGAGGGGCTGAAACAGAGGGGCTGAAACAGAGGGGCTGTATCAGAGGGGCTGAATCAGAGGGGCTGAAACAGAGGGGCTGAAACAGAGGGCGAGAAACAAAGGGGCTGAAACAGCGGGCGAGAAACAGATGGCGAGAAACAGAGGGGCTGAAACAGAGGGGCTGAAACAGACGGGCTGAAACAGAGAGCCTGAAACAGAGGGCGAGAAACGGAGGGGCTGAAACAGAGGGCGAGATACAGAGGGGCTGAAACAGAGGCGCTGAAACAGAGGGCGAGAAACAAAGGGGCTGAAACAGAGGGCAAGAAACAGAGGGGCTGAAACACGGGGCGTGAAACAGAGGGGCTGAAACAGAGGGGCGGGAAACAGAGGGGCTGAATCAGAGGGGCTGAATCAGAGGGGCTGAAACAGAGGGTGAGAAAAAGAGGGGCTGAAACAGAGGGGCTGAAACAGAGGGGCTGAAACAGATGGCGAGAAACAGAGGGGCTGAATCAGAGGGGATGAAACAGAGGGGCTGAATCAGTGGGGCTGAAACAGAGGGGCTGAATCAGAGGGGCTGAAACAGAGGGCGAGAAACAGAGGTGCTGAAACAGAGGGTGGGAAACAGAGGGGCTGATACAGAGGGGCTGAAACAGAGGGCGAGAAACAGGGGGGCTGACACAGAGGGGCCAAAATAGAGGGTCTGAAACAGAGGGGCTGAAACAGAGGGCGAGAAACAGAGGGGCTGAATCAGAGGGGCTGAATCAGAGGGGCTGAATCAGAGGGGCTGAAACAGAGGGGCTGAAACAGAGGGGCTGAAACAGAGGGTGAGAAACAGAGGGGCTGAGACAGAGGGCGAGAAACAGAGGGGCTGAATCAGAGGGGCTGAATCAGAGGGGCTGAAACAGAGGGGCTGAAACAGAGGGGCTGAAACAGAGGGGCTGAAACAGAGGGTGAGAAACAGAGGGGCTGAAACAGAGGGCGAGAAACCGAGGGGCTGAAGCAGAGGGGCTGAAATAGAGGGCGAGAAACAGAGGGGCTGAAACAGAGGGCGAGAAACAGAGGGACTGAAACAGAGGGGCTGAAACAGAGGCGCTGAAACAGAGGGCGAGAAACAAAGGGGCTGAAACAGAGGGCAAGAAACAGAGGGGCTGAAACACGGGGCGTGAAACAGAGGGGCTGAAACAGAGGGGCGGGAAACTGAGGGGCTGAATCAGAGGGGCTGAATCATAGGGGCTGAAACAGAGGGTGAGAAAAAGAGGAGCTGAAACAGAGGGGCTGAAACAGAGGGGCTGAAACAGATGGCGAGAAACAGAGGGGCTGAATCAGAGGGGCTGAAACAGAGGGGCTGAATCAGTGAGGCTGAAACAGAGGGGCTGAATCAGAGGGGCTGAAACAGAGGGCGAGAAACAGAGGGGCTGAAACAGAGGGTGGGAAACAGAGGGGCTGATACAGAGGGGCTGAAACAGAGGGCGAGATACAGGGGGGCTGACACAGAGGGGCCAAAATAGAGGGTCTGAAACAGAGGGGCTGAAACAGAGGGCGAGAAACAGAGGGGCTCAAACAGAGGGCGTGAAACAGAGGGGCTGAAACAGAGGGGCTGAAACAGAGGGGCTGAAACAGAGGGGCTGTATCAGAGGGGCTGAATCAGAGGGGCTGAAACAGAGGGGCTGAAACAGAGGGCGAGAAACAAAGGGGCTGAAACAGCGGGCGAGAAACAGATGGCGAGAAACAGAGGGGCTGAAACAGAGGGGCTGAAACAGACGGGCTGAAACAGAGAGCCTGAAACAGAGGGCGAGAAACGGAGGGGCTGAAACAGAGGGCGAGAAACAGAGGGGCTGAAACAGAGGCGCTGAAACAGAGGGCGAGAAACAAAGGGGCTGAAACAGAGGGCAAGAAACAGAGGGGCTGAAACACGGGGCGTGAAACAGAGGGGCTGAAACAGAGGGGCGGGAAACAGAGGGGCTGAATCAGAGGGGCTGAATCAGAGGGGCTGAAACAGAGGGTGAGAAAAAGAGGGGCTGAAACAGAGGGGCTGAAACAGAGGGGCTGAAACAGATGGCGAGAAACAGAGGGGCTGAATCAGAGGGGATGAAACAGAGGGGCTGAATCAGTGGGCTGAAACAGAGGGGCTGAATCAGAGGGGCTGAAACAGAGGGCGAGAAACAGAGGGGCTGAAACAGAGGGTGGGAAACAGAGGGGCTGATACAGAGGGGCTGAAACAGAGGGCGAGAAACAGGGGGGCTGACACAGAGGGGCCAAAATAGAGGGTCTGAAACAGAGGGGCTGAAACAGAGGGCGAGAAACAGAGGGGCTGAATCAGAGGGGCTGAATCAGAGGGGCTGAATCAGAGGGGCTGAAACAGAGGGGCTGAAACAGAGGGGCTGAAACAGAGGGTGAGAAACAGAGGGGCTGAAACAGAGGGCGAGAAACAGAGGGGCTGAATCAGAGGGGCTGAATCAGAGGGGCTGAAACAGAGGGGCTGAAACAGAGGGGCTGAAACAGAGGGGCTGAAACAGAGGGTGAGAAACAGAGGGGCTGAAACAGAGGGCGAGAAACCGAGGGGCTGAAGCAGAGGGGCTGAAATAGAGGGCGAGAAACAGAGGGGCTGAAACAGAGGGCGAGAAACAGAGGGACTGAAACAGAGGGGCTGAAACAGAGGCGCTGAAACAGAGGGCGAGAAACAAAGGGGCTGAAACAGAGGGCAAGAAACAGAGGGGCTGAAACACGGGGCGTGAAACAGAGGGGCTGAAACAGAGGGGCGGGAAACTGAGGGGCTGAATCAGAGGGGCTGAATCAGAGGGGCTGAAACAGAGGGTGAGAAAAAGAGGAGCTGAAACAGAGGGGCTGAAACAGAGGGGCTGAAACAGATGGCGAGAAACAGAGGGGCTGAATCGGAGGGGCTGAAACAGAGGGGCTGAATCAGTGGGGCTGAAACAGAGGGGCTGAATCAGAGGGGCTGAAACAGAGGGCGAGAAACAGAGGGGCTGAAACAGAGGGTGGGAAACAGAGGGGCTGATACAGAGGGGCTGAAACAGAGGGTGAGAAACAGGGGGGCTGACACAGAGGGGCTAAAATAGAGGGTCTGAAACAGAGGGGCTGAAACAGAGGGCGAGAAACAGAGGGGCTGAATCAGAGGGGCTGAATCAGAGGGGCTGAATCAGAGGGGCTGAAACAAAGGATGAGAAACAGAGGGGCTGAAACAGATGGGCTGAAACAGAGGGACTGAAACAGAGGGCGAGAAACAGAGGGGCTGAATCAGAGGGGCTGAATCAGAGGGGCTGAATCAGAGGGGCTGAAACAGAGGGGCTGAAACAGAGGGGCTGAAACAGAGGGCGAGAAACAGAGGGGCTGAAACAGAGGGCGAGAAACAGAGGGGCTGAAACAGAGGGCGAGAAACCGAGGGGCTGAAACAGATGGTCTGAAACAGAGGGGCTGAAACAGAGGGCTGAATCAGAGGGGCTGATTCTGAGGGGGTGAAACAGAGGGGCTGAATCAGCGGGGCTGAAACAGAGGGCGAGAAACAGAGGGGCCGAAACAGAGGGCGAGAAACAGAGGGGCAGAAACAGAGGGCGGGAAACAGAGGGGCTGAAACAGAGGGGCTGAAACAGAGGGCGAGAAACAGAGGGGCTGAAACCGAGGGCGAGAAACAGAGGGGCTGAAACAGAGGGGCTGAAACAGAGGGGCTGAAACAGTGGGCGAGAAACAGAGTGGCTGCAACAGACGGCGAGAAACAGAGGGGATGAAACAGAGGGCAAGAAACAGAGGGGCTGAAACAGAGGCGCTGAAACAGAGGGGCTGAAACAGGGGCTGAAATAGAGGGCGAGAAACTGAGCGGCTGAAACAGAGGGCGAGAAACAGAGGGGCTGAAACAGAGGGCGAGAAACAGAGGGGCTGAAACAGAGGGGCTGAAACAGAGGGGCTGAAACAGAGGGGCTGAAACAGAGGGCGTGAAACAGAGGGGCTGAAACAGAGGGCGAGAAACAGAGGGGCTCAAACAGAGGGCGTGAAACAGAGGGGCTGAAACAGAGGGGCTGAAACAGAGGGGCTGAAACAGAGGGGCTGTATCAGAGGGGCTGAATCAGAGGGGCTGAAACAGAGGGGCTGAAACAGAGGGCGAGAAACAAAGGGGCTGAAACAGCGGGCGAGAAACAGATGGCGAGAAACAGAGGGGCTGAAACAGAGGGGCTGAAACAGACGGGCTGAAACAGAGAGCCTGAAACAGAGGGCGAGAAACGGAGGGGCTGAAACAGAGGGCGAGAAACAGAGGGGCTGAAACAGAGGCGCTGAAACAGAGGGCGAGAAACAAAGGGGCTGAAACAGAGGGCAAGAAACAGAGGGGCTGAAACACGGGGCGTGAAACAGAGGGGCTGAAACAGAGGGGCGGGAAACAGAGGGGCTGAATCAGAGGGGCTGAATCAGAGGGGCTGAAACAGAGGGTGAGAAAAAGAGGGGCTGAAACAGAGGGGCTGAAACAGAGGGGCTGAAACAGAGGGGCTGAAACAGATGGCGAGAAACAGAGGGGCTGAATCAGAGGGGATGAAACAGAGGGGCTGAATCAGTGGGGCTGAAACAGAGGGGCTGAATCAGAGGGGCTGAAACAGAGGGCGAGAAACAGAGGGGCTGAAACAGAGGGTGGGAAACAGAGGGGCTGATACAGAGGGGCTGAAACAGAGGGCGAGAAACAGGGGGGCTGACACAGAGCGGCCAAAATAGAGGGTCTGAAACAGAGGGGCTGAAACAGAGGGCGAGAAACAGAGGGGCTGAATCAGAGGGGCTGAATCAGAGGGGCTGAATCAGAGGGGCTGAAACAAAGGATGAGAAACAGAGGGTCTGAAACAGATGGGCTGAAACAGAGGGACTGAAACAGAGGGCGAGAAACAGAGGGGCTGAATCAGAGGGGCTGAATCAGAGGGGCTGAATCAGAGGGGCTGAAACAGAGGGGCTGAAACAGAGGGTCTGAAACAGAGGGCGAGAAACAGAGGGGCTGAAACAGAGGGCGAGAAACAGAGGGGCTGAAACAGAGGGCGAGAAACCGAGGGGCTGAAACAGATGGTCTGAAACAGAGGGGCTGAAACAGAGGGCTGAATCAGAGGGGCTGATTCAGAGGGGGTGAAACAGAGGGGCTGAATCAGCGGGGCTGAAACAGAGGGCGAGAAACAGAGGGGCCGAAACAGAGGGCGAGAAACAGAGGGGCAGAAACAGAGGGCGGGAAACAGAGGGGCTGAAACAGAGGGGCTGAAACAGAGGGCGAGAAACAGAGGGGCTGAAACCGAGGGCGAGAAACAGAGGGGCTGAAACAGAGGGGCTGAAACAGAGGGGCTGAAACAGTGGGCGAGAAACAGAGTGGCTGCAACAGACGGCGAGAAACAGAGGGGCTGAAACAGAGGGCGAGAAACAGAGGGGCTGAAACAGAGGGGCTGAAACAGAGGGGCTGAAACAGTGGGCGAGAAACAGAGTGGCTGCAACAGACGGCGAGAAACAGAGGGGCTGAAACAGAGGGCGAGAAACAGAGGGCTGAAACAGAGGCGCTGAAACAGAGGGGCTGAAACAGAGGGGCTGAAACAGAGGGCGAGAAACTAAGCGGCTGAAACAGAGGGCGAGAAACAGAGGGGCTGAAACAGAGGGCGAGAAACAGAGGGGCTGAAACAGAGGGGCTGAAACAGAGGGGATGAAGCAGAGCGCGTGAAACAGAGGGGCTGAAACAGAGGGCGAGAAACAGAGGGGCTCAAACAGAGGGCGAGAAACAGAGGGGCTGAAACAGAGGGGCTGAAACAGAGGGGCTGGAACAGAGGGGCTGAAACAGAGGGCGAGAAACAGAGGGGCTGAAACAGAGGGCGAGAAACCGAGGGGCTGAAGCAGAGGGGCTGAAATAGAGGGCGAGAAACAGAGGGGCTGAAACAGAGGGCGAGAAACAGAGGGACTGAAACAGAGGGGCTGAAACAGAGGCGCTGAAACAGAGGGCGAGAAACAAAGGGGCTGAAACAGAGGGCAAGAAACAGAGGGGCTGAAACACGGGGCATGAAACAGAGGGGCTGAAACAGAGGGGCGGGAAACAGAGGGGCTGAATCAGAGGGGCTGAATCAGAGGGGCTGAAACAGAGGGTGAGAAAAAGAGGAGCTGAAACAGAGGGGCTGAAACAGAGGGGCTGAAACAGATGGCGAGAAACAGAGGGGCTGAATCAGAGGGGCTGAAACAGAGGGGCTGAATCAGTGGGGCTGAAACAGAGGGGCTGAATCAGAGGGGCTGAAACAGAGGGCGAGAAACAGAGGGGCTGAAACAGAGGGTGGGAAACAGAGGGGCTGATACAGAGGGGCAGAAACAGAGGGGCTGAAACAGAGGGCGAGAAACAGAGGGGCTGAAACCGAGGGCGAGAAACAGAGGGGCTGAAACAGAGGGGCTGAAACAGAGGGGCTGAAACAGTGGGCGAGAAACAGAGTGGCTGAAACAGACGGCGAGAAACAGAGGGGCTGAAACAGTGGGCGAGAAACAGAGGGGCTGAAACAGAGGCACTGAAACAGAGGGGCTGAAACAGAGGGGCTGAAACAGTGGGCGAGAAACAGAGTGGCTGAAACAGACGGCGAGAAACTGAGCGGCTGAAACAGAGGGCGAGAAACAGAGGGGCTGAAACAGAGGGCGAGAAACAGAGGGGCTGAAACAGAGGGGCTGAAACAGAGGGGCAGAAACAGAGGGGCTGAAACAGAGGGCGTGAAACAGAGGGGCTGAAACAGAGGGCGAGAAACAAGGGGCTCAAACAGAGGGCGAGAAACAGAGGGGCTGAAACAGAGGGGCTGAAACAGAGGGCTGAAACAGAGGGTGAGAAACAGAGGGGCTGAAACAGAGGGCGAGAAACGAGGGGCTGAAACAGAGGGGCTGAAATAGAGGGCGAGAAACAGAGGGGCTGAAACAGAGGGCGAGAAACAGAGGGACGACACAGAGGGGCTGAAACAGAGGCGCTGAAACAGAGGGCGAGAAACAAAGGGGCTGAAACAGAGGGCAAGAAACAGAGGGGCTGAAACACGGGGCGTGAAACAGAGGGGCTGAAACAGAGGGCGGGAAACAGAGGGGCTGAATCAGAGGGGCTGAATCAGAGGGGCTGAAACAGAGGGTGAGAAAAGGAGGAGCTGAAACAGAGGGGCTGAAACAGAGGGGCTGAAACAGATGGCGAGAAACAGAGGGGCTGAATCAGAGGGCTGAAACAGAGGGGCTGAATCAGTGGGGCTGAAACAGAGGGGCTGAATCAGAGGGGCTGAAACAGAGGGCGAGAAACAGAGGGTCTGAAACAGAGGGTGGGAAACAGAGGGGCTGATACAGAGGGGCTGAAACAGAGGGCGAGAAACAGGGGGGCTGACACAGAGGGGCTAAAATAGAGGGTCTGAAACAGAGGGGCTGAAACAGAGGGCGAGAAACAGAGGGGCTGAATCAGAGGGGCTGAATCAGAGGGGCTGAATCAGAGGGGCTGAAACAAAGGATGAGAAACAGAGGGGCTGAAACAGATGGGCTGAAACAGAGGGACTGAAACAGAGGGCGAGAAACAGAGGGGCTGAATCAGAGGGGCTGAATCAGAGGGGCTGAAACAGAGGGGCTGAAACAGAGGGGCTGAAACAGAGGGCGAGAAACAGAGGGGCTGAAACAGAGGGCGAGAAACAGAGGGCTGAAACAGAGGGCGAGAACCGAGGGGCTGAAACAGATGGTCTGAAACAGAGGGGCTGAAACAGAGGGCTGAATCAGAGGGGCTGATTCAGAGGGGGTGAAACAGAGGGGCTGAATCAGCGGGGCTGAAACAGAGGGCGAGAAACAGAGGGGCCGAAACAGAGGGCGAGAAACAGAGGGGCAGAAACAGAGGGCGGGAAACAGAGGGGCTGAAATAGAGGGGCTGAAACAGAGGGCGAGAACAGAGGGGCTGAAACAGAGGGCGAGAAACAGAGGGGCTGAAACAGAGGGGCTGAAACAGAGGGGCTGAAACAGTGGCGAGAAACAGAGTGGCTGCAACAGACGGCGAGAAACAGAGGGGCTGAAACAGAGGGCGAGAAACAGAGGGGCTGAAACAGAGGCGCTGAAACAGAGGGGCTGAAACAGAGGGGCTGAAATAGAGGGCGAGAAACTGAGCGGCTGAAACAGAGGGCGAGAAACAGAGGGGCTGAAACAGAGGGCGAGAAACAGAGGGGGCTGAAACAGAGGGGCTGAAATAGAGGGGCTGAAACAGAGGGGCTGAAACAGAGGGCGTGAAACAGAGGGCTGAAACAGAGGGCGAGAAACAGAGGGGCTCAAACAGAGGGCGTGAAACAGAGGGGCTGAAACAGAGGGGCTGAAACAGAGGGGCTGAACAGAGGGGCTGTATCAGAGGGCTGAATCAGAGGGGCTGAAACAGAGGGGCTGAAACAGAGGGCGAGAAACAAGGGGCTGAAACAGCGGGCGAGAAACAGATGGCCAGAAACAGAGGGGCTGAAACAGAGGGGCTGAAACAGACGGGCTGAAACAGAGAGCCTGAAACAGAGGGCGAGAAACGGAGGGGCTGAAACAGAGGGCGAGAAACAGAGGGGCTGAAACAGAGGGCGAGAAACAGGGGGGCTGACACAGAGGGGCCAAAATAGAGGGTCTGAAACAGAGGGGCTGAAACAGAGGGCGAGAAACAGAGGGGCTGAATCAGAGGGGCTGAATCAGAGGGGCTGAATCAGAGGGGCTGAAACAGAGGGGCTGAAACAGAGGGGCTGAAACAGAGGGTGAGAAACAGAGGGGCTGAAACAGAGGGCGAGAAACAGAGGGGCTGAATCAGAGGGGCTGAATCAGAGGGGCTGAAACAGAGGGGCTGAAACAGAGGGGCTGAAACAGAGGGGCTGAAACAGAGGGTGAGAAACAGAGGGGCTGAAACAGAGGGCGAGAAACCGAGGGGCTGAAGCAGAGGGGCTGAAATAGAGGGCGAGAAACAGAGGGGCTGAAACAGAGGGCGAGAAACAGAGGGACTGAAACAGAGGGGCTGAAACAGAGGCGCTGAAACAGAGGGCGAGAAACAAAGGGGCTGAAACAGAGGGCAAGAAACAGAGGGGCTGAAACACGGGGCGTGAAACAGAGGGGCTGAAACAGAGGGGCGGGAAACTGAGGGGCTGAATCAGAGGGGCTGAATCAGAGGGGCTGAAACAGAGGGTGAGAAAAAGAGGAGCTGAAACAGAGGGGCTGAAACAGAGGGGCTGAAACAGATGGCGAGAAACAGAGGGGCTGAATCGGAGGGGCTGAAACAGAGGGGCTGAATCAGTGGGGCTGAAACAGAGGGGCTGAATCAGAGGGGCTGAAACAGAGGGCGAGAAACAGAGGGGCTGAAACAGAGGGTGGGAAACAGAGGGGCTGATACAGAGGGGCTGAAACAGAGGGTGAGAAACAGGGGGGCTGACACAGAGGGGCTAAAATAGAGGGTCTGAAACAGAGGGGCTGAAACAGAGGGCGAGAAACAGAGGGGCTGAATCAGAGGGGCTGAATCAGAGGGGCTGAATCAGAGGGGCTGAAACAAAGGATGAGAAACAGAGGGGCTGAAACAGATGGGCTGAAACAGAGGGACTGAAACAGAGGGCGAGAAACAGAGGGGCTGAATCAGAGGGGCTGAATCAGAGGGGCTGAATCAGAGGGGCTGAAACAGAGGGGCTGAAACAGAGGGGCTGAAACAGAGGGCGAGAAACAGAGGGGCTGAAACAGAGGGCGAGAAACAGAGGGGCTGAAACAGAGGGCGAGAAACCGAGGGGCTGAAACAGATGGTCTGAAACAGAGGGGCTGAAACAGAGGGCTGAATCAGAGGGGCTGATTCTGAGGGGGTGAAACAGAGGGGCTGAATCAGCGGGGCTGAAACAGAGGGCGAGAAACAGAGGGGCCGAAACAGAGGGCGAGAAACAGAGGGGCAGAAACAGAGGGCGGGAAACAGAGGGGCTGAAACAGAGGGGCTGAAACAGAGGGCGAGAAACAGAGGGGCTGAAACCGAGGGCGAGAAACAGAGGGGCTGAAACAGAGGGGCTGAAACAGAGGGGCTGAAACAGTGGGCGAGAAACAGAGTGGCTGCAACAGACGGCGAGAAACAGAGGGGATGAAACAGAGGGCAAGAAACAGAGGGGCTGAAACAGAGGCGCTGAAACAGAGGGGCTGAAACAGGGGCTGAAATAGAGGGCGAGAAACTGAGCGGCTGAAACAGAGGGCGAGAAACAGAGGGGCTGAAACAGAGGGCGAGAAACAGAGGGGCTGAAACAGAGGGGCTGAAACAGAGGGGCTGAAACAGAGGGGCTGAAACAGAGGGCGTGAAACAGAGGGGCTGAAACAGAGGGCGAGAAACAGAGGGGCTCAAACAGAGGGCGTGAAACAGAGGGGCTGAAACAGAGGGGCTGAAACAGAGGGGCTGAAACAGAGGGGCTGTATCAGAGGGGCTGAATCAGAGGGGCTGAAACAGAGGGGCTGAAACAGAGGGCGAGAAACAAAGGGGCTGAAACAGCGGGCGAGAAACAGATGGCGAGAAACAGAGGGGCTGAAACAGAGGGGCTGAAACAGACGGGCTGAAACAGAGAGCCTGAAACAGAGGGCGAGAAACGGAGGGGCTGAAACAGAGGGCGAGAAACAGAGGGGCTGAAACAGAGGCGCTGAAACAGAGGGCGAGAAACAAAGGGGCTGAAACAGAGGGCAAGAAACAGAGGGGCTGAAACACGGGGCGTGAAACAGAGGGGCTGAAACAGAGGGGCGGGAAACAGAGGGGCTGAATCAGAGGGGCTGAATCAGAGGGGCTGAAACAGAGGGTGAGAAAAAGAGGGGCTGAAACAGAGGGGCTGAAACAGAGGGGCTGAAACAGAGGGGCTGAAACAGATGGCGAGAAACAGAGGGGCTGAATCAGAGGGGATGAAACAGAGGGGCTGAATCAGTGGGGCTGAAACAGAGGGGCTGAATCAGAGGGGCTGAAACAGAGGGCGAGAAACAGAGGGGCTGAAACAGAGGGTGGGAAACAGAGGGGCTGATACAGAGGGGCTGAAACAGAGGGCGAGAAACAGGGGGGCTGACACAGAGCGGCCAAAATAGAGGGTCTGAAACAGAGGGGCTGAAACAGAGGGCGAGAAACAGAGGGGCTGAATCAGAGGGGCTGAATCAGAGGGGCTGAATCAGAGGGGCTGAAACAAAGGATGAGAAACAGAGGGTCTGAAACAGATGGGCTGAAACAGAGGGACTGAAACAGAGGGCGAGAAACAGAGGGGCTGAATCAGAGGGGCTGAATCAGAGGGGCTGAATCAGAGGGGCTGAAACAGAGGGGCTGAAACAGAGGGTCTGAAACAGAGGGCGAGAAACAGAGGGGCTGAAACAGAGGGCGAGAAACAGAGGGGCTGAAACAGAGGGCGAGAAACCGAGGGGCTGAAACAGATGGTCTGAAACAGAGGGGCTGAAACAGAGGGCTGAATCAGAGGGGCTGATTCAGAGGGGGTGAAACAGAGGGGCTGAATCAGCGGGGCTGAAACAGAGGGCGAGAAACAGAGGGGCCGAAACAGAGGGCGAGAAACAGAGGGGCAGAAACAGAGGGCGGGAAACAGAGGGGCTGAAACAGAGGGGCTGAAACAGAGGGCGAGAAACAGAGGGGCTGAAACCGAGGGCGAGAAACAGAGGGGCTGAAACAGAGGGGCTGAAACAGAGGGGCTGAAACAGTGGGCGAGAAACAGAGTGGCTGCAACAGACGGCGAGAAACAGAGGGGCTGAAACAGAGGGCGAGAAACAGAGGGGCTGAAACAGAGGCGCTGAAACAGAGGGGCTGAAACAGAGGGGCTGAAACAGAGGGCGAGAAACTGAGCGGCTGAAACAGAGGGCGAGAAACAGAGGGGCTGAAACAGAGGGCGAGAAACAGAGGGGCTGAAACAGAGGGGCTGAAACAGAGGGGATGAAGCAGAGCGCGTGAAACAGAGGGGCTGAAACAGAGGGCGAGAAACAGAGGGGCTCAAACAGAGGGCGAGAAACAGAGGGGCTGAAACAGAGGGGCTGAAACAGAGGGGCTGGAACAGAGGGGCTGAAACAGAGGGCGAGAAACAGAGGGGCTGAAACAGAGGGCGAGAAACCGAGGGGCTGAAGCAGAGGGGCTGAAATAGAGGGCGAGAAACAGAGGGGCTGAAACAGAGGGCGAGAAACAGAGGGACTGAAACAGAGGGGCTGAAACAGAGGCGCTGAAACAGAGGGCGAGAAACAAAGGGGCTGAAACAGAGGGCAAGAAACAGAGGGGCTGAAACACGGGGCATGAAACAGAGGGGCTGAAACAGAGGGGCGGGAAACAGAGGGGCTGAATCAGAGGGGCTGAATCAGAGGGGCTGAAACAGAGGGTGAGAAAAAGAGGAGCTGAAACAGAGGGGCTGAAACAGAGGGGCTGAAACAGATGGCGAGAAACAGAGGGGCTGAATCAGAGGGGCTGAAACAGAGGGGCTGAATCAGTGGGGCTGAAACAGAGGGGCTGAATCAGAGGGGCTGAAACAGAGGGCGAGAAACAGAGGGGCTGAAACAGAGGGTGGGAAACAGAGGGGCTGATACAGAGGGGCAGAAACAGAGGGGCTGAAACAGAGGGCGAGAAACAGAGGGGCTGAAACCGAGGGCGAGAAACAGAGGGGCTGAAACAGAGGGGCTGAAACAGAGGGGCTGAAACAGTGGGCGAGAAACAGAGTGGCTGAAACAGACGGCGAGAAACAGAGGGGCTGAAACAGTGGGCGAGAAACAGAGGGGCTGAAACAGAGGCACTGAAACAGAGGGGCTGAAACAGAGGGGCTGAAACAGTGGGCGAGAAACAGAGTGGCTGAAACAGACGGCGAGAAACTGAGCGGCTGAAACAGAGGGCGAGAAACAGAGGGGCTGAAACAGAGGGCGAGAAACAGAGGGGCTGAAACAGAGGGGCTGAAACAGAGGGGCAGAAACAGAGGGGCTGAAACAGAGGGCGTGAAACAGAGGGGCTGAAACAGAGGGCGAGAAACAAAGGGGCTCAAACAGAGGGCGAGAAACAGAGGGGCTGAAACAGAGGGGCTGAAACAGAGGGGCTGAAACAGAGGGTGAGAAACAGAGGGGCTGAAACAGAGGGCGAGAAACCGAGGGGCTGAAACAGAGGGGCTGAAATAGAGGGCGAGAAACAGAGGGGCTGAAACAGAGGGCGAGAAACAGAGGGACTGACACAGAGGGGCTGAAACAGAGGCGCTGAAACAGAGGGCGAGAAACAAAGGGGCTGAAACAGAGGGCAAGAAACAGAGGGGCTGAAACACGGGGCGTGAAACAGAGGGGCTGAAACAGAGGGGCGGGAAACAGAGGGGCTGAATCAGAGGGGCTGAATCAGAGGGGCTGAAACAGAGGGTGAGAAAAGGAGGAGCTGAAACAGAGGGGCTGAAACAGAGGGGCTGAAACAGATGGCGAGAAACAGAGGGGCTGAATCAGAGGGGCTGAAACAGAGGGGCTGAATCAGTGGGGCTGAAACAGAGGGGCTGAATCAGAGGGGCTGAAACAGAGGGCGAGAAACAGAGGGGCTGAAACAGAGGGTGGGAAACAGAGGGGCTGATACAGAGGGGCTGAAACAGAGGGCGAGAAACAGGGGGGCTGACACAGAGGGGCTAAAATAGAGGGTCTGAAACAGAGGGGCTGAAACAGAGGGCGAGAAACAGAGGGGCTGAATCAGAGGGGCTGAATCAGAGGGGCTGAATCAGAGGGGCTGAAACAAAGGATGAGAAACAGAGGGGCTGAAACAGATGGGCTGAAACAGAGGGACTGAAACAGAGGGCGAGAAACAGAGGGGCTGAATCAGAGGGGCTGAATCAGAGGGGCTGAAACAGAGGGGCTGAAACAGAGGGGCTGAAACAGAGGGCGAGAAACAGAGGGGCTGAAACAGAGGGCGAGAAACAGAGGGGCTGAAACAGAGGGCGAGAAACCGAGGGGCTGAAACAGATGGTCTGAAACAGAGGGGCTGAAACAGAGGGCTGAATCAGAGGGGCTGATTCAGAGGGGGTGAAACAGAGGGGCTGAATCAGCGGGGCTGAAACAGAGGGCGAGAAACAGAGGGGCCGAAACAGAGGGCGAGAAACAGAGGGGCAGAAACAGAGGGCGGGAAACAGAGGGGCTGAAATAGAGGGGCTGAAACAGAGGGCGAGAAACAGAGGGGCTGAAACAGAGGGCGAGAAACAGAGGGGCTGAAACAGAGGGGCTGAAACAGAGGGGCTGAAACAGTGGGCGAGAAACAGAGTGGCTGCAACAGACGGCGAGAAACAGAGGGGCTGAAACAGAGGGCGAGAAACAGAGGGGCTGAAACAGAGGCGCTGAAACAGAGGGGCTGAAACAGAGGGGCTGAAATAGAGGGCGAGAAACTGAGCGGCTGAAACAGAGGGCGAGAAACAGAGGGGCTGAAACAGAGGGCGAGAAACAGAGGGGCTGAAACAGAGGGGCTGAAATAGAGGGGCTGAAACAGAGGGGCTGAAACAGAGGGCGTGAAACAGAGGGGCTGAAACAGAGGGCGAGAAACAGAGGGGCTCAAACAGAGGGCGTGAAACAGAGGGGCTGAAACAGAGGGGCTGAAACAGAGGGGCTGAAACAGAGGGGCTGTATCAGAGGGGCTGAATCAGAGGGGCTGAAACAGAGGGGCTGAAACAGAGGGCGAGAAACAAAGGGGCTGAAACAGCGGGCGAGAAACAGATGGCCAGAAACAGAGGGGCTGAAACAGAGGGGCTGAAACAGACGGGCTGAAACAGAGAGCCTGAAACAGAGGGCGAGAAACGGAGGGGCTGAAACAGAGGGCGAGAAACAGAGGGGCTGAAACAGAGGCGCTGAAACAGAGGGCGAGAAACAAAGGGGCTGAAACAGAGGGCAAGAAACAGAGGGGCTGAAACACGGGGCGTGAAACAGTGGGGCTGAAACAGAGGGGCGGGAAACAGAGGGGCTGAATCAGAGGGGCTGAATCAGAGGGGCTGAAACAGAGGGTGAGAAAAAGAGGGGCTGAAACAGAGGGGCTGAAACAGAGGGGCTGAAACAGATGGCGAGAAACAGAGGGGCTGAATCAGAGGGGATGAAACAGAGGGGCTGAATCAGTGGGGCTGAAACAGAGGGGCTGAATCAGAGGGGCTGAAACAGAGGGCGAGAAGCAGAGGGGCTGAAACAGAGGGTGGGAAACAGAGGGGCTGATACAGAGGGGCTGAAACAGAGGGCGAGAAACAGGGGGGCTGACACAGAGGGGCCAAAATAGAGGGTCTGAAACAGAGGGGCTGAAACAGAGGGCGAGAAACAGAGGGGCTGAATCAGAGGGGCTGAATCAGAGGGGCTGAATCAGAGGGGCTGAAACAAAGGATGAGAAACAGAGGGTCTGAAACAGATGGGCTGAAACAGAGGGACTGAAACAGAGGGCGAGAAACAGAGGGGCTGAATCAGAGGGGCTGAATCAGAGGGGCTGAATCAGAGGGGCTGAAACAGAGGGGCTGAAACAGAGGGGCTGAAACAGAGGGCGAGAAACAGAGGGGCTGAAACAGAGGGCGAGAAACAGAGGGGCTGAAACAGAGGGCGAGAAACCGAGGGGCTGAAACAGATGGTCTGAAACAGAGGGGCTGAAACAGAGGGCTGAATCAGAGGGGCTGATTCAGAGGGGGTGAAACAGAGGGGCTGAATCAGCGGGGCTGAAACAGAGGGCGAGAAAAAGAGGGGCCGAAACAGAGGGCGAGAAACAGAGGGGCAGAAACAGAGGGCGGGAAACAGAGGGGCTGAAACAGAGGGGCTGAAACAGAGGGCGAGAAACAGAGGAGCTGAAACCGAGGGCGAGAAACAGAGGGGCTGAAACAGAGAAACTGAAACAGAGGGGCTGAAACAGTGGGCGAGAAACAGAGTGGCTGCAACAGACGGCGAGAAACAGAGGGGCTGAAACAGAGGGCGAGAAACAGAGGGGCTGAAACAGAGGCGCTGAAACAGAGGGGCTGAAACAGAGGGGCTGAAATAGAGGGCGAGAAACTGAGCGGCTGAAACAGAGGGCGAGAAACAGAGGGGCTGAAACAGAGGGCGAGAAACAGAGGGGCTGAATCAGAGGGGCTGAATCAGAGGGGCTGAATCAGAGGGGCTGAAACAAAGGATGAGAAACAGAGGGTCTGAAACAGATGGGCTGAAACAGAGGGACTGAAACAGAGGGCGAGAAACAGAGGGGCTGAATCAGAGGGGCTGAATCAGAGGGGCTGAATCAGAGGGGCTGAAACAGAGGGGCTGAAACAGAGGGTCTGAAACAGAGGGCGAGAAACAGAGGGGCTGAAACAGAGGGCGAGAAACAGAGGGGCTGAAACAGAGGGCGAGAAACCGAGGGGCTGAAACAGATGGTCTGAAACAGAGGGGCTGAAACAGAGGGCTGAATCAGAGGGGCTGATTCAGAGGGGGTGAAACAGAGGGGCTGAATCAGCGGGGCTGAAACAGAGGGCGAGAAACAGAGGGGCCGAAACAGAGGGCGAGAAACAGAGGGGCAGAAACAGAGGGCGGGAAACAGAGGGGCTGAAACAGAGGGGCTGAAACAGAGGGCGAGAAACAGAGGGGCTGAAACCGAGGGCGAGAAACAGAGGGGCTGAAACAGAGGGGCTGAAACAGAGGGGCTGAAACAGTGGGCGAGAAACAGAGTGGCTGCAACAGACGGCGAGAAACAGAGGGGCTGAAACAGAGGGCGAGAAACAGAGGGGCTGAAACAGAGGCGCTGAAACAGAGGGGCTGAAACAGAGGGGCTGAAACAGAGGGCGAGAAACTGAGCGGCTGAAACAGAGGGCGAGAAACAGAGGGGCTGAAACAGAGGGCGAGAAACAGAGGGGCTGAAACAGAGGGGCTGAAACAGAGGGGATGAAGCAGAGCGCGTGAAACAGAGGGGCTGAAACAGAGGGCGAGAAACAGAGGGGCTCAAACAGAGGGCGAGAAACAGAGGGGCTGAAACAGAGGGGCTGAAACAGAGGGGCTGGAACAGAGGGGCTGAAACAGAGGGCGAGAAACAGAGGGGCTGAAACAGAGGGCGAGAAACCGAGGGGCTGAAGCAGAGGGGCTGAAATAGAGGGCGAGAAACAGAGGGGCTGAAACAGAGGGCGAGAAACAGAGGGACTGAAACAGAGGGGCTGAAACAGAGGCGCTGAAACAGAGGGCGAGAAACAAAGGGGCTGAAACAGAGGGCAAGAAACAGAGGGGCTGAAACACGGGGCATGAAACAGAGGGGCTGAAACAGAGGGGCGGGAAACAGAGGGGCTGAATCAGAGGGGCTGAATCAGAGGGGCTGAAACAGAGGGTGAGAAAAAGAGGAGCTGAAACAGAGGGGCTGAAACAGAGGGGCTGAAACAGATGGCGAGAAACAGAGGGGCTGAATCAGAGGGGCTGAAACAGAGGGGCTGAATCAGTGGGGCTGAAACAGAGGGGCTGAATCAGAGGGGCTGAAACAGAGGGCGAGAAACAGAGGGGCTGAAACAGAGGGTGGGAAACAGAGGGGCTGATACAGAGGGGCAGAAACAGAGGGGCTGAAACAGAGGGCGAGAAACAGAGGGGCTGAAACCGAGGGCGAGAAACAGAGGGGCTGAAACAGAGGGGCTGAAACAGTGGGCGAGAAACAGAGTGGCTGAAACAGACGGCGAGAAACAGAGGGGCTGAAACAGAGGGCGAGAAACAGAGGGGCTGAAACAGAGGCACTGAAACAGAGGGGCTGAAACAGAGGGGCTGAAACAGTGGGCGAGAAACAGAGTGGCTGAAACAGACGGCGAGAAACTGAGCGGCTGAAACAGAGGGCGAGAAACAGAGGGGCTGAAACAGAGGGCGAGAAACAGAGGGGCTGAAACAGAGGGGCTGAAACAGAGGGGCTGAAACAGAGGGGCTGAAACAGAGGGCGTGAAACAGAGGGGCTGAAACAGAGGGCGAGAAACAAAGGGGCTCAAACAGAGGGCGAGAAACAGAGGGGCTGAAACAGAGGGGCTGAAACAGAGGGGCTGAAACAGAGGGGCTGAAACAGAGGGTGAGAAACAGAGGGGCTGAAACAGAGGGCGAGAAACCGAGGGGCTGAAACAGAGGGGCTGAAATAGAGGGCGAGAAACAGAGGGGCTGAAACAGAGGGCGAGAAACAGAGGGACTGACACAGAGGGGCTGAAACAGAGGCGCTGAAACAGAGGGCGAGAAACAAAGGGGCTGAAACAGAGGGCAAGAAACAGACGGGCTGAAACACGGGGCGTGAAACAGAGGGGCTGAAACAGAGGGGCGGGAAACAGAGGGGCTGAATCAGAGGGGCTGAATCAGAGGGGCTGAAACAGAGGGTGAGAAAAGGAGGAGCTGAAACAGAGGGGCTGAAACAGAGGGGCTGAAACAGATGGCGAGAAACAGAGGGGCTGAATCAGAGGGGCTGAAACAGAGGGGCTGAATCAGTGGGGCTGAAACAGAGGGGCTGAATCAGAGGGGCTGAAACAGAGGGCGAGAAACAGAGGGGCTGAAACAGAGGGTGGGAAACAGAGGGGCTGATACAGAGGGGCTGAAACAGAGGGCGAGAAACAGGGGGGCTGACACAGAGGGGCTAAAATAGAGGGTCTGAAACAGAGGGGCTGAAACAGAGGGCGAGAAACAGAGGGGCTGAATCAGAGGGGCTGAATCAGAGGGGCTGAATCAGAGGGGCTGAAACAAAGGATGAGAAACAGAGGGGCTGAAACAGATGGGCTGAAACAGAGGGACTGAAACAGAGGGCGAGAAACAGAGGGGCTGAATCAGAGGGGCTGAATCAGAGGGGCTGAAACAGAGGGGCTGAAACAGAGGGGCTGAAACAGAGGGCGAGAAACAGAGGGGCTGAAACAGAGGGCGAGAAACAGAGGGGCTGAAACAGAGGGCGAGAAACCGAGGGGCTGAAACAGATGGTCTGAAACAGAGGGGCTGAAATAGAGGGCTGAATCAGAGGGGCTGATTCAGAGGGGGTGAAACAGAGGGGCTGAATCAGCGGGGCTGAAACAGAGGGCGAGAAACAGAGGGGCCGAAACAGAGGGCGAGAAACAGAGGGGCAGAAACAGAGGGCGGGAAACAGAGGGGCTGAAATAGAGGGGCTGAAACAGAGGGCGAGAAACAGAGGGGCTGAAACAGAGGGCGAGAAACAGAGGGGCTGAAACAGAGGGGCTGAAACAGAGGGGCTGAAACAGTGGGCGAGAAACAGAGTGGCTGCAACAGACGGCGAGAAACAGAGGGGCTGAAACAGAGGGCGAGAAACAGAGGGGCTGAAACAGAGGCGCTGAAACAGAGGGGCTGAAACAGAGGGGCTGAAATAGAGGGCGAGAAACTGAGCGGCTGAAACAGAGGGCGAGAAACAGAGGGGCTGAAACAGAGGGCGAGAAACAGAGGGGCTGAAACAGAGGGGCTGAAACAGAGGGGCTGAAACAGAGGGGCTGAAACAGAGGGCGTGAAACAGAGGGGCTGAAACAGAGGGCGAGAAACAGAGGGGCTCAAACAGAGGGCGTGAAACAGAGGGGCTGAAACAGAGGGGCTGAAACAGAGGGGCTGAAACAGAGGGGCTGTATCAGAGGGGCTGAATCAGAGGGGCTGAAACAGAGGGGCTGAAACAGAGGGCGAGAAACAAAGGGGCTGAAACAGCGGGCGAGAAACAGATGGCCAGAAACAGAGGGGCTGAAACAGAGGGGCTGAAACAGACGGGCTGAAACAGAGAGCCTGAAACAGAGGGCGAGAAACGGAGGGGCTGAAACAGAGGGCGAGAAACAGAGGGGCTGAAACAGAGGCGCTGAAACAGAGGGCGAGAAACAAAGGGGCTGAAACAGAGGGCAAGAAACAGAGGGGCTGAAACACGGGGCGTGAAACAGAGGGGCTGAAACAGAGGGGCGGGAAACAGAGGGGCTGAATCAGAGGGGCTGAATCAGAGGGGCTGAAACAGAGGGTGAGAAAAAGAGGGGCTGAAACAGAGGGGCTGAAACAGAGGGGCTGAAACAGATGGCGAGAAACAGAGGGGCTGAATCAGAGGGGATGAAACAGAGGGGCTGAATCAGTGGGGCTGAAACAGAGGGGCTGAATCAGAGGGGCTGAAACAGAGGGCGAGAAGCAGAGGGGCTGAAACAGAGGGTGGGAAACAGAGGGGCTGATACAGAGGGGCTGAAACAGAGGGCGAGAAACAGGGGGGCTGACACAGAGGGGCCAAAATAGAGGGTCTGAAACAGAGGGGCTGAAACAGAGGGCGAGAAACAGAGGGGCTGAATCAGAGGGGCTGAATCAGAGGGGCTGAATCAGAGGGGCTGAAACAAAGGATGAGAAACAGAGGGTCTGAAACAGATGGGCTGAAACAGAGGGACTGAAACAGAGGGCGAGAAACAGAGGGGCTGAATCAGAGGGGCTGAATCAGAGGGGCTGAATCAGAGGGGCTGAAACAGAGGGGCTGAAACAGAGGGGCTGAAACAGAGGGCGAGAAACAGAGGGGCTGAAACAGAGGGCGAGAAACAGAGGGGCTGAAACAGAGGGCGAGAAACCGAGGGGCTGAAACAGATGGTCTGAAACAGAGGGGCTGAAACAGAGGGCTGAATCAGAGGGGCTGATTCAGAGGGGGTGAAACAGAGGGGCTGAATCAGCGGGGCTGAAACAGAGGGCGAGAAACAGAGGGGCCGAAACAGAGGGCGAGAAACAGAGGGGCAGAAACAGAGGGCGGGAAACAGAGGGGCTGAAACAGAGGGGCTGAAACAGAGGGCGAGAAACAGAGGAGCTGAAACCGAGGGCGAGAAACAGAGGGGCTGAAACAGAGAAACTGAAACAGAGGGGCTGAAACAGTGGGCGAGAAACAGAGTGGCTGCAACAGACGGCGAGAAACAGAGGGGCTGAAACAGAGGGCGAGAAACAGAGGGGCTGAAACAGAGGCGCTGAAACAGAGGGGCTGAAACAGAGGGGCTGAAATAGAGGGCGAGAAACTGAGCGGCTGAAACAGAGGGCGAGAAACAGAGGGGCTGAAACAGAGGGCGAGAAACAGAGGGGCTGAAACAGAGGGGCTGAAACAGAGGGGCTGAAACAGAGGGGCTGAAACAGAGGGCGTGAAACAGAGGGGCTGAAACAGAGGGCGAGAAACAGAGGGGCTCAAACAGAGGGCGAGAAACAGAGGGGCTGAAACAGAGGGGCTGAAACAGAGGGGCTGAAACAGAGGGGCTGAAACAGAGGGCGAGAAACAGAGGGGCTGAATCAGAGGGTGAGAAACCGAGGGGCTGAAACAGAGGGGCTGAAATAGAGGGCGAGAAACAGAGGGGCTGAAACAGAGGGCGAGAAACAGAGGGACTGAAACAGAGGGGCTGAAACAGAGGCGTGAAACAGAGGGCGAGAAACAAAGGGGCTGAAACAGAGGGCAAGAAACAGAGGGGCTGAAACACGCGGCGTGAAACAGAGGGGCTGAAACAGAGGGGCGGGAAACAGAGGGGCTGAATCAGAGGGGCTGAATCAGAGGGGCTGAAACAGAGGGTGAGAAAAAGAGGAGCTGAAACAGAGGGGCTGAAACAGAGGGGCTGAAACAGATGGCGAGAAACAGAGGGGCTGAATCAGAGGGGCTGAAACAGAGGGGCTGAATCAGTGGGGCTGAAACAGAGGGGCTGAATCAGAGGGGCTGAAACAGAGGGCGAGAAACAGAGGGGCTGAAACAGAGGGTGGGAAACAGAGGGGCTGATACAGAGGGGCTGAAACAGAGGGCGAGAAACAGGGGGGCTGACACAGAGGGGCTAAAATAGAGGGTCTGAAACAGAGGGGCTGAAACAGAGGGCGAGAAACAGAGGGGCTGAATCAGAGGGGCTGAATCAGAGGGGCTGAATCAGAGGGGCTGAAACAAAGGATGAGAAACAGAGGGGCTGAAACAGAGGGCGAGAAACAGAGGGGCTGAAACAGAGGGCGAGAAACAGACGGGCTGAAACAGAGGGCGAGAAACCGAGGGGCTGAAACAGATGGTCTGAAACAGAGGGGCTGAAACAGAGGGCTGAATCAGAGGGGCTGATTCAGAGGGGGTGAAACAGAGGGGCTGAATCAGCGGGGCTGAAACAGAGGGCGAGAAACAGAGGGGCCGAAACAGAGGGCGAGAAACAGAGGGGCAGAAACAGAGGGCGGGAAACAGAGGGGCTGAAACAGAGGGGCTGAAACAGAGGGCGAGAAACAGAGGGGCTGAAACCGAGGGCGAGAAACAGAGGGGCTGAAACAGAGGGTGGGAAACAGAGGGGCTGATACAGAGGGGCTGAAACAGAGGGCGAGAAACAGGGGGGCTGACACAGAGGGGCTAAAATAGAGGGTCTGAAACAGAGGGGCTGAAACAGAGGGCGAGAAACAGAGGGGCTGAATCAGAGGGGCTGAATCAGAGGGGCTGAATCAGAGGGGCTGAAACAAAGGATGAGAAACAGAGGGGCTGAAACAGATGGGCTGAAACAGAGGGACTGAAACAGAGGGCGAGAAACAGAGGGGCTGAATCAGAGGGGCTGAATCAGAGGGGCTGAATCAGAGGGGCTGAAACAGAGGGGCTGAAACAGAGGGGCTGAAACAGAGGGCGAGAAACAGAGGGGCTGAAACAGAGGGCGAGAAACAGAGGGGCTGAAACAGAGGGCGAGAAACCGAGGGGCTGAAACAGATGGTCTGAAACAGAGGGGCTGAAACAGAGGGCTGAATCAGAGGGGCTGATTCAGAGGGGGTGAAACAGAGGGGCTGAATCAGCGGGGCTGAAACAGAGGGCGAGAAACAGAGGGGCCGAAACAGAGGGCGAGAAACAGAGGGGCAGAAACAGAGGGCGGGAAACAGAGGGGCTGAAACAGAGGGGCTGAAACAGAGGGCGGGAAACAGAGGGGCTGAAACCGAGGGCGAGAAACAGAGGGGCTGAAACAGAGGGGCTGAAACAGAGGGGCTGAAACAGTGGGCGAGAAACAGAGTGGCTGCAACAGACGGCGAGAAACAGAGGGGCTGAAACAGAGGGCGAGAAACAGAGGGGCTGAAACAGAGGCGCTGAAACAGAGGGGCTGAAACAGAGGGGCTGAAACAGAGGGCGAGAAACTGAGCGGCTGAAACAGAGGGCGAGAAACAGAGGGGCTGAAACAGAGGGCGAGAAACAGAGGGGCTGAAACAGAGGGGCTGAAACAGAGGGGCTGAAACAGAGGGGCTGAAACAGAGGGGCTGAAACAGAGGGGCTGAAACAGAGGGCGAGAAACAGAGGGGCTCAAACAGAGGGCGAGAAACAGAGGGGCTGAAACAGAGGGGCTGAAACAGAGGGGCTGAAACAGAGGGGCTGTATCAGAGGGGCTGAATCAGAGGGGCTGAAACAGAGGGGCTGAAACAGAGGGCGAGAAACAAAGGGGCTGAAACAGCGGGCGAGAAACAGATGGCGAGAAACAGAGGGGCTGAAACAGAGGGGCTGAAACAGACGGGCTGAAACAGAGAGCCTGAAACAGAGGGCGAGAAACGGAGGGGCTGAAACAGAGGGCGAACAACCGAGGGGCTGAAACAGAGGGCGAGAAACACAGGGGCTGAAACAGAGGGTGAGAAACTGAGGGCGAGAAACAGAGGGACTGAAACAGAGGGGCTGAAACAGAGGGGCTGAATCAGAGGGGCTGAAACAGAGGTGCTGAATCAGAGGGGCTGAAACAGAGGGCGAGAAACAGAGGGGCTGAAACTGAGGGTGAAAAACAAAGGGGCTGAAACAGAGGGCGAGAAACAGAGGGGCTGAAACAGAGAGCGCGAAACAGATGGGCTGAAACAGAGGGGCTGAAACAGAGGGGCTGAAACAGAGGGGCTAAATCAGAGGGGCTGAAACAGAGGGCGAGAAACAGAGGGGCTGAAATAGAGGGCGAGAAACAGAGGGGCTGAAACAGAGGGGCTGAAACAGAGGGGCTGAAACAGAAGGCGAGAAACAGAGGGGCTGAAACAGAGGGCGAGTAACAGAGGGGCTGAAACAGAGGGCGATAAACAGAGGGACAGAAACAAAGGGGCTGAAAGAGAAGGGCTGAAACAGAAGGCGAGAAACAGAGGGGCTGAAACAGAGGGCGAGAAACAGTGGGGCTGAACCAGAGGGGCGGAATCAGAGCGGCTGAAACAGAGGGGCTGAAACAGAGGGCGAGAAACAGAGGGGCTGAAACAGAGGGGAAGAAACAGAGGGGCTGAAACAGAGGGCGAGAAAAGAGGGGCTGAAACAGAGGGGCTGAAACAGAGGGGCTGAAACAGAGGGGCTGAAACAGAGGGGCTGAAACAGAGGGCGAGAAACAGAGGGGCTGAAACAGAGAGCGCGAAACAGAGGGGCTGAAACAGTGGGCGAGAAACAGAGGGGCTGAATCAGAGGGGCTGAATCAGAGGGGCTGAAACAAAGGGGCTGAAACAGAGGGCGAGAAACAGAGGGGCTGAAACAGAGGGCGAGAAACAGAGGGGCTGAAACAGAGGGCGAGAAACAGAGGGGCTGAAACAGAGGGGCTGAAACAGAGGGACTGAAACAGAGGGCGAGAAACAGAGGGGCTGAATCAGAGGGGCTGAATCAGAGGGGCTGAATCAGAGGGGCTGAAACAGAGGGGCTGAAACAGAGGGGCTGAAACAGTGGGCGAGAAACAGAGGGGCTGAAACAGAGGGCGAGAAAAAGAGGGGCTGAAACAGAGGGCGAGAAACAGAGGGGCTGAAACAGAGGGGCTGAAACAGAGGGACTGAAACAGAGGGCGAGAAACAGAGGGGCTGAATCAGAGGGGCTGAATCAGAGGGGCTGGAACAGAGGGGCTGAATCAGAGGGGCTGAAACAGAGGGGCTGAATCAGAGGGGCTGAAACAGAGGGCGAGAACCAGAGGGGCTGAAACAGAGGGTGGGAAAGAGAGGGGCTGATACAGAGGGGCTGAAACAGAGGGCGAGAAACAGGGGGGCTGACACAGAGGGGCTAAAATAGAGGGTCTGAAACAGAGGGGCTGTAACAGAGGGCGAGAAACAGAGGGGCTGAATCAGAGGGGCTGAATCAGAGGGGCTGAATCAGAGGGGCTGAAACAAAGGATGAGAAACCGAGGGGCTGAAACAGATGGTCTGAAACAGAGGTGCTGAAACAGAGGGCTGAATCAGAGGGGCTGATTCAGAGGGGGTGAAACAGAGGGGCTGAGTCAGCGGGGCTGAAACAGAGGCGAGAAACAGAGGGGCCGAAACAGAGGGCGAGAAACAGAGGGGCAGAAACAGAGGGCGGGAAACAGAGGGGCTGAAACAGAGGGGCTGAAACAGAGGGCGAGAAACAGAGGGGCTGAAACCGAGGGCGAGAAACAGAGGGGCTGAAACAGAGGGGCTGAAACAGAGGGGATGAAACAGTGGGCGAGAAACAGAGTGGCTGCAACAGACGGCGAGAAACAGAGGGGCTGAAACAGAGGGCGAGAAACAGAGGGGCTGAAACAGAGGCGCTGAAACAGACGGGCTGAAACAGAGGGGCTGAAACAGAGGGCGAGAAACTGAGCGGCTGAAACAGAGGGAGAGAAACAGAGGGGCTGAAACAGAGGGCGAGAAACAGAGGGGCTGAAACAGAGGGGCTGAAACAGAGGGGCTGAAACAGAGGGGCTGAAACAGAGGGCGTGAAACAGAGGGGCTGAAACAGAGGGCGAGAAACAGAGGGGCTCAAACAGAGGGCGAGAAACAGAGGGGCTGAAACAGAGGGGCTCAAACAGAGGGGCTGAAACAGAGGGGCTGAAACAGAGGGCGAGAAACAGAGGGGCTGTATCAGAGGGGCTGAATCAGAGGTGCTGAAACATAGGGGCTGAAACAGAGGGCGAGAAACAAAGGGGCTGAAACAGCGGGCGAGAAACAGATGGCGAGAAACAGAGGGGCTGAAACAGAGGGGCTGAAACAGACGGGCTGAAACAGAGAGCCTGAAACAGAGGGCGAGAAACGGAGGGGCTGAAACAGAGGGCGAACAAGAGAGGGGCTGAAACAGAGGGCGAGAAACACAGGGGCTGAAACAGGGGGTGAGAAACTGAGGGCGAGAAACAGAGGGACTGAAACAGAGGGGCTGAAACAGAGGGGCTGAATCAGAGGGGCTGAAACAGAGGTGCTGAATCAGAGGGGCTGAAACAGAGGGCGAGAAACAGAGGGGCTGAAACTGAGGGCGAAAAACAGAGGGGCTGAAACAGAGGGCGAGAAACAGAGGGGCTGAAACAGAGAGCGCGAAACAGAGGGGCTGAATCAGAGGGGCTGAAACAGAGGGGCTGAAACAGAGGGGCTAAATCAGAGGGGCTGAAACAGAGGGCGAGAAACAGAGGGGCTGAAATAGAGTGCCAGAAACAGAGGGGCTGAAACAGAGGGGCTGAAACAGAGGGGCTGAAACAGAGGGCGAGAAACAGAGGGGCTGAAACAGAGGGCGAGAAACAGAGGGGCTGAAACAGAGGGGCTGAAACAGAGGGCGAGAAACAGAGCGGCTGAAACAGAGGGCGAGAAACAGAGGGGCTGAAACAGAGGGGCTGAAACAGAGGGGCTGTATCAGAGGGGCTGAAACAGAGGGCGAGAAACAGAGGGGCTGAAACAGAGGGCGAGAAACAGAGGGGCTGAATCAGAGGGGCTGAAACAGAGGGCGAGAAACAGAGGGGCTGAAACAGAGGGCGAGAAACAGAGGGGCTGAAACAGAGGGCGAGAAACCGAGGGGCTGAAACAGAGGGGCTGAAATAGAGGGCGAGAAACAGAGGGGCTGAAACAGAGGGCGAGAAACAGAGGGACTGAAACAGAGGGGCTGAAACAGAGGGGCTGAAACAGAGGGCGAGAAACGGAGGGGCTGAAACAGAGGGCGAACAACAGAGGGGCTGAAACAGAGGGCGAGAAACACAGGGGCTGAAACAGGGGGTGAGAAACTGAGGGCGAGAAACAGAGGGACTGAAACAGAGGGGCTGAAACAGAGGAGCTGAATCAGAGGGGCTGAAATAAAAGGTGCTGAATCAGAGGGGCTGAAACAGAGGGCGAGAAACAGAGGGGCTGAAACTGAGGGCGATAAACAGAGGGGCTGAAACAGAGGGCGAGAAACAGAGGGGCTGAAACAGAGAGCGCGAAACAGAGGGGCTGAATCAGAGGGGCTGAAACAGAGGGGCTGAAACAGAGGGGCTAAATCAGAGGGGCTGAAACAGAGGGCGAGAAACAGAGGGGCTGAAATAGAGGGCCAGAAACAGAGGGGCTGAAACAGAGGGGCTGAAACAGAGGGGCTGAAACAGAGGGCGAGAAACAGAGGGGCTGAAACAGAGGGCGAGTAACAGAGGGGCTGAAACAGAGGGCGATAAACAGAGGGACAGAAACAAAGGGGCTGAAAGAGAAGGGCTGAAACAGAGGGACTGAAACAGAGGGCGAGAAACAGAGGGGCTGAAACAGAGGGCGAGAAACAGAGGGGCTGAAACAGAGGGCGAGAAACAGAGGGGCTGAAACAGAGGGGCTGAAACAGAGGGGCTGAAACCGAGGGCGAGAAACAGAGGGGCTGAAACAGACGGCAAGAAACAGAGGGGCTGAAACAGAGGGGCTGAAACAGAGGGGCTGAAACAGAGGGGCTGAAACAGAGGGCGAGAAACAGAGGGGCTGAAACAGAGAGCGCGAAACAGAGGGGCTGAAACAGTGGGCGAGAAACAGAGGGGCTGAATCAGAGGGGCTGAATCAGAGGGGCTGAAACAGAGTGGCTGAAACAGAGGGCGAGAAACAGAGGGGCTGAAACAGAGGGCGAGAAACAGAGGGGCTGAAAACGAGGGGCTGAAACAGAGGGGCTGAAACCGAGGGCGAGAAACAGAGGTGCTGAATCAGAGAGGCTGAAACATAGGGTGAGAAACAGAGGGGCTGAAACAGAGGGCATGAAACAGAGGGGCTGAAACACGGGGCGTGAAACAGAGGGGCTGAAACAGAGGGGCGGGAAACAGAGGGGCTGAATCAGAGGGGCTGAATCAGAGGGGCTGAAACAGAGGGTGAGAAACAGTGGGGCTGAAACAGAGGGGCTGAAACAGAGGGGCTGAAACAGAGGGCGAGAAACAGAGGGGCTGAATCAGAGGGGCTGAAACAGAGGGGCTGAATCAGAGGGGCTGAAACAGAGGGGCTGAATCAGAGGGGCTGAAACAGAGGGCGAGAAACAGAGGGGCTGAAACAGAGGGCGGGAAACAGAGGGGCTGATACAGAGGGGCTGAAAAGAACGGCGAGAAACAGAGGGGCTGAAACAGAAGGCGAGAAACAGAGGGGCTGAAACAGAGGGGCTGAATCAGAGGGGCTGAGACCGAGGGCGAGAAACAGAGGGGCTGAAACAGAGGGCGAGAAACAGAGGGGCTGAATCATAGGGGCTGAAACAGAGGGCGAGAATTAGAGGGGCTGAAACAGAGGGCGAGAAAGAGAGGGGCTGAAACAGAGCGGCTGCAACAGAGGGGCTGAATCAGAGGGGCTGATTCAGAGGGGCTGAAACAGAGGGGCTGATTCCGAGGGGCTGAAACAGAGGGGCTGAATCAGAGGGGCTGAAACACAGAGCGAGAAATAGAGGGGCTGAAACAAAGGGTGAGAAACAGAGGGGCAGAAACAGAGGGCGAGAAACAGAGGGGCTGAAACAGAGGGGCTGAAACAGAGAGCGCGAAACAGTGGGGTTGAAACAGAGGGCGAGAAACAGAGGGGCTGAAACAGAGGGGCTGAAACAGAGGGGCTAAATCAGAGGGGCTGAAACAGAGGGTGAGAAACAGAGGGGCTGAAACAGAGGTGCTGAAACAGAGGGGCTGAAACAGAGGGGCTGAAACAGAGGCCGAGAAACAGAGGGGCTGAAACAGAGGGCGAGAAACAGAGGGGCTGAAACAGAGGGGCTGAAACAGAGGGGCTGAAACAGAGGGCGTGAAACAGAGGGGCTGAAACAGAGGGGCTGAAACAGAGGGCGAGAAACAGAGGGGCTGAAACTGCGGGCGAGAAACAGAGGGCGAGAAACAGAGGGGCTGAAACAGAGGAGCTGAAACAGACGGGCTGAAACAGAGAGCCTGAAACAGAGGGCGAGAAACAGAGGGGCTGAAAGAGAGGGGCTGAATCAGAGGGGCGGAAATAGAGGGGCTGTATCAGAGGGGCTGAAACAGAGGGCGAGAAACAGAGGGGCTGAAACAGAGGGCGAGAAACAGAGGGGCTGAAACAGAGGGGCTGAAACAGAGGGCGGGAAACAGAGGGGCTGAAACAGAGGGCGAGAAACAGAGGGGCTGAAACAGAGGGGCTGAAACAGAGGGGCTGTATCAGAGGGGCTGAAACAGAGGGCGAGAAACAGAGGGGCTGAAACAGAGGGCGAGAAACAGAGGGGCTGAATCAGAGGGGCTGAAACAGAGGGCGAGAAACAGAGGGGCTGAAACAGAGGGCGAGAAACAGAGGGGCTGTAACAGAGGGCGAGAAACCGAGGGGCTGAAACAGAGGGGCTGAAATAGAGGGCGAGAAACAGAGGGGCTGAAACAGAGGGCGAGAAACAGAGGGACTGAAACAGAGGGGCTGAAACAGAGGGGCTGAAACAGAGGGCGAGAAACAGAGGGGCTGAAACAGAGGGCAAGAAACAGAGGGGCTGAAACACGGGGCGTGAAACAGAGGGGCTGAAACAGAGGCGCGGGAAACAGAGGGGCTGAATCAGAGGGGCTGAATCAGAGGGGCTGAAACAGAGGGTGAGAAAAAGAGGGGCTGAAACAGAGGGGCTGAAACAGATGGCGAGAAGCAGAGGGGCTGAATCAGAGGGGCTGAAACAGAGGGGCTGAATCAGAGGGGCTGAAACAGAGGGGCTGAATCAGAGGGGCTGAAACAGAGGGCGAGAAACAGAGGGGCTGAAACAGAGGGTGGGAAACAGAGGGGCTGATACAGAGGGGCTGAAACAGAGGGCGAGAAACAGGGGGGCTGACACAAAGGGGTTAAAATAAAGGGGCTGAAACAGAGGGGCTGAAACAGAGGGCGAGAAACAGAGGGGCTGAATCAGAGGGGCTGAATCAGAGGGGCTGAATCAGAGGGGCTGAAACAAAGGATGAGAAACAGAGGGGCTGAAACAGAGGGCGAGAAACAGAGGGGCTGAAACAGAGGGCGAGAAACAGAGGGGCTGAAACAGAGGGCGAGAAACAGAGGGGCTGAAACAGAGGGGCTGAAACAGAGGGGCTGAAACCGAGGGCGAGAAACAGAGGGGCTGAAACAGAGGAGCTGAAACAGACGGGCTGAAACAGAGAGCCTGAAACAGAGGGCGAGAAACAGAGGGGCTGAAAGAGAGGGGCTGAATCAGAGGGGCGGAAACAGAGGGGCTGTATCAGAGGGGCTGAAACAGAGGGCGAGAAACAGAGGGGCTGAAACAGAGGGGCTGAAACAGAGGGCGAGAAACAGAGGGGCTGAAACAGAGGGCGAGAAACAGAGGGGCTGAAACAGAGGGGCTGAAACAGAGGGGCTGTATCAGAGGGGCTGAAACAGAGGGCGAGAAACAGAGGGGCTGAAACAGAGGGCGAGAAACAGAGGGGCTGAATCAGAGGGGCTGAAACAGAGGGCGAGAAACAGAGGGGCTGAAACAGAGGGCGAGAAACAGAGGGGCTGAAACAGAGGGCGAGAAACCGAGGGGCTGAAACAGAGGGGCTGAAATAGAGGGCGAGAAACAGAGGGGCTGAAACAGAGGGCGAGAAACAGAGGGACTGAAACAGAGGGGCTGAAACAGAGGGGCTGAAACAGAGGGCGAGAAACAGAGGGGCAGAAACAGAGGGCAAGAAACAGAGGGGCTGAAACACGGGGCGTGAAACAGAGGGGCTGAAACAGAGGCGCGGGAAACAGAGGGGCTGAATCAGAGGGGCTGAATCAGAGGGGCTGAAACAGAGGGTGAGAAAAAGAGGGGCTGAAACAGAGGGGCTGAAACAGATGGCGAGAAGCAGAGGGGCTGAATCAGAGGGGCTGAAACAGAGGGGCTGAATCAGAGGGGCTGAAACAGAGGGCGAGAAACAGAGGGGCTGAAACAGAGGGTGGGAAACAGAGGGGCTGATACAGAGGGGCTGAAACAGAGGGCGAGAAACAGGGGGGCTGACAAAGAGGGGTTAAAATAGAGGGGCTGAAACAGAGGGGCTGTAACAGAGGGCGAGAAACAGAGGGGCTGAATCAGAGGGGCTGAATCAGAGGGGCTGAATCAGAGGGGCTGAAACAAAGGATGAGAAACAGAGGGGCTGAAACAGAGGGCGAGAAACAGAGGGGCTGAAACAGAGGGCGAGAAACAGAGGGGCTGAAACAGAGGGCGAGAAACAGAGGGGCTGAAACAGAGGGGCTGAAACAGAGGGGCTGAAACCGAGGGCGAGAAACAGAGGGGCTGAAACAGACGGCAAGAAACAGAGGGGCTGAAACAGAGGGGCTGAAACAGAGGGGCTGAATCATAGGCGCTGAAAGAGAAGGGCTGAAACAGAGGGACTGAAACAGAGGGCGAGAAACAGTGGGGCTGAACCAGAGGGGCTGAATCAGAGCGGCTGAAACAGAGGGGCTGAAACAGAGGGCGAGAAACAGAGGGGCTGAAACAGAGGGCGAGAAACAGAGGGGCTGAAACAGAGGGGAAGAAATGGAGGGGCTGAAACAGAGGGCGAGAAACAGAGGGCGAGAAACAGAGGGGCTGAAACAGAGGGCGAGAAACAGAGAGGCTGAATCAGAGGGCGAGAAACAGAGGGGCTGAAACAGAGGGCGAGAAACAGAGGGGCGGAATCAGAGGGGCTGAAACAGAGGGGCTGAAACAGAGGGGCTGAAACAGAGGGCGAGAAGCAGAGGGGCTGAATCAGAGGGGCTGAAACAGAGGGGCTGAAACAGAGGGCGAGAAAAGAGGGGCTGAAACAGAGGGGCTGAAACAGAGGGCGAGAAACAGAGGGGCTGAAACAGAGGGGCTGAAACAGAGGGGCTGAAACAGAGGGGCTGAAACAGAGGGCGAGAAAACGAGGGGCTGAAACAGAGAGCGCGAAACAGAGGGGCTGAAACAGTGGGCGAGAAACAGAGGGGCTGAATCAGAGGGGCTGAATCAGAGGGGCTGAAACAGAGGGGCTGAAACAGAGGGCGAGAAACAGAGGGGCTGATTCAGAGGGCGAGAAACAGAGGGGCTGAAACAGAGGGGCTGAAACAGAGGGGCTGAAACCGAGGGCGAGAAACAGAGGGGCTGAAACAGACGGCAAGAAACAGTGGGGCTGAAACAGAGGGGCTGAAACAGAGGGGCTGAAACAGAGGGGCTGAAACAGAGGGCGAGAAACAGAGGGACTGAAACAGAGGGCGAGAAACAGTGGGGCTGAACCAGAGGGGCTGAATCAGAGCGGCTGAAACAGAGGGGCTGAAACAGAGGGCGAGAAACAGAGGGGCTGAAACAGAGGGCGAGAAACAGAGGGGCTGAAACAGAGGGGAAGAAATGGAGGGGCTGAAACAGAGGGCGAGAAACAGAGGGCGAGAAACAGAGGGGCTGAAACAGAGGGGCTGAAACAGAGGGCGAGAAACAGAGAGGCTGAATCAGAGGGCGAGAAACAGAGGGGCTGAAACAGAGGGCGAGAAACAGAGGGGCGGAATCAGAGGGGCTGAAACAGAGGGGCTGAAACAGAGGGGCTGAAACAGAGGGCGAGAAGCAGAGGGGCTGAATCAGAGGGGCTGAAACAGAGGGGCTGAAACAGAGGGCGAGAAAAGAGGGGCTGAAACAGAGGGGCTGAAACAGAGGGCGAGAAACAGAGGGGCTGAAACAGAGGGGCTGAAACAGAGGGGCTGAAACAGAGGGGCTGAAACAGAGGGCGAGAAAACGAGGGGCTGAAACAAAGAGCGCGAAACAGAGGGGCTGAAACAGTGGGCGAGAAACAGAGGGGCTGAATCAGAGGGGCTGAATCAGAGGGGCTGAAACAGAGGGGCTGAAACAGAGGGCGAGAAACAGAGGGGCTGAAACAGAGGGGCTGAAACAGAGGGGCTGAAACCGAGGGCGAGAAACAGAGGGGCTGAAACAGACGGCAAGAAACAGAGGGGCTGAAACAGAGGGGCTGAAACAGAGGGGCTGAAACAGAGGGGCTGAAACAGAGGGCGAGAAACAGAGTGGCTGAAACAGAGGGGCTGAATCAGAGGGGCTGAAACAGAGGGGCTGAAACAGAGGGCTAGAAACAGAGGGGCTGAAACAGAGTGCGAGAAACAGAGGGGCTGAAACAGAGGTGCTGAAACAGAGGGGCTGAAATAGAGGGCGAGAAACAGAGGGGCTGAAACAGAGGGCGAGAAACAGAGGGGCTGAAACAGAGGGGCTGAAACAGAGGGGCTGAAACCGAGGGCGAGAAACAGAGGGGCTGAAACAGAGGGCGAGAAACAGAGGGACTGAAACAGAGGGGCTGAAACAGAGGGGCTGAAACAGAGGGCGAGAAACAGAGGGGCCGAAACAGAGGGCAAGAAACAGAGGGGCTGAAACACGGGGCGTGAAACAGAGGGGCTGAAACAGAGGCGCGGGAAACAGAGGGGCTGAATCAGAGGGGCTGAATCAGAGGGGCTGAAACAGAGGGTGAGAAAAAGAGGGGCTGAAACAGAGGGGCTGAAACAGATGGCGAGAAGCAGAGGGGCTGAATCAGAGGGGCTGAAACAGAGGGCGAGAAACAGAGGGGCTGAAACAGAGGGCGAGAAACAGAGGGGCTGAAACAGAGGGCGAGAAACAGAGGGGCTGAAACAGAGGGGCTGAAACAGAGGGGCTGAAACCGAGGGCGAGAAACAGAGGGGCTGAAACAGAGGAGCTGAAACAGACGGGCTGAAACAGAGAGCCTGAAACAGAGGGCGAGAAACAGAGGGGCTGAAAGAGAGGGGCTGAATCAGAGGGGCGGAAACAGAGGGGCTGTATCAGAGGGGCTGAAACAGAGGGCGAGAAACAGAGGGGCTGAAACAGAGGGGCTGAAACAGAGGGCGAGAAACAGAGGGGCTGAAACAGAGGGCGAGAAACAGAGGGGCTGAAACAGAGGGGCTGAAACAGAGGGGCTGTATCAGAGGGGCTGAAACAGAGGGCGAGAAACAGAGGGGCTGAAACAGAGGGCGAGAAACAGAGGGGCTGAATCAGAGGGGCTGAAACAGAGGGCGAGAAACAGAGGGGCTGAAACAGAGGGCGAGAAACAGAGGGGCTGAAACAGAGGGCGAGAAACCGAGGGGCTGAAACAGAGGGGCTGAAATAGAGGGCGAGAAACAGAGGGGCTGAAACAGAGGGCGAGAAACAGAGGGACTGAAACAGAGGGGCTGAAACAGAGGGGCTGAAACAGAGGGCGAGAAACAGAGGGGCAGAAACAGAGGGCAAGAAACAGAGGGGCTGAAACACGGGGCGTGAAACAGAGGGGCTGAAACAGAGGCGCGGGAAACAGAGGGGCTGAATCAGAGGGGCTGAATCAGAGGGGCTGAAACAGAGGGTGAGAAAAAGAGGGGCTGAAACAGAGGGGCTGAAACAGATGGCGAGAAGCAGAGGGGCTGAATCAGAGGGGCTGAAACATAGGGGCTGAATCAGAGGGGCTGAAACAGAGGGCGAGAAACAGAGGGGCTGAAACAGAGGGTGGGAAACAGAGGGGCTGATACAGAGGGGCTGAAACAGAGGGCGAGAAACAGGGGGGCTGACAAAGAGGGGTTAAAATAGAGGGGCTGAAACAGAGGGGCTGTAACAGAGGGCGAGAAACAGAGGGGCTGAATCAGAGGGGCTGAATCAGAGGGGCTGAATCAGAGGGGCTGAAACAAAGGATGAGAAACAGAGGGGCTGAAACAGAGGGCGAGAAACAGAGGGGCTGAAACACAGGGCGAGAAACAGAGGGGCTGAAACAGAGGGCGAGAAACAGAGGGGCTGAATCAGAGGGGCTGAAACAGAGGGCGAGAAACAGAGGGGCTGAAACAGAGGGCGAGAAACAGAGGGGCTGAAACAGAGGGCGAGAAACCGAGGGGCTGAAACAGAGGGGCTGAAATAGAGGGCGAGAAACAGAGGGGCTGAAACAGAGGGCGAGAAACAGAGGGACTGAAACAGAGGGGCTGAAACAGAGGGGCTGAAACAGAGGGCGAGAAACAGAGGGGCAGAAACAGAGGGCAAGAAACAGAGGGGCTGAAACACGGGGCGTGAAACAGAGGGGCTGAAACAGAGGCGCGGGAAACAGAGGGGCTGAATCAGAGGGGCTGAATCAGAGGGGCTGAAACAGAGGGAGAGAAAAAGAGGGGCTGAAACAGAGGGGCTGAAACAGATGGCGAGAAGCAGAGGGGCTGAATCAGAGGGGCTGAAACATAGGGGCTGAATCAGAGGGGCTGAAACAGAGGGCGAGAAACAGAGGGGCTGAAACAGAGGGTGGGAAACAGAGGGGCTGATACAGAGGGGCTGAAACAGAGGGCGAGAAACAGGGGGGCTGACAAAGAGGGGTTAAAATAGAGGGGCTGAAACAGAGGGGCTGTAACAGAGGGCGAGAAACAGAGGGGCTGAATCAGAGGGGCTGAATCAGAGGGGCTGAATCAGAGGGGCTGAAACAAAGGATGAGAAACAGAGGGGCTGAAACAGAGGGCGAGAAACAGAGGGGCTGAAACAGAGGGCGAGAAACAGAGGGGCTGAAACAGAGGGCGAGAAACAGAGGGGCTGAAACAGAGGGGCTGAAACAGAGGGGCTGAAACCGAGGGCGAGAAACAGAGGGGCTGAAACAGACGGCAAGAAACAGAGGGGCTGAAACAGAGGGGCTGAAACAGAGGGGCTGAATCATAGGCGCTGAAAGAGAAGGGCTGAAACAGAGGGACTGAAACAGAGGGCGAGAAACAGTGGGGCTGAACCAGAGGGGCTGAATCAGAGCGGCTGAAACAGAGGGGCTGAAACAGAGGGCGAGAAACAGAGGGGCTGAAACAGAGGGCGAGAAACAGAGGGGCTGAAACAGAGGGGAAGAAATGGAGGGGCTGAAACAGAGGGCGAGAAACAGAGGGCGAGAAACAGAGGGGCTGAAACAGAGGGGCTGAAACAGAGGGCGAGAAACAGAGAGGCTGAATCAGAGGGCGAGAAACAGAGGGGCTGAAACAGAGGGCGAGAAACAGAGGGGCGGAATCAGAGGGGCTGAAACAGAGGGGCTGAAACAGAGGGCGAGAAGCAGAGGGGCTGAATCAGAGGGGCTGAAACAGAGGGGCTGAAACAGAGGGCGAGAAAAGAGGGGCTGAAACAGAGGGGCTGAAACAGAGGGCGAGAAACAGAGGGGCTGAAACAGAGGGGCTGAAACAGAGGGGCTGAAACAGAGGGGCTGAAACAGAGGGCGAGAAAACGAGGGGCTGAAACAGAGAGCGCGAAACAGAGGGGCTGAAACAGTGGGCGAGAAACAGAGGGGCTGAATCAGAGGGGCTGAATCAGAGGGGCTGAAACAGAGGGGCTGAAACAGAGGGCGAGAAACAGAGGGGCTGATTCAGAGGGCGAGAAACAGAGGGGCTGAAACAGAGGGGCTGAAACAGAGGTGCTGAAACCGAGGGCGAGAAACAGAGGGGCTGAAACAGACGGCAAGAAACAGTGGGGCTGAAACAGAGGGGCTGAAACAGAGGGGCTGAAACAGAGGGGCTGAAACAGAGGGCGAGAAACAGAGGGACTGAAACAGAGGGCGAGAAACAGTGGGGCTGAACCAGAGGGGCTGAATCAGAGCGGCTGAAACAGAGGGGCTGAAACAGAGGGCGAGAAACAGAGGGGCTGAAACAGAGGGCGAGAAACAGAGGGGCTGAAACAGAGGGGAAGAAATGGAGGGGCTGAAACAGAGGGCGAGAAACAGAGGGCGAGAAACAGAGGGGCTGAAACAGAGGGGCTGAAACAGAGGGCGAGAAACAGAGAGGCTGAATCAGAGGGCGAGAAACAGAGGGGCTGAAACAGAGGGCGAGAAACAGAGGGGCGGAATCAGAGGGGCTGAAACAGAGGGGCTGAAACAGAGGGGCTGAAACAGAGGACGAGAAGCAGAGGGGCTGAATCAGAGGGGCTGAAACAGAGGGGCTGAAACAGAGGGCGAGAAAAGAGGGGCTGAAACAGAGGGGCTGAAACAGAGGGCGAGAAACAGAGGGGCTGAAACAGAGGGGCTGAAACAGAGGGGCTGAAACAGAGGGGCTGAAACAGAGGGCGAGAAAACGAGGGGCTGAAACAGAGAGCGCGAAACAGAGGGGCTGAAACAGTGGGCGAGAAACAGAGGGGCTGAATCAGAGGGGCTGAATCAGAGGGGCTGAAACAGAGGGGCTGAAACAGAGGGCGAGAAACAGAGGGGCTGAAACAGAGGGGCTGAAACAGAGGGGCTGAAACCGAGGGCAAGAAACAGAGGGGCTGAAACAGACGGCAAGAAACAGAGGGGCTGAAACAGAGGGGCTGAAACAGAGGGGCTGAAACAGAGGGGCTGAAACAGAGGGCGAGAAACAGAGTGGCTGAAACAGAGGGGCTGAATCAGAGGGGCTGAAACAGAGGGGCTGAAACAGAGGGCTAGAAACAGAGGGGCTGAAACAGAGTGCGAGAAACAGAGGGGCTGAAACAGAGGTGCTGAAACAGAGGGGCTGAAATAGAGGGCGAGAAACAGAGGGGCTGAAACAGAGGGCGAGAAACAGAGGGGCTGAAACAGAGGGGCTGAAACAGAGGGGCTGAAACCGAGGGCGAGAAACAGAGGGGCTGAAACAGACGGCAAGAAACAGAGGGGCTGAAACAGAGGGGCTGAAACAGAGGGGCTGAAACAGAGGGGCTGAAACAGAGGGCGAGAAACAGAGTGGCTGAAACAGAGGGGCTGAATCAGAGGGGCTGAAACAGAGGGGCTGAAACAGAGGGCTAGAAACAGAGGGGCTGAAACAGAGTGCGAGAAACAGAGGGGCTGAAACAGAGGTGCTGAAACAGAGGGGCTGAAATAGAGGGCGAGAAACAGAGGGGCTGAAACAGAGGGCGAGAAACAGAGGGACTGAAACAGAGGGGCTGAAACAGAGGGGCTGAAACAGAGGGCGAGAAACAGAGGGGCCGAAACAGAGGGCAAGAAACAGAGGGGCTGAAACACGGGGCGTGAAACAGAGGGGCTGAAACAGAGGCGCGGGAAACAGAGGGGCTGAATCAGAGGGGCTGAATCAGAGGGGCTGAAACAGAGGGTGAGAAAAAGAGGGGCTGAAACAGAGGGGCTGAAACAGATTGGGAGAAGCAGAGGGGCTGAATCAGAGGGGCTGAAACAGAGGGGCTGAATCAGAGGGGCTGAAACAGAGGGGCTGAATCAGAGGGCGAGAAACAGAGGGGCTGAAACAGAGGGCGAGAAACAGAGGGGCTGAAACAGAGGGGCTGAAACAGAGGGCGAGAAACAGAGGGGCTGAAACAGAGGGCGAGAAACAGAGGGGCTGAAACAGAGGGGCTGAAACAGAGGGGCTGTATCAGAGGGGCTGAAACAGAGGGCGAGAAACAGAGGGGCTGAAACAGAGGGCGAGAAACAGAGGGGCTGAATCAGAGGGGCTGAAACAGAGGGCGAGAAACAGAGGGGCTGAAACAGAGGGCGAGAAACAGAGGGGCTGAAACAGAGGGCGAGAAACCGAGGGGCTGAAACAGAGGGGCTGAAATAGAGGGCGAGAAACAGAGGGGCTGAAACAGAGGGCGAGAAACAGAGGGACTGAAACAGAGGGGCTGAAACAGAGGGGCTGAAACAGAGGGCGAGAAACAGAGGGGCTGAAACAGAGGGCAAGAAACAGAGGGGCTGAAACACGGGGCGTGAAACAGAGGGGCTGAAACAGAGGCGCGGGAAACAGAGGGGCTGAATCAGAGGGGCTGAATCAGAGGGGCTGAAACAGAGGGTGAGAAAAAGAGGGGCTGAAACAGAGGGGCTGAAACAGATGGCGAGAAGCAGAGGGGCTGAATCAGAGGGGCTGAAACAGAGGGGCTGAATCAGAGGGGCTGAAACAGAGGGGCTGAATCAGAGGGGCTGAAACAGAGGGCGAGAAACAGAGGGGCTGAAACAGAGGGTGGGAAACAGAGGGGCTGATACAGAGGGGCTGAAACAGAGGGCGAGAAACAGAGGGGCTGAATCAGAGGGGCTGAATCAGAGGGGCTGAATCAGAGGGGCTGAAACAAAGGATGAGAAACAGAGGGGCTGAAACAGAGGGCGAGAAACAGAGGGGCTGAAACAGAGGGCGAGAAACAGAGGGGCTGAAACAGAGGGCGAGAAACAGAGGGGCTGAAACAGAGGGGCTGAAACAGAGGGGCTGAAACCGAGGGCGAGAAACAGAGGGGCTGAAACAGAGGAGCTGAAACAGACGGGCTGAAACAGAGAGCCTGAAACAGAGGGCGAGAAACAGAGGGGCTGAAAGAGAGGGGCTGAATCAGAGGGGCGGAAACAGAGGGGCTGTATCAGAGGGGCTGAAACAGAGGGCGAGAAACAGAGGGGCTGAAACAGAGGGGCTGAAACAGAGGGCGAGAAACAGAGGGGCTGAAACAGAGGGCGAGAAACAGAGGGGCTGAAACAGAGGGGCTGAAACAGAGGGGCTGTATCAGAGGGGCTGAAACAGAGGGCGAGAAACAGAGGGGCTGAAACAGAGGGCGAGAAACAGAGGGGCTGAATCAGAGGGGCTGAAACAGAGGGCGAGAAACAGAGGGGGAGAAACAGAGGGGCTGAAACAGAGGGCGAGAAACCGAGGGGCTGAAACAGAGGGGCTGAAATAGAGGGCGAGAAACAGAGGGGCTGAAACAGAGGGCGAGAAACAGAGGGACTGAAACAGAGGGGCTGAAACAGAGGGGCTGAAACAGAGGGCGAGAAACAGAGGGGCTGAAACAGAGGGCAAGAAACAGAGGGGCTGAAACACGGGGCGTGAAACAGAGGGGCTGAAACAGAGGCGCGGGAAACAGAGGGCCTGAATCAGAGGGGCTGAATCAGAGGGGCTGAAACAGAGGGTGAGAAAAAGAGGGGCTGAAACAGAGGGGCTGAAACAGATGGCGAGAAGCAGAGGGGCTGAATCAGAGGGGCTGAAACAGAGGGGCTGAATCAGAGGGGCCGAAACAGAGGGCGAGAAACAGAGGGGCTGAAACAGAGGGTGGGAAACAGAGGGGCTGATACAGAGGGGCTGAAACAGAGGGCGAGAAACAGGGGGGCTGACAAAGAGGGGTTAAAATAGAGGGGCTGAAACAGAGGGGCTGAAACAGAGGGCGAGAAACAGAGGGGCTGAATCAGAGGGGCTGAATCAGAGGGGCTGAATCAGAGGGGCTGAAACAAAGGATGAGAAACAGAGGGGCTGAAACAGAGGGCGAGAAACAGAGGGGCTGAAACAGAGGGCGAGAAACAGAGGGGCTGAAACAGAGGGCGAGAAACAGAGGGGCTGAAACAGAGGGGCTGAAACAGAGGGGCTGAAACCGAGGGCGAGAAACAGAGGGGCTGAAACAGACGGCAAGAAACAGAGGGGCTGAAACAGAGGGGCTGAAACAGAGGGGCTGAATCATAGGCGCTGAAAGAGAAGGGCTGAAACAGAGGGACTGAAACAGAGGGCGAGAAACAGTGGGGCTGAACCAGAGGGGCTGAATCAGAGCGGCTGAAACAGAGGGGCTGAAACAGAGGGCGAGAAACAGAGGGGCTGAAACAGAGGGCGAGAAACAGAGGGGCTGAAACAGAGGGGAAGAAATGGAGGGGCTGAAACAGAGGGCGAGAAACAGAGGGCGAGAAACAGAGGGGCTGAAACAGAGGGGCTGAAACAGAGGGCGAGAAACAGAGAGGCTGAATCAGAGGGCGAGAAACAGAGGGGCTGAAACAGAGGGCGAGAAACAGAGGGGCGGAATCAGAGGGGCTGAAACAGAGGGGCTGAAACAGAGGGGCTGAAACAGAGGGCGAGAAGCAGAGGGGCTGAATCAGAGGGGCTGAAACAGAGGGGCTGAAACAGAGGGCGAGAAAAGAGGGGCTGAAACAGAGGGGCTGAAACAGAGGGCGAGAAACAGAGGGGCTGAAACAGAGGGGCTGAAACAGAGGGGCTGAAACAGAGGGGCTGAAACAGAGGGCGAGAAAACGAGGGGCTGAAACAGAGAGCGCGAAACAGAGGGGCTGAAACAGTGGGCGAGAAACAGAGGGGCTGAATCAGAGGGGCTGAATCAGAGGGGCTGAAACAGAGGGGCTGAAACAGAGGGCGAGAAACAGAGGGGCTGATTCAGAGGGCGAGAAACAGAGGGGCTGAAACAGAGGGGCTGAAACAGAGGGGCTGAAACCGAGGGCGAGAAACAGAGGGGCTGAAACAGACGGCAAGAAACAGAGGGGCTGAAACAGAGGGGCTGAAACAGAGGGGCTGAAACAGAGGGGCTGAAACAGAGGGCGAGAAACAGAGTGGCTGAAACAGAGGGGCTGAATCAGAGGGGCTGAAACAGAGGGGCTGAAACAGAGGGCTAGAAACAGAGGGGCTGAAACAGAGTGCGAGAAACAGAGGGGCTGAAACAGAGGTGCTGAAACAGAGGGGCTGAAACAGAGGGGCTGAAACAGTGGCCGAGAAACAGAGGGGCTGAAACAGAGGGCGAGAAACAGAGGGGCTGAAACAGAGGGGCTGAAACAGAGGGCGTGAAAAAGAGGGGCTGAAACAGAGGGGCTGAAACAGAGGGCGAGAAACAGAGGGGCTGAAACTGCGGGCGAGAAACAGAGGGCGAGAAACAGAGGGGCTGAAACAGAGGAGCTGAAACAGACGGGCTGAAACAGAGAGCCTGAAACAGAGGGCGAGAAACAGAGGGGCTGAAAGAGAGGGGCTGAATCAGAGGGGCGGAAACAGAGGGGCTGTATCAGAGGGGCTGAAACAGAGGGCGAGAAACAGAGGGGCTGAAACATAGGGCGAGAAACAGAGGGGCTGAAACAGAGGGGTTGAAACAGAGGGCGAGAAACAGAGGGGCTGAAACAGAGGGCGAGAAACAGAGGGGCTGAAACAGAGGGGCTGAAACAGAGGGGCTGTATCAGAGGGGCTGAAACAGAGGGCGAGAAATAGAGGGGCTGAAACAGAGGGCGAGAAACAGAGGGGCTGAATCAGAGGGGCTGAAACAGAGGGCGAGAAACAGAGGGGCTGAAACAGAGGGCGAGAAACAGAGGGGCTGAAACTGCGGGCGAGAAACAGAGGGCGAGAAACAGAGGGGCTGAAACAGAGGAGCTGAAACAGACGGGCTGAAACAGAGATCCTGAAACAGAGGGCGAGAAACAGAGGGGCTGAAAGAGAGGGGCTGAATCAGAGGGGCGGAAACAGAGGGGCTGTATCAGAGGGGCTGAAACAGAGGGCGAGAAACAGAGGGGCTGAAACAGAGGGCGAGAAACAGAGGGGCTGAAACAGAGGGGCTGAAACAGAGGGCGAGAAACAGAGGGGCTGAAACAGAGGGCGAGAAACAGAGGGGCTGAAACAGAGGGGCTGAAACAGAGTGGCTGTATCAGAGGGGCTGAAACGGAGGGCGAGAAACAGAGGGGCTGAAACAGAGGGCGAGAAACAGAGGGGCTGAATCAGAGGGCGAGAAACAGAGGGGCTGAAACAGAGGGGCTGAAACAGAGGGGCTGAAACAGTGGGTGAGAAACAGAGTGGCTGCAACAGACGGCGAGAAACAGAGGGGCTGAAACAGAGGGCGAGAAACAGAGGGGCTGAAACAGAGGGGCTGAAACAGAGGGGCTGAAACAGAGGGGCTGAAACAGAGGGCGAGAAACTGAGCGGCTGAAACAGAGGGCGAGAAACAGAGGGGCTGAAACAGAGGGCGAGAAACAGAGGGGCTGAAACAGAGGGGCTGAAACAGAGGGGCTGAAACAGAGGGGCTGAAACAGAGGGCGTGAAACAGAGGGGCTGAAACAGAGGGCGAGAAACAGAGGGGCTCAAACAGAGGGCGAGAAACAGAGGGGCTGAAACAGAGGGGCTGAAACAGAGGGGCTGAAACAGAGGGGCTGAAACAGAGGGCGAGAAACAGAGGGGCTGTATCAGAGGGGCTGAATCAGAGGGGCTGAAACAGAGGGGCTGAAACAGAGGGCGAGAAACAAAGGGGCTGAAACAGCGGGCGAGAAACAGATGGCGAGAAACAGAGGGGCTGAAACAGAGGGGCTGAAACAGACGGGCTGAAACAGAGAGCCTGAAACAGAGGGCGAGAAACGGAGGGGCTGAAACAGAGGGCGAACAACAGAGGGGCTGAAACAGAGGGCGAGAAACACAGGGGCTGAAACAGAGGGTGAGAAACTGAGGGCGAGAAACAGAGGGACTGAAACAGAGGGGTTGAAACAGAGGGGCTGAATCAGAGGGGCTGAAACAGAGGTGCTGAATCAGAGGGGCTGAAACAGAGGGCGAGAAACAGAGGGGCTGAAACTGAGGGCGAAAAACAGAGGGGCTGAAACAGAGGGCGAGAAACAGAGGGGCTGAAACAGAGAGCGCGAAACAGAGGGGCTGAAACAGAGGGGCTGAAACAGAGGGGCTGAAACAGAGGGGCTAAATCAGAGGGGCTGAAACAGAGGGCGAGAAACAGAGGGGCTGAAATAGAGGGCGAGAAACAGAGGGGCTGAAACAGAGGGGCTGAAACAGAGGGGCTGAAACAGAGGGCGAGAAACAGAGGGGCTGAAACAGAGGGCGAGTAACAGAGGGGCTGAAACAGAGGGCGATAAACAGAGGGACAGAAACAAAGGGGCTGAAAGAGAAGGGCTGAAACAGAGGGACTGAAACAGAGGGCGAGAAACAGTGGGGCTGAACCATAGGGGCTGAATCAGAGCGGCTGAAACAGAGGGGCTGAAACAGAGGGCGAGAAACAGAGGGGCTGAAACAGAGGGCGAGAAACAGAGGGGCTGAAACAGAGGGGAAGAAATGGAGGGGCTGAAACTGAGGGCGAGAAACAGAGGGCGAGAAACAGAGGGGCTGAAACAGAGGGGCTGAAACAGAGGGCGAGAAACAGAGAGGCTGAAACAGAGGGCGAGAAACAGAGGGGCTGAAACAGAGGGCGAGAAACAGAGGGGCGGAATCAGAGGGGCTGAAACAGAGGGGCTGAAACAGAGGAGCTGAAACAGAGGGCGAGAAGCAGAGGGGCGGAATCAGAGGGGCTGAAACAGAGGGGCTGAAACAGAGGGCGAGAAAAGAGCGGCTGAAACAGAGGGGCTGAAACAGAGGGCGAGAAACAGAGGGGCTGAAACAGGGGGGCTGAAACAGAGGGGCTGAAACAGAGGGGCTGAAACAGAGGGCGAGAAACAGAGGGGCTGAAACAGAGAGCGCGAAACAGAGGGGCTGAAACAGTGAGCGAGAAACAGAGGGGCTGAATCAGAGGGGCTGAATCAGTGGGGCTGAAACAGACGGGCTGAAACAGAGGGCGAGAAACAGAGGGGCTGAAACAGAGGGCGAGAAACAGAGGGGCTGAAACAGAGGGCGAGAAACAGAGGGGCTGAAACAGAGGGGCTGAAACAGAGGGGCTGAAACCGAGGGCGAGAAACAGAGGGGCTGAAACAGACGGCAAGAAACAGAGGGGCTGAAACAGAGGGGCTGAAACAGAGGGGCTGAAACATAGGGGCTGAAAGAGAAGGGCTGAAACAGTGGGACTGAAACAGAGGGCGAGAAACAGTGGGGCTGAACCAGAGTGGCTGAATCAGAGCGGCTGAAACAGTGGGGCTGAAACAGAGGGCGAGAAACAGAGGGGCTGAAACAGAGGGCGAGAAACAGAGGGGCTGAAACAGAGGGGAAGAAATGGAGGGGCTGAAACAGAGGGCGAGAAACAGAGGGCGAGAAACAGAGGGGCTGAAACAGAGGGGCTGAAACAGAGGGCGAGAAACAGAGAGGCTGAAACAGAGGGCGAGAAACAGAGGGGCTGAAACAGAGGGCGAGAAACAGAGGGGCGGAATCAGAGGGGCTGAAACAGAGGGGCTGAAACAGAGGGGCTGAAACAGAGGGCGAGAAGCAGAGGGGCTGAATCAGAGGGGCTGAAACAGAGGGGCTGAAACAGAGGGCGAGAAAAGAGGGGCTGAAACAGAAGGGCTGAAACAGAGGGCGAGAAACAGAGGGGCTGATACAGAGGGGCTGAAACAGAGGGGCTGAAACAGAGGGCGAGAAAACGAGGGGCTGAAACAGAGAGCGCGAAACAGAGGGGCTGAAACAGTGGGCGAGAAACAGAGGGGCTGAATCAGAGGGGCTGAATCAGAGGGGCTGAAACAGAGGGGCTGAAACAGAGGGCGAGAAACAGAGGGGCTGAAACAGAGGGCGAGAAACAGAGGGGCTGAAACAGAGGGCGAGAAACAGAGGGGCTGAAACAGAGGGGCTGAAACAGAGGGGCTGAAACCGAGGGCGAGAAACAGAGGGGCTGAAACAGACGGCAAGAAACAGAGGGGCTGAAACAGAGGGGCTGAAACAGAGGGGCTGAAACAGAGGGGCTGAAACAGAGGGCGAGAAACAGAGGGGCTGAAACAGAGAGCGCGAAACAGAGGGGCTGGAACAGTGGGCGAGAAACAGAGGGGCTGAATCAGAGGGGCTGAATCAGAGGGGCTGAAACAGAGGTGCTGAAACAGAGGGCGAGAAACAGAGGGGCTGAAACAGAGGGCGAGAAACAGAGGGGCTGAAACAGAGGGGCTGAAACAGAGGGGCTGAAACCGAGGGCGAGAAACAGAGGGGCTGAAACAGAGGGCGAGAAACAGAGGTGCTGAATCAGAGAGGCTGAAACATAGGGCGAGAAACAGAGGAGCTGAAACAGAGGGCAAGAAACAGAGGGGCTGAAACACGGGGCGTGAAACAGAGGGGCTGAAACAGAGGGGCGGGAAACAGAGGGGCTGAATCAGAGGGGCTGAATCAGAGGGGCTGAAACAGAGGGTGAGAAACAGTGGGGCTGAAACAGAGGGGCTGAAACAGAGGGGCTGAAACAGAGGGCGAGAAACAGAGGGGCTGAATCAGAGGGGCTGAAACAGAGGGGCTGAATCAGAGGGGCTGAAACAGAGCGGCTGAATCAGAGGGGCTGAAGCAGAGGGCGAGAAACAGAGGGGCTGAAACAGAGGGCGGGAAACAGAGGGGCTGATACAGAGGGGCTGAAACAGACGGCGAGAAACAGAGGGGCTGAAACAGAAGGCGAGAAACAGAGGGGCTGAAACAGAGGGGCTGAATCAGAGGGGCTGAGACCGAGAGCGAGAAACAGAGAGGCTGAAACAGAGGGCGAGAAACAGAGGGGCTGAATCATAGGGGCTGAAACAGAGGGCGAGAATTAGTGGGGCTGAAACAGAGGGCGAGAAAGAGAGGGGCTGAAACAGAGGGGCTGAAACAGAGGGGCTGAATCAGAGGGGCTGATTCAGAGGGGCTGAAACAGTGGGGCTGATTCCGAGGGGCTGAAACAGAGGGGCTGAATCAGAGGGGCTGAAACACAGAGCGAGAAATAGAGTGGCTGAAACAAAGGGTGAGAAACAGAGGGGCAGAAACAGAGGGCGAGAAACAGAGGGGCTGAATCAGTGGGGCTGAAACAGAGAGCGCGAAACAGTGGGGCTGAAACAGAGGGCGAGAAACAGAGGGGCTGAAACAGAGGGGCTGAAACAGAGGGGCTAAATCAGAGGGGCTGAAACAGAGGGTGAGAAACAGAGCGGCTGAAACAGAGAGCGAGAAACAGAGGGGCTTAAACAGAGGGGCTGAAACAGAGGAGCTGAAACAGAGGGCGAGAAACAGAGGGGCTGAAACAGAGGGCGAGAAACAGAGGGGCTGAAACAGAGGGGCTGAAACCGAGGGCGAGAAACAGAGCGGCTGAAACAGAGGGCGAGAAACAGAGGGGCTTAAACAGAGGGGCTGAAACAGAGGAGCTGAAACTGAGGGCGAGAAACAGAGTGGCTGAAACAGAGGGCGAGAAACAGAGGTGCTGAAACAGAGGGGCTGAAACAGAGGGCGAGAAACAGAGGGGCTGAAACAGAGTGCGAGAAACAGAGTGGCTGAAACAGAGGGGCTGAAACAGAGGGGCTGAAACAGAGGGGCTGAAACCGAGGGCGAGAAACAGAGGGGCTGAAACAGAGGGGCTGAATCAGAGGGGCTGAAACAGAGGGGCTGAAACAGAGGGCTAGAAACAGAGGGGCTGAAACAGAGTGCGAGAAACAGAGGGGCTGAAACAGAGGGCGAGAAACAGAGGGGCTGAAACAGAGGGGCTGAAACAGAGGCCGAGAAACAGAGGGGCTGAAACAGAGGGCGAGAAACAGAGGGGCTGAAACAGAGGGGCTGAAACAGAGGGGCTGAAACAGAGGGCGTGAAAAAGAGTGGCTGAAACAGAGGGTTGAAACAGAACGCGAGAAACAGAGGGGCTGAAACTGCGGGCGAGAAACAGAGGGCGAGAAACAGAGGGGCTGAAACAGAGGAGCTGAAACAGACGGGCTGAAACAGAGAGCCTGAAACAGAGGGCGAGAAACAGAGGGGCTGAAAGAGAGGGGCTGAATCAGAGGGCGAGAAACAGAGGGGCTGAAACAGAGGGCGAGAAACAGAGGGGCTGAAACAGAGGGCGAGAAACAGAGGGGCTGAATCAGAGGGGCTGAAACAGAGGGCGAGAAACAGAGGGGCTGAAACAGAGGGCGAGAAACAGAGGGGCTGAAACAGAGGGCGAGAAACCGAGGGGCTGAAACAGAGGGGCTGAAATAGAGGGCGAGAAACAGAGGGGCTGAAACAGAGGGCGAGAAACAGAGGGACTGAAACAGAGGGGCTGAAACAGAGGGGCTGAAACAGAGGGCGAGAAACAGAGGGGCAGAAACAGAGGGCAAGAAACAGAGGGGCTGAAACAGAGGGGCTGAAACAGAGGGCTGAATCAGAGGGGCTGATTCAGAGGGGGTGAAACAGAGGGGCTGAATCAGCGGGGCTGAAACAGAGGGCGAGAAACAGAGGGGCCGAAACAGAGGGCGAGAAACAGAGGGGCAGAAACAGAGGGCGGGAAACAGAGGGGCTGAAACAGAGGGGCTGAAACAGAGGGCGAGAAACAGAGGGGCTGAAACCGAGGGCGAGAAACAGAGGGGCTGAAACAGAGGGGCTGAAACAGAGGGGCTGAAACACTGGGCGAGAAACAGAGTGGCTGCAACAGACAGCGAGAAACAGAGGGGCTGAAACAGAGGGCGAGAAACAGAGGGGCTGAAACAGAGGCGCTGAAACAGAGGGGCTGAAACAGAGGGGCTGAAATAGAGGGCGAGAAACTGAGCGGCTGAAACAGAGGGCGAGAAACAGAGGGGCTGAAACAGAGGGCGAGAAACAGAGGGGCTGAAACAGAGGGGCTGAAACAGAGGGGCTGAAACAGAGGGGCTGAAACAGAGGGCGTGAAACAGAGGGGCTGAAACAGAGGGCGAGAAACAGAGGGGCTCAAACAGAGGGCGAGAAACAGAGGGGCTGAAACAGAGGGGCTGAAACAGAGGGGCTGAAACAGAGGGCGAGAAACAGAGGGGCTGTATCAGAGGGGCTGAATCAGAGGGGCTGAAACAGAGGGGCTGAAACAGAGGGCGAGAAACAAAGGGGCTGAAACAGCGGGCGAGAAACAGATGGCGAGAAACAGAGGGGCTGAAACAGAGGGGCTGAAACAGACGGGCTGAAACACAGAGCCTGAAACAGAGGGCGAGAAACGGAGGGGCTGAAACAGAGGGCGAACAACAGAGGGGCTGAAACAGAGGGCGAGAAACACAGGGACTGAAACAGAGGGTGAGAAACTGAGGGCGAGAAACAGAGGGACTGAAATAGAGGGGCTGAAACAGAGGGGCTGAATCAGAGGGGCTGAAACAGAGGTGCTGAATCAGAGGGGCTGAAACAGAGGGCGAGAAACAGAGGGGCTGAAACTGAGGGCGAAAAACAAAGGGGCTGAAACAGAGGGCGAGAAACAGAGGGGCTGAAACAGAGAGCGCGAAACAGAGGGGCTGAAACAGAGGGGCTGAAACAGAGGGGCTGAAACAGAGGGGCTAAATCAGAGGGGCTGAAACAGAGGGCGAGAAACAGAGGGGCTGAAATAGAGGGCGAGAAACAGAAGGGCTGAAACAGAGGGGCTGAAACAGAGGGGCTGAAACAGAGGGCGAGAAACAGAGGGGCTGAAACAGAGGGCGAGTAACAGAGGGGCTGAAACAGAGGAGCTGAAACAGACGGGCTGAAACAGAGAGCCTGAATCAGAGGGGCGGAAACAGAGGGGCTGTATCAGAGGGGCTGAAACAGAGGGCGAGAAACAGAGGGGCTGAAACAGAGGGCGAGAAACAGAGGGGCTGAAACAGAGGGGCTGAAACAGAGGGCGAGAAACAGAGGGGCTGAAACAGAGGGCGAGAAACAGAGGGGCTGAAACAGAGTGGCTGAAACAGAGGGGCTGTATCAGAGGGGCTGAAACAGAGGGCGAGAAACAGAGGGGCTGAAACAGAGGGCGAGAAACAGAGGGGCTGAATCAGAGGGGCTGAAACAGAGGGCGAGAAACAGAGGGGCTGAAACAGAGGGCGAGAAACAGAGGGGCTGAATCAGAGGGGCTGAAACAGAGGGCGAGAAACAGAGGGGCTGATACAGAGGGCGAGAAACCGAGGGGCTGAAACAGAGGGGCTGAAATAGAGGGCGAGAAACAGAGGGGCTGAATCAGAGGGGCTGAAACAGAGGGCGAGAAACAAAGGGGCTGAAACAGAGGGCAAGAAACAGAGGGGCTGAAACACGGGGCGTGAAACAGAGGGGCTGAAACAGAGGGGCGGGAAACAGAGGGGCTGAATCAGAGGGGCTGAAACAGAGGGGCTGAATCAGTGGGGCTGAATCAGAGGGGCTGAATCAGAGGGGCTGAAACAGAGGGCGAGAAACAGAGGGGCTGAAACAGAGGGTGGGAAACAGAGGGGCTGAATCAGAGGGGCTGAAACAGAGGGCGAGAAACAGAGGGGCTGAAACAGAGGGCGAGAAACAGAGGGGCTGAAACAGAGGGGCTGAAACAGAGGGCGAGAAACAGAGGGGCTGAAACAGAGGGCGAGAAACAGAGGGGCTGAAACAGAGTGGCTGAAACAGAGGGGCTGTATCAGAGGGGCTGAAACAGAGGGCGAGAAACAGAGGGGCTGAAACAGAGGGCGAGAAACAGAGGGGCTGAATCAGAGGGGCTGAAACAGAGGGCGAGAAACAGAGGGGCTGAAACAGAGGGCGAGAAACAGAGGGGCTGAATCAGAGGGGCTGAAACAGAGGGCGAGAAACAGAGGGGCTGATACAGAGGGCGAGAAACCGAGGGGCTGAAACAGAGGGGCTGAAATAGAGGGCGAGAAACAGAGGGGCTGAAACAGAGGGCGAGAAACAGAGGGACTGAAACAGAGGGGCTGAAACAGAGGCGCTGAAACAGAGGGCGAGAAACAAAGGGGCTGAAACAGAGGGCAAGAAACAGAGGGGCTGAAACACGGGGCGTGAAACAGAGGGGCTGAAACAGAGGGGCGGGAAACAGAGGGGCTGAATCAGAGGGGCTGAATCAGAGGGGCTGAAACAGAGGGTGAGAAAAAGAGGGGCTGAAACAGAGGGGCTGAAACAGAGGGGCTGAAACAGATGGCGAGAAACAGAGGGGCTGAATCAGAGGGGCTGAAACAGAGGGGCTGAATCAGTGGGGCTGAATCAGAGGGGCTGAATCAGAGGGGCTGAAACAGAGGGCGAGAAACAGAGGGGCTGAAACAGAGGGTGGGAAACAGAGGGGCTGATACAGAGGGGCTGAAACAAAGGGCGAGAAACAGGGGGGCTGACACAGAGGGGCTAAAATAGAGGGTCTGAAACAGAGGGGCTGAAACAGAGGGCGAGAAACAGAGGGGCTGAATCAGAGGGGCTGAATCAGAGGGGCTGAATCAGAGGGGCTGAAACAAAGGATGAGAAACAGGGGCTGAAACAGATGGGCTGAAACAGAGGGACTGAAACAGAGGGCGAGAAACAGAGGGGCTGAATCAGAGGGGCTGAATCAGAGGGGCTGAATCAGAGGGGCTGAAACAGAGGGGCTGAAACAGAGGGGCTGAAACAGAGGGCGAGAAACAGAGGAGCTGAAACAGAGGGCGAGAAACAGAGGGGCTGAAACAGAGGGCGAGAAACCGAGGGGCTGAAACAGATGGTCTGAAACAGAGGGGCTGAAACAGAGGGCTGAATCAGAGGGGCTGATTCAGAGGGGGTGAAACAGAGGGGCTGAATCAGCGGGGCTGAAACAGAGGGCGAGAAACAGAGGGGCCGAAACAGAGGGCGAGAAACAGAGGGGCAGAAACAGAGGGCGGGAAACAGAGGGGCTGAAACAGAGGGGCTGAAACAGAGGGCGAGAAACAGAGGGGCTGAAACCGAGGGCGAGAAACAGAGGGGCTGAAACAGAGGGGCTGAAACAGAGGGGCTGAAACAGTGGGCGAGAAACAGAGTGGCTGCAACAGACGGCGAGAAACAGAGGGGCTGAAACAGAGGGCGAGAAACAGAGGGGCTGAAACAGAGGCGCTGAAACAGAGGGGCTGAAACAGAGGGGCTGAAACAGAGGGCGAGAAACTGAGCGGCTGAAACAAAGGGCGAGAAACAGAGGGGCTGAAACAGAGGGGCTGAAACAGAGGGGCTGAAACAGAGGGGCTGAAACAGAGGGCGTGAAACAGAGGGGCTGAAACAGAGGGCGAGAAACAGAGGGGCTCAAACAGAGGGCGAGAAACAGAGGGGCTGAAACAGAGGGGCTGAAACAGAGGGCGAGAAACCGAGGGGCTGAAACAGAGGGGCTGAAATAGAGGGCGAGAAACAGAGGAGCTGAAACAGAGCGCGAGAAACAGAGGGACTGAAACAGAGGGGCTGAAACAGAGGCGCTTAAACAGAGGGCGAGAAACAAAGGGGCTGAAACAGAGGGCAAGAAACAGAGGGGCTGAAACACGGGGCGTGAAACAGAGGGGCTGAAACAGAGGGGCGGGAAACAGAGGGGCTGAATCAGAGGGGCTGAATCAGAGGGGCTGAAACAGAGGGTGAGAAAAAGAGGGGCTGAAACAGAGGGGCTGAAACAGAGGGGCTGAAACAGATGGCGAGAAACAGAGGGGCTGAATCAGAGGGGCTGAAACAGAGGGGCTGAATCAGTGGGGCTGAAACAGAGGGGCTGAATCAGAGGGGCTGAAACAGAGGGCGAGAAACAGAGGGGCTGAAACAGAGGGTGGGAAACAGAGGGGCTGATACAGAGGGGCTGAAACAGAGGGCGAGAAACAGGGGGGCTGACACAGAGGGGCTAAAATAGAGGGTCTGAAACAGAGGGGCTGAAACAGAGGGCGAGAAACAGAGGGGCTGAATCAGAGGGGCTGAATCAGAGGGGCTGAATCAGAGGGGCTGAAACAAAGGATGAGAAACAGAGGGGCTGAAACAGATGGGCTGAAACAGAGGGACTGAAACAGAGGGCGAGAAACAGAGGGGCTGAATCAGAGGGGCTGAATCAGAGGGGCTGAATCAGAGGGGCTGAAACAGAGGGGCTGAAACAGAGGGGCTGAAACAGAGGGTGAGAAACAGAGGGGCTGAAACAGAGGGCGAGAAACAGAGGGGCTGAAACAGAGGGCGAGAAACCGAGGGGCTGAAACAGATGGTCTGAAACAGAGGGGCTGAAACAGAGGGCTGAATCAGAGGGGCTGATTCAGAGGGGGTGAAACAGAGGGGCTGAATCAGCGGGGCTGAAACAGAGGGCGAGAAACAGAGGGGCCGAAACAGAGGGCGAGAAACAGGGGCAGAAACAGAGGGCGGGAAACAGAGGGGCTGAAACAGAGGGGCTGAAACAGAGGGCGAGAAACAGAGGGGCTGAAACCGAGGGCGAGAAACAGAGGGGCTGAAACAGAGGGGCTGAAACAGAGGGGCTGAAACAGTGGGCGAGAAACAGAGTGGCTGCAACAGACGGCGAGAAACAGAGGGGCTGAAACAGAGGGCGAGAAACAGAGGGGCTGAAACAGAGGCGCTGAAACAGAGGGGCTGAAACAGAGGGGCTGAAACAGAGGGCGAGAAACTGAGCGGCTGAAACAGAGGGCGAGAAACAGAGGGGCTGAAACAGAGGGCGAGAAACAGAGGGGCTGAAACAGAGGGGCTGAAACAGAGGGGCTGAAACAGAGGGGCTGAAACAGAGGGCGTGAAACAGAGGGGCTGAAACAGAGGGCGAGAAACAGAGGGGCTCAAACAGAGGGCGAGAAACAGAGGGGCTGAAACAGAGGGGCTGAAACAGAGGGGCTGAAACAGAGGGCGAGAAACAGAGGGGCTGTATCAGAGGGGCTGAATCAGAGGGGCTGAAACAGAGGGGCTGAAACAGAGGGCGAGAAACAAAGGGGCTGAAACAGCGGGCGAGAAACAGATGGCGAGAAACAGAGGGGCTGAAACAGAGGGGCTGAAACAGACGGGCTGAAACAGAGAGCCTGAAACAGAGGGCGAGAAACGGAGGGGCTGAAACAGAGGGCGAGAAACACAGGGGCTGAAACAGAGGGTGAGAAACTGAGGGCGAGAAACAGAGGGACTGAAACAGAGGGGCTGAAACAGAGGGGCTGAATCAGAGGGGCTGAAACAGAGGTGCTGAATCAGAGGGGCTGAAACAGAGGGCGAGAAACAGAGGGGCTGAAACTGAGGGCGAAAAACAAAGGGGCTGAAACAGAGGGCGAGAAACAGAGGGGCTGAAACAGAGAGCGCGAAACAGAGGGGCTGAAACAGAGGGGCTGAAACAGAGGGGCTGAAACAGAGGGGCTAAATCAGAGGGGCTGAAACAGAGGGCGAGAAACAGAGGGGCTGAAATAGAGGGCGAGAAACAGAGGGGCTGAAACAGAGGGGCTGAAACAGAGGGGCTGAAACAGAAGGCGAGAAACAGAGGGGCTGAAACAGAGGGCGAGTAACAGAGGGGCTCAAACAGAGGGCGATAAACAGAGGGACAGAAACAAAGGGGCTGAAAGAGAAGGGCTGAAACAGAGGGACTGAAACAGAGGGCGAGAAACAGTGGGGCTGAACCAGAGGGGCGGAATCAGAGCGGCTGAAACAGAGGGGCTGAAACAGAGGGCGAGAAACAGAGGGGCTGAAACAGAGGGCGAGAAACAGAGGGGCTGAAACAGAGGGGAAGAAATGGAGGGGCAGAAACAGAGGGCGAGAAACAGAGGGCGAGAAACAGAGGGGCTGAAACAGAGGGGCTGAAACAGAGGGCGAGAAACAGAGAGGCTGAAACAGAGGGCGAGAAACAGAGGGGCTGAAACAGAGGGCGAGAAACAGAGGGGCGGAATCAGAGGGGCTGAAACAGAGGGGCTGAAACAGAGGGGCTGAAACAGAGGGCGAGAAGCAGAGGGGCTGAATCAGAGGGGCTGAAACAGAGGGGCTGAAACAGAGGGCGAGAAAAGAGGGGCTGAAACAGAGGGGCTGAAACAGAGGGCGAGAAACAGAGGGGCTGAAACAGAGGGGCTGAAATAGAGGGGCTGAAACAGAGGGGCTGAAACAGAGGGCGAGAAACAGAGGGGCTGAAACAGAGAGCGCGAAACAGAGGGGCTGAAACAGTGGGCGAGAAACAGAGGGGCTGAATAAGAGGGGCTGAATCAGAGGGGCTGAAACAGAGGGGCTGAAACAGAGGGCGAGAAACAGAGGGGCTGAAACAGAGGGCGAGAAACAGAGGGGCTGAAACAGAGGGCGAGAAACAGAGGGGCTGAAACAGAGGGGCTGAAACAGAGGGACTGAAACAGAGGGCGAGAAACAGAGGGGCTGAATCAGAGGGGCTGAATCAGAGGGGCTGAAACAGAGGGGCTGAAACAGAGGGGCTGAAACAGAGGGCGAGAAACAGAGGGGCTGAAACAGAGGGCGAGAAAAAGAGGGGCTGAAACAGAGGGCGAGAAACCGAGGGGCTGAAACAGATGGTCTGAAACAGAGGGGCTGAAACAGAGGGCTGAATCAGAGGGGCTGATTCAGAGGGGGTGAAACAGAGGGGCTGAATCAGCGGGGCTGAAACAGAGGGCGAGAAACAGAGGGGCCGAAACAGAGGGCGAGAAACAGAGGGGCAGAAACAGAGGGCGGGAAACAGAGGGGCTGAAACAGAGGGGCTGAAACAGAGGGCGAGAAACAGAGGGGCTGAAACCGAGGGCGAGAAACAGAGTGGCTGCAACAGACGGCGAGAAACAGAGGGGCTGAAACAGAGGGCGAGAAACAGAGGGGCTGAAACAGAGGCGCTGAAACAGAGGGGCTGAAACAGAGGGGCTGAAACAGAGGGCGAGAAACTGAGCGGCTGAAACAGAGGGCGTGAAACGGAGGGGCTGAAACAGAGGGCGAGAAACAGAGGGGCTGAAACAGAGGGGCTGAAACAGAGGGGCTGAAACAGAGGGGCTGAAACAGAGGGCGTGAAACAGAGGGGCTGAAACAGAGGGCGAGAAACAGAGGGGCTCAAACAGAGGGCGAGAAACAGAGCGGCTGAAACAGAGGGGCTGAAACAGAGGGGCTCAAACAGAGGGGCTGAAACAGAGGGCGAGAAACAGAGGGGCTGTATCAGAGGGGCTGAATCAGAGGGGCTGAAACAGAGGGGCTGAAACAGAGGGCGAGAAACAAAGGGGCTGAAACAGCGGGCGAGAAACAGATGGCGAGAAACAGAGGGGCTGAAACAGAGGGGCTGAAACAGACAGGCTGAAACAGAGAGCCTGAAACAGAGGGCGAGAAACGGAGGGGCTGAAACAGAGGGCGAACAACAGAGGGGCTGAAACAGAGGGCGAGAAACACAGGGGCTGAAACAGGGGGTGAGAAACTGAGGGCGAGAAACAGAGGGACTGAAACAGAGGGGCTGAAACAGAGGGGCTGAATCAGAGGGGCTGAAACAGAGGTGCTGAATCAGAGGGGCTGAAACAGAGGGCGAGAAACAGAGGGGCTGAAACTGAGGGCGAAAAACAGAGGGGCTGAAACAGAGGGCGAGAAACAGAGGGGCTGAAACAGAGAGCGCGAAACAGAGGGGCTGAAACAGAGGGGCTGAAACAGAGGGGCTGAAACAGAGGGGCTAAATCAGAGGGGCTGAAACAGAGGGCGAGAAACAGAGGGGCTGAAATAGAGGGCGAGAAACAGAGGGGCTGAAACAGAGGGGCTGAAACAGAGGGGCTGAAACAGAGGGCGAGAATCAGAGGGGCTGAAACAGAGGGCGAGTAACAGAGGGGCTGAAACAGAGGGCGATAAACAGAGTGACAGAAACAAAGGGGCTGAAAGAGAAGGGCTGAAACAGAGGGACTGAAACAGAGGGCGAGAAACAGAGGGGCTGAAACAGAGGGCGAGAAACAGAGGGGCTGAAACAGAGGGCGAGAAACAGAGGGGCTGAAACAGAGGGGCTGAAACAGAGGGGCTGAAACCGAGGGCGAGAAACAGAGGGGCTGAAACAGACGTCAAGAAACAGAGGGGCTGAAACAGAGGGGCTGAAACAGAGGGGCTGAAACAGAGGGGCTGAAACAGAGGGCGAGAAACAGAGGGGCTGAAACAGAGAGTGCGAAACAGAGGGGCTGAAACAGTGGGCGAGAAACAGAGGGGCTGAATCAGAGGGGCTGAATCAAAGGGGCTGAAACAGAGGGGCTGAAACAGAGGGCGAGAAACAGAGGGGATGAAACAGAGGGCGAGAAACAGAGGGGCTGAAACAGAGGGGCTGAAACAGAGGGGCTGAAACCGAGGGCGAGAAACAGAGGTGCTGAATCAGAGAGGCTGAAACATAGGGTGAGAAACAGAGGGGCTGAAACAGAGGGCAAGAAACAGAGGGGCTGAAACACGGGGCGTGAAACAGAGGGGCTGAAACAGAGGGGTGGGAAACAGAGGGGCTGAATCAGAGGGGCTGAATCAGAGGGGCTGAAACAGAGGGTGAGAAACAGTGGGGCTGAAACAGACGGTCTGAAACAGAGGGGCTGAAACAGAGGGCGAGAAACAGAGGGGCTGAATCAGAGGGGCTGAAACAGAGGGGCTGAATCAGAGGGGCTGAAACAGAGGGGCTGAATCAGAGGGGCTGAAACAGAGGGCGAGAAACAGAGGGGCTGAAACAGAGGGCGGGAAACAGAGGGGCTGATACAGAGGGGCTGAAAAGAACGGCGAGAAACAGAGGGGCTGAAACAGAAGGCGAGAAACAGAGGGGCTGAAACAGAGGGGCTGAATCAGAGGGGCTGAGACCGAGGGCGAGAAACAGAGGGGCTGAAACAGAGGGCGAGAAACAGAGGGGCTGAATCATAGGGGCTGAAACAGAGGGCGAGAATTAGAGGGGCTGAAACAGAGGGCGAGAAAGAGAGGGGCTGAAACAGAGGGGCTGCAACAGAGGGGCTGAATCAGAGGGGCTGATTCAGAGGGGCTGAAACAGAGGGGCTGATTCCGAGGGGCTGAAACAGAGGGGCTGAATCAGAGGGGCTGAAACACAGAGCGAGAAATAGAGGGGCTGAAACAAAGGGTGAGAAACAGAGGGGCAGAAACAGAGGGCGAGAAACAGAGGGGCTGAAACAGAGGGGCTGAAAGAGAGAGCGCGAAACAGTGGGGCTGAAACAGAGGGCGAGAAACAGAGGGGCTGAAACAGAGGGGCTGAAACAGAGGGGCTAAATCAGAGGGGCTGAAACAGAGGGTGAGAAACAGAGCGGCTGAAACAGAGGACGAGAAACAGAGGGGCTTAAACAGAGGGGCTGAAACAGAGGAGCTGAAACAGAGGGCGAGAAACAGAAGGGCTGAAACAGAGGGCGAGAAACAGAGGGGCTGAAACAGAGGGGCTGAAACAGAGGGGCTGAAACCGAGGGCGAGAAACAGAGCGGCTGAAACAGAGGGCGCGAAACAGAGGGGCTTAAACAGAGGGGCTGAAACAGAGGAGCTGAAACAGAGGGCGAGAAACAGAGGGGCTGAAACAGAGGGCGAGAAACAGAGGTGCTGAAACAGAGGGGCTGAAACAGAGGGCGAGAAACAGAGGGGCTGAAACAGAGTGCGAGAAACAGAGGGGCTGAAACAGAGGGGCTGAAACAGAGGGGCTGAAACAGAGGGGCTGAAACCGAGGGCGAGAAACAGAGGGGCTGAAACAGAGGGGCTGAATCAGAGGGGCTGAAACAGAGGGGCTGAAACAGAGGGCTAGAAACAGAGGGGCTGAAACAGAGTGCGAGAAACAGAGGGGCTGAAACAGAGGTGCTGAAACAGAGGGGCTGAATCAGAGGGGCGGAAACAGAGGGGCTGTATCAGAGGGGCTGAAACAGAGGGCGAGAAACAGAGGGGCTGAAACAGAGGGCGAGAAACAGAGGGGCTGAAACAGAGGGGCTGAAACAGAGGGCGAGAAACAGAGGGGCTGAAACAGAGGGCGAGAAACAGAGTGGCTGAAACAGAGGGGCTGAAACAGAGGGGCTGTATCAGAGGGGCTGAAACAGAGGGCGAGAAACAGAGGGGCTGAAACAGAGGGCGAGAAACAGAGGGGCTGAATCAGAAGGGCTGAAACAGAGGGCGAGAAACAGAGGGGCTGAAACAGAGGGCGAGAAACAGAGGGGCTGAAACAGAGGGCGAGAAACCGAGGGGCTGAAACAGAGGGGCTGAAATAGAGGGCGAGAAACAGAGGGGCTGAAACAGAGGGGCTGAAACAGAGGGGCTGAAACAGAGGGCGAGAAACAGAGGGGCTGAAACAGAGGTAAAGAAACAGAGGGGCTGAAACACGGGGCGTGAAACAGAGGGGCTGAAACAGAGGGTCGGGAAACAGAGGGGCTGAATCAGAGGGGCTGAATCAGAGGGGCTGAAACAGATGGTGAGAAAAAGAGGGGCTGAAACAGAGGGGCTGAAACAGAGGGGCTGAAACAGATGGCGAGAAACAGAGGGGCTGAATCAGAGGGGCTGAAATAGAGGGCGAGAAACAGAGGGGCTGAAACAGAGCGCGAGAAACAGAGGGACTGAAACAGAGGGGCTGAAACAGAGGCGCTGAAACAGAGGGCGAGAAACAAAGGGGCTGAAACAGAGGGCAAGAAACAGAGGGGCTGAAACACGGGGCGTGAAACAGAGGGGCTGAAACAGGGGGGCGGGAAACAGAGGGGCTGAATCAGAGGGGCTGAATCAGAGGGGCTGAAACAGAGGGTGAGAAAAAGAGGGGCTGAAACAGAGGGGCTGAAACAGAGGGGCTGAAACAGATGGCGAGAAACAGAGGGGCTGAATCAGAGGGGCTGAAACAGAGGGGCTGAATCAGTGGGGCTGAAACAGAGGGGCTGAATCAGAGGGGCTGAAACAGAGGGCGAGAAACAGAGGGGCTGAAACAGAGGTTGGGAAACAGAGGGGCTGAAACAGAGGGCGAGAAGCAGAGGGGCTGAATCAGAGTGGCTGAAACAGAGGGCGAGAAACAGAGGGGCTGAAACAGAGGGCGAGAAACAGAGGGGCTGTATCAGAGGGGCTGAAACAGAGGGCGAGAAACAGAGGGGCTGAAACAGAGGGCGAGAAACAGAGGGGCTGAATCAGAGTGGCTGAAACAAAGGGCGAGAAACAGAGGGGCTGAAACAGAGGGCGAGAAACAGAGGGGCTGAAACAGAGGGCGAGAAACCGAGGGGCTGAAACAGAGGGGCTGAAATAGAGGGCGAGAAACAGAGGGGCTGAAACAGAGGGCAAGAAACAGAGGGACTGAAACAGAGGGGCTGAAACAGAGGCGCTGAAACAGAGGGCGAGAAACAAAGGGGCTGAAACAGAGGGCAAGAAACAGAGGGGCTGAAACACGGGGCGTGAAACAGAGGGGCTGAAACAGAGGGGCGGGAAACAGAGGGGCTGAATCAGAGGGGCTGAATCAGAGGGGCTGAAACAGAGGGTGAGAAAAAGAGGGGCTGAAACAGAGGGGCTGAAACAGAGGGGCTGAAACAGATGGCGAGAAACAGAGGGGCTGAATCAGAGGGGCTGAAACAGAGGGGCTGAATCAGTGGGGCTGAAACAGAGGGGCTGAATCAGAGGGGCTGAAACAGAGGGCGAGAAACAGAGGGGCTGAAACAGAGGTTGGGAAGCAGAGGGGCTGATACAGAGGGGCTGAAACAGAGGGCGAGAAACAGGGGGGCTGACACAGAGGGGCTAAAATAGAGGGTCTGAAACAGAGGGGCTGAAACAGAGGGCGAGAAACAGAGGGGCTGAATCAGAGGGGCTGAATCAGAGGGGCTGAATCAGAGGGGCTGAAACAAAGGATGAGAAACAGAGGGGCTGAAACAGATGGGCTGAAACAGAGGGACTGAAACAGAGGGCGAGAAACAGAGGGGCTGAATCAGAGGGGCTGAATCAGAGGGGCTGAATCAGAGGGGCTGAAACAGAGGGGCTGAAACAGAGGGGCTGAAACAGAGGGCGAGAAACAGAGGGGCTGAAACAGAGGGCGAGAAACAGAGGGGCTGAGACAGAGGGCGAGAAACCGAGTGGCTGAAACAGATGGTCTGAAACAGAGGGGCTGAAACAGAGGGCTGAATCAGAGGGGCTGATTCAGAGGGGGTGAAACAGAGGGGCTGAATCAGCGGGGCTGAAACAGAGGGCGAGAAACAGAGCGGCAGAAACAGAGGGCGGGAAACAGAGGGGCTGAAACAGAGGGGCTGAAACAGAGGGCGAGAAACAGAGGGGCTGAAACCGAGGGCGAGAAACAGAGGGACTGAAACAGAGGGGCTGAAACAGAGGGGCTGAAACAGTGGGCGAGAAACAGAGTGGCTGCAACAGACGGCGAGAAACAGAGGGGCTGAAACAGAGGGCGAGAAACAGAGGGGCTGAAACAGAGGCACTGAAACAGAGGGGCTGAAACAGAGGGGCTGAAACAGAGGGCGAGAAACTGAGCGGCTGAAACAGAGGGCGAGAAACAGAGGGGCTGAAACAGAGGGCGAGAAACAGAGGGGCTGAAACAGAGGGGCTGAAACAGAGGGGCTGAAACAGAGGGGCTGAAACAGAGGGCGTGAAACAGAGGGGCTGAAACAGAGGGCGAGAAACAGAGGGGCTCAAACAGAGGGCGAGAAACAGAGGGGCTGAAACAGAGGGGCTGAAACAGAGGGGCTGAAACAGAGGGGCTGAAACAGAGGGTGAGAAACAGAGGGGCTGAAACAGAGGGTGAGAAACCGAGGGGCTGAAGCAGAGGGGCTGAAATAGAGGGCGAGAAACAGAGGGGCTGAAACAGAGGGCGAGAAACAGAGGGACTGAAACAGAGGGTCTGAAACAGAGGCGCTGAAACAGAGGGCGAGAAACAAAGGGGCTGAAACAGAGGGCAAGAAACAGAGGGGCTGAAACACGGGGCATGAAACAGAGGGGCTGAAACAGAGGGGCGGGAAACTGAGGGGCTGAATCAGAGGGGCTGAATCAGAGGGGCTGAAACAGAGGGTGGGAAAAAGAGGAGCTGAAACAGAGGGGCTGAAACAGAGGGGCTGAAACAGATGGCGAGAAACAGAGGGGCTGAATCAGAGGGGCTGAAACAGAGGGGCTGAATCAGTGGGGCTGAAACAGAGGGGCTGAATCAGAGGGGCTGAAACAGAGGGCGAGAAACAGAGGGGCTGAAACAGAAGGTGGGAAACAGAGGGGCTGATTACAGAGGGGCTGAAACAGAGGGCGAGAAACAGGGGGGCTGACACAGAGGGGCTAAAATAGAGGGTCTGAAACAGAGGGGCTGAAACAGAGGGCGAGAAACAGAGGGGCTGAATCAGAGGGGCTGAATCAGAGGGGCTGAATCAGAGGGGCTGAAACAAAGGATGAGAAACAGAGGGGCTGAAACAGATGGGCTGAAACAGAGGGACTGAAACAGAGGGCGAGAAACAGAGGGGCTGAATCAGAGGGGCTGAATCAGAGGGGCTGAATCAGAGGGGCTGAAACAGAGGGGCTGAAACAGAGGGGCTGAAACAGAGTGCGAGAAACAGAGGGGCTGAAACAGAGGGCGAGAAACAGAGGGGCTGAAACAGAGGGCGAGAAACCGAGGGGCTGAAACAGATGGTCTGAAACAGAGGGGCTGAAACAGAGGGCTGAATCAGAGGGGCTGATTCTGAGGGGGTGAAACAGAGGGGCTGAATCAGCGGGGCTGAAACAGAGGGCGAGAAACAGAGGGGCCGAAACAGAGGGCGAGAAACAGAGGGGCAGAAACAGAGGGCGGGAAACAGAGGGGCTGAAACAGAGGGGCTGAAACAGAGGGCGAGAAACAGAGGGGCTGAAACCGAGGGCGAGAAACAGAGGGGCTGAAACAGAGGGGCTGAAACAGAGGGGCTGAAACAGTGGGCGAGAAACAGAGTGGCTGCAACAAATGGCGAGAAACAGAGGGGCTGAAACAGAGGGCGAGAAACAGAGGGGCTGAAACAGAGGCGCTGAAACAGAGGGGCTGAAACAGAGGGGCTGAAATAGAGGGCGAGAAACTGAGCGGCTGAAACAGAGGGCGAGAAACAGAGGGGCTGAAACAGAGGGCGAGAAACAGAGGGGCTGAAACAGAGGGGCTGAAACAGAGGGGCTGAAACAGAGGGGCTGAAACAGAGGGCGTGAAACAGAGGGGCTGAAACAGAGGGCGAGAAACAGAGGGGCTCAAACAGAGGGCGTGAAACAGAGGGGCTGAAACAGAGGGGCTGAAACAGAGGGGCTGAAACAGAGGGGCTGTATCAGAGGGGCTGAATCAGAGGGGCTGAAACAGAGGGGCTGAAACAGAGGGCGAGAAACAAAGGGGCTGAAACAGCGGGCGAGAAACAGATGGCGAGAAACAGAGGGGCTGAAACAGAGGGGCTGAAACAGACGGGCTGAAACAGAGAGCCTGAAACAGAGGGCGAGAAACGGAGGGGCTGAAACAGAGGGCGAGATACAGAGGGGCTGAAACAGAGGCGCTGAAACAGAGGGCGAGAAACAAAGGGGCTGAAACAGAGGGCAAGAAACAGAGGGGCTGAAACACGGGGCGTGAAACAGAGGGGCTGAAACAGAGGGGCGGGAAACAGAGGGGCTGAATCAGAGGGGCTGAATCAGAGGGGCTGAAACAGAGGGTGAGAAAAAGAGGGGCTGAAACAGAGGGGCTGAAACAGAGGGGCTGAAACAGATGGCGAGAAACAGAGGGGCTGAATCAGAGGGGATGAAACAGAGGGGCTGAATCAGTGGGGCTGAAACAGAGGGGCTGAATCAGAGGGGCTGAAACAGAGGGCGAGAAACAGAGGGGCTGAAACAGAGGGTGGGAAACAGAGGGGCTGATACAGAGGGGCTGAAACAGAGGGCGAGAAACAGGGGGGCTGACACAGAGGGGCCAAAATAGAGGGTCTGAAACAGAGGGGCTGAATCAGAGGGCGAGAAACAGAGGGGCTGAATCAGAGGGGCTGAATCAGAGGGGCTGAATCAGAGGGGCTGAAACAGAGGGGCTGAAACAGAGGGGCTGAAACAGAGGGTGAGAAACAGAGGGGCTGAAACAGAGGGCGAGAAACAGAGGGGCTGAATCAGAGGGGCTGAATCAGAGGGGCTGAATCAGAGGGGCTGAAACAGAGGGGCTGAAACAGAGGGGCTGAAACAGAGGGGCTGAAACAGAGGGTGAGAAACAGAGGGGCTGAAACAGAGGGCGAGAAACCGAGGGGCTGAAGCAGAGGGGCTGAAATAGAGGGCGAGAAACAGAGGGGCTGAAACAGAGGGCGAGAAACAGAGGGACTGAAACAGAGGGGCTGAAACAGAGGCGCTGAAACAGAGGGCGAGAAACAAAGGGGCTGAAACAGAGGGCAAGAAACAGAGGGGCTGAAACACGGGGCGTGAAACAGAGGGGCTGAAACAGAGGGGCGGGAAACTGAGGGGCTGAATCAGAGGGGCTGAATCATAGGGGCTGAAACAGAGGGTGAGAAAAAGAGGAGCTGAAACAGAGGGGCTGAAACAGAGGGGCTGAAACAGATGGCGAGAAACAGAGGGGCTGAATCAGAGGGGCTGAAACAGAGGGGCTGAATCAGTGGGGCTGAAACAGAGGGGCTGAATCAGAGGGGCTGAAACAGAGGGCGAGAAACAGAGGGGCTGAAACAGAGGGTGGGAAACAGAGGGGCTGATACAGAGGGGCTGAAACAGAGGGCGAGATACAGGGGGGCTGACACAGAGGGGCCAAAATAGAGGGTCTGAAACAGAGGGGCTGAAACAGAGGGCGAGAAACAGAGGGGCTCAAACAGAGGGCGTGAAACAGAGGGGCTGAAACAGAGGGGCTGAAACAGAGGGGTTGAAACAGAGGGGCTGTATCAGAGGGGCTGAATCAGAGGGGCTGAAACAGAGGGGCTGAAACAGAGGGCGAGAAACAAAGGGGCTGAAACAGCGGGCGAGAAACAGATGGCGAGAAACAGAGGGGCTGAAACAGAGGGGCTGAAACAGACGGGCTGAAACAGAGAGCCTGAAACAGAGGGCGAGAAACGGAGGGGCTGAAACAGAGGGCGAGAAACAGAGGGGCTGAAACAGAGGCGCTGAAACAGAGGGCGAGAAACAAAGGGGCTGAAACAGAGGGCAAGAAACAGAGGGGCTGAAACACGGGGCGTGAAACAGAGGGGCTGAAACAGAGGGGCGGGAAACAGAGGGGCTGAATCAGAGGGGCTGAATCAGAGGGGCTGAAACAGAGGGTGAGAAAAAGAGGGGCTGAAACAGAGGGGCTGAAACAGAGGGGCTGAAACAGATGGCGAGAAACAGAGGGGCTGAATCAGAGGGGATGAAACAGAGGGGCTGAATCAGTGGGGCTGAAACAGAGGGGCTGAATCAGAGGGGCTGAAACAGAGGGCGAGAAACAGAGGGGCTGAAACAGAGGGTGGGAAACAGAGGGGCTGATACAGAGGGGCTGAAACAGAGGGCGAGAAACAGGGGGGCTGACACAGAGGGGCCAAAATAGAGGGTCTGAAACAGAGGGGCTGAAACAGAGGGCGAGAAACAGAGGGGCTGAATCAGAGGGGCTGAATCAGAGGGGCTGAATCAGAGGGGCTGAAACAGCGGGGCTGAAACAGAGGGGCTGAAACAGAGGGTGAGAAACAGAGGGGCTGAAACAGAGGGCGAGAAACAGAGGGGCTGAATCAGAGGGGCTGAATCAGAGGGGCTGAAACAGAGGGGCTGAAACAGAGGGGCTGAAACAGAGGGGCTGAAACAGAGGGTGAGAAACAGAGGGGCTGAAACAGAGGGCGAGAAACCGAGGGGTTGAAGCAGAGAGGCTGAAATAGAGGGCGAGAAACAGAGGGGCTGAAACAGAGGGCGAGAAACAGAGGGACTGAAACAGAGGGGCTGAAACAGAGGCGCTGAAACAGAGGGCGAGAAACAAAGGGGCTGAAACAGAGGGCAAGAAACAGAGGGGCTGAAACACGGGGCGTGAAACAGAGGGGCTGAAACAGAGGGGCGGGAAACTGAGGGGCTGAATCAGAGGGGCTGAATCAGAGGGGCTGAAACAGAGGGTGAGAAAAAGAGGAGCTGAAACAGAGGGGCTGAAACAGAGGGGCTGAAACAGATGGCGAGAAACACAGGGGCTGAATCGGAGGGGCTGAAACAGAGGGGCTGAATCAGTGGGGCTGAAACAGAGGGGCTGAATCAGAGGGGCTGAAACAGAGGGCGAGAAACAGAGGGGCTGAAACAGAGGGTGGGAAACAGAGGGGCTGATACAGAGGGGCTGAAACAGAGGGTGAGAAACAGGGGGGCTGACACAGAGGGGCTAAAATAGAGTGTCTGAAACAGAGGGGCTGAAACAGAGGGCGAGAAACAGAGGGGCTGAATCAGAGGGGCTGAATCAGAGGGGCTGAATCAGAGGGGCTGAAACAAAGGATGAGAAACAGAGGGGCTGAAACAGATGGGCTGAAACAGAGGGACTGAAACAGAGGGCGAGAAACAGAGGGGCTGAATCAGAGGGGCTGAATCAGAGGGGCTGAATCAGAGGGGCTGAAACAGAGGGGCTGAAACAGAGGGGCTGAAACAGAGGGCGAGAAACAGAGGGGCTGAAACAGAGGGCGAGAAACAGAGGGGCTGAAACAGAGGGCGAGAAACCGAGGGGCTGAAACAGATGGTCTGAAACAGAGGGGCTGAAACAGAGGGCTGAATCAGAGGGGCTGATTCTGAGGGGGTGAAACAGAGGGGCTGAATCAGCGGGGCTGAAACAGAGGGCGAGAAACAGAGGGGCCGAAACAGAGGGCGAGAAACAGAGGGGCAGAAACAGAGGGCGGGAAACAGAGGGGCTGAAACAGAGGGGCTGAAACAGAGGGCGAGAAACAGAGGGGCTGAAACCGAGGGCGAGAAACAGAGGGGCTGAAACAGAGGGGCTGAAACAGAGGGGCTGAAACAGTGGGCGAGAAACAGAGTGGCTGCAACAGACGGCGAGAAACAGAGGGGATGAAACAGAGGGCAAGAAACAGAGGGGCTGAAACAGAGGCGCTGAAACAGAGGGGCTGAAACAGGGGCTGAAATAGAGGGCGAGAAACTGAGCGGCTGAAACAGAGGGCGAGAAACAGAGGGGCTGAAACAGAGGGCGAGAAACAGAGGGGCTGAAACAGAGGGGCTGAAACAGAGGGGCTGAAACAGAGGGGCTGAAACAGAGGGCGTGAAACAGAGGGGCTGAAACAGAGGGCGAGAAACAGAGGGGCTCAAACAGAGGGCGTGAAACAGAGGGGCTGAAACAGAGGGGCTGAAACAGAGGGGCTGAAACAGAGGGGCTGTATCAGAGGGGCTGAATCAGAGGGGCTGAAACAGAGGGGCTGAAACAGAGGGCGAGAAACAAAGGGGCTGAAACAGCGGGCGAGAAACAGATGGCGAGAAACAGAGGGGCTGAAACAGAGGGGCTGAAACAGACGGGCTGAAACAGAGAGCCTGAAACAGAGGGCGAGAAACGGAGGGGCTGAAACAGAGGGCGAGAAACAGAGGGGCTGAAACAGAGGCGCTGAAACAGAGGGCGAGAAACAAAGGGGCTGAAACAGAGGGCAAGAAACAGAGGGGCTGAAACACGGGGCGTGAAACAGAGGGGCTGAAACAGAGGGGCGGGAAACAGAGGGGCTGAATCAGAGGGGCTGAATCAGAGGGGCTGAAACAGAGGGTGAGAAAAAGAGGGGCTGAAACAGAGGGGCTGAAACAGAGGGGCTGAAACAGAGGGGCTGAAACAGATGGCGAGAAACAGAGGGGCTGAATCAGAGGGGATGAAACAGAGGGGCTGAATCAGTGGGGCTGAAACAGAGGGGCTGAATCAGAGGGGCTGAAACAGAGGGCGAGAAACAGAGGGGCTGAAACAGAGGGTGGGAAACAGAGGGGCTGATACAGAGGGGCTGAAACAGAGGGCGAGAAACAGGGGGGCTGACACAGAGCGGCCAAAATAGAGGGTCTGAAACAGAGGGGCTGAAACAGAGGGCGAGAAACAGAGGGGCTGAATCAGAGGGGCTGAATCAGAGGGGCTGAATCAGAGGGGCTGAAACAAAGGATGAGAAACAGAGGGTCTGAAACAGATGGGCTGAAACAGAGGGACTGAAACAGAGGGCGAGAAACAGAGGGGCTGAATCAGAGGGGCTGAATCAGAGGGGCTGAATCAGAGGGGCTGAAACAGAGGGGCTGAAATAGAGGGTCTGAAACAGAGGGCGAGAAACAGAGGGGCTGAAACAGAGGGCGAGAAACAGAGGGGCTGAAACAGAGGCCGAGAAACCGAGGGGCTGAAACAGATGGTCTGAAACAGAGGGGCTGAAACAGAGGGCTGAATCAGAGGGGCTGATTCAGAGGGGGTGAAACAGAGGGGCTGAATCAGCGGGGCTGAAACAGAGGGCGAGAAACAGAGGGGCCGAAACAGAGGGCGAGAAACAGAGGGGCAGAAACAGAGGGCGGGAAACAGAGGGGCTGAAACAGAGGGGCTGAAACAGAGGGCGAGAAACAGAGGGGCTGAAACCGAGGGCGAGAAACAGAGGGGCTGAAACAGAGGGGCTGAAACAGAGGGGCTGAAACAGTGGGCGAGAAACAGAGTGGCTGCAACAGACGGCGAGAAACAGAGGGGCTGAAACAGAGGGCGAGAAACAGAGGGGCTGAAACAGAGGCGCTGAAACAGAGGGGCTGAAACAGAGGGGCTGAAACAGAGGGCGAGAAACTGAGCGGCTGAAACAGAGGGCGAGAAACAGAGGGGCTGAAACAGAGGGCGAGAAACAGAGGGGCTGAAACAGAGGGGCTGAAACAGAGGGGATGAAGCAGAGCGCGTGAAACAGAGGGGCTGAAACAGAGGGCGAGAAACAGAGGGGCTCAAACAGAGGGCGAGAAACAGAGGGGCTGAAACAGAGAGGCTGAAACAGAGGGGCTGGAACAGAGGGGCTGAAACAGAGGGCGAGAAACAGAGGGGCTGAAACAGAGGGCGAGAAACCGAGGGGCTGAAGCAGAGGGGCTGAAATAGAGGGCGAGAAACAGAGGGGCTGAAACAGAGGGCGAGAAACAGAGGGACTGAAACAGAGGGGCTGAAACAGAGGCGCTGAAACAGAGGGCGAGAAACAAAGGGGCTGAAACAGAGGGCAAGAAACAGAGGGGCTGAAACACGGGGCATGAAACAGAGGGGCTGAAACAGAGGGGCGGGAAACAGAGGGGCTGAATCAGAGGGGCTGAATCAGAGGGGCTGAAACAGAGGGTGAGAAAAAGAGGAGCTGAAACAGAGGGGCTGAAACAGAGGGGCTGAAACAGATGGCGAGAAACAGAGGGGCTGAATCAGAGGGGCTGAAACAGAGGGGCTGAATCAGTGGGGCTGAAACAGAGGGGCTGAATCAGAGGGGCTGAAACAGAGGGCGAGAAACAGAGGGGCTGAAACAGAGGGTGGGAAACAGAGGGGCTGATACAGAGGGGCAGAAACAGAGGGGCTGAAACAGAGGGCGAGAAACAGAGGGGCTGAAACCGAGGGCGAGAAACAGAGGGGCTGAAACAGAGGGGCTGAAACAGAGGGGCTGAAACAGTGGGCGAGAAACAGAGTGGCTGAAACAGACGGCGAGAAACAGAGGGGCTGAAACAGAGGGCGAGAAACAGAGGGGCTGAAACAGAGGCACTGAAACAGAGGGGCTGAAACAGAGGGGCTGAAACAGTGGGCGAGAAACAGAGTGGCTGAAACAGACGGCGAGAAACTGAGCGGCTGAAACAGAGGGTGAGAAACAGAGGGGCTGAAACAGAGGGCGAGAAACAGAGGGGCTGAAACAGAGGGGCTGAAACAGAGGGGCTGAAACAGAGGGGCTGAAACAGAGGGCGTGAAACAGAGGGGCTGAAACAGAGGGCGAGAAACAAAGGGGCTCAAACAGAGGGCGAGAAACAGAGGGGCTGAAACAGAGGGGCTGAAACAGAGGGGCTGAAACAGAGGGGCTGAAACAGAGGGTGAGAAACAGAGGGGCTGAAACAGAGGGCGAGAAACCGAGGGGCTGAAACAGAGGGGCTGAAATAGAGGGCGAGAAACAGAGGGGCTGAAACAGAGGGCGAGAAACAGAGGGACTGACACAGAGGGGCTGAAACAGAGGCGCTGAAACAGAGGGCGAGAAACAAAGGGGCTGAAACAGAGGGCAAGAAACAGAGGGGCCGAAACACGGGGCGTGAAACAGAGGGGCTGAAACAGAGGGGCGGGAAACAGAGGGGCTGAATCAGAGGGGCTGAATCAGAGGGGCTGAAACAGAGGGTGAGAAAAGGAGGAGCTGAAACAGAGGGGCTGAAACAGAGGGGCTGAAACAGATGGCGAGAAACAGAGGGGCTGAATCAGAGGGGCTGAAACAGAGGGGCTGAATCAGTGGGGCTGAAACAGAGGGGCTGAATCAGAGGGGCTGAAACAGAGGGCGAGAAACAGAGGGGCTGAAACAGAGGGTGGGAAACAGAGGGGCTGATACAGAGGGGCTGAAACAGAGGGCGAGAAACAGGGGGGCTGACACAGAGGGGCTAAAATAGAGGGTCTGAAACAGAGGGGCTGAAACAGAGGGCGAGAAACAGAGGGGCTGAATCAGAGGGGCTGAATCAGAGGGGCTGAATCAGAGGGGCTGAAACAAAGGATGAGAAACAGAGGGGCTGAAACAGATGGGCTGAAACAGAGGGACTGAAACAGAGGGCGAGAAACAGAGGGGCTGAATCAGAGGGGCTGAATCAGAGGGGCTGAAACAGAGGGGCTGAAACAGAGGGGCTGAAACAGAGGGCGAGAAACAGAGGGGCTGAAACAGAGGGCGAGAAACAGAGGGGCTGAAACAGAGGGCGAGAAACCGAGGGGCTGAAACAGATGGTCTGAAACAGAGGGGCTGAAACAGAGGGCTGAATCAGAGGGGCTGATTCAGAGGGGGTGAAACAGAGGGGCTGAATCAGCGGGGCTGAAACAGAGGGCGAGAAACAGAGGGGCCGAAACAGAGGGCGAGAAACAGAGGGGCAGAAACAGAGGGCGGGAAACAGAGGGGCTGAAATAGAGGGGCTGAAACAGAGGGCGAGAAACAGAGGGGCTGAAACAGAGGGCGAGAAACAGAGGGGCTGAAACAGAGGGGCCGAAACAGAGGGGCTGAAACAGTGGGCGAGAAACAGAGTGGCTGCAACAGACGGCGAGAAACAGAGGGGCTGAAACAGAGGGCGAGAAACAGAGGGGCTGAAACAGAGGCGCTGAAACAGAGGGGCTGAAACAGAGGGGCTGAAATAGAGGGCGAGAAACTGAGCGGCTGAAACAGAGGGCGAGAAACAGAGGGGCTGAAACAGAGGGCGAGAAACAGAGGGGCTGAAACAGAGGGGCTGAAATAGAGGGGCTGAAACAGAGGGGCTGAAACAGAGGGCGTGAAACAGAGGGGCTGAAACAGAGGGCGAGAAACAGAGGGGCTCAAACAGAGGGCGTGAAACAGAGGGGCTGAAACAGAGGGGCTGAAACAGAGGGGCTGAAACAGAGGGGCTGTATCAGAGGGGCTGAATCAGAGGGGCTGAAACAGAGGGGCTGAAACAGAGGGCGAGAAACAAAGGGGCTGAAACAGCGGGCGAGAAACAGATGGCCAGAAACAGAGGGGCTGAAACAGAGGGGCTGAAACAGACGGGCTGAAACAGAGAGCCTGAAACAGAGGGCGAGAAACGGAGGGGCTGAAACAGAGGGCGAGAAACAGAGGGGCTGAAACAGAGGCGCTGAAACAGAGGGCGAGAAACAAAGGGGCTGAAACAGAGGGCAAGAAACAGAGGGGCTGAAACACGGGGCGTGAAACAGAGGGGCTGAAACAGAGGGGCGGGAAACAGAGGGGCTGAATCAGAGGGGCTGAATCAGAGGGGCTGAAACAGAGGGTGAGAAAAAGAGGGGCTGAAACAGAGGGGCTGAAACAGAGGGGCTGAAACAGATGGCGAGAAACAGAGGGGCTGAATCAGAGGGGATGAAACAGAGGGGCTGAATCAGTGGGGCTGAAACAGAGGGGCTGAATCAGAGGGGCTGAAACAGAGGGCGAGAAGCAGAGGGGCTGAAACAGAGGGTGGGAAACAGAGGGGCTGATACAGAGGGGCTGAAACAGAGGGCGAGAAACAGGGGGGCTGACACAGAGGGGCCAAAATAGAGGGTCTGAAACAGAGGGGCTGAAACAGAGGGCGAGAAACAGAGGGGCTGAATCAGAGGGGCTGAATCAGAGGGGCTGAATCAGAGGGGCTGAAACAAAGGATGAGAAACAGAGGGTCTGAAACAGATGGGCTGAAACAGAGGGACTGAAACAGAGGGCGAGAAACAGAGGGGCTGAATCAGAGGGGCTGAATCAGAGGGGCTGAATCAGAGGGGCTGAAACAGAGGGGCTGAAACAGAGGGGCTGAAACAGAGGGCGAGAAACAGAGGGGCTGAAACAGAGGGCGAGAAACAGAGGGGCTGAAACAGAGGGCGAGAAACCGAGGGGCTGAAACAGATGGTCTGAAACAGAGGGGCTGAAACAGAGGGCTGAATCAGAGGGGCTGATTCAGAGGGGGTGAAACAGAGGGGCTGAATCAGCGGGGCTGAAACAGAGGGCGAGAAAAAGAGGGGCCGAAACAGAGGGCGAGAAACAGAGGGGCAGAAACAGAGGGCGGGAAACAGAGGGGCTGAAACAGAGGGGCTGAAACAGAGGGCGAGAAACAGAGGAGCTGAAACCGAGGGCGAGAAACAGAGGGGCTGAAACAGACGGCGAGAAACAGAGGGGCTGAAACAGAGGGCGAGAAACAGAGGGGCTGAAACAGAGGCGCTGAAACAGAGGGGCTGAAACAGAGGGGCTGAAATAGAGGGCGAGAAACTGAGCGGCTGAAACAGAGGGCGAGAAACAGAGGGGCTGAAACAGAGGGCGAGAAACAGAGGGGCTGAATCAGAGGGGCTGAATCAGAGGGGCTGAAACAAAGGATGAGAAACAGAGGGTCTGAAACAGATGGGCTGAAACAGAGGGACTGAAACAGAGGGCGAGAAACAGAGGGGCTGAATCAGAGGGGCTGAATCAGAGGGGCTGAATCAGAGGGGCTGAAACAGAGGGGCTGAAACAGAGGGTCTGAAACAGAGGGCGAGAAACAGAGGGGCTGAAACAGAGGGCGAGAAACAGAGGGGCTGAAACAGAGGGCGAGAAACCGAGGGGCTGAAACAGATGGTCTGAAACAGAGGGGCTGAAACAGAGGGCTGAATCAGAGGGGCTGATTCAGAGGGGGTGAAACAGAGGGGCTGAATCAGCGGGGCTGAAACAGAGGGCGAGAAACAGAGGGGCCGAAACAGAGGGCGAGAAACAGAGGGGCAGAAACAGAGGGCGGGAAACAGAGGGGCTGAAACAGAGGGGCTGAAACAGAGGGCGAGAAACAGAGGGGCTGAAACCGAGGGCGAGAAACAGAGGGGCTGAAACAGAGGGGCTGAAACAGAGGGGCTGAAACAGTGGGCGAGAAACAGAGTGGCTGCAACAGACGGCGAGAAACAGAGGGGCTGAAACAGAGGGCGAGAAACAGAGGGGCTGAAACAGAGGCGCTGAAACAGAGGGGCTGAAACAGAGGGGCTGAAACAGAGGGCGAGAAACTGAGCGGCTGAAACAGAGGGCGAGAAACAGAGGGGCTGAAACAGAGGGCGAGAAACAGAGGGGCTGAAACAGAGGGGCTGAAACAGAGGGGATGAAGCAGAGCGCGTGAAACAGAGGGGCTGAAACAGAGGGCGAGAAACAGAGGGGCTCAAACAGAGGGCGAGAAACAGAGGGGCTGAAACAGAGGGGCTGAAACAGAGGGGCTGGAACAGAGGGGCTGAAACAGAGGGCGAGAAACAGAGGGGCTGAAACAGAGGGCGAGAAACCGAGGGGCTGAAGCAGAGGGGCTGAAATAGAGGGCGAGAAACAGAGGGGCTGAAACAGAGGGCGAGAAACAGAGGGACTGAAACAGAGGGGCTGAAACAGAGGCGCTGAAACAGAGGGCGAGAAACAAAGGGGCTGAAACAGAGGGCAAGAAACAGAGGGGCTGAAACACGGGGCATGAAACAGAGGGGCTGAAACAGAGGGGCGGGAAACAGAGGGGCTGAATCAGAGGGGCTGAATCAGAGGGGCTGAAACAGAGGGTGAGAAAAAGAGGAGCTGAAACAGAGGGGCTGAAACAGAGGGGCTGAAACAGATGGCGAGAAACAGAGGGGCTGAATCAGAGGGGCTGAAACAGAGGGGCTGAATCAGTGGGGCTGAAACAGAGGGGCTGAATCAGAGGGGCTGAAACAGAGGGCGAGAAACAGAGGGGCTGAAACAGAGGGTGGGAAACAGAGGGGCTGATACAGAGGGGCAGAAACAGAGGGGCTGAAACAGAGGGCGAGAAACAGAGGGGCTGAAACCGAGGGCGAGAAACAGAGGGGCTGAAACAGAGGGGCTGAAACAGAGGGGCTGAAACAGTGGGCGAGAAACAGAGTGGCTGAAACAGACGGCGAGAAACAGAGGGGCTGAAACAGAGGGCGAGAAACAGAGGGGCTGAAACAGAGGCACTGAAACAGAGGGGCTGAAACAGAGGGGCTGAAACAGTGGGCGAGAAACAGAGTGGCTGAAACAGACGGCGAGAAACTGAGCGGCTGAAACAGAGGGCGAGAAACAGAGGGGCTGAAACAGAGGGCGAGAAACAGAGGGGCTGAAACAGAGGGGCTGAAACAGAGGGGCTGAAACAGAGGGGCTGAAACAGAGGGCGTGAAACAGAGGGGCTGAAACAGAGGGCGAGAAACAAAGGGGCTCAAACAGAGGGCGAGAAACAGAGGGGCTGAAACAGAGGGGCTGAAACAGAGGGGCTGAAACAGAGGGGCTGAAACAGAGGGTGAGAAACAGAGGGGCTGAAACAGAGGGCGAGAAACCGAGGGGCTGAAACAGAGGGGCTGAAATAGAGGGCGAGAAACAGAGGGGCTGAAACAGAGGGCGAGAAACAGAGGGACTGACACAGAGGGGCTGAAACAGAGGCGCTGAAACAGAGGGCGAGAAACAAAGGGGCTGAAACAGAGGGCAAGAAACAGACGGGCTGAAACACGGGGCGTGAAACAGAGGGGCTGAAACAGAGGGGCGGGAAACAGAGGGGCTGAATCAGAGGGGCTGAATCAGAGGGGCTGAAACAGAGGGTGAGAAAAGGAGGAGCTGAAACAGAGGGGCTGAAACAGAGGGGCTGAAACAGATGGCGAGAAACAGAGGGGCTGAATCAGAGGGGCTGAAACAGAGGGGCTGAATCAGTGGGGCTGAAACAGAGGGGCTGAATCAGAGGGGCTGAAACAGAGGGCGAGAAACAGAGGGGCTGAAACAGAGGGTGGGAAACAGAGGGGCTGATACAGAGGGGCTGAAACAGAGGGCGAGAAACAGGGGGGCTGACACAGAGGGGCTAAAATAGAGGGTCTGAAACAGAGGGGCTGAAACAGAGGGCGAGAAACAGAGGGGCTGAATCAGAGGGGCTGAATCAGAGGGGCTGAATCAGAGGGGCTGAAACAAAGGATGAGAAACAGAGGGGCTGAAACAGATGGGCTGAAACAGAGGGACTGAAACAGAGGGCGAGAAACAGAGGGGCTGAATCAGAGGGGCTGAATCAGAGGGGCTGAAACAGAGGGGCTGAAACAGAGGGGCTGAAACAGAGGGCGAGAAACAGAGGGGCTGAAACAGAGGGCGAGAAACCGAGGGGCTGAAACAGAGGGCGAGAAACCGAGGGTCTGAAACAGATGGTCTGAAACAGAGGGGCTGAAACAGAGGGCTGAATCAGAGGGGCTGATTCAGAGGGGGTGAAACAGAGGGGCTGAATCAGCGGGGCTGAAACAGAGGGCGAGAAACAGAGGGGCCGAAACAGAGGGCGAGAAACAGAGGGGCAGAAACAGAGGGCGGGAAACAGAGGGGCTGAAATAGAGGGGCTGAAACAGAGGGCGAGAAACAGAGGGGCTGAAACAGAGGGCGAGAAACAGAGGGGCTGAAACAGAGGGGCTGAAACAGAGGGGCTGAAACAGTGGGCGAGAAACAGAGTGGCTGCAACAGACGGCGAGAAACAGAGGGGCTGAAACAGAGGGCGAGAAACAGAGGGGCTGAAACAGAGGGGCTGAAACAGAGGGGCTGAAACAGAGGGGCTGTATCAGAGGGGCTGAATCAGAGGGGCTGAAACAGAGGGGCTGAAACAGAGGGCGAGAAACAAAGGGGCTGAAACAGCGGGCGAGAAACAGATGGCCAGAAACAGAGGGGCTGAAACAGAGGGGCTGAAACAGACGGGCTGAAACAGAGAGCCTGAAACAGAGGGCGAGAAACGGAGGGGCTGAAACAGAGGGCGAGAAACAGAGGGGCTGAAACAGAGGCGCTGAAACAGAGGGCGAGAAACAAAGGGGCTGAAACAGAGGGCAAGAAACAGAGGGGCTGAAACACGGGGCGTGAAACAGAGGGGCTGAAACAGAGGGGCGGGAAACAGAGGGGCTGAATCAGAGGGGCTGAATCAGAGGGGCTGAAACAGAGGGTGAGAAAAAGAGGGGCTGAAACAGAGGGGCTGAAACAGAGGGGCTGAAACAGATGGCGAGAAACAGAGGGGCTGAATCAGAGGGGATGAAACAGAGGGGCTGAATCAGTGGGGCTGAAACAGAGGGGCTGAATCAGAGGGGCTGAAACAGAGGGCGAGAAGCAGAGGGGCTGAAACAGAGGGTGGGAAACAGAGGGGCTGATACAGAGGGGCTGAAACAGAGGGCGAGAAACAGGGGGGCTGACACAGAGGGGCCAAAATAGAGGGTCTGAAACAGAGGGGCTGAAACAGAGGGCGAGAAACAGAGGGGCTGAATCAGAGGGGCTGAATCAGAGGGGCTGAATCAGAGGGGCTGAAACAAAGGATGAGAAACAGAGGGTCTGAAACAGATGGGCTGAAACAGAGGGACTGAAACAGAGGGCGAGAAACAGAGGGGCTGAATCAGAGGGGCTGAATCAGAGGGGCTGAATCAGAGGGGCTGAAACAGAGGGGCTGAAACAGAGGGGCTGAAACAGAGGGCGAGAAACAGAGGGGCTGAAACAGAGGGCGAGAAACAGAGGGGCTGAAACAGAGGGCGAGAAACCGAGGGGCTGAAACAGATGGTCTGAAACAGAGGGGCTGAAACAGAGGGCTGAATCAGAGGGGCTGATTCAGAGGGGGTGAAACAGAGGGGCTGAATCAGCGGGGCTGAAACAGAGGGCGAGAAACAGAGGGGCCGAAACAGAGGGCGAGAAACAGAGGGGCAGAAACAGAGGGCGGGAACAGAGGGGCTGAAACAGAGGGGCTGAAACAGAGGGCGAGAAACAGAGGAGCTGAAACCGAGGGCGAGAAACAGAGGGGCTGAAACAGAGAAACTGAAACAGAGGGGCTGAAACAGTGGGCGAGAAACAGAGTGGCTGCAACAGACGGCGAGAAACAGAGGGGCTGAAACAGAGGGCGAGAAACAGAGGGGCTGAAACAGAGGCGCTGAAACAGAGGGGCTGAAACAGAGGGGCTGAAATAGAGGGCGAGAAACTGAGCGGCTGAAACAGAGGGCGAGAAACAGAGGGGCTGAAACAGAGGGCGAGAAACAGAGGGGCTGAAACAGAGGGGCTGAAACAGAGGGGCTGAAACAGAGGGGCTGAAACAGAGGGCGTGAAACAGAGGGGCTGAAACAGAGGGCGAGAAACAGAGGGGCTCAAACAGAGGGCGAGAAACAGAGGGGCTGAAACAGAGGGGCTGAAACAGAGGGGCTGAAACAGAGGGGCTGAAACAGAGGGCGAGAAACAGAGGGGCTGAATCAGAGGGTGAGAAACCGAGGGGCTGAAACAGAGGGGCTGAAATAGAGGGCGAGAAACAGAGGGGCTGAAACAGAGGGCGAGAAACAGAGGGACTGAAACAGAGGGGCTGAAACAGAGGCGTGAAACAGAGGGCGAGAAACAAAGGGGCTGAAACAGAGGGCAAGAAACAGAGGGGCTGAAACACGCGGCGTGAAACAGAGGGGCTGAAACAGAGGGGCGGGAAACAGAGGGGCTGAATCAGAGGGGCTGAATCAGAGGGGCTGAAACAGAGGGTGAGAAAAAGAGGAGCTGAAACAGAGGGGCTGAAACAGAGGGGCTGAAACAGATGGCGAGAAACAGAGGGGCTGAATCAGAGGGGCTGAAACAGAGGGGCTGAATCAGTGGGGCTGAAACAGAGGGGCTGAATCAGAGGGGCTGAAACAGAGGGCGAGAAACAGAGGGGCTGAAACAGAGGGTGGGAAACAGAGGGGCTGATACAGAGGGGCTGAAACAGAGGGCGAGAAACAGGGGGGCTGACACAGAGGGGCTAAAATAGAGGGTCTGAAACAGAGGGGCTGAAACAGAGGGCGAGAAACAGAGGGGCTGAATCAGAGGGGCTGAATCAGAGGGGCTGAATCAGAGGGGCTGAAACAAAGGATGAGAAACAGAGGGGCTGAAACAGAGGGCGAGAAACAGAGGGGCTGAAACAGAGGGCGAGAAACAGACGGGCTGAAACAGAGGGCGAGAAACCGAGGGGCTGAAACAGATGGTCTGAAACAGAGGGGCTGAAACAGAGGGCTGAATCAGAGGGGCTGATTCAGAGGGGGTGAAACAGAGGGGCTGAATCAGCGGGGCTGAAACAGAGGGCGACAAACAGAGGGGCCGAAACAGAGGGCGAGAAACAGAGGGGCAGAAACAGAGGGCGGGAAACAGAGGGGCTGAAACAGAGGGGCTGAAACAGAGGGCGAGAAACAGAGGGGCTGAAACCGAGGGCGAGAAACAGAGGGGCTGAAACAGAGGGTGGGAAACAGAGGGGCTGATACAGAGGGGCTGAAACAGAGGGCGAGAAACAGGGGGGCTGACACAGAGGGGCTAAAATAGAGGGTCTGAAACAGAGGGGCTGAAACAGAGGGCGAGAAACAGAGGGGCTGAATCAGAGGGGCTGAATCAGAGGGGCTGAATCAGAGGGGCTGAAACAAAGGATGAGAAACAGAGGGGCTGAAACAGATGGGCTGAAACAGAGGGACTGAAACAGAGGGCGAGAAACAGAGGGGCTGAATCAGAGGGGCTGAATCAGAGGGGCTGAATCAGAGGGGCTGAAACAGAGGGGCTGAAACAGAGGGGCTGAAACAGAGGGCGAGAAACAGAGGGGCTGAAACAGAGGGCGAGAAACAGAGGGGCTGAAACAGAGGGCGAGAAACCGAGGGGCTGAAACAGATGGTCTGAAACAGAGGGGCTGAAACAGAGGGCTGAATCAGAGGGGCTGATTCAGAGGGGGTGAAACAGAGGGGCTGAATCAGCGGGGCTGAAACAGAGGGCGAGAAACAGAGGGGCCGAAACAGAGGGCGAGAAACAGAGGGGCAGAAACAGAGGGCGGGAAACAGAGGGGCTGAAACAGAGGGGCTGAAACAGAGGGCGAGAAACAGAGGGGCTGAAACCGAGGGCGAGAAACAGAGGGGCTGAAACAGAGGGGCTGAAACAGAGGGGCTGAAACAGTGGGCGAGAAACAGAGTGGCTGCAACAGACGGCGAGAAACAGAGGGGCTGAAACAGAGGGCGAGAAACAGAGGGGCTGAAACAGAGGCGCTGAAACAGAGGAGCTGAAACAGAGGGGCTGAAACAGAGGGCGAGAAACTGAGCGGCTGAAACAGAGGGCGAGAAACAGAGGGGCTGAAACAGAGGGCGAGAAACAGAGGGGCTGAAACAGAGGGGCTGAAACAGAGGGGCTGAAACAGAGGGGCTGAAACAGAGGGCGAGAAACAGAGGGGCTCAAACAGAGGGCGAGAAACAGAGGGGCTGAAACAGAGGGGCTGAAACAGAGGGGCTGAAACAGAGGGGCTGTATCAGAGGGGCTGAATCAGAGGGGCTGAAACAGAGGGGCTGAAACAGAGGGCGAGAAACAAAGGGGCTGAAACAGCGGGCGAGAAACAGATGGCGAGAAACAGAGGGGCTGAAACAGAGGGGCTGAAACAGACGGGCTGAAACAGAGAGCCTGAAACAGAGGGTGAGAAACGGAGGGGCTGAAACAGAGGGCGAACAACCGAGGGGCTGAAACAGAGGGCGAGAAACACAGGGGCTGAAACAGAGGGTGAGAAACTGAGGGCGAGAAACAGAGGGACTGAAACAGAGGGGCTGAAACAGAGGGGCTGAATCAGAGGGGCTGAAACAGAGGTGCTGAATCAGAGGGGCTGAAACAGAGGGCGAGAAACAGAGGGGCTGAAACTGAGGGTGAAAAACAAAGGGGCTGAAACAGAGGGCGAGAAACAGAGGGGCTGAAACAGAGAGCGCGAAACAGATGGGCTGAAACAGAGGGGCTGAAACAGAGGGGCTGAAACAGAGGGGCTAAATCAGAGGGGCTGAAACAGAGGGCGAGAAACAGAGGGGCTGAAATAGAGGGCGAGAAACAGAGGGGCTGAAACAGAGGGGCTGAAACAGAGGGGCTGAAACAGAAGGCGAGAAACAGAGGGGCTGAAACAGAGGGCGAGTAACAGAGGGGCTGAAACAGAGGGCGATAAACAGAGGGACAGAAACAAAGGGGCTGAAAGAGAAGGGCTGAAACAGAAGGCGAGAAACAGAGGGGCTGAAACAGAGGGCGAGAAACAGTGGGGCTGAACCAGAGGGGCGGAATCAGAGCGGCTGAAACAGAGGGGCTGAAACAGAGGGCGAGAAACAGAGGGGCTGAAACAGAGGGGAAGAAACAGAGGGCGAGAAAGAGAGAGGCTGAAACAGAGGGCGAGAAACAGAGGGGCTGAAACAGAGGGCGAGAAACAGAGGGGCGGAATCAGAGGGGCTGAAACAGAGGGGCTGAAACAGAGGGGCTGAAACAGAGGGCGAGAAGCAGAGGGGCTGAATCAGAGGGGCTGAAACAGAGGGGCTGAAACAGAGGGCGAGAAAAGAGGGGCTGAAACAGAGGGGCTGAAACAGAGGGGCTGAGACAGAGGGGCTGAAACAGAGGGGCTGAAACAGAGGGCGAGAAACAGAGGGGCTGAAACAGAGAGCGCGAAACAGAGGGGCTGAAACAGTGGGCGAGAAACAGAGGGGCTGAATCAGAGGGGCTGAATCAGAGGGGCTGAAACAAAGGGGCTGAAACAGAGGGCGAGAAACAGAGGGGCTGAAACAGAGGGCGAGAAACAGAGGGGCTGAAACAGAGGGCGAGAAACAGAGGGGCTGAAACAGAGGGGCTGAAACAGAGGGACTGAAACAGAGGGCGAGAAACAGAGGGGCTGAATCAGAGGGGCTGAATCAGAGGGGCTGAATCAGAGGGGCTGAAACAGAGGGGCTGAAACAGAGGGGCTGAAACAGTGGGCGAGAAACAGAGGGGCTGAAACAGAGGGCGAGAAAAAGAGGGGCTGAAACAGAGGGCGAGAAACAGAGGGGCTGAAACAGAGGGGCTGAAACAGAGGGACTGAAACAGAGGGCGAGAAACAGAGGGGCTGAATCAGAGGGGCTGAATCAGAGGGGCTGGAACAGAGGGGCTGAATCAGAGGGGCTGAAACAGAGGGGCTGAATCAGAGGGGCTGAAACAGAGGGCGAGAACCAGAGGGGCTGAAACAGAGGGTGGGAAAGAGAGGGGCTGATACAGAGGGGCTGAAACAGAGGGCGAGAAACAGGGGGGCTAACACAGAGGGGCTAAAATAGAGGGTCTGAAACAGAGGGGCTGTAACAGAGGGCGAGAAACAGAGGGGCTGAATCAGAGGGGCTGAATCAGAGGGGCTGAATCAGAGGGGCTGAAACAAAGGATGAGAAACCGAGGGGCTGAAACAGATGGTCTGAAACAGAGGTGCTGAAACAGAGGGCTGAATCAGAGGGGCTGATTCAGAGGGGGTGAAACAGAGGGGCTGAGTCAGCGGGGCTGAAACAGAGGCGAGAAACAGAGGGGCCGAAACAGAGGGCGAGAAACAGAGGGGCAGAAACAGAGGGCGGGAAACAGAGGGGCTGAAACAGAGGGGCTGAAACAGAGGGCGAGAAACAGAGGGGCTGAAACCGAGGGCGAGAAACAGAGGGGCTGAAACAGAGGGGCTGAAACAGAGGGGATGAAACAGTGGGCGAGAAACAGAGTGGCTGCAACAGACGGCGAGAAACAGAGGGGCTGAAACAGAGGGCGAGAAACAGAGGGGCTGAAACAGAGGCGCTGAAACAGACGGGCTGAAACAGAGGGGCTGAAACAGAGGGCGAGAAACTGAGCGGCTGAAACAGAGGGAGAGAAACAGAGGGGCTGAAACAGAGGGCGAGAAACAGAGGGGCTGAAACAGAGGGGCTGAAACAGAGGGGCTGAAACAGAGGGGCTGAAACAGAGGGCGTGAAACAGAGGGGCTGAAACAGAGGGCGAGAAACAGAGGGGCTGAAACAGAGGGCGAGAAACAGAGGGGCTGAAACAGAGGGGCTCAAACAGAGGGGCTGAAACAGAGGGGCTGAAACAGAGGGCGAGAAACAGAGGGGCTGTATCAGAGGGGCTGAATCAGAGGTGCTGAAACATAGGGGCTGAAACAGAGGGCGAGAAACAAAGGGGCTGAAACAGCGGGCGAGAAACAGATGGCGAGAAACAGAGGGGCTGAAACAGAGGGGCTGAAACAGACGGGCTGAAACAGAGAGCCTGAAACAGAGGGCGAGAAACGGAGGGGCTGAAACAGAGGGCGAACAAGAGAGGGGCTGAAACAGAGGGCGAGAAACACAGGGGCTGAAACAGGGGGTGAGAAACTGAGGGCGAGAAACAGAGGGACTGAAACAGAGGGGCTGAAACAGAGGGGCTGAATCAGAGGGGCTGAAACAGAGGTGCTGAATCAGAGGGGCTGAAACAGAGGGCGAGAAACAGAGGGGCTGAAACTGAGGGCGAAAAACAGAGGGGCTGAAACAGAGGGCGAGAAACAGAGGGGCTGAAACAGAGAGCGCGAAACAGAGGGGCTGAATCAGAGGGGCTGAAACAGAGGGGCTGAAACAGAGGGGCTAAATCAGAGGGGCTGAAACAGAGGGCGAGAAACAGAGGGGCTGAAATAGAGGGCCAGAAACAGAGGGGCTGAAACAGAGGGGCTGAAACAGAGGGGCTGAAACAGAGGGCGAGAAACAGAGGGGCTGAAACAGAGGGCGAGAAACAGAGGGGCTGAAACAGAGGGGCTGAAACAGAGGGCGAGAAACAGAGCGGCTGAAACAGAGGGCGAGAAACAGAGGGGCTGAAACAGAGGGGCTGAAACAGAGGGGCTGTATCAGAGGGGCTGAAACAGAGGGCGAGAAACAGAGGGGCTGAAACAGAGGGCGAGAAACAGAGGGGCTGAATCAGAGGGGCTGAAACAGAGGGCGAGAAACAGAGGGGCTGAAACAGAGGGCGAGAAACAGAGGGGCTGAAACAGAGGGCGAGAAACCGAGGGGCTGAAACAGAGGGGCTGAAATAGAGGGCGAGAAACAGAGGGGCTGAAACAGAGGGCGAGAAACAGAGGGACTGAAACAGAGGGGCTGAAACAGAGGGGCTGAAACAGAGGGCGAGAAACGGAGGGGCTGAAACAGAGGGCGAACAACAGAGGGGCTGAAACAGAGGGCGAGAAACACAGGGGCTGAAACAGGGGGTGAGAAACTGAGGGCGAGAAACAGAGGGACTGAAACAGAGGGGCTGAAACAGAGGAGCTGAATCAGAGGGGCTGAAATAAAAGGTGCTGAATCAGAGGGGCTGAAACAGAGGGCGAGAAACAGAGGGGCTGAAACTGAGGGCGATAAACAGAGGGGCTGAAACAGAGGGCGAGAAACAGAGGGGCTGAAACAGAGAGCGCGAAACAGAGGGGCTGAATCAGAGGGGCTGAAACAGAGGGGCTGAAACAGAGGGGCTAAATCAGAGGGGCTGAAACAGAGGGCGAGAAACAGAGGGGCTGAAATAGAGGGCCAGAAACAGAGGGGCAGAAACAGAGGGGCTGAAACAGAGGGGCTGAAACAGAGGGCGAGAAACAGAGGGGCTGAAACAGAGGGCGAGTAACAGAGGGGCTGAAACAGAGGGCGATAAACAGAGGGACAGAAACAAAGGGGCTGAAAGAGAAGGGCTGAAACAGAGGGACTGAAACAGAGGGCGAGAAACAGAGGGGCTGAAACAGAGGGCGAGAAACAGAGGGGCTGAAACAGAGGGCGAGAAACAGAGGGGCTGAAACAGAGGGGCTGAAACAGAGGGGCTGAAACCGAGGGCGAGAAACAGAGGGGCTGAAACAGAGGGGCTGAAACAGAGGGGCTGAAACAGAGGGCGAGAAACAGAGGGGCTGAAACAGAGGGGCTGAAACAGAGGGCGAGAAACAGAGGGGCTGAAACAGAGAGCGCGAAACAGAGGGGCTGAAACAGTGGGCGAGAAACAGAGGGGCTGAATCAGAGGGGCTGAATCAGAGGGGCTGAAACAGAGTGGCTGAAACAGAGGGCGAGAAACAGAGGGGCTGAAACAGAGGGCGAGAAACAGAGGGGCTGAAAACGAGGGGCTGAAACAGAGGGGCTGAAACCGAGGGCGAGAAACAGAGGTGCTGAATCAGAGAGGCTGAAACATAGGGTGAGAAACAGAGGGGCTGAAACAGAGGGCAAGAAACAGAGGGGCTGAAACACGGGGCGTGAAACAGAGGGGCTGAAACAGAGGGGCGGGAAACAGAGGGGCTGAATCAGAGGGGCTGAATCAGAGGGGCTGAAACAGAGGGTGAGAAACAGTGGGGCTGAAACAGAGGGGCTGAAACAGAGGGGCTGAAACAGAGGGCGAGAAACAGAGGGGCTGAATCAGAGGGGCTGAAACAGAGGGGCTGAATCAGAGGGGCTGAAACAGAGGGGCTGAATCAGAGGGGCTGAAACAGAGGGCGAGAAACAGAGGGGCTGAAACAGAGGGCGGGAAACAGAGGGGCTGATACAGAGGGGCTGAAAAGAACGGCGAGAAACAGAGGGGCTGAAACAGAAGGCGAGAAACAGAGGGGCTGAAACAGAGGGGCTGAATCAGAGGGGCTGAGACCGAGGGCGAGAAACAGAGGGGCTGAAACAGAGGGCGAGAAACAGAGGGGCTGAATCATAGGGGCTGAAACAGAGGGCGAGAATTAGAGGGGCTGAAACAGAGGGCGAGAAAGAGAGGGGCTGAAACAGAGCGGCTGCAACAGAGGGGCTGAATCAGAGGGGCTGATTCAGAGGGGCTGAAACAGAGGGGCTGATTCCGAGGGGCTGAAACAGAGGGGCTGAATCAGAGGGGCTGAAACACAGAGCGAGAAATAGAGGGGCTGAAACAAAGGGTGAGAAACAGAGGGGCAGAAACAGAGGGCGAGAAACAGAGGGGCTGAAACAGAGGGGCTGAAACAGAGAGCGCGAAACAGTGGGGTTGAAACAGAGGGCGAGAAACAGAGGGGCTGAAACAGAGGGGCTGAAACAGAGGGGCTAAATCAGAGGGGCTGAAACAGAGGGTGAGAAACAGAGGGGCTGAAACAGAGGTGCTGAAACAGAGGGGCTGAAACAGAGGGGCTGAAACAGAGGCCGAGAAACAGAGGGGCTGAAACAGAGGGCGAGAAACAGAGGGGCTGAAACAGAGGGGCTGAAACAGAGGGGCTGAAACAGAGGGCGTGAAACAGAGGGGCTGAAACAGAGGGGCTGAAACAGAGGGCGAGAAACAGAGGGGCTGAAACTGCGGGCGAGAAACAGAGGGCGAGAAACAGAGGGGCTGAAACAGAGGAGCTGAAACAGACGGGCTGAAACAGAGAGCCTGAAACAGAGGGCGAGAAACAGAGGGGCTGAAAGAGAGGGGCTGAATCAGAGGGGCGGAAACAGAGGGGCTGTATCAGAGGGGCTGAAACAGAGGGCGAGAAACAGAGGGGCTGAAACAGAGGGCGAGAAACAGAGGGGCTGAAACAGAGGGGCTGAAACAGAGGGCGGGAAACAGAGGGGCTGAAACAGAGGGCGAGAAACAGAGGGGCTGAAACAGAGGGGCTGAAACAGAGGGGCTGTATCAGAGGGGCTGAAACAGAGGGCGAGAAACAGAGGGGCTGAAACAGAGGGCGAGAAACAGAGGGGCTGAATCAGAGGGGCTGAAACAGAGGGCGAGAAACAGAGGGGCTGAAACAGAGGGCGAGAAACAGAGGGGCTGTAACAGAGGGCGAGAAACCGAGGGGCTGAAACAGAGGGGCTGAAATAGAGGGCGAGAAACAGAGGGGCTGAAACAGAGGGCGAGAAACAGAGGGACTGAAACAGAGGGGCTGAAACAGAGGGGCTGAAACAGAGGGCGAGAAACAGAGGGGCTGAAACAGAGGGCAAGAAACAGAGGGGCTGAAACACGGGGCGTGAAACAGAGGGGCTGAAACAGAGGCGCGGGAAACAGAGGGGCTGAATCAGAGGGGCTGAATCAGAGGGGCTGAAACAGAGGGTGAGAAAAAGAGGGGCTGAAACAGAGGGGCTGAAACAGATGGCGAGAAGCAGAGGGGCTGAATCAGAGGGGCTGAAACAGAGGGGCTGAATCAGAGGGGCTGAAACAGAGGGGCTGAATCAGAGGGGCTGAAACAGAGGGCGAGAAACAGAGGGGCTGAAACAGAGGGTGGGAAACAGAGGGGCTGATACAGAGGGGCTGAAACAGAGGGCGAGAAACAGGGGGGCTGACACAAAGGGGTTAAAATAAAGGGGCTGAAACAGAGGGGCTGAAACAGAGGGCGAGAAACAGAGGGGCTGAATCAGAGGGGCTGAATCAGAGGGGCTGAATCAGAGGGGCTGAAACAAAGGATGAGAAACAGAGGGGCTGAAACAGAGGGCGAGAAACAGAGGGGCTGAAACAGAGGGCGAGAAACAGAGGGGCTGAAACAGAGGGCGAGAAACAGAGGGGCTGAAACAGAGGGGCTGAAACAGAGGGGCTGAAACCGAGGGCGAGAAACAGAGGGGCTGAAACAGAGGAGCTGAAACAGACGGGCTGAAACAGAGAGCCTGAAACAGAGGGCGAGAAACAGAGGGGCTGAAAGAGAGGGGCTGAATCAGAGGGGCGGAAACAGAGGGGCTGTATCAGAGGGGCTGAAACAGAGGGCGAGAAACAGAGGGGCTGAAACAGAGGGGCTGAAACAGAGGGCGAGAAACAGAGGGGCTGAAACAGAGGGCGAGAAACAGAGGGGCTGAAACAGAGGGGCTGAAACAGAGGGGCTGTATCAGAGGGGCTGAAACAGAGGGCGAGAAACAGAGGGGCTGAAACAGAGGGCAAGAAACAGAGGGGCTGAATCAGAGGGGCTGAAACAGAGGGCGAGAAACAGAGGGGCTGAAACAGAGGGCGAGAAACAGAGGGGCTGAAACAGAGGGGGAGAAACCGAGGGGCTGAAACAGAGGGGCTGAAATAGATGGCGAGAAACAGAGGGGCTGAAACAGAGGGCGAGAAACAGAGGGACTGAAACAGAGGGGCTGAAACAGAGGGGCTGAAACAGAGGGCGAGAAACAGAGGGGCAGAAACAGAGGGCAAGAAACAGAGGGGCTGAAACACGGGGCGTGAAACAGAGGGGCTGAAACAGAGGCGCGGGAAACAGAGGGGCTGAATCAGAGGGGCTGAATCAGAGGGGCTGAAACAGAGGGTGAGAAAAAGAGGGGCTGAAACAGAGGGGCTGAAACAGATGGCGAGAAGCAGAGGGGCTGAATCAGAGGGGCTGAAACAGAGGGGCTGAATCAGAGGGGCTGAAACAGAGGGCGAGAAACAGAGGGGCTGAAACAGAGGGTGGGAAACAGAGGGGCTGATACAGAGGGGCTGAAACAGAGGGCGAGAAACAGGGGGGCTGACAAAGAGGGGTTAAAATAGAGGGGCTGAAACAGAGGGGCTGTAACAGAGGGCGAGAAACAGAGGGGCTGAATCAGAGGGGCTGAATCAGAGGGGCTGAATCAGAGGGGCTGAAACAAAGGATGAGAAACAGAGGGGCTGAAACAGAGGGCGAGAAACAGAGGGGCTGAAACAGAGGGCGAGAAACAGAGGGGCTGAAACAGAGGGCGAGAAACAGAGGGGCTGAAACAGAGGGGCTGAAACAGAGGGGCTGAAACCGAGGGCGAGAAACAGAGGGGCTGAAACAGACGGCAAGAAACAGAGGGGCTGAAACAGAGGGGCTGAAACAGAGGGGCTGAATCATAGGCGCTGAAAGAGAAGGGCTGAAACAGAGGGACTGAAACAGAGGGCGAGAAACAGTGGGGCTGAACCAGAGGGGCTGAATCAGAGCGGCTGAAACAGAGGGGCTGAAACAGAGGGCGAGAAACAGAGGGGCTGAAACAGAGGGCGAGAAACAGAGGGGCTGAAACAGAGGGGAAGAAATGGAGGGGCTGAAACAGAGGGCGAGAAACAGAGGGCGAGAAACAGAGGGGCTGAAACAGAGGGGCTGAAACAGAGGGCGAGAAACAGAGAGGCTGAATCAGAGGGCGAGAAACAGAGGGGCTGAAACAGAGGGCGAGAAACAGAGGGGCGGAATCAGAGGGGCTGAAACAGAGGGGCTGAAACAGAGGGGCTGAAACAGAGGGCGAGAAGCAGAGGGGCTGAATCAGAGGGGCTGAAACAGAGGGGCTGAAACAGAGGGCGAGAAAAGAGGGGCTGAAACAGAGGGGCTGAAACAGAGGGTGAGAAACAGAGGGGCTGAAACAGAGGGGCTGAAACAGAGGGGCTGAAACAGAGGGGCTGAAACAGAGGGCGAGAAAACGAGGGGCTGAAACAGAGAGCGCGAAACAGAGGGGCTGAAACAGTGGGCGAGAAACAGAGGGGCTGAATCAGAGGGGCTGAATCAGAGGGGCTGAAACAGAGGGGCTGAAACAGAGGGCGAGAAACAGAGGGGCTGATTCAGAGGGCGAGAAACAGAGGGGCTGAAACAGAGGGGCTGAAACAGAGGGGCTGAAACCGAGGGCGAGAAACAGAGGGGCTGAAACAGACGGCAAGAAACAGTGGGGCTGAAACAGAGGGGCTGAAACAGAGGGGCTGAAACAGAGGGGCTGAAACAGAGGGCGAGAAACAGAGGGACTGAAACAGAGGGCGAGAAACAGTGGGGCTGAACCAGAGGGGCTGAATCAGAGCGGCTGAAACAGAGGGGCTGAAACAGAGGGCGAGAAACAGAGGGGCTGAAACAGAGGGCGAGAAACAGAGGGGCTGAAACAGAGGGGAAGAAATGGAGGGGCTGAAACAGAGGGCGAGAAACAGAGGGCGAGAAACAGAGGGGCTGAAACAGAGGGGCTGAAACAGAGGGCGAGAAACAGAGAGGCTGAATCAGAGGGCGAGAAACAGAGGGGCTGAAACAGAGGGCGAGAAACAGAGGGGCGGAATCAGAGGGGCTGAAACAGAGGGGCTGAAACAGAGGGGCTGAAACAGAGGGCGAGAAGCAGAGGGGCTGAATCAGAGGGGCTGAAACAGAGGGGTTGAAACAGAGGGCGAGAAAAGAGGGGCTGAAACAGAGGGGCTGAAACAGAGGGCGAGAAACAGAGGGGCTGAAACAGAGGGGCTGAAACAGAGGGGCTGAAACAGAGGGGCTGAAACAGAGGGCGAGAAAACGAGGGGCTGAAACAGAGAGCGCGAAACAGAGGGGCTGAAACAGTGGGCGAGAAACAGAGGGGCTGAATCAGAGGGGCTGAATCAGAGGGGCTGAAACAGAGAGGCTGAAACAGAGGGCGAGAAACAGAGGGGCTGAAACAGAGGGGCTGAAACAGAGGGGCTGAAACCGAGGGCGAGAAACAGAGGGGCTGAAACAGACGGCAAGAAACAGAGGGGCTGAAACAGAGGGGCTGAAACAGAGGGGCTGAAACAGAGGGGCTGAAACAGAGGGGCTGAAACAGAGGGTGAGAAAAAGAGGGGCTGAAACAGAGGGGCTGAAACAGATGGCGAGAAGCAGAGGGGCTGAATCAGAGGGGCTGAAACAGAGGGGCTGAATCAGAGGGGCTGAAACAGAGGGGCTGAATCAGAGGGGCTGAAACAGAGGGCGAGAAACAGAGGGGCTGAAACAGAGGGTGGGAAACAGAGGGGCTGATACAGAGGGGCTGAAACAGAGGGCGAGAAACAGGGGGGCTGACACAAAGGGGTTAAAATAAAGGGGCTGAAACAGAGGGGCTGAAACAGAGGGCGAGAAACAGAGGGGCTGAATCAGAGGGGCTGAATCAGAGGGGCTGAATCAGAGGGGCTGAAACAAAGGATGAGAAACAGAGGGGCTGAAACAGAGGGCGAGAAACAGAGGGGCTGAAACAGAGGGCGAGAAACAGAGGGGCTGAAACAGAGGGCGAGAAACAGAGGGGCTGAAACAGAGGGGCTGAAACAGAGGGGCTGAAACCGAGGGCGAGAAACAGAGGGGCTGAAACAGAGGAGCTGAAACAGACGGGCTGAAACAGAGAGCCTGAAACAGAGGGCGAGAAACAGAGGGGCTGAAAGAGAGGGGCTGAATCAGAGGGGCGGAAACAGAGGGGCTGTATCAGAGGGGCTGAAACAGAGGGCGAGAAACAGAGGGGCTGAAACAGAGGGGCTGAAACAGAGGGCGAGAAACAGAGGGGCTGAAACAGAGGGCGAGAAACAGAGGGGCTGAAACAGAGGGGCTGAAACAGAGGGGCTGTATCAGAGGGGCTGAAACAGAGGGCGAGAAACAGAGGGGCTGAAACAGAGGGCGAGAAACAGAGGGGCTGAATCAGAGGGGCTGAAACAGAGGGCGAGAAACAGAGGGGCTGAAACAGAGGGCGAGAAACAGAGGGGCTGAAACAGAGGGCGAGAAACCGAGGGGCTGAAACAGAGGGGCTGAAATAGAGGGCGAGAAACAGAGGGGCTGAAACAGAGGGCGAGAAACAGAGGGACTGAAACAGAGGGGCTGAAACAGAGGGGCTGAAACAGAGGGCGAGAAACAGAGGGGCAGAAACAGAGGGCAAGAAACAGAGGGGCTGAAACACGGGGCGTGAAACAGAGGGGCTGAAACAGAGGCGCGGGAAACAGAGGGGCTGAATCAGAGGGGCTGAATCAGAGGGGCTGAAACAGAGGGTGAGAAAAAGAGGGGCTGAAACAGAGGGGCTGAAACAGATGGCGAGAAGCAGAGGGGCTGAATCAGAGGGGCTGAAACAGAGGGGCTGAATCAGAGGGGCTGAAACAGAGGGCGAGAAACAGAGGGGCTGAAACAGAGGGTGGGAAACAGAGGGGCTGATACAGAGGGGCTGAAACAGAGGGCGAGAAACAGGGGGGCTGACAAAGAGGGGTTAAAATAGAGGGGCTGAAACAGAGGGGCTGTAACAGAGGGCGAGAAACAGAGGGGCTGAATCAGAGGGGCTGAATCAGAGGGGCTGAATCAGAGGGGCTGAAACAAAGGATGAGAAACAGAGGGGCTGAAACAGAGGGCGAGAAACAGAGGGGCTGAAACAGAGGGCGAGAAACAGAGGGGCTGAAACAGAGGGCGAGAAACAGAGGGGCTGAAACAGAGGGGCTGAAACAGAGGGGCTGAAACCGAGGGCGAGAAACAGAGGGGCTGAAACAGACGGCAAGAAACAGAGGGGCTGAAACAGAGGGGCTGAAACAGAGGGGCTGAATCATAGGCGCTGAAAGAGAAGGGCTGAAACAGAGGGACTGAAACAGAGGGCGAGAAACAGTGGGGCTGAACCAGAGGGGCTGAATCAGAGCGGCTGAAACAGAGGGGCTGAAACAGAGGGCGAGAAACAGAGGGGCTGAAACAGAGGGCGAGAAACAGAGGGGCTGAAACAGAGGGGAAGAAATGGAGGGGCTGAAACAGAGGGCGAGAAACAGAGGGCGAGAAACAGAGGGGCTGAAACAGAGGGGCTGAAACAGAGGGCGAGAAACAGAGAGGCTGAATCAGAGGGCGAGAAACAGAGGGGCTGAAACAGAGGGTGAGAAAAAGAGGGGCTGAAACAGAGGGGCTGAAACAGATGGCGAGAAGCAGAGGGGCTGAATCAGAGGGGCTGAAACAGAGGGGCTGAATCAGAGGGGCTGAAACAGAGGGGCTGAATCAGAGGGGCTGAAACAGAGGGCGAGAAACAGAGGGGCTGAAACAGAGGGTGGGAAACAGAGGGGCTGATACAGAGGGGCTGAAACAGAGGGCGAGAAACAGGGGGGCTGACACAAAGGGGTTAAAATAAAGGGGCTGAAACAGAGGGGCTGAAACAGAGGGCGAGAAACAGAGGGGCTGAATCAGAGGGGCTGAATCAGAGGGGCTGAATCAGAGGGGCTGAAACAAAGGATGAGAAACAGAGGGGCTGAAACAGAGGGCGAGAAACAGAGGGGCTGAAACAGAGGGCGAGAAACAGAGGGGCTGAAACAGAGGGCGAGAAACAGAGGGGCTGAAACAGAGGGGCTGAAACAGAGGGGCTGAAACCGAGGGCGAGAAACAGAGGGGCTGAAACAGAGGAGCTGAAACAGACGGGCTGAAACAGAGAGCCTGAAACAGAGGGCGAGAAACAGAGGGGCTGAAAGAGAGGGGCTGAATCAGAGGGGCGGAAACAGAGGGGCTGTATCAGAGGGGCTGAAACAGAGGGCGAGAAACAGAGGGGCTGAAACAGAGGGGCTGAAACAGAGGGCGAGAAACAGAGGGGCTGAAACAGAGGGCGAGAAACAGAGGGGCTGAAACAGAGGAGCTGAAACAGAGGGGCTGTATCAGAGGGGCTGAAACAGAGGGCGAGAAACAGAGGGGCTGAAACTGAGGGCGAGAAACAGAGGGGCTGAATCAGAGGGGCTGAAACAGAGGGCGAGAAACAGAGGGGCTGAAACAGAGGGCGAGAAACAGAGGGGCTGAAACAGAGGGCGAGAAACCGAGGGGCTGAAACAGAGGGGCTGAAATAGAGGGCGAGAAACAGAGGGGCTGAAACAGAGGGCGAGAAACAGAGGGACTGAAACAGAGGGGCTGAAACAGAGGGGCTGAAACAGAGGGCGAGAAACAGAGGGGCAGAAACAGAGGGCAAGAAACAGAGGGGCTGAAACACGGGGCGTGAAACAGAGGGGCTGAAACAGAGGCGCGGGAAACAGAGGGGCTGAATCAGAGGGGCTGAATCAGAGGGGCTGAAACAGAGGGTGAGAAAAAGAGGGGCTGAAACAGAGGGGCTGAAACAGATGGCGAGAAGCAGAGGGGCTGAATCAGAGGGGCTGAAACAGAGGGGCTGAATCAGAGGGGCTGAAACAGAGGGCGAGAAACAGAGGGGCTGAAACAGAGGGTGGGAAACAGAGGGGCTGATACAGAGGGGCTGAAACAGAGGGCGAGAAACAGGGGGGCTGACAAAGAGGGGTTAAAATAGAGGGGCTGAAACAGAGGGGCTGTAACAGAGGGCGAGAAACAGAGGGGCTGAATCAGAGGGGCTGAATCAGAGGGGCTGAATCAGAGGGGCTGAAACAAAGGATGAGAAACAGAGGGGCTGAAACAGAGGGCGAGAAACAGAGGGGCTGAAACAGAGGGCGAGAAACAGAGGGGCTGAAACAGAGGGCGAGAAACAGAGGGGCTGAAACAGAGGGGCTGAAACAGAGGGGCTGAAACCGAGGGCGAGAAACAGAGGGGCTGAAACAGACGGCAAGAAACAGAGGGGCTGAAACAGAGGGGCTGAAACAGAGGGGCTGAATCATAGGCGCTGAAAGAGAAGGGCTGAAACAGAGGGACTGAAACAGAGGGCGAGAAACAGTGGGGCTGAACCAGAGGGGCTGAATCAGAGCGGCTGAAACAGAGGGGCTGAAACAGAGGGCGAGAAACAGAGGGGCTGAAACAGAGGGCGAGAAACAGAGGGGCTGAAACAGAGGGGAAGAAATGGAGGGGCTGAAACAGAGGGCGAGAAACAGAGGGCGAGAAACAGAGGGGCTGAAACAGAGGGGCTGAAACAGAGGGCGAGAAACAGAGAGGCTGAATCAGAGGGCGAGAAACAGAGGGGCTGAAACAGAGGGTGAGAAAAAGAGGGGCTGAAACAGAGGGGCTGAAACAGATGGCGAGAAGCAGAGGGGCTGAATCAGAGGGGCTGAAACAGAGGGGCTGAATCAGAGGGGCTGAAACAGAGGGGCTGAATCAGAGGGGCTGAAACAGAGGGCGAGAAACAGAGGGGCTGAAACAGAGGGTGGGAAACAGAGGGGCTGATACAGAGGGGCTGAAACAGAGGGCGAGAAACAGGGGGGCTGACACAAAGGGGTTAAAATAAAGGGGCTGAAACAGAGGGGCTGAAACAGAGGGCGAGAAACAGAGGGGCTGAATCAGAGGGGCTGAATCAGAGGGGCTGAATCAGAGGGGCTGAAACAAAGGATGAGAAACAGAGGGGCTGAAACAGAGGGCGAGAAACAGAGGGGCTGAAACAGAGGGCGAGAAACAGAGGGGCTGAAACAGAGGGCGAGAAACAGAGGGGCTGAAACAGAGGGGCTGAAACAGAGGGGCTGAAACCGAGGGCGAGAAACAGAGGGGCTGAAACAGAGGAGCTGAAACAGACGGGCTGAAACAGAGAGCCTGAAACAGAGGGCGAGAAACAGAGGGGCTGAAAGAGAGGGGCTGAATCAGAGGGGCGGAAACAGAGGGGCTGTATCAGAGGGGCTGAAACAGAGGGCGAGAAACAGAGGGGCTGAAACAGAGGGGCTGAAACAGAGGGCGAGAAACAGAGGGGCTGAAACAGAGGGCGAGAAACAGAGGGGCTGAAACAGAGGGGCTGAAACAGAGGGGCTGTATCAGAGGGGCTGAAACAGAGGGCGAGAAACAGAGGGGCTGAAACAGAGGGCGAGAAACAGAGGGGCTGAATCAGAGGGGCTGAAACAGAGGGCGAGAAACAGAGGGGCTGAAACAGAGGGCGAGAAACAGAGGGGCTGAAACAGAGGGCGAGAAACCGAGGGGCTGAAACAGAGGGGCTGAAATAGAGGGCGAGAAACAGAGGGGCTGAAACAGAGGGCGAGAAACAGAGGGACTGAAACAGAGGGGCTGAAACAGAGGGGCTGAAACAGAGGGCGAGAAACAGAGGGGCAGAAACAGAGGGCAAGAAACAGAGGGGCTGAAACACGGGGCGTGAAACAGAGGGGCTGAAACAGAGGCGCGGGAAACAGAGGGGCTGAATCAGAGGGGCTGAATCAGAGGGGCTGAAACAGAGGGTGAGAAAAAGAGGGGCTGAAACAGAGGGGCTGAAACAGATGGCGAGAAGCAGAGGGGCTGAATCAGAGGGGCTGAAACAGAGGGGCTGAATCAGAGGGGCTGAAACAGAGGGCGAGAAACAGAGGGGCTGAAACAGAGGGTGGGAAACAGAGGGGCTGATACAGAGGGGCTGAAACAGAGGGCGAGAAACAGGGGGGCTGACAAAGAGGGGTTAAAATAGAGGGGCTGAAACAGAGGGGCTGTAACAGAGGGCGAGAAACAGAGGGGCTGAATCAGAGGGGCTGAATCAGAGGGGCTGAATCAGAGGGGCTGAAACAAAGGATGAGAAACAGAGGGGCTGAAACAGAGGGCGAGAAACAGAGGGGCTGAAACAGAGGGCGAGAAACAGAGGGGCTGAAACAGAGGGCGAGAAACAGAGGGGCTGAAACAGAGGGGCTGAAACAGAGGGGCTGAAACCGAGGGCGAGAAACAGAGGGGCTGAAACAGACGGCAAGAAACAGAGGGGCTGAAACAGAGGGGCTGAAACAGAGGGGCTGAATCATAGGCGCTGAAAGAGAAGGGCTGAAACAGAGGGACTGAAACAGAGGGCGAGAAACAGTGGGGCTGAACCAGAGGGGCTGAATCAGAGCGGCTGAAACAGAGGGGCTGAAACAGAGGGCGAGAAACAGAGGGGCTGAAACAGAGGGCGAGAAACAGAGGGGCTGAAACAGAGGGGAAGAAATGGAGGGGCTGAAACAGAGGGCGAGAAACAGAGGGCGAGAAACAGAGGGGCTGAAACAGAGGGGCTGAAACAGAGGGCGAGAAACAGAGAGGCTGAATCAGAGGGCGAGAAACAGAGGGGCTGAAACAGAGGGCGAGAAACAGAGGGGCGGAATCAGAGGGGCTGAAACAGAGGGGCTGAAACAGAGGGGCTGAAACAGAGGGCGAGAAGCAGAGGGGCTGAATCAGAGGGGCTGAAACAGAGGGGCTGAAACAGAGGGCGAGAAAAGAGGGGCTGAAACAGAGGGGCTGAAACAGAGTGCGAGAAACAGAGGGGCTGAAACAGAGGGGCTGAAACAGAGGGGCTGAAACAGAGGGGCTGAAACAGAGGGCGAGAAAACGAGGGGCTGAAACAGAGAGCGCGAAACAGAGGGGCTGAAACAGTGGGCGAGAAACAGAGGGGCTGAATCAGAGGGGCTGAATCAGAGGGGCTGAAACAGAGGGGCTGAAACAGAGGGCGAGAAACAGAGGGGCTGATTCAGAGGGCGAGAAACAGAGGGGCTGAAACAGAGGGGCTGAAACAGAGGGGCTGAAACCGAGGGCGAGAAACAGAGGGGCTGAAACAGACGGCAAGAAACAGTGGGGCTGAAACAGAGGGGCTGAAACAGAGGGGCTGAAACAGAGGGGCTGAAACAGAGGGCGAGAAACAGAGGGACTGAAACAGAGGGCGAGAAACAGTGGTGCTGAACCAGAGGGGCTGAATCAGAGCGGCTGAAACAGAGGGGCTGAAACAGAGGGCGAGAAACAGAGGGGCTGAAACAGAGGGCGAGAAACAGAGGGGCTGAAACAGAGGGGAAGAAATGGAGGGGCTGAAACAGAGGGCGAGAAACAGAGGGCGAGAAACAGAGGGGCTGAAACAGAGGGGCTGAAACAGAGGGCGAGAAACAGAGAGGCTGAATCAGAGGGCGAGAAACAGAGGGGCTGAAACAGAGGGCGAGAAACAGTGGGGCGGAATCAGAGGGGCTGAAACAGAGGGGCTGAAACAGAGGGGCTGAAACAGAGGGCGAGAAGCAGAGGGGCTGAATCAGAGGGGCTGAAACAGAGGGGCTGAAACAGAGGGCGAGAAAAGAGGGGCTGAAACAGAGGGGCTGAAACAGAGGGCGAGAAACAGAGGGGCTGAAACAGAGGGGCTGAAACAGAGGGGCTGAAACAGAGGGGCTGAAACAGAGGGCGAGAAAACGAGGGGCTGAAACAGAGAGCGCGAAACAGAGGGGCTGAAACAGTGGGCGAGAAACAGAGGGGCTGAATCAGAGGGGCTGAATCAGAGGGGCTGAAACAGAGGGGCTGAAACAGAGGGCGAGAAACAGAGGGGCTGAAACAGAGGGGCTGAAACAGAGGGGCTGAAACCGAGGGCGAGAAACAGAGGGGCTGAAACAGACGGCAAGAAACAGAGGGGCTGAAACAGAGGGGCTGAAACAGAGGGGCTGAAACAGAGGGGCTGAAACAGAGGGCGAGAAACAGAGTGGCTGAAACAGAGGGGCTGAATCAGAGGGGCTGAAACAGAGGGGCTGAAACAGAGGGCGAGAAACAGAGGGGCTGAAACAGAGTGCGAGAAACAGAGGGGCTGAAACAGAGGTGCTGAAACAGAGGGGCTGAAATAGAGGGCGAGAAACAGAGGGGCTGAAACAGAGGGCGAGAAACAGAGGGGCTGAAACAGAGGGGCTGAAACAGAGGGGCTGAAACCGAGGGCGAGAAACAGAGGGGCTGAAACAGAGGGCGAGAAACAGAGGGACTGAAACAGAGGGGCTGAAACAGAGGGGCTGAAACAGAGGGCGAGAAACAGAGGGGCCGAAACAGAGGGCAAGAAACAGAGGGGCTGAAACACGGGGCGTGAAACAGAGGGGCTGAAACAGAGGCGCGGGAAACAGAGGGGCTGAATCAGAGGGGCTGAATCAGAGGGGCTGAAACAGAGGGTGAGAAAAAGAGGGGCTGAAACAGAGGGGCTGAAACAGATGGCGAGAAGCAGAGGGGCTGAATCAGAGGGGCTGAAACAGAGGGCGAGAAACAGAGGGGCTGAAACAGAGGGCGAGAAACAGAGGGGCTGAAACAGAGGGCGAGAAACAGAGGGGCTGAAACAGAGGGGCTGAAACAGAGGGGCTGAAACCGAGGGCGAGAAACAGAGGGGCTGAAACAGAGGAGCTGAAACAGACGGGCTGAAACAGAGAGCCTGAAACAGAGGGCGAGAAACAGAGGGGCTGAAAGAGAGGGGCTGAATCAGAGGGGCGGAAACAGAGGGGCTGTATCAGAGGGGCTGAAACAGAGGGCGAGAAACAGAGGGGCTGAAACAGAGGGGCTGAAACAGAGGGCGAGAAACAGAGGGGCTGAAACAGAGGGCGAGAAACAGAGGGGCTGAAACAGAGGGGCTGAAACAGAGGGGCTGTATCAGAGGGGCTGAAACAGAGGGCGAGAAACAGAGGGGCTGAAACAGAGGGCGAGAAACAGAGGGGCTGAATCAGAGGGGCTGAAACAGAGGGCGAGAAACAGAGGGGCTGAAACAGAGGGCGAGAAACAGAGGGGCTGAAACAGAGGGCGAGAAACCGAGGGGCTGAAACAGAGGGGCTGAAATAGAGGGCGAGAAACAGAGGGGCTGAAACAGAGGGCGAGAAACAGAGGGACTGAAACAGAGGGGCTGAAACAGAGGGGCTGAAACAGAGGGCGAGAAACAGAGGGGCAGAAACAGAGGGCAAGAAACAGAGGGGCTGAAACACGGGGCGTGAAACAGAGGGGCTGAAACAGAGGCGCGGGAAACAGAGGGGCTGAATCAGAGGGGCTGAATCAGAGGGGCTGAAACAGAGGGTGAGAAAAAGAGGGGCTGAAACAGAGGGGCTGAAACAGATGGCGAGAAGCAGAGGGGCTGAATCAGAGGGGCTGAAACATAGGGGCTGAATCAGAGGGGCTGAAACAGAGGGCGAGAAACAGAGGGGCTGAAACAGAGGGTGGGAAACAGAGGGGCTGATACAGAGGGGCTGAAACAGAGGGCGAGAAACAGGGGGGCTGACAAAGAGGGGTTAAAATAGAGGGGCTGAAACAGAGGGGCTGTAACAGAGGGCGAGAAACAGAGGGGCTGAATCAGAGGGGCTGAATCAGAGGGGCTGAATCAGAGGGGCTGAAACAAAGGATGAGAAACAGAGGGGCTGAAACAGAGGGCGAGAAACAGAGGGGCTGAAACAGAGGGCGAGAAACAGAGGGGCTGAAACAGAGGGCGAGAAACAGAGGGGCTGAAACAGAGGGGCTGAAACAGAGGGGCTGAAACCGAGGGCGAGAAACAGAGGGGCTGAAACAGACGGCAAGAAACAGAGGGGCTGAAACAGAGGGGCTGAAACAGAGGGGCTGAATCATAGGCGCTGAAAGAGAAGGGCTGAAACAGAGGGACTGAAACAGAGGGCGAGAAACAGTGGGGCTGAACCAGAGGGGCTGAATCAGAGCGGCTGAAACAGAGGGGCTGAAACAGAGGGCGAGAAACAGAGGGGCTGAATCAGAGGGGCTGAAACAGAGGGCGAGAAACAGAGGGGCTGAAACAGAGGGCGAGAAACAGAGGGGCTGAAACAGAGGGCGAGAAACCGAGGGGCTGAAACAGAGGGGCTGAAATAGAGGGCGAGAAACAGAGGGGCTGAAACAGAGGGCGAGAAACAGAGGGACTGAAACAGAGGGGCTGAAACAGAGGGGCTGAAACAGAGGGCGAGAAACAGAGGGGCAGAAACAGAGGGCAAGAAACAGAGGGGCTGAAACACGGGGCGTGAAACAGAGGGGCTGAAACAGAGGCGCGGGAAACAGAGGGGCTGAATCAGAGGGGCTGAATCAGAGGGGCTGAAACAGAGGGTGAGAAAAAGAGGGGCTGAAACAGAGGGGCTGAAACAGATGGCGAGAAGCAGAGGGGCTGAATCAGAGGGGCTGAAACATAGGGGCTGAATCAGAGGGGCTGAAACAGAGGGCGAGAAACAGAGGGGCTGAAACAGAGGGTGGGAAACAGAGGGGCTGATACAGAGGGGCTGAAACAGAGGGCGAGAAACAGGGGGGCTGACAAAGAGGGGTTAAAATAGAGGGGCTGAAACAGAGGGGCTGTAACAGAGGGCGAGAAACAGAGGGGCTGAATCAGAGGGGCTGAATCAGAGGGGCTGAATCAGAGGGGCTGAAACAAAGGATGAGAAACAGAGGGGCTGAAACAGAGGGCGAGAAACAGAGGGGCTGAAACAGAGGGCGAGAAACAGAGGGGCTGAAACAGAGGGCGAGAAACAGAGGGGCTGAAACAGAGGGGCTGAAACAGAGGGGCTGAAACCGAGGGCGAGAAACAGAGGGGCTGAAACAGACGGCAAGAAACAGAGGGGCTGAAACAGAGGGGCTGAAACAGAGGGGCTGAATCATAGGCGCTGAAAGAGAAGGGCTGAAACAGAGGGACTGAAACAGAGGGCGAGAAACAGTGGGGCTGAACCAGAGGGGCTGAATCAGAGCGGCTGAAACAGAGGGGCTGAAACAGAGGGCGAGAAACAGAGGGGCTGAAACAGAGGGCGAGAAACAGAGGGGCTGAAACAGAGGGGAAGAAATGGAGGGGCTGAAACAGAGGGCGAGAAACAGAGGGCGAGAAACAGAGGGGCTGAAACAGAGGGGCTGAAACAGAGGGCGAGAAACAGAGAGGCTGAATCAGAGGGCGAGAAACAGAGGGGCTGAAACAGAGGGCGAGAAACAGAGGGGCGGAATCAGAGGGGCTGAAACAGAGGGGCTGAAACAGAGGGGCTGAAACAGAGGGCGAGAAGCAGAGGGGCTGAATCAGAGGGGCTGAAACAGAGGGGCTGAAACAGAGGGCGAGAAAAGAGGGGCTGAAACAGAGGGGCTGAAACAGAGGGCGAGAAACAGAGGGGCTGAAACAGAGGGGCTGAAACAGAGGGGCTGAAACAGAGGGGCTGAAACAGAGGGCGAGAAAACGAGGGGCTGAAACAGAGAGCGCGAAACAGAGGGGCTGAAACAGTGGGCGAGAAACAGAGGGGCTGAATCAGAGGGGCTGAATCAGAGGGGCTGAAACAGAGGGGCTGAAACAGAGGGCGAGAAACAGAGGGGCTGATTCAGAGGGCGAGAAACAGAGGGGCTGAAACAGAGGGGCTGAAACAGAGGTCCTGAAACCGAGGGCGAGAAACAGAGGGGCTGAAACAGACGGCAAGAAACAGTGGGGCTGAAACAGAGGGGCTGAAACAGAGGGGCTGAAACAGAGGGGCTGAAACAGAGGGCGAGAAACAGAGGGACTGAAACAGAGGGCGAGAAACAGTGGGGCTGAACCAGAGGGGCTGAATCAGAGCGGCTGAAACAGAGGGGCTGAAACAGAGGGCGAGAAACAGAGGGGCTGAAACAGAGGGCGAGAAACAGAGGGGCTGAAACAGAGGGGAAGAAATGGAGGGGCTGAAACAGAGGGCGAGAAACAGAGGGCGAGAAACAGAGGGGCTGAAACAGAGGGGCTGAAACAGAGGGCGAGAAACAGAGAGGCTGAATCAGAGGGCGAGAAACAGAGGGGCTGAAACAGAGGGCGAGAAACAGAGGGGCGGAATCAGAGGGGCTGAAACAGAGGGGCTGAAACAGAGGGGCTGAAACAGAGGACGAGAAGCAGAGGGGCTGAATCAGAGGGGCTGAAACAGAGGGGCTGAAACAGAGGGCGAGAAAAGAGGGGCTGAAACAGAGGGGCTGAAACAGAGGGCGAGAAACAGAGGGGCTGAAACAGAGGGGCTGAAACAGAGGGGCTGAAACAGAGGGGCTGAAACAGAGGGCGAGAAAACGAGGGGCTGAAACAGAGAGCGCGAAACAGAGGGGCTGAAACAGTGGGCGAGAAACAGAGGGGCTGAATCAGAGGGGCTGAATCAGAGGGGCTGAAACAGAGGGGCTGAAACAGAGGGCGAGAAACAGAGGGGCTGAAACAGAGGGGCTGAAACAGAGGGGCTGAAACCGAGGGCAAGAAACAGAGGGGCTGAAACAGACGGCAAGAAACAGAGGGGCTGAAACAGAGGGGCTGAAACAGAGGGGCTGAAACAGAGGGGCTGAAACAGAGGGCGAGAAACAGAGTGGCTGAAACAGAGGGGCTGAATCAGAGGGGCTGAAACAGAGGGGCTGAAACAGAGGGCTAGAAACAGAGGGGCTGAAACAGAGTGCGAGAAACAGAGGGGCTGAAACAGAGGTGCTGAAACAGAGGGGCTGAAATAGAGGGCGAGAAACAGAGGGGCTGAAACAGAGGGCGAGAAACAGAGGGGCTGAAACAGAGGGGCTGAAACAGAGGGGCTGAAACCGAGGGCGAGAAACAGAGGGGCTGAAACAGACGGCAAGAAACAGAGGGGCTGAAACAGAGGGGCTGAAACAGAGGGGCTGAAACAGAGGGGCTGAAACAGAGGGCGAGAAACAGAGTGGCTGAAACAGAGGGGCTGAATCAGAGGGGCTGAAACAGAGGGGCTGAAACAGAGGGCTAGAAACAGAGGGGCTGAAACAGAGTGCGAGAAACAGAGGGGCTGAAACAGAGGTGCTGAAACAGAGGGGCTGAAATAGAGGGCGAGAAACAGAGGGGCTGAAACAGAGGGCGAGAAACAGAGGGACTGAAACAGAGGGGCTGAAACAGAGGGGCTGAAACAGAGGGCGAGAAACAGAGGGGCCGAAACAGAGGGCAAGAAACAGAGGGGCTGAAACACGGGGCGTGAAACAGAGGGGCTGAAACAGAGGCGCGGGAAACAGAGGGGCTGAATCAGAGGGGCTGAATCAGAGGGGCTGAAACAGAGGGTGAGAAAAAGAGGGGCTGAAACAGAGGGGCTGAAACAGATGGCGAGAAGCAGAGGGGCTGAATCAGAGGGGCTGAAACAGAGGGGCTGAATCAGAGGGGCTGAAACAGAGGGGCTGAATCAGAGGGCGAGAAACAGAGGGGCTGAAACAGAGGGCGAGAAACAGAGGGGCTGAAACAGAGGGGCTGAAACAGAGGGCGAGAAACAGAGGGGCTGAAACAGAGGGCGAGAAACAGAGGGGCTGAAACAGAGGGGCTGAAACAGAGGGGCTGTATCAGAGGGGCTGAAACAGAGGGCGAGAAACAGAGGGGCTGAAACAGAGGGCGAGAAACAGAGGGGCTGAATCAGAGGGGCTGAAACAGAGGGCGAGAAACAGAGGGGCTGAAACAGAGGGCGAGAAACAGAGGGGCTGAAACAGAGGGCGAGAAACCGAGGGGCTGAAACAGAGGGGCTGAAATAGAGGGCGAGAAACAGAGGGGCTGAAACAGAGGGCGAGAAACAGAGGGACTGAAACAGAGGGGCTGAAACAGAGGGGCTGAAACAGAGGGCGAGAAACAGAGGGGCTGAAACAGAGGGCAAGAAACAGAGGGGCTGAAACACGGGGCGTGAAACAGAGGGGCTGAAACAGAGGCGCGGGAAACAGAGGGGCTGAATCAGAGGGGCTGAATCAGAGGGGCTGAAACAGAGGGTGAGAAAAAGAGGGGCTGAAACAGAGGGGCTGAAACAGATGGCGAGAAGCAGAGGGGCTGAATCAGAGGGGCTGAAACAGAGGGGCTGAATCAGAGGGGCTGAAACAGAGGGGCTGAATCAGAGGGGCTGAAACAGAGGGCGAGAAACAGAGGGGCTGAAACAGAGGGTGGGAAACAGAGGGGCTGATACAGAGGGGCTGAAACAGAGGGCGAGAAACAGAGGGGCTGAATCAGAGGGGCTGAATCAGAGGGGCTGAATCAGAGGGGCTGAAACAAAGGATGAGAAACAGAGGGGCTGAAACAGAGGGCGAGAAACAGAGGGGCTGAAACAGAGGGCGAGAAACAGAGGGGCTGAAACAGAGGGCGAGAAACAGAGGGGCTGAAACAGAGGGGCTGAAACAGAGGGGCTGAAACCGAGGGCGAGAAACAGAGGGGCTGAAACAGAGGAGCTGAAACAGACGGGCTGAAACAGAGAGCCTGAAACAGAGGGCGAGAAACAGAGGGGCTGAAAGAGAGGGGCTGAATCAGAGGGGCGGAAACAGAGGGGCTGTATCAGAGGGGCTGAAACAGAGGGCGAGAAACAGAGGGGCTGAAACAGAGGGGCTGAAACAGAGGGCGAGAAACAGAGGGGCTGAAACAGAGGGCGAGAAACAGAGGGGCTGAAACAGAGGGGCTGAAACAGAGGGGCTGTATCAGAGGGGCTGAAACAGAGGGCGAGAAACAGAGGGGCTGAAACAGAGGGCGAGAAACAGAGGGGCTGAATCAGAGGGGCTGAAACAGAGGGCGAGAAACAGAGGGGGAGAAACAGAGGGGCTGAAACAGAGGGCGAGAAACCGAGGGGCTGAAACAGAGGGGCTGAAATAGAGGGCGAGAAACAGAGGGGCTGAAACAGAGGGCGAGAAACAGAGGGACTGAAACAGAGGGGCTGAAACAGAGGGGCTGAAACAGAGGGCGAGAAACAGAGGGGCTGAAACAGAGGGCAAGAAACAGAGGGGCTGAAACACGGGGCGTGAAACAGAGGGGCTGAAACAGAGGCGCGGGAAACAGAGGGCCTGAATCAGAGGGGCTGAATCAGAGGGGCTGAAACAGAGGGTGAGAAAAAGAGGGGCTGAAACAGAGGGGCTGAAACAGATGGCGAGAAGCAGAGGGGCTGAATCAAAGGGGCTGAAACAGAGGGGCTGAATCAGAGGGGCCGAAACAGAGGGCGAGAAACAGAGGGGCTGAAAGAGAGGGTGGGAAACAGAGGGGCTGATACAGAGGGGCTGAAACAGAGGGCGAGAAACAGGGGGGCTGACAAAGAGGGGTTAAAATAGAGGGGCTGAAACAGAGGGGCTGAAACAGAGGGCGAGAAACAGAGGGGCTGAATCAGAGGGGCTGAATCAGAGGGGCTGAATCAGAGGGGCTGAAACAAAGGATGAGAAACAGAGGGGCTGAAACAGAGGGCGAGAAACAGAGGGGCTGAAACAGAGGGCGAGAAACAGAGGGGCTGAAACAGAGGGCGAGAAACAGAGGGGCTGAAACAGAGGGGCTGAATCAGAGGGGCTGAAACAGAGGGGCTGAAACAGAGGGCGAGAAACAGAGGGGCTGAAACAGAGGGGCTGAAACAGAGGGGCTGAAACCGAGGGCAAGAAACAGAGGGGCTGAAACAGACGGCAAGAAACAGAGGGGCTGAAACAGAGGGGCTGAAACAGAGGGGCTGAAACAGAGGGGCTGAAACAGAGGGCGAGAAACAGAGTGGCTGAAACAGAGGGGCTGAATCAGAGGGGCTGAAACAGAGGGGCTGAAACAGAGGGCTAGAAACAGAGGGGCTGAAACAGAGGGCGAGAAACAGAGGGGCTGAAACAGAGGGGAAGAAATGGAGGGGCTGAAACAGAGGGCGAGAAACAGAGGGCGAGAAACAGAGGGGCTGAAACAGAGGGGCTGAAACAGAGGGCGAGAAACAGAGAGGCTGAATCAGAGGGCGAGAAACAGAGGGGCTGAAACAGAGGGCGAGAAACAGAGGGGCGGAATCAGAGGGGCTGAAACAGAGGGGCTGAAACAGAGGGGCTGAAACAGAGGGCGAGAAGCAGAGGGGCTGAATCAGAGGGGCTGAAACAGAGGGGCTGAAACAGAGGGCGAGAAAAGAGGGGCTGAAACAGAGGGGCTGAAACAGAGGGCGAGAAACAGAGGGGCTGAAACAGAGGGGCTGAAACAGAGGGGCTGAAACAGAGGGGCTGAAACAGAGGGCGAGAAAACGAGGGGCTGAAACAGAGAGCGCGAAACAGAGGGGCTGAAACAGTGGGCGAGAAACAGAGGGGCTGAATCAGAGGGGCTGAATCAGAGGGGCTGAAACAGAGGGGCTGAAACAGAGGGCGAGAAACAGAGGGGCTGATTCAGAGGGCGAGAAACAGAGGGGCTGAAACAGAGGGGCTGAAACAGAGGTGCTGAAACCGAGGGCGAGAAACAGAGGGGCTGAAACAGACGGCAAGAAACAGTGGGGCTGAAACAGAGGGGCTGAAACAGAGGGGCTGAAACAGAGGGGCTGAAACAGAGGGCGAGAAACAGAGGGACTGAAACAGAGGGCGAGAAACAGTGGGGCTGAACCAGAGGGGCTGAATCAGAGCGGCTGAAACAGAGGGGCTGAAACAGAGGGCGAGAAACAGAGGGGCTGAAACAGAGGGCGAGAAACAGAGGGGCTGAAACAGAGGGGAAGAAATGGAGGGGCTGAAACAGAGGGCGAGAAACAGAGGGCGAGAAACAGAGGGGCTGAAACAGAGGGGCTGAAACAGAGGGCGAGAAACAGAGAGGCTGAATCAGAGGGCGAGAAACAGAGGGGCTGAAACAGAGGGCGAGAAACAGAGGGGCGGAATCAGAGGGGCTGAAACAGAGGGGCTGAAACAGAGGGGCTGAAACAGAGGACGAGAAGCAGAGGGGCTGAATCAGAGGGGCTGAAACAGAGGGGCTGAAACAGAGGGCGAGAAAAGAGGGGCTGAAACAGAGGGGCTGAAACAGAGGGCGAGAAACAGAGGGGCTGAAAAAGAGGGGCTGAAACAGAGGGGCTGAAACAGAGGGGCTGAAACAGAGGGCGAGAAAACGAGGGGCTGAAACAGAGAGCGCGAAACAGAGGGGCTGAAACAGTGGGCGAGAAACAGAGGGGCTGAATCAGAGGGGCTGAATCAGAGGGGCTGAAACAGAGGGGCTGAAACAGAGGGCGAGAAACAGAGGGGCTGATTCAGAGGGCGAGAAACAGAGGGGCTGAAACAGAGGGGCTGAAACAGAGGTGCTGAAACCGAGGGCGAGAAACAGAGGGGCTGAAACAGACGGCAAGAAACAGTGGGGCTGAAACAGAGGGGCTGAAACAGAGGGGCTGAAACAGAGGGGCTGAAACAGAGGGCGAGAAACAGAGGGACTGAAACAGAGGGCGAGAAACAGTGGGGCTGAACCAGAGGGGCTGAATCAGAGCGGCTGAAACAGAGGGGCTGAAACAGAGGGCGAGAAACAGAGGGGCTGAAACAGAGGGCGAGAAACAGAGGGGCTGAAACAGAGGGGAAGAAATGGAGGGGCTGAAACAGAGGGCGAGAAACAGAGGGCGAGAAACAGAGGGGCTGAAACAGAGGGGCTGAAACAGAGGGCGAGAAACAGAGAGGCTGAATCAGAGGGCGAGAAACAGAGGGGCGGAATCAGAGGGGCTGAAACAGAGGGGCTGAAACAGAGGGGCTGAAACAGAGGGCGAGAAGCAGAGGGGCTGAATCAGAGGGGCTGAAACAGAGGGGCTGAAACAGAGGGCGAGAAAAGAGGGGCTGAAACAGAGGGGCTGAAACAGAGGGCGAGAAACAGAGGGGCTGAAACAGAGGGGCTGAAACAGAGGGGCTGAAACAGAGGGGCTGAAACAGAGGGCGAGAAAACGAGGGGCTGAAACAGAGAGCGCGAAACAGAGGGGCTGAAACAGTGGGCGAGAAACAGAGGGGCTGAATCAGAGGGGCTGAATCAGAGGGGCTGAAACAGAGGGGCTGAAACAGAGGGCGAGAAACAGAGGGGCTGATTCAGAGGGCGAGAAACAGAGGGGCTGAAACAGAGGGGCTGAAACAGAGGTGCTGAAACCGAGGGCGAGAAACAGAGGGGCTGAAACAGACGGCAAGAAACAGTGGGGCTGAAACAGAGGGGCTGAAACAGAGGGGCTGAAACAGAGGGGCTGAAACAGAGGGCGAGAAACAGAGGGACTGAAACAGAGGGCGAGAAACAGTGGGGCTGAACCAGAGGGGCTGAATCAGAGCGGCTGAAACAGAGGGGCTGAAACAGAGGGCGAGAAACAGAGGGGCTGAAACAGAGGGCGAGAAACAGAGGGGCTGAAACAGAGGGGAAGAAATGGAGGGGCTGAAACAGAGGGCGAGAAACAGAGGGCGAGAAACAGAGGGGCTGAAACAGAGGGGCTGAAACAGAGGGCGAGAAACAGAGAGGCTGAATCAGAGGGCGAGAAACAGAGGGGCTGAAACAGAGGGCGAGAAACAGAGGGGCGGAATCAGAGGGGCTGAAACAGAGGGGCTGAAACAGAGGGGCTGAAACAGAGGACGAGAAGCAGAGGGGCTGAATCAGAGGGGCTGAAACAGAGGGGCTGAAACAGAGGGCGAGAAAAGAGGGGCTGAAACAGAGGGGCTGAAACAGAGGGCGAGAAACAGAGGGGCTGAAACAGAGGGGCTGAAACAGAGGGGCTGAAACAGAGGGGCTGAAACAGAGGGCGAGAAAACGAGGGGCTGAAACAGAGAGCGCGAAACAGAGGGGCTGAAACAGTGGGCGAGAAACAGAGGGGCTGAATCAGAGGGGCTGAATCAGAGGGGCTGAAACAGAGGGGCTGAAACAGAGGGCGAGAAACAGAGGGGCTGAAACAGAGGGGCTGAAACAGAGGGGCTGAAACCGAGGGCAAGAAACAGAGGGGCTGAAACAGACGGCAAGAAACAGAGGGGCTGAAACAGAGGGGCTGAAACAGAGGGGCTGAAACAGAGGGGCTGAAACAGAGGGCGAGAAACAGAGTGGCTGAAACAGAGGGGCTGAATCAGAGGGGCTGAAACAGAGGGGCTGAAACAGAGGGCTAGAAACAGAGGGGCTGAAACAGAGTGCGAGAAACAGAGGGGCTGAAACAGAGGTGCTGAAACAGAGGGGCTGAAATAGAGGGCGAGAAACAGAGGGGCTGAAACAGAGGGCGAGAAACAGAGGGGCTGAAAGAGAGGGGCTGAATCAGAGGGGCGGAAACAGAGGGGCTGTATCAGAGGGGCTGAAACAGAGGGCGAGAAACAGAGGGGCTGAAACAGAGGGGCTGAAACAGAGGGCGAGAAACAGAGGGGCTGAAACAGAGGGCGAGAAACAGAGGGGCTGAAACAGAGGGGCTGAAACAGAGGGGCTGTATCAGAGGGGCTGAAACAGAGGGCGAGAAACAGAGGGGCTGAAACAGAGGGCGAGAAACAGAGGGGCTGAATCAGAGGGGCTGAAACAGAGGGCGAGAAACAGAGGGGGAGAAACAGAGGGGCTGAAACAGAGGGCGAGAAACCGAGGGGCTGAAACAGAGGGGCTGAAATAGAGGGCGAGAAACAGAGGGGCTGAAACAGAGGGCGAGAAACAGAGGGACTGAAACAGAGGGGCTGAAACAGAGGGGCTGAAACAGAGGGCGAGAAACAGAGGGGCTGAAACAGAGGGCAAGAAACAGAGGGGCTGAAACACGGGGCGTGAAACAGAGGGGCTGAAACAGAGGCGCGGGAAACAGAGGGCCTGAATCAGAGGGGCTGAATCAGAGGGGCTGAAACAGAGGGTGAGAAAAAGAGGGGCTGAAACAGAGGGGCTGAAACAGATGGCGAGAAGCAGAGGGGCTGAATCAAAGGGGCTGAAACAGAGGGGCTGAATCAGAGGGGCCGAAACAGAGGGCGAGAAACAGAGGGGCTGAAAGAGAGGGTGGGAAACAGAGGGGCTGATACAGAGGGGCTGAAACAGAGGGCGAGAAACAGGGGGGCTGACAAAGAGGGGTTAAAATAGAGGGGCTGAAACAGAGGGGCTGAAACAGAGGGCGAGAAACAGAGGGGCTGAATCAGAGGGGCTGAATCAGAGGGGCTGAATCAGAGGGGCTGAAACAAAGGATGAGAAACAGAGGGGCTGAAACAGAGGGCGAGAAACAGAGGGGCTGAAACAGAGGGCGAGAAACAGAGGGGCTGAAACAGAGGGCGAGAAACAGAGGGGCTGAAACAGAGGGGCTGAATCAGAGGGGCTGAAACAGAGGGGCTGAAACAGAGGGCGAGAAACAGAGGGGCTGAAACAGAGGGGCTGAAACAGAGGGGCTGAAACCGAGGGCAAGAAACAGAGGGGCTGAAACAGACGGCAAGAAACAGAGGGGCTGAAACAGAGGGGCTGAAACAGAGGGGCTGAAACAGAGGGGCTGAAACAGAGGGCGAGAAACAGAGTGGCTGAAACAGAGGGGCTGAATCAGAGGGGCTGAAACAGAGGGGCTGAAACAGAGGGCTAGAAACAGAGGGGCTGAAACAGAGGGCGAGAAACAGAGGGGCTGAAACAGAGGGGAAGAAATGGAGGGGCTGAAACAGAGGGCGAGAAACAGAGGGCGAGAAACAGAGGGGCTGAAACAGAGGGGCTGAAACAGAGGGCGAGAAACAGAGAGGCTGAATCAGAGGGCGAGAAACAGAGGGGCTGAAACAGAGGGCGAGAAACAGAGGGGCGGAATCAGAGGGGCTGAAACAGAGGGGCTGAAACAGAGGGGCTGAAACAGAGGGCGAGAAGCAGAGGGGCTGAATCAGAGGGGCTGAAACAGAGGGGCTGAAACAGAGGGCGAGAAAAGAGGGGCTGAAACAGAGGGGCTGAAACAGAGGGCGAGAAACAGAGGGGCTGAAACAGAGGGGCTGAAACAGAGGGGCTGAAACAGAGGGGCTGAAACAGAGGGCGAGAAAACGAGGGGCTGAAACAGAGAGCGCGAAACAGAGGGGCTGAAACAGTGGGCGAGAAACAGAGGGGCTGAATCAGAGGGGCTGAATCAGAGGGGCTGAAACAGAGGGGCTGAAACAGAGGGCGAGAAACAGAGGGGCTGATTCAGAGGGCGAGAAACAGAGGGGCTGAAACAGAGGGGCTGAAACAGAGGTGCTGAAACCGAGGGCGAGAAACAGAGGGGCTGAAACAGACGGCAAGAAACAGTGGGGCTGAAACAGAGGGGCTGAAACAGAGGGGCTGAAACAGAGGGGCTGAAACAGAGGGCGAGAAACAGAGGGACTGAAACAGAGGGCGAGAAACAGTGGGGCTGAACCAGAGGGGCTGAATCAGAGCGGCTGAAACAGAGGGGCTGAAACAGAGGGCGAGAAACAGAGGGGCTGAAACAGAGGGCGAGAAACAGAGGGGCTGAAACAGAGGGGAAGAAATGGAGGGGCTGAAACAGAGGGCGAGAAACAGAGGGCGAGAAACAGAGGGGCTGAAACAGAGGGGCTGAAACAGAGGGCGAGAAACAGAGAGGCTGAATCAGAGGGCGAGAAACAGAGGGGCTGAAACAGAGGGCGAGAAACAGAGGGGCGGAATCAGAGGGGCTGAAACAGAGGGGCTGAAACAGAGGGGCTGAAACAGAGGACGAGAAGCAGAGGGGCTGAATCAGAGGGGCTGAAACAGAGGGGCTGAAACAGAGGGCGAGAAAAGAGGGGCTGAAACAGAGGGGCTGAAACAGAGGGCGAGAAACAGAGGGGCTGAAAAAGAGGGGCTGAAACAGAGGGGCTGAAACAGAGGGGCTGAAACAGAGGGCGAGAAAACGAGGGGCTGAAACAGAGAGCGCGAAACAGAGGGGCTGAAACAGTGGGCGAGAAACAGAGGGGCTGAATCAGAGGGGCTGAATCAGAGGGGCTGAAACAGAGGGGCTGAAACAGAGGGCGAGAAACAGAGGGGCTGATTCAGAGGGCGAGAAACAGAGGGGCTGAAACAGAGGGGCTGAAACAGAGGTGCTGAAACCGAGGGCGAGAAACAGAGGGGCTGAAACAGACGGCAAGAAACAGTGGGGCTGAAACAGAGGGGCTGAAACAGAGGGGCTGAAACAGAGGGGCTGAAACAGAGGGCGAGAAACAGAGGGACTGAAACAGAGGGCGAGAAACAGTGGGGCTGAACCAGAGGGGCTGAATCAGAGCGGCTGAAACAGAGGGGCTGAAACAGAGGGCGAGAAACAGAGGGGCTGAAACAGAGGGCGAGAAACAGAGGGGCTGAAACAGAGGGGAAGAAATGGAGGGGCTGAAACAGAGGGCGAGAAACAGAGGGCGAGAAACAGAGGGGCTGAAACAGAGGGGCTGAAACAGAGGGCGAGAAACAGAGAGGCTGAATCAGAGGGCGAGAAACAGAGGGGCGGAATCAGAGGGGCTGAAACAGAGGGGCTGAAACAGAGGGGCTGAAACAGAGGGCGAGAAGCAGAGGGGCTGAATCAGAGGGGCTGAAACAGAGGGGCTGAAACAGAGGGCGAGAAAAGAGGGGCTGAAACAGAGGGGCTGAAACAGAGGGCGAGAAACAGAGGGGCTGAAACAGAGGGGCTGAAACAGAGGGGCTGAAACAGAGGGGCTGAAACAGAGGGCGAGAAAACGAGGGGCTGAAACAGAGAGCGCGAAACAGAGGGGCTGAAACAGTGGGCGAGAAACAGAGGGGCTGAATCAGAGGGGCTGAATCAGAGGGGCTGAAACAGAGGGGCTGAAACAGAGGGCGAGAAACAGAGGGGCTGATTCAGAGGGCGAGAAACAGAGGGGCTGAAACAGAGGGGCTGAAACAGAGGTGCTGAAACCGAGGGCGAGAAACAGAGGGGCTGAAACAGACGGCAAGAAACAGTGGGGCTGAAACAGAGGGGCTGAAACAGAGGGGCTGAAACAGAGGGGCTGAAACAGAGGGCGAGAAACAGAGGGACTGAAACAGAGGGCGAGAAACAGTGGGGCTGAACCAGAGGGGCTGAATCAGAGCGGCTGAAACAGAGGGGCTGAAACAGAGGGCGAGAAACAGAGGGGCTGAAACAGAGGGCGAGAAACAGAGGGGCTGAAACAGAGGGGAAGAAATGGAGGGGCTGAAACAGAGGGCGAGAAACAGAGGGCGAGAAACAGAGGGGCTGAAACAGAGGGGCTGAAACAGAGGGCGAGAAACAGAGAGGCTGAATCAGAGGGCGAGAAACAGAGGGGCTGAAACAGAGGGCGAGAAACAGAGGGGCGGAATCAGAGGGGCTGAAACAGAGGGGCTGAAACAGAGGGGCTGAAACAGAGGACGAGAAGCAGAGGGGCTGAATCAGAGGGGCTGAAACAGAGGGGCTGAAACAGAGGGCGAGAAAAGAGGGGCTGAAACAGAGGGGCTGAAACAGAGGGCGAGAAACAGAGGGGCTGAAACAGAGGGGCTGAAACAGAGGGGCTGAAACAGAGGGGCTGAAACAGAGGGCGAGAAAACGAGGGGCTGAAACAGAGAGCGCGAAACAGAGGGGCTGAAACAGTGGGCGAGAAACAGAGGGGCTGAATCAGAGGGGCTGAATCAGAGGGGCTGAAACAGAGGGGCTGAAACAGAGGGCGAGAAACAGAGGGGCTGAAACAGAGGGGCTGAAACAGAGGGGCTGAAACCGAGGGCAAGAAACAGAGGGGCTGAAACAGACGGCAAGAAACAGAGGGGCTGAAACAGAGGGGCTGAAACAGAGGGGCTGAAACAGAGGGGCTGAAACAGAGGGCGAGAAACAGAGTGGCTGAAACAGAGGGGCTGAATCAGAGGGGCTGAAACAGAGGGGCTGAAACAGAGGGCTAGAAACAGAGGGGCTGAAACAGAGTGCGAGAAACAGAGGGGCTGAAACAGAGGTGCTGAAACAGAGGGGCTGAAATAGAGGGCGAGAAACAGAGGGGCTGAAACAGAGGGCGAGAAACAGAGGGGCTGAAACAGAGGGGCTGAAACAGAGGGGCTGAAACCGAGGGCGAGAAACAGAGGGGCTGAAACAGACGGCAAGAAACAGAGGGGCTGAAACAGAGGGGCTGAAACAGAGGGGCTGAAACAGAGGGGCTGAAACAGAGGGCGAGAAACAGAGTGGCTGAAACAGAGGGGCTGAATCAGAGGGGCTGAAACAGAGGGGCTGAAACAGAGGGCTAGAAACAGAGGGGCTGAAACAGAGTGCGAGAAACAGAGGGGCTGAAACAGAGGTGCTGAAACAGAGGGGCTGAAATAGAGGGCGAGAAACAGAGGGGCTGAAACAGAGGGCGAGAAACAGAGGGACTGAAACAGAGGGGCTGAAACAGAGGGGCTGAAACAGAGGGCGAGAAACAGAGGGGCCGAAACAGAGGGCAAGAAACAGAGGGGCTGAAACACGGGGCGTGAAACAGAGGGGCTGAAACAGAGGCGCGGGAAACAGAGGGGCTGAATCAGAGGGGCTGAATCAGAGGGGCTGAAACAGAGGGTGAGAAAAAGAGGGGCTGAAACAGAGGGGCTGAAACAGATGGCGAGAAGCAGAGGGGCTGAATCAGAGGGGCTGAAACAGAGGGGCTGAATCAGAGGGGCTGAAACAGAGGGGCTGAATCAGAGGGCGAGAAACAGAGGGGCTGAAACAGAGGGCGAGAAACAGAGGGGCTGAAACAGAGGGGCTGAAACAGAGGGCGAGAAACAGAGGGGCTGAAACAGAGGGCGAGAAACAGAGGGGCTGAAACAGAGGGGCTGAAACAGAGGGGCTGTATCAGAGGGGCTGAAACAGAGGGCGAGAAACAGAGGGGCTGAAACAGAGGGCGAGAAACAGAGGGGCTGAATCAGAGGGGCTGAAACAGAGGGCGAGAAACAGAGGGGCTGAAACAGAGGGCGAGAAACAGAGGGGCTGAAACAGAGGGCGAGAAACCGAGGGGCTGAAACAGAGGGGCTGAAATAGAGGGCGAGAAACAGAGGGGCTGAAACAGAGGGCGAGAAACAGAGGGACTGAAACAGAGGGGCTGAAACAGAGGGGCTGAAACAGAGGGCGAGAAACAGAGGGGCTGAAACAGAGGGCAAGAAACAGAGGGGCTGAAACACGGGGCGTGAAACAGAGGGGCTGAAACAGAGGCGCGGGAAACAGAGGGGCTGAATCAGAGGGGCTGAATCAGAGGGGCTGAAACAGAGGGTGAGAAAAAGAGGGGCTGAAACAGAGGGGCTGAAACAGATGGCGAGAAGCAGAGGGGCTGAATCAGAGGGGCTGAAACAGAGGGGCTGAATCAGAGGGGCTGAAACAGAGGGGCTGAATCAGAGGGGCTGAAACAGAGGGCGAGAAACAGAGGGGCTGAAACAGAGGGTGGGAAACAGAGGGGCTGATACAGAGGGGCTGAAACAGAGGGCGAGAAACAGAGGGGCTGAATCAGAGGGGCTGAATCAGAGGGGCTGAATCAGAGGGGCTGAAACAAAGGATGAGAAACAGAGGGGCTGAAACAGAGGGCGAGAAACAGAGGGGCTGAAACAGAGGGCGAGAAACAGAGGGGCTGAAACAGAGGGCGAGAAACAGAGGGGCTGAAACAGAGGGGCTGAAACAGAGGGGCTGAAACCGAGGGCGAGAAACAGAGGGGCTGAAACAGAGGAGCTGAAACAGACGGGCTGAAACAGAGAGCCTGAAACAGAGGGCGAGAAACAGAGGGGCTGAAAGAGAGGGGCTGAATCAGAGGGGCGGAAACAGAGGGGCTGTATCAGAGGGGCTGAAACAGAGGGCGAGAAACAGAGGGGCTGAAACAGAGGGGCTGAAACAGAGGGCGAGAAACAGAGGGGCTGAAACAGAGGGCGAGAAACAGAGGGGCTGAAACAGAGGGGCTGAAACAGAGGGGCTGTATCAGAGGGGCTGAAACAGAGGGCGAGAAACAGAGGGGCTGAAACAGAGGGCGAGAAACAGAGGGGCTGAATCAGAGGGGCTGAAACAGAGGGCGAGAAACAGAGGGGGAGAAACAGAGGGGCTGAAACAGAGGGCGAGAAACCGAGGGGCTGAAACAGAGGGGCTGAAATAGAGGGCGAGAAACAGAGGGGCTGAAACAGAGGGCGAGAAACAGAGGGACTGAAACAGAGGGGCTGAAACAGAGGGGCTGAAACAGAGGGCGAGAAACAGAGGGGCTGAAACAGAGGGCAAGAAACAGAGGGGCTGAAACACGGGGCGTGAAACAGAGGGGCTGAAACAGAGGGGCTGAAACAGAGGGGCTGAAACAGAGGGCGAGAAACAGAGGGGCTGAAACAGAGGGCAAGAAACAGAGGGGCTGAAACACGGGGCGTGAAACAGAGGGGCTGAAACAGAGGCGCGGGAAACAGAGGGCCTGAATCAGAGGGGCTGAATCAGAGGGGCTGAAACAGAGGGTGAGAAAAAGAGGGGCTGAAACAGAGGGGCTGAAACAGATGGCGAGAAGCAGAGGGGCTGAATCAGAGGGGCTGAAACAGAGGGGCTGAATCAGAGGGGCCGAAACAGAGGGCGAGAAACAGAGGGGCTGAAACAGAGGGTGGGAAACAGAGGGGCTGATACAGAGGGGCTGAAACAGAGGGCGAGAAACAGGGGGGCTGACAAAGAGGGGTTAAAATAGAGGGGCTGAAACAGAGGGGCTGAAACAGAGGGCGAGAAACAGAGGGGCTGAATCAGAGGGGCTGAATCAGAGGGGCTGAATCAGAGGGGCTGAAACAAAGGATGAGAAACAGAGGGGCTGAAACAGAGGGCGAGAAACAGAGGGGCTGAAACAGAGGGCGAGAAACAGAGGGGCTGAAACAGAGGGCGAGAAACAGAGGGGCTGAAACAGAGGGGCTGAATCAGAGGGGCTGAAACAGAGGGGCTGAAACAGAGGGCGAGAAACAGAGGGGCTGAAACAGAGGGGCTGAAACAGAGGGGCTGAAACCGAGGGCAAGAAACAGAGGGGCTGAAACAGACGGCAAGAAACAGAGGGGCTGAAACAGAGGGGCTGAAACAGAGGGGCTGAAACAGAGGGGCTGAAACAGAGGGCGAGAAACAGAGTGGCTGAAACAGAGGGGCTGAATCAGAGGGGCTGAAACAGAGGGGCTGAAACAGAGGGCTAGAAACAGAGGGGCTGAAACAGAGGGCGAGAAACAGAGGGGCTGAAACAGAGGGGAAGAAATGGAGGGGCTGAAACAGAGGGCGAGAAACAGAGGGCGAGAAACAGAGGGGCTGAAACAGAGGGGCTGAAACAGAGGGCGAGAAACAGAGAGGCTGAATCAGAGGGCGAGAAACAGAGGGGCTGAAACAGAGGGCGAGAAACAGAGGGGCGGAATCAGAGGGGCTGAAACAGAGGGGCTGAAACAGAGGGGCTGAAACAGAGGGCGAGAAGCAGAGGGGCTGAATCAGAGGGGCTGAAACAGAGGGGCTGAAACAGAGGGCGAGAAAAGAGGGGCTGAAACAGAGGGGCTGAAACAGAGGGCGAGAAACAGAGGGGCTGAAACAGAGGGGCTGAAACAGAGGGGCTGAAACAGAGGGGCTGAAACAGAGGGCGAGAAAACGAGGGGCTGAAACAGAGAGCTCGAAACAGAGGGGCTGAAACAGTGGGCGAGAAACAGAGGGGCTGAATCAGAGGGGCTGAATCAGAGGGGCTGAAACAGAGGGGCTGAAACAGAGGGCGAGAAACAGAGGGGCTGATTCAGAGGGCGAGAAACAGAGGGGCTGAAACAGAGGGGCTGAAACAGAGGTGCTGAAACCGAGGGCGAGAAACAGAGGGGCTGAAACAGACGGCAAGAAACAGTGGGGCTGAAACAGAGGGGCTGAAACAGAGGGGCTGAAACAGAGGGGCTGAAACAGAGGGCGAGAAACAGAGGGACTGAAACAGAGGGCGAGAAACAGTGGGGCTGAACCAGAGGGGCTGAATCAGAGCGGCTGAAACAGAGGGGCTGAAACAGAGGGCGAGAAACAGAGGGGCTGAAACAGAGGGCGAGAAACAGAGGGGCTGAAACAGAGGGGAAGAAATGGAGGGGCTGAAACAGAGGGCGAGAAACAGAGGGCGAGAAACAGAGGGGCTGAAACAGAGGGGCTGAAACAGAGGGCGAGAAACAGAGAGGCTGAATCAGAGGGCGAGAAACAGAGGGGCTGAAACAGAGGGCGAGAAACAGAGGGGCGGAATCAGAGGGGCTGAAACAGAGGGGCTGAAACAGAGGGGCTGAAACAGAGGACGAGAAGCAGAGGGGCTGAATCAGAGGGGCTGAAACAGAGGGGCTGAAACAGAGGGCGAGAAAAGAGGGGCTGAAACAGAGGGGCTGAAACAGAGGGCGAGAAACAGAGGGGCTGAAACAGAGGGGCTGAAACAGAGGGGCTGAAACAGAGGGGCTGAAACAGAGGGCGAGAAAACGAGGGGCTGAAACAGAGAGCGCGAAACAGAGGGGCTGAAACAGTGGGCGAGAAACAGAGGGGCTGAATCAGAGGGGCTGAATCAGAGGGGCTGAAACAGAGGGGCTGAAACAGAGGGCGAGAAACAGAGGGGCTGAAACAGAGGGGCTGAAACAGAGGGGCTGAAACCGAGGGCAAGAAACAGAGGGGCTGAAACAGACGGCAAGAAACAGAGGGGCTGAAACAGAGCGGCTGAAACAGAGGGGCTGAAACAGAGGGGCTGAAACAGAGGGCGAGAAACAGAGTGGCTGAAACAGAGGGGCTGAATCAGAGGGGCTGAAACAGAGGGGCTGAAACAGAGGGCTAGAAACAGAGGGGCTGAAACAGAGTGCGAGAAACAGAGGGGCTGAAACAGAGGTGCTGAAACAGAGGGGCTGAAATAGAGGGCGAGAAACAGAGGGGCTGAAACAGAGGGCGAGAAACAGAGGGGCTGAAACAGAGGGGCTGAAACAGAGGGGCTGAAACCGAGGGCGAGAAACAGAGGGGCTGAAACAGACGGCAAGAAACAGAGGGGCTGAAACAGAGGGGCTGAAACAGAGGGGCTGAAACAGAGGAGCTGAAACAGAGGGCGAGAAACAGAGTGGCTGAAACAGAGGGGCTGAATCAGAGGGGCTGAAACAGAGGGGCTGAAACAGAGGGCTAGAAACAGAGGGGCTGAAACAGAGTGCGAGAAACAGAGGGGCTGAAACAGAGGTGCTGAAACAGAGGGGCTGAAATAGAGGGCGAGAAACAGAGGGGCTGAAACAGAGGGCGAGAAACAGAGGGACTGAAACAGAGGGGCTGAAACAGAGGGGCTGAAACAGAGGGCGAGAAACAGAGGGGCCGAAACAGAGGGCAAGAAACAGAGGGGCTGAAACACGGGGCGTGAAACAGAGGGGCTGAAACAGAGGCGCGGGAAACAGAGGGGCTGAATCAGAGGGGCTGAATCAGAGGGGCTGAAACAGAGGGTGAGAAAAAGAGGGGCTGAAACAGAGGGGCTGAAACAGATGGCGAGAAGCAGAGGGGCTGAATCAGAGGGGCTGAAACAGAGGGGCTGAATCAGAGGGGCTGAAACAGAGGGGCTGAATCAGAGGGCGAGAAACAGAGGGGCTGAAACAGAGGGCGAGAAACAGAGGGGCTGAAACAGAGGGGCTGAAACAGAGGGCGAGAAACAGAGGGGCTGAAACAGAGGGCGAGAAAGAGAGGGGCTGAAACAGAGGGGCTGTATCAGAGGGGCTGAAACAGAGGGCGAGAAACAGAGGGGCTGAAACAGAGGGCGAGAAACAGAGGGGCTGAATCAGAGGGGCTGAAACAGAGGGCGAGAAACAGAGGGGCTGAAACAGAGGGCGAGAAACAGAGGGGCTGAAACAGAGGGCGAGAAACCGAGGGGCTGAAACAGAGGGGCTGAAATAGAGGGCGAGAAACAGAGGGGCTGAAACAGAGGGCGAGAAACAGAGGGACTGAAACAGAGGGGCTGAAACAGAGGGGCTGAAACAGAGGGCGAGAAACAGAGGGGCTGAAACAGAGGGCAAGAAACAGAGGGGCTGAAACACGGGGCGTGAAACAGAGGGGCTGAAACAGAGGCGCGGGAAACAGAGCGGCTGAATCAGAGGGGCTGAATCAGAGGGGCTGAAACAGAGGGTGAGAAAAAGAGGGGCTGAAACAGAGGGGCTGAAACAGATGGCGAGAAGCAGAGGGGCTGAATCAGAGGGGCTGAAACAGAGGGGCTGAATCAGAGGGGCTGAAACAGAGGGGCTGAATCAGAGGGGCTGAAACAGAGGGCGAGAAACAGAGGGGCTGAAACAGAGGGTGGGAAACAGAGGGGCTGATACAGAGGGGCTGAAACAGAGGGCGAGAAACAGAGGGGCTGAATCAGAGGGGCTGAATCAGAGGGGCTGAATCAGAGGGGCTGAAACAAAGGATGAGAAACAGAGGGGCTGAAACAGAGGGCGAGAAACAGAGGGGCTGAAACAGAGGGCGAGAAACAGAGGGGCTGAAACAGAGGGCGAGAAACAGAGGGGCTGAAACAGAGGGGCTGAAACAGAGGGGCTGAAACCGAGGGCGAGAAACAGAGGGGCTGAAACAGAGGAGCTGAAACAGACGGGCTGAAACAGAGAGCCTGAAACAGAGGGCGAGAAACAGAGGGGCTGAAAGAGAGGGGCTGAATCAGAGGGGCGGAAACAGAGGGGCTGTATCAGAGGGGCTGAAACAGAGGGCGAGAAACAGAGGGGCTGAAACAGAGGGGCTGAAACAGAGGGCGAGAAACAGAGGGGCTGAAACAGAGGGCGAGAAACAGAGGGGCTGAAACAGAGGGGCTGAAACAGAGGGGCTGTATCAGAGGGGCTGAAACAGAGGGCGAGAAACAGAGGGGCTGAAACAGAGGGCGAGAAACAGAGGGGCTGAATCAGAGGGGCTGAAACAGAGGGCGAGAAACAGAGGGGGAGAAACAGAGGGGCTGAAACAGAGGGCGAGAAACCGAGGGGCTGAAACAGAGGGGCTGAAATAGAGGGCGAGAAACAGAGGGGCTGAAACAGAGGGCGAGAAACAGAGGGACTGAAACAGAGGGGCTGAAACAGAGGGGCTGAAACAGAGGGCGAGAAACAGAGGGGCTGAAACAGAGGGCAAGAAACAGAGGGGCTGAAACACGGGGCGTGAAACAGAGGGGCTGAAACAGAGGCGCGGGAAACAGAGGGCCTGAATCAGAGGGGCTGAATCAGAGGGGCTGAAACAGAGGGTGAGAAAAAGAGGGGCTGAAACAGAGGGGCTGAAACAGATGGCGAGAAGCAGAGGGGCTGAATCAGAGGGGCTGAAACAGAGGGGCTGAATCAGAGGGGCCGAAACAGAGGGCGAGAAACAGAGGGGCTGAAAGAGAGGGTGGGAAACAGAGGGGCTGATACAGAGGGGCTGAAACAGAGGGCGAGAAACAGGGGGGCTGACAAAGAGGGGTTAAAATAGAGGGGCTGAAACAGAGGGGCTGAAACAGAGGGCGAGAAACAGAGGGGCTGAATCAGAGGGGCTGAATCAGAGGGGCTGAATCAGAGGGGCTGAAACAAAGGATGAGAAACAGAGGGGCTGAAACAGAGGGCGAGAAACAGAGGGGCTGAAACAGAGGGCGAGAAACAGAGGGGCTGAAACAGAGGGCGAGAAACAGAGGGGCTGAAACAGAGGGGCTGAATCAGAGGGGCTGAAACAGAGGGGCTGAAACAGAGGGCGAGAAACAGAGGGGCTGAAACAGAGGGGCTGAAACAGAGGGGCTGAAACCGAGGGCAAGAAACAGAGGGGCTGAAACAGACGGCAAGAAACAGAGGGGCTGAAACAGAGGGGCTGAAACAGAGGGGCTGAAACAGAGGGGCTGAAACAGAGGGCGAGAAACAGAGTGGCTGAAACAGAGGGGCTGAATCAGAGGGGCTGAAACAGAGGGGCTGAAACAGAGGGCTAGAAACAGAGGGGCTGAAACAGAGTGCGAGAAACAGAGGGGCTGAAACAGAGGTGCTGAAACAGAGGGGCTGAAATAGAGGGCGAGAAACAGAGGGGCTGAAACAGAGGGCGAGAAACAGAGGGGCTGAAACAGAGGGGCTGAAACAGAGGGGCTGAAACCGAGGGCGAGAAACAGAGGGGCTGAAACAGACGGCAAGAAACAGAGGGGCTGAAACAGAGGGGCTGAAACAGAGGGGCTGAAACAGAGGGGCTGAAACAGAGGGCGAGAAACAGAGTGGCTGAAACAGAGGGGCTGAATCAGAGGGGCTGAAACAGAGGGGCTGAAACAGAGGGCTAGAAACAGAGGGGCTGAAACAGAGTGCGAGAAACAGAGGGGCTGAAACAGAGGTGCTGAAACAGAGGGGCTGAAATAGAGGGCGAGAAACAGAGGGGCTGAAACAGAGGGCGAGAAACAGAGGGACTGAAACAGAGGGGCTGAAACAGAGGGGCTGAAACAGAGGGCGAGAAACAGAGGGGCCGAAACAGAGGGCAAGAAACAGAGGGGCTGAAACACGGGGCGTGAAACAGAGGGGCTGAAACAGAGGCGCGGGAAACAGAGGGGCTGAATCAGAGGGGCTGAATCAGAGGGGCTGAAACAGAGGGTGAGAAAAAGAGGGGCTGAAACAGAGGGGCTGAAACAGATGGCGAGAAGCAGAGGGGCTGAATCAGAGGGGCTGAAACAGAGGGGCTGAATCAGAGGGGCTGAAACAGAGGGGCTGAATCAGAGGGCGAGAAACAGAGGGGCTGAAACAGAGGGCGAGAAACAGAGGGGCTGAAACAGAGGGGCTGAAACAGAGGGCGAGAAACAGAGGGGCTGAAACAGAGGGCGAGAAACAGAGGGGCTGAAACAGAGGGGCTGAAACAGAGGGGCTGTATCAGAGGGGCTGAAACAGAGGGCGAGAAACAGAGGGGCTGAAACAGAGGGCGAGAAACAGAGGGGCTGAATCAGAGGGGCTGAAACAGAGGGCGAGAAACAGAGGGGCTGAAACAGAGGGCGAGAAACAGAGGGGCTGAAACAGAGGGCGAGAAACCGAGGGGCTGAAACAGAGGGGCTGAAATAGAGGGCGAGAAACAGAGGGGCTGAAACAGAGGGCGAGAAACAGAGGGACTGAAACAGAGGGGCTGAAACAGAGGGGCTGAAACAGAGGGCGAGAAACAGAGGGGCTGAAACAGAGGGCAAGAAACAGAGGGGCTGAAACACGGGGCGTGAAACAGAGGGGCTGAAACAGAGGCGCGGGAAACAGAGGGGCTGAATCAGAGGGGCTGAATCAGAGGGGCTGAAACAGAGGGTGAGAAAAAGAGGGGCTGAAACAGAGGGGCTGAAACAGATGGCGAGAAGCAGAGGGGCTGAATCAGAGGGGCTGAAACAGAGGGGCTGAATCAGAGGGGCTGAAACAGAGGGGCTGAATCAGAGGGGCTGAAACAGAGGGCGAGAAACAGAGGGGCTGAAACAGAGGGTGGGAAACAGAGGGGCTGATACAGAGGGGCTGAAACAGAGGGCGAGAAACAGAGGGGCTGAATCAGAGGGGCTGAATCAGAGGGGCTGAATCAGAGGGGCTGAAACAAAGGATGAGAAACAGAGGGGCTGAAACAGAGGGCGAGAAACAGAGGGGCTGAAACAGAGGGCGAGAAACAGAGGGGCTGAAACAGAGGGCGAGAAACAGAGGGGCTGAAACAGAGGGGCTGAAACAGAGGGGCTGAAACCGAGGGCGAGAAACAGAGGGGCTGAAACAGAGGAGCTGAAACAGACGGGCTGAAACAGAGAGCCTGAAACAGAGGGCGAGAAACAGAGGGGCTGAAAGAGAGGGGCTGAATCAGAGGGGCGGAAACAGAGGGGCTGTATCAGAGGGGCTGAAACAGAGGGCGAGAAACAGAGGGGCTGAAACAGAGGGGCTGAAACAGAGGGCGAGAAACAGAGGGGCTGAAACAGAGGGCGAGAAACAGAGGGGCTGAAACAGAGGGGCTGAAACAGAGGGGCTGTATCAGAGGGGCTGAAACAGAGGGCGAGAAACAGAGGGGCTGAAACAGAGGGCGAGAAACAGAGGGGCTGAATCAGAGGGGCTGAAACAGAGGGCGAGAAACAGAGGGGGAGAAACAGAGGGGCTGAAACAGAGGGCGAGAAACCGAGGGGCTGAAACAGAGGGGCTGAAATAGAGGGCGAGAAACAGAGGGGCTGAAACAGAGGGCGAGAAACAGAGGGACTGAAACAGAGGGGCTGAAACAGAGGGGCTGAAACAGAGGGCGAGAAACAGAGGGGCTGAAACAGAGGGCAAGAAACAGAGGGGCTGAAACACGGGGCGTGAAACAGAGGGGCTGAAACAGAGGCGCGGGAAACAGAGGGCCTGAATCAGAGGGGCTGAATCAGAGGGGCTGAAACAGAGGGTGAGAAAAAGAGGGGCTGAAACAGAGGGGCTGAAACAGATGGCGAGAAGCAGAGGGGCTGAATCAGAGGGGCTGAAACAGAGGGGCTGAATCAGAGGGGCCGAAACAGAGGGCGAGAAACAGAGGGGCTGAAACAGAGGGTGGGAAACAGAGGGGCTGATACAGAGGGGCTGAAACAGAGGGCGAGAAACAGGGGGGCTGACAAAGAGGGGTTAAAATAGAGGGGCTGAAACAGAGGGGCTGAAACAGAGGGCGAGAAACAGAGGGGCTGAATCAGAGGGGCTGAATCAGAGGGGCTGAATCAGAGGGGCTGAAACAAAGGATGAGAAACAGAGGGGCTGAAACAGAGGGCGAGAAACAGAGGGGCTGAAACAGAGGGCGAGAAACAGAGGGGCTGAAACAGAGGGCGAGAAACAGAGGGGCTGAAACAGAGGGGCTGAAACAGAGGGGCTGAAACCGAGGGCGAGAAACAGAGGGGCTGAAACAGACGGCAAGAAACAGAGGGGCTGAAACAGAGGGGCTGAAACAGAGGGGCTGAATCATAGGCGCTGAAAGAGAAGGGCTGAAACAGAGGGACTGAAACAGAGGGCGAGAAACAGTGGGGCTGAACCAGAGGGGCTGAATCAGAGCGGCTGAAACAGAGGGGCTGAAACAGAGGGCGAGAAACAGAGGGGCTGAAACAGAGGGCGAGAAACAGAGGGGCTGAAACAGAGGGGAAGAAATGGAGGGGCTGAAACAGAGGGCGAGAAACAGAGGGCGAGAAACAGAGGGGCTGAAACAGAGGGCGAGAAACAGAGAGGCTGAATCAGAGGGCGAGAAACAGAGGGGCTGAAACAGAGGGCGAGAAACAGAGGGGCGGAATCAGAGGGGCTGAAACAGAGGGGCTGAAACAGAGGGGCTGAAACAGAGGGCGAGAAGCAGAGGGGCTGAATCAGAGGGGCTGAAACAGAGGGGCTGAAACAGAGGGCGAAAAAAGAGGGGCTGAAACAGAGGGGCTGAAACAGAGGGCGAGAAACAGAGGGGCTGAAACAGAGGGGCTGAAACAGAGGGGCTGAAACAGAGGGGCTGAAACAGAGGGCGAGAAAACGAGGGGCTGAAACAGAGAGCGCGAAACAGAGGGGCTGAAACAGTGGGCGAGAAACAGAGGGGCTGAATCAGAGGGGCTGAATCAGAGGGGCTGAAACAGAGGGGCTGAAACAGAGGGCGAGAAACAGAGGGGCTGATTCAGAGGGCGAGAAACAGAGGGGCTGAAACAGAGGGGCTGAAACAGAGGGGCTGAAACCGAGGGCGAGAAACAGAGGGGCTGAAACAGACGGCAAGAAACAGAGGGGCTGAAACAGAGGGGCTGAAACAGAGGGGCTGAAACAGAGGGGCTGAAACAGAGGGCGAGAAACAGAGTGGCTGAAACAGAGGGGCTGAATCAGAGGGGCTGAAACAGAGGGGCTGAAACAGAGGGCTAGAAACAGAGGGGCTGAAACAGAGTGCGAGAAACAGAGGGGCTGAAACAGAGGTGCTGAAACAGAGGGGCTGAAACAGAGGGCGAGAAACAGAGGGGCTGAAACAGACGGCAAGAAACAGTGGGGCTGAAACAGAGGGGCTGAAACAGAGGGGCTGAAACAGAGGGGCTGAAACAGAGGGCGAGAAACAGAGGGACTGAAACAGAGGGCGAGAAACAGTGGGGCTGAACCAGAGGGGCTGAATCAGAGCGGCTGAAACAGAGGGGCTGAAACAGAGGGCGAGAAACAGAGGGGCTGAAACAGAGGGCGAGAAACAGAGGGGCTGAAACAGAGGGGAAGAAATGGAGGGGCTGAAACAGAGGGCGAGAAACAGAGGGCGAGAAACAGAGGGGCTGAAACAGAGGGGCTGAAACAGAGGGCGAGAAACAGAGAGGCTGAATCAGAGGGCGAGAAACAGAGGGGCTGAAACAGAGGGCGAGAAACAGAGGGGCGGAATCAGAGGGGCTGAAACAGAGGGGCTGAAACAGAGGGGCTGAAACAGAGGACGAGAAGCAGAGGGGCTGAATCAGAGGGGCTGAAACAGAGGGGCTGAAACAGAGGGCGAGAAAAGAGGGGCTGAAACAGAGGGGCTGAAACAGAGGGCGAGAAACAGAGGGGCTGAAACAGAGGGGCTGAAACAGAGGGGCTGAAACAGAGGGGCTGAAACAGAGGGCGAGAAAACGAGGGGCTGAAACAGAGAGCGCGAAACAGAGGGGCTGAAACAGTGGGCGAGAAACAGAGGGGCTGAATCAGAGGGGCTGAATCAGAGGGGCTGAAACAGAGGGGCTGAAACAGAGGGCGAGAAACAGAGGGGCTGAAACAGAGGGGCTGAAACAGAGGGGCTGAAACCGAGGGCAAGAAACAGAGGGGCTGAAACAGACGGCAAGAAACAGAGGGGCTGAAACAGAGGGGCTGAAACAGAGGGGCTGAAACAGAGGGGCTGAAACAGAGGGCGAGAAACAGAGTGGCTGAAACAGAGGGGCTGAATCAGAGGGGCTGAAACAGAGGGGCTGAAACAGAGGGCTAGAAACAGAGGGGCTGAAACAGAGTGCGAGAAACAGAGGGGCTGAAACAGAGGTGCTGAAACAGAGGGGCTGAAATAGAGGGCGAGAAACAGAGGGGCTGAAACAGAGGGCGAGAAACAGAGGGGCTGAAACAGAGGGGCTGAAACAGAGGGGCTGAAACCGAGGGCGAGAAACAGAGGGGCTGAAACAGACGGCAAGAAACAGAGGGGCTGAAACAGAGGGGCTGAAACAGAGGGGCTGAAACAGAGGGGCTGAAACAGAGGGCGAGAAACAGAGTGGCTGAAACAGAGGGGCTGAATCAGAGGGGCTGAAACAGAGGGGCTGAAACAGAGGGCTAGAAACAGAGGGGCTGAAACAGAGTGCGAGAAACAGAGGGGCTGAAACAGAGGTGCTGAAACAGAGGGGCTGAAATAGAGGGCGAGAAACAGAGGGGCTGAAACAGAGGGCGAGAAACAGAGGGACTGAAACAGAGGGGCTGAAACAGAGGGGCTGAAACAGAGGGCGAGAAACAGAGGGGCCGAAACAGAGGGCAAGAAACAGAGGGGCTGAAACACGGGGCGTGAAACAGAGGGGCTGAAACAGAGGCGCGGGAAACAGAGGGGCTGAATCAGAGGCGCTGAATCAGAGGGGCTGAAACAGAGGGTGAGAAAAAGAGGGGCTGAAACAGAGGGGCTGAAACAGATGGCGAGAAGCAGAGGGGCTGAATCAGAGGGGCTGAAACAGAGGGGCTGAATCAGAGGGGCTGAAACAGAGGGGCTGAATCAGAGGGCGAGAAACAGAGGGGCTGAAACAGAGGGCGAGAAACAGAGGGGCTGAAACAGAGGGGCTGAAACAGAGGGCGAGAAACAGAGGGGCTGAAACAGAGGGCGAGAAACAGAGGGGCTGAAACAGAGGGGCTGAAACAGAGGGGCTGTATCAGAGGGGCTGAAACAGAGGGCGAGAAACAGAGGGGCTGAAACAGAGGGCGAGAAACAGAGGGGCTGAATCAGAGGGGCTGAAACAGAGGGCGAGAAACAGAGGGGCTGAAACAGAGGGCGAGAAACAGAGGGGCTGAAACAGAGGGCGAGAAACCGAGGCGCTGAAACAGAGGGGCTGAAATAGAGGGCGAGAAACAGAGGGGCTGAAACAGAGGGCGAGAAACAGAGGGACTGAAACAGAGGGGCTGAAACAGAGGGGCTGAAACAGAGGGCGAGAAACAGAGGGGCTGAAACAGAGGGCTAGAAACAGAGGGGCTGAAACACGGGGCGTGAAACAGAGGGGCTGAAACAGAGGCGCGGGAAACAGAGGGGCTGAATCAGAGGGGCTGAATCAGAGGGGCTGAAACAGAGGGTGAGAAAAAGAGGGGCTGAAACAGAGGGGCTGAAACAGATGGCGAGAAGCAGAGGGGCTGAATCAGAGGGGCTGAAACAGAGGGGCTGAATCAGAGGGGCTGAAACAGAGGGGCTGAATCAGAGGGGCTGAAACAGAGGGCGAGAAACAGAGGGGCTGAAACAGAGGGTGGGAAACAGAGGGGCTGATACAGAGGGGCTGAAACAGAGGGCGAGAAACAGAGGGGCTGAATCAGAGGGGCTGAATCAGAGGGGCTGAATCAGAGGGGCTGAAACAAAGGATGAGAAACAGAGGGGCTGAAACAGAGGGCGAGAAACAGAGGGGCTGAAACAGAGGGCGAGAAACAGAGGGGCTGAAACAGAGGGCGAGAAACAGAGGGGCTGAAACAGAGGGGCTGAAACAGAGGGGCTGAAACCGAGGGCGAGAAACAGAGGGGCTGAAACAGAGGAGCTGAAACAGACGGGCTGAAACAGAGAGCCTGAAACAGAGGGCGAGAAACAGAGGGGCTGAAAGAGAGGGGCTGAATCAGAGGGGCGGAAACAGAGGGGCTGTATCAGAGGGGCTGAAACAGAGGGCGAGAAACAGAGGGGCTGAAACAGAGGGGCTGAAACAGAGGGCGAGAAACAGAGGGGCTGAAACAGAGGGCGAGAAACAGAGGGGCTGAAACAGAGGGGCTGAAACAGAGGGGCTGTATCAGAGGGGCTGAAACAGAGGGCGAGAAACAGAGGGGCTGAAACAGAGGGCGAGAAACAGAGGGGCTGAATCAGAGGGGCTGAAACAGAGGGCGAGAAACAGAGGGGGAGAAACAGAGGGGCTGAAACAGAGGGCGAGAAACCGAGGGGCTGAAACAGAGGGGCTGAAATAGAGGGCGAGAAACAGAGGGGCTGAAACAGAGGGCGAGAAACAGAGGGACTGAAACAGAGGGGCTGAAACAGAGGGGCTGAAACAGAGGGCGAGAAACAGAGGGGCTGAAACAGAGGGCAAGAAACAGAGGGGCTGAAACACGGGGCGTGAAACAGAGGGGCTGAAACAGAGGCGCGGGAAACAGAGGGCCTGAATCAGAGGGGCTGAATCAGAGGGGCTGAAACAGAGGGTGAGAAAAAGAGGGGCTGAAACAGAGGGGCTGAAACAGATGGCGAGAAGCAGAGGGGCTGAATCAGAGGGGCTGAAACAGAGGGGCTGAATCAGAGGGGCCGAAACAGAGGGCGAGAAACAGAGGGGCTGAAACAGAGGGTGGGAAACAGAGGGGCTGATACAGAGGGGCTGAAACAGAGGGCGAGAAACAGGGGGGCTGACAAAGAGGGGTTAAAATAGAGGGGCTGAAACAGAGGGGCTGAAACAGAGGGCGAGAAACAGAGGGGCTGAATCAGAGGGGCTGAATCAGAGGGGCTGAATCAGAGGGGCTGAAACAAAGGATGAGAAACAGAGGGGCTGAAACAGAGGGCGAGAAACAGAGGGGCTGAAACAGAGGGCGAGAAACAGAGGGGCTGAAACAGAGGGCGAGAAACAGAGGGGCTGAAACAGAGGGGCTGAAACAGAGGGGCTGAAACCGAGGGCGAGAAACAGAGGGGCTGAAACAGACGGCAAGAAACAGAGGGGCTGAAACAGAGGGGCTGAAACAGAGGGGCTGAATCATAGGCGCTGAAAGAGAAGGGCTGAAACAGAGGGACTGAAACAGAGGGCGAGAAACAGTGGGGCTGAACCAGAGGGGCTGAATCAGAGCGGCTGAAACAGAGGGGCTGAAACAGAGGGCGAGAAACAGAGGGGCTGAAACAGAGTGCGTGAAACAGAGGGGCTGAAACAGAGGGGAAGAAATGGAGGGGCTGAAACAGAGGGCGAGAAACAGAGGGCGAGAAACAGAGGGGCTGAAACAGAGGGGCTGAAACAGAGGGCGAGAAACAGAGAGGCTGAATCAGAGGGCGAGAAACAGAGGGGCTGAAACAGAGGGCGAGAAACAGAGGGGCGGAATCAGAGGGGCTGAAACAGAGGGGCTGAAACAGAGGGGCTGAAACAGAGGACGAGAAGCAGAGGGGCTGAATCAGAGGGGCTGAAACAGAGGGGCTGAAACAGAGGGCGAGAAAAGAGGGGCTGAAACAGAGGGGCTGAAACAGAGGGCGAGAAACAGAGGGGCTGAAACAGAGGGGCTGAAACAGAGGGGCTGAAACAGAGGGGCTGAAACAGAGGGCGAGAAAACGAGGGGCTGAAACAGAGAGCGCGAAACAGAGGGGCTGAAACAGTGGGCGAGAAACAGAGGGGCTGAATCAGAGGGGCTGAATCAGAGGGGCTGAAACAGAGGGGCTGAAACAGAGGGCGAGAAACAGAGGGGCTGAAACAGAGGGGCTGAAACAGAGGGGCTGAAACCGAGGGCAAGAAACAGAGGGGCTGAAACAGACGGCAAGAAACAGAGGGGCTGAAACAGAGGGGCTGAAACAGAGGGGCTGAAACAGAGGGGCTGAAACAGAGGGCGAGAAACAGAGTGGCTGAAACAGAGGGGCTGAATCAGAGGGGCTGAAACAGAGGGGCTGAAACAGAGGGCTAGAAACAGAGGGGCTGAAACAGAGTGCGAGAAACAGAGGGGCTGAAACAGAGGTGCTGAAACAGAGGGGCTGAAATAGAGGGCGAGAAACAGAGGGGCTGAAACAGAGGGCGAGAAACAGAGGGGCTGAAACAGAGGGGCTGAAACAGAGGGGCTGAAACCGAGGGCGAGAAACAGAGGGGCTGAAACAGACGGCAAGAAACAGAGGGGCTGAAACAGAGGGGCTGAAACAGAGGGGCTGAAACAGAGGGGCTGAAACAGAGGGCGAGAAACAGAGTGGCTGAAACAGAGGGGCTGAATCAGAGGGGCTGAAACAGAGGGGCTGAAACAGAGGGCTAGAAACAGAGGGGCTGAAACAGAGTGCGAGAAACAGAGGGGCTGAAACAGAGGTGCTGAAACAGAGGGGCTGAAATAGAGGGCGAGAAACAGAGGGGCTGAAACAGAGGGCGAGAAACAGAGGGACTGAAACAGAGGGGCTGAAACAGAGGGGCTGAAACAGAGGGCGAGAAACAGAGGGGCCGAAACAGAGGGCAAGAAACAGAGGGGCTGAAACACGGGGCGTGAAACAGAGGGGCTGAAACAGAGGCGCGGGAAACAGAGGGGCTGAATCAGAGGCGCTGAATCAGAGGGGCTGAAACAGAGGGTGAGAAAAAGAGGGGCTGAAACAGAGGGGCTGAAACAGATGGCGAGAAGCAGAGGGGCTGAATCAGAGGGGCTGAAACAGAGGGGCTGAATCAGAGGGGCTGAAACAGAGGGGCTGAATCAGAGGGCGAGAAACAGAGGGGCTGAAACAGAGGGCGAGAAACAGAGGGGCTGAAACAGAGGGGCTGAAACAGAGGGCGAGAAACAGAGGGGCTGAAACAGAGGGCGAGAAACAGAGGGGCTGAAACAGAGGGGCTGAAACAGAGGGGCTGTATCAGAGGGGCTGAAACAGAGGGCGAGAAACAGAGGGGCTGAAACAGAGGGCGAGAAACAGAGGGGCTGAATCAGAGGGGCTGAAACAGAGGGCGAGAAACAGAGGGGCTGAAACAGAGGGCGAGAAACAGAGGGGCTGAAACAGAGGGCGAGAAACCGAGGCGCTGAAACAGAGGGGCTGAAATAGAGGGCGAGAAACAGAGGGGCTGAAACAGAGGGCGAGAAACAGAGGGACTGAAACAGAGGGGCTGAAACAGAGGGGCTGAAACAGAGGGCGAGAAACAGAGGGGCTGAAACAGAGGGCTAGAAACAGAGGGGCTGAAACACGGGGCGTGAAACAGAGGGGCTGAAACAGAGGCGCGGGAAACAGAGGGGCTGAATCAGAGGGGCTGAATCAGAGGGGCTGAAACAGAGGGTGAGAAAAAGAGGGGCTGAAACAGAGGGGCTGAAACAGATGGCGAGAAGCAGAGGGGCTGAATCAGAGGGGCTGAAACAGAGGGGCTGAATCAGAGGGGCTGAAACAGAGGGGCTGAATCAGAGGGGCTGAAACAGAGGGCGAGAAACAGAGGGGCTGAAACAGAGGGTGGGAAACAGAGGGGCTGATACAGAGGGGCTGAAACAGAGGGCGAGAAACAGAGGGGCTGAATCAGAGGGGCTGAATCAGAGGGGCTGAATCAGAGGGGCTGAAACAAAGGATGAGAAACAGAGGGGCTGAAACAGAGGGCGAGAAACAGAGGGGCTGAAACAGAGGGCGAGAAACAGAGGGGCTGAAACAGAGGGCGAGAAACAGAGGGGCTGAAACAGAGGGGCTGAAACAGAGGGGCTGAAACCGAGGGCGAGAAACAGAGGGGCTGAAACAGAGGAGCTGAAACAGACGGGCTGAAACAGAGAGCCTGAAACAGAGGGCGAGAAACAGAGGGGCTGAAAGAGAGGGGCTGAATCAGAGGGGCGGAAACAGAGGGGCTGTATCAGAGGGGCTGAAACAGAGGGCGAGAAACAGAGGGGCTGAAACAGAGGGGCTGAAACAGAGGGCGAGAAACAGAGGGGCTGAAACAGAGGGCGAGAAACAGAGGGGCTGAAACAGAGGGGCTGAAACAGAGGGGCTGTATCAGAGGGGCTGAAACAGAGGGCGAGAAACAGAGGGGCTGAAACAGAGGGCGAGAAACAGAGGGGCTGAATCAGAGGGGCTGAAACAGAGGGCGAGAAACAGAGGGGGAGAAACAGAGGGGCTGAAACAGAGGGCGAGAAACCGAGGGGCTGAAACAGAGGGGCTGAAATAGAGGGCGAGAAACAGAGGGGCTGAAACAGAGGGCGAGAAACAGAGGGACTGAAACAGAGGGGCTGAAACAGAGGGGCTGAAACAGAGGGCGAGAAACAGAGGGGCTGAAACAGAGGGCAAGAAACAGAGGGGCTGAAACACGGGGCGTGAAACAGAGGGGCTGAAACAGAGGCGCGGGAAACAGAGGGCCTGAATCAGAGGGGCTGAATCAGAGGGGCTGAAACAGAGGGTGAGAAAAAGAGGGGCTGAAACAGAGGGGCTGAAACAGATGGCGAGAAGCAGAGGGGCTGAATCAGAGGGGCTGAAACAGAGGGGCTGAATCAGAGGGGCCGAAACAGAGGGCGAGAAACAGAGGGGCTGAAACAGAGGGTGGGAAACAGAGGGGCTGATACAGAGGGGCTGAAACAGAGGGCGAGAAACAGGGGGGCTGACAAAGAGGGGTTAAAATAGAGGGGCTGAAACAGAGGGGCTGAAACAGAGGGCGAGAAACAGAGGGGCTGAATCAGAGGGGCTGAATCAGAGGGGCTGAATCAGAGGGGCTGAAACAAAGGATGAGAAACAGAGGGGCTGAAACAGAGGGCGAGAAACAGAGGGGCTGAAACAGAGGGCGAGAAACAGAGGGGCTGAAACAGAGGGCGAGAAACAGAGGGGCTGAAACAGAGGGGCTGAAACAGAGGGGCTGAAACCGAGGGCGAGAAACAGAGGGGCTGAAACAGACGGCAAGAAACAGAGGGGCTGAAACAGAGGGGCTGAAACAGAGGGGCTGAATCATAGGCGCTGAAAGAGAAGGGCTGAAACAGAGGGACTGAAACAGAGGGCGAGAAACAGTGGGGCTGAACCAGAGGGGCTGAATCAGAGCGGCTGAAACAGAGGGGCTGAAACAGAGGGCGAGAAACAGAGGGGCTGAAACAGAGTGCGTGAAACAGAGGGGCTGAAACAGAGGGGAAGAAATGGAGGGGCTGAAACAGAGGGCGAGAAACAGAGGGCGAGAAACAGAGGGGCTGAAACAGAGGGGCTGAAACAGAGGGCGAGAAACAGAGAGGCTGAATCAGAGGGCGAGAAACAGAGGGGCTGAAACAGAGGGCGAGAAACAGAGGGGCGGAATCAGAGGGGCTGAAACAGAGGGGCTGAAACAGAGGGGCTGAAACAGAGGGCGAGAAGCAGAGGGGCTGAATCAGAGGGGCTGAAACAGAGGGGCTGAAACAGAGGGCGAAAAAAGAGGGGCTGAAACAGAGGGGCTGAAACAGAGGGCGAGAAACAGAGGGGCTGAAACAGAGGGGCTGAAACAGAGGGGCTGAAACAGAGGGGCTGAAACAGAGGGCGAGAAAACGAGGGGCTGAAACAGAGAGCGCGAAACAGAGGGGCTGAAACAGTGGGCGAGAAACAGAGGGGCTGAATCAGAGGGGCTGAATCAGAGGGGCTGAAACAGAGGGGCTGAAACAGAGGGCGAGAAACAGAGGGGCTGATTCAGAGGGCGAGAAACAGAGGGGCTGAAACAGAGGGGCTGAAACAGAGGGGCTGAAACCGAGGGCGAGAAACAGAGGGGCTGAAACAGACGGCAAGAAACAGAGGGGCTGAAACAGAGGGGCTGAAACAGAGGGGCTGAAACAGAGGGGCTGAAACAGAGGGCGAGAAACAGAGTGGCTGAAACAGAGGGGCTGAATCAGAGGGGCTGAAACAGAGGGGCTGAAACAGAGGGCTAGAAACAGAGGGGCTGAAACAGAGTGCGAGAAACAGAGGGGCTGAAACAGAGGTGCTGAAACAGAGGGGCTGAAACAGAGGGGCTGAAACAGAGGCCGAGAAACAGAGGGGCTGAAACAGAGGGCGAGAAACAGAGGGGCTGAAACAGAGGGGCTGAAACAGAGGGCGTGAAAAAGAGGGGCTGAAACAGAGGGGCTGAAACAGAGGGCGAGAAACAGAGGGGCTGAAACTGCGGGCGAGAAACAGAGGGCGAGAAACAGAGGGGCTGAAACAGAGGAGCTGAAACAGACGGGCTGAAACAGAGAGCCTGAAACAGAGGGCGAGAAACAGAGGGGCTGAAAGAGAGGGGCTGAATCAGAGGGGCGGAAACAGAGGGGCTGTATCAGAGGGGCTGAAACAGAGGGCGAGAAACAGAGGGGCTGAAACATAGGGCGAGAAACAGAGGGGCTGAAACAGAGGGGTTGAAACAGAGGGCGAGAAACAGAGGGGCTGAAACAGAGGGCGAGAAACAGAGGGGCTGAAACAGAGGGGCTGAAACAGAGGGGCTGTATCAGAGGGGCTGAAACAGAGGGCGAGAAATAGAGGGGCTGAAACAGAGGGCGAGAAACAGAGGGGCTGAATCAGAGGGGCTGAAACAGAGGGCGAGAAACAGAGGGGCTGAAACAGAGGGCGAGAAACAGAGGGGCTGAAACTGCGGGCGAGAAACAGAGGGCGAGAAACAGAGGGGCTGAAACAGAGGAGCTGAAACAGACGGGCTGAAACAGAGATCCTGAAACAGAGGGCGAGAAACAGAGGGGCTGAAAGAGAGGGGCTGAATCAGAGGGGCGGAAACAGAGGGGCTGTATCAGAGGGGCTGAAACAGAGGGCGAGAAACAGAGGGGCTGAAACAGAGGGCGAGAAACAGAGGGGCTGAAACAGAGGGGCTGAAACAGAGGGCGAGAAACAGAGGGGCTGAAACAGAGGGCGAGAAACAGAGGGGCTGAAACAGAGGGGCTGAAACAGAGGGGCTGTATCAGAGGGGCTGAAACAGAGGGCGAGAAACAGAGGGGCTGAAACAGAGGGCGAGAAACAGAGGGGCTGAATCAGAGGGCGAGAAACAGAGGGGCTGAAACAGAGGGGCTGAAACAGAGGGGCTGAAACAGTGGGTGAGAAACAGAGTGGCTGCAACAGACGGCGAGAAACAGAGGGGCTGAAACAGAGGGCGAGAAACAGAGGGGCTGAAACAGAGGGGCTGAAACAGAGGGGCTGAAACAGAGGGGCTGAAACAGAGGGCGAGAAACTGAGCGGCTGAAACAGAGGGCGAGAAACAGAGGGGCTGAAACAGAGGGCGAGAAACAGAGGGGCTGAAACAGAGGGGCTGAAACAGAGGGGCTGAAACAGAGGGGCTGAAACAGAGGGCGTGAAACAGAGGGGCTGAATCAGAGGGCGAGAAACAGAGGGGCTCAAACAGAGGGCGAGAAACAGAGGGGCTGAAACAGAGGGGCTGAAACAGAGGGGCTGAAACAGAGGGGCTGAAACAGAGGGCGAGAAACAGAGGGGCTGTATCAGAGGGGCTGAATCAGAGGGGCTGAAACAGAGGGGCTGAAACAGAGGGCGAGAAACAAAGGGGCTGAAACAGCGGGCGAGAAACAGATGGCGAGAAACAGAGGGGCTGAAACAGAGGGGCTGAAACAGACGGGCTGAAACAGAGAGCCTGAAACAGAGGGCGAGAAACGGAGGGGCTGAAACAGAGGGCGAACAACAGAGGGGCTGAAACAGAGGGCGAGAAACACAGGGGCTGAAACAGAGGGTGAGAAACTGAGGGCGAGAAACAGAGGGACTGAAACAGAGGGGTTGAAACAGAGGGGCTGAATCAGAGGGGCTGAAACAGAGGTGCTGAATCAGAGGGGCTGAAACAGAGGGCGAGAAACAGAGGGGCTGAAACTGAGGGCGAAAAACAGAGGGGCTGAAACAGAGGGCGAGAAACAGAGGGGCTGAAACAGAGAGCGCGAAACAGAGGGGCTGAAACAGAGGGGCTGAAACAGAGGGGCTGAAACAGAGGGGCTAAATCAGTGGGGCTGAAACAGAGGGCGAGAAACAGAGGGGCTGAAATAGAGGGCGAGAAACAGAGGGGCTGAAACAGAGGGGCTGAAACAGAGGGGCTGAAACAGAGGGCGAGAAACAGAGGGGCTGAAACAGAGGGCGAGTAACAGAGGGGCTGAAACAGAGGGCGATAAACAGAGGGACAGAAACAAAGGGGCTGAAAGAGAAGGGCTGAAACAGAGGGACTGAAACAGAGGGCGAGAAACAGTGGGGCTGAACCATAGGGGCTGAATCAGAGCGGCTGAAACAGAGGGGCTGAAACAGAGGGCGAGAAACAGAGGGGCTGAAACAGAGGGCGAGAAACAGAGGGGCTGAAACAGAGGGGAAGAAATGGAGGGGCTGAAACTGAGGGCGAGAAACAGAGGGCGAGAAACAGAGGGGCTGAAACAGAGGGGCTGAAACAGAGGGCGAGAAACAGAGAGGCTGAAACAGAGGGCGAGAAACAGAGGGGCTGAAACAGAGGGCGAGAAACAGAGGGGCGGAATCAGAGGGGCTGAAACAGAGGGGCTGAAACAGAGGAGCTGAAACAGAGGGCGAGAAGCAGAGGGGCGGAATCAGAGGGGCTGAAACAGAGGGGCTGAAACAGAGGGCGAGAAAAGAGGGGCTGAAACAGAGGGGCTGAAACAGAGGGCGAGAAACAGAGGGGCTGAAACAGGGGGGCTGAAACAGAGGGGCTGAAACAGAGGGGCTGAAACAGAGGGCGAGAAACAGAGGGGCTGAAACAGAGAGCGCGAAACAGAGGGGCTGAAACAGTGAGCGAGAAACAGAGGGGCTGAATCAGAGGGGCTGAATCAGTGGGGCTGAAACAGACGGGCTGAAACAGAGGGCGAGAAACAGAGGGGCTGAAACAGAGGGCGAGAAACAGAGGGGCTGAAACAGAGGGCGAGAAACAGAGGGGCTGAAACAGAGGGGCTGAAACAGAGGGGCTGAAACCGAGGGCGAGAAACAGAGGGGCTGAAACAGACGGCAAGAAACAGAGGGGCTGAAACAGAGGGGCTGAAACAGAGGGGCTGAAACATAGGGGCTGAAAGAGAAGGGCTGAAACAGTGGGACTGAAACAGAGGGCGAGAAACAGTGGGGCTGAACCAGAGTGGCTGAATCAGAGCGGCTGAAACAGTGGGGCTGAAACAGAGGGCGAGAAACAGAGGGGCTGAAACAGAGGGCGAGAAACAGTGGGGCTGAAACAGAGGGGAAGAAATGGAGGGGCTGAAACAGAGGGCGAGAAACAGAGGGCGAGAAACAGAGGGGCTGAAACAGAGGGGCTGAAACAGAGGGCGAGAAACAGAGAGGCTGAAACAGAGGGCGAGAAACAGAGGGGCTGAAACAGAGGGCGAGAAACAGAGGGGCGGAATCAGAGGGGCTGAAACAGAGGGGCTGAAACAGAGGGGCTGAAACAGAGGGCGAGAAGCAGAGGGGCTGAATCAGAGGGGCTGAAACAGAGGGGCTGAAACAGAGGGCGAGAAAAGAGGGGCTGAAACAGAAGGGCTGAAACAGAGGGCGAGAAACAGAGGGGCTGAAACAGAGGGGCTGAAACAGAGGGGCTGAAACAGAGGGCGAGAAAACGAGGGGCTGAAACAGAGAGCGCGAAACAGAGGGGCTGAAACAGTGGGCGAGAAACAGAGGGGCTGAATCAGAGGGGCTGAATCAGAGGGGCTGAAACAGAGGGGCTGAAACAGAGGGCGAGAAACAGAGGGGCTGAAACAGAGGGCGAGAAACAGAGGGGCTGAAACAGAGGGCGAGAAACAGAGGGGCTGAAACAGAGGGGCTGAAACAGAGGGGCTGAAACCGAGGGCGAGAAACAGAGGGGCTGAAACAGACGGCAAGAAACAGAGGGGCTGAAACAGAGGGGCTGAAACAGAGGGGCTGAAACAGAGGGGCTGAAACAGAGGGCGAGAAACAGAGGGGCTGAAACAGAGAGCGCGAAACAGAGGGGCTGGAACAGTGGGCGAGAAACAGAGGGGCTGAATCAGAGGGGCTGAATCAGAGGGGCTGAAACAGAGGTGCTGAAACAGAGGGCGAGAAACAGAGGGGCTGAAACAGAGGGCGAGAAACAGAGGGGCTGAAACAGAGGGGCTGAAACAGAGGGGCTGAAACCGAGGGCGAGAAACAGAGGGGCTGAAACAGAGGGCGAGAAACAGAGGTGCTGAATCAGAGAGGCTGAAACATAGGGCGAGAAACAGAGGAGCTGAAACAGAGGGCAAGAAACAGAGGGGCTGAAACACGGGGCGTGAAACAGAGGGGCTGAAACAGAGGGTCGGGAAACAGAGGGGCTGAATCAGAGGGGCTGAATCAGAGGGGCTGAAACAGAGGGTGAGAAACAGTGGGGCTGAAACAGAGGGGCTGAAACAGAGGGGCTGAAACAGAGGGCGAGAAACAGAGGGGCGGAATCAGAGGGGCTGAAACAGAGGGGCTGAATCAGAGGGGCTGAAACAGAGCGGCTGAATCAGAGGGGCTGAAGCAGAGGGCGAGAAACAGAGGGGCTGAAACAGAGGGCGGGAAACAGAGGGGCTGATACAGAGGGGCTGAAACAGACGGCGAGAAACAGAGGGGCTGAAACAGAAGGCGAGAAACAGAGGGGCTGAAACAGAGGGGCTGAATCAGAGGGGCTGAGACCGAGAGCGAGAAACAGAGAGGCTGAAACAGAGGGCGAGAAACAGAGGGGCTGAATCATAGGGGCTGAAACAGAGGGCGAGAATTAGTGGGGCTGAAACAGAGGGCGAGAAAGAGAGGGGCTGAAACAGAGGGGCTGAAACAGAGGGGCTGAATCAGAGGGGCTGATTCAGAGGGGCTGAAACAGTGGGGCTGATTCCGAGGGGCTGAAACAGAGGGGCTGAATCAGAGGGGCTGAAACACAGAGCGAGAAATAGAGTGGCTGAAACAAAGGGTGAGAAACAGAGGGGCAGAAACAGAGGGCGAGAAACAGAGGGGCTGAATCAGTGGGGCTGAAACATAGAGCGCGAAACAGTGGGGCTGAAACAGAGGGCGAGAAACAGAGGGGCTGAAACAGAGGGGCTGAAACAGAGGGGCTAAATCAGAGGGGCTGAAACAGAGGGTGAGAAACAGAGCGGCTGAAACAGAGAGCGAGAAACAGAGGGGCTTAAACAGAGGGGCTGAAACAGAGGAGCTGAAACAGAGGGCGAGAAACAGAGGGGCTGAAACAGAGGGCGAGAAACAGAGGGGCTGAAACAGAGGGGCTGAAACCGAGGGCGAGAAACAGAGCGGCTGAAACAGAGGGCGAGAAACAGAGGGGCTTAAACAGAGGGGCTGAAACAGAGGAGCTGAAACTGAGGGCGAGAAACAGAGGGGCTGAAACAGAGGGCGAGAAACAGAGGTGCTGAAACAGAGGGGCTGAAACAGAGGGCGAGAAACAGAGGGGCTGAAACAGAGTGCGAGAAACAGAGTGGCTGAAACAGAGGGGCTGAAACAGAGGGGCTGAAACAGAGGGGCTGAAACCGAGGGCGAGAAACAGAGGGGCTGAAACAGAGGGGCTGAATCAGAGGGGCTGAAACAGAGGGGCTGAAACAGAGGGCTAGAAACAGAGGGGCTGAAACAGAGTGCGAGAAACAGAGGGGCTGAAACAGAGGGCGAGAAACAGAGGGGCTGAAACAGAGGGGCTGAAACAGAGGCCGAGAAACAGAGGGGCTGAAACAGAGGGCGAGAAACAGAGGGGCTGAAACAGAGGGGCTGAAACAGAGGGGCTGAAACAGAGGGCGTGAAAAAGAGGGGCTGAAACAGAGGGTTGAAACAGAGCGCGAGAAACAGAGGGGCTGAAACTGCGGGCGAGAAACAGAGGGCGAGAAACAGAGGGGCTGAAACAGAGGAGCTGAAACAGACGGGCTGAAACAGAGAGCCTGAAACAGAGGGCGAGAAACAGAGGGGCTGAAAGAGAGGGGCTGAATCAGAGGGCGAGAAACAGAGGGGCTGAAACAGAGGGCGAGAAACAGAGGGGCTGAAACAGAGGGGCTGAAACAGAGGGGCTGTATCAGAGGGGCTGAAACAGAGGGCGAGAAATAGAGGGGCTGAAACAGAGGGCGAGAAACAGAGGGGCTGAAACAGAGGGCGAGAAACCGAGGGGCTGAAACAGATGGTCTGAAACAGAGGGGCTGAAACAGAGGGCTGAATCAGAGGGGCTGATTCAGAGGGGGTGAAACAGAGGGGCTGAATCAGCGGGGCTGAAACAGAGGGCGAGAAACAGAGGGGCCGAAACAGAGGGCGAGAAACAGAGGGGCAGAAACAGAGGGCGGGAAACAGAGGGGCTGAAACAGAGGGGCTGAAACAGAGGGCGAGAAACAGAGGGGCTGAAACCGAGGGCGAGAAACAGAGGGGCTGAAACAGAGGGGCTGAAACAGAGGGGCTGAAACACTGGGCGAGAAACAGAGTGGCTGCAACAGACAGCGAGAAACAGAGGGGCTGAAACAGAGGGCGAGAAACAGAGGGGCTGAAACAGAGGCGCTGAAACAGAGGGGCTGAAACAGAGGGGCTGAAATAGAGGGCGAGAAACTGAGCGGCTGAAACAGAGGGCGAGAAACAGAGGGGCTGAAACAGAGGGCGAGAAACAGAGGGGCTGAAACAGAGGGGCTGAAACAGAGGGGCTGAAACAGAGGGGCTGAAACAGAGGGCGTGAAACAGAGGGGCTGAAACAGAGGGCGAGAAACAGAGGGGCTGAAACAGAAGGCGAGAAACAGAGGGGCTGAAACAGAGGGGCTGAAACAGAGGGGCTGAAACAGAGGGCGAGAAACAGAGGGGCTGTATCAGAGGGGCTGAATCAGAGGGGCTGAAACAGAGGGGCTGAAACAGAGGGCGAGAAACAAAGGGGCTGAAACAGCGGGCGAGAAACAGATGGCGAGAAACAGAGGGGCTGAAACAGAGGGGCTGAAACAGACGGGCTGAAACACAGAGCCTGAAACAGAGGGCGAGAAACGGAGGGGCTGAAACAGAGGGCGAACAACAGAGGGGCTGAAACAGAGGGCGAGAAACACAGGGACTGAAACAGAGGGTGAGAAACTGAGGGCGAGAAACAGAGGGACTGAAATAGAGGGGCTGAAACAGAGGGGCTGAATCAGAGGGGCTGAAACAGAGGTGCTGAATCAGAGGGGCTGAAACAGAGGGCGAGAAACAGAGGGGCTGAAACTGAGGGCGAAAAACAAAGGGGCTGAAACAGAGGGCGAGAAACAGAGGGGCTGAAACAGAGAGCGCGAAACAGAGGGGCTGAAACAGAGGGGCTGAAACAGAGGGGCTGAAACAGAGGGGCTAAATCAGAGGGGCTGAAACAGAGGGCGAGAAACAGAGGGGCTGAAATAGAGGGCGAGAAACAGAAGGGCTGAAACAGAGGGGCTGAAACAGAGGGGCTGAAACAGAGGGCGAGAAACAGAGGGGCTGAAACAGAGGGCGAGTAACAGAGGGGCTGAAACAGAGGAGCTGAAACAGACGGGCTGAAACAGAGAGCCTGAATCAGAGGGGCGGAAACAGAGGGGCTGTATCAGAGGGGCTGAAACAGAGGGCGAGAAACAGAGGGGCTGAAACAGAGGGCGAGAAACAGAGGGGCTGAAACAGAGGGGCTGAAACAGAGGGCGAGAAACAGAGGGGCTGAAACAGAGGGCGAGAAACAGAGGGGCTGAAACAGAGTGGCTGAAACAGAGGGGCTGTATCAGAGGGGCTGAAACAGAGGGCGAGAAACAGAGGGGCTGAAACAGAGGGCGAGAAACAGAGGGGCTGAATCAGAGGGGCTGAAACAGAGGGCGAGAAACAGAGGGGCTGAAACAGAGGGCGAGAAACAGAGGGGCTGAATCAGAGGGGCTGAAACAGAGGGCGAGAAACAGAGGGGCTGATACAGAGGGCGAGAAACCGAGGGGCTGAAACAGAGGGGCTGAAATAGAGGGCGAGAAACAGAGGGGCTGAATCAGAGGGGCTGAAACAGAGGGCGAGAAACAAAGGGGCTGAAACAGAGGGCAAGAAACAGAGGGGCTGAAACACGGGGCGTGAAACAGAGGGGCTGAAACAGAGGGGCGGGAAACAGAGGGGCTGAATCAGAGGGGCTGAAACAGAGGGGCTGAATCAGTGGGGCTGAATCAGAGGGGCTGAATCAGAGGGGCTGAAACAGAGGGCGAGAAACAGAGGGGCTGAAACAGAGGGTGGGAAACAGAGGGGCTGAATCAGAGGGGCTGAAACAGAGGGCGAGAAACAGAGGGGCTGAAACAGAGGGCGAGAAACAGAGGGGCTGAAACAGAGGGGCTGAAACAGAGGGCGAGAAACAGAGGGGCTGAAACAGAGGGCGAGAAACAGAGGGGCTGAAACAGAGTGGCTGAAACAGAGGGGCTGTATCAGAGGGGCTGAAACAGAGGGCGAGAAACAGAGGGGCTGAAACAGAGGGCGAGAAACAGAGGGGCTGAATCAGAGGGGCTGAAACAGAGGGCGAGAAACAGAGGGGCTGAAACAGAGGGCGAGAAACAGAGGGGCTGAATCAGAGGGGCTGAAACAGAGGGCGAGAAACAGAGGGGCTGATACAGAGGGCGAGAAACCGAGGGGCTGAAACAGAGGGGCTGAAATAGAGGGCGAGAAACAGAGGTGCTGAATCAGAGGGGCTGAAACAGAGGGCGAGAAACAGAGGGGCTGATACAGAGGGCGAGAAACCGAGGCGCTGAAACAGAGGGGCTGAAATAGAGGGCGAGAAACAGAGGGGCTGAAACAGAGGGCGAGAAACAGAGGGACTGAAACAGAGGGGCTGAAACAGAGGCGCTGAAACAGAGGGCGAGAAACAAAGGGGCTGAAACAGAGGTCAAGAAACAGAGGGGCTGAAACACGGGGCGTGAAACAGAGGGGCTGAAACAGAGGGGCGGGAAACAGAGGGGCTGAATCAGAGGGGCTGAATCAGAGGGGCTGAAACAGAGGGTGAGAAAAAGAGGGGCTGAAACAGAGGGGCTGAAACAGAGGGGCTGAAACAGATGGCGAGAAACAGAGGGGCTGAATCAGAGGGGCTGAAACAGAGGGGCTGAATCAGTGGGGCTGAATCAGAGGGGCTGAATCAGAGGGGCTGAAACAGAGGGCGAGAAACAGAGGGGCTGAAACAGAGGGTGGGAAACAGAGGGGCTGATACAGAGGGGCTGAAACAAAGGGCGAGAAACAGGGGGGCTGACACAGAGGGGCTAAAATAGAGGGTCTGAAACAGAGGGGCTGAAACAGAGGGCGAGAAACAGAGGGGCTGAATCAGAGGGGCTGAATCAGAGGGGCTGAATCAGAGGGGCTGAAACAAAGGATGAGAAACAGGGGCTGAAACAGATGGGCTGAAACAGAGGGACTGAAACAGAGGGCGAGAAACAGAGGGGCTGAATCAGAGGGGCTGAATCAGAGGGGCTGAATCAGAGGGGCTGAAACAGAGGGGCTGAAACAGAGGGGCTGAAACAGAGGGCGAGAAACAGAGGGGCTGAAACAGAGGGCGAGAAACAGAGGGGCTGAAACAGAGGGCGAGAAACCGAGGGGCTGAAACAGATGGTCTGAAACAGAGGGGCTGAAACAGAGGGCTGAATCAGAGGGGCTGATTCAGAGGGGGTGAAACAGAGGGGCTGAATCAGCGGGGCTGAAACAGAGGGCGAGAAACAGAGGGGCCGAAACAGAGGGCGAGAAACAGAGGGGCAGAAACAGAGGGCGGGAAACAGAGGGGCTGAAACAGAGGGGCTGAAACAGAGGGCGAGAAACAGAGGGGCTGAAACCGAGGGCGAGAAACAGAGGGGCTGAAACACAGGGGCTGAAACAGAGGGGCTGAAACAGTGGGCGAGAAACAGAGTGGCTGCAACAGACGGCGAGAAACAGAGGGGCTGAAACAGAGGGCGAGAAACAGAGGGGCTGAAACAGAGGCGCTGAAACAGAGGGGCTGAAACAGAGGGGCTGAAACAGAGGGCGAGAAACTGAGCGGCTGAAACAAAGGGCGAGAAACAGAGGGGCTGAAACAGAGGGGCTGAAACAGAGGGGCTGAAACAGAGGGGCTGAAACAGAGGGCGTGAAACAGAGGGGCTGAAACAGAGGGCGAGAAACAGAGGGGCTCAAACAGAGGGCGAGAAACAGAGGGGCTGAAACAGAGGGGCTGAAACAGAGGGCGAGAAACCGAGGGGCTGAAACAGAGGGGCTGAAATAGAGGGCGAGAAACAGAGGAGCTGAAACAGAGCGCGAGAAACAGAGGGACTGAAACAGAGGGGCTGAAACAGAGGCGCTTAAACAGAGGGCGAGAAACAAAGGGGCTGAAACAGAGGGCAAGAAACAGAGGGGCTGAAACACGGGGCGTGAAACAGAGGGGCTGAAACAGAGGGGCGGGAAACAGAGGGGCTGAATCAGAGGGGCTGAATCAGAGGGGCTGAAACAGAGGGTGAGAAAAAGAGGGGCTGAAACAGAGGGGCTGAAACAGAGGGGCTGAAACAGATGGCGAGAAACAGAGGGGCTGAATCAGAGGGGCTGAAACAGAGGGGCTGAATCAGTGGGGCTGAAACAGAGGGGCTGAATCAGAGGGGCTGAAACAGAGGGCGAGAAACAGAGGGGCTGAAACAGAGGGTGGGAAACAGAGGGGCTGATACAGAGGGGCTGAAACAGAGGGCGAGAAACAGGGGGGCTGACACAGAGGGGCTAAAATAGAGGGTCTGAAACAGAGGGGCTGAAACAGAGGGCGAGAAACAGAGGGGCTGAATCAGAGGGACTGAATCAGAGGGGCTGAATCAGAGGGGCTGAAACAAAGGATGAGAAACAGAGGGGCTGAAACAGATGGGCTGAAACAGAGGGACTGAAACAGAGGGCGAGAAACAGAGGGGCTGAATCAGAGGGGCTGAATCAGAGGGGCTGAATCAGAGGGGCTGAAACAGAGGGGCTGAAACAGAGGGGCTGAAACATAGGGTGAGAAACAGAGGGGCTGAAACAGAGGGCGAGAAACAGAGGGGCTGAAACAGAGGGCGAGAAACCGAGGGGCTGAAACAGATGGTCTGAAACAGAGGGGCTGAAACAGAGGGCTGAATCAGAGGGGCTGATTCAGAGGGGGTGAAACAGAGGGGCTGAATCAGCGGGGCTGAAACAGAGGGCGAGAAACAGAGGGGCCGAAACAGAGGGCGAGAAACAGAGGGGCTGAAACAGAGGGCGAGAAACAGAGGGGCTGAAACAGAGGGGCTGAAACAGAGGGCGAGAAACAGAGGGGCTGAAACCGAGGGCGAGAAACAGAGGGGCTGAAACAGAGGGGCTGAAACAGAGGGGCTGAAACAGTGGGCGAGAAACAGAGTGGCTGCAACAGACGGCGAGAAACAGAGGGGCTGAAACAGAGGGCGAGAAACAGAGGGGCTGAAACAGAGGCGCTGAAACAGAGGGGCTGAAACAGAGGGGCTGAAACAGAGGGCGAGAAACTGAGCGGCTGAAACAGAGGGCGAGAAACAGAGGGGCTGAAACAGAGGGCGAGAAACAGAGGGGCTGAAACAGAGGGGCTGAAACAGAGGGGCTGAAACAGAGGGGCTGAAACAGAGGGCGTGAAACAGAGGGGCTGAAACAGAGGGCGAGAAACAGAGGGGCTCAAACAGAGGGCGAGAAACAGAGGGGCTGAAACAGAGGGGCTGAAACAGAGGGGCTGAAACAGAGGGCGAGAAACAGAGGGGCTGTATCAGAGGGCGAGAAACAGAGGGGCTGATACAGAGGGCGAGAAACCGAGGGGCTGAAAGAGAGGGGCTGAAATAGAGGGCGAGAAACAGAGGGGCTGAATCAGAGGGGCTGAAACAGAGGGCGAGAAACAAAGGGGCTGAAACAGAGGGCAAGAAACAGAGGGGCTGAAACACGGGGCGTGAAACAGAGGGGCTGAAACAGAGGGGCGGGAAACAGAGGGGCTGAATCAGAGGGGCTGAAACAGAGGGGCTGAATCAGTGGGGCTGAATCAGAGGGGCTGAATCAGAGGGGCTGAAACAGAGGGCGAGAAACAGAGGGGCTGAAACAGAGGGTGGGAAACAGAGGGGCTGAATCAGAGGGGCTGAAACAGAGGGCGAGAAACAGAGGGGCTGAAACAGAGGGCGAGAAACAGAGGGGCTGAAACAGAGGGCGAGAAACAGAGGGGCAGAAACAGAGGGCGGGAAACAGAGGGGCTGAAACAGAGGGGCTGAAACAGAGGGCGAGAAACAGAGGGGCTGAAACCGAGGGCGAGAAACAGAGGGGCTGAAACACAGGGGCTGAAACAGAGGGGCTGAAACAGTGGGCGAGAAACAGAGTGGCTGCAACAGACGGCGAGAAACAGAGGGGCTGAAACAGAGGGCGAGAAACAGAGGGGCTGAAACAGAGGCGCTGAAACAGAGGGGCTGAAACAGAGGGGCTGAAACAGAGGGCGAGAAACTGAGCGGCTGAAACAAAGGGCGAGAAACAGAGGGGCTGAAACAGAGGGGCTGAAACAGAGGGGCTGAAACAGAGGGGCTGAAACAGAGGGCGTGAAACAGAGGGGCTGAAACAGAGGGCGAGAAACAGAGGGGCTCAAACAGAGGGCGAGAAACAGAGGGGCTGAAACAGAGGGGCTGAAACAGAGGGCGAGAAACCGAGGGGCTGAAACAGAGGGGCTGAAATAGAGGGCGAGAAACAGAGGAGCTGAAACAGAGCGCGAGAAACAGAGGGACTGAAACAGAGGGGCTGAAACAGAGGCGCTTAAACAGAGGGCGAGAAACAAAGGGGCTGAAACAGAGGGCAAGAAACAGAGGGGCTGAAACACGGGGCGTGAAACAGAGGGGCTGAAACAGAGGGGCGGGAAACAGAGGGGCTGAATCAGAGGGGCTGAATCAGAGGGGCTGAAACAGAGGGTGAGAAAAAGAGGGGCTGAAACAGAGGGGCTGAAACAGAGGGGCTGAAACAGATGGCGAGAAACAGAGGGGCTGAATCAGAGGGGCTGAAACAGAGGGGCTGAATCAGTGGGGCTGAAACAGAGGGGCTGAATCAGAGGGGCTGAAACAGAGGGCGAGAAACAGAGGGGCTGAAACAGAGGGTGGGAAACAGAGGGGCTGATACAGAGGGGCTGAAACAGAGGGCGAGAAACAGGGGGGCTGACACAGAGGGGCTAAAATAGAGGGTCTGAAACAGAGGTGCTGAAACAGAGGGCGAGAAACAGAGGGGCTGAATCAGAGGGACTGAATCAGAGGGGCTGAATCAGAGGGGCTGAAACAAAGGATGAGAAACAGAGGGGCTGAAACAGATGGGCTGAAACAGAGGGACTGAAACAGAGGGCGAGAAACAGAGGGGCTGAATCAGAGGGGCTGAATCAGAGGGGCTGAATCAGAGGGGCTGAAACAGAGGGGCTGAAACAGAGGGGCTGAAACATAGGGTGAGAAACAGAGGGGCTGAAACAGAGGGCGAGAAACAGAGGGGCTGAAACAGAGGGCGAGAAACCGAGGGGCTGAAACAGATGGTCTGAAACAGAGGGGCTGAAACAGAGGGCTGAATCAGAGGGGCTGATTCAGAGGGGGTGAAACAGAGGGGCTGAATCAGCGGGGCTGAAACAGAGGGCGAGAAACAGAGGGGCCGAAACAGAGGGCGAGAAACAGAGGGGCTGAAACAGAGGGCGAGAAACAGAGGGGCTGAAACAGAGGGGCTGAAACAGAGGGCGAGAAACAGAGGGGCTGAAACCGAGGGCGAGAAACAGAGGGGCTGAAACAGAGGGGCTGAAACAGAGGGGCTGAAACAGTGGGCGAGAAACAGAGTGGCTGCAACAGACGGCGAGAAACAGAGGGGCTGAAACAGAGGGCGAGAAACAGAGGGGCTGAAACAGAGGCGCTGAAACAGAGGGGCTGAAACAGAGGGGCTGAAACAGAGGGCGAGAAACTGAGCGGCTGAAACAGAGGGCGAGAAACAGAGGGGCTGAAACAGAGGGCGAGAAACAGAGGGGCTGAAACAGAGGGGCTGAAACAGAGGGGCTGAAACAGAGGGGCTGAAACAGAGGGCGTGAAACAGAGGGGCTGAAACAGAGGGCGAGAAACAGAGGGGCTCAAACAGAGGGCGAGAAACAGAGGGGCTGAAACAGAGGGGCTGAAACAGAGGGGCTGAAACAGAGGGCGAGAAACAGAGGGGCTGTATCAGAGGGCGAGAAACAGAGGGGCTGATACAGAGGGCGAGAAACCGAGGGGCTGAAACAGAGGGGCTGAAATAGAGGGCGAGAAACAGAGGGGCTGAATCAGAGGGGCTGAAACAGAGGGCGAGAAACAAAGGGGCTGAAACAGAGGGCAAGAAACAGAGGGGCTGAAACACGGGGCGTGAAACAGAGGGGCTGAAACAGAGGGGCGGGAAACAGAGGGGCTGAATCAGAGGGGCTGAAACAGAGGGGCTGAATCAGTGGGGCTGAATCAGAGGGGCTGAATCAGAGGGGCTGAAACAGAGGGCGAGAAACAGAGGGGCTGAAACAGAGGGTGGGAAACAGAGGGGCTGAATCAGAGGGGCTGAAACAGAGGGCGAGAAACAGAGGGGCTGAAACAGAGGGCGAGAAACAGAGGGGCTGAAACAGAGGGCGAGAAACAGAGGGGCAGAAACAGAGGGCGGGAAACAGAGGGGCTGAAACAGAGGGGCTGAAACAGAGGGCGAGAAACAGAGGGGCTGAAACCGAGGGCGAGAAACAGAGGGGCTGAAACACAGGGGCTGAAACAGAGGGGCTGAAACAGTGGGCGAGAAACAGAGTGGCTGCAACAGACGGCGAGAAACAGAGGGGCTGAAACAGAGGGCGAGAAACAGAGGGGCTGAATCAGAGGGGCTGAAACAGAGGGGCTGAAACAGCGGGCGAGAAAAGAGGGGCTGAAACAGAGGGGCTGAAACAGAGGGCGAGAAACAGAGGGGCTGAAACAGAGGGGCTGAAATAGAGGGGCTGAAACAGAGGGGCTGAAACAGAGGGCGAGAAACAGAGGGGCTGACACAGAGAGCGCGAAACAGAGGGGCTGAAACAGTGGGCGAGAAACAGAGGGGCTGAATAAGAGGGGCTGAATCAGAGGGGCTGAAACAGAGGGGCTGAAACAGAGGGCGAGAAACAGAGGGGCTGAAACAGAGGGCGAGAAACAGAGGGGCTGAAACAGAGGGCGAGAAACAGAGGGGCTGAAACAGAGGGGCTGAAACAGAGGGACTGAAACAGAGGGCGAGAAACAGAGGGGCTGAATCAGAGGGGCTGAATCAGAGGGGCTGAAACAGAGGGGCTGAAACAGAGGGGCTGAAACAGAGGGCGAGAAACAGAGGGGCTGAAACAGAGGGCGAGAAAAAGAGGGGCTGAAACAGAGGGCGAGAAACCGAGGGGCTGAAACAGATGGTCTGAAACAGAGGGGCTGAAACAGAGGGCTGAATCAGAGGGGCTGATTCAGAGGGGGTGAAACAGAGGGGCTGAATCAGCGGGGCTGAAACAGAGGGCGAGAAACAGAGGGGCCGAAACAGAGGGCGAGAAACAGAGGGGCAGAAACAGAGGGCGGGAAACAGAGGGGCTGAAACAGAGGGGCTGAAACAGAGGGCGAGAAACAGAGGGGCTGAAACCGAGGGCGAGAAACAGAGTGGCTGCAACAGACGGCGAGAAACAGAGGGGCTGAAACAGAGGGCGAGAAACAGAGGGGCTGAAACAGAGGCGCTGAAACAGAGGGGCTGAAACAGAGGGGCTGAAACAGAGGGCGAGAAACTGAGCGGCTGAAACAGAGGGCGTGAAACAGAGGGGCTGAAACAGAGGGCGAGAAACAGAGGGGCTGAAACAGAGGGGCTGAAACAGAGGGGCTGAAACAGAGGGGCTGAAACAGAGGGCGTGAAACAGAGGGGCTGAAACAGAGGGCGAGAAACAGAGGGGCTCAAACAGAGGGCGAGAAACAGAGCGGCTGAAACAGAGGGGCTGAAACAGAGGGGCTCAAACAGAGGGGCTGAAACAGAGGGCGAGAAACAGAGGGGCTGTATCAGAGGGGCTGAATCAGAGGGGCTGAAACAGAGGGGCTGAAACAGAGGGCGAGAAACAAAGGGGCTGAAACAGCGGGCGAGAAACAGATGGCGAGAAACAGAGGGGCTGAAACAGAGGGGCTGAAACAGACAGGCTGAAACAGAGAGCCTGAAACAGAGGGCGAGAAACGGAGGGGCTGAAACAGAGGGCGAACAACAGAGGGGCTGAAACAGAGGGCGAGAAACACAGGGGCTGAAACAGGGGGTGAGAAACTGAGGGCGAGAAACAGAGGGACTGAAACAGAGGGGCTGAAACAGAGGGGCTGAATCAGAGGGGCTGAAACAGAGGTGCTGAATCAGAGGGGCTGAAACAGAGGGCGAGAAACAGAGGGGCTGAAACTGAGGGCGAAAAACAGAGGGGCTGAAACAGAGGGCGAGAAACAGAGGGGCTGAAACAGAGAGCGCGAAACAGAGGGGCTGAAACAGAGGGGCTGAAACAGAGGGGCTGAAACAGAGGGGCTAAATCAGAGGGGCTGAAACAGAGGGCGAGAAACAGAGGGGCTGAAATAGAGGGCGAGAAACAGAGGGGCTGAAACAGAGGGGCTGAAACAGAGGGGCTGAAACAGAGGGCGAGAATCAGAGGGGCTGAAACAGAGGGCGAGTAACAGAGGGGCTGAAACAGAGGGCGATAAACAGAGTGACAGAAACAAAGGGGCTGAAAGAGAAGGGCTGAAACAGAGGGACTGAAACAGAGGGCGAGAAACAGAGGGGCTGAAACAGAGGGCGAGAAACAGAGGGGCTGAAACAGAGGGCGAGAAACAGAGGGGCTGAAACAGAGGGGCTGAAACAGAGGGGCTGAAACCGAGGGCGAGAAACAGAGGGGCTGAAACAGACGTCAAGAATCAGAGGGGCTGAAACAGAGGGGCTGAAACAGAGGGGCTGAAACAGAGGGGCTGAAACAGAGGGCGAGAAACAGAGGGGCTGTATCAGAGGGCGAGAAACAGAGGGGCTGATACAGAGGGCGAGAAACCGAGGGGCTGAAACAGAGGGGCTGAAATAGAGGGCGAGAAACAGAGGGGCTGAATCAGAGGGGCTGAAACAGAGGGCGAGAAACAAAGGGGCTGAAACAGAGGGCAAGAAACAGAGGGGCTGAAACAGTGGGCGAGAAACAGAGGGGCTGAATCAGAGGGGCTGAATCAGAGGGGCTGAAACAGAGGGGCTGAAACAGAGGGCGAGAAACAGAGGGGCTGAAACAGAGGGCGAGAAACAGAGGGGCTGAAACAGAGGGGCTGAAACAGAGGGGCTGAAACCGAGGGCGAGAAACAGAGGTGCTGAATCAGAGAGGCTGAAACATAGGGTGAGAAACAGAGGGGCTGAAACAGAGGGCAAGAAACAGAGGGGCTGAAACACGGGGCGTGAAACAGAGGGGCTGAAACAGAGGGGTGGGAAACAGAGGGGCTGAATCAGAGGGGCTGAATCAGAGGGGCTGAAACAGAGGGTGAGAAACAGTGGGGCTGAAACAGACGGTCTGAAACAGAGGGGCTGAAACAGAGGGCGAGAAACAGAGGGGCTGAATCAGAGGGGCTGAAACAGAGGGGCTGAATCAGAGGGGCTGAAACAGAGGGGCTGAATCAGAGGGGCTGAAACAGAGGGCGAGAAACAGAGGGGCTGAAACAGAGGGCGGGAAACAGAGGGGCTGATACAGAGGGGCTGAAAAGAACGGCGAGAAACAGAGGGGCTGAAACAGAAGGCGAGAAACAGAGGGGCTGAAACAGAGGGGCTGAATCAGAGGGGCTGAGACCGAGGGCGAGAAACAGAGGGGCTGAAACAGAGGGCGAGAAACAGAGGGGCTGAATCATAGGGGCTGAAACAGAGGGCGAGAATTAGAGGGGCTGAAACAGAGGGCGAGAAAGAGAGGGGCTGAAACAGAGGGGCTGCAACAGAGGGGCTGAATCAGAGGGGCTGATTCAGAGGGGCTGAAACAGAGGGGCTGATTCCGAGGGGCTGAAACAGAGGGGCTGAATCAGAGGGGCTGAAACACAGAGCGAGAAATAGAGGGGCTGAAACAAAGGGTGAGAAACAGAGGGGCAGAAACAGAGGGCGAGAAACAGAGGGGCTGAAACAGAGGGGCTGAAAGAGAGAGCGCGAAACAGTGGGGCTGAAACAGAGGGCGAGAAACAGAGGGGCTGAAACAGAGGGGCTGAAACAGAGGGGCTAAATCAGAGGGGCTGAAACAGAGGGTGAGAAACAGAGCGGCTGAAACAGAGGACGAGAAACAGAGGGGCTTAAACAGAGGGGCTGAAACAGAGGAGCTGAAACAGAGGGCGAGAAACAGAAGGGCTGAAACAGAGGGCGAGAAACAGAGGGGCTGAAACAGAGGGGCTGAAACAGAGGGGCTGAAACCGAGGGCGAGAAACAGAGCGGCTGAAACAGAGGGCGCGAAACAGAGGGGCTTAAACAGAGGGGCTGAAACAGAGGAGCTGAAACAGAGGGCGAGAAACAGAGGGGCTGAAACAGAGGGCGAGAAACAGAGGTGCTGAAACAGAGGGGCTGAAACAGAGGGCGAGAAACAGAGGGGCTGAAACAGAGTGCGAGAAACAGAGGGGCTGAAACAGAGGGGCTGAAACAGAGGGGCTGAAACAGAGGGGCTGAAACCGAGGGCGAGAAACAGAGGGGCTGAAACAGAGGGGCTGAATCAGAGGGGCTGAAACAGAGGGGCTGAAACAGAGGGCTAGAAACAGAGGGGCTGAAACAGAGTGCGAGAAACAGAGGGGCTGAAACAGAGGTGCTGAAACAGAGGGGCTGAATCAGAGGGGCGGAAACAGAGGGGCTGTATCAGAGGGGCTGAAACAGAGGGCGAGAAACAGAGGGGCTGAAACAGAGGGCGAGAAACAGAGGGGCTGAAACAGAGGGGCTGAAACAGAGGGCGAGAAACAGAGGGGCTGAAACAGAGGGCGAGAAACAGAGTGGCTGAAACAGAGGGGCTGAAACAGAGGGGCTGTATCAGAGGGGCTGAAACAGAGGGCGAGAAACAGAGGGGCTGAAACAGAGGGCGAGAAACAGAGGGGCTGAATCAGAAGGGCTGAAACAGAGGGCGAGAAACAGAGGGGCTGAAACAGAGGGCGAGAAACAGAGGGGCTGAAACAGAGGGCGAGAAACCGAGGGGCTGAAACAGAGGGGCTGAAATAGAGGGCGAGAAACAGAGGGGCTGAAACAGAGGGGCTGAAACAGAGTGGCTGAAACAGAGGGCGAGAAACAGGGGGGCTGACACAGAGGGGCTAAAATAGAGGGTCTGAAACAGAGGGGCTGAAACAGAGGGCGAGAAACAGAGGGGCTGAATCAGAGGGACTGAATCAGAGGGGCTGAATCAGAGGGGCTGAAACAAAGGATGAGAAACAGAGGGGCTGAAACAGATGGGCTGAAACAGAGGGACTGAAACAGAGGGCGAGAAACAGAGGGGCTGAATCAGAGGGGCTGAATCAGAGGGGCTGAATCAGAGGGGCTGAAACAGAGGGGCTGAAACAGAGGGGCTGAAACAGAGGGTGAGAAACAGAGGGGCTGAAACAGAGGGCGAGAAACAGAGGGGCTGAAACAGAGGGCGAGAAACCGAGGGGCTGAAACAGATGGTCTGAAACAGAGGGGCTGAAACAGAGGGCTGAATCAGAGGGGCTGATTCAGAGGGGGTGAAACAGAGGGGCTGAATCAGCGGGGCTGAAACAGAGGGCGAGAAACAGAGGGGCCGAAACAGAGGGCGAGAAACAGGGGCAGAAACAGAGGGCGGGAAACAGAGGGGCTGAAACAGAGGGGCTGAAACAGAGGGCGAGAAACAGAGGGGCTGAAACCGAGGGCGAGAAACAGAGGGGCTGAAACAGAGGTGCTGAAACAGAGGGGCTGAAACAGTGGGCGAGAAACAGAGTGGCTGCAACAGACGGCGAGAAACAGAGGGGCTGAAACAGAGGGCGAGAAACAGAGGGGCTGAAACAGAGGCGCTGAAACAGAGGGGCTGAAACAGAGGGGCTGAAACAGAGGGCGAGAAACTGAGCGGCTGAAACAGAGGGCGAGAAACAGAGGGGCTGAAACAGAGGGCGAGAAACAGAGGGGCTGAAACAGAGGGGCTGAAACAGAGGGGCTGAAACAGAGGGGCTGAAACAGAGGGCGTGAAACAGAGGGGCTGAAACAGAGGGCGAGAAACAGAGGGGCTCAAACAGAGGGCGAGAAACAGAGGGGCTGAAACAGAGGGGCTGAAACAGAGGGGCTGAAACAGAGGGCGAGAAACAGAGGGGCTGAAACAGAGGGGCTGAAACAGAGGGGCTGAAACAGAGGGGCTGAAACAGAGGGCGTGAAACAGAGGGGCTGAAACAGAGGGCGAGAAACAGAGGGGCTCAAACAGAGGGCGAGAAACAGAGGGGCTGAAACAGAGGGGCTGAAACAGAGGGGCTGAAACAGAGGGCGAGAAACAGAGGGGCTGTATCAGAGGGGCTGAATCAGAGGGGCTGAAACAGAGGGGCTGAAACAGAGGGCGAGAAACAAAGGGGCTGAAACAGCGGGCGAGAAACAGATGGCGAGAAACAGAGGGGCTGAAACAGAGGGGCTGAAACAGACGGGCTGAAACAGAGAGCCTGAAACAGAGGGCGAGAAACGGAGGGGCTGAAACAGAGGGCGAGAAACACAGGGGCTGAAACAGAGGGTGAGAAACTGAGGGCGAGAAACAGAGGGACTGAAACAGAGGGGCTGAAACAGAGGGGCTGAATCAGAGGGGCTGAAACAGAGGTGCTGAATCAGAGGGGCTGAAACAGAGGGCGAGAAACAGAGGGGCTGAAACTGAGGGCGAAAAACAAAGGGGCTGAAACAGAGGGCGAGAAACAGAGGGGCTGAAACAGAGAGCGCGAAACAGAGGGGCTGAAACAGAGGGGCTGAAACAGAGGGGCTGAAACAGAGGGGCTAAATCAGAGGGGCTGAAACAGAGGGCGAGAAACAGAGGGGCTGAAATAGAGGGCGAGAAACAGAGGGGCTGAAACAGAGGGGCTGAAACAGAGGGCGATAAACAGAGGGACAGAAACAAAGGGGCTGAAAGAGAAGGGCTGAAACAGAGGGACTGAAACAGAGGGCGAGAAACCGTGGGGCTGAACCAGAGGGGCGGAATCAGAGCGGGTGAAACAGAGGGGCTGAAACAGAGGGCGAGAAACAGAGGGGCTGAAACAGAGGGCGAGAAACAGAGGGGCTGAAACAGAGGGGAAGAAATGGAGGGGCTGAAACAGAGGGCGAGAAACAGAGGGCGAGAAACAGAGGGGCTGAAACAGAGGGGCTGAAACAGAGGGCGAGAAACAGAGAGGCTGAAACAGAGGGCGAGAAACAGAGGGGCTGAAACAGAGGGCGAGAAACAGAGGGGCGGAATCAGAGGGGCTGAAACAGAGGGGCTGAAACAGAGGGGCTGAAACAGAGGGCGAGAAGCAGAGGGGCTGAATCAGAGGGGCTGAAACAGAGGGGCTGAAACAGAGGGCGAGAAAAGAGGGGCTGAAACAGAGGGGCTGAAACAGAGGGCGAGAAACAGAGGGGCTGAAACAGAGGGGCTGAAATAGAGGGGCTGAAACAGAGGGGCTGAAACAGAGGGCGAGAAACAGAGGGGCTGAAACAGAGAGCGCGAAACAGAGGGGCTGAAACAGTGGGCGAGAAACAGAGGGGCTGAATCAGAGGGGCTGAATCAGAGGGGCTGAATCAGAGGGGCTGAAACAGAGGGGCTGAAACAGAGGGGCTGAAACAGAGGGTGCGAAACAGAGGGGCTGAAACAGAGGGGCTGAAACAGAGGGGCTGAAACAGAGGGTGCGAAACAGAGGGGCTGAAACAGTGGGCGAGAAACAGAGGGGCTGAATAAGAGGGGCTGAATCAGAGGGGCTGAAACAGAGGGGCTGAAACAGAGGGCGAGAAACAGAGGGGCTGAAACAGAGGGCGAGAAACAGAGGGGCTGAAACAGAGGGCGAGAAACAGATGGGCTGAAACAGAGGGGCTGAAACAGAGGGACTGAAACAGAGGGCGAGAAACAGAGGGGCTGAATCAGAGGGGCTGAATCAGAGGGGCTGAAACAGAGGGCGCGAAACAGAGGGGCTTAAACAGAGGGGCTGAAACAGAGGAGCTGAAACAGAGGGCGAGAAACAGAGGGGCTGAAACAGAGGGCGAGAAACAGAGGTGCTGAAACAGAGGGGCTGAAACAGAGGGCGAGAAACAGAGGGGCTGAAACAGAGTGCGAGAAACAGAGGGGCTGAAACAGAGGGGCTGAAACAGAGGGGCTGAAACAGAGGGGCTGAAACCGAGGGCGAGAAACAGAGGGGCTGAAACAGAGGGGCTGAATCAGAGGGGCTGAAACAGAGGGGCTGAAACAGAGGGCTAGAAACAGAGGGGCTGAAACAGAGTGCGAGAAACAGAGGGGCTGAAACAGAGGTGCTGAAACAGAGGGGCTGAATCAGAGGGGCGGAAACAGAGGGGCTGTATCAGAGGGGCTGAAACAGAGGGCGAGAAACAGAGGGGCTGAAACAGAGGGCGAGAAACAGAGGGGCTGAAACAGAGGGGCTGAAACAGAGGGCGAGAAACAGAGGGGCTGAAACAGAGGGCGAGAAACAGAGTGGCTGAAACAGAGGGGCTGTATCAGAGGGGCTGAAACAGAGGGCGAGAAACAGAGGGGCTGAAACAGAGGGCGAGAAACAGAGGGGCTGAATCAGAAGGGCTGAAACAGAGGGCGAGAAACAGAGGGGCTGAAACAGAGGGCGAGAAACAGAGGGGCTGAAACAGAGGGCGAGAAACCGAGGGGCTGAAACAGAGGGGCTGAAATAGAGGGCGAGAAACAGAGGGGCTGAAACAGAGGGGCTGAAACAGAGGGGCTGAAACAGAGGGCGAGAAACAGGGGGGCTGACACAGAGGGGCTAAAATAGAGGGTCTGAAACAGAGGGGCTGAAACAGAGGGCGAGAAACAGAGGGGCTGAATCAGAGGGACTGAATCAGAGGGGCTGAATCAGAGGGGCTGAAACAAAGGATGAGAAACAGAGGGGCTGAAACAGATGGGCTGAAACAGAGGGACTGAAACAGAGGGCGAGAAACAGAGGGGCTGAATCAGAGGGGCTGAATCAGAGGGGCTGAATCAGAGGGGCTGAAACAGAGGGGCTGAAACAGAGGGGCTGAAACAGAGGGGCTGAAACAGAGGGTGAGAAACAGAGGGGCTGAAACAGAGGGCGAGAAACAGAGGGGCTGAAACAGAGGGCGAGAAACCGAGGGGCTGAAACAGATGGTCTGAAACAGAGGGGCTGAAACAGAGGGCTGAATCAGAGGGGCTGATTCAGAGGGGGTGAAACAGAGGGGCTGAATCAGCGGGGCTGAAACAGAGGGCGAGAAACAGAGGGGCCGAAACAGAGGGCGAGAAACAGGGGCAGAAACAGAGGGCGGGAAACAGAGGGGCTGAAACAGAGGGGCTGAAACAGAGGGCGAGAAACAGAGGGGCTGAAACCGAGGGCGAGAAACAGAGGGGCTGAAACAGAGGGGCTGAAACAGAGGGGCTGAAACAGTGGGCGAGAAACAGAGTGGCTGCAACAGACGGCGAGAAACAGAGGGGCTGAAACAGAGGGCGAGAAACAGAGGGGCTGAAACAGAGGCGCTGAAACAGAGGGGCTGAAACAGAGGGGCTGAAACAGAGGGCGAGAAACTGAGCGGCTGAAACAGAGGGCGAGAAACAGAGGGGCTGAAACAGAGGGCGAGAAACAGAGGGGCTGAAACAGAGGGGCTGAAACAGAGGGGCTGAAACAGAGGGGCTGAAACAGAGGGCGTGAAACAGAGGGGCTGAAACAGAGGGCGAGAAACAGAGGGGCTCAAACAGAGGGCGAGAAACAGAGGGGCTGAAACAGAGGGGCTGAAACAGAGGGGCTGAAACAGAGGGCGAGAAACAGAGGGGCTGTATCAGAGGGGCTGAATCAGAGGGGCTGAAACAGAGGGGCTGAAACAGAGGGCGAGAAACAAAGGGGCTGAAACAGCGGGCGAGAAACAGATGGCGAGAAACAGAGGGGCTGAAACAGAGGGGCTGAAACAGACGGGCTGAAACAGAGAGCCTGAAACAGAGGGCGAGAAACGGAGGGGCTGAAACAGAGGGCGAGAAACACAGGGGCTGAAACAGAGGGTGAGAAACTGAGGGCGAGAAACAGAGGGACTGAAACAGAGGGGCTGAAACAGAGGGGCTGAATCAGAGGGGCTGAAACAGAGGTGCTGAATCAGAGGGGCTGAAACAGAGGGCGAGAAACAGAGGGGCTGAAACTGAGGGCGAAAAACAAAGGGGCTGAAACAGAGGGCGAGAAACAGAGGGGCTGAAACAGAGAGCGCGAAACAGAGGGGCTGAAACAGAGGGGCTGAAACAGAGGGGCTGAAACAGAGGGGCTAAATCAGAGGGGCTGAAACAGAGGGCGAGAAACAGAGGGGCTGAAATAGAGGGCGAGAAACAGAGGGGCTGAAACAGAGGGGCTGAAACAGAGGGCGATAAACAGAGGGACAGAAACAAAGGGGCTGAAAGAGAAGGGCTGAAACAGAGGGACTGAAACAGAGGGCGAGAAACCGTGGGGCTGAACCAGAGGGGCGGAATCAGAGCGGGTGAAACAGAGGGGCTGAAACAGAGGGCGAGAAACAGAGGGGCTGAAACAGAGGGCGAGAAACAGAGGGGCTGAAACAGAGGGGAAGAAATGGAGGGGCTGAAACAGAGGGCGAGAAACAGAGGGCGAGAAACAGAGGGGCTGAAACAGAGGGGCTGAAACAGAGGGCGAGAAACAGAGAGGCTGAAACAGAGGGCGAGAAACAGAGGGGCTGAAACAGAGGGCGAGAAACAGAGGGGCGGAATCAGAGGGGCTGAAACAGAGGGGCTGAAACAGAGGGGCTGAAACAGAGGGCGAGAAGCAGAGGGGCTGAATCAGAGGGGCTGAAACAGAGGGGCTGAAACAGAGGGCGAGAAAAGAGGGGCTGAAACAGAGGGGCTGAAACAGAGGGCGAGAAACAGAGGGGCTGAAACAGAGGGGCTGAAATAGAGGGGCTGAAACAGAGGGGCTGAAACAGAGGGCGAGAAACAGAGGGGCTGAAACAGAGAGCGCGAAACAGAGGGGCTGAAACAGTGGGCGAGAAACAGAGGGGCTGAATCAGAGGGGCTGAATCAGAGGGGCTGAATCAGAGGGGCTGAAACAGAGGGGCTGAAACAGAGGGGCTGAAACAGAGGGTGCGAAACAGAGGGGCTGAAACAGAGGGGCTGAAACAGAGGGGCTGAAACAGAGGGTGCGAAACAGAGGGGCTGAAACAGTGGGCGAGAAACAGAGGGGCTGAATAAGAGGGGCTGAATCAGAGGGGCTGAAACAGAGGGGCTGAAACAGAGGGCGAGAAACAGAGGGGCTGAAACAGAGGGCGAGAAACAGAGGGGCTGAAACAGAGGGCGAGAAACAGATGGGCTGAAACAGAGGGGCTGAAACAGAGGGACTGAAACAGAGGGCGAGAAACAGAGGGGCTGAATCAGAGGGGCTGAATCAGAGGGGCTGAAACAGAGGGGCTGAAACAGAGGGGCTGAAACAGAGGGCGAGAAACAGAGGGGCTGAAACAGAGGGCGAGAAAAAGAGGGGCTGAAACAGAGGGCGAGAAACCGAGGGGCTGAAACAGATGGTCTGAAACAGAGGGGCTGAAACAGAGGGCTGAATCAGAGGGGCTGATTCAGAGGGGGTGAAACAGAGGGGCTGAATCAGCGGGGCTGAAACAGAGGGCGAGAAACAGAGGGGCCGAAACAGAGGGCGAGAAACAGAGGGGCAGAAACAGAGGGCGGGAAACAGAGGGGCTGAAACAGAGGGGCTGAAACAGAGGGCGAGAAACAGAGGGGCTGAAACCGAGGGCGAGAAACAGAGTGGCTGAAACAGAGGGGCTGAAACAGAGGGGCTGAAACAGTGGGCGAGAAACAGAGTGGCTGCAACAGACGGCGAGAAACAGAGGGGCTGAAACAGAGGGCGAGAAACAGAGGGGCTGAAACAGAGGCGCTGAAACAGAGGGGCTGAAACAGAGGGGCTGAAACAGAGGGCGAGAAACTGAGCGGCTGAAACAGAGGGCGAGAAACAGAGGGGCTGAAACAGAGGGCGAGAAACAGAGGGGCTGAAACAGAGGGGCTGAAACAGAGGGGCTGAAACAGAGGGGCTGAAACAGAGGGCGTGAAACAGAGGGGCTGAAACAGAGGGCGAGAAACAGAGGGGCTCAAACAGAGGGCGAGAAACAGAGCGGCTGAAACTGAGGGGCTGAAACAGAGGGGCTGAAACAGAGGGCGAGAAACAGAGGGGCTGTATCAGAGGGGCTGAATCAGAGGGGCTGAAACAGAGGGGCTGAAACAGAGGGCGAGAAACAAAGGGGCTGAAACAGCGGGCGAGAAACAGATGGCGAGAAACAGAGGGGCTGAAACAGAGGGGCTGAAACAGACGGGCTGAAACAGAGAGCCTGAAACAGAGGGCGAGATACGGAGGGGCTGAAACAGAGGGCGAACAACAGAGGGGCTGAAACAGAGGGCGAGAAACACAGGGGCTGAAACAGGGGGTGAGAAACTGAGGGCGAGAAACAGAGGGACTGAAACAGAGGGGCTGAAACAGAGGGGCTGAATCAGAGGGGCTGAAACAGAGGTGCTGAATCAGAGGGGCTGAAACAGAGGGCGAGAAACAGAGGGGCTGAAACTGAGGGCGAAAAACAGAGGGGCTGAAACAGAGGGCGAGAAACAGAGGGGCTGAAACAGAGAGCGCGAAACAGAGGGGCTGAAACAGAGGGGCTGAAACAGAGGGGCTGAAACAGAGGGGCTAAATCAGAGGGGCTGAAACAGAGGGCGAGAAACAGAGGGGCTGAAATAGAGGGCGAGAAACAGAGGGGCTGAAACAGAGGGGCTGAAACAGAGGGGCTGAAACAGAGGGCGAGAATCAGAGGGGCTGAAACAGAGGGCGAGTAACAGAGGGGCTGAAACAGAGGGCGATAAACAGAGGGACAGAAACAAAGGGGCTGAAAGAGAAGGGCTGAAACAGAGGGACTGAAACAGAGGGCGAGAAACAGAGGGGCTGAAACAGAGGGCGAGAAACAGAGGGGCTGAAACAGATGGCGAGAAACAGAGGGGCTGAAACAGAGGGGCTGAAACAGAGGGGCTGAAACCGAGGGCGAGAAACAGAGGGGCTGAAACAGACGGCAAGAAACAGAGGGGCTGAAACAGAGGGGCTGAAACAGAGGGGCTGAAACAGAGGGGCTGAAACAGAGGGCGAGAAACAGAGGGGCGGAAACAGAGAGCGCTAAAAAGAGGTGCTGAAACAGTGGGCGAGAAACAGAGGGGCTGAATCAGAGGGGCTGAATCAGAGGGGCTGAAACAGAAGGGCTGAAAAAGAGGGCGAGAAACAGAGGGGCTGAAACAGAGGGCGAGAAACAGAGGGGCTGAAACAGAGGGGCTGAAACAGAGGGGCTGAAACCGAGGGCGAGAAACAGAGGTGCTGAATCAGAGAGGCTGAAACATAGGGTGAGAAACAGAGGGGCTGAAACAGAGGGCAAGAAACAGAGGGGCTGAAACACGGGGCGTGAAACAGAGGGGCTGAAACAGAGGGGCGGGAAACAGAGGGGCTGAATCAGAGGGGCTGAATCAGAGGGGCTGAAACAGAGGGTGAGAAACAGTGGGGCTGAAACAGAGGGGCTGAAACAGAGGGGCTGAAACAGAGGGCGAGAAACAGAGGGGCTGAATCAGAGGGGCTGAAACAGAGGGGCTGAATCAGAGGGGCTGAAACAGAGTGGCTGAATCAGAGGGGCTGAAACAGAGGGCGAGAAACAGAGGGGCTGAAACAGAGGGTGGGAAACAGAGGGGCTGATACAGAGGGGCTGAAAAGAACGGCGAGAAACAGAGGGGCTGAAACAGAAGGCGAGAAACAGAGGGGCTGAAACAGAGGGGCTGAATCAGAGGGGCTGAGACCGAGGGCGAGAAACAGAGGGGCTGAAACAGAGGGCGAGAAACAGAGGGGCTGAATCATAGGGGCTGAAACAGAGGGCGAGAATTAGAGGGGCTGAAACAGAGGGCGAGAAAGAGAGGGGCTGAAACAGAGGGGCTGCAACAGAGGGGCTGAATCAGAGGGGCTGATTCAGAGGGGCTGAAACAGAGGGGCTGATTCCGAGGGGCTGAAACAGAGGGGCTGAATCAGAGGGGCTGAAACACAGAGCGAGAAATAGAGGGGCTGAAACAAAGGGTGAGAAACAGAGGGGCAGAAACAGAGGGCGAGAAACAGAGGGGCTGAAACAGAGGGGCTGAAAGAGAGAGCGCGAAACAGTGGGGCTGAAACAGAGGGCGAGAAACAGAGGGGCTGAAACAGAGGGGCTGAAACAGAGGGGCTAAATCAGAGGGGCTGAAACAGAGGGTGAGAAACAGAGCGGCTGAAACAGAGGACGAGAAACAGAGGGGCTTAAACAGAGGGGCTGAAACAGAGGAGCTGAAACAGAGGGCGAGAAACAGAAGGGCTGAAACAGAGGGCGAGAAACAGAGGGGCTGAAACAGAGGGGCTGAAACAGAGGGGCTGAAACCGAGGGCGAGAAACAGAGCGGCTGAAACAGAGGGCGCGAAACAGAGGGGCTTAAACAGAGGGGCTGAAACAGAGGAGCTGAAACAGAGGGCGAGAAACAGAGGGGCTGAAACAGAGGGCGAGAAACAGAGGTGCTGAAACAGAGGGGCTGAAACAGAGGGCGAGAAACAGAGGGGCTGAAACAGAGGGCGAGAAACAGAGGGTCTGAAACAGAGGGGCTGAAACAGAGGGGCTGAAACAGAGGGGCTGAAACCGAGGGCGAAAAACAGAGGGGCTGAAACAGAGGGGCTGAATCAGAGGGGCTGAAACAGAGGGGCTGAAACAGAGGGCTAGAAACTGAGGGGCTGAAACAGAGTGCGAGAAACAGAGGGGCTGAAACAGAGGTGCTGAAACAGAGGGGCTGAATCAGAGGGGCGGAAACAGAGGGGCTGTATCAGAGGGGCTGAAACAGAGGGCGAGAAACAGAGGGGCTGAAACAGAGGGCGAGAAACAGAGGGGCTGAAACAGAGGGGCTGAAACAGAGGGCGAGAAACAGAGGGGCTGAAACAGAGGGCGAGAAACAGAGGGGCTGAAACAGAGGGGCTGAAACAGAGGGGCTGTATCAGAGGGGCTGAAACAGAGGGCGAGAAACAGAGGGGCTGAAACAGAGGGCGAGAAACAGAGGGGCTGAATCAGAAGGGCTGAAACAGAGGGCGAGAAACAGAGGGGCTGAAACAGAGGGCGAGAAACAGAGGGGCTGAAACAGAGGGCGAGAAACCGAGGGGCTGAAACAGAGGGGCTGAAATAGAGGGCGAGAAACAGAGGGGCTGAAACAGAGGGGCTGAAACAGAGGGGCTGAAACAGAGGGCGAGAAACAGAGGGGCTGAAACAGAGGTAAAGAAACAGAGGGGCTGAAACACGGGGCGTGAAACAGAGGGGCTGAAACAGAGGGGCGGGAAACAGAGGGGCTGAATCAGAGGGGCTGAATCAGAGGGGCTGAAACAGATGGTGAGAAAAAGAGGGGCTGAAACAGAGGGGCTGAAACAGAGGGGCTGAAACAGATGGCGAGAAACAGAGGGGCTGAATCAGAGGGGCTGAAACAGAGGGGCTGAATCAGAGGGGCTGAAACAGAGGGGCTGAATCAGAGGGTCTGAAACAGAGGGCGAGAAACAGAGGGGCTGCAACAGAGGGTGGGAAACAGAGGGGCTGATACAGAGGGCGAGAATCAGGGGGGCTGACACAGAGGGGCTAAAATAGAGGGGCTGAAACAGAGGGGCTGAAACAGAGGGCGAGAAACAGAGGGGCTGAATCAGAGGGCAAGAAACAGAGGGGCTGAAACACGGGGCGTGAAACAGAGGGGCTGAAACAGAGGGGCGGGAAACAGAGGGGCTGAATCAGAGGGGCAGAATCAGAGGGGCTGAAACAGATGGTGAGAAAAAGAGGGGCTGAAACAGAGGGGCTGAAACAGATGGCGAGAAACAGAGGGGCTGAATCAGAGGGGCTGAAACAGAGGGGCTGAATCAGAGGGGCTGAAACAGAGGGCGAGAAACAGAGGGGCTGAAACAGAGGGTGGGAAACAGAGGGGCTGATACAGAGGGGCTGAAACAGAGGGCGAGAAACAGGGGGGCTGACACAGAGGGGCTAAAATAGAGGGGCTGAAACAGAGGGGCTGAAACAGAGGCCGAGAAACAGAGGGGCTGAATCAGAGGGGCTGAATCAGAGGGGCTGAATCAGAGGGGCTGAAACAAAGGATGAGAAACAGAGGGGCTGAAACAGATGGGCTGAAACAGAGGGACTGAAACAGAGGGCGAGAAACAGAGGGGCTGAATCAGAGGGGCTGAATCAGAGGGGCTGAATCAGAGGGGCTGAAACAGAGGGGCTGAAACAGAGGGGCTGAAACAGAGGGCGAGAAACAGAGGGGCTGAAACAGAGGGCGAGAAACAGAGGGGCTGAAACAGAGGGCGAGAAACCGAGGGGCTGAAACAGATGGTCTGAAACAGAGGGGCTGAAACAGAGGGCTGAATCAGAGGGGCTGATTCAGAGGGGGTGAAACAGAGGGGCTGAATCAGCGGGGCTGAAACAGAGGGCGAGAAACAGAGGGGCCGAAACAGAGGGCGAGAAACAGAGGGGCAGAAACAGAGGGCGGGAAACAGAGGGGCTGAAACAGAGGGGCTGAAACAGAGGGCGAGAAACAGAGGGGCTGAAACCGAGGGCGAGAAACAGAGGGGCTGAAACAGAGGGGCTGAAACAGAGGGGCTGAAACAGTGGGCGAGAAACAGAGTGGCTGCAACAGACGGCGAGAAACAGAGGGGCTGAAACAGAGGGCGAGAAACAGAGGGGCTGAAACATAGGCGCTGAAACAGAGGGCGAGAAACAGAGGGGCTGAAACAGAGGGCGAGAAACAGAGGGGCTGAAACAGAGGGCGAGAAACCGAGGGGCTGAAACAGAGGGGCTGAAATAGAGGGTGAGAAACAGAGGGGCTGAAACAGAGGGGCTGAAACAGAGGGGCTGAAACAGAGGGCGAGAAACAGAGGGGCTGAAACAGAGGTAAAGAAACAGAGGGGCTGAAACACGGGGCGTGAAACAGAGGGGCTGAAACAGAGGGGCGGGAAACAGAGGGGCTGAATCAGAGGGGCTGAATCAGAGGGGCTGAAACAGATGGTGAGAAAAAGAGGGGCTGAAACAGAGGGGCTGAAACAGAGGGGCTGAAACAGATGGCGAGAAACAGAGGGGCTGAATCAGAGGGGCTGAAATAGAGGGCGAGAAACAGAGGGGCTGAAACAGAGCGCGAGAAACAGAGGGACTGAAACAGAGGGGCTGAAACAGAGGCGCTGAAACTGAGGGCGAGAAACAAAGGGGCTGAAACAGAGGGCAAGAAACAGAGGGGCTGAAACACGGGGCGTGAAACAGAGGGGCTGAAACAGAGGGGCGGGAAACAGAGGGGCTGAATCAGAGGGGCTGAATCAGAGGGGCTGAAACAGAGGGTGAGAAAAAGAGGGGCTGAAACAGAGGGGCTGAAACAGAGGGGCTGAAACAGATGGCGAGAAACAGAGGGGCTGAATCAGAGGGGCTGAAACAGAGGGGCTGAATCAGTGGGGCTGAAACAGAGGGGCTGAATCAGAGGGGCTGAAACAGAGGGCGAGAAACAGAGGGGCTGAAACAGAGGGTGGGAAACAGAGGGGCTGATACAGAGGGGCTGAAACAGAGGGCGAGAAACAGGGGGGCTGAATCAGAGGGGCTGAATCAGAGGGGCTGAATCAGAGGGGCTGAAACAGAGGGGCTGAAACAGAGGGGCTGAAACAGAGGGTGCGAAACAGAGGGGCTGAAACAGAGGGCGAGAAACAGAGGGGCTGAAACAGAGGGCGAGAAACAGAGGGGCTGAATCAGAGGGGCTGAATCAGAGGGGCTGAATCAGAGGGGCTGAAACAGAGGGGCTGAAACAGAGGGGCTGAAACAGAGGGTGCGAAACAGAGGGGCTGAAACAGAGGGCGAGAAACAGAGGGGCTGAAACAGAGGGCGAGAAACCGAGGGGCTGAAACAGATGGTCTGAAACAGAGGGGCTGAAACAGAGGGCTGAATCAGAGGGGCTGATTCAGAGGGGGTGAAACAGAGGGGCTGAATCAGCGGGGCTGAAACAGAGGGCGAGAAACAGAGGGGCCGAAACAGAGGGCGAGAAACAGAGGGGCAGAAACAGAGGGCGGGAAACAGAGGGGCTGAAACAGAGGGGCTGAAACAGAGGGCGAGAAACAGTGGGGCTGAAACCGAGGGCGAGAAACAGAGGGGCTGAAACAGAGGGGCTGAAACAGAGGGGCTGAAACAGTGGGCGAGAAACAGAGTGGCTGCAACAGACGGCGAGAAACAGAGGGGCTGAAACAGAGGGCGAGAAACAGAGGGGCTGAAACAGAGGCGCTGAAACAGAGGGGCTGAAACAGAGGGGCTGAAACAGAGGGCGAGAAACTGAGCGGCTGAAACAGAGGGTGAGAAACAGAGGGGCTGAAACAGAGGGCGAGAAACAGAGGGGCTGAAACAGAGGGGCTGAAACAGAGGGGCTGAAACAGAGGGGCTGAAACAGAGGGCGTGAAACAGAGGGGCTGAAACAGAGGGCGAGAAACAGAGGGGCTCAAACAGAGGGCGAGAAACAGAGGGGCTGAAACAGAGGGGCTGAAACAGAGGGGCTGAAACAGAGGGCGAGAAACAGAGGGGCTGTATCATAGGGGCTGAATCAGAGGGGCTGAAACAGAGGGGCTGAAACAGAGGGCGAGAAACAAAGGGGCTGAAAAAGCGGGCGAGAAACAGATGGCGAGAAACAGAGGGGCTGAAACAGAGGGGCTGAAACAGACGGGCTGAAACAGAGAGCCTGAAACAGAGGGCGAGAAACGGAGGGGCTGAAACAGAGGGCGAGAAACACAGGGGCTGAAACAGAGGGTGAGAAACTGAGGGCGAGAAACAGAGGGACTGAAACAGAGGGGCTGAAACAGAGGGGCTGAATCAGAGGGGCTGAAACAGAGGTGCTGAATCAGAGGGGCTGAAACAGAGGGCGAGAAACAGAGGGGCTGAAACTGAGGGCGAAAAACAAAGGGGCTGAAACAGAGGGCGAGAAACAGAGGGGCTGAAACAGAGAGCGCGAAACAGAGGGGCTGAAACAGAGGGGCTGAAACAGAGGGGCTGAAACAGAGGGGCTAAATCAGAGGGGCTGAAACAGAGGTCGAGAAACAGAGGGGCTGAAATAGAGGGCGAGAAACAGAGGGGCTGAAACAGAGGGGCTGAAACAGAGGGCGATAAACAGAGGGACAGAAACAAAGGGGCTGAAAGAGAAGGGCTGAAACAGAGGGACTGAAACAGAGGGCGAGAAACCGTGGGGCTGAACCAGAGGGGCGGAATCAGAGCGGCTGAAACAGAGGGGCTGAAACAGAGGGCGAGAAACAGAGGGGCTGAAACAGAGGGCGAGAAACAGAGGGGCTGAAACAGAGGGGAAGAAATGGAGGGGCTGAAACAGAGGGCGAGAAACAGAGGGCGAGAAACAGAGGGGCTGAAACAGAGGGGCTGAAACAGAGGGCGAGAAACAGAGAGGCTGAAACAGAGGGTGAGAAACAGAGGGGCTGAAACAGAGGGCGAGAAACAGAGGGGCGGAATCAGAGGGGCTGAAACAGAGGGGCTGAAACAGAGGGGCTGAAACAGAGGGCGAGAAGCAGAGGGGCTGAATCAGAGGGGCTGAAACAGAGGGGCTGAAACAGAGGGCGAGAAAAGAGGGGCTGAAACAGAGGGGCTGAAACAGAGGGCGAGAAACAGAGGGGCTGAAACAGAGGGGCTGAAATAGAGGGGCTGAAACAGAGGGGCTGAAACAGAGGGCGAGAAACAGAGGGGCTGAAACAGAGAGCGCGAAACAGAGGGGCTGAAACAGTGGGCGAGAAACAGAGGGGCTGAATAAGAGGGGCTGAATCAGAGGGGCTGAAACAGAGGGGCTGAAACAGAGGGCGAGAAAAAGAGGTGCTGAAACAGAGGGCGAGAAACAGAGGGGCTGAAACAGAGGGCGAGAAACAGATGGGCTGAAACAGAGGGGCTGAAACAGAGGGACTGAAACAGAGGGCGAGAAACAGAGGGGCTGAATCAGAGGGGCTGAATCAGAGGGGCTGAAACAGAGGGGCTGAAACAGAGGGGCTGAAACAGAGGGCGAGAAACAGAGGGGCTGAAACAGAGGGCGAGAAAAAGAGGGGCTGAAACAGAGGGCGACAAACCGAGGGGCTGAAACAGATGGTCTGAAACAGAGGGGCTGAAACAGAGGGCTGAATCAGAGGGGCTGATTCAGAGGGGGTGAAACAGAGGGGCTGAATCAGCGGGGCTGAAACAGAGGGCGAGAAACAGAGGGGCCGAAACAGAGGGCGAGAAACAGAGGGGCAGAAACAGAGGGCGGGAAACAGAGGGGCTGAAACAGAGGGGCTGAAACAGAGGGCGAGAAACAGAGGGGCTGAAACCGAGGGCGAGAAACAGAGTGGCTGAAACAGAGGGGCTGAAACAGAGGGGCTGAAACAGTGGGCGAGAAACAGAGTGGCTGCAACAGACGGCGAGAAACAGAGGGGCTGAAACAGAGGGCGAGAAACAGAGGGGCTGAAACAGAGGCGCTGAAACAGAGGGGCTGAAACAGAGGGGCTGAAACAGAGGGCGAGAAACTGAGCGGCTGAAACAGAGGGCGAGAAACAGAGGGGCTGAAACAGAGGGCGAGAAACAGAGGGGCTGAAACAGAGGGGCTGAAACAGAGGGGCTGAAACAGAGGGGCTGAAACAGAGGGCGTGAAACAGAGGGGCTGAAACAGAGGGCGACAAACAGAGGGGCTCAAACAGAGGGCGAGAAACAGAGCGGCTGAAACAGAGGGGCTGAAACAGAGGGGCTGAAACAGAGGGGCTGAAACAGAGGGCGAGAAACAGAGGGGCTGTATCAGAGGGGCTGAATCAGAGGGGCTGAAACAGAGGGGCTGAAACAGAGGGCGAGAAACAAAGGGGCTGAAACAGCGGGCGAGAAACAGATGGCGAGAAACAGAGGGGCTGAAACAGAGGGGCTGAAACAGACGGGCTGAAACAGAGAGCCTGAAACAGAGGGCGAGATACGGAGGGGCTGAAACAGAGGGAGAACAACAGAGGGGCTGAAACAGAGGGCGAGAAACACAGGGGCTGAAACAGGGGGTGAGAAACTGAGGGCGAGAAACAGAGGGACTGAAACAGTGGGCGACAAACAGAGGGGCTGAATCAGAGGGGCTGAATCAGAGGGGCTGAAACAGAAGGGCTGAAACAGAGGGCGAGAAACAGAGGGGCTGAAACAGAGGGCGAGAAACAGAGGGGCTGAAACAGAGGGGCTGAAACAGAGGGGCTGAAACCGAGGGCGAGAAACAGAGGTGCTGAATCAGAGAGGCTGAAACATAGGGTGAGAAACAGAGGGGCTGAAACAGAGGGCAAGAAACAGAGGGGCTGAAACACGGGGCGTGAAACAGAGGGACTGAAACAGAGGGGCGGGAAACAGAGGGGCTGAATCAGAGGGGCTGAATCAGAGGGGCTGAAACAGAGGGTGAGAAACAGTGGGGCTGAAACAGAGGGGCTGAAACAGAGGGGCTGAAACAGAGGGCGAGAAACAGAGGGGCTGAAACAGAGGGCGAGAAACCGAGGGGCTGAAACAGATGGTCTGAAACAGAGGGGCTGAAACAGAGGGCTGAATCAGAGGGGCTGATTCAGAGGGGGTGAAACAGAGGGGCTGAATCAGCGGGGCTGAAACAGAGGGCGAGAAACAGAGGGGCCGAAACAGAGGGCGAGAAACAGAGGGGCAGAAACAGAGGGCGGGAAACAGAGGGGCTGAAACAGAGGGGCTGAAACAGAGGGCGAGAAACAGTGGGGCTGAAACCGAGGGCGAGAAACAGAGGGGCTGAAACAGAGGGGCTGAAACAGAGGGGCTGAAACAGTGGGCGAGAAACAGAGTGGCTGCAACAGACGGCGAGAAACAGAGGGGCTGAAACAGAGGGCGAGAAACAGAGGGGCTGAAACAGAGGCGCTGAAACAGAGGGGCTGAAACAGAGGGGCTGAAACAGAGGGCGAGAAACTGAGCGGCTGAAACAGAGGGTGAGAAACAGAGGGGCTGAAACAGAGGGCGAGAAACAGAGGGGCTGAAACAGAGGGGCTGAAACAGAGGGGCTGAAACAGAGGGGCTGAAACAGAGGGCGTGAAACAGAGGGGCTGAAACAGAGGGCGAGAAACAGAGGGGCTCAAACAGAGGGCGAGAAACAGAGGGGCTGAAACAGAGGGGCTGAAACAGAGGGGCTGAAACAGAGGGCGAGAAACAGAGGGGCTGTATCATAGGGGCTGAATCAGAGGGGCTGAAACAGAGGGGCTGAAACAGAGGGCGAGAAACAAAGGGGCTGAAAAAGCGGGCGAGAAACAGATGGCGAGAAACAGAGGGGCTGAAACAGAGGGGCTGAAACAGACGGGCTGAAACAGAGAGCCTGAAACAGAGGGCGAGAAACGGAGGGGCTGAAACAGAGGGCGAGAAACACAGGGGCTGAAACAGAGGGTGAGAAACTGAGGGCGAGAAACAGAGGGACTGAAACAGAGGGGCTGAAACAGAGGGGCTGAATCAGAGGGGCTGAAACAGAGGTGCTGAATCAGAGGGGCTGAAACAGAGGGCGAGAAACAGAGGGGCTGAAACTGAGGGCGAAAAACAAAGGGGCTGAAACAGAGGGCGAGAAACAGAGGGGCTGAAACAGAGAGCGCGAAACAGAGGGGCTGAAACAGAGGGGCTGAAACAGAGGGGCTGAAACAGAGGGGCTAAATCAGAGGGGCTGAAACAGAGGTCGAGAAACAGAGGGGCTGAAATAGAGGGCGAGAAACAGAGGGGCTGAAACAGAGGGGCTGAAACAGAGGGCGATAAACAGAGGGACAGAAACAAAGGGGCTGAAAGAGAAGGGCTGAAACAGAGGGACTGAAACAGAGGGCGAGAAACCGTGGGGCTGAACCAGAGGGGCGGAATCAGAGCGGCTGAAACAGAGGGGCTGAAACAGAGGGCGAGAAACAGAGGGGCTGAAACAGAGGGCGAGAAACAGAGGGGCTGAAACAGAGGGGAAGAAATGGAGGGGCTGAAACAGAGGGCGAGAAACAGAGGGCGAGAAACAGAGGGGCTGAAACAGAGGGGCTGAAACAGAGGGCGAGAAACAGAGAGGCTGAAACAGAGGGTGAGAAACAGAGGGGCTGAAACAGAGGGCGAGAAACAGAGGGGCGGAATCAGAGGGGCTGAAACAGAGGGGCTGAAACAGAGGGGCTGAAACAGAGGGCGAGAAGCAGAGGGGCTGAATCAGAGGGGCTGAAACAGAGGGGCTGAAACAGAGGGCGAGAAAAGAGGGGCTGAAACAGAGGGGCTGAAACAGAGGGCGAGAAACAGAGGGGCTGAAACAGAGGGGCTGAAATAGAGGGGCTGAAACAGAGGGGCTGAAACAGAGGGCGAGAAACAGAGGGGCTGAAACAGAGAGCGCGAAACAGAGGGGCTGAAACAGTGGGCGAGAAACAGAGGGGCTGAATAAGAGGGGCTGAATCAGAGGGGCTGAAACAGAGGGGCTGAAACAGAGGGCGAGAAAAAGAGGTGCTGAAACAGAGGGCGAGAAACAGAGGGGCTGAAACAGAGGGCGAGAAACAGATGGGCTGAAACAGAGGGGCTGAAACAGAGGGACTGAAACAGAGGGCGAGAAACAGAGGGGCTGAATCAGAGGGGCTGAATCAGAGGGGCTGAAACAGAGGGGCTGAAACAGAGGGGCTGAAACAGAGGGCGAGAAACAGAGGGGCTGAAACAGAGGGCGAGAAAAAGAGGGGCTGAAACAGAGGGCGACAAACCGAGGGGCTGAAACAGATGGTCTGAAACAGAGGGGCTGAAACAGAGGGCTGAATCAGAGGGGCTGATTCAGAGGGGGTGAAACAGAGGGGCTGAATCAGCGGGGCTGAAACAGAGGGCGAGAAACAGAGGGGCCGAAACAGAGGGCGAGAAACAGAGGGGCAGAAACAGAGGGCGGGAAACAGAGGGGCTGAAACAGAGGGGCTGAAACAGAGGGCGAGAAACAGAGGGGCTGAAACCGAGGGCGAGAAACAGAGTGGCTGAAACAGAGGGGCTGAAACAGAGGGGCTGAAACAGTGGGCGAGAAACAGAGTGGCTGCAACAGACGGCGAGAAACAGAGGGGCTGAAACAGAGGGCGAGAAACAGAGGGGCTGAAACAGAGGCGCTGAAACAGAGGGGCTGAAACAGAGGGGCTGAAACAGAGGGCGAGAAACTGAGCGGCTGAAACAGAGGGCGAGAAACAGAGGGGCTGAAACAGAGGGCGAGAAACAGAGGGGCTGAAACAGAGGGGCTGAAACAGAGGGGCTGAAACAGAGGGGCTGAAACAGAGGGCGTGAAACAGAGGGGCTGAAACAGAGGGCGACAAACAGAGGGGCTCAAACAGAGGGCGAGAAACAGAGCGGCTGAAACAGAGGGGCTGAAACAGAGGGGCTGAAACAGAGGGGCTGAAACAGAGGGCGAGAAACAGAGGGGCTGTATCAGAGGGGCTGAATCAGAGGGGCTGAAACAGAGGGGCTGAAACAGAGGGCGAGAAACAAAGGGGCTGAAACAGCGGGCGAGAAACAGATGGCGAGAAACAGAGGGGCTGAAACAGAGGGGCTGAAACAGACGGGCTGAAACAGAGAGCCTGAAACAGAGGGCGAGATACGGAGGGGCTGAAACAGAGGGAGAACAACAGAGGGGCTGAAACAGAGGGCGAGAAACACAGGGGCTGAAACAGGGGGTGAGAAACTGAGGGCGAGAAACAGAGGGACTGAAACAGTGGGCGACAAACAGAGGGGCTGAATCAGAGGGGCTGAATCAGAGGGGCTGAAACAGAAGGGCTGAAACAGAGGGCGAGAAACAGAGGGGCTGAAACAGAGGGCGAGAAACAGAGGGGCTGAAACAGAGGGGCTGAAACAGAGGGGCTGAAACCGAGGGCGAGAAACAGAGGTGCTGAATCAGAGAGGCTGAAACATAGGGTGAGAAACAGAGGGGCTGAAACAGAGGGCAAGAAACAGAGGGGCTGAAACACGGGGCGTGAAACAGAGGGACTGAAACAGAGGGGCGGGAAACAGAGGGGCTGAATCAGAGGGGCTGAATCAGAGGGGCTGAAACAGAGGGTGAGAAACAGTGGGGCTGAAACAGAGGGGCTGAAACAGAGGGGCTGAAACAGAGGGCGAGAAACAGAGGGGCTGAATCAGAGGGGCTGAAACAGAGGGGCTGAATCAGAGGGGCTGAAACAGAGGGGCTGAATCAGAGGGGCTGAAACAGAGGGCGAGAAACAGAGGGGCTGAAACAGAGGGCGGGAAACAGAGGGGCTGATACAGAGGGGCTGAAAAGAACGGCGAGAAACAGAGGGGCTGAAACAGAAGGCGAGAAACAGAGGGGCTGAAACAGAGGGGCTGAATCAGAGGGGCTGAGACCGAGGGCGAGAAACAGAGGGGCTGAAACAGAGGGCGAGAAACAGAGGGGCTGAATCATAGGGGCTGAAACAGAGGGCGAGAATTAGAGGGGCTGAAACAGAGGGCGAGAAAGAGAGGGGCTGAAACAGAGGGGCTGCAACAGAGGGGCTGAATCAGAGGGGCTGATTCAGAGGGGCTGAAACAGAGGGGCTGATTCCGAGGGGCTGAAACAGAGGGGCTGAATCAGAGGGGCTGAAACACAGAGCGAGAAATAGAGGGGCTGAAACAAAGGGTGAGAAACAGAGGGGCAGAAACAGAGGGCGAGAAACAGAGGGGCTGAAACAGAGGGGCTGAAAGAGAGAGCGCGAAACAGTGGGGCTGAAACAGAGGGCGAGAAACAGAGGGGCTGAAACAGAGGGGCTGAAACAGAGGGGCTAAATCAGAGGGGCTGAAACAGAGGGTGAGAAACAGAGCGGCTGAAACAGAGGACGAGAAACAGAGGGGCTTAAACAGAGGGGCTGAAACAGAGGAGCTGAAACAGAGGGCGAGAAACAGAAGGGCTGAAACAGAGGGCGAGAAACAGAGGGGCTGAAACAGAGGGGCTGAAACAGAGGGGCTGAAACCGAGGGCGAGAAACAGAGCGGCTGAAACAGAGGGCGCGAAACAGAGGGGCTTAAACAGAGGGGCTGAAACAGAGGAGCTGAAACAGAGGGCGAGAAACAGAGGGGCTGAAACAGAGGGCGAGAAACAGAGGTGCTGAAACAGAGGGGCTGAAACAGAGGGCGAGAAACAGAGGGGCTGAAACAGAGTGCGAGAAACAGAGGGGCTGAAACAGAGGGGCTGAAACAGAGGGGCTGAAACCGAGGGCGAGAAACAGAGGGGCTGAAACAGAGGGGCTGAATCAGAGGGGCTGAAACAGAGGGGCTGAAACAGAGGGCTAGAAACTGAGGGGCTGAAACAGAGTGCGAGAAACAGAGGGGCTGAAACAGAGGTGCTGAAACAGAGGGGCTGAATCAGAGGGGCGGAAACAGAGGGGCTGTATCAGAGGGGCTGAAACAGAGGGCGAGAAACAGAGGGGCTGAAACAGAGGGCGAGAAACAGAGGGGCTGAAACAGAGGGGCTGAAACAGAGGGCGAGAAACAGAGGGGCTGAAACAGAGGGCGAGAAACAGAGGGGCTGAAACAGAGGGGCTGAAACAGAGGGGCTGTATCAGAGGGGCTGAAACAGAGGGCGAGAAACAGAGGGGCTGAAACAGAGGGCGAGAAACAGAGGGGCTGAATCAGAAGGGCTGAAACAGAGGGTGAGAAACAGAGGGGCTGAAACAGAGGGCGAGAAACAGAGGGGCTGAAACAGAGGGCGAGAAACCGAGGGGCTGAAACAGAGGGGCTGAAATAGAGGGCGAGAAACAGAGGGGCTGAAACAGAGGGGCTGAAACAGAGGGGCTGAAACAGAGGGCGAGAAACAGAGGGGCTGAAACAGAGGTAAAGAAACAGAGGGGCTGAAACACGGGGCGTGAAACAGAGGGGCTGAAACAGAGGGGCGGGAAACAGAGGGGCTGAATCAGAGGGGCTGAATCAGAGGGGCTGAAACAGATGGTGAGAAAAAGAGGGGCTGAAACAGAGGGGCTGAAACAGAGGGGCTGAAACAGATGGCGAGAAACAGAGGGGCTGAAACAGAGGGGCTGAAACAGAGGGGCTGAATCAGAGGGGCTGAAACAGAGGGGCTGAATCAGAGGGTCTGAAACAGAGGGCGAGAAACAGAGGGGCTGCAACAGAGGGTGGGAAACAGAGGGGCTGATACAGAGGGGCTGAAACAGAGGGCGAGAATCAGGGGGGCTGACACAGAGGGGCTAAAATAGAGGGGCTGAAACAGAGGGGCTGAAACAGAGGGCGAGAAACAGAGGGGCTGAATCAGAGGGCAAGAAACAGAGGGGCTGAAACACGGGGCGTGAAACAGAGGGGCTGAAACAGAGGGGCGGGAAACAGAGGGGCTGAATCAGAGGGGCTGAATCAGAGGGGCTGAAACAGATGGTGAGAAAAAGAGGGGCTGAAACAGAGGAGCTGAAACAGAGGGGCTGAAACAGATGGCGAGAAACAGAGGGGCTGAATCAGAGGGGCTGAAACAGAGGGGCTGAATCAGAGGGGCTGAAACAGAGGGGCTGAATCAGAGGGGCTGAAACAGAGGGCGAGAAACAGAGGGGCTGAAACAGAGGGTGGGAAACAGAGGGGCTGATACAGAGTGGCTGAAACAGAGGGCGAGAAACAGGGGGGCTGACACAGAGGGGCTAAAATAGAGGGGCTGAAACAGAGGGGCTGAAACAGAGGGCGAGAAACAGAGGGGCTGAATCAGAGGGGCTGAATCAGAGGGGCTGAATCAGAGGGGCTGAAACAAAGGATGAGAAACAGAGGGGCTGAAACAGATGGGCTGAAACAGAGGTACTGAAACAGAGGGCGAGAAACAGAGGGGCTGAATCAGAGGGGCTGAATCAGAGGGGCTGAATCAGAGGGGCTGAAACAGAGGGGCTGAAACAGAGGGGCTGAAACAGAGGGCGAGAAACAGAGGGGCTGAAACAGAGGGCGAGAAACAGAGGGGCTGAAACAGAGGGCGAGAAACCGAGGGGCTGAAACAGATGGTCTGAAACAGAGGGGCTGAAACAGAGGGCTGAATCAGAGGGGCTGATTCAGAGGGGGTGAAACAGAGGGGCTGAATCAGCGGGGCTGAAACAGAGGGCGAGAAACAGAGGGGCCGAAACAGAGGGCGAGAAACAGAGGGGCAGAAACAGAGGGCGGGAAACAGAGGGGCTGAAACAGAGGGGCTGAAACAGAGGGCGAGAAACAGAGGGGCTGAAACCGAGGGCGAGAAACAGAGGGGCTGAAACAGAGGGGCTGAAACAGAGGGGCTGAAACAGTGGGCGAGAAACAGAGTGGCTGCAACAGACGGCGAGAAACAGAGGGGCTGAAACAGAGGGCGAGAAACAGAGGGGCTGAAACAGAGGCGCTGAAACAGAGGGGCTGAAACAGAGGGGCTGAAACAGAGGGCGAGAAACTGAGCGGCTGAAACAGAGGGCGAGAAACAGAGGGGCTGAAACAGAGGGCGAGAAACAGAGGGGCTGAAACAGAGGGGCTGAAACAGAGGGGCTGAAACAGAGGGCGTGAAACAGAGGGGCTGAAACAGAGGGCGAGAAACAGAGGGGCTCAAACAGAGGGCAAGAAACAGAGGGGCTCAAACAGTGGGGCTGAAACAGAGGGGCTGAAACAGAGGGGCTGAAACAGAGGGCGAGAAACAGAGGGGCTGTATCAGAGGGGCTGAATCAGAGGGGCTGAAACAGAGGGGCTGAAACAGAGGGCGAGAAACAAAGGGGCTGAAACAGCGGGCGAGAAACAGATGGCGAGAAACAGAGGGGCTGAAACAGAGGGGCTGAAACAGAGGGGCTGTATCAGAGGGGCTGAAACAGAGGGCGAGAAACAGAGGGGCTGAAACAGAGGGCGAGAAACAGAGGGGCTGAATCAGAAGGGCTGAAACAGAGGGCGAGAAACAGAGGGGCTGAAACAGAGGGCGAGAAACAGAGGGGCTGAAACAGAGGGCGAGAAACCGAGGGGCTGAAACAGAGGGGCTGAAATAGAGGGCGAGAAACAGAGGGGCTGAAACAGAGGGGCTGAAACAGAGGGGCTGAAACAGAGGGCGAGAAACAGAGGGGCTGAAACAGAGGTAAAGAAACAGAGGGGCTGAAACACGGGGCGTGAAACAGAGGGGCTGAAACAGAGGGGCGGGAAACAGAGGGGCTGAATCAGAGGGGCTGAATCAGAGGGGCTGAAACAGATGGTGAGAAAAAGAGGGGCTGAAACAGAGGGGCTGAAACAGAGGGGCTGAAACAGATGGCGAGAAACAGAGGGGCTGAATCAGAGGGGCTGAAACAGAGGGGCTGAATCAGAGGAGCTGAAACAGAGGGGCTGAATCAGAGGGTCTGAAACAGAGGGCGAGAAACAGAGGGGCTGAAACAGAGGGTGGGAAACAGAGGGGCTGATACAGAGGGGCTGAAACAGAGGGCGAGAAACAGGGGGGCTGACACAGAGGGGCTAAAATAGAGGGGCTGAAACAGAGGGGCTGAAACAGAGGGCGAGAAACAGAGGGGCTGAATCAGAGGGGCTGAATCAGAGGGGCTGAATCAGAGGGGCTGAAACAAAGGATGAGAAACAGAGGGGCTGAAACAGATGGGCTGAAACAGAGGGACTGAAACAGAGGGCGAGAAACAGAGGGGCTGAATCAGAGGTGCTGAATCAGAGGGGCTGAAACAGAGGGGCTGAAACAGAGGGGCTGAAACAGAGGGCGAGAAACAGAGGGGCTGAAACAGAGGGCGAGAAACAGAGGGGCTGAAACAGAGGGCGAGAAACCGAGGGGCTGAAACAGATGGTCTGAAACAGAGGGGCTGAAACAGAGGGCTGAATCAGAGGTGCTGATTCAGAGGGGGTGAAACAGAGGGGCTGAATCAGCGGGGCTGAAACAGAGGGCGAGAAACAGAGGGGCCGAAACAGAGGGCGAGAAACAGAGGGGCAGAAACAGAGGGCGGGAAACAGAGGGGCAGAAACGGAGGGGCTGAAACAGAGGGCGAGAAACAGAGGGGCTGAAACCGAGGGCGAGAAACAGAGGGGCTGAAACAGAGGGGCTGAAACAGAGGGGCTGAAACAGTGGGCGAGAAACAGAGTGGCTGCAACAGACGGCGAGAAACAGAGGGGCTGAAACAGAGGGCGAGAAACAGAGGGGCTGAAACAGAGGCGCTGAAACAGAGGGGCTGAAACAGAGGGGCTGAAACAGAGGGCGAGAAACTGAGCGGCTGAAACAGAGGGCGAGAAACAGAGGGGCTGAAACAGAGGGCGAGAAACAGAGGGGCTGAAACAGAGGGGCTGAAACAGAGGGGCTGAAACAGAGGGCGTGAAACAGAGGGGCTGAAACAGAGGGCGAGAAACAGAGGGGCTCAAACAGAGGGCGAGAAACAGAGGGGCTGAAACAGTGGGGCTGAAACAGAGGGGCTGAAACAGAGGGGCTGAAACAGAGGGCGAGAAACAGAGGGGCTGTATCAGAGGGGCTGAATCAGAGGGGCTGAAACAGAGGGGCTGAAACAGAGGGCGAGAAACAAAGGGGCTGAAACAGCGGGCGAGAAACAGATGGCGAGAAACAGAGGGGCTGAAACAGATGGGCTGAAACAGACGGGCTGAAACAGAGATCCTGAAACAGAGGGCGAGAAACGGAGGGGCTGAAACAGAGGGCGAACAACAGAGGGGCTGAAACAGAGGGCGAGAAACACAGGGGCTGAAACAGAGGGTGAGAAACTGAGGGCGAGAAACAGAGGGACTGAAACAGAGGGGCTGAAACAGAGGGGCTGAATCAGAGGGGCTGAAACAGAGGTGCTGAATCAGAGGGGCTGAAACAGAGGGCGAGAAACAGAGGGGCTGAAACAGAGGGCGAGAAACAGAGGGGCTGAAACAGAGGGCGAGAAACAGAGGGGCTGAAACAGAGGGGCTGAAACAGAGGGGCTGAAACCGAGGGCGAGAAACAGAGGGGCTGAAACAGACGGCAAGAAACAGAGGGGCTGAAACAGAGGGGCTGAAACAGAGGGGCTGAAACAGAGGGCGAGAAACAGAGGGGCTGAAACAGAGAGCGCGAAACAGAGGGGCTGAAACAGTGGGCGAGAAACAGAGGGGCTGAATCAGAGGGGCTGAATCAGAGGGGCTGAATCAGAGGGGCTGAAACAGAGGGCGAGAAACAGAGGGGATGAAACAGAGGGCGAGAAACAGAGGGGCTGAATCAGAGGGGCTGAAACAGAGGGGCTGAAACCGAGGGCGAGAAACAGAGGTGCTGAATCAGAGAGGCTGAAACATAGGGTGAGAAACAGAGGGGCTGAAACAGAGGGCAAGAAACAGAGGGGCTGAAACACGGGGCGTGAAACAGAGGGGCTGAAACAGAGGGGCGGGAAACAGAGGGGCTGAATCAGAGGGGCTGAATCAGAGGGGCTGAAACAGAGGGTGAGAAACAGTGGGGCTGAAACAGAGGGGCTGAAACAGAGGGGCTGAAACAGAGGGCGAGAAACAGAGGGGCTGAATCAGAGGGGCTGAAACAGAGGGGCTGAATCAGAGGGGCTGAAACAGAGGGGCTGAATCAGAGGGGCTGAAACAGAGGGCGAGAAACAGAGGGGCTGAAACAGAGGGCGGGAAACAGAGGGGCTGATACAGAGGGGCTGAAAAGAACGGCGAGAAACAGAGGGGCTGAAACAGAAGGCGAGAAACAGAGGGGCTGAAACAGAGGGGCTGAATCAGAGGGGCTGAGACCGAGGGCGAGAAACAGAGGGGCTGAAACAGAGGGCGAGAAACAGAGGGGCTGAATCATCGGGGCTGAAACAGAGGGCGAGAATTAGAGGGGCTGAAACAGAGGGCGAGAAAGAGAGGGGCTGAAACAGAGGGGCTGCAACAGAGGGGCTGAATCAGAGGGGCTGATTCAGAGGGGCTGAAACAGAGGGGCTGATTCCGAGGGGCTGAAACAGAGGGGCTGAATCAGAGGGGCTGAAACACAGAGCGAGAAATAGAGGGGCTGAAACAAAGGGTGAGAAACAGAGGGGCAGAAACAGAGGGCGAGAAACAGAGGGGCTGAAACAGAGGGGCTGAAAGAGAGAGCGCGAAACAGTGGGGCTGAAACAGAGGGCGATAAACAGAGGTGCTGAAACAGAGGGGCTGAAACAGAGGGGCTAAATCAGAGGGGCTGAAACAGAGGGTGAGAAACAGAGCGTCTGAAACAGAGGGCGAGAAACAGAGGGGCTTAAACAGAGGGGCTGAAACAGAGGAGCTGAAACAGAGGGCGAGAAACAGAGGGGCTGAAACAGAGGGCGAGAAACAGAGGGGCTGAAACAGAGGGGCTGAAACAGAGGGTCTGAAACCGAGGGCGAGAAACAGAGCGGCTGAAACAGAGGGCGCGAAACAGAGGGGCTTAAACAGAGGGGCTGAAACAGAGGAGCTGAAACAGAGGGCGAGAAACAGAGGGGCTGAAACAGAGGGCGAGAAACAGAGGTGCTGAAACAGAGGGGCTGAAACAGAGGGCGAGAAACAGAGGGGCTGAAACAGAGTGCGAGAAACAGAGGGGCTGAAACAGAGGGGCTGAAACAGAGGGGCTGAAACAGAGGGGCTGAAACCGAGGGCGAGAAACAGAGGGGCTGAAACAGAGGGGCTGAATCAGAGGGGCTGAAACAGAGGGGCTGAAACAGAGGGCTAGAAACAGAGGGGCTGAAACAGAGTGCGAGAAACAGAGGGGCTGAAACAGAGGTGCTGAAACAGAGGGGCTGAATCAGAGGGGCGGAAACAGAGGGGCTGCATCAGAGGGGCTGAAACAGAGGGGCTGTATCAGAGGGGCTGAAACAGAGGGCGAGAAACAGAGGGGCTGAAACAGAGGGGCTGAAACAGAGGGCGAGAAACAGAGGGGCTGAAACAGAGGGCGAGAAACAGAGGGGCTGAAACAGAGGGGCTGAAACAGAGGGGCTGTATCAGAGGGGCTGAAACAGAGGGCGAGAAACAGAGGGGCTGAATCAGAGGGCGAGAAACAGAGGGGCTGAATCAGAAGGGCTGAAACAGAGGGCGAGAAACAGAGGGGCTGAAACAGAGGGCGAGAAACCGAGGGGCTGAAACAGAGGGGCTGAAATAGAGGGCGAGAAACAGAGGGGCTGAAACAGAGGGGCTGAAACAGAGGGGCTGAAACAGAGGGCGAGAAACAGAGGGGCTGAAACAGAGGTAAAGAAACAGAGGGGCTGAAACACGGGGCGTGAAACAGAGGGGCTGAAACAGAGGGGCGGGAAACAGAGGGGCTGAATCAGAGGGGCTGAATCAGAGGGGCTGAAACAGATGGTGAGAAAAAGAGCGGCTGAAACAGATGGGCTGAAACAGAGGGGCTGAAACAGATGGCGAGAAACAGAGGGGCTGAATCAGAGGGGCTGAAACAGAGGGGCTGAATCAGAGGGGCTGAAACAGAGGGGCTGAATCAGAGGGGCTGAAACAGAGGGCGAGAAACAGAGGGGCTGCAACAGAGGGTGGGAAACAGAGGGGCTGATACAGAGGGGCTGAAACAGAGGGCGAGAATCAGGGGGGCTGACACAGAGGGGCTAAAATAGAGGGGCTGAAACAGAGGGGCTGAAACAGAGGGCGAGAAACAGAGGGGCTGAATCAGAGGGCAAGAAACAGAGGGGCTGAAACACGGGGCGTGAAACAGAGGGGCTGAAACAGAGGGGCGGGAAACAGAGGGGCTGAATCAGAGGGGCTGAATCAGAGGGGCTGAAACAGATGGTGAGAAAAAGAGGGGCTGAAACAGAGGGGCTGAAACAGAGGGGCTGAAACAGATGGCGAGAAACAGAGGGGCTGAAACAGAGGGGCTGAAACAGAGGGGCTGAAACAGATGGCGAGAAACAGAGGGGCTGAATCAGAGGGGCTGAAACAGAGGGGCTGAATCAGAGGGGCTGAAACAGAGGGGCTGAATCAGAGGGGCTGAAACAGAGTGCGAGAAACAGAGGGGCTGAAACAGAGGGTGGGAAACAGAGGGGCTGATACAGAGGGGCTGAAACAGAGGGCGAGAAACAGGGGGGCTGACACAGAGGGGCTAAAATAGAGGGGCTGAAACAGAGGGGCTGAAACAGAGGGCGAGAAACAGAGGGGCTGAATCAGAGGGGCTGAATCAGAGGGGCTGAATCAGAGGGGCTGAAACAAAGGATGAGAAACAGAGGGGCTGAAACAGATGGGCTGAAACAGAGGGACTGAAACAGAGGGCGAGAAACAGAGGGGCTGAATCAGAGGGGCTGAATCAGAGGGGCTGAATCAGAGGGGCTGAAACAGAGGGGCTGAAACAGAGGGGCTGAAACAGAGGGCGAGAAACAGAGGGGCTGAAACAGAGGGCGAGAAACAGAGGGGCTGAAACAGAGGGCGAGAAACCGAGGGGCTGAAACAGATGGTCTGAAACAGAGGGGCTGAAACAGAGGGCTGAATCAGAGGGGCTGATTCAGAGGGGGTGAAACAGAGGGGCTGAATCAGCGGGGCTGAAACAGAGGGCGAGAAACAGAGGGGCCGAAACAGAGGGCGAGAAACAGAGGGGCAGAAACAGAGGGCGGGAAACAGAGGGGCTGAAACAGAGGGGCTGAAACAGAGGGCGAGAAACAGAGGGGCTGAAACCGAGGGCGAGAAACAGAGGGGCTGAAACAGAGGGGCTGAAACAGAGGGGCTGAAACAGTGGGCGAGAAACAGAGTGGCTGCAACAGACGGCGAGAAACAGAGGGGCTGAAACAGAGGGCGAGAAACAGAGGGGCTGAAACAGAGGCGCTGAAACAGAGGGGCTGAAACAGAGGGGCTGAAACAGAGGGCGAGAAACTGAGCGGCTGAAACAGAGGGCGAGAAACAGAGGGGCTGAAACAGAGGGCGAGAAACAGAGGGGCTGAAACAGAGGGGCTGAAACAGAGGGGCTGAAACAGAGGGCGTGAAACAGAGGGGCAGAAACAGCGGGCGAGAAACAGATGGCGAGAAACAGAGGGGCTGAAACAGAGGGGCTGAAACAGACGGGCTGAAACAGAGAGCCTGAAACAGAGGGCGAGAAACGGAGGGGCTGAAACAGAGGGCGAACAACAGAGGGGCTGAAACAGAGGGCGAGAAACACAGGGGCTGAAACAGAGGGTGAGAAACTGAGGGCGAGAAACAGAGGGACTGAAACAGAGGGGCTGAAACAGAGGGGCTGAATCAGAGGTGCTGAATCAGATGGGCTGAAACAGAGGGCGAGAAACAGAGGGGCTGAAACAGAGGGCGAGAAACAGAGGGGCTGAAACAGAGGGCAAGAAACAGAGGGGCTGAATCAGAGGGGCTGAAACAGAGGGGCTGAAACAGAGGGCGAGAAACAAAGGGGCAGAAACAGCGGGCGAGAAACAGATGGCGAGAAACAGAGGGGCTGAAACAGAGGGGCTGAAACAGACGGGCTGAAACAGAGAGCCTGAAACAGAGGGCGAGAAACGGAGGGGCTGAAACAGAGGGCGAACAACAGAGGGGCTGAAACAGAGGGCGAGAAACACAGGGGCTGAAACAGAGGGTGAGAAACTGAGGGCGAGAAACAGAGGGACTGAAACAGAGGGGCTGAAACAGAGGGGCTGAATCAGAGGGGCTGAAACAGAGGTGCTGAATCAGATGGGCTGAAACAGAGGGCGAGAAACAGAGGGGCTGAAACTGAGGGCGAAAAACAGAGGGGCTGAAACAGAGGGCGAGAAACAGAGGGGCGTAAACAGAGAGCGCGAAACAGAGGGGCTGAAACAGAGGGGCTGAAACAGAGGGGCTGAAACAGAGGGGCTAAATCAGAGGGGCTGAAACAGAGGGCGAGAAACAGAGGGGCTGAAATAGAGGGCGAGAAACAGAGGGGCTGAAACAGAGGGGCTGAAACAGAGGGCGAGAAACAGAGGGGCTGAAACAGAGGGCGAGTAACAGAGGGGCTGAAACAGAGGGCGATAAACAGAGGGACAGAAACAAAGGGGCTGAAAGAGAAGGGCTGAAACAGAGGGACTGAAACAGAGGGCGAGAAACAGTGGGGCTGAACCAGAGGGGCTGAATCAGAGCGGCTGAAACAGAGGGGCTGAAACAGAGGGCGAGAAACAGAGGGGCTGAAACAGAGGGCGAGAAACAGAGGGGCTGAAACAGAGGGGAAGAAATGGAGGGGCTGAAACAGAGGGCGAGAAACAGAGGGCGAGAAACAGAGGGGCTGAAACAGAGGGGCTGAAACAGAGGGCGAGAAACAGAGAGGCTGAAACAGAGGGCGAGAAACAGAGGGGCTGAAACAGAGGGCGAGAAACAGAGGGGCGGAATCAGAGGGGCTAAAACAGAGGGGCTGAAACAGAGGGGCTGAAACAGAGGGCGAGAAGCAGAGGGGCTGAATCAGAGGGGCTGAAACAGAGGGGCTGAAACAGAGGGCGAGAAAAGAGGGGCTGAAACAGAGGGGCTGAAACAGAGGGCGAGAAACAGAGGGGCTGAAACAGAGGGGCTGAAACAGAGGGGCTGAATCAGAGGGCGAGAAACAGAGGGGCTGAAACAGAGAGCGCGAAACAGAGGGGCTGAAACAGTGGGCAAGAAACAGAGGGGCTGAATCAGAGGGGCTGAATCAGAGGGGCTGAAACAGAGGGGCTGAAACAGTGGGTGAGAAACAGAGGGGCTGAAACAGAGGGCGAGAAACAGAGGGGCTGAAACAGAGGGCGAGAAACAGAGGGGCTGAAACAGAGGGGCTGAAACAGAGGGGCTGAAACCGAGGGCGAGAAACAGAGGGGCTGAAACAGACAGCAAGAAACAGAGGGGCTGAAACAGAGGGGCTGAAACAGAGGGGCTGAAACAGAGGGCGAGAAACAGAGGGGCTGAAACAGAGAGCGCGAAACAGAGGGGCTGAAACAGTGGGCGAGAAACAGAGGGGCTGAATCAGAGGGGCTGAATCAGAGGGGCTGAAACAGAGGGGCTGAAACAGAGGGCGAGAAACAGAGGGGCTGAAACAGAGAGCGAGAAACAGAGGGGCTGAAACAGAGGGGCTGAAACAGAGGGGCTGAAACCGAGGGCGAGAAACAGAGGGGCTGAAACAGAGGGCGAGAAACAGAGGTGCTGAATCAGAGAGGCTGAAACATAGGGCCAGAAACAGAGGGGCTGAAACAGAGGGTAAGAAACAGAGGGGCTGAAACACGGGGCGTGAAACAGAGGGGCTGAAACAGAGGGGCGGGAAACAGAGGGGCTGAATCAGAGGGGCTGAATCAGAGGGGCTGAAACAGAGGGTGAGAAACAGTGGGGCTGAAACAGAGGGGCTGAAACAGAGGGGCTGAAACAGAGGGCGAGAAACAGAGGGGCTGAATCAGAGGGGCTGAAACAGAGGGGCTGAATCAGAGGGGATGAATCAGAGGGGATGAATCAGAGGGGCTGAAACAGAGGGCGAGAAACAGAGGGGCTGAAACAGAGGGCGGGAAACAGAGGGGCTGATACAGAGGGGCTGAAACAGAGGGCGAGAAACAGAGGGGCTGAAACAGAAGGCGAGAAACAGAGGGGCTGAAACAGAGGGGCTGAATCAGAGGGGCTGAGACCGAGGGCGAGAAACAGAGGGGCTGAAACAGAGGGCGAGAAACAGAGGGGCTGAATCATAGGGGCTGAAACAGAGGGCGAGAATTAGAGGGGCTGAAACAGAGGGCGAGAAAGAGAGGGGCTGAAACAGAGGGGCTGAAACAGAGGGGCTGAATCAGAGGGGCTGATTCAGAGGGGCTGAAACAGAGGGACTGATTCCGAGGGGCTGAAACAGAGGGGCTGAATCAGAGGGGCTGAAACACAGAGTGAGAAATAGAGGGGCTGAAACAAAGGGTGAGAAACAGAGGGGCAGAAACAGAGGGCGAGAAACAGAGGGGCTGAAACAGAGGGGCTGAAACAGAGAGCGCGAAACAGTGGGGCTGAAACAGAGGGCGAGAAACAGAGGGGCTGAAACAGAGGGGCTGAAACAGAGGGGCTAAATCAGAGGGGCTGAAACAGAGGGTGAGAAACAGAGCGGCTGAAACAGAGGGCTGAATCAGAGGGGCTGAAACAGAGGGCTGAATCAGAGGGGCTGATTCAGAGGGGGTGAAACAGAGGGGCTGAATCAGTGGGGCTGAAACAGAGGGCGAGAAACAGAGGGGCTGAAACAGAGGGCGAGAAACAGAGGGGCTGAAACCGAGGGCGAGAAACAGAGGGGCTGAAACAGAGGGGCTGAAACAGAGGGGCTGAAACAGTGGGCGAGAAACAGAGTGGCTGCAACAGACGGCGAGAAACAGAGGGGCTGAAACAGAGGGCGAGAAACAGAGGGGCTGAAACAGAGGGGCTGAATCAGCGGGGCTGAAACAGAGGGCGAGAAACAGAGGGGCCGAAACAGAGGGCGAGAAACAGAGGGGCAGAAACAGAGGGCGGGAAACAGAGGGGCTGAAACAGAGGGGCTGAAACAGAGTGCGAGAAACAGAGGGGCTGAAACCGAGGGCGAGAAACAGAGGGGCTGAAACAGAGGGGCTGAAACAGAGGGGCTGAAACAGTGGGCGAGAAACAGAGTGGCTGCAACAGACGGCGAGAAACAGAGGGGCTGAAACAGAGGGCGAGAAACAGAGGGGCTGAAACAGAGGGGCTGAAACAGAGGGGCTGAAACAGAGGGGCTGAAACAGAGGGCGAGAAACTGAGCGGCTGAAACAGAGGGCGAGAAACAGAGGGGCTGAAACAGAGGGCGAGAAACAGAGGGGCTGAAACAGAGGGGCTGAAACAGAGGGGCTGAAACAGAGGGGCTGAAACAGAGGGCGAGAAACAAAGGGGCTGAAACAGCGGGCGAGAAACAGATGGCGAGAAACAGAGGGGCTGAAACAGAGGGGCTGAAACAGACGGGCTGAAACAAAGAGCCTGAAACAGAGGGCGAGAAACGGAGGTGCTGAAACAGAGGGCGAACAACAGAGGGGCTGAAACAGAGGGCGAGAAACACAGGGGCTGAAACAGAGGGTGAGAAACTGAGGGCGAGAAACAGAGGGACTGAAACAGAGGGGCTGAAACAGAGGGGCTGAATCAGAGGGGCTGAAACAGAGGTGCTGAATCAGAGGGGCTGAAACAGAGGGCGAGAAACAGAGGGGCTGAAACTGAGGGCGAAAAACAGAGGGGCTGAAACAGAGGGCGAGAAACAGAGGGGCGGAAACAGAGAGCGCGAAACAGAGGGGCTGAAACAGAGGGGCTGAAACAGAGGGGCTGAAACAGAGGGGCTAAATCAGAGGGGCTGAAACAGAGGGCGAGAAACAGAGGGGCTGAAATAGAGGGCGAGAAACAGAGGGGCTGAAACAGAGGGGCTGAAACAGAGGGGCTGAAACAGAGTGCGAGAAACAGAGGGGCTGAAACAGGGCGAGTAACAGAGGGGCTGAAACAGAGGGCGATAAACAGAGGGACAGAAACAAAGGGGCTGAAAGAGAAGGGCTGAAACAGAGGGACTGAAACAGAGGGCGAGAAACAGTGGGGCTGAACCAGAGGGGCTGAATCAGAGCGGCTGAAACAGAGGGGCTGAAACAGAGGGCGAGAAACAGAGGGGCTGAAACAGAGGGCGAGAAACAGAGGGGCTGAAACAGAGGGGAAGAAATGGAGGGGCTGAAACAGAGGGGCTGAAACAGAGGGGCTGAAACAGAGGGGCTGAAACAGAGGGGCTGAAACAGAGGGCGAGAAACAGAGGGGCTGAAACAGAGGGGCTGAAACAGAGGGGCTGAAACAGAGGGGCTGAAACAGAGGGCGAGAAACAGAGGGGCTGAAACAGAGAGCGCGAAACAGAGGGGCTGAAACAGTGGGCGAGAAACAGAGGGGCTGAATCAGAGGGGCTGAATCAGAGGGGCTGAAACAGAGGGGCTGAAACAGAGGGCGAGAAACAGAGGGGCTGAAACAGAGGGCGAGAAACAGAGGGGCTGAAACAGAGGGCGAGAAACAGAGGGGCTGAAACAGAGGGGCTGAAACAGAGGGGCTGAAACCAAGGGCGAGAAACAGAGGGGCTGAAACAGACGGCAAGAAACAGAGGGGCTGAAACAGAGGTGCTGAAACAGAGGGGCTGAAACAGAGGGGCCGAAACAGAGGGGCTGAAACAGAGAGCGCGAAACAGAGGGGCTGAAACAGTGGGCGAGAAACAGAGGGGCTGAATCAGAGTGGCTGAATCAGAGGGGCTGAAACAGAGGGGCTGAAACAGAGGGCGAGAAACAGAGGGGCTGAAACAGAGGGCGAGAAACAGAGGGGTTGAAACAGAGGGGCTGAATCAGAGGGGCTGAATCAGAGGGGCTGAAACAGAGGGGCTGAAACAGAGGGCGAGAAACAGAGGGGCTGAAACAGAGGGCGAGAAACAGAGGGGTTGAAACAGAGGGGCTGAAACAGAGGGGCTGAAACCGAGGGCGAGAAACAGAGGGGCTGAAACAGAGGGCGAGAAACAGAGGTGCTGAATCAGAGAGGCTGAAACATAGGGCGAGAAACAGAGGGGCTGAAACAGAGGGCAAGAAACAGAGGGGCTGAAACACGGGGCATGAAACAGAGGGGCTGAAACAGAGGGGCGGGAAACAGAGGGGCTGAATCAGAGGGGCTGAATCAGAGGGGCTGAAACAGAGGGTGAGAAACAGTGGGGCTGAAACAGAGGGGCTGAAACAGAGGGCGAGAAACAGAGAGGCTGAATCAGAGGGGCTGAAACAGAGGGGCTGAATCAGAGGGGCTGAAACAGAGGGGCTGAATCAGAGGGGCTGAAACAGAGGGCGAGAAACAGAGGGGCTGAAACAGAGGGCGGGAAACAGAGGGGCTGATATAGAGGGGCTGAAACAGAGGGCGAGAAACAGAGGGGCTGAAACAGAAGGCGAGAAACAGAGGGGCTGAAACAGAGGGGCTGAATCAGAGGGGCTGAGACCGAGGGCGAGAAACAGAGGGGCTGAAACAGAGGGCGAGAAACAGAGGGGCTGAATCATAGGGCGAGAAACAGAGGGGCTGAAACAGAGGGCGCGAATTAGAGGGGCTGAAACAGAGGGTGAGAAAGAGAGGGGCTGAATCAGAGGGGCTGATTCAGAGGGGCTGAAACAGAGGGGCTGAATCAGAGCGGCTGAAACAGAGGGGCTGAAACAGAGGGCGAGAAACAGAGGGGCTGAAACAGAGGGCGCGAATTAGAGGGGCTGAAACAGAGGGTGAGAAAGAGAGGGGCTGAAACAGAGGGGCTGAAACAGAGGGGCTGAATCAGAGGGGCTGATTCAGAGGGGCTGAAACAGAGGGGCTGAATCAGAGGGGCTGAATCAGAGGGGCTGAAACAGATGGTGAGAAAAAGAGGGGCTGAAACAGAGGGGCTGAAACAGAGGGGCTGAAACAGAGGGCGAGAAACAGAGGTGCTGAAACAGAGAGCGCGAAACAGAGGGGCTGAAACAGTGGGCGAGAAACAGAGGGGCTGAATCAGAGGGGCTGAATCAGAGGGGCTGAATCAGAGGGGCTGAAACAGAGGGCGAGAAACAGAGGGGATGAAACAGAGGGCGAGAAACAGAAGGGCTGAAACACGGGGCATGAAACAGAGGGGCTGAAACAGCGGGGCGGGAAACAGAGGGGCTGAATCAGAGGGGCTGAATCAGAGGGGCTGAAACAGATGGTGAGAAAAAGAGGGGCTGAAACAGAGGGGCTGAAACAGAGGGGCTGAAACAGATGGCGAGAAACAGAGGGGCTGAATCAGAGGGGCTGAAACAGAGGGGCTGAATCAGAGGGGCTGAAACAGAGGGGCTGAATCAAAGGGGCTGAAACAGAGGGCAAGAAACAGAGGGGCTGAAACAGAGGGTGGGAAACAGAGGGGCTGATACAGAGGGGCTGAAACAGAGGGCGAGAAACAGGGGGGCTGACACAGAGGGGCTAAAATAGAGGGGCTGAAACAGAGGGGCTGAAACAGAGGGCGAGAAACAGAGGGGCTGAATCAGAGGGCAAGAAACAGAGGGGCTGAAACACGGGGCGTGAAACAGAGGGGCTGAAACAGAGGGGCGGGAAACAGAGGGGCTGATTCAGAGGGGCTGAATCAGAGGGGCTGAAACAGATGGTGAGAAAAAGAGGGGCTGAAACAGAGGGGCTGAAACAGAGGGGCTGAAACAGATGGCGAGAAACAGAGGGGCTGAATCAGAGGGGCTGAAACAGAGGGGCTGAATCAGAGGGGCTGAAACAGAGGGGCTGAATCAGAGGGGCTGAAACAGAGGGCGAGAAACAGAGGGGCTGAAACAGAGGGTGGGAAACAGAGGGGCTGATACAGAGGGGCTGAAACAGAGGGCGAGAAACAGGGGGGCTGACACAGAGGGGCTAAAATAGAGGGGCTGAAACAGAGGGGCTGAAACAGAGGGCGAGAAACAGAGGGGCTGAATCAGAGGGGCTGAATCAGAGGGGCTGAATCAGAGGGGCTGAAACAAAGGATGAGAAACAGAGGGGCTGAAACAGATGGGCTGAAACAGAGGGACTGAAACAGAGGGCGAGAAACAGAGGGGCTGAATCAGAGGGGCTGAATCAGAGGGGCTGAATCAGAGGGGCTGAAACAGAGGGGCTGAAACAGAGGTGCTGAAACAGAGGGCGATAAACAGAGGGGCTGAAACAGAGGGCGAGAAACAGAGGGGCTGAAACAGAGGGCGAGAAACCGAGGGGCTGAAACAGATGGTCTGAAACAGAGGGGCTGAAACAGAGGGCTGAATCAGAGGGGCTGATTCAGAGGGGGTGAAACAGAGGGGCTGAATCAGCGGGGCTGATACAGAGGGCGAGAAACAGAGGGGCCGAAACAGAGGGCGAGAAACAGAGGGGCAGAAACAGAGGGCGGGAAACAGAGGGGCTGAAACAGAGGGGCTGAAACAGAGGGCGAGAAACATAGGGGCTGAAACCGAGGGCGAGAAACAGAGGGGCTGAAACAGAGGGGCTGAAACAGAGGGGCTGAAACAGTGGGCGAGAAACAGAGTGGCTGCAACAGACGGCGAGAAACAGAGGGGCTGAAACAGAGGGCGAGAAACAGAGGGGCTGAAACAGAGGCGCTGAAACAGAGGGGCTGAAACAGAGGGGCTGAAACAGAGGGCGAGAAACTGAGCGGCTGAAACAGAGGGCGAGAAACAGAGGGGCTGAAACAGAGGGCGAGAAACAGAGGGGCTGAAACAGAGGGGCTGAAACAGAGGGGCTGAAACAGATGGCGTGAAACAGAGGGGCTGAAACAGAGGGCGAGAAACAGAGGGGCTCAAACAGAGGGCGAGAAACAGAGGGGCTGAAACAGAGGGGCTGAAACAGAGGGGCTGAAACAGAGGGCGAGAAACAGAGGGGCTGTATCAGAGGGGCTGAATCAGAGGGGCTGAAACAGAGGGGCTGAAACAGAGGGCGAGAAACAAAGGGGCTGAAACAGAGGGTGAGAAACTGAGGGCGAGAAACAGAGGGACTGAAACAGAGGGGCTGAAACAGAGGGGCTGAATCAGAGGGGCTGAAACAGAGGTGCTGAATCAGAGGGGCTGAAACAGAGGGCGAGAAACAGAGGGGCTGAAACTGAGGGCGAAAAACAGAGGGGCTGAAACAGAGGGCGAGAAACAGAGGGGCTGAAACAGAGAGCGCGAAACAGAGGGGCTGAAACAGAGGGGCTGAAACAGAGGGCGAGAAACAGAGGGGCAGAAACAGAGGGCGGGAAACAGAGGGGCTGAAACAGAGGGGCTGAAACAGAGGGGCTGAAACAGAGGGCGAGAAACAGAGGGGCTGTATCAGAGGGGCTGAATCAGAGGGGCTGAAACAGAGGGGCTGAAACAGAGGGCGATAAACAAAGGGGCTGAAACAGCGGGCGAGAAACAGATGGCGAGAAACAGAGGGGCTGAAACCGAGGGCGAGAAACAGAGGGGCTGAAACAGAGGGGCTGAAACAGAGGGGCTGAAACAGTGGGCGAGAAACAGAGTGGCTGCAACAGACGGCGAGAAACAGAGGGGCTGAAACAGAGGGCGAGAAACAGAGGGGCTGAAACAGAGGCGCTGAAACAGAGGGGCTGAAACAGAGGGGCTGAAACAGAGGGCGAGAAACTGAGCGGCTGAAACAGAGGGCGAGAAACAGAGGGGCTGAAACAGAGGGCGAGAAACAGAGGGGCTGAAACAGAGGGGCTGAAACAGAGGGCGTGAAACAGAGGGGCTGAAACAGAGGGCGAGAAACAGAGGGGCTCAAACAGAGGGCGAGAAACAGAGGGGCTGAAACAGTGGGGCTGAAACAGAGGGGCTGAAACAGAGGGGCTGAAACAGAGGGCGAGAAACAGAGGGGCTGTATCAGAGGGGCTGAATCAGAGGGGCTGAAACAGAGGGGCTGAAACAGAGGGCGAGAAACAAAGGGGCTGAAACAGCGGGCGAGAAACAGATGGCGAGAAACAGAGGGGCTGAAACAGATGGGCTGAAACAGACGGGCTGAAACAGAGATCCTGAAACAGAGGGCGAGAAACGGAGGGGCTGAAACAGAGGGCGAACAACAGAGGGGCTGAAACAGAGGGCGAGAAACACAGGGGCTGAAACAGAGGGTGAGAAACTGAGGGCGAGAAACAGAGGGACTGAAACAGAGGGGCGGAAACAGAGGGGCTGAATCAGAGGGGCTGAAACAGAGGTGCTGAATCAGAGGGGCTGAAACAGAGGGCGAGAAACAGAGGGGCTGAAACAGAGGGCGAGAAACAGAGGGGCTGAAACAGAGGGCGAGAAACAGAGGGGCTGAAACAGAGGGGCTGAAACAGAGGGGCTGAAACCGAGGGCGAGAAACAGAGGGGCTGAAACAGACGGCAAGAAACAGAGGGGCTGAAACAGAGGGGCTGAAACAGAGGGGCTGAAACAGAGGGGCTGAAACAGAGGGCGAGAAACAGAGGTGCTGAAACAGAGAGCGCGAAACAGAGGGGCTGAAACAGTGGGCGAGAAACAGAGGGGCTGAATCAGAGGGGCTGAATCAGAGGGGCTGAATCAGAGGGGCTGAAACAGAGGGCGAGAAACAGAGGGGATGAAACAGAGGGCGAGAAACAGAGGGGCTGAAACAGAGAGCGCGAAACAGAGGGGCTGAAACAGTGGGCGAGAAACAGAGGGGCTGAATCAGAGTGGCTGAATCAGAGGGGCTGAAACAGAGGGGCTGAAACAGAGGGCGAGAAACAGAGGGGCTGAAACAGAGGGCGAGAAACAGAGGGGTTGAAACAGAGGGGCTGAATCAGAGGGGCTGAATCAGAGGGGCTGAAACAGAGGGGCTGAAACAGAGGGCGAGAAACAGAGGGGCTGAAACAGAGGGCGAGAAACAGAGGGGTTGAAACAGAGGGGCTGAAACAGAGGGGCTGAAACCGAGGGCGAGAAACAGAGGGGCTGAAACAGAGGGCGAGAAACAGAGGTGCTGAATCAGAGAGGCTGAAACATAGGGCGAGAAACAGAGGGGCTGAAACAGAGGGCAAGAAACAGAGGGGCTGAAACACGGGGCATGAAACAGAGGGGCTGAAACAGAGGGGCGGGAAACAGAGGGGCTGAATCAGAGGGGCTGAATCAGAGGGGCTGAAACAGAGGGTGAGAAACAGTGGGGCTGAAACAGAGGGGCTGAAACAGAGGGCGAGAAACAGAGAGGCTGAATCAGAGGGGCTGAAACAGAGGGGCTGAATCAGAGGGGCTGAAACAGAGGGGCTGAATCAGAGGGGCTGAAACAGAGGGCGAGAAACAGAGGGGCTGAAACAGAGGGCGGGAAACAGAGGGGCTGATATAGAGGGGCTGAAACAGAGGGCGAGAAACAGAGGGGCTGATACAGAAGGCGAGAAACAGAGGGGCTGAAACAGAGGGGCTGAATCAGAGGGGCTGAGACCGAGGGCGAGAAACAGAGGGGCTGAAACAGAGGGCGAGAAACAGAGGGGCTGAATCATAGGGCGAGAAACAGAGGGGCTGAAACAGAGGGCGCGAATTAGAGGGGCTGAAACAGAGGGTGAGAAAGAGAGGGGCTGAATCAGAGGGGCTGATTCAGAGGGGCTGAAACAGAGGGGCTGAATCAGAGCGGCTGAAACAGAGGGGCTGAAACAGAGGGCGAGAAACAGAGGGGCTGAAACAGAGGGCGCGAATTAGAGGGGCTGAAACAGAGGGTGAGAAAGAGAGGGGCTGAAACAGAGGGGCTGAAACAGAGGGGCTGAATCAGAGGGGCTGATTCAGAGGGGCTGAAACAGAGGGGCTGAATCAGAGGGGCTGAATCAGAGGGGCTGAAACAGATGGTGAGAAAAAGAGGGGCTGAAACAGAGGGGCTGAAACAGAGGGGCTGAAACAGAGGGCGAGAAACAGAGGTGCTGAAACAGAGAGCGCGAAACAGAGGGGCTGAAACAGTGGGCGAGAAACAGAGGGGCTGAATCAGAGGGGCTGAATCAGAGGGGCTGAATCAGAGGGGCTGAAACAGAGGGCGAGAAACAGAGGGGATGAAACAGAGGGCGAGAAACAGAAGGGCTGAAACACGGGGCATGAAACAGAGGGGCTGAAACAGCGGGGCGGGAAACAGAGGGGCTGAATGAGAGGGGCTGAATCAGAGGGGCTGAAACAGATGGTGAGAAAAAGAGGGGCTGAAACAGAGGGGCTGAAACAGAGGGGCTGAAACAGATGGCGAGAAACAGAGGGGCTGAATCAGAGGGGCTGAAACAGAGGGGCTGAATCAGAGGGGCTGAAACAGAGGGGCTGAATCAAAGGGGCTGAAACAGAGGGCAAGAAACAGAGGGGCTGAAACAGAGGGTGGGAAACAGAGGGGCTGATACAGAGGGGCTGAAACAGAGGGCGAGAAACAGGGGGGCTGACACAGAGGGGCTAAAATAGAGGGGCTGAAACAGAGGGGCTGAAACAGAGGGCGAGAAACAGAGGGGCTGAATCAGAGGGCAAGAAACAGAGGGGCTGAAACACGGGGCGTGAAACAGAGGGGCTGAAACAGAGGGGCGGGAAACAGAGGGGCTGATTCAGAGGGGCTGAATCAGAGGGGCTGAAACAGATGGTGAGAAAAAGAGGGGCTGAAACAGAGGGGCTGAAACAGAGGGGCTGAAACAGATGGCGAGAAACAGAGGGGCTGAATCAGAGGGGCTGAAACAGAGGGGCTGAATCAGAGGGGCTGAAACAGAGGGGCTGAATCAGAGGGGCTGAAACAGAGGGCGAGAAACAGAGGGGCTGAAACAGAGGGTGGGAAACAGAGGGGCTGATACAGAGGGGCTGAAACAGAGGGCGAGAAACAGGGGGGCTGACACAGAGGGGCTAAAATAGAGGGGCTGAAACAGAGGGGCTGAAACAGAGGGCGAGAAACAGAGGGGCTGAATCAGAGGGGCTGAATCAGAGGGGCTGAATCAGAGGGGCTGAAACAAAGGATGAGAAACAGAGGGGCTGAAACAGATGGGCTGAAACAGAGGGACTGAAACAGAGGGCGAGAAACAGAGGGGCTGAATCAGAGGGGCTGAATCAGAGGGGCTGAATCAGAGGGGCTGAAACAGAGGGGCTGAAACAGAGGTGCTGAAACAGAGGGCGATAAACAGAGGGGCTGAAACAGAGGGCGAGAAACAGAGGGGCTGAAACAGAGGGCGAGAAACCGAGGGGCTGAAACAGATGGTCTGAAACAGAGGGGCTGAAACAGAGGGCTGAATCAGAGGGGCTGATTCAGAGGGGGTGAAACAGAGGGGCTGAATCAGCGGGGCTGATACAGAGGGCGAGAAACAGAGGGGCCGAAACAGAGGGCGAGAAACAGAGGGGCAGAAACAGAGGGCGGGAAACAGAGGGGCTGAAACAGAGGGGCTGAAACAGAGGGCGAGAAACATAGGGGCTGAAACCGAGGGCGAGAAACAGAGGGGCTGAAACAGAGGGGCTGAAACAGAGGGGCTGAAACAGTGGGCGAGAAACAGAGTGGCTGCAACAGACGGCGAGAAACAGAGGGGCTGAAACAGAGGGCGAGAAACAGAGGGGCTGAAACAGAGGCGCTGAAACAGAGGGGCTGAAACAGAGGGGCTGAAACAGAGGGCGAGAAACTGAGCGGCTGAAACAGAGGGCGAGAAACAGAGGGGCTGAAACAGAGGGCGAGAAACAGAGGGGCTGAAACAGAGGGGCTGAAACAGAGGGGCTGAAACAGATGGCGTGAAACAGAGGGGCTGAAACAGAGGGCGAGAAACAGAGGGGCTCAAACAGAGGGCGAGAAACAGAGGGGCTGAAACAGAGGGGCTGAAACAGAGGGGCTGAAACAGAGGGCGAGAAACAGAGGGGCTGTATCAGAGGGGCTGAATCAGAGGGGCTGAAACAGAGGGGCTGAAACAGAGGGCGAGAAACAAAGGGGCTGAAACAGAGGGTGAGAAACTGAGGGCGAGAAACAGAGGGACTGAAACAGAGGGGCTGAAACAGAGGGGCTGAAAACAGAGGGCGAGAAACAAAGGGGCTGAAACAGAGGGTGAGAAACTGAGGGCGAGAAACAGAGGGACTGAAACAGAGGGGCTGAAACAGAGGGGCTGAATCAGAGGGGCTGAAACAGAGGTGCTGAATCAGAGGGGCTGAAACAGAGGGCGAGAAACAGAGGGGCTGAAACTGAGGGCGAAAAACAGAGGGGCTGAAACAGAGGGCGAGAAACAGAGGGGCAGAAACAGAGGGCGGGAAACAGAGGGGCTGAAACAGAGGGCGAGAAACAGAGGGGCTGAAACAGAGGCGCTGAAACAGAGGGGCTGAAACAGAGGGGCTGAAACAGAGGGCGAGAAACTGAGCGGCTGAAACAGAGGGCGAGAAACAGAGGGGCTGAAACAGAGGGCGAGAAACAGAGGGGCTGAAACAGAGAGCGCGAAACAGAGGGGCTGAAACAGAGGGGCTGAAACAGAGGGCGAGAAACAGAGGGGCAGAAACAGAGGGCGGGAAACAGAGGGGCTGAAACAGAGGGCGAGAAACAGAGGGCTGAAACAGAGGCGCTGAAACAGAGGGGCTGAAACAGAGGGGCTGAAACAGAGGGCGAGAAACTGAGCGGCTGAAACAGAGGGCGAGAAACAGAGGGGCTGAAACAGAGGGCGAGAAACAGAGGGGCTGAAACAGAGGGGCTGAAACAGAGGGCGTGAAACAGAGGGGCTGAAACAGAGGGCGAGAAACAGAGGGGCTCAAACAGAGGGCGAGAAACAGAGGGGCTGAAACAGTGGGGCTGAAACAGAGGGGCTGAAACAGAGGGGCTGAAACAGAGGGCGAGAAACAGAGGGGCTGTATCAGAGGGGCTGAATCAGAGGGGCTGAAACAGAGGGGCTGAAACAGAGGGCGAGAAACAAAGGGGCTGAAACAGCGGGCGAGAAACAGATGGCGAGAAACAGAGGGGCTGAAACAGATGGGCTGAAACAGACGGGCTGAAACAGAGATCCTGAAACAGAGGGCGAGAAACGGAGGGGCTGAAACAGAGGGCGAACAACAGAGGGGCTGAAACAGAGGGCGAGAAACACAGGGGGCTGAAACAGAGGGTGAGAAACTGAGGGCGAGAAACAGAGGGACTGAAACAGAGGGGCTGAAACAGAGGGGCTGAATCAGAGGGGCTGAAACAGAGGTGCTGAATCAGAGGGGCTGAAACAGAGGGCGAGAAACAGAGGGGCTGAAACAGAGGGCGAGAAACAGAGGGGCTGAAACAGAGGGCGAGAACAGAGGGGCTGAAACAGAGGGGCTGAAACAGAGGGGCTGAAACCGAGGGCGAGAAACAGAGGGGCTGAAACAGACGGCAAGAAACAGAGGGGCTGAAACAGAGGGGCTGAAACAGAGGGGCTGAAACAGAGGGGCTGAAACAGAGGGCGAGAAACAGAGGTGCTGAAACAGAGAGCGCGAAACAGAGGGGCTGAAACAGTGGGCGAGAAACAGAGGGGCTGAATCAGAGGGGCTGAATCAGAGGGGCTGAATCAGAGGGGCTGAAACAGAGGGCGAGAAACAGAGGGGATGAAACAGAGGGCGAGAAACAGAGGGGCTGAAACAGAGGGGCTGAAACAGAGGGGCTGAAACCGAGGGCGAGAAACAGAGGTGCTGAATCAGAGAGGCTGAAACATAGGGTGAGAAACAGAGGGGCTGAAACAGAGGGCAAGAAACAGAGTGGCTGAAACACGGGGCGTGAAACAGAGGGGCTGAAACAGAGGGGCGGGAAACAGAGGGGCTGAATCAGAGGGGCTGAATCAGAGGGGCTGAAACAGAGGGTGAGAAACAGTGGGGCTGAAACAGAGGGGCTGAAACAGAGGGGCTGAAACAGAGGGCGAGAAACAGCGGGGCTGAATCAGAGGGGCTGAAACAGAGGGGCTGAATCAGAGGGGCTGAAACAGAGGGCTGAATCAGAGGGGCTGAAACAGAGGGCGAGAAACAGAGGGGCTGAAACAGAGGGCGGGAATCAGAGGGGCTGATACAGAGGGGCTGAAAAGAACGGCGAGAAACAGAGGGGCTGAAACAGAAGGCGAGAAACAGAGGGGCTGAAACAGAGGGGCTGAGTCAGAGGGGCTGAGACCGAGGGCGAGAAACAGAGGGGCTGAAACAGAGGGCGAGAAACAGAGGGACTGATTCATCGGGGCTGAAACAGAGGGCGAGAATTAGAGGGGCTGAAACAGAGGGCGAGAAAGAGAGGGGCTGAAACAGAGGGGCTGCAACAGCGGGGCTGAATCAGAGGGGCTGATTCAGAGGGGCTGAAACAGAGGGGCTGATTCCGAGGGGCTGAAACAGAGGGGCTGAATCAGAGGGGCTGAAACACAGAGCTAGAAATAGAGTGGCTGAAACAAAGGGTGAGAAACAGAGGGGCAGAAACAGAGGGCGAGAAACAGAGGGGCTGAAACAGAGGGGCTGAAAGAGAGAGCGCGAAACAGTGGGGCTGAAACAGAGGGCGAGAAACAGAGGGGCTGAAACAGAGGGGCTGAAACAGAGGGGCTAAATCAGAGGGGCTGAAACAGAGGGTGAGAAACAGAGCGTCTGAAACAGAGGGCGAGAAACAGAGGGGCTTAAACAGAGGGGCTGAAACAGAGGAGCTGAAACAGAGGGCGAGAAACAGAGGGGCTGAAACAGAGGGCGAGAAACAGAGGGGCTGAAACATAGGGGCTGAAACAGAGGGGCTGAAACCGAGGGCGAGAAACAGAGCGGCTGAAACAGAGGGCGCGAAACAGAGGGGCTTAAACAGTGGGGCTGAAACAGAGGAGCTGAAACAGAGGGCGAGAAACAGAGGGGCTGAAACAGAGGGCGAGAAACAGAGGTGCTGAAACAGAGGGGCTGAAACAGAGGGCGAGAAACAGAGGGGCTGAAACAGAGTGCGAGAAACAGAGGGGCTGAAACAGAGGGGCTGAAACAGAGGGGCTGAAACCGAGGGCGAGAAACAGAGGGTCTGAAACAGAGGGGCTGAATCAGAGGGGCTGAAACAGAGGGGCTGAAACAGAGGGCTAGAAACAGAGGGGCTGAAACAGAGTGCGAGAAACAGAGGGGCTGAAACAGAGGTGCTGAAACAGAGGGGCTGAATCAGAGGGGCGGAAACAGAGGGGCTGCATCAGAGGGGCTGAAACAGAGTGCGAGAAACAGAGGGGCTGAAACAGAGGGCGAGAAACAGAGGGGCTGAAACAGAGGGGCTGAAACAGAGGGCGAGAAACAGAGGGGCTGAAACAGAGGGCGAGAAACAGAGGGGCTGAAACAGAGGGGCTGAAACAGAGGGGCTGTATCAGAGGGGCTGAAACAGAGGGCGAGAAACAGAGGGGCTGAAACAGAGGGCGAGAAACAGAGGGGCTGAATCAGAAGGGCTGAAACAGAGGGCGAGAAACAGAGGGGCTGAAACAGAGGGCGAGAAACAGAGGGGCTGAAACAGAGGGCGAGAAACCAAGGGGCTGGAACAGAGGGGCTGAAATAGAGGGCGAGAAACAGAGGGGCTGAAACAGAGGGGCTGAAACAGAGGGGCTGAAACAGAGGGCGAGAAACAGAGGGGCTGAAACAGAGGTAAAGAAATAGAGGGGCTGAAACACGGGGCGTGAAACAGAGGGGCTGAAACAGAGGGGCGGGAAACAGAGGGGCTGAATCAGAGGGGCTGAATCAGAGTGGCTGAAACAGATGGTGAGAAAAAGAGGGGCTGAAACAGAGGGGCTGAAACAGAGGGGCTGAAACAGATGGCGAGAAACAGAGGGGGTGAATCAGAGGGGCTGAAACAGAGGGGCTGAATCAGAGTGGCTGAAACAGAGGGGCTGAATCAGAGGGGCTGAAACAGAGGGCGAGAAACAGAGCGGCTGCAACAGAGGGGCTGATACAGAGGGGCTGAAACAGAGGGCGAGAATCAGGGGGGCTGACACAGAGGGGCTAAAATAGAGGGGCTGAAACAGAGGGGCTGAAACAGAGGGCGAGAAACAGAGGGGCTGAATCAGAGGGCAAGAAACAGAGGGGCTGAAACACGGGGCGTGAAACAGAGGGGCTGAAACAGAGGGGCGGGAAACAGAGGGGCTGAATCAGAGGGGCTGAATCAGAGGGGCTGAAACAGATGGTGAGAAAAAGAGGGGCTGAAACAGAGGGGCTGAAACAGAGGGGCTGAAACAGATGGCGAGAAACAGAGGGGCTGAATCAGAGGGGCTGAAACAGAGGGGCTGAATCAGAGGGGCTGAAACAGAGGGGCTGAAACAGAGGGCGTGAAACAGAGGGCGAGAAACAGAGGGGCTGAAACAGAGGGTGGGAAACAGAGGGGCTGATACAGAGAGCGCGAAACAGAGGGGCTGAAACAGAGGGGCTGAAACAGAGGGGCTGAAACAGAGGGCGAGAAACAGAGGGGCAGAAACAGAGGGCGGGAAACAGAGGGGCTGAAACAGAGGGGCTGAAACAGAGGGGCTGAAACAGAGGGCGAGAAACAGAGGGGCTGTATCAGAGGGGCTGAATCAGAGGGGCTGAAACAGAGGGGCTGAAACAGAGGGCGAGAAACAAAGGGGCTGAAACAGCGGGCGAGAAACAGATGGCGAGAAACAGAGGGGCTGAAACCGAGGGCGAGAAACAGAGGGGCTGAAACAGAGGGGCTGAAACAGAGGGGCTGAAACAGTGGGCGAGAAACAGAGTGGCTGCAACAGACGGCGAGAAACAGAGGGGCTGAAACAGAGGGCGAGAAACAGAGGGGCTGAAACAGAGGCGCTGAAACAGAGGGGCTGAAACAGAGGGGCTGAAACAGAGGGCGAGAAACTGAGCGGCTGAAACAGAGGGCGAGAAACAGAGGGGCTGAAACAGAGGGCGAGAAACAGAGGGGCTGAAACAGAGGGGCTGAAACAGAGGGGCTGAAACAGAGGGCGTGAAACAGAGGGGCTGAAACAGAGGGCGAGAAACAGAGGGGCTCAAACAGCGGGCGAGAAACAGAGGGGCTGAAACAGTGGGGCTGAAACAGAGGGGCTGAAACAGAGGGGCTGAAACAGAGGGCGAGAAACAGAGGGGCTGTATCAGAGGGGCTGAATCAGAGGGGCTGAAACAGAGGGGCTGAAACAGAGGGCGAGAAACAAAGGGGCTGAAACAGCGGGCGAGAAACAGATGGCGAGAAACAGAGGGGCTGAAACAGATGGGCTGAAACAGACGGGCTGAAACAGAGATCCTGAAACAGAGGGCGAGAAACGGAGGGGCTGAAACAGAGGGCGAACAACAGAGGGGCTGAAACAGAGGGCGAGAAACACAGGGGCTGAAACAGAGGGTGAGAAACTGAGGGCGAGAAACAGAGGGACTGAAACAGAGGGGCTGAAACAGAGGGGCTGAATCAGAGGGGCTGAAACAGAGGTGCTGAATCAGAGGGGCTGAAACAGAGGGCGAGAAACAGAGGGGCTGAAACAGAGGGCGAGAAACAGAGGGGCTGAAACAGAGGGCGAGAAACAGAGGGGCTGAAACAGAGGGGCTGAAACAGAGGGGCTGAAACCGAGGGCGAGAAACAGAGGGGCTGAAACAGACGGCAAGAAACAGAGGGGCTGAAACAGAGGGGCTGAAACAGAGGGGCTGAAACAGAGGGGCTGAAACAGAGGGCGAGAAACAGAGGTGCTGAAACAGAGAGCGCGAAACAGAGGGGCTGAAACAGTGGGCGAGAAACAGAGGGGCTGAATCAGAGGGGCTGAATCAGAGGGGCTGAATCAGAGGGGCTGAAACAGAGGGCGAGAAACAGAGGGGATGAAACAGAGGGCGAGAAACAGAGGGGCTGAAACAGAGGGGCTGAAACAGAGGGGCTGAAACCGAGGGCGAGAAACAGAGGTGCTGAATCAGAGAGGCTGAAACATAGGGTGAGAAACAGAGGGGCTGAAACAGAGGGCAAGAAACAGAGGGGCTGAAACACGGGGCGTGAAACAGAGGGGCTGAAACAGAGTGGCGGGAAACAGAGGGGCTGAATCAGTGGGGCTGAATCAGAGGGGCTGAAACAGAGGGTGAGAAACAGTGGGGCTGAAACAGAGGGGCTGAAACAGAGGGGCTGAAACAGAGGGCGAGAAACAGAGGGGCTGAATCAGAGGGGCTGAAACAGAGGGGCTGAATCAGAGGGGCTGAAACAGAGGGGCTGAATCAGAGGGGCTGAAACAGAGGGCGAGAAACAGAGGGGCTGAAACAGAGGGCGGGAAACAGAGGGGCTGATACAGAGGGGCTGAAAAGAACGGCGAGAAACAGAGGGGCTGAAACAGAAGGCGAGAAACAGAGGGGCTGAATCAGAGGGGCTGAGACCGAGGGCGAGAAACAGAGGGGCTGAAACAGAGGGCGAGAAACAGAGGGGCTGAATCATCGGGGCTGAAACAGAGGGCGAGAATTAGAGGGGCTGAAACAGAGGGCGAGAAAGAGAGGGGCTGAAACAGAGGGGCTGCAACAGAGGGGCTGAATCAGAGGGGCTGATTCAGAGGGGCTGAAACAGAGGGGCTGATTCCGAGGGGCTGAAACAGAGGGGCTGAATCAGAGGGGCTGAAACACAGAGCGAGAAATAGAGGGGCTGAAACAAAGGGTGAGAAACAGAGGGGCAGAAACAGAGGGCGAGAAACAGAGGGGCTGAAACAGAGGGGCTGAAAGAGAGAGCGCGAAACAGTGGGGCTGAAACAGAGGGCGAGAAACAGAGGGGCTGAAACAGAGGGGCTGAAACAGAGGGGCTAAATCAGAGGGGCTGAAACAGAGGGTGAGAAACAGAGCGTCTGAAACAGAGGGCGAGAAACAGAGGGGCTTAAACAGAGGGGCTGAAACAGAGGAGCTGAAACAGAGGGCGAGAAACAGAGGGGCTGAAACAGAGGGCGAGAAACAGAGGGGCTGAAACAGAGGGGCTGAAACAGAGGGGCTGAAACCGAGGGCGAGAAACAGAGCGGCTGAAACAGAGGGCGCGAAACAGAGGGGCTTAAACAGAGGGGCTGAAACAGAGGAGCTGAAACAGAGGGCGAGAAACAGAGGGGCTGAAACAGAGGGCGAGAAACAGAGGTGCTGAAACAGAGGGGCTGAAACAGAGGGCGAGAAACAGAGGGGCTGAAACAGAGTGCGAGAAACAGAGGGGCTGAAACAGAGGGGCTGAAACAGAGGGGCTGAAACAGAGGGGCTGAAACCGAGGGCGAGAAACAGAGGGGCTGAAACAGAGGGGCTGAATCAGAGGGGCTGAAACAGAGGGGCTGAAACAGAGGGCTAGAAACAGAGGGGCTGAAACAGAGTGCGAGAAACAGAGGGGCTGAAACAGAGGTGCTGAAACAGAGGGGCTGAATCAGAGGGGCGGAAACAGAGGGGCTGCATCAGAGGGGCTGAAACAGAGGGCGAGAAACAGAGGGGCTGAAACAGAGGGCGAGAAACAGAGGGGCTGAAACAGAGGGGCTGAAACAGAGGGCGAGAAACAGAGGGGCTGAAACAGAGGGCGAGAAACAGAGGGGCTGAAACAGAGGGGCTGAAACAGAGGGGCTGTATCAGAGGGGCTGAAACAGAGGGCGAGAAACAGAGGGGCTGAAACAGAGGGCGAGAAACAGAGGGGCTGAATCAGAAGGGCTGAAACAGAGGGTGAGAAACAGAGGGGCTGAAACAGAGGGCGAGAAACAGAGGGGCTGAAACAGAGGGCGAGAAACCAAGGGGCTGAAACAGAGGGGCTGAAATAGAGGGCGAGAAACAGAGGGGCTGAAACAGAGGGGCTGAAACAGAGGGGCTGAAACAGAGGGCGAGAAACAGAGGGGCTGAAACAGAGGTAAAGAAACAGAGGGGCTGAAACACGGGGCGTGAAACAGAGGGGCTGAAACAGAGGGGCGGGAAACAGAGGGGCTGAATCAGAGTGGCTGAATCAGAGGGGCTGAAACAGATGGTGAGAAAAAGAGGGGCTGAAACAGAGGGGCTGAAACAGAGGGGCTGAAACAGATGGCGAGAAACAGAGGGGCTGAATCAGAGGGGCTGAAACAGAGGGGCTGAATCAGACGGGCTGAAACAGAGGGGCTGAATCAGAGGGGCTGAAACAGAGGGCGAGAAACAGAGGGGCTGCAACAGAGGGTGGGAAACAGAGGGGCTGATACAGAGGGGCTGAAACAGAGGGCGAGAATCAGGGGGGCTGACACAGAGGGGCTAAAATAGAGGGGCTGAAACAGAGGGGCTGAAACAGAGGGCGAGAAACAGAGGGGCTGAATCAGAGGGCAAGAAACAGAGGGGCTGAAACACGGGGCGTGAAACAGAGGGGCTGAAACAGAGGGGCGGGAAACAGAGGGGCTGAATCAGAGGGGCTGAATCAGAGGGGCTGAAACAGATGGTGAGAAAAAGAGGGGCTGAAACAGAGGGGCTGAAACAGAGGGGCTGAAACAGATGGCGAGAAACAGAGGGGCTGAATCAGAGGGGCTGAAACAGAGGGGCTGAATCAGAGGGTCTGAAACAGAGGGGCTGAATCAGAGGGGCTGAAACAGAGGGCGAGAAACAGAGGGGCTGAAACAGAGGGGCTGAAACAGAGGGCGAGAAACAGGGGGGCTGACACAGAGGGGCTAAAATAGAGGGGCTGAAACAGAGGGGCTGAAACAGAGGGCGAGAAACAGAGGGGCTGAATCAGAGGGGCTGAATCAGAGGGGCTGAATCAGAGGGGCTGAAACAAAGGATGAGAAACAGAGGGGCTGAAACAGATGGGCTGAAACAGAGGGACTGAAACAGAGGGCGAGAAACAGAGGGGCTGAATCAGAGGGGCTGAATCAGAGGGGCTGAATCAGAGGGGCTGAAACAGAGGGGCTGAAACAGAGGGGCTGAAACAGAGGGCGAGAAACTGAGGGGCTGAAACAGAGGGCGAGAAACAGAGGGGCTGAAACAGAGGGCGAGAAACCGAGGGGCTGAAACAGATGGTCTGAAACAGAGGGGCTGAAACAGAGGGCTGAATCAGAGGGGCTGATTCAGAGGGGGTGAAACAGAGGGGCTGAATCAGCGGGGCTGAAACAGAGGGCGAGAAACAGAGGGGCCGAAACAGAGCGCGAGAAACAGAGGGGCAGAAACAGAGGGCGGGAAACAGAGGGGCTGAAACAGAGGGGCTGAAACAGAGGGCGAGAAACAGAGGGGCTGAAACCGAGGGCGAGAAACAGAGGGGCTGAAACAGAGGGGCTGAAACAGAGGGGCTGAAACAGTGGGCGAGAAACAGAGTGGCTGCAACAGACGGCGAGAAACAGAGGGGCTCAAACAGAGGGCGAGAAACGGAGGGGCTGAAACAGAGGCGCTGAAACAGAGGGGCTGAAACAGAGGGGCTGAAACAGAGGGCGAGAAACTGAGCGGCTGAAACAGAGGGCGAGAAACAGAGGGGCTGAAACAGAGGGCGAGAAACAGAGGGGCTGAAACAGAGGGGCTGAAACAGAGGGGCTGAAACAGAGGGCGAGAAACGGAGGGGCTGAAACAGAGGGCGAACAACAGAGGGGCTGAAACAGAGGGCGAGAAACACAGGGGCTGAAACAGAGGGTGAGAAACTGAGGGCGAGAAACAGAGGGACTGAAACAGAGGGGCTGAAACAGAGGGGCTGAATCAGAGGGGCTGAAACAGAGGTGCTGAATCAGAGGGGCTGAAACAGAGGGCGAGAAACAGAGGGGCTGAAACTGAGGGCGAAAAACAGAGGGGCTGAAACAGAGGGCGAGAAACAGAGGGGCGTAAACAGAGAGCGCGAAACAGAGGGGCTGAAACAGAGGGGCTGAAACAGAGGGGCTGAAACAGAGGGCGAGAAACAGAGGGGCTGAAATAGAGGGCGAGAAACAGAGGGGCTGAAACAGAGGGGCTGAAACAGAGGGCGAGAAACAGAGGGGCTGAAACAGAGGGCGAGTAACAGAGGGGCTGAAACAGAGGGCGATAAACAGAGGGACAGAAACAAAGGGGCTGAAAGAGAAGGGCTGAAACAGAGGGACTGAAACAGAGGGCGAGAAACAGTGGGGCTGAACCAGAGGGGCTGCATAAGAGCGGCTGAAACAGAGGGGCTGAAACAGAGGGCGAGAAACAGAGGGGCTGAATCAGAAGGGCTGAAACAGAGGGTGAGAAACAGAGGGGCTGAAACAGAGGGCGAGAAACAGAGGGGCTGAAACAGAGGGCGAGAAACCAAGGGGCTGAAACAGAGGGGCTGAAATAGAGGGCGAGAAACAGAGGGGCTGAAACAGAGGGGCTGAAACAGAGGGGCTGAAACAGAGGGCGAGAAACAGAGGGGCTGAAACAGAGGTAAAGAAACAGAGGGGCTGAAACACGGGGCGTGAAACAGAGGGGCTGAAACAGAGGGGCGGGAAACAGAGGGGCTGAATCAGAGGGGCTGAATCAGAGGGGCTGAAACAGATGGTGAGAAAAAGAGGGGCTGAAACAGAGGGGCTGAAACAGAGGGGCTGAAACAGATGGCGAGAAACAGAGGGGCTGAATCAGAGGGGCTGAAACAGAGGGGCTGAATCAGACGGGCTGAAACAGAGGGGCTGAATCAGAGGGGCTGAAACAGAGGGCGAGAAACAGAGGGGCTGATACAGAGGGGCTGAAACAGAGGGCGAGAATCAGGGGGGCTGACACAGAGGGGCTAAAATAGAGGGGCTGAAACAGAGGGGCTGAAACAGAGGGCGAGAAACAGAGGGGCTGAATCAGAGGGCAAGAAACAGAGGGGCTGAAACACGGGGCGTGAAACAGAGGGGCTGAAACAGAGGGGCGGGAAACAGAGGGGCTGAATCAGAGGGGCTGAATCAGAGGGGCTGAAACAGATGGTGAGAAAAAGAGGGGCTGAAACAGAGGGGCTGAAACAGAGGGGCTGAAACAGATGGCGAGAAACAGAGGGGCTGAATCAGAGGGGCTGAAACAGAGGGGCTGAATCAGAGGGTCTGAAACAGAGGGGCTGAATCAGAGGGGCTGAAACAGAGGGCGAGAAACAGAGGGGCTGAAACAGAGGGGCTGAAACAGAGGGCGAGAAACAGGGGGGCTGACACAGAGGGGCTAAAATAGAGGGGCTGAAACAGAGGGGCTGAAACAGAGGGCGAGAAACAGAGGGGCTGAATCAGAGGGGCTGAATCAGAGGGGCTGAATCAGAGGGGCTGAAACAAAGGATGAGAAACAGAGGGGCTGAAACAGATGGGCTGAAACAGAGGGACTGAAACAGAGGGCGAGAAACAGAGGGGCTGAATCAGAGGGGCTGAATCAGAGGGGCTGAATCAGAGGGGCTGAAACAGAGGGGCTGAAACAGAGGGGCTGAAACAGAGGGCGAGAAACTGAGGGGCTGAAACAGAGGGCGAGAAACAGAGGGGCTGAAACAGAGGGCGAGAAACCGAGGGGCTGAAACAGATGGTCTGAAACAGAGGGGCTGAAACAGAGGGCTGAATCAGAGGGGCTGATTCAGAGGGGGTGAAACAGAGGGGCTGAATCAGCGGGGCTGAAACAGAGGGCGAGAAACAGAGGGGCCGAAACAGAGCGCGAGAAACAGAGGGGCAGAAACAGAGGGCGGGAAACAGAGGGGCTGAAACAGAGGGGCTGAAACAGAGGGCGAGAAACAGAGGGGCTGAAACCGAGGGCGAGAAACAGAGGGGCTGAAACAGAGGGGCTGAAACAGAGGGGCTGAAACAGTGGGCGAGAAACAGAGTGGCTGCAACAGACGGCGAGAAACAGAGGGGCTCAAACAGAGGGCGAGAAACGGAGGGGCTGAAACAGAGGCGCTGAAACAGAGGGGCTGAAACAGAGGGGCTGAAACAGAGGGCGAGAAACTGAGCGGCTGAAACAGAGGGCGAGAAACAGAGGGGCTGAAACAGAGGGCGAGAAACAGAGGGGCTGAAACAGAGGGGCTGAAACAGAGGGGCTGAAACAGAGGGCGAGAAACGGAGGGGCTGAAACAGAGGGCGAACAACAGAGGGGCTGAAACAGAGGGCGAGAAACACAGGGGCTGAAACAGAGGGTGAGAAACTGAGGGCGAGAAACAGAGGGACTGAAACAGAGGGGCTGAAACAGAGGGGCTGAATCAGAGGGGCTGAAACAGAGGTGCTGAATCAGAGGGGCTGAAACAGAGGGCGAGAAACAGAGGGGCTGAAACTGAGGGCGAAAAACAGAGGGGCTGAAACAGAGGGCGAGAAACAGAGGGGCGTAAACAGAGAGCGCGAAACAGAGGGGCTGAAACAGAGGGGCTGAAACAGAGGGGCTGAAACAGAGGGCGAGAAACAGAGGGGCTGAAATAGAGGGCGAGAAACAGAGGGGCTGAAACAGAGGGGCTGAAACAGAGGGCGAGAAACAGAGGGGCTGAAACAGAGGGCGAGTAACAGAGGGGCTGAAACAGAGGGCGATAAACAGAGGGACAGAAACAAAGGGGCTGAAAGAGAAGGGCTGAAACAGAGGGACTGAAACAGAGGGCGAGAAACAGTGGGGCTGAACCAGAGGGGCTGCATAAGAGCGGCTGAAACAGAGGGGCTGAAACAGAGGGCGAGAAAAAGAGGGGCTGAAACAGAGGGCGAGAAACAGAGGGGCTGAAACAGAGGGGAAGAAATGGAGGGGCTGAAACAGAGGGCGAGAAACAGAGGGCGAGAAACAGAGGGGCTGAAACAGAGGGGCTGAAACAGAGGGCGAGAAACAGAGAGGCTGAAACAGAGGGCGAGAAACAGAGGGGCTGAAACAGAGGGCGAGAAACAGAGGGGCGGAATCAGAGGGGCTAAAACAGAGGGGCTGAAACAGAGGGGCTGAAACAGAGGGCGAGAAGCAGAGGGGCTGAATCAGAGGGGCTGAAACAGAGGGGCTGAAACAGAGGGCGAGAAAAGAGGGGCTGAAACAGAGGGGCTGAAACAGAGGGCGAGAAACAGAGGGGCTGAAACAGAGGGGCTGAAACAGAGGGGCTGAAACAGAGGGCGAGAAACAGAGGGGCTGAAACAGAGAGCGCGAAACAGAGGGGCTGAAACAGTGGGCAAGAAACAGAGGGGCTGAATCAGAGGGGCTGAATCAGAGGGGCTGAAACAGAGGGGCTGAAACAGTGGGTGAGAAACAGAGGGGCTGAAACAGAGGGCGAGAAACAGAGGGGCTGAAACAGAGGGCGAGAAACAGAGGGGCTGAAACAGAGGGGCTGAAACAGAGGGGCTGAAACCGAGGGCGAGAAACAGAGGGGCTGAAACAGACAGCAAGAAACAGAGGGGCTGAAACAGAGGGGCTGAAACAGAGGGGCTGAAACAGAGGGCGAGAAACAGAGGGGCTGAAACAGAGAGCGCGAAACAGAGGGGCTGAAACAGTGGGCGAGAAACAGAGGGGCTGAATCAGAGGGGCTGAATCAGAGGGGCTGAAACAGAGGGGCTGAAACAGAGGGCGAGAAACAGAGGGGCTGAAACAGAGGGCGAGAAACAGAGGGGCTGAAACAGAGGGGCTGAAACAGAGGGGCTGAAACCGAGGGCGAGAAACAGAGGGGCTGAAACAGAGGGCGAGAAACAGAGGTGCTGAATCAGAGAGGCTGAAACATAGGGCGAGAAACAGAGGGGCTGAAACAGAGGGCAAGAAACAGAGGGGCTGAAACACGGTGCGTGAAACAGAGGGGCTGAAACAGAGGGGCGGGAAACAGAGGGGCTGAATCAGAGGGGCTGAATCAGAGGGGCTGAAACAGAGGGTGAGAAACAGTGGGGCTGAAACAGAGGGGCTGAAACAGAGGGGCTGAAACAGAGGGCGAGAAACAGAGGGGCTGAATCAGAGGGGCTGAAACAGAGGGGCTGAATCAGAGGGGCTGAAACAGAGGGGCTGAATCAGAGGGGCTGAAACAGAGGGCGAGAAACAGAGGGGCTGAAACAGAGGGCGGGAAACAGAGGGGCTGATACAGAGGGGCTGAAACAGAGGGCGAGAAACAGAGGGGCTGAAACAGAAGGCGAGAAACAGAGGGGCTGAAACAGAGGGGCTGAATCAGAGGGGCTGAGACCGAGGGCGAGAAACAGAGGGGCTGAAACAGAGGGCGAGAAACAGAGGGGCTGAATCATAGGGGCTGAAACAGAGGGCGAAAATTAGAGGGGCTGAAACAGAGGGCGAGAAAGAGAGGGGCTGAAACAGAGGGGCTGAAACAGAGGGGCTGAATCAGAGGGGCTGATTCAGAGGGGCTGAAACAGAGGGACTGATTCCGAGGGGCTGAAACAGAGGGGCTGAATCAGAGGGGCTGAAACACAGAGTGAGAAATAGAGGGGCTGAAACAAAGGGTGAGAAACAGAGGGGCAGAAACAGAGGGCGAGAAACAGAGGGGCTGAAACAGAGGGGCTGAAACAGAGAGCGCGAAACAGTGGGGCTGAAACAGAGGGCGAGAAACAGAGGGGCTGAAACAGAGGGGCTGAAACAGAGGGGCTAAATCAGAGGGGCTGAAACAGAGGGTGAGAAACAGAGCGGCTGAAACAGAGGGCTGAATCAGAGGGGCTGAAAGAGAGGGCTGAATCAGAGGGGCTGATTCAGAGGGGGTGAAACAGAGGGGCTGAATCAGCGGGGCTGAAACAGAGGGCGAGAAACAGAGGGGCTGAAACAGAGGGCGAGAAACAGAGGGGCTGAAACCGAGGGCGAGAAACAGAGGGGCTGAAACAGAGGGGCTGAAACAGAGGGGCTGAAACAGTGGGCGAGAAACAGAGTGGCTGCAACAGACGGCGAGAAACAGAGGGGCTGAAACAGAGGGCGAGAAACAGAGGGGCTGAAACAGAGGGGCTGAATCAGCGGGGCTGAAACAGAGGGCGAGAAACAGAGGGGCCGAAACAGAGGGCGAGAAACAGAGGGGCAGAAACAGAGGGCGGGAAACAGAGGGGCTGAAACAGAGGGGCTGAAACAGAGGGCGAGAAACAGAGGGGCTGAAACCGAGGGCGAGAAACAGAGGGGCTGAAACAGAGGGGCTGAAACAGAGGGGCTGAAACAGTGGGCGAGAAACAGAGTGGCTGCAACAGACGGCGAGAAACAGAGGGGCTGAAACAGAGGGCGAGAAACAGAGGGGCTGAAACAGAGGGGCTGAAACAGAGGGGCTGAAACAGAGGGGCTGAAACAGAGGGCGAGAAACTGAGCGGCTGAAACAGAGGGCGAGAAACAGAGGGGCTGAAACAGAGGGCGAGAAACAGAGGGGCTGAAACAGAGGGGCTGAAACAGAGGGGCTGAAACAGAGGGGCTGAAACAGAGGGCGAGAAACAAAGGGGCTGAAACAGCGGGCGAGAAACAGATGGCGAGAAACAGAGGGGCTGAAACAGAGGGGCTGAAACAGACGGGCTGAAACAAAGAGCCTGAAACAGAGGGCGAGAAACGGAGGTGCTGAAACAGAGGGCGAACAACAGAGGGGCTGAAACAGAGGGCGAGAAACACAGGGGCTGAAACAGAGGGTGAGAAACTGAGGGCGAGAAACAGAGGGACTGAAACAGAGGGGCTGAAACAGAGGGGCTGAATCAGAGGGGCTGAAACAGAGGTGCTGAATCAGAGGGGCTGAAACAGAGGGCGAGAAACAGAGGGGCTGAAACTGAGGGCGAAAAACAGAGGGGCTGAAACAGAGGGCGAGAAACAGAGGGGCGGAAACAGAGAGCGCGAAACAGAGGGGCTGAAACAGAGGGGCTGAAACAGAGGGGCTGAAACAGAGGGGCTAAATCAGAGGGGCTGAAACAGAGGGCGAGAAACAGAGGGGCTGAAATAGAGGGCGAGAAACAGAGGGGCTGAAACAGAGGGGCTGAAACAGAGGGGCTGAAACAGAGTGCGAGAAACAGAGGGGCTGAAACAGAGGGCGAGTAACAGAGGGGCTGAAACAGAGGGCGATAAACAGAGGGACAGAAACAAAGGGGCTGAAAGAGAAGGGCTGAAACAGAGGGACTGAAACAGAGGGCGAGAAACAGTGGGGCTGAACCAGAGGGGCTGAATCAGAGCGGCTGAAACAGAGGGGCTGAAACAGAGGGCGAGAAACAGAGGGGCTGAAACAGAGGGCGAGAAACAGAGGGGCTGAAACAGAGGGGCTGAAACAGAGGGGCTGAAACAGAGGGGCTGAAACAGAGGGCGAGAAGCAGAGGGGCGGAATCAGAGGGGCTGAAACAGAGGGGCTGAAACAGAGGGCGAGAAAAGAGGGGCTGAAACAGAGGGGCTGAAACAGAGGGCGAGAAACAGAGGGGCTGAAACAGAGGGGCTGAAACAGAGGGGCTGAAACAGAGGGGCTGAAACAGAGGGCGAGAAACAGAGGGGCTGAAACAGAGAGCGCGAAACAGAGGGGCTGAAACAGTGGGCGAGAAACAGAGGGGCTGAATCAGAGGGGCTGAATCAGAGGGGCTGAAACAGAGGGGCTGAAACAGAGGTCGAGAAACAGAGGGGCTGAAACAGAGGGCGAGAAACAGAGGGGCTGAAACAGAGGGCGAGAAACAGAGGGGCTGAAACAGAGGGGCTGAAACAGAGGGGCTGAAACCAAGGGCGAGAAACAGAGGGGCTGAAACAGACGGCAAGAAACAGAGGGGCTGAAACAGAGGTGCTGAAACAGAGGGGCTGAAACAGAGGGGCCGAAACAGAGGGGCTGAAACAGAGAGCGCGAAACAGAGGGGCTGAAACAGTGGGCGAGAAACAGAGGGGCTGAATCAGAGTGGCTGAATCAGAGGGGCTGAAACAGAGGGGCTGAAACAGAGGGCGAGAAACAGAGGGGCTGAAACAGAGGGCGAGAAACAGAGGGGTTGAAACAGAGGGGCTTAAACAGAGGGGCTGAAACCGAGGGCGAGAAACAGAGGGGCTGAAACAGAGGGCGAGAAACAGAGGTGCTGAATCAGAGAGGCTGAAACATAGGGCGAGAAACAGAGGGGCTGAAACAGAGGGCAAGAAACAGAGGGGCTGAAACACGGGGCATGAAACAGAGGGGCTGAAACAGAGGGGCGGGAAACAGAGGGGCTGAATCAGAGGGGCTGAATCAGAGGGGCTGAAACAGAGGGTGAGAAACAGTGGGGCTGAAACAGAGGGGCTGAAACAGAGGGGCTGAAACAGAGGGCGAGAAACAGAGAGGCTGAATCAGAGGGGCTGAAACAGAGGGGCTGAATCAGAGGGGCTGAAACAGAGGGGCTGAATCAGAGGGGCTGAAACAGAGGGCGAGAAACAGAGGGGCTGAAACAGAGGGCGGGAAACAGAGGGGCTGATATAGAGGGGCTGAAACAGAGGGCGAGAAACAGAGGGGCTGAAACAGAAGGCGAGAAACAGAGGGGCTGAAACAGAGGGGCTGAATCAGAGGGGCTGAGACCGAGGGCGAGAAACAGAGGGGCTGAAACAGAGGGCGAGAAACAGAGGGGCTGAATCATAGGGCGAGAAACAGAGGGGCTGAAACAGAGGGCGCGAATTAGAGGGGCTGAAACAGAGGGTGAGAAAGAGAGGGGCTGAATCAGAGGGGCTGATTCAGAGGGGCTGAAACAGAGGGGCTGAATCAGAGCGGCTGAAACAGAGGGGCTGAAACAGAGGGCGAGAAACAGAGGGGCTGAAACAGAGGTCGCGAATTAGAGGGGCTGAAACAGAGGGTGAGAAAGAGAGGGGCTGAAACAGAGGGGCTGAAACAGAGGGGCTGAATCAGAGGGGCTGATTCAGAGGGGCTGAAACAGAGGGGCTGAAACAGAGGGGCTGAAACAGAGGGGCTGAAACAGAGGGCGAGAAACAGAGGGGCTGAAACTGAGGTAAAGAAACAGAAGGGCTGAAACACGGAGCATGAAACAGAGGGGCTGAAACAGCGGGGCGGGAAACAGAGGGGCTGAATCAGAGGGGCTGAATCAGAGGGGCTGAAACAGATGGTGAGAAAAAGAGGGGCTGAAACAGAGGGGCTGAAACAGAGGGGCTGAAACAGATGGCGAGAAACAGAGGGGCTGAATCAGAGGGGCTGAAACAGAGGGGCTGAATCAGAGGGGCTGAAACAGAGGGGCTGAATCAAAGGGGCTGAAACAGAGGGCAAGAAACAGAGGGGCTGAAACAGAGGGTGGGAAACAGAGGGGCTGATACAGAGGGGCTGAAACAGAGGGCGAGAAACAGGGGGGCTGACACAGAGGGGCTAAAATAGAGGGGCTGAAACAGAGGGGCTGAAACAGAGGGCGAGAAACAGAGGGGCTGAATCAGAGGGCAAGAAACAGAGGGGCTGAAACACGGGGCGTGAAACAGAGGGGCTGAAACAGAGGGGCGGGAAACAGAGGGGCTGATTCAGAGGGGCTGAATCAGAGGGGCTGAAACAGATGGTGAGAAAAAGAGGGGCTGAAACAGAGGGGCTGAAACAGAGGGGCTGAAACAGATGGCGAGAAACAGAGGGGCTGAATCAGAGGGGCTGAAACAGAGGGGCTGAATCAGAGGGGCTGAAACAGAGGGGCTGAATCAGAGGGGCTGAAACAGAGGGCGAGAAACAGGGGGGCTGACACAGAGGGGCTAAAATAGAGGGGCTGAAACAGAGGGGCTGAAACAGAGGGCGAGAAACAGAGGGGCTGAATCAGAGGGGCTGAATCAGAGGGGCTGAATCAGAGGGGCTGAAACAAAGGATGAGAAACAGAGGGGCTGAAACAGATGGGCTGAAACAGAGGGACTGAAACAGAGGGCGAGAAACAGAGGGGCTGAATCAGAGGGGCTGAATCAGAGGGGCTGAATCAGAGGGGCTGAAACAGAGGGGCTGAAACAGAGGGGCTGAAACAGAGGGCGAGAAACAGAGGGGCTGAAACAGAGGGCGAGAAACAGAGGGGCTGAAACAGAGGGCGAGAAACCGAGGGGCTGAAACAGATGGTCTGAAACAGAGGGGCTGAAACAGAGGGCTGAATCAGAGGGGCTGATTCAGAGGGGGTGAAACAGAGGGGCTGAATCAGCGGGGCTGATACAGAGGGCGAGAAACAGAGGGGCCGAAACAGAGGGCGAGAAACAGAGGGGCAGAAACAGAGGGCGGGAAACAGAGGGGCTGAAACAGAGGGCGAGAAACAGAGGGGCTGAAACCGAGGGCGAGAAACAGAGGGGCTGAAACAGAGGGGCTGAAACAGAGGGGCTGAAACAGTGGGCGAGAAACAGAGTGGCTGCAACAGACGGCGAGAATTTGGTACTCGGTAACGAACCGGGACAAGTGGTGGGCTTGTTAGTGGGTGAACATTTTGGTGATGGCGACCACAATTCTGTCACTTTCACCTTGGTTATGGAGAGGGATAGGTGCACACAACAAGGAAGTTTTTACAATTGGGGGAAGGGAAATTACGATGCTGTAAGACAGGATTTGAGGAGCATACGTTGGGAGCATAGGCTGTCAGGGAAGGATGTGGTGGAAATGTGGGACTTTTTCAAGGAGCAGATACGACGTGTCCTTGATATGTATGTACCGATCAGGCAGGAAAGAAATGGTCGTGTGAGGGAGCCTTGGTTGACGAGGGAGGTTGAATGTCTAGTAAAGAGGAAGAAGGAGGCTTACATAAGGTTGAGGAAACAAGGTTCAGACAGAGCAGTGGAGGGATACAGGATAGCCAGAAGGGACCTGAAGAAAGGGATTAGGAGAGCTAAGAGAGGGCATGAAAAATCCCTGGCGGATAGGATCAAGGATAACCCCAAGGCATTCTATGCGTATGTGAGAAACCTGAGAATGACGAGAACGAGGGTAGGTCCGATCAAGGACAGTGGTGGGAGACTGTGTATTGAGTCGGAAGAGATAGGAGAGGTCTTGAACAAGTACTTCTCTTCAGTATTTACGAACGAGAGGGACTGTATTGTTGAAGAGGAGAGTGTGAAACGGACTGATAAGCTAGAAGAGATATCTGTTAGGAAGGAAGATGTGTTGGACATTTTGAACAACTTGAGGATAGACAAGTCCCCCGGGCCTGACGGGATATATCCTAGGATTATGTGGGAAGCAAGAGAGGAAATTGCAGTACCGTTGGCAATGATCTTCTCGTCTTCACTGGCAACGGGGGTGGTACCAGGGGACTGGAGAGTAGCGAATGTTGTGCCCCTGTTCAAAAAAGGGAATAGGGATAACCCCGGGAATTACAGGCCAGTTAGTCTTACTTCTGTGGTAGGCAAAGTAATGGAAAGGGTACTGAGGGATAGGATTTACGAGTATCTGGAACGGCACTGCTTGATTAGGGACAGCCAGCACGGATTTGTGAAGGGTAGGTCTTGCCTTACAAGTCTTATTGAATTCTTCGAGGAGGTGACCAAGCATGTGGATGAGGGTAGAGCAGTGGATGTAGTGTACATGGATTTTAGTAAGGCATTTGATAAGGTTCCCCATGGTAGGCTTATGCGGAAAGTCAGGAGGCATGGGATAGAGGGAAATTTGGCCAATTGGATAGAAAACTGGCTAACCGGTCGAAGTCAGAGAGTGGTGGTAGATGGTAAATATTCAGCATGGAGTCCAGTTACAAGTGGAGTTCCGCAGGGATCAGTTCTGGGCCCTCTGCTGTTTGTAATTTTTATTAATGACTTAGATGAGGGAGTCGAAGGGTGGGTCAGTAAATTTGCAGATGATACAAAGATAGGTGGAGTTGTGGACAGTGACGAGGGCTGTTGTCGGCTGCAGAGGGACTTAGATATGATGCAGAGCTGGGCTGAGGAGTGGCAGATGGAGTTCAACCCTGCCAAGTGTGAAGTTGTCCATTTTGGAAGAACAAATAAGAATGCGGAATACAGGGTTAATGGTAGGGTTCTTGGTCAGGTGGAGGAACAGAGGGATCTTGGGGTCTATGTACATAGATCTTTGAAGGTTGCCACTCAGGTGGATAGAGTTTGTAAGAAGGCCTATGGAGTATTATCGTTCATTAGCAGAGGGATTGAATTCAAGAGTCGTGAGGTGATGTTGCAGCTGTACAGGACTTTGGTTAGGCCACATTTGGAGTACTGTGTGCAGTTCTGGTCGCCTCACTTTAGGAAAGATGTGGAAGCTTTGGAGAGGGTGCAGAGAAGATTTACCAGGATGTTGCCTGGAATGGAGAGTAGGTCATACGAGGATAGGTTGAGAGTTCTCGGCCTTTTCTCGTTGGAACGGCGAAGGATGAGGGGTGACTTGATAGAGGTTTATAAGATGATCAGAGGAATAGATAGAGTAGACAGTCAGAAACTTTTTCCACGGGTACAACAGAGTGTTACAAGGGGACATAAATTTAAGGTGAAGGGTGGAAGGTATAGGGGAGATGTCAGGGGTGGGTTCTTCACCCAGAGAGTGGTGGGGGCATGGAATGCGCTGCCCGTGGGAGTGGTAGAGTCAGATTCATTGGCGACCTTTAAGCGGCATTTGGATAGGTACATGGATGGGTGCTTAATCTAGGATAGAAGTTCGGCACAACATCGTGGGCCGAAGGGCCTGTTCTGTGCTGTATTGTTCTATGTTCTATGTTCTATGAGAAACAGAGGGGCTGAAACAGAGGGCGAGAAACAGAGGGGCTGAAACAGAGGCGCTGAAACAGAGGGGCTGAAACAGAGGGGCTGAAACAGAGGGCGAGAAACTGAGCGGCTGAAACAGAGGGCGAGAAACAGAGGGGCTGAAACAGAGGGCGAGAAACAGAGGGGCTGAAACAGAGGGGCTGAAACAGAGGGGCTGAAACAGAGGGCGTGAAACAGAGGGGCTGAAACAGAGGGCGAGAAACAGAGGGGCTCAAACAGAGGGCGAGAAACAGAGGGGCTGAAACAGAGGGGCTGAAACAGAGGGGCTGAAACAGAGGGCGAGAAACAGAGGGGCTGTATCAGAGGGGCTGAATCAGAGGGGCTGAAACAGAGGGGCTGAAACAGAGGGCGAGAAAGAAAGGGGCTGAAACAGAGGGTGAGAAACTGAGGGCGAGAAACAGAGGGACTGAAACAGAGGGGCTGAAACAGAGGGGCTGAATCAGAGGGGCTGAAACAGAGGTGCTGAATCAGAGGGGCTGAAACAGAGGGCGAGAAACAGAGGGGCTGAAACTGAGGGCGAAAAACAGAGGGGCTGAAACAGAGGGCGAGAAACAGAGGGGCTGAAACAGAGAGCGCGAAACAGAGGGGCTGAAACAGAGGAGCTGAAACAGAGGGGCTGAAACAGAGGGCGAGAAACAGAGGGGCAGAAACAGAGGGCGGGAAACAGAGGGGCTGAAACAGAGGGGCTGAAACAGAGGGGCTGAAACAGAGGGCGAGAAACAGAGGGGCTGTATCAGAGGGGCTGAATCAGAGGGGCTGAAACAGAGGGGCTGAAACAGAGGGCGAGAAACAAAGGGGCTGAAACAGCGGGCGAGAAACAGATGGCGAGAAACAGAGGGGCTGAAACCGAGGGCGAGAAACAGAGGGGCTGAAACAGAGGGGCTGAAACAGAGGGGCTGAAACAGTGGGCGAGAAACAGAGTGGCTGCAACAGACGGCGAGAAACAGAGGGGCTGAAACAGAGGGCGAGAAACAGAGGGGCTGAAACAGAGGCGCTGAAACAGAGGGGCTGAAACAGAGGGCGAGAAACAGAGGGCGAGAAACTGAGCGGCTGAAACAGAGGGCGAGAAACAGAGGGGCTGAAACAGAGGGCGAGAAACAGAGGGGCTGAAACAGAGGGGCTGAAACAGAGGGGCTGAAACAGAGGGCGTGAAACAGAGGGGCTGAAACAGAGGGCGAGAAACAGAGGGGCTCAAACAGAGGGCGAGAAACAGAGGGGCTGAAACAGAGGGGCTGAAACAGAGGGGCTGAAACAGAGGGCGAGAAACAGAGGGGCTGTATCAGAGGGGCTGAATCAGAGGGGCTGAAACAGAGGGGCTGAAACAGAGGGCGAGAAACAAAGGGGCTGAAACAGAGGGTGAGAAACTGTGGGCGAGAAACAGAGGGACTGAAACAGAGGGGCTGAAACAGAGGGGCTGAATCAGAGGGGCTGAAACAGAGGTGCTGAATCAGAGGGGCTGAAACAGAGGGCGAGAAACAGAGGGGCTGAAACTGAGGGCGAAAAACAGAGGGGCTGAAACAGAGGGCGAGAAACAGAGGGGCTGAAACGGAGAGCGCGAAACAGAGGGGCTGAAACAGAGGGGCTGAAACAGAGGGGCTGAAACAGAGGGCGAGAAACAGAGGGGCAGAAACAGAGGGCGGGAAACAGAGGGGCTGAAACAGAGGGGCTGAAACAGAGGGGCTGAAACAGAGGGCGAGAAACAGAGGGGCTGTATCAGAGGGGCTGAATCAGAGGGGCTGAAACAGAGGGGCTGAAACAGAGGGCGAGAAACAAAGGGGCTGAAACAGCGGGCGAGAAACAGATGGCGAGAAACAGAGGGGCTGAAACAGAGGGGCTGAAACAGATGGGCTGAAACAGAGAGCCTGAAACAGAGGGCGAGAAACGGAGGGGCTGAAACAGTGGGCGAACAACAGAGGGGCTGAAACAGAGGGCGAGAAACACAGGGGCTGAAACAGAGGGTGAGAAACTGAGGGCGAGAAACAGAGGGGCTGAAACAGAGGGCGAGTAACAGAGGGGCTGAAACAGAGGGGCTGAAACAGAGGTGCTGAATCAGAGGGGCTGAAACAGAGGGCGAGAAACAGAGTGGCTGAAACTGAGGGCGAAAAACAGAGGGGCTGAAACAGAGGGCGAGAAACAGAGGGGCTGAAACAGAGGGGCTGAAACAGAGGGGCTGAAACAGAGGGCGAGAAACTGAGCGGCTGAAACAGAGGGCGAGAAACAGAGGGGCTGAAACAGAGGGCGAGAAACAGAGGGGCTGAAACAGAGGGGCTGAAACAGAGGGGCTGAAACAGAGGGGCTGAAACAGAGGGCGAGAAACAAAGGGGCTGAAACAGCGGGCGAGAAACAGATGGCGAGAAACAGAGGGGCTGAAACAGAGGGGCTGAAACAGACGGGCTGAAACAAAGAGCCTGAAACAGAGGGCGAGAAACGGAGGTGCTGAAACAGAGGGCGAACAACAGAGGGGCTGAAACAGAGGGCGAGAAACACAGGGGCTGAAACAGAGGGTGAGAAACTGAGGGCGAGAAACAGAGGGACTGAAACAGAGGGGCTGAAACAGAGGGGCTGAATCAGAGGGGCTGAAACAGAGGTGCTGAATCAGAGGGGCTGAAACAGAGGGTGAGAAACAGAGGGGCTGAAACTGAGGGCGAAAAACAGAGGGGCTGAAACAGAGGGCGAGAAACAGAGGGGCGGAAACAGAGAGCGCGAAACAGAGGGGCTGAAACAGAGGGGCTGAAACAGAGGGGCTGAAACAGAGGGGCTAAATCAGAGGGGCTGAAACAGAGGGCGAGAAACAGAGGGGCTGAAATAGAGGGCGAGAAACAGAGGGGCTGAAACAGAGGGGCTGAAACAGAGGGGCTGAAACAGAGTGCGAGAAACAGAGGGGCTGAAACAGAGGGCGAGTAACAGAGGGGCTGAAACAGAGGGCGATAAACAGAGGGACAGAAACAAAGGGGCAGAAAGAGAAGGGCTGAAACAGAGGGACTGAAACAGAGGGCGAGAAACAGTGGGGCTGAATCGGAGGGGCTGAATCAGAGCGGCTGAAACAGAGGGGCTGAAACAGAGGGCGAGAAACAGAGGGGCTGAAACAGAGGGCGAGAAACAGAGGGGCTGAAACAGAGGGGAAGAAATGGAGGGGCTGAAACAGAGGGCGAGAAACAGAGGGCGAGAAACAGAGGGGCTGAAACAGAGGGGCTGAAACAGAGGGCGAAAAACAGAGAGGCTGAAACAGAGGGCGAGAAACAGAGGGGCTGAAACAGAGGGCGAGAAACAGAGGGGCGGAATCAGAGGGGCTGAAACAGAGGGGCTGAAACAGAGGGGCTGAAACAGAGGGCGAGAAGCAGAGGGGCGGAATCAGAGGGGCTGAAACAGAGGGGCTGAAACAGAGGGCGAGAAACAGAGGGGCTGTATCAGAGGGGCTGAATCAGAGGGGCTGAAACAGAGGGGCTGAAACAGAGGGCGAGAAACAAAGGGGCTGAAACAGCGGGCGAGAAACAGATGGCGAGAAACAGAGGGGCTGAAACCGAGGGCGAGATACAGAGGGGCTGAAACAGAGGGGCTGAAACAGAGGGGCTGAAACAGTGGGCGAGAAACAGAGTGGCTGCAACAGACGGCGAGAAACAGAGGGGCTGAAACAGAGGGCGAGAAACAGAGGGGCTGAAACAGAGGCGCTGAAACAGAGGGGCTGAAACAGAGGGCGAGAAACAGAGGGCGAGAAACTGAGCGGCTGAAACAGAGGGCGAGAAACAGAGGGGCTGAAACAGAGGGCGAGAAACCGACGGGCTGAAACAGAGGGGCTGAAACAGAGGGGCTGAAACAGAGGGCGTGAAACAGAGGGGCTGAAACAGAGGGCGAGAAACAGAGGGGCTCAAACAGAGGGCGAGAAACAGAGGGGCTGAAACAGAGGGGCTGAAACAGAGGGGCTGAAACAGAGGGCGAGAAACAGAGGGGCTGTATCAGAGGGGCTGAATCAGAGGGGCTGAAACAGAGGGGCTGAAACAGAGGGCGAGAAACAAAGGGGCTGAAACAGAGGGTGAGAAACTGTGGGCGAGAAACAGAGGGACTGAAACAGAGGGGCTGAAACAGAGGGGCTGAATCAGAGGGGCTGAAACAGAGGTGCTGAATCAGAGGGGCTGAAACAGAGGGCGAGAAACAGAGGGGCTGAAACTGAGGGCGAAAAACAGAGGGGCTGAAACAGAGGGCGAGAAACAGAGGGGCTGAAACGGAGAGCGCGAAACAGAGGGGCTGAAACAGAGGGGCTGAAACAGAGGGGCTGAAACAGAGGGCGAGAAACAGAGGGGCAGAAACAGAGGGCGGGAAACAGAGGGGCTGAAACAGAGGGGCTGAAACAGAGGGGCTGAAACAGAGGGCGAGAAACAGAGGGGCTGTATCAGAGGGGCTGAATCAGAGGGGCTGAAACAGAGGGGCTGAAACAGAGGGCGAGAAACAAAGGGGCTGAAACAGCGGGCGAGAAACAGATGGCGAGAAACAGAGGGGCTGAAACAGAGGGGCTGAAACAGATGGGCTGAAACAGAGAGCCTGAAACAGAGGGCGAGAAACGGAGGGGCTGAAACAGTGGGCGAACAACAGAGGGGCTGAAACAGAGGGCGAGAAACACAGGGGCTGAAACAGAGGGTGAGAAACTGAGGGCGAGAAACAGAGGGGCTGAAACAGAGGGCGAGTAACAGAGGGGCTGAAACAGAGGGGCTGAAACAGAGGTGCTGAATCAGAGGGGCTGAAACAGAGGGCGAGAAACAGAGTGGCTGAAACTGAGGGCGAAAAACAGAGGGGCTGAAACAGAGGGCGAGAAACAGAGGGGCGTAAACAGAGAGCGCGAAACAGAGGGGCAGAAACAGAGGGGCTGAAACAGAGGGGCTAAATCAGAGGGGCTGAAACAGAGGGCGAGAAACAGAGGGGCTGAAATAGAGGGCGAGAAACAGAGGGGCTGAAACAGAGGGGCTGAAACAGAGGGCGAGAAACAGAGGGGCTGAAACAGAGGGCGAGTAACAGAGGGGCTGAAACAGAGGGCGATAAACAGAGGGACAGAAACAAAGGGGCTGAAAGAGAAGGGCTGAAACAGAGGGACTGAAACAGAGGGCGAGAAACAGTGGGGCTGAACCAGAGGGGCTGAATAAGAGCGGCTGAGACAGAGGGGCTGAAACAGAGGGCGAGAAACAGAGGGGCTGAAACAGAGGGCGAGAAACAGAGGTTCTGAAACAGAGGGGAAGAAATGGAGGGGCTGAAACAGAGTGCGAGAAACAGAGGGCGAGAGACAGAGGGGCTGAAACAGAGGGGCTGAAACAGAGGGCGAGAAACAGAGAGGCTGAAACAGAGGGCGAGAAACAGAGGGGCTGAAACAGAGGGCGAGAAACAGAGGGGCGGAATCAGAGGGGCTGAAACAGAGGGGCTGAAACAGAGGGGCTGAAACAGAGGGCGAGAAGCAGAGGGGCTGAATCAGAGGGGCTGAAACAGAGGGGCTGAAACAGAGGGCGAGAAAAGAGGGGCTGAAACAGAGGGGCTGAAACAGAGGGCGAGAAACAGAGGGGCTGAAACAGAGGGGCTGAAACAGAGGGGCTGAAACAGAGGGGCTGAAACAGAGGGCGAGAAACATAGGGGCTGAAACAGAGAGCGCGAAACAGAGGGGCTGAAACAGTGGGCGAGAAACAGAGGGGCTGAATCAGAGGGTCTGAATCAGAGGGGCTGAAACAGAGGGGCTGAAACAGAGGGCGAGAAACAGAGGGGCTGAAACAGAGGGCGAGAAACAGAGGGGCTGAAACAGAGGGCGAGAAACAGAGGTGCTGAAACAGAGGGGCTGAAACAGAGGGGCTGAAACCGAGGGCGAGAAACAGAGGGGCTGAAACAGACGGCAAGAAACAGAGGGGCTGAAACAGAGGGGCTGAAACAGAGGGGTTGAAACAGAGGGCGAGAAACAGAGGGGCTGAAACAGAGAGCGCGAAACAGAGGGGCTGAAACAGTGGGCGAGAAACAGAGGGGCTGAATCAGAGGGGCTGAATCAGAGGGGCTGAAACAGAGGGGCTGAAACAGAGGGCGAGAAACAGAGGGGCTGAAACAGAGGGCGAGAAACAGAGGGGCTGAAACAGAGGGGCTGAAACAGAGGGGCTGAAACCGAGGGCGAGAAACAGAGGGGCTGAAACAGAGGGCGAGAAACAGAGGTGCTGAATCAGAGAGGCTGAAACATAGGGCGAGAAACAGAGGGGCTGAAACAGAGGGCAAGATACAGAGGGGCTGAAACACGGGGCGTGAAACAGAGGGGCTGAAACAGAGGGGCGGGAAACAGAGGGGCTGAATCAGAGGGGCTGAATCAGAGGGGCTGAAACAGAGGGTGAGAAACAGTGGGGCTGAAACAGAGGGGCTGAAACAGAGGGGCTGAAACAGAGGGCGAGAAACAGAGGGGCTGAATCAGAGGGGCTGAAACAGAGGGGCTGAATCAGAGGGGCTGAAACAGAGGGGCTGAATCAGAGGGGCTGAAACAGAGGGCGAGAAACAGAGGGGCTGAAACAGAGGGCGGGAAACAGAGGGGCTGATACAGAGGGGCTGAAACAGAGGGCGAGAAACAGAGGGGCTGAAACCGAAGGCGAGAAACAGAGGGGCTGAAACAGAGGGGCTGAATCAGAGGGGCTGAGACCGAGGGCGAGAAACAGAGGGGCTGAAACAGAGGGCGAGAAACAGAGGGGCTGAATCATAGGGGCTGAAACAGACGGCGAGAATTAGAGGGGCTAAAACAGAGGGCGAGAAAGAGAGGGGCTGAAACAGAGGGGCTGAAACAGAGGGGCTGAATCAGAGGGGCTGATTCAGAGGGGCTGAAACAGAGGGGCTGATTCCGAGGGGCTGAAACAGAGGGGCTGAATCAGAGGGGCTGAAACACAGAGTGAGAAATAGAGGGGCTGAAACAAAGGGTGAGAAACAGAGGGGCAGAAACAGAGGACGAGAAACAGAGGGGCTGAAACAGAGGGGCTGAAACAGAGAGCGCGAAACAGTGGGGCTGAAACAGAGGGTGAGAAACAGAGGGGCTGAAACAGAGGGGCTTAAACAGAGGGGCTAAATCAGAGGGGCTGAAACAGAGGGTGAGAAACAGAGCGGCTGAAACAGAGGAGCTGAAACAGAGGGCGAGAAACAGAGGGGCTGAAACAGAGGGCGAGAAACAGAGGGGCTGAAACAGAGGGGCTGAAACAGAGGGGCTGAAACCGAGGGCGAGAAACAGAGCGGCTGAAACAGAGGGCGAGAAACAGAGGGGCTTAAACTGAGGGGCTGAAACAGAGGAGCTGAAACAGAGGGCGAGAAACAGAGGGGCTGAAACAGAGGGCGAGAAACAGAGGTGCTGAAACAGAGGGGCTGAAACAGCGGGCGAGAAACAGAGGGGCTGAAACAGAGTGCGAGAAACAGAGGGGCTGAAACAGAGGGGCTGAAACAGAGGGGCTGAAACCGAGGGCGAGAAACAGAGGGGCTGAAACAGAGGGGCTGAATCAGAGGGGCTGAAACAGAGGGGCTGAAACAGAGGGCTACAAACAGAGGGGCTGAAACAGAGTGCGAGAAACAGAGGGGCTGAAACAGAGGTGCTGAAACAGAGGGGCTGAAACAGAGGGGCTGAAACAGAGGCCGAGAAACAGAGGGGCTGAAACAGAGGGCGAGAAACAGAGGGGCTGAAACAGAGGGTCTGAAACAGTGGGGCTGAAACAGAGGGCGTGAAAAAGAGGGGCTGAAACAGAGGGGCTGAAACAGAGGGCGAGAAACAGAGGGGCTGAAACTGCGGGCGAGAAACAGAGGGCGAGAAACAGAGGGGCTGAAACAGAGGAGCTGAAACAGACGGGCTGAAACAGAGAGCCTGAAACAGAGGGCGAGAAACAGAGGGGCTGAAACAGAGGGGCTGAATCAGAGGGGCGGAAACAGAGGGGCTGTATCAGAGGGGCTGAAACAGAGGGCGAGAAACAGAGGGGCTGAAACAGAGGGCGAGAAACAGAGGGGCTGAAACAGAGGGGCTGAAACAGAGGGCGAGAAACAGAGGGGCTGAAACAGAGGGCGAGAAACAGAGGGGCTGAAACAGAGGGGCTGAAACAGAGGGGCTGTATCAGAGGGGCTGAAACAGAGGGCGAGAAACAGAGGGGCTGAAACAGAGGGCGAGAAACAGAGGGGCTGAATCAGAGGGGCTGAAACAGAGGGCGAGAAACAGAGGGGCTCTAACAGAGGGCGAGAAACAGAGGGGCTGAAACAGAGGGCGAGAAACCGAGGGGCTGAAACAGAGGGGCTGAAATAGAGGGCGAGAAACAGAGGGGCTGAAACAGAGGGCGAGAAACAGAGGGGCTGAAATAGAGGGCGAGAAACAGAGGGGCTGAAACAGAGGGCGAGAAACAGAGGGGCTGAAACAGACGGCGAGAAACAGAGGGGCTGAAACAGAGGGCGAGAAACAGAGGGGCTGAAACAGAGGGGCTGAAACAGAGGGCGAGAAACAGAGCGGCTGAAACAGAGGGCGAGAAACTGAGCGGCTGAAACAGAGGGCGAGAAACAGAGGGGCTGAAACAGAGGGCGAGAAACAGAGGGGCTGAAACAGAGGGGCTGAAACAGAGGGGCTGAAACAGAGGGGCTCAAACAGAGGGCGAGAAACAGAGGGGCTCAAACAGAGGGCGAGAAACAGAGGGGCTGAAACAGAGGGGCTGAAACAGAGGGGCTGAAACAGAGGGCGAGAAACAGAGGGGCTGTATCAGAGGGGCTGAATCAGAGGGTCTGAAACAGAGGGGCTGAAACAGAGGCCGAGATACAAAGGGGCTGAAACAGCGGGCGAGGAACAGATGGCGAGAAACAGAGGGCGAGAAACAGAGGGGCTGAAACAGAGGGCGGGAAACAGAGGGGCTGATACAGAGGGGCTGAATCAGAGGGCGAGAAACAGAGGGGCTGAAACAGAAGGCGAGAAACAGAGGGGCTGAAACAGAGGGGCTGAATCAGAGGGGCTGAGACCGAGGGCGAGAAACAGAGGGGCTGAAACAGAGGGCGAGAAACAGAGGGGCTGAATCATAGGGGCTGAAACAGAGGGCGAGAATTAGATGGGCTAAAACAGAGGGCGAGAAAGAGAGGGGCTGAAACAGAGGGGCTGAAACAGAGGGGCTGAATCAGAGGGGCTGATTCAGAGGGGCTGAAACAGAGGGGCTGATTCCGAGGGGCTGAAACAGAGGGGCTGAATCAGAGGGGCTGAAACACAGAGTGAGAAATAGAGGGGCTGAAACAAAGGGTGAGAAACAGAGGGGCAGAAACAGAGGACGAGAAACAGAGGGGCTGAAACAGAGGGGCTGAAACAGAGAGCGCGAAACAGTGGGGCTGAAACAGAGGGCGAGAAACAGAGGGGCTGAAACAGAGGGGCTGAAACAGAGGGGGTAAATCAGAGGGGCTGAAACAGAGGGTGAGAAACAGAGCGGCTGAAACAGAGGAGCTGAAACAGAGGGCGAGAAACAGAGGGGCTGAAACAGAGGGCGAGAAACAGAGGGGCTGAAACAGAGGGGCTGAAACAGAGGGGCTGAAACCGAGGGCGAGAAACAGAGCGGCTGAAACAGAGGGTGAGAAACAGAGGGGCTTAAACTGAGGGGCTGAAACAGAGGAGCTGAAACAGAGGGCGAGAAACAGAGGGGCTGAAACAGAGGGCGAGAAACAGAGGTGCTGAAACAGAGGGGCTGAACGAGCGGGCGAGAAACAGAGGGGCTGAAACAGAGTGCGAGAAACAGAGGGGCTGAAACAGAGGGGCTGAAACAGAGGGGCTGAAACCGAGGGCGAGAAACAGAGGGGCTGAAACAGAGGGGCTGAATCAGAGGGGCTGAAACAGAGGGGCTGAAACAGAGGGCTAGAAACAGAGGAGCTGAAACAGAGTGCGAGAAACAGAGGGGCTGAAACAGAGGTGCTGAAACAGAGGGGCTGAAACAGAGGGGCTGAAACAGAGGCCAAGAAACAGAGGGGCTGAAACAGAGGGCGAGAAACAGAGGGGCTGAAACAGAGGGTCTGAAACAGAGGGGCTGAAACAGAGGGCGTGAAAAAGAGGGGCTGAAACAGAGGGGCTGAAACAGAGGGCGAGAAACAGAGGGGCTGAAACTGCGGGCGAGAAACAGAGGGCGAGAAACAGAGGGGCTGAAACAGAGGAGCTGAAACAGACGGGCTGAAACAGAGAGACTGAAACAGAGGGCGAGAAACAGAGGGGCTGAAACAGAGGGGCTGAATCAGAGGGGCGGAAACAGAGGGGCTGTATCAGAGGGGCTGAAACAGAGGGCGAGAAACAGAGGGGCTGAAACAGAGGGCGAGAAACAGAGGGGCTGAAACAGAGGGGCTGAAACAGAGGGCGAGAAACAGAGGGGCTGAAACAGAGGGCGAGAAACAGAGGGGCTGAAACAGAGGGGCTGAAACAGAGGGGCTGTATCAGAGGGGCTGAAACAGAGGGCGAGAAACAGAGGGGCTGAAACAGAGGGCGAGAAACAGAGGGGCTGAATCAGAGGGGCTGAAACAGAGGGCGAGAAACAGAGGGGCTGAAACAGAGGGCGAGAAACAGATGGCGAGAAACAGAGGGGCTGAAACAGAGGGGCTGAAACAGACGGGCTGAATCAGAGGGGCTGAAACAGAGGTGCTGAATCAGAGGGGCTGAAACAGAGGGCGAGAAACAGAGGGGCTGAAACTGAGGGCGAACAACAGAGGGGCTGAAACAGAGGGCGAGAAACACAGGGGCTGAAACAGAGGGTGAGAAACTGAGGTCGAGAAACAGAGGGACTGAAACAGAGGGGCTGAAACAGAGGGGCTGAATCAGAGGGGCTGAAACAGAGGTCGAGAAACAGAGGGGCTGAAACTGAGGGCGAAAAACAGAGAGGCTGAAACAGAGGGCGAGAAACAGAGGGGCTGAAACAGAGAGCGCGAAACAGAGGGGCTGAAACAGAGGGGCTGAAACAGAGGGGCTGAAATAGAGGGGCTAAATCAGAGGGGCTGAAACAGAGGGCGAGAAACAGAGGGGCTGAAATAGAGGGTGAGAAACAGAGGGGCTGAAACAGAGGGGCTGAAACAGAGGGGCTGAAACAGAGGGCGAGAAACAGAGGGGCTGAAACAGAGGGCGAGTAACAGAGGGGCTGAAACAGAGGGCGATAAACAGAGGGACAGAAACAAAGGGGCTGAAAGAGAAGGGCTGAAACAGAGGGACTGAAACAGAGGGCGAGAAACAGTGGGGCTGAACCAGAGGGGCTGAATCAGAGCGGCTGAAACAGAGGGGCTGAAACAGATGGCGAGAAACAGAGGGGCTGAAACAGAGGGCGAGAAACAGAGGGGCTGAAACAGAGGGGCTGAAACAGAGGGGCTGAAACAGAGGGCGAGAAACAGAGGGGCTGAAACAGAGGGCGAGAAACAGAGGGGCTGAAACAGAGGGCGAGAAACAGAGGGGCGGAATCAGAGGGGCTGAAACAGAGGGGCTGAAACAGAGGGGCTGAAACAGAGGGCGAGAAGCAGAGGGGCTGAATCAGAGGGGCTGAAACAGAGGGGCTGAAACAGAGGGCGAGAAAAGAGGGGCTGAAACAGAGGGGCTGAAACAGAGGGCGAGAAACAGAGGGGCTGAAACAGAGGGGCTGAAACAGAGGGGCTGAAACAGAGGGGCTGAAACAGAGGGCGAGAAACAGAGGGGCTGAAACAGAGAGCGTGAAACAGAGGGGCTGAAACAGAGGGCGAGAAACAGAGGGGCTGAATCAGAGGGGCTGAATCAGAGGGGCTGAAACAGAGGGGCTGAAACAGAGGGCGAGAAACAGAGGGGCTGAAACAGAGGGCGAGAAACAGAGGGGGCTGAAACAGAGGGCGAGAAACAGAGGGGCTGAAACAGAGGGGCTGAAACAGAGGGGCTGATACCGAGGGCGAGAAACAGAGGGGCTGAAACAGATGGCAAGAAACAGAGGGGCTGAAACAGAGGGGCTGAAACAGAGGGGCTGAAAGAGAGGGGCTGAAACAGAGGGCGAGAAACAGAGGGGCTGAAACAGAGAGCGCGAAACAGAGGGGCTGAAACAGTGGGCGAGAAATAGAGGGGCTGAATCAGAGGGGATGAATCAGAGGGGCTGAAACAGAGGGGCTAAAACAGAGGGCGAGAAACAGAGGGGCTGAAACAGAGGGCGAGAAACAGAGGGGCTGAAACAGAGGGGCAGAAACAGAGGGGCTGAAACCGAGGGCGAGAAACAGAGGGGCTGAAACAGAGGGCGAGAAACAGAGGTGCTGAATCAGAGAGGCTGAAACATAGGGCGAGAAACAGAGGGGCTGAAACAGAGGGCGAGAAACAGAGGGGCTGAAACAGAGGGGCTGAAACAGAGGGCGAGAAACAGAGGGGCTGAAACAGAGGGGCTGAAACAGAGGGGCTGTATCAGAGGGGCTGAATCAGAGGTGCTGATTCAGAGGGGCTGAAAAAGAGGGGCTGAATCAGAGGGGCTGAAACAGAGGGCGAGAAATAGAGGGGCTGAAACAGAGGGCGAGAAACAGAAGGCCTGAAACAGAAGGCGAGAAACAGAGGGGCTGAAACAGATGGGCTAAAACAGAGGGCGAGAAATAGAGGGGCTGAAACAGAGGGCGAGAAACAGAGGGGCTGAAACAGAAGGCGAGAAACAGAGGCGCTGAAACAGAGGGGCTGAATCAGAGGGGCTGAGACCGAGGGCGAGAAACAGAGGGGCTGAAACAGAGGGCGAGAAACAGAGGGGCTGAAACAGAGGGCGAGAAACAGAGGGGCTGAATCATAGTGGCTGAAACAGAGGGCGAGAATTAGAGGGGCTGAAACAGAGGGCGAGAAAGAGAGGGGCTGAAACAGAGGGGCTGACACAGAGGGGCTGAATCAGAGGGGCTGATTCAGAGGGGCTGAAACAAAGGGGCTGAATCAGAGGGGCTGAAACACAGGGCGAGAAATAGAGGGGCTGAAACAAAGGGTGAGCAACAGAGGGGCAGAAACAGAGGGCGAGAAACAGAGGGGCTGAAACAGAGGGGCTGAAACAGAGAGCGCGAAACAGTGGGGCTGAAACAGAGGGCGAGAAACAGAGGGGCTGAAACTGAGGGGCGGGAAACAGAGGGGCTGAATCAGAGGGGCTGAATCAGAGGGGCTGAAACAGAGCGTGAGAAACAGAGGTGCTGAAACAGAGGGCAAGGAACAGGGGGGCTGAAACACGGGGCGTGAAACAGAGGGGCTGAAACAGAGGGGCGGGAAACAGAGGGGCTGAATCAGCGGGGCTGAAACAGAGGGGCTGAATCAGAGGGGCTGAAACAGAGGGGCTGAATCAGAGGGGCTGAAACAGAGGGCGGGAAACAGAGGGGCTGATACAGAGGGCGAGAAACAGAGGGGCTGAAACAGAGGGCAAGAAACAGAGGGGCTGAAACACGGGGCGTGAAACAGAGGGGCTGAAACAGAGGGGCGGGAAACAGAGGGGCTGAATCAGAGGTGCTGAATCAGAGGGGCTGAAACAGAGGGTGAGAAACAGTGGGGCTGAAACAGAGGGGCTGAAACAGAGGGGCTGAAACAGAGGGCGAGAAACAGAGGGGCTGAATCAGAGGAGCTGAAACAGAGGGCGAGAAACAGAGGGGCTGAAACAGAAGGCGAGAAACAGAGGGGCTGAAACAGAGGGGCTGAATCAGAGGGGCTGAGACCGAGGGCGAGAAACAGAGGGGCTGAAACAGAGGGCGAGAAACAGAGGGGCTGAATCATAGGGGCTGAAACAGAGGGCGAGAATTAGAGGGGCTGAAACAGAGGGCGAGAAACAGAGGGGCTGAATCAGAGGGGCTGAGAACGAGGGCGAGAAACAGAGGGGCTGAAACAGAGGGGCTGAATCAGAGGGGCTGATTCAGAGGGGCTGAAACAGAGGGGCTGATTCCGATGGGCTGAAACAGAGGGGCAGAATCAGAGGGGCTGAAACACAGAGCGAGAAATAGAGGGGCTGAAACAAAGGGTGAGAAACAGAGGGGCAGAAACAGAGGGCGAGAAACAGAGGGGCTGAAACAGAGGGGCTGAAACAGAGAGCGCGAAACAGTGGGGTGAAACAGAGGGCGAGAAACAGAGGTGCTGAAACAGAGGGGCTGAAACAGAGGGGCTAAATCAGAGGGGCTGACACAGAGGGTGAGAAACAGAGCGGCTGAAACAGAGGGCGAGAAACAGAGGGGCTTAAACAGAGGGGCTGAAACAGAGGAGCTGAAACAGAGGGCGAGAAACACAGGGGCTGAAACAGAGGGCGAGAAACAGAGGTGCTGAAACAGAGGGGCTGAAACAGAGGGCGAGAAACAGAGGGGCTGAAACAGAGTGCGAGAAACAGAGGGGCTGAAACAGAGTGGCAGAAACAGTGGGGCTGAAACAGAGGGGCTGAAACCGAGGGCGATAAACAGAGCGGCTGAAACAGAGGGCGAGAAACAGAGGGGCTTAAACAGAGGGGCTGAAACAGAGGAGCTGAAACAGAGGGCGAGAAACAGAGGGGCTGAAACAGAGGGCGAGAAACAGAGGGGCTGAAACAGAGGGCGAGAAACAGAGGGGCTGAAACAGAGTGCGAGAAACAGAGGGGCTGAAACAGAGGGGCTGAAACAGAGGGGCTGAAACAGAGGGGCTGAAACCGAGGGCGAGAAACAGAGGGGCTGAAACAGAGGGGCTGAATCAGAGGGGCTGAATCAGAGGGGCTGAAACAGAGGGCTAGAAACAGAGTGGCTGAAGCAGAGTGCGAGAAACAGAGGGGCTGAAACAGAGGTGCTGAAACAGAGGGGCTGAAACAGAGGGGCTGAAACAGAGGCCGAGAAACAGAGGGGCTGAAACAGAGGGCGAGAAACAGAGGGGCTGAAACAGAGGGGCTGAAACAGAGGGGCTGAAACAGAGGGCGTGAAACAGAGGGGCTGAAACAGAGGGGCTGAAACAGAGGGGCTGAAACAGAGGGGCTAAATCAGAGGGGCTGACACAGAGGGTGAGAAACAGAGCGGCTGAAACAGAGGGCGAGAAACAGAGGGGCTTAAACAGAGGGGCTGAAACAGAGGAGCTGAAACAGAGGGCGAGAAACACAGGGGCTGAAACAGAGGGCGAGAAACAGAGGTGCTGAAACAGAGGGGCTGAAACAGAGGGCGAGAAACAGAGGGGCTGAAACAGAGTGCGAGAAACAGAGGGGCTGAAACAGAGGGGCTGAAACAGTGGGGCTGAAACAGAGGGGCTGAAACCGAGGGCGATAAACAGAGCGGCTGAAACAGAGGGCGAGAAACAGAGGGGCTTAAACAGAGGGGCTGAAACAGAGGAGCTGAAACAGAGGGCGAGAAACAGAGGGGCTGAAACCGAGGGCGAGAAACAGAGGGGCTGAAACAGAGGGGCTGAATCAGAGGGGCTGAATCAGAGGGGCTGAAACAGAGGGCTAGAAACAGAGTGGCTGAAGCAGAGTGCGAGAAACAGAGGGGCTGAAACAGAGGTGCTGAAACAGAGGGGCTGAAACAGAGGGGCTGAAACAGAGGCCGAGAAACAGAGGGGCTGAAACAGAGGGCGAGAAACAGAGGGGCTGAAACAGAGGGGCTGAAACAGAGGGGCTGAAACAGAGGGCGTGAAACAGAGGGGCTGAAACAGAGGGGCTGAAACAGAGGGCGAGAAACAGAGGGGCTGAAACTGCGGGCGAGAAACAGAGGGCGAGAAACAGAGGGGCTGAAACAGAGGAGCTGAAACAGACGGGCTGAAATAGAGAGCCTGAAACAGAGGGCGAGAAACAGAGGGGCTGAAACAGAGGGGCTGAATCAGAGGGGCGGAAACAGAGGGGCTGTATCAGAGGGGCTGAAACAGAGGGCGAGAAACAGAGGGTCTGAAACAGAGGGCGAGAAACAGAGGGGCTGAAACAGAGGGCGAGAAACAGAGGGGCTGAAACAGAGGGCGAGAAACAGAGGGGCTGAAACAGAGGGGCTGAAACAGAGGGGCTGTATCAGAGGGGCTGAAACAGAGGGCGAGAAACAGAGGGGCTGAAACAGAGGGTGAGAAACAGAAGGTCTGAAACAGAGGGCGAGAAACAGAGGGTCTGAAACAGAGGGCAAGAAACAGAGGGGCTGAAACACGGGGCGTGAAACAGAGGGGCTGAAACAGAGGAACGGGAAACAGAGGGGCTGAATCAGAGGGGTTGAATCAGAGGGGCTGAAACAGAGGGTGAGAAACAGAGGGGCTGAAACAGAGGGGCTGAAACAGAGGGGCTGAAACAGAGGGCGAGATACAGAGGGGCTGAATCAGAGGGGCTGAAACAGAGGGGCTGAATCAGAGGGGCTGAAACAGAGGGGCTGAATCAGAGGGGCTGAAACAGAGGGCGAGAAACAGAGGGGCTGAAACAGAGGGCGGGAAACAGAGGGGCTGATGCAGAGGGGCTGAAACAGAGGGCGAGAAACAGAGGGGCTGAAACAGAAGGCGAGAAACAGAGGGGCTGAAACAGACGGGCTGAATCAGAGGGGCTGAGACCGAGGGCGAGAAACAGAGGGGCTGAAACAGAGGGCGAGAAACAGAGGGGCTGAATCATAGGGGCTGAAACAGAGGGCGAGAATTAGAGGGGCTGAAACAGAGGGCGAGAAAGAGAGGGGCTGAAACAGAGGGGCTGAAACAGAGGGGCTGAATCAGAGGGGCTGATTCAGAGGGGCTGAAACAGAGGGGCTGATTCCGAGGGGCTGAAACAGAGGGGCTGAATCAGAGGGGCTGAAACACAGAGCGAGAAATAGAGGGGCTGAAACAAAGGGTGAGAAACAGAGGGGCAGAAACAGAGGGCGAGAAACAGAGGGGCTGAAACAGAGGGGCTGAAACAGAGAGCGCGAAACAGTGGGGTGAAACAGAGGGCGATAAACAGAGGTGCTGAAACAGAGGGGCTGAAACAGAGGGGCTAAATCAGAGGGGCTGAAACAGAGGGTGAGAAACAGAGCAGCTGAAACAGAGGGCGAGAAACAGAGGGGCTTAAACAGAGGGGCTGAAACAGAGGAGCTGAAACAGAGGGCGAGAAACAGAGGGGCTGAAACAGAGGGCGAGAAACAGAGGTGCTGAAACAGAGGGGCTGAAACAGAGGGCGAGAAACAGAGGGGCTGAAACAGAGTGCGAGAAACAGAGGGGCTGAAACAGAGGGGCTGAAACAGTGGGGCTAAAACAGAGGGGCTGAAACCGAGGGCGATAAACAGAGCGGCTGAAACAGAGGGCGAGAAACAGAGGGGCTTAAACAGAGGGGCTGAAACAGAGGAGCTGAAACAGAGGGCGAGAGACAGAGGGGCTGAAACAGAGGGCGAGAAACAGAGGTGCTGAAACAGAGGGGCTGAAACAGAGGGCGAGAAACAGAGGGGCTGAAACAGAGTGCGAGAAACAGAGGGGCTGAAACAGAGGGGCTGAAACAGAGGGGCTGAAACCGAGGGCGAGAAACAGAGGGGCTGAAACAGAGGGGCTGAATCAGAGGGGCTGAAACAGAGGGGCTGAAACAGAGGGCTAGAAACAGAGTGGCTGAAACAGAGTGCGAGAAACAGAGGGGCTGAAACAGAGGTGCTGAAACAGAGGGGCTGAAACAGAGGGGCTGAAACAGAGGCCGAGAAACAGAGGGGCTGAAACAGAGGGCGAGAAACAGAGGGGCTGAAACAGAGGGGCTGAAACAGAGGGGCTGAAACAGAGGGCGTGAAACAGAGGGGCTGAAACTGAGGGGCTCAAACAGAGGGCGAGAAACAGAGGGGCTGAAACAGAGGGCGAAAAACAGAGGGGCTGAAACAGAGGGGCTGAATCAGAGGTGCTGATTCAGAGGGGCTGAAACAGAGGGGCTGAATCAGAGGGGCTGAAACAGAGGGCGAGAAATAGAGGGGCTGAAACAGAGGGCGAGAAACAGAAGGCCTGAAACAGAAGGCGAGAAACAGAGGGGCTGAAACAGATGGGCTAAAACAGAGGGCGAGAAGTAGTGGGGCTGAAACAGAGGGCGAGAAACAGAGGGGCTGAAACAGAAGGCGAGAAACAGAGGGGCTGAAACAGAGGGGCTGAATCAGAGGGGCTGAAACAGAGGGCGAGAAACAGAGGGGCTGAAACAGAGGGCGAGAAACAGAGGGGCTGAATCATAGTGGCTGAAACAGAGGGCGAGAATTAGAGGGGCTGAAACAGAGGGCGAGAAAGAGAGGGGCTGAAACAGAGGGGCTGACACAGAGGGGCTGAATCAGAGGGGCTGATTCAGAGGGGCTGAAACAAAGGGGCTGAATCAGAGGGGCTGAAACACAGGGCGAGCAATAGAGGGGCTGAAACAAAGGGTGAGCAACAGAGGGGCAGAAACAGAGGGCGAGAAACAGAGGGGCTGAAACAGAGGGGCTGAAACAGAGAGCGCGAAACAGTGGGGCTGAAACAGAGGGCGAGAAACAGAGGGGCTGAAACTGAGGGGCGGGAAACAGAGGGGCTGAATCAGAGGGGCTGAATCAGAGGGGCTGAAACAGAGCGTGAGAAACAGAGGTGCTGAAACAGAGGGCAAGGAACAGGGGGGCTGAAACACGGGGCGTGAAACAGAGGGGCTGAAACAGAGGGGCGGGAAACAGAGGGGCTGAATCAGAGGGGCTGAAACAGAGGGGCTGAATCAGAGGGGCTGAAACAGAGGGGCTGAATCAGAGGGGCTGAAACAGAGGGCTGGAAAAAGAGGGGCTGATACAGAGGGCGAGAAACAGAGGGGCTGAAACAGAGGGCAAGAAACAGAGGGGCTGAATCAGAGGGGCTGAATCAGAGGGGCTGAAACAGAGGGTGAGAAACAGTGGGGCTGGAAAAAGAGGGGCTGATACAGAGGGCGTGAAACAGAGGGGCTGAAACAGAGGGGCGGGAAACAGAGGGGCTGAATCAGAGGGGCTGAATCAGAGGGGCTGAAACAGAGGGTGAGAAACAGTGGGGCTGAAACAGAGGGGCTGAAACAGAGGGGCTGAAACAGAGGGCGAGAAACAGAGGGGCTGAATCAGAGTGGCTGAAACAGAGGGCGAGAAACAGAGGGGCTGAAACAGAAGGCGAGAAACAGAGGGGCTGAAACAGAGGGGCTGAATCAGAGGGGCTGAGACCGAGGGCGAGAAACAGAGGGGCTGAAACAGAGGGCGAGAAACAGAGGGGCTGAATCATAGGGGCTGAAACAGAGGGCGAGAATTAGAGGGGCTGAAACAGAGGGCGAGAAAGAGAGGGGCTGAAACAGAGGGGCTGAAACAGAGGGGCTGAATCAGAGGGGCTGATTCAGAGGGGCTGAAACAGAGGGGCTGATTCCGATGGGCTGAAACAGAGGGCGAGAAACAGAGGGGCTGAAACAGAGGGGCTGAAACAGAGGGGCTGAGACCGAGGGCGAGAAACAGAGGGGCTGAAACAGAGGGCGAGAAACAGAGGGGCTGAATCATAGGGGCTGAAACAGAGGGCGAGAATTAGAGGGGCTGAAACAGAGGGCGATAAACAGAGGGGCTGAAACAGAGGGGCTGAAACAGAGGGGCTAAATCAGAGGGGCTGAAACAGAGGGCGAGAAACAGAGGAGCTGAAACAGAGGGCGAGAAACAGAGGGGCTGAAACAGAGGGCGAGAAACAGAGGTGCTGAAACAGAGGGGCTGAAACAGAGGGCGAGAAACAGAGGGGCTGAAACAGAGGGGCTGAAACAGAGGGGCTGAAACAGAGGGGCTGAAACCGAGGGTGAGAAACAGAGGGGCTGAAACAGAGTTGCTGAATCAGAGGGGCTGAAACAGAGGGGCTGAAACAGAGGGCTAGAAACAGAGGGGCTGAAACAGAGGGCGAGAAACAGAGGGCTAGAAACAGAGGGGCTGAAACAGAGGGCGAGAAACAGAGGGGCTGAAACAGAGGGGCTGAAACAGAGGGGCTGAAACAGAGGGCGTGAAACAGAGGGGCTGAAACAGAGGGGCTCAAACAGAGGGCGAGAAACAGAGGGGCTGAAACAGAGGGCGAAAAACAGAGGGGCTGAAACAGAGGGGCTGAATCAGAGGTGCTGATTCAGAGGGGCTGAAACAGAGGGGCTGAATCAGAGGGGCTGAAACAGAGGGCGAGAAATAGAGGGGCTGAAACAGAGGGCGAGAAACAGAAGGCCTGAAACAGAAGGCGAGAAACAGAGGGGCTGAAACAGATGGGCTAAAACAGAGGGCGAGAAGTAGTGGGGCTGAAACAGAGGGCGAGAAACAGAGGGGCTGAAACAGAAGGCGAGAAACAGAGGGGCTGAAACAGAGGGGCTGAATCAGAGGGGCTGAGACCGAGGGCGAGAAACAGAGGGGCTGAAACAGAGGGCGAGAAACAGAGGGGCTGAAACAGAGGGGCTGAGACCGAGGGCGAGAAACAGAGGGGCTGAAACAGAGGGCGAGAAACAGAGGGGCTGAATCATAGGGGCTGAAACAGAGGGCGAGAATTAGAGGGGCTGAAACAGAGGGCGAGAAAGAGAGGGGCTGAAACAGAGGGGCTGAAACAGAGGGGCTGAATCAGAGGGGCTGATTCAGAGGGGCTGAAACAGAGGGGCTGATTCCGATGGGCTGAAACAGAGGGCGAGAAACAGAGGGGCTGAAACAGAGGGGCTGAAACAGAGGGGCTGAGACCGAGGGCGAGAAACAGAGGGGCTGAAACAGAGGGCGAGAAACAGAGGGGCTGAATCATAGGGGCTGAAACAGAGGGCGAGAATTAGAGGGGCTGAAACAGAGGGCGATAAACAGAGGGGCTGAAACAGAGGGGCTGAAACAGAGGGGCTAAATCAGAGGGGCTGAAACAGAGGGCGAGAAACAGAGGAGCTGAAACAGAGGGCGAGAAACAGAGGGGCTGAAACAGAGGGCGAGAAACAGAGGTGCTGAAACAGAGGGGCTGAAACAGAGGGCGAGAAACAGAGGGGCTGAAACAGAGGGGCTGAAACAGAGGGGCTGAAACAGAGGGGCTGAAACCGAGGGTGAGAAACAGAGGGGCTGAAACAGAGTTGCTGAATCAGAGGGGCTGAAACAGAGGGGCTGAAACAGAGGGCTAGAAACAGAGGGGCTGAAACAGAGGGCGAGAAACAGAGGGCTAGAAACAGAGGGGCTGAAACAGAGGGCGAGAAACAGAGGGGCTGAAACAGAGGGGCTGAAACAGAGGGGCTGAAACAGAGGGCGTGAAACAGAGGGGCTGAAACAGAGGGGCTCAAACAGAGGGCGAGAAACAGAGGGGCTGAAACAGAGGGCGAAAAACAGAGGGGCTGAAACAGAGGGGCTGAATCAGAGGTGCTGATTCAGAGGGGCTGAAACAGAGGGGCTGAATCAGAGGGGCTGAAACAGAGGGCGAGAAATAGAGGGGCTGAAACAGAGGGCGAGAAACAGAAGGCCTGAAACAGAAGGCGAGAAACAGAGGGGCTGAAACAGATGGGCTAAAACAGAGGGCGAGAAGTAGTGGGGCTGAAACAGAGGGCGAGAAACAGAGGGGCTGAAACAGAAGGCGAGAAACAGAGGGGCTGAAACAGAGGGGCTGAATCAGAGGGGCTGAGACCGAGGGCGAGAAACAGAGGGGCTGAAACAGAGGGCGAGAAACAGAGGGGCTGAAACAGAGGGCGAGAAACAGAGGGGCTGAATCATAGTGGCTGAAACAGAGGGCGAGAATTAGAGGGGCTGAAACAGAGGGCGAGAAACAGAGGGGCTGAAACAGAGGGCGAGAAACAGAGGGGCTGAATCATAGTGGCTGAAACAGAGGGCGAGAATTAGAGGGGCTGAAACAGAGGGCGAGAAAGAGAGGGGCTGAAACAGAGGGGCTGACACAGAGGGGCTGAATCAGAGGGCGAGAAACAGAGGTGCTGAAACAGAGGGGCTGAAACAGAGGGCGAGAAACAGAGGGGCTGAAACAGAGTGCGAGAAACAGAGGGGCTGAAACAGAGGGGCTGAAACAGAGGGGCTGAAACAGAGGGGCTGAAACCGAGGGCGAGAAACAGAGGGGCTGAAACAGAGGGGCTGAATCAGAGGGGCTGAAACAGAGGGGCTGAAACAGAGGGCTAGAAACAGAGTGGCTGAAACAGAGTGCGAGAAACAGAGGGGCTGAAACAGAGGTGCTGAAACAGAGGGGCTGAAACAGAGGGGCTGAAACAGAGGCCGAGAAACAGAGGGGCTGAAACAGAGGGCGAGAAAAAGAGGGGCTGAAACAGAGGGGCTGAAACAGAGGGGCTGAAACAGAGGGCGTGAAACAGAGGGGCTGAAACAGAGGGGCTCAAACAGAGGGCGAGAAACAGTGGGGCTGAAACTGCGGGCGAGAAACAGAGGGCGAGAAACAGAGGGGCTGAAACAGAGGAGCTGAAACAGACGGGCTGAAATAGAGAGCCTGAAACAGAGGGCGAGAAACAGAGGGGCTGAAACAGAGGGGCTGAATCAGAGGGGCGGAAACAGAGGGGCTGTATCAGAGGGGCTGAAACAGAGGGCGAGAAACAGAGGGGCTGAAACAGAGGGGCTGAAACAGTGGGGCTGAAACAGAGGGGCTGAAACCGAGGGCGATAAACAGAGCGGCTGAAACAGAGGGCGAGAAACAGAGGGGCTTAAACAGAGGGGCTGAAACAGAGGAGCTGAAACAGAGGGCGAGAAACAGAGGGGCTGAAACAGAGGGCGAGAAACAGAGGGGCTGAAACAGAGTGCGAGAAACAGAGGGGCTGAAACAGAGGGGCTGAAACAGAGGGGCTGAAACAGAGGGGCTGAAACCGAGGGCGAGAAACAGAGGGGCTGAAACAGAGTGGCTGAAGCAGAGTGCGAGAAACAGAGGGGCTGAAACAGAGGTGCTGAAACAGAGGGGCTGAAACAGAGGGGCTGAAACAGAGGCCGAGAAACAGAGGGGCTGAAACAGAGGGCGAGAAACAGAGGGGCTGAAACAGAGGGGCTGAAACAGAGGGGCTGAAACAGAGGGCGTGAAACAGAGGGGCTGAAACAGAGGGGCTGAAACAGAGGGCGAGAAACAGAGGGGCTGAAACTGCGGGCGAGAAACAGAGGGCGAGAAACAGAGGGGCTGAAACAGAGGAGCTGAAACAGACGGGCTGAAATAGAGAGCCTGAAACAGAGGGCGAGAAACAGAGGGGCTGAAACAGAGGGGCTGAATCAGAGGGGCGGAAACAGAGGGGCTGTATCAGAGGGGCTGAAACAGAGGGCGAGAAACAGAGGGGCTGAAACAGAGGGCGAGAAACAGAGGGGCTGAAACAGAGGGGCTGAAACAGAGGGCGAGAAACAGAGGGGCTGAAACAGAGGGCGAGAAACAGAGGGGCTGAAACAGAGGGGCTGAAACAGAGGGGCTGTATCAGAGGGGCTGAAACAGAGGGCGAGAAACAGAGGGGCTGAAACAGAGGGTGAGAAACAGAAGGTCTGAAACAGAGGGCGAGAAACAGAGGGTCTGAAACAGAGGGCAAGAAACAGAGGGGCTGAAACACGGGGCGTGAAACAGAGGGGCTGAAACAGAGGAACGGGAAACAGAGGGGCTGAATCAGAGGGGTTGAATCAGAGGGGCTGAAACAGAGGGTGAGAAACAGAGGGGCTGAAACAGAGGGGCTGAAACAGAGGGGCTGAAACAGAGGGCGAGATACAGAGGGGCTGAATCAGAGGGGCTGAAACAGAGGGGCTGAATCAGAGGGGCTGAAACAGAGGGGCTGAATCAGAGGGGCTGAAACAGAGGGCGAGAAACAGAGGGGCTGAAACAGAGGGCGGGAAACAGAGGGGCTGATGCAGAGGGGCTGAAACAGAGGGCGAGAAACAGAGGGGCTGAAACAGAAGGCGAGAAACAGAGGGGCTGAAACAGACGGGCTGAATCAGAGGGGCTGAGACCGAGGGCGAGAAACAGAGGGGCTGAAACAGAGGGCGAGAAACAGAGGGGCTGAATCATAGGGGCTGAAACAGAGGGCGAGAATTAGAGGGGCTGAAACAGAGGGCGAGAAAGAGAGGGGCTGAAACAGAGGGGCTGAAACAGAGGGGCTGAATCAGAGGGGCTGATTCAGAGGGGCTGAAACAGAGGGGCTGATTCCGAGGGGCTGAAACAGAGGGGCTGAATCAGAGGGGCTGAAACACAGAGCGAGAAATAGAGGGGCTGAAACAAAGGGTGAGAAACAGAGGGGCAGAAACAGAGGGCGAGAAACAGAGGGGCTGAAACAGAGGGGCTGAAACAGAGAGCGCGAAACAGTGGGGTGAAACAGAGGGCGATAAACAGAGGAGCTGAAACAGAGGGGCTGAAACAGAGGGGCTAAATCAGAGGGGCTGAAACAGAGGGTGAGAAACAGAGCAGCTGAAACAGAGGGCGAGAAACAGAGGGGCTTAAACAGAGGGGCTGAAACAGAGGAGCTGAAACAGAGGGCGAGAAACAGAGGGGCTGAAACAGAGGGCGAGAAACAGAGGTGCTGAAACAGAGGGGCTGAAACAGAGGGCGAGAAACAGAGGGGCTGAAACAGAGTGTGAGAAACAGAGGGGCTGAAACAGAGGGGCTGAAACAGTGGGGCTAAAACAGAGGGGCTGAAACCGAGGGCGATAAACAGAGCGGCTGAAACAGAGGGCGAGAAACAGAGGGGCTTAAACAGAGGGGCTGAAACAGTGGAGCTGAAACAGAGGGCGAGAGACAGAGGGGCTGAAACAGAGGGCGAGAAACAGAGGTGCTGAAACAGAGGGGCTGAAACAGAGGGCGAGAAACAGAGGGGCTGAAACAGAGTGCGAGAAACAGAGGGGCTGAAACAGAGGGGCTGAAACAGAGGGGCTGAAACCGAGGGCGAGAAACAGAGGGGCTGAAACAGAGGGGCTGAATCAGAGGGGCTGAAACAGAGGGGCTGAAACAGAGGGCTAGAAACAGAGTGGCTGAAACAGAGTGCGAGAAACAGAGGGGCTGAAACAGAGGTGCTGAAACAGAGGGGCTGAAACAGAGGGGCTGAAACAGAGGCCGAGAAACAGAGGGGCTGAAACAGAGGGCGAGAAACAGAGGGGCTGAAACAGAGGGGCTGAAACAGAGGGGCTGAAACAGAGGGCGTGAAACAGAGGGACTGAAACTGAGGGGCTCAAACAGAGGGCGAGAAACAGAGGGTCTGAAACAGAGGGCGAAAAACAGAGGGGCTGAAACAGAGGGGCTGAATCAGAGGTGCTGATTCAGAGGGGCTGAAACAGAGGGGCTGAATCAGAGGGGCTGAAACAGAGGGCGAGAAATAGAGGGGCTGAAACAGAGGGCGAGAAACAGAAGGCCTGAAACAGAAGGCGAGAAACAGAGGGGCTGAAACAGATGGGCTAAAACAGAGGGCGAGAAGTAGTGGGGCTGAAACAGAGGGCGAGAAACAGAGGGGCTGAAACAGAAGGCGAGAAACAGAGGGGCTGAAACAGAGGGGCTGAATCAGAGGGGCTGAGACCGAGGGCGAGAAACAGAGGGGCTGAAACAGAGGGCGAGAAACAGAGGGGCTGAAACAGAGGGCGAGAAACAGAGGGGCTGAATCATAGTGGCTGAAACAGAGGGCGAGAATTAGAGGGGCTGAAACAGAGGGCGAGAAAGAGAGGGGCTGAAACAGAGGGGCTGACACAGAGGGGCTGAATCAGAGGGGCTGATTCAGAGGGGCTGAAACAAAGGGGCTGAATCAGAGGGGCTGAAACACAGGGCGAGCAATAGAGGGGCTGAAACAAAGGGTGAGCAACAGAGGGGCAGAAACAGAGGGCGAGAAACAGAGGGGCTGAAACAGAGGGGCTGAAACAGAGAGCGCGAAACAGTGGGGCTGAAACAGAGGGCGAGAAACAGAGGGGCTGAAACTGAGGGGCGGGAAACAGAGGGGCTGAATCAGAGGGGCTGAATCAGAGGGGCTGAAACAGAGCTTGAGAAACAGAGGTGCTGAAACAGAGGGCAAGGAACAGGGGGGCTGAAACACGGGGCGTGAAACAGAGGGGCTGAAACAGAGGGGCGGGAAACAGAGGGGCTGAATCAGAGGGGCTGAAACAGAGGGGCTGAATCAGAGGGGCTGAAACAGAGGGGCTGAATCAGAGGGGCTGAAACAGAGGGCTGGAAAAAGAGGGGCTGATACAGAGGGCGAGAAACAGAGGGGCTGAAACAGAGGGCAAGAAACAGAGGGGCTGAAACACGGGGCGTGAAACAGAGGGGCTGAAACAGAGGGGCGGGAAACAGAGGGGCTGAATCAGAGGGGCTGAATCAGAGGGGCTGAAACAGAGGGTGAGAAACAGTGGGGCTGAAACAGAGGGGCTGAAACAGAGGGGCTGAAACAGAGGGCGAGAAACAGAGGGGCTGAATCAGAGGGGCTGAAACAGAGGGCGAGAAACAGAGGGGCTGAAACAGAAGGCGAGAAACAGAGGGGCTGAAACAGAGGGGCTGAATCAGAGGGGCTGAGACCGAGGGCGAGAAACAGAGGGGCTGAAACAGAGGGCGAGAAACAGAGGGGCTGAATCATAGGGGCTGAAACAGAGGGCGAGAATTAGAGGGGCTGAAACAGAGGGCGAGAAAGAGAGGGGCTGAAACAGAGGGGCTGAAACAGAGGGGCTGAATCAGAGGGGCTGATTCAGAGGGGCTGAAACAGAGGGGCTGATTCCGATGGGCTGAAACAGAGGGCGAGAAACAGAGGGGCTGAAACAGAGGGCCTGAAACAGAGGGGCTGAGACCGAGGGCGAGAAACAGAGGGGCTGAAACAGAGGGCGAGAAACAGAGGGGCTGAATCATAGGGGCTGAAACAGAGGGCGAGAATTAGAGGGGCTGAAACAGAGGGCGATAAACAGAGGGGCTGAAACAGAGGGGCTGAAACAGAGGGGCTAAATCAGAGGGGCTGAAACAGAGGGCGAGAAACAGAGGAGCTGAAACAGAGGGCGAGAAACAGAGGGGCTGAAACAGAGGGCGAGAAACAGAGGTGCTGAAACAGAGGGGCTGAAACAGAGGGCGAGAAACAGAGGGGCTGAAACAGAGGGGCTGAAACAGAGGGGCTGAAACAGAGGGGCTGAAACCGAGGGTGAGAAACAGAGGGGCTGAAACAGAGTTGCTGAATCAGAGGGGCTGAAACAGAGGGGCTGAAACAGAGGGCTAGAAACAGAGGGGCTGAAACAGAGGGCGAGAAACAGAGGGCTAGAAACAGAGGGGCTGAAACAGAGGGCGAGAAACAGAGGGGCTGAAACAGAGGGGCTGAAACAGAGGGGCTGAAACAGAGGGCGTGAAACAGAGGGGCTGAAACAGAGGGGCTCAAACAGAGGGCGAGAAACAGAGGGGCTGAAACAGAGGGCGAAAAACAGAGGGGCTGAAACAGAGGGGCTGAATCAGAGGTGCTGATTCAGAGGGGCTGAAACAGAGGGGCTGAATCAGAGGGGCTGAAACAGAGGGCGAGAAATAGAGGGGCTGAAACAGAGGGCGAGAAACAGAAGGCCTGAAACAGAAGGCGAGAAACAGAGGGGCTGAAACAGATGGGCTAAAACAGAGGGCGAGAAGTAGTGGGGCTGAAACAGAGGGCGAGAAACAGAGGGGCTGAAACAGAAGGCGAGAAACAGAGGGGCTGAAACAGAGGGGCTGAATCAGAGGGGCTGAGACCGAGGGCGAGAAACAGAGGGGCTGAAACAGAGGGCGAGAAACAGAGGGGCTGAAACAGAGGGGCTGAGACCGAGGGCGAGAAACAGAGGGGCTGAAACAGAGGGCGAGAAACAGAGGGGCTGAATCATAGGGGCTGAAACAGAGGGCGAGAATTAGAGGGGCTGAAACAGAGGGCGAGAAAGAGAGGGGCTGAAACAGAGGGGCTGAAACAGAGGGGCTGAATCAGAGGGGCTGATTCAGAGGGGCTGAAACAGAGGGGCTGATTCCGATGGGCTGAAACAGAGGGCGAGAAACAGAGGGGCTGAAACAGAGGGGCTGAAACAGAGGGGCTGAGACCGAGGGCGAGAAACAGAGGGGCTGAAACAGAGGGCGAGAAACAGAGGGGCTGAATCATAGGGGCTGAAACAGAGGGCGAGAATTAGAGGGGCTGAAACAGAGGGCGATAAACAGAGGGGCTGAAACAGAGGGGCTGAAACAGAGGGGCTAAATCAGAGGGGCTGAAACAGAGGGCGAGAAACAGAGGAGCTGAAACAGAGGGCGAGAAACAGAGGGGCTGAAACAGAGGGCGAGAAACAGAGGTGCTGAAACAGAGGGGCTGAAACAGGGGGCGAGAAACAGAGGGGCTGAAACAGAGGGGCTGAAACAGAGGGGCTGAAACAGAGGGGCTGAAACCGAGGGTGAGAAACAGAGGGGCTGAAACAGAGTTGCTGAATCAGAGGGGCTGAAACAGAGGGGCTGAAACAGAGGGCTAGAAACAGAGGGGCTGAAACAGAGGGCGAGAAACAGAGGGCTAGAAACAGAGGGGCTGAAACAGAGGGCGAGAAACAGAGGGGCTGAAACAGAGGGGCTGAAACAGAGGGGCTGAAACAGAGGGCGTGAAACAGAGGGGCTGAAACAGAGGGGCTCAAACAGAGGGCGAGAAACAGAGGGGCTGAAACAGAGGGCGAAAAACAGAGGGGCTGAAACAGAGGGGCTGAATCAGAGGTGCTGATTCAGAGGGGCTGAAACAGAGGGGCTGAATCAGAGGGGCTGAAACAGAGGGCGAGAAATAGAGGGGCTGAAACAGAGGGCGAGAAACAGAAGGCCTGAAACAGAAGGCGAGAAACAGAGGGGCTGAAACAGATGGGCTAAAACAGAGGGCGAGAAGTAGTGGGGCTGAAACAGAGGGCGAGAAACAGAGGGGCTGAAACAGAAGGCGATAAACAGAGGGGCTGAAACAGAGGGGCTGAATCAGAGGGGCTGAGACCGAGGGCGAGAAACAGAGGGGCTGAAACAGAGGGCGAGAAACAGAGGGGCTGAAACAGAGGGCGAGAAACAGAGGGGCTGAATCATAGTGGCTGAAACAGAGGGCGAGAATTAGAGGGGCTGAAACAGAGGGCGAGAAACAGAGGGGCTGAAACAGAGGGCGAGAAACAGAGGGGCTGAATCATAGTGGCTGAAACAGAGGGCGAGAATTAGAGGGGCTGAAACAGAGGGCGAGAAAGAGAGGGGCTGAAACAGAGGGGCTCACACAGAGGGGCTGAATCAGAGGGCGAGAAACAGAGGTGCTGAAACAGAGGGGCTGAAACAGAGGGCGAGAAACAGAGGGGCTGAAACAGAGTGCGAGAAACAGAGGGGCTGAAACAGAGGGGCTGAAACAGAGGGGCTGAAACAGAGGGGCTGAAACCGAGGGCGAGAAACAGAGGGGCTGAAACAGAGGGGCTGAATCAGAGGGGCTGAAACAGAGGGGCTGAAACAGAGGGCTAGAAACAGAGTGGCTGAAACAGAGTGCGAGAAACAGAGGGGCTGAAACAGAGGTGCTGAAACAGAGGGGCTGAAACAGAGGGGCTGAAACAGAGGCCGAGAAACAGAGGGGCTGAAACAGAGGGCGAGAAAAAGAGGGGCTGAAACAGAGGGGCTGAAACAGAGGGGCTGAAACAGAGGGCGTGAAACAGAGGGGCTGAAACAGAGGGGCTCAAACAGAGGGCGAGAAACAGTGGGGCTGAAACTGCGGGCGAGAAACAGAGGGCGAGAAACAGAGGGGCTGAAACAGAGGAGCTGAAACAGACGGGCTGAAATAGAGAGCCTGAAACAGAGGGCGAGAAACAGAGGGGCTGAAACAGAGGGGCTGAATCAGAGGGGCGGAAACAGAGGGGCTGTATCAGAGGGGCTGAAACAGAGGGCGAGAAACAGAGGGGCTGAAACAGAGGGCGAGAAACAGAGGGGCTGAAACAGAGGGGCTGAAACAGAGGGCGAGAAACAGAGGGGCTGAAACAGAGGGCGAGAAACAGAGGGGCTGAAACAGAGGGGCTGAAACAGAGGGGCTGTATCAGAGGGGCTGAAACAGAGGGCGAGAAACAGAGGGGCTGAAACAGAGGGGCTTAAACAGAGGGGCTGAAACAGAGGAGCTGAAACAGAGGGCGAGAGACAGAGGGGCTGAAACAGAGGGCGAGAAACAGAGGTGCTGAAACAGAGGGGCTGAAACAGAGGGCGAGAAACAGAGGGGCTGAAACAGAGTGCGAGAAACAGAGGGGCTGAAACAGAGGGGCTGAAACAGAGGGGCTGAAACAGAGGGGCTGAAACCGAGGGCGAGAAACAGAGGGGCTGAAACAGAGGGGCTGAATCAGAGGGGCTGAAACAGAGGGGCTGAAACAGAGGGCTAGAAACAGAGTGGCTGAAACAGAGTGCGAGAAACAGAGGGGCTGAAACAGAGGTGCTGAAACAGAGGGGCTGAAACAGAGGGGCTGAAACAGAGGCCGAGAAACAGAGGGGCTGAAACAGAGGGCGAGAAAAAGAGGGGCTGAAACAGAGGGGCTGAAACAGAGGGGCTGAAACAGAGGGCGTGAAACAGAGGGGCTGAAACAGAGGGGCTCAAACAGAGGGCGAGAAACAGTGGGGCTGAAACTGCGGGCGAGAAACAGAGGGCGAGAAACAGAGGGGCTGAAACAGAGGAGCTGAAACAGTCGGGCTGAAATAGAGAGCCTGAAACAGAGGGCGAGAAACAGAGGGGCTGAAACAGAGGGGCTGAATCAGAGGGGCGGAAACAGAGGGGCTGTATCAGAGGGGCTGAAACAGAGGGCGAGAAACAGAGGGGCTGAAACAGAGGGTGAGAAACAGAGGGGCTGAAACAGAGGGGCTGAAACAGAGGGCGAGAAACAGAGGGGCTGAAACAGAGGGCGAGAAACAGAGGGGCTGAAACAGAGGGGCTGAAACAGAGGGGCTGTATCAGAGGGGCTGAAACAGAGGGCGAGAAACAGAGGGGCTGAAACAGAGGGCGAGAAACAGAGGGGCTGAAACAGAGGGTGAGAAACAGAAGGTCTGAAACAGAGGGCGAGAAACAGAGGGTCTGAAACAGAGGGCAAGAAACAGAGGGGCTGAAACACGGGGCGTGAAACAGAGGGGCTGAAACAGAGGGGCGGGAAACAGAGGGGCTGAATCAGAGGGGCTGAATCAGAGGGGCTGAAACAGAGGGTGAGAAACAGAGGGGCTGAAACAGAGGGGCTGAAACAGAGGGGCTGAAACAGAGGGCGAGAAACAGAGGGGCTGAATCAGAGGGGCTGAAACAGAGGGGCTGAATCAGAGGGGCTGAGACCGAGGGTGAGAAACAGAGGTGCTGAAACAGAGGTGCTGAAACAGAGGGGCTGAAACAGAGGGCGAGAAACAGAGGGGCTGAAACAGAGTGCGAGAAACAGAGGGGCTGAAACAGAGGGGCTGAAACAGTGGGGCTGAAACAGAGGGGCTGAAACCGAGGGCGATAAACAGAGCGGCTGAAACAGAGGGCGAAAAACAGAGGGGCTTAAACAGAGGGGCTGAAACAGAGGAGCTGAAACAGAGGGCGAGAGACAGAGGGCGAGAAACAGAGGTGCTGAAACAGAGGGGCTGAAACAGAGGGGCTGAAACAGAGGGGCTGAAACCGAGGGCGAGAAACAGAGGGGCTGAAACAGAGGGGCTGAATCAGAGGGGCTGAAACAGAGGGGCTGAAACAGAGGGCTAGAAACAGAGTGGCTGAAACAGAGTGCGAGAAACAGAGGGGCTGAAACAGAGGTGCTGAAACAGAGGGGCTGAAACAGAGGGGCTGAAACAGAGGCCGAGAAACAGAGGGGCTGAAACAGAGGGCGAGAAAAAGATGGGCTGAAACAGAGGGGCTGAAACAGAGGGGCTGAAACAGAGGGCGTGAAACAGAGGGGCTGAAACAGAGGGGCTCAAACAGAGGGCGAGAAACAGTGGGGCTGAAACTGCGGGCGAGAAACAGAGGGCGAGAAACAGAGGGGCTGAAACAGAGGAGCTGAAACAGACGGGCTGAAATAGAGAGCCTGAAACAGAGGTCGAGAAACAGAGGGGCTGAAACAGAGGGGCTGAATCAGAGGGGCGGAAACAGAGGGGCTGTATCAGAGGGGCTGAAACAGAGGGCGAGAAACAGAGGGGCTGAAACAGAGGGCGAGAAACAGAGGGGCTGAAACAGAGGGGCTGAAACAGAGGGCGAGAAACAGAGGGGCTGAAACAGAGGGCGAGAAACAGAGGGGCTGAAACAGAGGGGCTGAAACAGAGGGGCTGTATCAGAGGGGCTGAAACAGAGGGCGAGAAACAGAGGGGCTGAAACAGAGGGCGAGAAACAGAGGGGCTGAAACAGAGGGTGAGAAACAGAAGGGCTGAAACAGAGGGCGAGAAACAGAGGGGCTGAAACAGAGGGCGAGAAACAGAGGGGCTGAAACAGAGGGGCTGAAATAGAGGGCGAGAAACAGAGGGGCTGAAACAGAGGGCGAGAAACAGAGGGACTGAAACAGAGGGGCTGAAACAGAGGGGCTGAAACAGAGGGCGAGAAACAGAGGGGCTGAAACAGAGGGCAAGAAACAGAGGGGCTGAATCACGGGGCGTGAAACAGAGGGGCTGAAACAGAGGGGCGGGAAACAGAGGTGCTGAATCAGAGGGGCTGAATCAGAGGGGCTGAAACAGAGGGTGAGAAAAAGAGGGGCTGAAACAGAGGGGCTGAAACAGAGGGGCTGAAACAGATGGCGAGAAACAGAGGGGCTGAATCAGAGGGGCTGAAACAGAGGGGCTGAATCAGAGGGGCTGAAACAGAGGGGCTGAATCAGAGGGGCTGAAACAGAGGGCGAGAAACAGAGGGGCTAAAACAGAGGGTGGGAAACAGAGGGGCTGATACAGAGGGTCTGAAACAGAGGGCGAGAAATAGGGGGGCTGACACAGAGGGGCTAAAATAGAGGGGCTGAAACAGAGGGGCTGAAACAGAGGGCGAGAAACAGAGGGGCTGAATCAGAGGGGCTGAATCAGAGGGGCTGAATCAGTGGGGCTGAAACAAAGGATGAGAAACAGAGGGGCTGAAACAGAGGGGCTGAAACAGAGGGACTGAAACAGAGGGCGAGAAACAGAGGGGCTGAGTCAGAGGGGCTGAATCAGAGGGGCTGAATCAGAGGGGCTGAAACAGAGGGGCTGAAACAGAGGGGCTGAAACAGAGGGCGAGAAACAGAGGGGCTGAAACAGAGGGCGAGAAACTGAGGGGCTGAAACAGAGGGCGAGAAACCGAGGGGCTGAAACAGATGGTCTGAAACAGAGGGGCTGAAACAGAGGGCTGAATCAGAGGGGCTGATTCAGAGGGGGTGAAACAGAGGGGCTGAATCAGCGGGGCTGAAACAGAGGGCGAGAAACAGAGGGGCCGAAACAGAGGGCGAGAAACAGAGGGGCTGAAACAGAGGGGCTGAGACCGAGGGCGAGAAACAGAGGGGCTGAAACAGAGGGCGAGAAACAGAGGGGCTGAATCATAGGGGCTGAAACAGAGGGCGAGAATTAGAGGGGCTGAAACAGAGGGCGAGAAAGAGAGGGGCTGAAACAGAGGGGCTGAAACAGAGGGGCTGAATCAGAGGGGCTGATTCAGAGGGGCTGAAACAGAGGGGCTGATTCCGATGGGCTGAAACAGAGGGCGAGAAACAGAGGGGCTGAAACAGAGGGGCTGAAACAGAGGGGCTGAGACCGAGGGCGAGAAACAGAGGGGCTGAAACAGAGGGCGAGAAACAGAGGGGCTGAATCATAGGGGCTGAAACAGAGGGCGAGAATTAGAGGGGCTGAAACAGAGGGCGATAAACAGAGGGGCTGAAACAGAGGGGCTGAAACAGAGGGGCTAAATCAGAGGGGCTGAAACAGAGGGCGAGAAACAGAGGAGCTGAAACAGAGGGCGAGAAACAGAGGGGCTGAAACAGAGGGCGAGAAACAGAGGTGCTGAAACAGAGGGGCTGAAACAGAGGGCGAGAAACAGAGGGGCTGAAACAGAGGGGCTGAAACAGAGGGGCTGAAACAGAGGGGCTGAAACCGAGGGTGAGAAACAGAGGGGCTGAAACAGAGTTGCTGAATCAGAGGGGCTGAAACAGAGGGGCTGAAACAGAGGGCTAGAAACAGAGGGGCTGAAACAGAGGGCGAGAAACAGAGGGCTAGAAACAGAGGGGCTGAAACAGAGGGCGAGAAACAGAGGGGCTGAAACAGAGGGGCTGAAACAGAGGGGCTGAAACAGAGGGCGTGAAACAGAGGGGCTGAAACAGAGGGGCTCAAACAGAGGGCGAGAAACAGAGGGGCTGAAACAGAGGGCGAAAAACAGAGGGGCTGAAACAGAGGGGCTGAATCAGAGGTGCTGATTCAGAGGGGCTGAAACAGAGGGGCTGAATCAGAGGGGCTGAAACAGAGGGCGAGAAATAGAGGGGCTGAAACAGAGGGCGAGAAACAGAAGGCCTGAAACAGAAGGCGAGAAACAGAGGGGCTGAAACAGATGGGCTAAAACAGAGGGCGAGAAGTAGTGGGGCTGAAACAGAGGGCGAGAAACAGAGGGGCTGAAACAGAAGGCGAGAAACAGAGGGGCTGAAACAGAGGGGCTGAATCAGAGGGGCTGAGACCGAGGGCGAGAAACAGAGGGGCTGAAACAGAGGGCGAGAAACAGAGGGGCTGAAACAGAGGGCGAGAAACAGAGGGGCTGAATCATAGTGGCTGAAACAGAGGGCGAGAATTAGAGGGGCTGAAACAGAGGGCGAGAAACAGAGGGGCTGAAACAGAGGGCGAGAAACAGAGGGGCTGAATCATAGTGGCTGAAACAGAGGGCGAGAATTAGAGGGGCTGAAACAGAGGGCGAGAAAGAGAGGGGCTGAAACAGAGGGGCTGACACAGAGGGGCTGAATCAGAGGGCGAGAAACAGAGGTGCTGAAACAGAGGGGCTGAAACAGAGGGCGAGAAACAGAGGGGCTGAAACAGAGTGCGAGAAACAGAGGGGCTGAAACGGAGGGGCTGAAACAGAGGGGCTGAAACAGAGGGGCTGAAACCGAGGGCGAGAAACAGAGGGGCTGAAACAGAGGGGCTGAATCAGAGGGGCTGAAACAGAGGGGCTGAAACAGAGGGCTAGAAACAGAGTGGCTGAAACAGAGTGCGAGAAACAGAGGGGCTGAAACAGAGGTGCTGAAACAGAGGGGCTGAAACAGAGGGGCTGAAACAGAGGCCGATAAACAGAGGGGCTGAAACAGAGGGCGAGAAAAAGAGGGGCTGAAACAGAGGGGCTGAAACAGAGGGGCTGAAACAGAGGGCGTGAAACAGAGGGGCTGAAACAGAGGGGCTCAAACAGAGGGCGAGAAACAGTGGGGCTGAAACTGCGGGCGAGAAACAGAGGGCGAGAAACAGAGGGGCTGAAACAGAGGAGCTGAAACAGACGGGCTGAAATAGAGAGCCTGAAACAGAGGGCGAGAAACAGAGGGGCTGAAACAGAGGGGCTGAATCAGAGGGGCGGAAACAGAGGGGCTGTATCAGAGGGGCTGAAACAGAGGGCGAGAAACAGAGGGGCTGAAACAGAGGGCGAGAAACAGAGGGGCTGAAACAGAGGGGCTGAAACAGAGGGCGAGAAACAGAGGGGCTGAAACAGAGGGCGAGAAACAGAGGGGCTGAAACAGAGGGGCTGAAACAGAGGGGCTGTATCAGAGGGGCTGAAACAGAGGGCGAGAAACAGAGGGGCTGAAACAGAGGGGCTTAAACAGAGGGGCTGAAACAGAGGAGCTGAAACAGAGGGCGAGAGACAGAGGGGCTGAAACAGAGGGCGAGAAACAGAGGTGCTGAAACAGAGGGGCTGAAACAGAGGGCGAGAAACAGAGGGGCTGAAACAGAGTGCGAGAAACAGAGGGGCTGAAACAGAGGGGCTGAAACAGAGGGGCTGAAACAGAGGGGCTGAAACCGAGGGTGAGAAACAGAGGGGCTGAAACAGAGGGGCTGAATCAGAGGGGCTGAAACAGAGGGGCTGAAACAGAGGGCTAGAAACAGAGTGGCTGAAACAGAGTGCGAGAAACAGAGGGGCTGAAACAGAGGTGCTGAAACAGAGGGGCTGAAACAGAGGGGCTGAAACAGAGGCCGAGAAACAGAGGGGCTGAAACAGAGGGCGAGAAAAAGAGGGGCTGAAACAGAGGGGCTGAAACAGAGGGGCTGAAACAGAGGGCGTGAAACAGAGGGGCTGAAACAGAGGGGCTCAAACAGAGGGCGAGAAACAGTGGGGCTGAAACTGCGGGCGAGAAACAGAGGGCGAGAAACAGAGGGGCTGAAACAGAGGAGCTGAAACAGTCGGGCTGAAATAGAGAGCCTGAAACAGAGGGCGAGAAACAGAGGGGCTGAAACAGAGGGGCTGAATCAGAGGGGCGGAAACAGAGGGGCTGTATCAGAGGGGCTGAAACAGAGGGCGAGAAACAGAGGGGCTGAAACAGAGGGTGAGAAACAGAGGGGCTGAAACAGAGGGGCTGAAACAGAGGGCGAGAAACAGAGGGGCTGAAACAGAGGGCGAGAAACAGAGGGGCTGAAACAGAGGGGCTGAAACAGAGGGGCTGTATCAGAGGGGCTGAAACAGAGGGCGAGAAACAGAGGGGCTGAAACAGAGGGCGAGAAACAGAGGGGCTGAAACAGAGGGTGAGAAACAGAAGGTCTGAAACAGAGGGCGAGAAACAGAGGGTCTGAAACAGAGGGCAAGAAACAGAGGGGCTGAAACACGGGGCGTGAAACAGAGGGGCTGAAACAGAGGGGCGGGAAACAGAGGGGCTGAATCAGAGGGGCTGAATCAGAGGGGCTGAAACAGAGGGTGAGAAACACAGGGGCTGAAACAGAGGGGCTGAAACAGAGGGGCTGAAACAGAGGGCGAGAAACAGAGGGGCTGAATCAGAGGGGCTGAAACAGAGGGGCTGAATCAGAGGGGCTGAGACCGAGGGCGAGAAACAGAGGTGCTGAAACAGAGGTGCTGAAACAGAGGGGCTGAAACAGAGGGCGAGAAACAGAGGGGCTGAAACAGAGTGCGAGAAACAGAGGGGCTGAAACAGAGGGGCTGAAACAGTGGGGCTGAAACAGAGGGGCTGAAACCGAGGGCGATAAACAGAGCGGCTGAAACAGAGGGCGAAAAACAGAGGGGCTTAAACAGAGGGGCTGAAACAGAGGAGCTGAAACAGAGGGCGAGAGACAGAGGGCGAGAAACAGAGGTGCTGAAACAGAGGGGCTGAAACAGAGGGGCTGAAACAGAGGGGCTGAAACCGAGGGCGAGAAACAGAGGGGCTGAAACAGAGGGGCTGAATCAGAGGGGCTGAAACAGAGGGGCTGAAACAGAGGGCTAGAAACAGAGTGGCTGAAACAGAGTGCGAGAAACAGAGGGGCTGAAACAGAGGTGCTGAAACAGAGGGGCTGAAACAGAGGGGCTGAAACAGAGGCCGAGAAACAGAGGGGCTGAAACAGAGGGCGAGAAAAAGATGGGCTGAAACAGAGGGGCTGAAACAGAGGGGCTGAAACAGAGGGCGTGAAACAGAGGGGCTGAAACAGAGGGGCTCAAACAGAGGGCGAGAAACAGTGGGGCTGAAACTGCGGGCGAGAAACAGAGGGCGAGAAACAGAGGGGCTGAAACAGAGGAGCTGAAACAGACGGGCTGAAATAGAGAGCCTGAAACAGAGGTCGAGAAACAGAGGGGCTGAAACAGAGGGGCTGAATCAGAGGGGCGGAAACAGAGGGGCTGTATCAGAGGGGCTGAAACAGAGGGCGAGAAACAGAGGGGCTGAAACAGAGGGCGAGAAACAGAGGGGCTGAAACAGAGGGGCTGAAACAGAGGGCGAGAAACAGAGGGGCTGAAACAGAGGGCGAGAAACAGAGGGGCTGAAACAGAGGGGCTGAAACAGAGGGGCTGTATCAGAGGGGCTGAAACAGAGGGCGAGAAACAGAGGGGCTGAAACAGAGGGCGAGAAACAGAGGGGCTGAAACAGAGGGTGAGAAACAGAAGGGCTGAAACAGAGGGCGAGAAACAGAGGGGCTGAAACAGAGGGCGAGAAACAGAGGGGCTGAAACAGAGGGGCTGAAATAGAGGGCGAGAAACAGAGGGGCTGAAACAGAGGGCGAGAAACAGAGGGACTGAAACAGAGGGGCTGAAACAGAGGGGCTGAAACAGAGGGCGAGAAACAGAGGGGCTGAAACAGAGGGGCTGAAACAGAGGGGCTGAAATAGAGGGCGAGAAACAGAGGGGCTGAAACAGAGGGCGAGAAACAGAGGGGCTGAATCAGAGGGGCTGAATCAGAGGGGCTGAAACAGAGGGTGAGAAAAAGAGGGGCTGAAACAGAGGGGCTGAAACAGAGGGGCTGAAACAGATGGCGAGAAACAGAGGGGCTGAATCAGAGGGGCTGAAACAGAGGGGCTGAATCAGAGGGGCTGAAACAGAGGGGCTGAATCAGAGGGGCTGAAACAGAGGGCGAGAAACAGAGGGGCTAAAACAGAGGGTGGGAAACAGAGGGGCTGATACAGAGGGTCTGAAACAGAGGGCGAGAAATAGGGGGGCTGACACAGAGGGGCTAAAATAGAGGGGCTGAAACAGAGGGGCTGAAACAGAGGGCGAGAAACAGAGGGGCTGAATCAGAGGGGCTGAATCAGAGGGGCTGAATCAGTGGGGCTGAAACAAAGGATGAGAAACAGAGGGGCTGAAACAGAGGGGCTGAAACAGAGGGACTGAAACAGAGGGCGAGAAACAGAGGGGCTGAGTCAGAGGGGCTGAATCAGAGGGGCTGAATCAGAGGGGCTGAAACAGAGGTGCTGAAACAGAGGGGCTGAAACAGAGGGCGAGAAACAGAGGGGCTGAAACAGAGGGCGAGAAACTGAGGGGCTGAAACAGAGGGCGAGAAACCGAGGGGCTGAAACAGATGGTCTGAAACAGAGGGGCTGAAACAGAGGGCTGAATCAGAGGGGCTGATTCAGAGGGGGTGAAACAGAGGGGCTGAATCAGCGGGGCTGAAACAGAGGGCGAGAAACAGAGGGGCCGAAACAGAGGGCGAGAAACAGAGGGGCAGAAACAGAGGTGCTGAAACAGAGGGCGAGAAACAGAGGGGCTGAAACCGAGGGCGAGAAACAGAGGGGCTGAAACAGAGGGGCTGAAACAGAGGGGCTGAAACAGTGGGTGAGAAACAGAGTGGCTGCAACAGACGGCGAGAAACAGAGGGGCTGAAACAGAGGGCGAGAAACAGAGGGGCTGAAACAGAGGGGCTGAAACAGAGGGGCTGAAACAGAGGGCTGAATCAGAGGGGCTGATTCAGAGGGGGTGAAACAGAGGGGCTGAATCAGCGGGGCTGAAACAGAGGGAGAGAAACAGAGGGGCTGAATCAGAGGGCAAGAAACAGAGGGGCTGAAACACGGGGCGTGAAACAGAGGGGCTGAAACAGAGGGTCTGAAACAGAGGGGCTGAAACAGAGGGGCTGAAACAGAGGGCGTGAAACAGAGGGGCTGAAACAGAGGGCGAGAAACAGAGGGCTCAAACAGAGGGCGAGAAACAGAGGGGCTGAATCAGAGGGGCTGAATCAGAGGGGCTGAAACAGAGGGGCTGAAACAGAGGGCGAGAAACAAAGGGGCTGAAACAGCGGGCGAGAAACAGATGGCGAGAAACAGAGGTGCTGAAACAGAGGGGCTGAAACAGACGGGCTGAAACAGAGAGCCTGAAACAGAGGGCGAGAAACGGAGGGGCTGAAACAGAGGGCGAAAAACAGAGGGGCTGAAACAGAGGGGCGGGAAACAGAGGGGCTGAATCAGAGGGGCTGAATCAGAGGGGCTGAAACAGAGGGTGAGAAACAGAGGGGCTGAAACACAGGGGCTGAAACAGAGGGGCTGAAACAGAGGGCGAGAAACAGAGGGGCTGAATCAGAGGGGCTGAAACAGAGGGGCTGAATCAGAGGGGCTGAAACAGAGGGGCTGAATCAGAGGGGCTGAAACAGAGGGCGAGAAACAGAGGGGCTGAAACAGAGGGCGGGAAACAGAGGGGCTGATACAGAGGGGCTGAAACAGAGGGGCTGAAACAGAGGCCGAGAAACAGAGGGGCTGAAACAGAGGGCGAGAAACAGAGGGGCTGAAACAGAGGGGCTGAAACAGAGTGCGTGAAACAGAGGGGCTGAAACAGAGGGGCTGAAACAGAGGGCGAGAAACAGAGGGGCTGAAACTGCGGGCGAGAAACAGAGGGCGAGAAACAGAGGGGCTGAAACAGAGGAGCTGAAACAGACGGGCTGAAATAGAGAGCCTGAAACAGAGGGCGAGAAACAGAGGGGCTGAAACAGAGGGGCTGAATCAGAGGGGCGGAAACAGAGGGGCTGTATCAGAGGGGCTGAAACAGAGGGCGAGAAACAGAGGGGCTGAAACAGAGGGCGAGAAACAGAGGGGCTGAAACAGAGGGGCTGAAACAGAGGGCGAGAAACAGAGGGGCTGAAACAGAGGGCGAGAAACAGAGGGGCTGAAACAGAGGGGCTGAAACAGAGGGGCTGTATCAGAGGGGCTGAAACAGAGGGCGAGAAACAGAGGGGCTGAAACAGAGGGCGAGAAACAGAGGGGCTGAAACAGAGGGTGAGAAACAGAAGGTCTGAAACAGAGGGCGAGAGACAGAGGGTCTGAAACAGAGGGCAAGAAACAGAGGGGCTGAAACACGGGGCGTGAAACAGAGGGGCTGAAACAGAGGGGCGGGAAACAGAGGGGCTGAATCAGAGGGGCTGAATCAGAGGGGCTGAAAAAGAGGGTGAGAAACAGAGGGGCTGAAACAGAGGGGCTGAAACAGAGGGGCTGAAACAGAGGGCGAGAAACAGAGGGGCTGAATCAGAGGGGCTGAAACAGAGGGGCTGAATCAGAGGGGCTGAAACAGAGGGGCTGAATCAGAGGGGCTGAAACAGAGGGCGAGAAACAGAGGGGCTGAAACAGAGGGCGGGAAACAGAGGGGCTGATACAGAGGGGCTGAAACAGAGGGCGAGAAACAGAGGGGCTGAAACAGAAGGCGAGAAACAGAGGGGCTGAAACAGAGGGGCTGAATCAGAGGGGCTGAGACCGAGGGCGAGAAACAGAGGGGCTGAAACAGAGGGCGAGAAACAGAGGGGCTGAATCATAGGGGCTGAAACAGAGGGCGAGAATTAGAGGGGCTGAAACAGAGGGCGAGAAAGAGAGGGGCTGAAACAGAGGGGCTGAAACAGAGGGGCTGAATCAGAGGGGCTGATTCAGAGGGGCTGAAACAGAGGGGCTGATTCCGATGGGCTGAAACAGAGGGGCAGAATCAGAGGGGCTGAAACACAGAGCGAGAAATAGAGGGGCTGAAACAAAGGGTGAGAAACAGAGGGGCTGAAACAGAGGGGCTGAAACAGAGAGCGCGAAACAGTGGGGTGAAACAGAGGGCGAGAAACAGAGGTGCTGAAACAGAGGGGCTGAAACAGAGGGGCTAAATCAGAGGGGCTGAAACAGAGGGTGAGAAACAGAGCAGCTGAAACAGAGGGCGAGAAACACAGGGGCTGAAACAGAGTGCGAGAAACAGAGGTGCTGAAACAGAGGGGCTGAAACAGAGGGCGAGAAACAGTGGGGCTGAAACAGAGGGGCTGAAACAGAGAGCGCGAAACAGTGGGGTGAAACAGAGGGCGAGAAACAGAGGTGCTGAAACAGAGGGGCTGAAACAGAGGGGCTAAATCAGAGGGGCTGAAACAGAGGGTGAGAAACAGAGCAGCTGAAACAGAGGGCGAGAAACAGAGGGGCTTAAACAGAGGGTCTGAAACAGAGGAGCTGAAACAGAGGGCGAGAAACACAGGGGCTGAAACAGAGGGCGAGAAACAGAGGTGCTGAAACAGAGGGGCTGAAACAGAGGGCGAGAAACAGAGGGGCTGAAACAGAGGGGCTGAAACAGTGGGGCTGAAACAGAGGGGCTGAAACCGAGGGCGATAAACAGAGCGGCTGAAACAGAGGGCGAGAAACACAGGGGCTTAAACAGAGGGGCTGAAACAGAGGAGCTGAAACAGAGGGCGAGAGACAGAGGGGCTGAAACAGAGGGCGAGAAACAGAGGTGCTGAAACAGAGGGGCTGAAACAGAGGGCGAGAAACAGAGGGGCTGAAACAGAGTGCGAGAAACAGAGGGGCTGAAACAGAGGGGCTGAAACAGAGGGGCTGAAACCAAGGGCGAGAAACAGAGGGGCTGAAACAGAGGGGCTGAAACAGAGGGCGAGAAACAGAGGGGCTGAAACAGAGGGGCTGAAACAGAGGGGCTGAAACAGAGGGCGTGAAACAGAGGGGCTGAAACAGAGGGGCTCAAACAGAGGGCGAGAAACAGAGGGGCTGAAACTGCGGGCGAGAAACAGAGGGGCTGAAACAGAGGGGCTGAAACAGAGGGGCTGAAACAGAGGGCGAGAAACAGAGGGGCTGAAACAGAGTGCGAGAAACAGAGGGGCTGAAACAGAGGTGCTGAAACAGAGGGGCTGAAACAGAGGGGCTGAAACAGAGGCCGAGAAACAGAGGGGCTGAAACAGAGGGCGAGAAACAGAGGGGCTGAAACAGAGGGGCTGAAACAGAGCGGCTGAAACAGAGGGCGTGAAACAGAGGGGCTGAAACAGAGGGGCTCAAACAGAGGGCGAGAAACAGAGGGGCTGAAACTGCGGGCGAGAAACAGAGGGGCTGAAACAGAGGAGCTGAAACAGACGGGCTGAAATAGAGAGCCTGAAACAGAGGGCGAGAAACAGAGGGGCTGAAACAGAGGGGCTGAATCAGAGGGGCGGAAACAGAGGAGCTGTATCAGAGGGGCTGAAACAGAGGGCGAGAAACAGAGGGGCTGAAACAGAGGGCGAGAAACAGAGGGGCTGAAACAGAGGGGCTGAAACAGAGGGCGAGAAACAGAGGGGCTGAAACAGAGGGCGAGAAACAGAGGGGCTGAAACAGAGGGGCTGAAACAGAGGGGCTGTATCAGAGGGGCTGAAACAGAGGGCGAGAAACAGAGGGGCTGAAACAGAGGGCGAGAAACAGAGGGGCTGATACAGAGGGTGAGAAACAGAAGGGCTGAAACAGAGGGCGAGAAACAGAGGGGCTGATACAGAGGGCGAGAAACCGAGGGGCTGAAACAGAGGGGCTGAAATAGAGGGCGAGAAACAGAGGGGCTGAAACAGAGGGCGAGAAACAGAGGGACTGAAACAGAGGGGCTGAAACAGAGGGGCTGAAACAGAGGGCGAGAAACAGAGGGGCTGAAACAGAGGGCAAGAAACAGAGGGGCTGAATCACGGGGCGTGAAACAGAGGGGCTGAAACAGAGGGGCGGGAAACAGAGGGGCTGAATCAGAGGGGCTGAATCAGAGGGGCTGAAACAGAGGGTGAGAAAAAGAGGGGCTGAAACAGAGGGGCTGAAACAGAGGCGCTGAAACAGATGGCGAGAAACAGAGGGGCTGAATCAGAGGGGCTGAAACAGAGGGGCTGAATCAGGGGGGCTGAAACAGAGGGGCTGAATCAGAGGGGCTGAAACAGAGGGCGAGAAACAGAGGGGCTAAAACAGAGGGTGGGAAACAGAGGGGCTGATACAGAGGGTCTGAAACAGAGGGCGAGAAACAGGGGGGCTGACACAGAGGGGCTTAAATAGAGGGGCTGAAACAGAGGGGCTGAAACAGAGGGCGAGAAACAGAGGGGCTGAATCAGAGGGGCTGAATCAGAGGGGCTGAATCAGTGGGGCTGAAACAAAGGATGAGAAACAGAGGGGGTGAAACAGAGGGGCTGAAACAGAGGGACTGAAACAGAGGGCGAGAAACAGAGGGGCTGAGTCAGAGGGGCTGAATCAGAGGGGCTGAATCAGAGGGGCTGAAACAGAGGGGCTGAAACAGAGGGGCTGAAACAGAGGGCGAGAAACAGAGGGGCTGAAACAGAGGGCGAGAAACAGAGGGGCTGAAACAGAGGGCGAGAAACCGAGGGGCTGAAACAGATGGTCTGAAACAGAGGGGCTGAAACAGAGGGCTGAATCAGAGGGGCTGATTCAGAGGGGGTGAAACAGAGGGGCTGAATCAGCGGGGCTGAAACAGAGGGCGAGAAACAGAGGGGCCGAAAAAGAGGGCGAGAAACAGAGGGGCAGAAACAGAGGGGGTGAAACAGAGGGCGAGAAACAGAGGGGCTGAAACCGAGGGCGAGAAACAGAGGGGCTGAAACAGAGGGGCTGAAACAGAGGGGCTGAAACAGTGGGTGAGAAACAGAGTGGCTGCAACAGACGGCGAGAAACAGAGTGCGAGAAACAGAGGGGCTGAAACAGAGGGGCTGAAACAGAGGGGCTGAAACAGAGGGCTGAATCAGAGGGGCTGATTCAGAGGGGGTGAAACAGAAGGGCTGAATCAGCGGGGCTGAAACAGAGGGCGAGAAACAGAGGGGCTGAAACAGAGGGCAAGAAACAGAGGGGCTGAAACACGGGGCATGAAACAGAGGGGCTGAAACAGAGGGTCTGAAACAGAGGGGCTGAAACAGAGGGGCTGAAACAGAGGGCGTGAAACAGAGGGGCTGAAACAGAGGGCGAGAAACAGAGGGTCTCAAACAGAGGGCGAGAAACAGAGGGGCTGAATCAGAGGGGCTGAATCAGAGGGGCTGAAACAGAGGGCGAGAAACAAAGGGGCTGAAACAGCGGGCGAGAAACAGATGGCGAGAAACAGAGGTGCTGAAACAGAGGGGCTGAAACAGACGGGCTGAAACAGAGAGCCTGAAACAGAGGGCGAGAAACGGAGGGGCTGAAACAGAGGGCGAAAAACAGAGGGGCTGAAACAGAGGGGCGGGAAACAGAGGGGCTGAATCAGAGGGGCTGAATCAGAGGGGCTGAAATAGAGGGTGAGAAACAGAGGGGCTGAAACAGAGGGGCTGAAACAGAGGGGCTGAAACAGAGGGCGAGAAACAGAGGGGCTGAATCAGAGGGGCTGAAACAGAGGGGCTGAATCAGAGGGGCTGAAACAGAGGGGCTGAATCAGAGGGGCTGAAACAGAGGGCGAGAAACAGAGGGGCTGAAACAGAGGGCGGGAAACAGAGGGGCTGATACAGAGGGGCTGAAACAGAGGGCGAGAAACAGAGGGGCTGAAACAGAAGGCGAGAAACAGAGGGGCTGAAACAGAGGGGCTGAATCAGAGGGGCTGAGACCGAGGGCGAGAAACAGAGGGGCTGAAACAGAGGGCGAGAAACAGAGGGGCTGAATCATAGGGGCTGAAACAGAGGGCGAGAATTAGAGGGGCTGAAACAGAGGGCGAGAAAGAGAGGGGCTGAAACAGAGGGGCTGAAACAGAGGGGCTGAATCAGAGGGGCTGATTCAGAGGGGCTGAAACAGAGGGGCTGATTCCGATGGGCTGAAACAGAGGGGCAGAATCAGAGGGGCTGAAACACAGAGCGAGAAATAGAGGGGCTGAAACAAAGGGTGAGAAACAGAGGGGCAGAAACAGAGGGCGAGAAACAGAGGGGCTGAAACAGAGGGGCTGAAACAGAGAGCGCGAAACAGTGGGGTGAAACAGAGGGCGAGAAACAGAGGTGCTGAAACAGAGGGGCTGAAACAGAGGGGCTAAATCAGAGGGGCTGAAACAGAGGGTGAGAAACAGAGCGGCTGAAACAGAGGGCGAGAAACAGAGGGGCTTAAACAGAGGGGCTGAAACAGAGGAGCTGAAACAGAGGGGCTGAAACAGAGGCCGAGAAACAGAGGGGCTGAAACAGAGGGCGAGAAACAGAGGGGCTTAAACAGAGGGGCTGAAACAGAGGTGCTGAAACAGAGGGGCTGAAACAGAGGCCGAGAAACAGAGGGGCTGAAACAGAGGGCGAGAAACAGAGGGGCTGAAACAGAGGGGCTGAAACAGAGGGGCTGAAACAGAGGGCGTGAAACAGAGGGGCTGAAACAGAGGGGCTGAAACAGAGGGCGAGAAACAGAGGGGCTGAAACTGCGGGTGAGAAACAGAGGGCGAGAAACAGAGGGGCTGAAGCAGAGGAGCTGAAACAGACGGGCTGAAATAGAGAGCCTGAAACAGAGGGCGAGAAACTGAGGGGCTGAAACAGAGGGGCTGAATCAGAGGGGCGGAAACAGAGGGGCTGTATCAGAGGGGCTGAAACAGAGGGCGAGAAACAGAGGGGCTGAAACAGAGGGCGAGAAACAGAGGGGCTGAAACAGAGGGGCTGAAACAGAGGGCGAGAAACAGAGGGGCTGAAACAGAGGGCGAGAAACAGAGGGGCTGATACAGCGGGGCTGAAACAGAGGGGCTGTATCAGAGGGGCTGAAACAGAGGGCGAGAAACAGAGTGGCTGAAACAGAGGGCGAGAAACAGAGGGGCTGAAGCAGAGGAGCTGAAACAGACGGGCTGAAATAGAGAGCCTGAAACAGAGGGCGAGAAACAGAGGGGCTGAAACAGAGGGGCTGAATCAGAGGGGCGGAAACAGAGGGGCTGTATCAGAGGGGCTGAAACAGAGGGCGAGAAACAGAGGGGCTGAAACAGAGGGCGAGAAACAGAGGGGCTGAAACAGAGGGGCTGAAACAGAGGGCGAGAAACAGAGGGGCTGAAACGGAGGGCGAGAAACAGAGGGGCTGAAACAGCGGGGCTGAAACAGAGGGGCTGTATCAGAGGGGCTGAAACAGAGGGCGAGAAACAGAGGGGCTGAAACAGAGGGCGAGAAACAGAGGGGCTGAAACAGAGGGTGTGAAACAGAAGGGCTGAAACAGAGGGTGAGAAACAGAGGGGCTGAAACAGAGGGCGAGAAACCGAGGGGCTGAAACAGAGGGGCTGAAACAGAGGGCGAGAAACAGAGGGACTGAAACAGAGGGGCTGAAACAGAGGGGCTGAAACAGAGGGCGAGAAACAGAGGGGCTGAAACAGAGGGCAAGAAACAGAGGGGCTGAAACACGGCGCGTGAAACAGAGGGGCTGAAACAGAGGGGCGGGAAACAGAGGGGCTGAATCAGAGGGGCTGAATCAGAGGGGCTGAAACAGAGGGTGAGAAAAAGAGGGGCTGAAACAGAGGGGCTGAAACAGAGGGGCTGAAACAGATGGGGAGAAACAGAGGGGCTGAATCAGAGGCGCTGAAACAGAGGGGCTGAATCAGAGGGGCTGAAACAGAGGGGCTGAATCAGACGGGCTGAAACAGAGGGCGAGAAACAGAGGGGCTGAAACAGAGGGTGGGAAACAGAGGGGCTGATACAGAGGGTCTGAAACAGAGGGCGAGAAACAGGGGGGCCGACACAGAGGGGCTAAAATAGAGGGGCTGAAACAGAGGGGCTGAAACTGAGGGCGAGAAACAGAGGGGCTGAATCAGAGGGGCTGAATCAGAGGGGCTGAATCAGAGGGGCTGAAACAAAGGATGAGAAACAGAGGGGCTGAAACAGAGGGGCTGAAACAGAGGGACTGAAACAGCGGGCGAGAAACAGAGGGGCTGAATCAGAGGGGCTGAATCAGAGGGGCTGAATGAGAGGGGCTGAAACAGAGGGGCTGAAACAGAGGGGCTGAAACAGAGGGCGAGAAACAGAGGGGCTGAAACAGAGGGCGAGAAACAGAGGGGCTGAAACAGAGGGCGAGAAACCGAGGGGCTGAAACAGATGGTCTGAAACAATGGGGCTGAAACAGAGGGCTGAATCAGAGGGGCTGATTCAGAGGGGGTGAAACAGAGGGGCTGAATCAGCGGGGCTGAAACAGAGGGCGAGAAACAGAGGGGCCGAAACAGAGGGCGAGAAACAGAGGGGCAGAAACAGAGGGGTTGAAACAGAGGGCGAGAAACAGAGGGGCTGAAACCGAGGGCGAGAAACAGGGGGGCTGAAACAGAGGGGCTGAAACAGAGGGGCTGAAACAGTGGGTGAGAAACAGAGTGGCTGCAACAGATGGCGAGAAACAGAGGGGCTGAAACAGAGGGCGAGAAACAGAGGGGCTGAAACAGAGGGGCTGAAACAGAGGGGCTGAAACAGAGGGCTGAATCAGAGGGGCTGATTCAGAGGGGGTGAAACAGAGGGGCTGAATCAGCGGGGGTGAAACAGAGGGCGAGAAACAGAGGGGCTGAAACAGAGGGCAAGAAACAGAGGGGCTGAAACACGGGGCGTGAAACAGAGGGGCTGAAACAGAGGGGCTGAAACAGAGGGGCTGAAACAGAGGGGCTGAAACAGAGGGCGTGAAACAGAGGGGCTGAAACAGAGGGCGAGAAACAGAGGGGCTCAAACAGAGGGCGAGAAACAGAGGGGCTGAAACAGAGGGGCTGAAACGGAGGGGCTGAAACAGAGGGGCTGAAACAGAGGGCGAGAAACAAAGGGGCTGAAACAGCGGGCGAGAAACAGATGGCGAGAAACAGAGGGGCTGAAACAGAGGGGCTGAAACAGACGGGCTGAAACAGAGAGCCTGAAACAGAGGGCGAGAAACGGAGGGGCTGAAACAGAGGGCGAAAAACAGAGGGGCTGAAACAGAGGGCGAGAAACACAGGGGCTGAAACAGAGGGTGAGAAACTGAGGGCGAGAAACAGAGGGACTGAAACAGAGGGGCTGAAACAGAGGGGCTGAATCAGAGGGGCTGAAACAGAGGTGCTGAATCAGAGGGGCTGAAACAGAGGGCGAGAAACAGAGGGGCTGAAACTGAGGGGAAAAAACAGAGGGGCTGAAACAGAGGGCGAGAAACAGAGGGGCTGAAACAGAGAGCGCGAAACAGAGGGGCTGAAACAGAGGGGCTGAAACAGAGGGGCTGAAACAGAGGGGCTAAATCAGAGGGGCTGAAACAGAGGGCGAGAAACAGAGGGGCTGAAATAGAGGGCGAGAAATAGAGGGGCTGAAACAGAGGGGCTGAAACAGAGGGGCTGAAACAGAGGGCGAGAAACAGAGGGGCTGAAACAGAGGGCGAGTAACAGAGGGGCTGAAACAGAGGGCCATAAACAGAGGGACAGAAACAGAGGGGCTGAAAGAGAAGGGCTGAAACCGAGGGACTGAAACAGAGGGCGAGAAACAGTGGGGCTGAACCAGAGGGGCTGAATCAGAGCGGCTGAAACAGAGGGGCTTAAACAGAGGGCGAGAAACAGAGGGGCTGAAACAGAGGGCGAGAAACAGAGGGTCTGAAACCGAGGGCGAGAAACAGAGGGGCTGAAACAGAGGGCGAGAAACAGAGGGGCTGAAACAGAGGGCGAGAAACAGAGGGGCTGAATCATAGAGGCTGAAACAGAGGGCGAGAATTAGAGCGGCTGAAACAGAGGGGCTGAAACAGAGGGGCTGAAGCAGAGGGCGAGAAACTGAGGGGCTGAAACAGAGTGCGAGAAACAGAGGGGCTGAAACAGAGGGGCTTAAACAGAGAGCGCGAAACAGAGGGGCTGAAACAGAGGGCGAGAAACAGAGGGGCTGAATCAGAGGGGCTGAAACAGAGGTCGAGAAACAGAGGTTCTGAAACAGAGGGCGAGAAACAGAGGGGCTGAAACAGAGGGGCTGAAACAGAAGGTGAGATACAGAGAGGCTGAAACAGAGGGACTGAATAAGAGGGGCTGAAACAGAGGGGCTGAATCAGAGGGGCTGAAACAGAGGGGCTGAATCAGAGGGGCTGAAACAGAGGGCGAGAAACAGAGGGGCTGAAACAGAGGGCGGGAAACAGAGGGGCTGATACAGCGGGGCTGAAACAGAGGGCGAGAAACAGAGGGGCTGAAACAGAAGGCGAGAAACAGAGGGGCTGAAACAGAGGGGCTGAATCAGAGGGGCTGAGACCGAGGGCGAAAAACAGAGGGGCTGAAACAGAGGGCGAGAAAGAGAGGGGCTGAAACAGAGGGGCTGAAACAGAGGGGCTAAATCAGAGGGGCTGATTCAGAGGGGCTGAAACAGAGCGGCTGATTCAGAGGGGCTGAAACAGAGGGGCTGAATCAGAGAGGCTGAAACACAGAGCGAGAAATAGAGGGGCTGAAACAAAGGGTGAGAAACAGAGGGGCAGAAACAGAGGGCGAGAAACAGAGGGGCTGAAACAGAGGGGCTGAAACAGAGAGCGTGAAACAGTGGGGCTGAAACAGAGGGCGAGAAACAGAGGGGCTGAAACAGAGGGGCTGAAACAGAGGGGCTAAATCAGAGGGGCTGAAACAGAGGGTGAGAAACAGAGCGGCTGAAACAGAGGGCGAGAAACAGAGGGGCTGAAACAGAGGGCGAGTAACAGAGGGGCTGAAACAGAGGGCTATAAACAGAGGGACAGAAACAGAGGGGCTGAAAGAGAAGGGCTGAAACAGAGGGACTGAAACAGAGGGCGAGAAACAGTGGGGCTGAACCAGAGGGGCTGAATCATAGCGGCTGAAACAGAGGGGCTTAAACAGAGGGCGAGAAACAGAGGGGCTGAAACAGAGGGCGAGAAACAGAGGGGCTGAAACAGAGGGCGAGAAACAGAGGGGCTGAAACAGAGGGTCTGAAACCGAGGGCGAGAAACAGAGGGGCTGAAACAGAGGGCGAGAAACAGAGGGGCTGAAACAGAGGGCGAGAAACAGAGGGGCTGAATCATAGAGGCTGAAACAGAGGGCGAGAATTAGAGCGGCTGAAACAGAGGGGCTGAAACAGAGGGGCTGAAGCAGAGGGCGAGAAACAGAGGGGCTGAAACAGAGTGCGAGAAACAGAGGGGCTGAAACAGAGGGGCTTAAACAGAGAGCGCGAAACAGAGGGGCTGAAACAGAGGGCGAGAAACAGAGGGGCTGAATCAGAGGGGCTGAAACAGAGGTCGAGAAACAGAGGTTCTGAAACAGAGGGCGAGAAACAGAGGGGCTGAAACAGAGGGGCTGAAACAGAAGGTGAGATACAGAGAGGCTGAAACAGAGGGACTGAATAAGAGGGGCTGAAACAGAGGGGCTGAATCAGAGGGGCTGAAAAAGAGGGGCTGAATCAGAGGGGCTGAAACAGAGGGCGAGAAACAGAGGGGCTGAAACAGAGGGCGGGAAACAGAGGGGCTGATACAGCGGGGCTGAAACAGAGGGCGAGAAACAGAGGGGCTGAAACAGAAGGCGAGAAACAGAGGGGCTGAAACAGAGGGGCTGAATCAGTGGGGCTGAGACCGAGGGCGAGAAACAGAGGGGCTGAAACAGAGGGCGAGAAAGAGAGGGGCTGAAACAGAGGGGCTGAAACAGAGGGGCTAAATCAGAGGGGCTGATTCAGAGGGGCTGAAACAGAGGGGCTGATTCAGAGGGGCTGAAACAGAGGGGCTGAATCAGAGAGGCTGAAACACAGAGCGAGAAATAGAGGGGCTGAAACAAAGGGTGAGAAACAGAGGGGCAGAAACAGAGGGCGAGAAACAGAGGGGCTGAAACAGAGGGGCTGAAACAGAGAGCGTGAAACAGTGGGGCTGAAACAGAGGGCGAGAAACAGAGGGGCTGAAACAGAGGGGCTAAATCAGAGGGGCTGAAACAGAGGGTGAGAAACAGAGCGGCTGAAACAGAGGGCGAGAAACAGAGGGGCTTAAACAGAGGGGCTGAAACAGAGGGCGAGAAACAGAGGGGCTGAAACAGAGTGCGAGAAACAAAGGGGCTGAAACAGAGGGGCTGCAACAGAGGGGCTGAAACAGAGGGGCTGAAACCGAGGGCGAGAAACAGAGGGGCTGAAACAGAGGGGCTGAATCAGAGGGGCTGAAACAGAGGGCTAGAAACAGAGGGCTAGAAACGGAGGGGCTGAAACAGAGGGCGAGAAACAGAGGGGCTGAAACAGAGGGGCTGAAACAGAGGGGCTGAAACAGAGGGGCTGAAACAGAGGCCAAGAAACAGAGGGGCTGAAACAGAGGGCGAGAAACAGAGGGGCTGAAACAGAGGGGCTGAAACAGAGGGGCTGAAACAGAGGGGCCGAATCAGAGGGGCTGTATCAGAGGGGCTGAAACAGAGGGGCTGAAACAGAGGGCGAGAAACAGAGGTGGTGAAACTGCGGGCGAGAAACAGAGGGCGAGAAACAGAGGGGCTGAAACAGAGGGGCTGAAACAGACGGGCTGAAACAGAGAGCCTGAAACAGAGGGCGAGAAACAGAGGGGCTGAAACAGAGGGGCTGAATCAGAGGGGCTGAAACAGAGGGGCTGTATCAGAGGGGCTGAAACAGAGGGCGAGAAACAGAGGGGCTGAAACAGAGGGCGAGAAACAGAGGGGCTGAAACAGAGGGGCTGAAACAGAGGGCGAGAAACAGAGGGGCTGAAACAGAGGGCGAGAAACAGAGGGGCTGAAACAGAGGGGCTGAAACAGAGGGGCTGTATCAGAGGGGCTGAAACAGAGGGCGAGAAACAGAGGGGCTGAAACAGAGGGCGAGAAACAGAGGGGCTGAAACAGAGGGGCTGAAACAGAGGGCGAGAAACAGAGGGGCTGAAACAGAGGGCGAGAAACAGAGGGGCTGAAACAGAGGGCGAGAAACCGAGGGGCTGAAACAGAGGGGCTGAAATATAGGGCGAGAAACAGAGGGGCTGAAACAGAGGGCGAGAAACAGAGGGACTGAAACAGAGGGGCTGAAACAGAGGGGCTGAAACAGAGGGCGAGAAGCAGAGGGGCTGAAACAGAGGGCAAGAAACAGAGGGGCTGAAACACGGGGCGTGAAACAGAGGGGCTGAAACAGAGGGGCGGGAAACAGAGGGGCTGAATCAGAGGGGCTGAATCAGAGGGGCTGAAACAGAGGGTGAGAAACAGAGGGGCTGAAACAGAGGGGCCGAAACAGAGGGGCTGAAACAGAGGGTGAGAAACAGAGGGGCTGAATCAGAGGGGCTGAAACAGAGGGGCTGAATCAGAGGGGCTGAAACAGAGGGGCTGAATCAGAGGGGCTGAAACAGAGGGCGAGAAACAGAGGGGCTGAAACAGAGGGGCTGAAACAGAGGGTGAGAAACAGGGGGGCTGACACAGAGGGGCTAAAACAGAGGGGCTGAAACAGAGGGGCTGAAACAGAGGGCGAGAAACAGAGGGGCTGAATCGGAGGGGCTGAATCAGAGGGGCTGAATCAGAGGGGCTGAAACAAAGGATGAGAAACAGAGGGGCTGAAACAGAGGGGCTGAAACAGAGGGACTGAAACAGAGGGCGAGAAACAGAGGGGCTGAATCAGAGGGGCTGAATCAGAGGGGCTGAATCAGAGGGGCTGAAACAGAGGGGCTGAATCAGAGGGGCTGAAACAGAGGGCGAGAAACAGAGGGGCTGAAACAGAGGGCGAGAAACAGAGGGGCTGAAACAGAGGGCGAGAAACCGAGGGGCTGAAACAGAGGGTCTGAAACAGAGGGGCTGAAACAGAGGGCTGAATCAGAGGGGCTGATTCAGAGGGGGTGAAACAGAGGGGCTGAATCAGCGGGGCTGAAACAGAGGGCGAGAAACAGAGGGGCCGAAACAGAGGGCGAGAAACAGAGGGGCAGAAACAGAGGGCGGGAAACAGAGGGGCTGAAACAGAGGGCGAGAAACAGAGGGGCTGAAACAGAGGGCGAGAAACAGAGGGTCTGAAACAGAGGGCGAGAAACAGAGGGGCTGAAACAGAGGGCGAGAAACAGAGGGGCTGAATCAGAGGGGCTGAATCAGAGGGGCTGAATCAGAGGGGCTGAAACAGAGGGGCTGAATCAGAGGGGCTGAAACAGAGGGCGAGAAACAGAGGGGCTGAAACAGAGGGCGAGAAACAGAGGGGCTGAAACAGAGGGCGAGAAACCGAGGGGCTGAAACAGAGGGTCTGAAACAGAGGGGCTGAAACAGAGGGCTGAATCAGAGGGGCTGATTCAGAGGGGGTGAAACAGAGGGGCTAAATCAGCGGGGCTGAAACAGAGGGCGAGAAACAGAGGGACCGAAACAGAGGGCGAGAAACAGAGGGGCAGAAACAGAGGGCGGGAAACAGAGGGGCTGAAACAGAGGGGCTGAAACAGAGGGCGAGAAACAGAGGGGCTGAAACAGAGGGCGAGAAACTGAGGGGCTGAAACAGAGGGGCTGAAACAGAGAGACTGAAACAGAGGGCGAGAAACAGAGGGGCCGAAACAGAGGGCGAGAAACAGAGGGGCAGAAACAGAGGGGCTGAAACAGAGGGCGAGAAACAGAGGGGCTGAAACCGAGGGCGAGAAACAGAGGGGCTGAAACAGAGGGGCTGAAACAGAGGGGCTGAAACAGTGGGCGAGAAACAGAGTGGCTGTAACAGACGGCGAGAAACAGAGGGGCTGAAACAGAGGGCTAGAAACAGAGGGGCTGAAACAGAGGGCGAGAAACAGAGGGGCTGAAACAGAGGGGCTGAAACAGAGGGGCTGAAACAGAGGGGCTGAAACAGAGGCCGAGAAACAGAGGGGCTGAAACAGAGGGCGAGAAACAGAGGGGCTGAAACAGAGGGGCTGAAACAGAGGGGCTGAAACAGAGGGGCCGAATCAGAGGGGCTGTATCAGAGGGGCTGAAACACAGTGGCAGAAACAGAGGGCGAGAAACAGAGGTGCTAAAACTGCGGGCGAGAAACAGAGGGCGAGAAATAGAGGGGCTGAAACAGAGGGGCTGAAACAGACGGGCTGAAACAGAGAGCCTGAAACAGAGGGCGATAAACAGTGGGGCTGAAACAGAGGGGCTGAATCAGAGGGGCTGAAACAGAGGGGCTGTATCAGAGGGGCTGAAACAGAGGGCGAGAAACAGAGGGGCTGAAACAGAGGGCGAGAAACAAAGGGGCTGAAACAGAGGGGCTGAAACAGAGGGGCTGAAACAGATGGCGAGAAACAGAGGGGCTGAATCAGAGGGGCTGAAACAGAGGGGCTGAATCAGAGGGGCTGAAACAGAGGGGCTGAATCAGACGGGCTGAAACAGAGGGCGAGAAACAGAGGGGCTGAAACAGAGGGTGGGAAACAGAGGGGCTGATACAGAGGGTCTGAAACAGAGGGCGAGAAACAGGGGGGCCGACACAGAGGGGCTAAAATAGAGGGGCTGAAACAGAGGGGCTGAAACTGAGGGCGAGAAACAGAGGGGCTGAATCAGAGGGGCTGAATCAGAGGGGCTGAATCAGAGGGGCTGAAACAATGGATGAGAAACAGAGGGGCTGAAAAAGAGGGGCTGAAACAGAGGGACTGAAACAGAGGGCGAGAAACAGAGGGGCTGAATCAGAGGGGCTGAATCAGAGGGGCTGAATGAGAGGGGCTGAAACAGAGGGGCTGAAACTGAGGGGCTGAAACAGAGGGCGAGAAACAGAGGGGCTGAAACAGAGGGCGAGAAACAGAGGGGCTGAAACAGAGGGCGAGAAACCGAGGGGCTGAAACAGACTGAAACAGAGGGGCTGAAACAGAGGGCTGAATCAGAGGGGCTGATTCAGAGGGGGTGAAACAGAGGGGCTGAATCAGCGGGGCTGAAACAGAGGGCGAGAAACAGAGGGGCCGAAACAGAGGGCGAGAAACAGAGGGGCAGAAACAGAGGGGTTTAAACAGAGGGCGAGAAACAGAGGGGCTGAAACCGAGGGCGAGAAACAGGGGGGCTGAAACAGAGGGGCTGAAACAGAGGGGCTGAAACAGTGGGTGAGAAACAGAGTGGCTGCAACAGATGGCGAGAAACAGAGGGGCTGAAACAGAGGGCGAGAAACAGAGGGGCTGAAACAGAGGGGCTGAAACAGAGGGGCTGAAACAGAGGGCTGAATCAGAGGGGCTGTTTCAGAGGGGGTGAAACAGAGGGGCTGAATCAGCGGGGGTGAAACAGAGGGCGAGAAACAGAGGGGCTGAAACAGAGGGCAAGAAACAGAGGGGCTGAAACACGGGGCGTGAAACAGAGGGGCTGAAACAGAGGGGCTGAAACAGAGGGGCTGAAACAGAGGGGCTGAAACAGAGGGCGTGAAAGAGAGGGGCTGAAACAGAGGGCGAGAAACAGATTGGCTCAAACAGAGGGCGAGAAACAGAGGGGCTGAAACAGAGGGGCTGAAACGGAGGGGCTGAAACAGAGGGGCTGAAACAGAGGGCGAGAAACAAAGGGGCTGAAACAGCGGGCGAGAAACAGATGGCGAGAAACAGAGGGGCTGAAACAGAGGGGCTGAAACAGACGGGCTGAAACAGAGAGCCTGAAACAGAGGGCGAGAAACGGAGGGGCTGAAACAGAGGGCGAAAAACAGAGGGGCTGAAACAGAGGGCGAGAAACACAGGGGCTGAAACAGAGGGTGAGAAACTGAGGGCGAGAAACAGAGGGACTGAAACAGAGGGGCTGAAACAGAGGGGCTGAATCAGAGGGGCTGAAACAGAGGTGCTGAATCAGAGGGGCTGAAACAGAGGGCGAGAAACAGAGGGGCTGAAACTGAGGGCAAAAAACAGAGGGGCTGAAACAGAGGGCGAGAAACAGAGGGGCTGAAACAGAGAGCGCGAAACAGAGGGGCTGAAACAGAGGGGCTGAAACAGAGGGGCTGAAACAGAGGGGCTAAATCAGAGGGGCTGAAACAGAGGGCGAGAAACAGAGGGGCTGAAATAGAGGGCGAGAAACAGAGGTTCTGAAACAGAGGGCGAGAAACAGAGGGGCTGAAACAGAGGGGCTGAAACAGAAGGTGAGATACAGAGAGGCTGAAACAGAGGGACTGAATAAGAGGGGCTGAAACAGAGGGGCTGAATCAGAGGGGCTGAGACCGAGGGCGAGAAACAGAGGGGCTGAAACAGAGGGCGAGAAAGAGAGGGGCTGAAACAGAGGGGCTGAAACAGAGGGGCTAAATCAGAGGGGCTGATTCAGAGGGGCTGAAACAGAGCGGCTGATTCAGAGGGGCTGAAACAGAGGGGCTGAATCAGAGAGGCTGAAACACAGAGCGAGAAATAGAGGGGCTGAAACAAAGGGTGAGAAACAGAGGGGCAGAAACAGAGGGCGAGAAACAGAGGGGCTGAAACAGAGGGGCTGAAACAGAGAGCGTGAAACAGTGGGGCTGAAACAGAGGGCGAGAAACAGAGGGGCTGAAACAGAGGGGCTGAAACAGAGGGGCTAAATCAGAGGGGCTGAAACAGAGGGTGAGAAACAGAGCGGCTGAAACAGAGGGCGAGAAACAGAGGGGCTGAAACAGAGGGCGAGTAACAGAGGGGCTGAAATAGAGGGCTATAAACAGAGGGACAGAAACAGAGGGGCTGAAAGAGAAGGGCTGAAACAGAGGGACTGAAACAGAGGGCGAGAAACAGTGGGGCTGAACCAGAGGGGCTGAATCAGAGCGGCTGAAACAGAGGGGCTTAAACAGAGGGCGAGAAACAGAGGGGCTGAAACAGAGGGCGAGAAACAGAGGGGCTGAAACAGAGGGCGAGAAACAGAGGGGCTGAAACAGAGGGTCTGAAACCGAGGGCGAGAAACAGAGGGGCTGAAACAGAGGGCGAGAAACAGAGGGGCTGAAACAGAGGGCGAGAAACAGAGGGGCTGAATCATAGAGGCTGAAACAGAGGGCGAGAATTAGAGCGGCTGAAACAGAGGGGCTGAAACAGAGGGGCTGAAGCAGAGGGCGAGAAACAGAGGGGCTGAAACAGAGTGCGAGAAACAGAGGGGCTGAAACAGAGGGGCTTAAACAGAGAGCGCGAAACAGAGGGGCTGAAACAGAGGGCGAGAAACAGAGGGGCTGAATCAGAGGGGCTGAAACAGAGGTCGAGAAACAGAGGTTCTGAAACAGAGGGCGAGAAACAGAGGGGCTGAAACAGAGGGCTGAAACAGAAGGTGAGATACAGAGAGGCTGAAACAGAGGGACTGAATAAGAGGGGCTGAAACAGAGGGGCTGAATCAGAGGGGCTGAAACAGAGGGGCTGAATCAGAGGGGCTGAAACAGAGAGCGAGAAACAGAGGGGCTGAAACAGAGGGCGGGAAACAGAGGGGCTGATACAGCGGGGCTGAAACAGAGGGCGAGAAACAGAGGGGCTGAAACAGAAGGCGAGAAACAGAGGGGCTGAAACAGAGGGGCTGAATCAGAGGGGCTGAGACAGAGGGCGAGAAACAGAGGGGCTGAAACAGAGGGCGAGAAAGAGAGGGGCTGAAACAGAGGGGCTGAAACAGAGGGGCTAAATCAGAGGGGCTGATTCAGAGGGGCTGAAACAGAGGGGCTGATTCAGAGGGGCTGAAACAGAGGGGCTGAATCAGAGAGGCTGAAACACAGAGCGAGAAATAGAGGGGCTGAAACAAAGGGTGAGAAACAGAGGGGCAGAAACAGAGGACGAGAAACAGAGGGGCTGAAACAGAGGGGCTGAAACAGAGAGCGTGAAACAGTGGGGCTGAAACAGAGGGCGAGAAACAGAGGGGCTGAAACAGAGGGGCTGAAACAGAGGGGCTAAATCAGAGGGGCTGAAACAGAGGGTGAGAAACAGAGCGGCTGAAACAGAGGGCGAGAAACAGAGGGGCTTAAACAGAGGGGCTGAAACAGAGGGCGAGAAACAGAGGGGCTGAAACAGAGTGCGAGAAACAGAGGGGCTGAAACAGAGGGGCTGCAACAGAGGGGCTGAAACAGAGGGGCTGAAACCGAGGGCGAGAAACAGAGGGGCTGAAACAGAGGGCTAGAAACGGAGGGGCTGAAACAGAGGGCGAGAAACAGAGGGGCTGAAACAGAGGGGCTGAAACAGAGGGGCTGAAACAGAGGGGCTGAAACAGAGGCCAAGAAACAGAGGGGCTGAAACAGAGGGCGAGAAACAGAGGGGCTGAAACAGAGGGGCTGAAACAGAGGGGCTGAAACAGAGGGGCCGAATCAGAGGGGCTGAATCAGAGGGGCTGAAACAGAGGGCTAGAAACAGAGGGCTAGAAACGGAGGGGCTGAAACAGAGGGCGAGAAACAGAGGGGCTGAAACAGAGGGGCTGAAACAGAGGGGCTGAAACAGAGGGCTGAAACAGAGGCCAAGAAACAGAGGGCTGAAACAGAGGGCGAGAAACAGAGGGGCTGAAACAGAGGGGCTGAAACAGAGGGGCTGAAACAGAGGGGCCGAATCAGAGGGGCTGTATCAGAGGGGCTGAAACAGAGGGGCTGAAACAGAGGGCGAGAAACAGAGGTGCTGAAACTGCGGGCGAGAAACAGAGGGCGAGAAACAGAGGGGCTGAAACAGAGGGGCTGAAACAGACGGGCTGAAACAGAGAGCCTGAAACAGAGGGCGAGAAACAGAGGGGCTGAAACAGAGGGGCTGAATCAGAGGGGCTGAAACAGAGGGGCTGTATCAGAGGGGCTGAAACAGAGGGCGAGAAACAGAGGGGCTGAAACAGAGGGCGAGAAACAGAGGGGCTGAAACAGAGGGCGAGAAACAGAGGGGCTGAAACAGAGGGCGAGAAACAGAGGGCTGAAACAGAGGGGCTGAAACAGAGGGGCTGTATCAGAGGGGCTGAAACAGAGGGCGAGAAACAGAGGGCGAGAAACAGAGGGGCTGAAACAGAGGGGCTGAAACAGAGGGCGAGAAACAGAGGGGCTGAAACAGAGGGCGAGAAACAGAGGGGCTGAAACAGAGGGCGAGAAACCGAGGGGCTGAAACAGAGGGGCTGAAATATAGGGCGAGAAACAGAGGGGCTGAAACAGAGGGCGAGAAACAGAGGGACTGAAACAGAGGGGCTGAAACAGAGGGGCTGAAACAGAGGGCGAGAAGCAGAGGGGCTGAAACAGAGGGCAAGAAACAGAGGGGCTGAAACACGGGGCGTGAAACAGAGGGGCTGAAACAGAGGGGCGGGAAACAGAGGGGCTGAATCAGAGGGGCTGAATCAGAGGGGCTGAATCAGAGGGGCTGAATCAGAGGGGCTGAAACAGAGGGTGAGAAACAGAGGGGCTGAAACAGAGGGGCCGAAACAGAGGGGCTGAAACAGAGGGTGAGAAACAGAGGGGCTGAATCAGAGGGGCTGAAACAGAGGGGCTGAATCAGAGGGGCTGAAACAGAGGGGCTGAATCAGAGGGGCTGAAACAGAGGGCGAGAAACAGAGGGGCTGAAACAGAGGGCTGGAAACAGAGGGGCTGATACAGAGGGCCTGAAACAGAGGGCGAGAAACAGGGGGGCTGACACAGAGGGGCTAAAACAGAGGGGCTGAAACAGAGGGGCTGAAACAGATGGCGAGAAACAGAGGGGCTGAATCGGAGGGGCTGAATCAGAGGGGCTGAATCAGAGGGGCTGAAACAAAGGATGAGAAACAGAGGGGCTGAAACAGAGGGGCTGAAACAGAGGGACTGAAACAGAGGGCGAGAAACAGAGGGGCTGAATCAGAGGGGCTGAATCAGAGGGGCTGAATCAGAGGGGCTGAAACAGAGGGGCTGAATCAGAGGGGCTGAAACAGAGGGCGAGAAACAGAGGGGCTGAAACAGAGGGCGAGAAACAGAGGGGCTGAAACAGAGGGCGAGAAACCGAGGGGCTGAAACAGAGGGTCTGAAACAGAGGGGCTGAAACAGAGGGCTGAATCAGAGGGGCTGATTCAGAGGGGGTGAAACAGAGGGGCTGAATCAGCGGGGCTGAAACAGAGGGCGAGAAACAGAGGGGCCGAAACAGAGGGCGAGAAACAGAGGGGCAGAAACAGAGGGCGGGAACAGAGGGGCTGAAACAGAGGGCGAGAAACAGAGGGGCTGAAACAGAGGTCGAGAAACAGAGGGTCTGAAACAGAGGGCGAGAAACAGAGGGGCTGAAACAGAGGGCGAGAAACAGAGGGGCTGAATCAGAGGGGCTGAATCAGAGGGACTGAATCAGAGGGGCTGAAACAGAGGGGTTGAATCAGAGGGGCTGAAACAGAGGGCGAGAAACAGAGGGGCTGAAACAGAGGGCGAGAAACAGAGGGGCTGAAACAGAGGGCGAGAAACCGAGGGGCTGAAACAGAGGGTCTGAAACAGAGGGGCTGAAACAGAGGGCTGAATCAGAGGGGCTGATTCAGAGGGGCTGAAACAGAGGGGCTGAATCAGCGGGGCTGAAACAGAGGGCGAGAAACAGAGGGACCGAAACAGACGGCGAGAAACAGAGGGGCAGAAACAGAGGGCGGGAAACAGAGGGGCTGAAACAGAGGGGCTGAAACAGAGGGCGAGAAACAGAGGGGCTGAAACAGAGGGCGAGAAACTGAGGGGCTGAAACAGAGGGGCTGAAACAGAGAGACTGAAACAGAGGGCGAGAAACAGAGGGGCCGAAACAGAGGGCGAGAAACAGAGGGGCAGAAACAGAGGGGCTGAAACAGAGGGCGAGAAACAGAGGGGCTGAAACCGAGGGCGAGAAACAGAGGGGCTGAAACAGAGGGACTGAAACAGAGGGGCTGAAACAGTGGGCGAGAAACAGAGTGGCTGGAACAGACGGCGAGAAACAGAGGGGCTGAAACAGAGGGCTAGAAACAGAGGGGCTGAAACAGAGGGCGAGAAACAGAGGGGCTGAAACAGAGGAGCTGAAACAGAGGGGCTGAAACAGAGGGGCTGAAACAGAGGCCGAGAAACAGAGGGGCTGAAACAGAGGGCGAGAAACAGAGGGGCTGAAACAGAGGGGCTGAAACAGAGGGGCTGAAACAGAGGGGCCGAATCAGAGGGGCTGTATCAGAGGGGCTGAAACACAGTGGCTGAAACAGAGGGCGAGAAACAGAGGTGCTAAAACTGCGGGTGAGAAACAGAGGGCGAGAAATAGAGGGGCTGAAACAGAGGGGCTGAAACAGACGGGCTGAAACAGAGAGCCTGAAACAGAGGGCGAGAAACAGAGGGGCTGAAACAGAGGGGCTGTATCAGAGGGGCTGAAACAGAGGGCGAGAAACAGAGGGGCTGAAACAGAGGGCGAGAAACAAAGGGGCTGAAACAGATTGGCTGAAACAGAGGGCGAGAAACAGAGGTGCTGAAACAGAGGGCGAGAAACAGAGGGGCTGAAACAGAGGGGCTGAAACAGAGGGGCTGTATCAGAGGGGCTGAAACAGAGGGCGAGAAACAGAGGGGCTGAAACAGAGGGCGAGAAACAGAGGGGCTGAAACAGAGGGGCTGAAACAGAGGGCGAGAAACAGAGGGGCTGAAACAGAGGGCGAGAAACAGAGGGGCTGAAACAGAGGGCGATAAACCGAGGGGCTGAAACAGAGGGGCTGAAATAGAGGGCGAGAAACAGAGGGGCTGAAACAGAGGGCGAGAAACAGAGGGACTGAAACAGAGGGGCTGAAACAGAGGGGCTGAAACAGAGGGCGAGAAACAGAGGGGCTGAAACAGAGGGCAAGAAACAGAGCGGCTGAAACACGGGGCGTGAAACAGAGGGGCTGAAACAGAGGGGCGGGAAACAGAGGGGCTGAAACAGAGGGGCCGAAACAGAGGGGCTGAAACAGAGGGCGAGAAACAGAGGGGCTGAATCAGAGGGGCTGAAACAGAGGGGCTGAATCAGAGGGGCTGAAACAGAGGGGCTGAATCAGAGGGGCTGAAACAGAGGGCGAGAAACAGAGGGGCTGAAACAGAGGGCGAGAAACTGAGGGGCTGAAACAGAGGGGCTGAAACAGAGAGACTGAAACAGAGGGCGAGAAACAGAGGGGCCGAAACAGAGGGCGAGAAACAGAGGGGCAGAAACAGAGGGGCTGAAACAGAGGGCGAGAAACAGAGGGGCTGAAACCGAGGGCGAGAAACAGAGGGGCTGAAACAGAGGGACTGAAACAGAGGGGCTGAAACAGTGGGCGAGAAACAGAGTGGCTGGAACAGACGGCGAGAAACAGAGGGGCTGAAACAGAGGGCTAGAAACAGAGGGGCTGAAACAGAGGGCGAGAAACAGAGGGGCTGAAACAGAGGAGCTGAAACAGAGGGGCTGAAACAGAGGGGCTGAAACAGAGGCCGAGAAACAGAGGGGCTGAAACAGAGGGCGAGAAACAGAGGGGCTGAAACAGAGGGGCTGAAACAGAGGGGCTGAAACAGAGGGGCCGAATCAGAGGGGCTGTATCAGAGGGGCTGAAACACAGTGGCTGAAACAGAGGGCGAGAAACAGAGGTGCTAAAACTGCGGGTGAGAAACAGAGGGCGAGAAATAGAGGGGCTGAAACAGAGGGGCTGAAACAGACGGGCTGAAACAGAGAGCCTGAAACAGAGGGCGAGAAACAGAGGGGCTGAAACAGAGGGGCTGTATCAGAGGGGCTGAAACAGAGGGCGAGAAACAGAGGGGCTGAAACAGAGGGCGAGAAACAAAGGGGCTGAAACAGATTGGCTGAAACAGAGGGCGAGAAACAGAGGTGCTGAAACAGAGGGCGAGAAACAGAGGGGCTGAAACAGAGGGGCTGAAACAGAGGGGCTGTATCAGAGGGGCTGAAACAGAGGGCGAGAAACAGAGGGGCTGAAACAGAGGGCGAGAAACAGAGGGGCTGAAACAGAGGGGCTGAAACAGAGGGCGAGAAACAGAGGGGCTGAAACAGAGGGCGAGAAACAGAGGGGCTGAAACAGAGGGCGATAAACCGAGGGGCTGAAACAGAGGGGCTGAAATAGAGGGCGAGAAACAGAGGGGCTGAAACAGAGGGCGAGAAACAGAGGGACTGAAACAGAGGGGCTGAAACAGAGGGGCTGAAACAGAGGGCGAGAAACAGAGGGGCTGAAACAGAGGGCAAGAAACAGAGCGGCTGAAACACGGGGCGTGAAACAGAGGGGCTGAAACAGAGGGGCGGGAAACAGAGGGGCTGAAACAGAGGGGCCGAAACAGAGGGGCTGAAACAGAGGGCGAGAAACAGAGGGGCTGAATCAGAGGGGCTGAAACAGAGGGGCTGAATCAGAGGGGCTGAAACAGAGGGGCTGAATCAGAGGGGCTGAAACAGAGGGCGAGAAACAGAGGGGCTGAAACAGAGGGCGGGAAACAGAGGGGCTGATACAGAGGGGCTGAAACGGAGGGCGAGAAACAGGGGGGCTGACACAGAGGGGCTAAAACAGAGGGGCTGAAACAGAGGGGCTGAAACAGAGGGCGAGAAACAGAGGGGCTGAATCAGAGGGGCTGAATCAGAGGGGCTGAATCAGAGGGGCTGAAACAAAGGATGAGAAACAGAGGGGCTGAAACAGAGGGGATGAAACAGAGGGACTGAAACAGAGGGCGAGAAACAGAGGGGCTGAATCAGAGGGGCTGAATCAGAGGGGCTGAATCAGAGGGGCTGAAACAGAGGGGCTGAATCAGAGGGGCTGAAACAGAGGGCGAGAAACAGAGGGGCTGAAACAGAGGGCGAGAAACAGAGGGGCTGAAACAGAGGGCGAGAAACCGAGGGGCTGAAACAGAGGGTCTGAAACAGAGGGGCTGAAACAGAGGGCTGAATCAGAGGGGCTGATTCAGAGGGGCTGAAACAGAGGGGCTGAATCAGCGGGGCTGAAACAGAGGGCGAGAAACAGAGGGGCCGAAACAGAGGGCGAGAAACAGAGGGGCAGAAACAGAGGGCGGGAAACAGAGGGGCTGAAACAGAGTGACTGAAACAGAGGGCGAGAAACAGAGGGGCTGAAACAGAGGGCGAGAAACAGAGGGGCTGAAACAGAGGGGCTGAAACAGAGAGACTGAAACAGAGGGCGAGAAATAGAGGGGCCGAAACAGAGGGCGAGAAACAGAGGGGCAGAAACAGAGGGGCTGAAACAGAGGGCGAGAAACAGAGGGGCTGAAACCGAGGGCGAGAAACAGAGGGGCTGAAACAGAGGGGCTGAAACAGAGGGGCTGAAACAGTGGGCGAGAAACAGAGTGGCTGCAACAGACGGCGAGAAACAGAGGGGCTGAAACAGAGGGCGAGAAACAGAGGGGCTGAAACAGAGGGGCTGAAACAGAGGGGCTGAAACAGAGGGCTGAATCAGAGGGGCTCATTCAGAGGGGGTGAAACAGAGGGGCTGAATCAGCGGGGCTGAAACAGAGGGCGAGAAACAGAGGGGCTGAAACAGAGGGCAAGAAACAGAGGGGCTGAAACACGGGGAGTGAAACAGAGGGGCTGAAACAGAGGGGCTGAAACAGAGGGGCTGAAACAGAAGGGCTGAAACAGAGGGCGTGAAACAGAGGGGCTGAAACAGAGGGCGAGAAACAGAGGGGCTCAAACAGAGGGCGAGAAACAGAGGGGCTGAAACAGAGGGGCTGAAACGGAGGGGCTGAAACAGAGGGCGAGAAACACAGGGGCTGTATCAGAGGGGCTGAATCAGAGGGGCTGAAACAGAGGGGCTGAAACAGAGGGCGAGAAACAAAGGGTTGAAACAGCGGGCGAGAAACAGATGGCGAGAAACAGAGGGGCTGAAACAGAGGGGCTGAAACAGACGGGCTGAAACAGAGAGCCTGAAACAGAGGGCGAGAAACGGAGGGGCTGAAACAGAGGGCGAAAAAGAGAGGGGCTGAAACAGAGGGCGAGAAACACAGGGGCTGAAACAGAGGGTGAGAAACTGAGGGCGAGAAACAGAGGGACTGAAACAGAGGGGCTGAAACAGAGGGGCTGAATCAGAGGGGCTGAAACAGAGGTGCTGAATCAGAGGGGCTGAAACAGAGGGCGAGAAACAGAGGGGCTGAAACTGAGGGCAAAAAACAGAGGGGCTGAAACAGAGGGCGAGAAACAGAGGGGCTGAAACAGAGAGCGCGAAACAGAGGGGTTGAAACAGAGGGGCTGAAACAGAGGGGCTGAAACAGAGGGGCTAAATCAGAGGGGCTGAAACAGAGGGGCTGAAACAGAGGGGCTGAAACAGAGGGCGAGAAACAGAGGGGCTGAAACAGAGGGCTATAAACAGAGGGACAGAAACAGAGGGGCTGAAAGAGAAGGGCCGAAACAGAGGGACTGAAACAGAGAGCGAGAAACAGTGGGGCTGAACCAGAGGGGCTGAATCAGAGCGGCTGAAACAGAGGGGCTTAAACAGAGGGCGAGAAACAGAGGGGCTGAAACAGAGGGCGAGAAACAGAGGGGCTGAAACAGAGGGCGAGAAACAGAGGGGCTGAAACAGAGGGTCTGAAACCGAGGGCGAGAAACAGAGGGGCTGAAACAGAGGGCGAGAAACAGAGGGGCTGAAACAGAGGGCGAGAAACTGAGGGGCTGAAACAGAGGGGCTGAAACAGAGAGACTGAAACAGAGGGCGAGTAACAGAGGGGCCGAAACAGAGGGCGAGAAACAGAGGGGCTGAAACAGAGGGGCTGAAACAGAGGGCGAGAAACAGAGGGGCTGAAACCGAGGGCGAGAAACAGAGGGGCTGAAACAGAGGGGCTGAAACAGAGGGGCTGATACAGTGGGCGAGAAACAGAGTGGCTGCAACAGACGGCGAGAAACAGAGGGGCTGAAACAGAGGGCGAGAAACAGAGGGGCTGAAACAGAGGGGCTGAAACAGAGGGGCTGAAACATAGGGCTGAATCAGAGGGGCTGATTCAGAGGGGGTGAAACAGAGGGGCTGAATCAGCGGGGCTGAAACAGAGGGCGAGAAACAGAGGGGCTGAAACAGAAGGGCTGAAACAGAGGGCGTGAAACAGAGGGGCTGAAACAGAGTGCGAGAAACAGAGGGGCTCAAACAGAGGGCGAGAAACAGAGGGGCTGAAACAGAGGGGCTGAAACGGAGGGGCTGAAACAGAGGGCGAGAAACAGAGGGGCTGTATCAGAGCGGCTGAATCAGAGGGGCTGAAACAGAGGGGCTGAAACAGAGGGCGAGAAACAGAGGGCGAGAAACAGAGGGGCTGAAACCGAGGGCGAGAAACAGAGGGGCTGAAACAGAGGGGCTGAAACAGAGGGGCTGAAACAGTGGGCGAGAAACAGAGTGGCTGCAACAGACGGCGAGAAACAGAGGGGCTGAAACAGAGGGCGAGAAACAGAGGGGCTGAAACAGAGGGGCTGAAACAGAGGGGCTGAAGCAGAGGGCTGAATCAGAGGGGCTGATTCAGAGGGGGTGAAACAGAGGGGCTGAATCAGCGGGGCTGAAACAGAGGGCGAGAAACAGAGGGGCTGAAACAGAAGGGCTGAAACAGAGGGCGTGAAACAGAGGGGCTGAAACAGAGGGCGAGAAACAGAGCGGCTCAAACAGAGGGCGAGAAACAGAGGGGCTGAAACAGAGGGGCTGAAACGGAGGGGCTGAAACAGTGGGCGAGAAACAGAGGGGCTGTATCAGAGGGGCTGAATCAGAGGGGCTGAAACAGAGGGGCTGAAACAGAGGGCGAGAAACAAAGGGGCTGAAACAGCGGGCGAGAAACAGATGGCGAGAAACAGAGGGGCTGAAACAGAGGGGCTGAAACAGACGGGCTGAAACAGAGAGCCTGAAACAGAGGGCGAGAAACGGAGGGGCTGAAACAGAGAGCGAAAAACAGAGGGGCTGAAACAGAGGGCGAGAAACACAGGGGCTGAAACAGAGGGTGAGAAACTGAGGGCGAGAAACAGAGGGACTGAAACAGAGGGGCTGAAACAGAGGGGCTGAATCAGAGGGGCTGAAACAGAGGTGCTGAATCAGAGGGCAAAAAACAGAGGGGCTGAAACAGAGGGCGAGAAACAGAGGGGCTGAAACTGAGGGCAAAAAACAGAGGGGCTGAAACAGATGGCGAGAAACAGAGGGGCTGAAACAGAGAGCGCGAAACAGAGGGGTTGAAACAGAGGGGCTGAAACAGAGGGGCTGAAACAGAGGGGCTAAATCAGAGGGGCTGAAACAGAGGGGCTGAAACAGAGGGCGAGAAACAGAGGGGCTGAAACAGAGGGCGAGTAACAGAGGGGCTGAAACTGAGGGCTATAAACAGAGGGACAGAAACAGAGGGGCTGAAAGAGAAGGGCCGAAACAGAGGGACTGAAACAGAGGGCGAGAAACAGTGGGGCTGAACCAGAGGGGCTGAATCAGAGCGGCTGAAACAGAGGGGCTTAAACAGAGGGCGAGAAACAGAGGGCCTGAAACAGAGGGCGAGAAACAGAGGGGCTGAAACAGAGGGCGAGAAACAGAGGGGCTGAAACAGAGGGTCTGAAACCGAGGGCGAGAAACAGAGGGGCTGAAACAGAGGGCGAGAAACAGAGGGGCTGAAACAGAGGGCGAGAAACAGAGGGGCTGAATCATAGAGGCTGAAACAGATGGCGAGAATAAGAACGGCTGAAACAGAGGGGCTGAAACAGAGGGGCTGAAGCAGAGGGCGAGAAACAGAGGGGCTGAAACAGAGGGGCTTAAACAGAGAGCGCGAAACAGAGGGGCTGAAACAGAGGGCGAGAAACAGAGGGGCTGAATCAGAGGGGCTGAAACAGAGGTCGAGAAACAGAGGTTCTGAAACAGAGGGCGAGAAACAGAGGGGCTGAAACAGAGGGGCTGAAACAGAAGGTGAGATACAGAGAGGCTGAAACAGAGGGACTGAATAAGAGGGGCTGAAACAGAGGGGCTGAATCAGAGGGGCTGAAACAGAGGGGCTGAATCAGAGGGGCTGAAACAGAGAGCGAGAAACAGAGGGGCTGAAACAGAGGGCGGGAAACAGAGGGGCTGATACAGCGGGGCTGAAACAGAGGGCGAGAAACAGAGGGGCTGAAACAGAAGGCGAGAAACAGAGGGGCTGAAACAGAGGGGCTGAATCAGAGGGGCTGAGACCGAGGGCGAGAAACAGAGGGGCTGAAACAGAGGGGCTTAAACAGAGAGCGCGAAACAGAGGGGCTGAAACAGAGGGCGAGAAACAGAGGGGCTGAATCAGAGGGGCTGAAACAGAGGTCGAGAAACAGAGGTTCTGAAACAGAGGGCGAGAAACAGAGGGGCTGAAACAGAGGGGCTGAAACAGAAGGTGAGATACAGAGAGGCTGAAACAGAGGGACTGAATAAGAGGGGCTGAAACAGAGGGGCTGAATCAGAGGGGCTGAAACAGAGGGGCTGAATCAGAGGGGCTGAAACAGAGAGCGAGAAACAGAGGGGCTGAAACAGAGGGCGGGAAACAGAGGGGCTGATACAGCGGGGCTGAAACAGAGGGCGAGAAACAGAGGGGCTGAAACAGAAGGCGAGAAACAGAGGGGCTGAAACAGAGGGGCTGAATCAGAGGGGCTGAGACCGAGGGCGAGAAACAGAGGGGCTGAAACAGTGGGCGAGAAACAGAGGGGCTGAATCATAGGGGCTGAAACAGAGGGCGAGAATTTGAGGGGCTGAAACAGAGGGCGAGAAAGAGAGGGCTGAAACAGAGGGGCTGAAACAGAGGGGCTAAATCAGAGGGGCTGATTCAGAGGGGCTGAAACAGAGGGGCTGATTCAGAGGGGCTGAAACAGAGGGGCTGAATCAGAGAGGCTGAAACACAGAGCGAGAAATAGAGGGGCTGAAACAAAGGGTGAGAAACAGAGGGGCAGAAACAGAGGGCGAGAAACAGAGGGGTTGAAACAGAGGGGCTGAAACAGAGGGCGTGAAACAGAGGGGCTGAAACAGAGGGCGAGAAACAGAGGGGCTGAAACAGAGGGCGAGAAACAGAGGGGCTGAAACAGAGGGGCTTAAACAGAGAGCGCGAAACAGAGGGGCTGAAACAGAGGGCGAGAAACAGAGGGGCTGAACCAGAGGGGCTGAATCAGAGCGGCTGAAACAGAGGGGCTTAAACAGAGGGCGAGAAACAGAGGGGCTGAAACAGAGGGGCTGAAACAGAGGGCGAGAAACAGAGGGGCTGAAACAGAGGGCGAGAAACAGAGGGGCTGAAACAGAGGGCAAGAAACAGAGCGGCTGAAACACGGGGCGTGAAACAGAGGGGCTGAAACAGAGGGGCGGGAAACAGAGGGGCTGAAACAGAGGGGCCGAAACAGAGGGGCTGAAACAGAGGGCGAGAAACAGAGGGGCTGAATCAGAGGGGCTGAAACAGAGGGGCTGAATCAGAGGGGCTGAAACAGAGGGGCTGAATCAGAGGGGCTGAAACAGAGGGCGAGAAACAGAGGGGCTGAAACAGAGGGCGGGAAACAGAGGGGCTGATACAGAGGGGCTGAAACGGAGGGCGAGAAACAGGGGGGCTGACACAGAGGGGCTAAAACAGAGGGGCTGAAACAGAGGGGCTGAAACAGAGGGCGAGAAACAGAGGGGCTGAATCAGAGGGGCTGAATCAGAGGGGCTGAATCAGAGGGGCTGAAACAAAGGATGAGAAACAGAGGGGCTGAAACAGAGGGGCTGAAACAGAGGGACTGAAACAGAGGGCGAGAAACAGAGGGGTTGAATCAGAGGGGCTGAATCAGAGGGGCTGAATCAGAGGGGCTGAAACAGAGGGGCTGAATCAGAGGGGCTGAAACAGAGGGCGAGAAACAGAGGGGCTGAAACAGAGGGCGAGAAACAGAGGGGCTGAAACAGAGGGCGAGAAACCGAGGGGCTGAAACAGAGGGTCTGAAACAGAGGGGCTGAAACAGAGGGCTGAATCAGAGGGGCTGATTCAGAGGGGCTGAAACAGAGGGGCTGAATCAGCGGGGCTGAAACAGAGGGCGAGAAACAGAGGGGCCGAAACAGAGGGCGAGAAACAGAGGGGCAGAAACAGAGGGCGGGAAACAGAGGGGCTGAAACAGAGTGACTGAAACAGAGGGCGAGAAACAGAGGGGCTGAAACAGAGGGCGAGAAACAGAGGGGCTGAAACAGAGGGGCTGAAACAGAGAGACTGAAACAGAGGGGCTGAAACAGAGGGCGAGAAACAGAGGGGCTGAATCAGAGGGGCTGAAACAGAGGTCGAGAAACAGAGGTTCTGAAACAGAGGGCGAGAAACAGAGGGGCTGAAACAGAGGGGCTGAAACAGAAGGTGAGATACAGAGAGGCTGAAACAGAGGGACTGAATAAGAGGGGCTGAAACAGAGGGGCTGAATCAGAGGGGCTGAAACAGAGGGGCTGAATCAGAGGGGCTGAAACAGAGAGCGAGAAACAGAGGGGCTGAAACAGAGGGCGGGAAACAGAGGGGCTGATACAGCGGGGCTGAAACAGAGGGCGAGAAACAGAGGGGCTGAAACAGAAGGCGAGAAACAGAGGGGCTGAAACAGAGGGGCTGAATCAGAGGGGCTGAGACCGAGGGCGAGAAACAGAGGGGCTGAAACAGAGGGGCTTAAACAGAGAGCGCGAAACAGAGGGGCTGAAACAGAGGGCGAGAAACAGAGGGGCTGAATCAGAGGGGCTGAAACAGAGGTCGAGAAACAGAGGTTCTGAAACAGAGGGCGAGAAACAGAGGGGCTGAAACAGAGGGGCTGAAACAGAAGGTGAGATACAGAGAGGCTGAAACAGAGGGACTGAATAAGAGGGGCTGAAACAGAGGGGCTGAATCAGAGGGGCTGAAACAGAGGGGCTGAATCAGAGGGGCTGAAACAGAGAGCGAGAAACAGAGGGGCTGAAACAGAGGGCGGGAAACAGAGGGGCTGATACAGCGGGGCTGAAACAGAGGGCGAGAAACAGAGGGGCTGAAACAGAAGGCGAGAAACAGAGGGGCTGAAACAGAGGGGCTGAATCAGAGGGGCTGAGACCGAGGGCGAGAAACAGAGGGGCTGAAACAGTGGGCGAGAAACAGAGGGGCTGAATCATAGGGGCTGAAACAGAGGGCGAGAATTTGAGGGGCTGAAACAGAGGGCGAGAAAGAGAGGGCTGAAACAGAGGGGCTGAAACAGAGGGGCTAAATCAGAGGGGCTGATTCAGAGGGGCTGAAACAGAGGGGCTGATTCAGAGGGGCTGAAACAGAGGGGCTGAATCAGAGAGGCTGAAACACAGAGCGAGAAATAGAGGGGCTGAAACAAAGGGTGAGAAACAGAGGGGCAGAAACAGAGGGCGAGAAACAGAGGGGTTCAAACAGAGGGGCTGAAACAGAGGGCGTGAAACAGAGGGGCTGAAACAGAGGGCGAGAAACAGAGGGGCTGAAACAGAGGGCGAGAAACAGAGGGGCTGAAACAGAGGGGCTTAAACAGAGAGCGCGAAACAGAGGGGCTGAAACAGAGGGCGAGAAACAGAGGGGCTGAACCAGAGGGGCTGAATCAGAGCGGCTGAAACAGAGGGGCTAAAACAGAGGGCGAGAAACAGAGGGGCTGAAACAGAGGGGCTGAAACAGAGGGCGAGAAACAGAGGGGCTGAAACAGAGGGCGAGAAACAGAGGGGCTGAAACAGAGGGCAAGAAACAGAGCGGCTGAAACACGGGGCGTGAAACAGAGGGGCTGAAACAGAGGGGCGGGAAACAGAGGGGCTGAAACAGAGGGGCCGAAACAGAGGGGCTGAAACAGAGGGCGAGAAACAGAGGGGCTGAATCAGAGGGGCTGAAACAGAGGGGCTGAATCAGAGGGGCTGAAACAGAGGGGCTGAATCAGAGGGGCTGAAACAGAGGGCGAGAAACAGAGGGGCTGAAACAGAGGGCGGGAAACAGAGGGGCTGATACAGAGGGGCTGAAACGGAGGGCGAGAAACAGGGGGGCTGACACAGAGGGGCTAAAACAGAGGGGCTGAAACAGAGGGGCTGAAACAGAGGGCGAGAAACAGAGGGGCTGAATCAGAGGGGCTGAATCAGAGGGGCTGAATCAGAGGGGCTGAAACAAAGGATGAGAAACAGAGGGGCTGAAACAGAGGGGCTGAAACAGAGGGACTGAAACAGAGGGCGAGAAACAGAGGGGCTGAATCAGAGGGGCTGAATCAGAGGGGCTGAATCAGAGGGGCTGAAACAGAGGGGCTGAATCAGAGGGGCTGAAACAGAGGGCGAGAAACAGAGGGGCTGAAACAGAGGGCGAGAAACAGAGGGGCTGAAACAGAGGGCGAGAAACCGAGGGGCTGAAACAGAGGGTCTGAAACAGAGGGGCTGAAACAGAGGGCTGAATCAGAGGGGCTGATTCAGAGGGGCTGAAACAGAGGGGCTGAATCAGCGGGGCTGAAACAGAGGGCGAGAAACAGAGGGGCCGAAACAGAGGGCGAGAAACAGAGGGGCAGAAACAGAGGGCGGGAAACAGAGGGGCTGAAACAGAGTGACTGAAACAGAGGGCGAGAAACAGAGGGGCTGAAACAGAGGGCGAGAAACAGAGGGGCTGAAACAGAGGGGCTGAAACAGAGAGACTGAAACAGAGGGCGAGAAACAGAGGGGCCGAAACAGAGGGCGAGAAACAGAGGGGCAGAAACAGAGGGGCTGAAACAGAGGGCGAGAAACAGAGGGGCTGAAACCGAGGGCGAGAAACAGAGGGGCTGAAACAGAGGGGCTGAAACAGAGGGGCTGAAACAGTGGGCGAGAAACAGAGTGGCTGCAACAGACGGCGAGAAACAGAGGGGCTGAAACAGAGGGCGAGAAACAGAGGGGCTGAAACAGAGGGGCTGAAACAGAGGGGCTGAAACAGAGGGCTGAATCAGAGGGGCTGATTCAGAGGGGGTGAAACAGAGGGGCTGAATCAGCGGGGCTGAAACAGAGGGCGAGAAACAGAGGGGCTGAAACAGAGGGCAAGAAACAGAGGGGCTGAAACACGGGGAGTGAAACAGAGGGGCTGAAACAGAGGGGCTGAAACAGAGGGGCTGAAACAGAAGGGCTGAAACAGAGGGCGTGAAACAGAGGGGCTGAAACAGAGGGCGAGAAACAGAGGGGCTCAAACAGAGGGCGAGAAACAGAGGGGCTGAAACAGAGGGGCTGAAACGGAGGGGCTGAAACAGAGGGCGAGAAACACAGGGGCTGTATCAGAGGGGCTGAATCAGAGGGGCTGAAACAGAGGGGCTGAAACAGAGGGCGAGAAACAAAGGGTTGAAACAGCGGGCGAGAAACAGATGGCGAGAAACAGAGGGGCTGAAACAGAGGGGCTGAAACAGACGGGCTGAAACAGAGAGCCTGAAACAGAGGGCGAGAAACGGAGGGGCTGAAACAGAGGGCGAAAAACAGAGGGGCTGAAACAGAGGGCGAGAAACACAGGGGCTGAAACAGAGGGTGAGAAACTGAGGGCGAGAAACAGAGGGACTGAAACAGAGGGGCTGAAACAGAGGGGCTGAATCAGAGGGGCTGAAACAGAGGTGCTGAATCAGAGGGGCTGAAACAGAGGGCGAGAAACAGAGGGGCTGAAACTGAGGGCAAAAAACAGAGGGGCTGAAACAGAGGGCGAGAAACAGAGGGGCTGAAACAGAGAGCGCGAAACAGAGGGGTTGAAACAGAGGGGCTGAAACAGAGGGGCTGAAACAGAGGGGCTAAATCAGAGGGGCTGAAACAGAGGGGCTGAAACAGAGGGGCTGAAACAGAGGGCGAGAAACAGAGGGGCTGAAACAGAGGGCTATAAACAGAGGGACAGAAACAGAGGGGCTGAAAGAGAAGGGCCGAAACAGAGGGACTGAAACAGAGAGCGAGAAACAGTGGGGCTGAACCAGAGGGGCTGAATCAGAGCGGCTGAAACAGAGGGGCTTAAACAGAGGGCGAGAAACAGAGGGGCTGAAACAGAGGGCGAGAAACAGAGGGGCTGAAACAGAGGGCGAGAAACAGAGGGGCTGAAACAGAGGGTCTGAAACCGAGGGCGAGAAACAGAGGGGCTGAAACAGAGGGCGAGAAACAGAGGGGCTGAAACAGAGGGCGAGAAACTGAGGGGCTGAAACAGAGGGGCTGAAACAGAGAGACTGAAACAGAGGGCGAGTAACAGAGGGGCCGAAACAGAGGGCGAGAAACAGAGGGGCTGAAACAGAGGGGCTGAAACAGAGGGCGAGAAACAGAGGGGCTGAAACCGAGGGCGAGAAACAGAGGGGCTGAAACAGACGGCGAGAAACAGAGGGGCTGAAACAGAGGGCGAGAAACAGAGGGGCTGAAACAGAGGGGCTGAAACAGAGGGGCTGAAACATAGGGCTGAATCAGAGGGGCTGATTCAGAGGGGGTGAAACAGAGGGGCTGAATCAGCGGGGCTGAAACAGAGGGCGAGAAACAGAGGGGCTGAAACAGAAGGGCTGAAACAGAGGGCGTGAAACAGAGGGGCTGAAACAGAGTGCGAGAAACAGAGGGGCTCAAACAGAGGGCGAGAAACAGAGGGGCTGAAACAGAGGGGCTGAAACGGAGGGGCTGAAACAGAGGGCGAGAAACAGAGGGGCTGTATCAGAGCGGCTGAATCAGAGGGGCTGAAACAGAGGGGCTGAAACAGAGGGCGAGAAACAGAGGGCGAGAAACAGAGGGGCTGAAACCGAGGGCGAGAAACAGAGGGGCTGAAACAGAGGGGCTGAAACAGAGGGGCTGAAACAGTGGGCGAGAAACAGAGTGGCTGCAACAGACGGCGAGAAACAGAGGGGCTGAAACAGAGGGCGAGAAACAGAGGGGCTGAAACAGAGGGGCTGAAACAGAGGGGCTGAAACAGAGGGCTGAATCAGAGGGGCTGATTCAGAGGGGGTGAAACAGAGGGGCTGAATCAGCGGGGCTGAAACAGAGGGCGAGAAACAGAGGGGCTGAAACAGAAGGGCTGAAACAGAGGGCGTGAAACAGAGGGGCTGAAACAAATGGCGAGAAACAGAGGGGCTCAAACAGAGGGCGAGAAACAGAGGGGCTGAAACAGAGGGGCTGAAACGGAGGGGCTGAAACAGAGGGCGAGAAACAGAGGGGCTGTATCAGAGGGGCTGAATCAGAGGGGCTGAAACAGAGGGGCTGAAACAGAGGGCGAGAAACAAAGGGGCTGAAACAGCGGGCGAGAAACAGATGGCGAGAAACAGAGGGGCTGAAACAGAGGGGCTGAAACAGACGGGCTGAAACAGAGAGCCTGAAACAGAGGGCGAGAAACGGAGGGGCTGAAACAGAGGGCGAAAAACAGAGGGGCTGAAACAGAGGGCGAGAAACACAGGGGCTGAAACAGAGGGTGAGAAACTGAGGGCGAGAAACAGAGGCACTTAAACAGAGGGGCTGAAACAGAGGGGCTGAATCAGAGGGGCTGAAACAGAGGTGCTGAATCAGAGGGCAAAAAACAGAGGGGCTGAAACAGAGGGCGAGAAACAGAGGGGCTGAAACTGAGGGCAAAAAACAGAGGGGCTGAAACAGATGGCGAGAAACAGAGGGGCTGAAACAGAGAGCGCGAAACAGAGGGGTTGAAACAGAGGGGCTGAAACAGAGGGGCTGAAACAGAGGGGCTAAATCAGAGGGGCTGAAACAGAGGGGCTGAAACAGAGGGCGAGAAACAGAGGGGCTGAAACAGAGGGCGAGTAACAGAGGGGCTGAAACAGAGGGCTATAAACAGAGGGACAGAAACAGAGGGGCTGAAAGAGAAGGGCCGAAACAGAGGGACTGAAACAGAGGGCGAGAAACAGTGGGGCTGAACCAGAGGGGCTGAATCAGAGCGGCTGAAACAGAGGGGCTTAAACAGAGGGCGAGAAACAGAGGGCCTGAAACAGAGGGCGAGAAACAGAGGGGCTGAAACAGAGGGCGAGAAACAGAGGGGCTGAAACAGAGGGTCTGAAACCGAGGGCGAGAAACAGAGGGGCTGAAACAGAGGGCGAGAAACAGAGGGGCTGAAACAGAGGGCGAGAAACAGAGGGGCTGAATCATAGAGGCTGAAACAGATGGCGAGAATAAGAACGGCTGAAACAGAGGGGCTGAAACAGAGGGGCTGAAGCAGAGGGCGAGAAACAGAGGGGCTGAAACAGAGGGGCTTAAACAGAGAGCGCGAAACAGAGGGGCTGAAACAGAGGGCGAGAAACAGAGGGGCTGAATCAGAGGGGCTGAAACAGAGGTCGAGAAACAGAGGTTCTGAAACAGAGGGCGAGAAACAGAGGGGCTGAAACAGAGGGGCTGAAACAGAAGGTGAGATACAGAGAGGCTGAAACAGAGGGACTGAATAAGAGGGGCTGAAACAGAGGGGCTGAATCAGAGGGGCTGAAACAGAGGGGCTGAATCAGAGGGGCTGAAACAGAGAGCGAGAAACAGAGGGGCTGAAACAGAGGGCGGGAAACAGAGGGGCTGATACAGCGGGGCTGAAACAGAGGGCGAGAAACAGAGGGGCTGAAACAGAAGGCGAGAAACAGAGGGGCTGAAACAGAGGGGCTGAATCAGAGGGGCTGAGACCGAGGGCGAGAAACAGAGGGGCTGAAACAGAGGGGCTTAAACAGAGAGTGCGAAACAGAGGGGCTGAAACAGAGGGCGAGAAACAGAGGGGCTGAATCAGAGGGGCTGAAACAGAGGTCGAGAAACAGAGGTTCTGAAACAGAGGGCGAGAAACAGAGGGGCTGAAACAGAGGGGCTGAAACAGAAGGTGAGATACAGAGAGGCTGAAACAGAGGGACTGAATAAGAGGGGCTGAAACAGAGGGGCTGAATCAGAGGGGCTGAAACAGAGGGGCTGAATCAGAGGGGCTGAAACAGAGAGCGAGAAACAGAGGGGCTGAAACAGAGGGCGGGAAACAGAGGGGCTGATACAGCGGGGCTGAAACAGAGGGCGAGAAACAGAGGGGCTGAAACAGAAGGCGAGAAACAGAGGGGCTGAAACAGAGGGGCTGAATCAGAGGGGCTGAGACCGAGGGCGAGAAACAGAGGGGCTGAAACAGTGGGCGAGAAACAGAGGGGCTGAATCATAGGGGCTGAAACAGAGGGCGAGAATTTGAGGGGCTGAAACAGAGGGCGAGAAAGAGAGGGCTGAAACAGAGGGGCTGAAACAGAGGGGCTAAATCAGAGGGGCTGATTCAGAGGGGCTGAAACAGAGGGGCTGATTCAGAGGGGCTGAAACAGAGGGGCTGAATCAGAGAGGCTGAAACACAGAGCGAGAAATAGAGGGGCTGAAACAAAGGGTGAGAAACAGAGGGGCAGAAACAGAGGGCGAGAAACAGAGGGGTTGAAACAGAGGGGCTGAAACAGAGGGCGTGAAACAGAGGGGCTGAAACAGAGGGCGAGAAACAGAGGGGCTGAAACAGAGGGCGAGAAACAGAGGGGCTGAAACAGAGGGGCTTAAACAGAGAGCGCGAAACAGAGGGGCTGAAACAGAGGGCGAGAAACAGAGGGGCTGAACCAGAGGGGCTGAATCAGAGCGGCTGAAACAGAGGGGCTTAAACAGAGGGCGAGAAACAGAGGGGCTGAAACAGAGGGGCTGAAACAGAGGGCGAGAAACAGAGGGGCTGAAACAGAGGGCGAGAAACAGAGGGGCTGAAACAGAGGGCGAGAAACCGAGGGGCTGAAACAGAGGGGCTGAAATAGAGGGCGAGAAACAGAGGGGCTGAAACAGAGGGCGAGAAACAGAGGGACTGAAACAGAGGGGCTGAAACAGAGGGGCTGAAACAGAGGGCGAGAAACAGAGGGGCTGAAACATAGGGCAAGAAACAGAGGGGCTGAAACACGGGGCGTGAAACAGAGGGGCTGAAACAGAGGGGCGGGAAACAGAGGGGCTGAATCAGAGGGGCTGAATCAGAGGGGCTGAAACAGAGGGTGAGAAACAGAGGGGCTGAAACAGAGGGGCCGAAACAGAGGGGCTGAAACAGAGGGCGAGAAACAGAGGGGCTGAATCAGAGGGGCTGAAACAGAGGGGCTGAATCAGAGGGGCTGAAACAGAGGGGCTGAATCAGAGGGGCTGAAACAGAGGGCGAGAAACAGAGGGGCTGAAACAGAGGGCGGGAAACAGAGGGGCTGATACAGAGGGGCTGAAACAGAGGGCGAGAAACAGGGGGGCTGACACAGAGGGGCTAAAACAGAGGGGCTGAAACAGAGGGGCTGAAACAGAGGGCGAGAAACAGAGGGGCTGAATCAGAGGGGCTGAATCCGAGGGGCTGAATCAGAGGGGCTGAAACAAAGGATGATAAACAGAGGGGCTGAAACAGAGGGGCTGAAACAGAGGGACTGAAACAGAGGGCGAGAAACAGAGGGGCTGAATCAGAGGGGCTGAATCAGAGGGGCTGAATCAGAGGGGCTGAAACAGAGGGGCTGAATCAGAGGGGCTGAAACAGAGGGCGAGAAACAGAGGGGCTGAAACAGAGGGCGAGAAACAGAGGGGCTGAAACAGAGGGCGAGAAACCGAGGGGCTGAAACAGAGGGTCTGAAACAGAGGGGCTGAAACAGAGGGCTGAATCAGAGGGGCTGATTCAGAGGGGGTGAAACAGAGGGGCTGAATCAGCGGGGCTGAAACAGAGGGCGAGAAACAGAGGGGCCGAAACAGAGGGCGAGAAACAGAGGGGCAGAACCAGAGGGCGGGAAACAGAGGGGCTGAAACAGAGTGACTGAAACAGAGGGCGAGAAACAGAGGGGCTGAAACAGAGGGCGAGAAACAGAGGGGCTGAAACAGAGGGGCTGAAACAGAGAGACTGAAACAGCGGGCGAGAAACAGAGGGGCCGAAACAGAGGGCGAGAAACAGAGGGGCAGAAACAGAGGGGCTGAAACAGAGGGCGAGAAACAGAGGGGCTGAAACCGAGGGCGAGAAACAGAGGGGCTGAAACAGAGGGGCTGAAACAGAGGGGCTGAAACAGTGGGCGAGAAACAGAGTGGCTGCAACAGACGGCGAGAAACAGAGGGGCTGAAACAGAGGGCGAGAAACAGAGGGGCTGAAACAGAGGGGCTGAAACAGAGGGGCTGAAACAGAGGGCTGAATCAGAGGGGCTGATTCAGAGGGGGTGAAACAGAGGGGCTGAATCAGCGGGGCTGAAACAGAGGGCGAGAAACAGAGGGGCTGAAACAGAGGGCAAGAAACAGAGGGGCTGAAACACGGGGCGTGAAACAGAGGGGCTGAAACAGAGGGGCTGAAATAGAGGGGCTGAAACAGAAGGGCTGAAACAGAGGGGCTGAAACAGAGGGCTGAATCAGAGGGGCTGATTCAGAGGGGGTGAAACAGAGGGGCTGAATCAGCGGGGCTGAAACAGAGGGCGAGAAACAGAGGGTCTGAAACAGAGGGCGAGAAACTGAGGGGCTGAAACAGAGGGGCTGAAACAGAGAGACTGAAACAGAGGGCGAGAAACAGAGGGGCCGAAACAGAGGGCGAGAAACAGAGGGGCAGAAACAGAGGGGCTGAAACAGAGGGCGAGAAACAGAGGGGCTGAAACCGAGGGCGAGAAAGAGAGGGGCTGAAACAGAGGGGCTGAAACAGAGGGGCTGAAACAGTGGGCGAGAAACAGAGTGGCTGCAACAGACGGCGAGAAACAGAGGGGCTGAAACAGAGGGCGAGAAACAGAGGGGCTGAAACAGAGGGGCTGAAACAGAGGGGCTGAAACATAGGGCTGAATCAGAGGGGCTGATTCAGAGGGGGTGAAACAGAGGGGCTGAATCAGCGGGGCTGAAACAGAGGGCGAGAAACAGAGGGGCTGAAACAGAAGGGCTGAAACAGAGGGCGTGAAACAGAGGGGCTGAAACAGAGGGCGAGAAACAGAGGGGCTCAAACAGAGGGCGAGAAACAGAGGGGCTGAAACAGAGGGGCTGAAACGGAGGGGCTGAAACAGAGGGCGAGAAACAGAGGGGCTGTATCAGAGCGGCTGAATCAGAGGGGCTGAAACAGAGGGGCTGAAACAGAGGGCGAGAAACAGAGGGCGAGAAACAGAGGGGCTGAAACCGAGGGCGAGAAACAGAGGGGCTGAAACAGAGGGGCTGAAACAGAGGGGCTGAAACAGTGGGCGAGAAACAGAGTGGCTGCAACAGACGGCGAGAAACAGAGGGGCTGAAACAGAGGGCGAGAAACAGAGGGGCTGAAACAGAGGGGCTGAAACAGAGGGGCTGAAACAGAGGGCTGAATCAGAGGGGCTGATTCAGAGGGGGTGAAACAGAGGGGCTTAATCAGCGGGGCTGAAACAGAGGGCGAGAAACAGAGGGGCTGAAACAGAAGGGCTGAAACAGAGGGCGTGAAACAGAGGGGCTGAAACAGAGGGCGAGAAACAGAGGGGCTCAAACAGAGGGCGAGAAACAGAGGGGCTGAAACAGAGGGGCTGAAACGGAGGGGCTGAAACAGAGGGCGAGAAACAGAGGGGCTGTATCAGAGGGGCTGAATCAGAGGGGCTGAAACAGAGGGGCTGAAACAGAGGGCGAGAAACAAAGGGGCTGAAACAGCGGGCGAGAAACAGATGGCGAGAAACAGAGGGGCTGAAACAGAGGGGCTGAAACAGACGGGCTGAAACAGAGAGCCTGAAACAGAGGGCGAGAAACGGAGGGGCTGAAACAGAGGGCGAAAAACAGAGGGGCTGAAACAGAGGGCGAGAAACACAGGGGCTGAAACAGAGGGTGAGAAACTGAGGGCGAGAAACAGAGGGACTGAAACAGAGGGGCTGAAACAGAGGGGCTGAATCAGAGGGGCTGAAACAGAGGTGCTGAATCAGAGGGCAAAAAACAGAGGGGCTGAAACAGAGGGCGAGAAACAGAGGGGCTGAAACTGAGGGCAAAAAACAGAGGGGCTGAAACAGATGGCGAGAAACAGAGGGGCTGAAACAGAGAGCGCGAAACAGAGGGGTTGAAACAGAGGGGCTGAAACAGAGGGGCTGAAACAGAGGGGCTAAATCAGAGGGGCTGAAACAGAGGGGCTGAAACAGAGGGGCTGAAACAGAGGGCGAGAAACAGAGGGGCTGAAACAGAGGGCGAGTAACAGAGGGGCTGAAACAGAGGGCTATAAACAGAGGGACAGAAACAGAGGGGCTGAAAGAGAAGGGCCGAAACAGAGGGACTGAAACAGAGGGCGAGAAACAGTGGGGCTGAACCAGAGGGGCTGAATCAGAGCGGCTGAAACAGAGGGGCTTAAACAGAGGGCGAGAAACAGAGGGCCTGAAACAGAGGGCGAGAAACAGAGGGGCTGAAACAGAGGGCGAGAAACAGAGGGGCTGAAACAGAGGGTCTGAAACCGAGGGCGAGAAACAGAGGGGCTGAAACAGAGGGCGAGAAACAGAGGGGCTGAAACAGAGGGCGAGAAACAGAGGGGCTGAATCATAGAGGCTGAAACAGAGGGCGAGAATTAGAACGGCTGAAACAGAGGGGCTGAAACAGAGGGGCTGAAGCAGAGGGCGAGAAACAGAGGGGCTGAAACAGAGGGCGAGAAACAGAGGGGCTGAAGCAGAGGGGCTTAAACAGAGAGCGCGAAACAGAGGGGCTGAAACAGAGGGCGAGAAACAGAGGGGCTGAATCAGAGGGGCTGAAACAGAGGTCGAGAAACAGAGGTTCTGAAACAGAGGGCGAGAAACAGAGGGGCTGAAACAGAGGGGCTGAAACAGAAGGTGAGATACAGAGAGGCTGAAACAGAGGGACTGAATAAGAGGGGCTGAAACAGAGGGGCTGAATCAGAGGGGCTGAAACAGAGGGGCTGAATCAGAGGGACTGAAACAGAGAGCGAGAAACAGAGGGGCTGAAACAGGGGGCGGGAAACAGAGGGGCTGATACAGCGGGGCTGAAACAGAGGGCGAGAAACAGAGGGGCTGAAACAGAAGGCGAGAAACAGAGGGGCTGAAACAGAGGGGCTGAATCAGAGGGGCTGAGACCGAGGGCGAGAAACAGAGGGGCTGAAACAGTGGGCGAGAAACAGAGGGGCTGAAACAGAGGGCGAGAAACACAGGGGCTGAAACAGAGGGTGAGAAACTGAGGGCGAGAAACAGAGGGACTGAAACAGAGGGGCTGAAACAGAGGGGCTGAATCAGAGGGGCTGAAACAGAGGTGCTGAATCAGAGGGCAAAAAACAGAGGGGCTGAAACAGAGGGCGAGAAACAGAGGGGCTGAAACTGAGGGCAAAAAACAGAGGGGCTGAAACAGATGGCGAGAAACAGAGGGGCTGAAACAGAGAGCGCGAAACAGAGGGGTTGAAACAGAGGGGCTGAAACAGAGGGGCTGAAACAGAGGGGCTAAATCAGAGGGGCTGAAACAGAGGGGCTGAAACAGAGGGGCTGAAACAGAGGGCGAGAAACAGAGGGGCTGAAACAGAGGGCGAGTAACAGAGGGGCTGAAACAGAGGGCTATAAACAGAGGGACAGAAACAGAGGGGCTGAAAGAGAAGGGCCGAAACAGAGGGACTGAAACAGAGGGCGAGAAACAGTGGGGCTGAACCAGAGGGGCTGAATCAGAGCGGCTGAAACAGAGGGGCTTAAACAGAGGGCGAGAAACAGAGGGCCTGAAACAGAGGGCGAGAAACAGAGGGGCTGAAACAGAGGGCGAGAAACAGAGGGGCTGAAACAGAGGGTCTGAAACCGAGGGCGAGAAACAGAGGGGCTGAAACAGAGGGCGAGAAACAGAGGGGCTGAAACAGAGGGCGAGAAACAGAGGGGCTGAATCATAGAGGCTGAAACAGAGGGCGAGAATTAGAACGGCTGAAACAGAGGGGCTGAAACAGAGGGGCTGAAGCAGAGGGCGAGAAACAGAGGGGCTGAAACAGAGGGCGAGAAACAGAGGGGCTGAAGCAGAGGGGCTTAAACAGAGAGCGCGAAACAGAGGGGCTGAAACAGAGGGCGAGAAACAGAGGGGCTGAATCAGAGGGGCTGAAACAGAGGTCGAGAAACAGAGGTTCTGAAACAGAGGGCGAGAAACAGAGGGGCTGAAACAGAGGGGCTGAAACAGAAGGTGAGATACAGAGAGGCTGAAACAGAGGGACTGAATAAGAGGGGCTGAAACAGAGGGGCTGAATCAGAGGGGCTGAAACAGAGGGGCTGAATCAGAGGGACTGAAACAGAGAGCGAGAAACAGAGGGGCTGAAACAGGGGGCGGGAAACAGAGGGGCTGATACAGCGGGGCTGAAACAGAGGGCGAGAAACAGAGGGGCTGAAACAGAAGGCGAGAAACAGAGGGGCTGAAACAGAGGGGCTGAATCAGAGGGGCTGAGACCGAGGGCGAGAAACAGAGGGGCTGAAACAGTGGGCGAGAAACAGAGGGGCTGAATCATAGGGGCTGAAACAGAGGGCGAGAATTTGAGGGGCTGAAACAGAGGGCGAGAAAGAGAGGGCTGAAACAGAGGGGCTGAAACAGAGGGGCTAAATCAGAGGGGCTGATTCAGAGGGGCTGAAACAGAGGGGCTGATTCAGAGGGGCTGAAACAGAGGGGCTGAATCAGAGAGGCTGAAACACAGAGCGAGAAATAGAGGGGCTGAAACAAAGGGTGAGAAACAGAGGGGCAGAAACAGAGGGCGAGAAACAGAGGGGCTGAAACAGTGGGGCTGAAACAGAGGGCGTGAAACAGAGGGGCTGAAACAGAGGGCGAGAAACAGAGGGGCTGAAACAGAGGGCGAGAAACAGAGGGGCTGAAACAGAGGGGCTTAAACAGAGAGCGCAAAACAGAGGGGCTGAAACAGAGGGCGAGAAACAGAGGGGCTGAACCAGAGGGGCTGAATCAGAGCGGCTGAAACAGAGGGGCTTAAACAGAGGGCGAGAAACAGAGGGGCTGAAACAGAGGGGCTGAAACAGAGGGCGAGAAACAGAGGGGCTGAAACAGAGGGCGAGAAACAGAGGGGCTGAAACAGAGGGCGAGAAACCGAGGGGCTGAAACAGAGGGGCTGAAATAGAGGGCGAGAAACAGAGGGGCTGAAACAGAGGGCGAGAAACAGAGGGACTGAAACAGAGGGGCTGAAACAGAGGGGCTGAAACAGAGGGCGAGAAACAGAGGGGCTGAAACAGAGGGCAAGAAACAGAGGGGCTGAAACACGGGGCGTGAAACAGAGGGGCTGAAACAGAGGGGCGGGAAACAGAGGGGCTGAATCAGAGGGGCTGAATCAGAGGGGCTGAAACAGAGGGTGAGAAACAGAGGGGCTGAAACAGAGGGGCCGAAACAGAGGGGCTGAAACAGAGGGCGAGAAACAGAGGGGCTGAATCAGAGGGGCTGAAACAGAGGGGCTGAATCAGAGGGGATGAAACAGAGGGGCTGAATCAGAGGGGCTGAAACAGAGGGCGAGAAACAGAGGGGCTGAAACAGAGGGCGGGAAACAGAGGGGCTGATACAGAGGGGCTGAAACAGAGGGCGAGAAACAGGGGGGCTGACACAGAGGGGCTAAAACAGAGGGGCTGAAACAGAGGGGCTGAAACAGAGGGCGAGAAACAGAGGGGCTGAATCAGAGGGGCTGAATCAGAGGGGCTGAATCAGAGGGGCTGAAACAAAGGATGATAAACAGAGGGGCTGAAACAGAGGGGCTGTAACAGAGGGACTGAAACAGAGGGCGAGAAACAGAGGGGCTGAATCAGAGGGGCTGAATCAGAGGGGCTGAATCAGAGGGGCTGAAACAGAGGGGCTGAATCAGAGGGGCTGAAACAGAGGGCGAGAAACAGAGGGGCTGAAACAGAGGGCGAGAAACAGAGGGGCTGAAACAGAGGGCGATAAACCGAGGGGCTGAAACAGAGGGTCTGAAACAGAGGGGCTGAAACAGAGGGCTGAATCAGAGGGGCTGATTCAGAGGGGGTGAAACAGAGGGGCTGAATCAGCGGGGCTGAAAAAAAGGGCGAGAAACAGAGGGGCCGAAACAGAGGGCGAGAAACAGAGGGGCAGAAACAGAGGGCGGGAAACAGAGGGGCTGAAACAGAGTGACTGAAACAGAGGGCGAGAAACAGAGGGGCTGAAACAGAGGGCGAGAAACAGAGGGGCTGAAACAGAGGGGCTGAAACAGAGAGACTGAAACAGAGGGCGAGAAACAGAGGGGCCGAAACAGAGGGCGAGAAATAGAGTGGCTGCAACAGACGGCGAGAAACAGAGGGGCTGAAAGAGAGGGCGAGAAACATTTGGGCTGAAACAGAGGGGCTGAAACAGAGGGGTTGAAACAGAGGGCTGAATCAGAGGGGCTGATTCAGAGGGGGTGAAACAGAGGGGCTGAATCAGCGGGGCTGAAACAGAGGGCGAGAAACAGAGGGGCTGAAACAGAGGGCAAGAAACAGAGGGGCTGAAACACGGGGCGTGAAACAGAGGGGCTGAAACAGAGGGGCTGAAACAGAGGGGCTGAAACAGAAGGGCTGAAACAGAGGGGCTGAAACAGAGGGCTGAATCAGAGGGGCTGATTCAGAGGGGGTGAAACAGAGGCGCTGAATCAGCGGGGCTGAAACAGAGGGCGAGAAACAGAGGGGCTGAAACAGAAGGGCTGAAACAGAGGGCGTGAAACAGAGGGGCTGAAACAGAGGGCGAGAAACAGAGGGGCTCAAACAGAGGGCGAGAAACAGAGGGGCTGAAACAGAGGGGCTGAAACGGAGGGGCTGGAACAGAGGGCGAGAAACAGAGGGGCTGTATCAGAGGGGCTGAATCAGAGGGGCTGAAACAGAGGGGCTGAAACAGAGGGCGAGAAACAAAGGGGCTGAAACAGCGGGCGAGAAACAGATGGCGAGAAACAGAGTGGCTGAAACAGAGGGGCTGAAACAGACGGGCTGAAACAGAGAGCCTGAAACAGAGGGCGAGAAACGGAGGGGCTGAAACAGAGGGCGAAAAACAGAGGGGCTGAAACAGAGGGCGAGAAACACAGGGGCTGAAACAGAGGGTGAGAAACTGAGGGCGAGAAACAGAGGGACTGAAACAGAGGGGCTGAAACAGAGGGGCTGAATCAGAGGGGCTGAAACAGAGGTGCTGAATCAGAGGGCAAAAAACAGAGGGGCTGAAACAGAGGGCGAGAAACAGAGGGGCTGAAACTGAGGGCAAAAAACAGAGGGGCTGAAACAGAGGGCGAGAAACAGAGGGGCTGAAACAGAGAGCGCGAAACAGAGGGGTTGAAACAGAGGGGCTGAAACAGAGGGGCTGAAACAGAGGGGCTAAATCAGAGGGGCTGAAACAGAGGGGCTGAAACAGAGGGGCTGAAACAGAGGGCGAGAAACAGAGGGGCTGAAACAGAGGGCGAGTAACAGAGGGGCTGAAACAGAGGGCTATAAACAGAGGGACAGAAACAGAGGGGCTGAAAGAGAAGGGCCGAAACAGAGGGACTGAAACAGAGGGCGAGAAACAGTGGGGCTGAACCAGAGGGGCTGAATCAGAGCGGCTGAAACAGAGGGGCTTAAACAGAGGGCGAGAAACAGAGGGCCTGAAACAGAGGGCGAGAAACAGAGGGGCTGAAACAGAGGGCGAGAAACAGAGGGGCTGAAACAGAGGGTCTGAAACCGAGGGCGAGAAACAGAGGGGCTGAAACAGAGGGCGAGAAACAGAGGGGCTGAAACAGAGGGCGAGAAACAGAGGGGCTGAATCATAGAGGCTGAAACAGAGGGCGAGAATTAGAACGGCTGAAACAGAGGGGCTGAAACAGAGGGGCTGAAGCAGAGGGCGAGAAACAGAGGGGCTGAAACAGAGGGCGAGAAACAGAGGGGCTGAAACAGAGGGGCTTAAACAGAGAGCGCGAAACAGAGGGGCTGAAACAGAGGGCGAGAAACAGAGGGGCTGAATCAGAGGGGCTGAAACAGAGGTCGAGAAACAGAGGTTCTGAAACAGAGGGCGAGAAACAGAGGGGCTGAAACAGAGGGGCTGAAACAGAAGGTGAGATACAGAGAGGCTGAAACAGAGGGACTGAATAAGAGGGGCTGAAACAGAGGGGCTGAATCAGAGGGGCTGAAACAGAGGGGCTGAATCAGAGGGGCTGAAACAGAGAGCGAGAAACAGAGGGGCTGAAACAGAGGGCGGGAAACAGAGGGGCTGATACAGCGGGGCTGAAACAGAGGGCGAGAAACAGAGGGGCTGAAACAGAAGGCGAGAAACAGAGGGGCTGAAACAGAGGGGCTGAATCAGAGGGGCTGAGACCGAGGGCGAGAAACAGAGGGGCTGAAACAGTGGGCGAGAAACAGAGGGGCTGAATCATAGGGGCTGAAACAGAGGGCGAGAATTTGAGGGGCTGAAACAGAGGGCGAGAAAGAGAGGGCTGAAACAGAGGGGCTGAAACAGAGGGGCTAAATCAGAGGGGCTGATTCAGAGGGGCTGAAACAGAGGGGCTGATTCAGAGGGGCTGAAACAGAGGGGCTGAATCAGAGAGGCTGAAACACAGAGCGAGAAATAGAGGGGCTGAAACAAAGGGTGAGAAACAGAGGGGCAGAAACAGAGGGCGAGAAACAGAGGGGCTGAAACAGAGGGGCTGAAACAGAGGGCGTGAAACAGAGGGGCTGAAACAGAGGGCGAGAAACAGAGGGGCTGAAACAGAGGGCGAGAAACAGAGGGGCTGAAACAGAGGGGCTTAAACAGAGAGCGCGAAACAGAGGGGCTGAAACAGAGGGCGAGAAACAGAGGGGCTGAACCAGAGGGGCTGAATCAGAGCGGCTGAAACAGAGGGGCTTAAACAGAGGGCGAGAAACAGAGGGGCTGAAACAGAGGGGCTGAAACAGAGGGCGAGAAACAGAGGGGCTGAAACAGAGGGCGAGAAACAGAGGGGCTGAAACAGAGGGCGAGAAACAGAGGGGCTGAAACAGAGGGGCTGAAATAGAGGGCGAGAAACAGAGGGGCTGAAACAGAGGGCGAGAAACAGAGGGACTGAAACAGAGGGGCTGAAACAGAGGGGCTGAAACAGAGGGCGAGAAACAGAGGGGCTGAAACAGAGGGCAAGAAACAGAGGGGCTGAAACACGGGGCGTGAAACAGAGGGGCTGAAACAGAGGGGCGGGAAACAGAGAGGGCTGAATCAGAGGGGCTGAATCAGAGGGGCTGAAACAGAGGGTGAGAAACAGAGGGGCTGAAACAGAGGGGCCGAAACAGAGGGGCTGAAACAGAGGGCGAGAAACAGAGGGGCTGAATCAGAGGGGCTGAAAATGAGGGGCTGAATCAGAGGGGCTGAAACAGAGGGGCTGAATCAGAGGGGCTGAAACAGAGGGCGAGAAACAGAGGGGCTGAAACAGAGGGCGGGAAACAGAGGGGCTGATACAGAGGGGCTGAAACAGAGGGCGAGAAACAGGGGGGCTGACACAGAGGGGCTAAAACAGAGGGGCTGAAACAGAGGGGCTGAAATAGAGGGCGAGAAACAGAGGGGCTGAATCAGAGGGGCTGAATCAGAGGGGCTGAATCAGAGGGGCTGAAACAAAGGATGATAAACAGAGGGGCTGAAACAGAGGGGCTGAAACAGAGGGACTGAAACAGAGGGCGAGAAACAGAGGGGCTGAATCAGAGGGGCTGAATCAGAGGGGCTGAATCAGAGGGGCTGAAACAGAGGGGCTGAATCAGAGGGGCTGAAACAGAGGGCGAGAAACAGAGGGGCTGAAACAGAGGGCGAGAAACAGAGGGGCTGAAACAGAGGGCGAGAAACCGAGGGGCTGAAACAGAGGGTCTGAAACAGTGGGGCTGAAACAGAGGGCTGAATCAGAGGGGCTGATTCAGAGGGGGTGAAACAGAGGGGCTGAATCAGCGGGGCTGAAACAGAGGGCGAGAAACAGAGGGGCCGAAACAGAGGGCGAGAAATAGAGGGGCAGAAACAGAGGGCGGGAAACAGAGGGGCTGAAACAGAGTGACTGAAACAGAGGGCGAGAAACAGAGGGGCTGAAACAGAGGGCGAGAAACAGAGGGGCTGAAACAGAGGGGCTGAAACAGAGAGACTGAAACAGAGGGCGAGAAACAGAGGGGCCGAAACAGAGGGCGAGAAACAGAGGGGCAGAAACAGAGGGGCTGAAACAGAGGGCGAGAAACAGAGGGGCTGAAACCGAGGGCGAGAAACAGAGGGGCTGAAACAGAGGGGCTGAAACAGAGGGGCTGAAACAGTGGGCGAGAAACAGAGTGGCTGCAACAGACGGCGAGAAACAGAGGGGCTGAAACAGAGGGCGAGAAACAGAGGGGCTGAAACAGAGGGGCTGAAACAGAGGAGCTGAAACAGAGGGCTGAATCAGAGGGGCTGATTCAGAGGGGGTGAAACAGAGGGGCTGTATCAGAGGGGCTGAATCAGAGGGGCTGAAACAGAGGGGCTGAAACAGAGGGCGAGAAACAAAGGGGCTGAAACAGCGGGCGAGAAACAGATGGCGAGAAACAGAGGGGCTGAAACAGAGGGGCTGAAACAGACGGGCTGAAACAGAGAGCCTGAAACAGAGGGCGAGAAACGGAGGGGCTGAAACAGAGGGCGAAAAACAGAGGGGCTGAAACAGAGGGCGAGAAACACAGGGGCTGAAACAGAGGGTGAGAAACTGAGGGCGAGAAACAGAGGGACTGAAACAGAGGGGCTGAAACAGAGGGGCTGAATCAGAGGGGCTGAAACAGAGGTGCTGAATCAGAGGGCAAAAAACAGAGGGGCTGAAACAGAGGGCGAGAAACAGAGGGGCTGAAACTGAGGGCAAAAAACAGAGGGGCTGAAACAGATGGCGAGAAACAGAGGGGCTGAAACAGAGAGCGCGAAACAGAGGGGTTGAAACAGAGGGGCTGAAACAGAGGGGCTGAAACAGAGGGGCTAAATCAGAGGGGCTGAAACAGAGGGGCTGAAACAGAGGGGCTGAAACAGAGGGCGAGAAACAGAGGGGCTGAAACAGAGGGCGAGTAACAGAGGGGCTGAAACAGAGGGCTATAAACAGAGGGACAGAAACAGAGGGGCTGAAAGAGAAGGGCCGAAACAGAGGGACTGAAACAGAGGGCGAGAAACAGTGGGGCTGAACCAGAGGGGCTGAATCAGAGCGGCTGAAACAGAGGGGCTTAAACAGAGGGCGAGAAACAGAGGGCCTGAAACAGAGGGCGAGAAACAGAGGGGCTGAAACAGAGGGCGAGAAACAGAGGGGCTGAAACAGAGGGTCTGAAACCGAGGGCGAGAAACAGAGGGGCTGAAACAGAGGGCGAGAAACAGAGGGGCTGAAACAGAGGGCGAGAAACAGAGGGGCTGAATCATAGAGGCTGAAACAGAGGGCGAGAATTAGAACGGCTGAAACAGAGGGGCTGAAACAGAGGGGCTGAAGCAGAGGGCGAGAAACAGAGGGGCTGAAACAGAGGGCGAGAAACAGAGGGGCTGAAACAGAGGGGCTTAAACAGAGAGCGCGAAACAGAGGGGCTGAAACAGAGGGCGAGAAACAGAGGGGCTGAATCAGAGGGGCTGAAACAGAGGTCGAGAAACAGAGGTTCTGAAACAGAGGGCGAGAAACAGAGGGGCTGAAACAGAGGGGCTGAAACAGAAGGTGAGATACAGAGAGGCTGAAACAGAGGGACTGAATAAGAGGGGCTGAAACAGAGGGGCTGAATCAGAGGGGCTGAAACAGAGGGGCTGAATCAGAGGGACTGAAACAGAGAGCGAGAAACAGAGGGGCTGAAACAGAGGGCGGGAAACAGAGGGGCTGATACAGCGGGGCTGAAACAGAGGGCGAGAAACAGAGGGGCTGAAACAGAAGGCGAGAAACAGAGGGGCTGAAACAGAGGGGCTGAATCAGAGGGGCTGAGACCGAGGGCGAGAAACAGAGGGGCTGAAACAGTGGGCGAGAAACAGAGGGGCTGAATCATAGGGGCTGAAACAGAGGGCGAGAATTTGAGGGGCTGAAACAGAGGGCGAGAAAGAGAGGGCTGAAACAGAGGGGCTGAAACAGAGGGGCTAAATCAGAGGGGCTGATTCAGAGGGGCTGAAACAGAGGGGCTGATTCAGAGGGGCTGAAACAGAGGGGCTGAATCAGAGAGGCTGAAACACAGAGCGAGAAATAGAGGGGCTGAAACAAAGGGTGAGAAACAGAGGGGCAGAAACAGAGGGCGAGAAACAGAGGGGCTGAAACAGAGGGGCTGAAACAGAGGGCGTGAAACAGAGGGGCTGAAACAGAGGGCGAGAAACAGAGGGGCTGAAACAGAGGGCGAGAAACAGAGGGGCTGAAACAGAGGGGCTTAAACAGAGAGCGCGAAACAGAGGGTCTGAAACAGAGGGCGAGAAACAGAGGGGCTGAACCAGAGGGGCTGAATCAGAGCGGCTGAAACAGAGGGGCTTAAACAGAGGGCGAGAAACAGAGGGGCTGAAACAGAGGGGCTGAAACAGAGGGCGAGAAACAGAGGGGCTGAAACAGAGGGCGAGAAACAGAGGGGCTGAAACAGAGGGCGAGAAACCGAGGGGCTGAAACAGAGGGGCTGAAATAGAGGGCGAGAAACAGAGGGGCTGAAACAGAGGGCGAGAAACAGAGGGACTGAAACAGAGGGGCTGAAACAGAGGGGCTGAAACAGAGGGCGAGAAACAGAGGGGCTGAAACAGAGGGCAAGAAACAGAGGGGCTGAAACACGGGGCGTGAAACAGAGGGGCTGAAACAGAGGGGCGGGAAACAGAGGGGCTGAATCAGAGGGGCTGAATCAGAGGGGCTGAAACAGAGGGTGAGAAACAGAGGGGCTGAAACAGAAGGGCTGAAACAGAGGGGCTGAAACAGAGGGCGAGAAACAGAGGGGCTGAATCAGAGGGGCAGAAACAGAGGGGCTGAAACAGAGGGCGAGAAACAGAGGGGCTGAATCAGAGGGGCTGAAACAGAGGGGCTGAATCAGAGGGGCTGAAACAGAGGGGCTGAATCAGAGGGGCTGAAACAGAGGGCGAGAAACAGAGGGGCTGAAACAGAGGGCGGGAAACAGAGGGGCTGATACAGAGGGGCTAAAACAGAGGGCGAGAAACAGGGGGGCTGACACAGAGGGGCTAAAACAGAGGGGCTGAAACAGAGGGGCTGAAACAGAGGGCGAGAAACAGAGGGGCTGAATCAGAGGGGCTGAATCAGAGGGGCTGAATCAGAGGGGCTGAAACAAAGGATGATAAACAGAGGGGCTGAAACAGAGGGGCTGAAACAGAGGGACTGAAACAGAGGGCGAGAAACAGAGGGGCTGAATCAGAGGGGCTGAATCAGAGGGGCTGAATCAGAGGGGCTGAAACAGAGGGGCTGAATCAGAGGGGCTGAAACAGAGGGCGAGAAACAGAGGGGCTGAAACAGAGGGTGAGAAACAGAGGGGCTGAAACAGAGGGCGATAAACCGAGGGGCTGAAACAGAGGGTCTGAAACAGAGGGGCTGAAACAGAGGGCTGAATCAGAGGGGCTGATTCAGAGGGGGTGAAACAGAGGGGCTGAATCAGCGGGGCTGAAAAAAAGGGCGAGAAACAGAGGGGCCGAAACAGAGGGCGAGAAACAGAGGGGCAGAAACAGAGGGCGGGAAACAGAGGGGCTGAAACAGAGTGACTGAAACAGAGGGCGAGAAACAGAGGGGCTGAAACAGAGGGCGAGAAACAGAGGGGCTGAAACAGAGGGGCTGAAACAGAGAGACTGAAACAGAGGGCGAGAAACAGAGGGGCCGAAACAGAGGGCGAGAAATAGAGTGGCTGCAACAGACGGCGAGAAACAGAGGGGCTGAAAGAGAGGGCGAGAAACATTTGGGCTGAAACAGAGGGGCTGAAACAGAGGGGTTGAAACAGAGGGCTGAATCAGAGGGGCTGATTCAGAGGGGGTGAAACAGAGGGGCTGAATCAGCGGGGCTGAAACAGAGGGCGAGAAACAGAGGGGCTGAAACAGAGGGCAAGAAACAGAGGGGCTGAAACACGGGGCGTGAAACAGAGGGGCTGAAACAGAGGGGCTGAAACAGAGGGGCTGAAACAGAAGGGCTGAAACAGAGGGGCTGAAACAGAGGGCTGAATCAGAGGGGCTGATTCAGAGGGGGTGAAACAGAGGCGCTGAATCAGCGGGGCTGAAACAGAGGGCGAGAAACAGAGGGGCTGAAACAGAAGGGCTGAAACAGAGGGCGTGAAACAGAGGGGCTGAAACAGAGGGCGAGAAACAGAGGGGCTCAAACAGAGGGCGAGAAACAGAGGGGCTGAAACAGAGGGGCTGAAACGGAGGGGCTGGAACAGAGGGCGAGAAACAGAGGGGCTGTATCAGAGGGGCTGAATCAGAGGGGCTGAAACAGAGGGGCTGAAACAGAGGGCGAGAAACAAAGGGGCTGAAACAGCGGGCGAGAAACAGATGGCGAGAAACAGAGTGGCTGAAACAGAGGGGCTGAAACAGACGGGCTGAAACAGAGAGCCTGAAACAGAGGGCGAGAAACGGAGGGGCTGAAACAGAGGGCGAAAAACAGAGGGGCTGAAACAGAGGGCGAGAAACACAGGGGCTGAAACAGAGGGTGAGAAACTGAGGGCGAGAAACAGAGGGACTGAAACAGAGGGGCTGAAACAGAGGGGCTGAATCAGAGGGGCTGAAACAGAGGTGCTGAATCAGAGGGCAAAAAACAGAGGGGCTGAAACAGAGGGCGAGAAACAGAGGGGCTGAAACTGAGGGCAAAAAACAGAGGGGCTGAAACAGAGGGCGAGAAACAGAGGGGCTGAAACAGAGAGCGCGAAACAGAGGGGTTGAAACAGAGGGGCTGAAACAGAGGGGCTGAAACAGAGGGGCTAAATCAGAGGGGCTGAAACAGAGGGGCTGAAACAGAGGGGCTGAAACAGAGGGCGAGAAACAGAGGGGCTGAAACAGAGGGCGAGTAACAGAGGGGCTGAAACAGAGGGCTATAAACAGAGGGACAGAAACAGAGGGGCTGAAAGAGAAGGGCCGAAACAGAGGGACTGAAACAGAGGGCTAGAAACAGTGGGGCTGAACCAGAGGGGCTGAATCAGAGCGGCTGAAACAGAGGGGCTTAAACAGAGGGCGAGAAACAGAGGGCCTGAAACAGAGGGCGAGAAACAGAGGGGCTGAAACAGAGGGCGAGAAACAGAGGGGCTGAAACAGAGGGTCTGAAACCGAGGGCGAGAAACAGAGGGGCTGAAACAGAGGGCGAGAAACAGAGGGGCTGAAACAGAGGGCGAGAAACAGAGGGGCTGAATCATAGAGGCTGAAACAGAGGGCGAGAATTAGAACGGCTGAAACAGAGGGGCTGAAACAGAGGGGCTGAAACAGAGGGCTGAATCAGAGGGGCTGATTCAGAGGGGGTGAAACAGAGGGGCTGAATCAGCGGGGCTGAAACAGAGGGCGAGAAACAGAGGGGCTGAAACAGAAGGGCTGAAACAGAGGGCGTGAAACAGAGGGGCTGAAACAGAGGGCGAGAAACAGAGGGGCTCAAACAGAGGGCGAGAAACAGAGGGGCTGAAACAGAGGGGCTGAAACGGAGGGGCTGAAACAGAGGGCGAGAAACAGAGGGGCTGTATCAGAGGGGCTGAATCAGAGGGGCTGAAACAGAGGGGCTGAAACAGAGGGCGAGAATCAAAGGGGCTGAAACAGCGGGCGAGAAACAGATGGCGAGAAACAGAGGGGCTGAAACAGAGGGGCTGAAACAGACGGGCTGAAACAGAGAGCCTGAAACAGAGGGCGAGAAACGGAGGGGCTGAAACAGAGGGCGAAAAACAGAGGGGCTGAAACAGAGGGCGAGAAACACAGGGGCTGAAACAGAGGGTGAGAAACTGAGGGCGAGAAACAGAGGGACTGAAACAGAGGGGCTGAAACAGAGGGGCTGAATCAGAGGGGCTGAAACAGAGGTGCTGAATCAGAGGGGCTGAAACAGAGGGCGAGAAACAGAGGGGCTGAAACTGAGGGCAAAAAACAGAGGGGCTGAAACAGAGGGCGAGAAACAGAGGGGCTGAAACAGAGAGCGCGAAACAGAGGGGTTGAAACAGAGGGGCTGAAACAGAGGGGCTGAAACAGAGGGGCTAAATCAGAGGGGCTGAAACAGAGGGGCTGAAACAGAGGGGCTGAAACAGAGGGCGAGAAACAGAGGGGCTGAAACAGAGGGCGAGTAACAGAGGGGCTGAAACAGAGGGCTATAAACAGAGGGACAGAAACAGAGCGGCTGAAAGAGAAGGGCCGAAACAGAGGGAATGAAACAGAGGGCGAGAAACAGTGGGGCTGAACCAGAGGGGCTGAATCAGAGCGGCTGAAACAGAGGGGCTTAAACAGAGGGCGAGAAACAGAGGGGCTGAAACAGAGGGCGAGAAACAGAGGGGCTGAAACAGAGGGCGAGAAACAGAGGGGTGAAACAGAGGGTCTGAAACCGAGGGCGAGAAACAGAGGGGCTGAAACAGAGGGCGAGAAACAGAGGGGCTGAAACAGAGGGCGAGAAACAGAGGGGCTGAATCATAGAGGCTGAAACAGAGGGCGAGAATTAGAACGGCTGAAACAGAGGGGCTGAAACAGAGGGGCTGAAGCAGAGGGCGAGAAACAGAGGGGCTGAAACAGAGGGCGAGAAACAGAGGGGCTGAAACAGAGGGGCTTAAACAGAGAGCGCGAAACAGAGGGGCTGAAACAGAGGGCGAGAAACAGAGGGGCTGAATCAGAGGGGCTGAAACAGAGGTCGAGAAACAGAGGTTCTGAAACAGAGGGCGAGAAACAGAGGGGCTGAAACAGAGGGGCTGAAACAGAAGGTGAGATACAGAGAGGCTGAAACAGAGGGACTGAATAAGAGGGGCTGAAACAGAGGGGCTGAATCAGAGGGGCTGAAACAGAGGGGCTGAATCAGAGGGGCTGAAACAGAGAGCGAGAAACAGAGGGGCTGAAACAGAGGGCTGGAAACAGAGGGGCTGATACAGCGGGGCTGAAACAGAGGGCGAGAAACAGAGGGGCTGAAACAGAAGGCGAGAAACAGAGGGGCTGAAACAGACGGTCTGAATCAGAGGGGCTGAGACCGAGGGCGAGAAACAGAGGGGCTGAAACAGTGGGCGAGAAACAGAGGGGCTGAATCATAGGGGCTGAAACAGAGGGCGAGAATTTGAGGGGCTGAAACAGAGGGCGAGAAAGAGAGGGCTGAAACAGAGGGGCTGAAACAGAGGGGCTAAATCAGAGGGGCTGATTCAGAGGGGCTGAAACAGAGGGGCTGAAACAGAGGGGCTGAATCAGAGAGGCTGAAACACAGAGCGAGAAATAGAGGGGCTAAAACAAAGGGTGAGAAACAGAGGGGCTGAAACAGAGGGCTATAAACAGAGGGACAGAAACAGAGGGGCTGAAAGAGAAGGGCCGAAACAGAGGGACTGAAACAGAGGGCGAGAAACAGTGGGGCTGAACCAGAGGGGCTGAATCAGAGCGGCTGAAACAGAGGGGCTTAAACAGAGGGCGAGAAACAGAGGGGCTGAAACAGAGGGCGAGAAACAGAGGGGCTGAAACAGAGGGCGAGAAACAGAGGGGCTGAAACAGAGGGTCTGAAACCGAGGGCGAGAAACAGAGGGGCTGAAACAGAGGGCGAGAAACAGAGGGGCTGAAACAGAGGGCGAGAAACAGAGGGGCTGAAACAGAGGGGCTGAAACAGAGAGACTGAAACAGAGGGCGAGAAACAGAGGGGCCGAAACAGAGGGCGAGAAACAGAGGGGCAGAAACAGAGGGGCTGAAACAGAGGGCGAGAAACAGAGGGGCTGAAACCGAGGGCGAGAAACAGAGGGGCTGAAACAGAGGGGCTGAAACAGAGGGGCTGAAACAGTGGGCGAGAAACAGAGGGGCTGAAACAGAGGGGCTGAAACAGAGGGCTGAATCAGAGGGGCTGATTCAGAGGGGGTGAAACAGAGGGGCTGAAACAGAGGGCTATAAACAGAGGGACAGAAACAGAGGGGCTGAAAGAGAAGGGCCGAAACAGAGGGACTGAAACAGAGGGCGAGAAACAGTGGGGCTGAACCAGAGGGGCTGAATCAGAGCGGCTGAAACAGAGGGGCTTAAACAGAGGGCGAGAAACAGAGGGGCTGAAACAGAGGGCGAGAAACAGAGGGGCTGAAACAGAGGGCGAGAAACAGAGGGGCTGAAACAGAGGGTCTGAAACCGAGGGCGAGAAACAGAGGGGCTGAAACAGAGGGCGAGAAACAGAGGGGCTGAAACAGAGGGCGAGAAACAGAGGGGCTGAAACAGAGGGGCTGAAACAGAGAGACTGAAACAGAGGGCGAGAAACAGAGGGGCCGAAACAGAGGGCGAGAAACAGAGGGGCAGAAACAGAGGGGCTGAAACAGAGGGCGAGAAACAGAGGGGCTGAAACCGAGGGCGAGAAACAGAGGGGCTGAAACAGAGGGGCTGAAACAGAGGGGCTGAAACAGTGGGCGAGAAACAGAGGGGCTGAAACAGAGGGGCTGAAACAGAGGGCTGAATCAGAGGGGCTGATTCAGAGGGGGTGAAACAGAGGGGCTGAATCAGCGGGGCTGAAACAGAGGGCGAGAAACAGAGGGGCTGAAACAGAAGGGCTGAAACAGAGGGCGTGAAACAGAGGGGCTGAAACAGAGGGCGAGAAACAGAGGGGCTCAAACAGAGGGCGAGAAACAGAGGGGCTGAAACAGAGGGGCTGAAACGGAGGGGCTGAAACAGAGGGCGAGAAACAGAGGGGCTGTATCAGAGCGGCTGAATCAGAGGGGCTGAAACAGAGGGGCTGAAACAGAGGGCGAGAAACAGAGGGCGAGAAACAGAGGGGCTGAAACCGAGGGCGAGAAACAGAGGGGCTGAAACAGAGGGGCTGAAACAGAGGGGCTGAAACAGTGGGCGAGAAACAGAGTGACTGCAACAGACGGCGAGAAACAGAGGGGCTGAAACAGAGGGCGAGAAACAGAGGGGCTGAAACAGAGAGGCTGAAACAGAGGGGCTGAAACAGAGGGCTGAATCAGAGGGGCTGATTCAGAGGGGGTGAAACAGAGGGGCTGAATCAGCGGGGCTGAAACAGAGGGCGAGAAACAGAGGGGCTGAAACAGAAGGGCTGAAACAGAGGGCGTGAAACAGAGGGGCTGAAACAGAGGGCGAGAAACAGAGGGGCTCAAACAGAGGGCGAGAAACAGAGGGGCTGAAACAGAGGGGCTGAAACGGAGGGGCTGAAACAGAGGGCGAGAAACAGAGGGGCTGTATCAGAGGGGCTGAATCAGAGGGGCTGAAACAGAGGGGCTGAAACAGAGGGCGAGAAACAAAGGGGCTGAAACAGCGGGCGAGAAACAGATGGCGAGAAACAGAGGGGCTGAAACAGAGGGGCTGAAACAGACGGGCTGAAACAGAGAGCCTGAAACAGAGGGCGAGAAACGGAGGGGCTGAAACAGAGGGCGAAAAACAGAGGGGCTGAAACAGAGGGCGAGAAACACAGGGGCTGAAACAGAGGGTGAGAAACTGAGGGCGAGAAACAGAGGGACTGAAACAGAGGGGCTGAAACAGAGGGGCTGAATCAGAGGGGCTGAAACAGAGGTGCTGAATCAGCGGGGCTGAAACAGAGGGCGAGAAACAGAGGGGCTGAAACAGAAGGGCTGAAACAGAGGGCGTGAAACAGAGGGGCTGAATCAGAGGGCGAGAAACAGAGGGGCTCAAACAGAGGGCGAGAAACAGAGGGGCTGAAACAGAGGGGCTGAAACGGAGGGGCTGGAACAGAGGGCGAGAAACAGAGGGGCTGTATCAGAGGGGCTGAATCAGAGGGGCTGAAACAGAGGGGCTGAAACAGAGGGCGAGAAACAAAGGGGCTGAAACAGCGGGCGAGAAACAGATGGCGAGAAACAGAGTGGCTGAAACAGAGGGGCTGAAACAGACGGGCTGAAACAGAGAGCCTGAAACAGAGGGCGAGAAACGGAGGGGCTGAAACAGAGGGCGAAAAACAGAGGGGCTGAAACAGAGGGCGAGAAACACAGGGGCTGAAACAGAGGGTGAGAAACTGAGGGCGAGAAACAGAGGGACTGAAACAGAGGGGCTGAAACAGAGGGGCTGAATCAGAGGGGCTGAAACAGAGGTGCTGAATCAGAGGGCAAAAAACAGAGGGGCTGAAACAGAGGGCGAGAAACAGAGGGGCTGAAACTGAGGGCAAAAAACAGAGGGGCTGAAACAGAGGGCGAGAAACAGAGGGGCTGAAACAGAGAGCGCGAAACAGAGGGGTTGAAACAGAGGGGCTGAAACAGAGGGGCTGAAACAGAGGGGCTAAATCAGAGGGGCTGAAACAGAGGGGCTGAAACAGAGGGGCTGAAACAGAGGGCGAGAAACAGAGGGGCTGAAACAGAGGGCGAGTAACAGAGGGGCTGAAACAGAGGGCTATAAACAGAGGGACAGAAACAGAGGGGCTGAAAGAGAAGGGCCGAAACAGAGGGACTGAAACAGAGGGCGAGAAACAGTGGGGCTGAACCAGAGGGGCTGAATCAGAGCGGCTGAAACAGAGGGGCTTAAACAGAGGGCGAGAAACAGAGGGCCTGAAACAGAGGGCGAGAAACAGAGGGGCTGAAACAGAGGGCGAGAAACAGAGGGGCTGAAACAGAGGGTCTGAAACCGAGGGCGAGAAACAGAGGGGCTGAAACAGAGGGCGAGAAACAGAGGGGCTGAAACAGAGGGCGAGAAACAGAGGGGCTGAATCATAGAGGCTGAAACAGAGGGCGAGAATTAGAACGGCTGAAACAGAGGGGCTGAAACAGAGGGGCTGAAGCAGAGGGCGAGAAACAGAGGGGCTGAAACAGAGGGCGAGAAACAGAGGGGCTGAAACAGAGGGGCTTAAACAGAGAGCGCGAAACAGAGGGGCTGAAACAGAGGGCGAGAAACAGAGGGGCTGAATCAGAGGGGCTGAAACAGAGGTCGAGAAACAGAGGTTCTGAAACAGAGGGCGAGAAACAGAGGGGCTGAAACAGAGGGGCTGAAACAGAAGGTGAGATACAGAGAGGCTGAAACAGAGGGACTGAATAAGAGGGGCTGAAACAGAGGGGCTGAATCAGAGGGGCTGAAACAGAGGGGCTGAATCAGAAGGGCTGAAACAGAGAGCGAGAAACAGAGGGGCTGAAACAGAGGGCGGGAAACAGAGGGGCTGATACAGCGGGGCTGAAACAGAGGGCGAGAAACAGAGGGGCTGAAACAGAAGGCGAGAAACAGAGGGGCTGAAACAGAGGGGCTGAATCAGAGGGGCTGAGACCGAGGGCGAGAAACAGAGGGGCTGAAACAGTGGGCGAGAAACAGAGGGGCTGAATCATAGGGGCTGAAACAGAGGGCGAGAATTTGAGGGGCTGAAACAGAGGGCGAGAAAGAGAGGGCTGAAACAGAGGGGCTGAAACAGAGGGGCTAAATCAGAGGGGCTGATTCAGAGGGGCTGAAACAGAGGGGCTGATTCAGAGGGGCTGAAACAGAGGGGCTGAATCAGAGAGGCTGAAACACAGAGCGAGAAATAGAGGGGCTGAAACAAAGGGTGAGAAACAGAGGGGCAGAAACAGAGGGCGAGAAACAGAGGGGCTGAAACAGAGGGGCTGAAACAGAGGGCGTGAAACAGAGGGGCTGAAACAGAGGGCGAGAAACAGAGGGGCTGAAACAGAGGGCGAGAAACAGAGGGGCTGAAACAGAGGGGCTTAAACAGAGAGCGCGAAACAGAGGGGCTGAAACAGAGGGCGAGAAACAGAGGGGCTGAACCAGAGGGGCTGAATCAGAGCGGCTGAAACAGAGGGGCTTAAACAGAGGGCGAGAAACAGAGGGGCTGAAACAGAGGGGCTGAAACAGAGGGCGAGAAACAGAGGGGCTGAAACAGAGGGCGAGAAACAGAGGGGCTGAAACAGAGGGCGAGAAACAGAGGGGCTGAAACAGAGGGGCTGAAATAGAGGGCGAGAAACAGAGGGGCTGAAACAGAGGGCGAGAAACAGAGGGACTGAAACAGAGGGGCTGAAACAGAGGGGCTGAAACAGAGGGCGAGAAACAGAGGGGCTGAAACAGAGGGCAAGAAACAGAGGGGCTGAAACACGGGGCGTGAAACAGAGGGGCTGAAACAGAGGGGCGGGAAACAGAGAGGGCTGAATCAGAGGGGCTGAATCAGAGGGGCTGAAACAGAGGGTGAGAAACAGAGGGGCTGAAACAGAGGGGCCGAAACAGAGGGGCTGAAACAGAGGGCGAGAAACAGAGGGGCTGAATCAGAGGGGCTGAAAATGAGGGGCTGAATCAGAGGGGCTGAAACAGAGGGGCTGAATCAGAGGGGCTGAAACAGAGGGCGAGAAACAGAGGGGCTGAAACAGAGGGCGGGAAACAGAGGGGCTGATACAGAGGGGCTGAAACAGAGGGCGAGAAACAGGGGGGCTGACACAGAGGGGCTAAAACAGAGGGGCTGAAACAGAGGGGCTGAAATAGAGGGCGAGAAACAGAGGGGCTGAATCAGAGGGGCTGAATCAGAGGGGCTGAATCAGAGGGGCTGAAACAAAGGATGATAAACAGAGGGGCTGAAACAGAGGGGCTGAAACAGAGGGACTGAAACAGAGGGCGAGAAACAGAGGGGCTGAATCAGAGGGGCTGAATCAGAGGGGCTGAATCAGAGGGGCTGAAACAGAGGGGCTGAATCAGAGGGGCTGAAACAGAGGGCGAGAAACAGAGGGGCTGAAACAGAGGGCGAGAAACAGAGGGGCTGAAACAGAGGGCGAGAAACCGAGGGGCTGAAACAGAGGGTCTGAAACAGTGGGGCTGAAACAGAGGGCTGAATCAGAGGGGCTGATTCAGAGGGGGTGAAACAGAGGGGCTGAATCAGCGGGGCTGAAACAGAGGGCGAGAAACAGAGGGGCCGAAACAGAGGGCGAGAAATAGAGGGGCAGAAACAGAGGGCGGGAAACAGAGGGGCTGAAACAGAGTGACTGAAACAGAGGGCGAGAAACAGAGGGGCTGAAACAGAGGGCGAGAAACAGAGGGGCTGAAACAGAGGGGCTGAAACAGAGAGACTGAAACAGAGGGCGAGAAACAGAGGGGCCGAAACAGAGGGCGAGAAACAGAGGGGCAGAAACAGAGGGGCTGAAACAGAGGGCGAGAAACAGAGGGGCTGAAACCGAGGGCGAGAAACAGAGGGGCTGAAACAGAGGGGCTGAAACAGAGGGGCTGAAACAGTGGGCGAGAAACAGAGTGGCTGCAACAGACGGCGAGAAACAGAGGGGCTGAAACAGAGGGCGAGAAACAGAGGGGCTGAAACAGAGGGGCTGAAACAGAGGAGCTGAAACAGAGGGCTGAATCAGAGGGGCTGATTCAGAGGGGGTGAAACAGAGGGGCTGAATCAGCGGGGCTGAAACAGAGGGCGAGAAACAGAGGGGCTGAAACAGAGGGCAAGAAACAGAGGGGCTGAAACACGGGGCGTGAAACAGAGGGGCTGAAACAGAGGGGCTGAAACAGAGGGGCTGAAACAGAAGGGCTGAAACAGAGGGCGTGAAACAGAGGGGCTGAAACAGAGGGCGAGAAACAGAGGGGCTCAAACAGAGGGCGAGAAACAGAGGGGCTGAAACAGAGGGGCTGAAACGGAGGGGCTGAAACAGAGGGCGAGAAACAGAGGGGCTGTATCAGAGGGGCTGAATCAGAGGGGCTGAAACAGAGGGGCTGAAACAGAGGGCGAGAAACAAAGGGGCTGAAACAGCGGGCGAGAAACAGATGGCGAGAAACAGAGGGGCTGAAACAGAGGGGCTGAAACAGACGGGCTGAAACAGAGAGCCTGAAACAGAGGGCGAGAAACGGAGGGGCTGAAACAGAGGGCGAAAAACAGAGGGGCTGAAACAGAGGGCGAGAAACACAGGGGCTGAAACAGAGGGGCTGAAACAGAGGTGCTGAATCAGAGGGTCTGAAACAGAGGGCGAGAAACAGAGGGGCTGAAACTGAGGGCAAAAATCAGAGGGGCTGAAACAGAGGGCGAGAAACAGAGGGGCTGAAACAGAGAGCGCGAAACAGAGGGGTTGAAACAGAGGGGCTGAAACAGAGGGGCTGAAACAGAGGGGCTAAATCAGAGGGGCTGAAACAGAGGGGCTGAAACAGAGGGGCTGAAACAGAGGGCGAGAAACAGAGGGGCTGAAACAGAGGGCTATAAACAGAGGGACAGAAACAGAGGGGCTGAAAGAGAAGGGCCGAAACAGAGGGACTGAAACAGAGGGCGAGAAACAGTGGGGCTGAACCAGAGGGGCTGAATCAGAGCGGCTGAAACAGAGGGGCTTAAACAGAGGGCGAGAAACAGAGGGGCTGAAACAGAGGGCGAGAAACAGAGGGGCTGAAACAGAGGGCGAGAAACAGAGGGGCTGAAACAGAGGGTCTGAAACCGAGGGCGAGAAACAGAGGGGCTGAAACAGAGGGCGAGAAACAGAGGGGCTGAAACAGAGGGCGAGAAACAGAGGGGCTGAAACAGAGGGGCTGAAACAGAGAGACTGAAACAGAGGGCGAGAAACAGAGGGGCCGAAACAGAGGGCGAGAAACAGAGGGGCAGAAACAGAGGGGCTGAAACAGAGGGCGAGAAACAGAGGGGCTGAAACCGAGGGCGAGAAACAGAGGGGCTGAAACAGAGGGGCTGAAACAGAGGGGCTGAAACAGTGGGCGAGAAACAGAGGGGCTGAAACAGAGGAGCTGAAACAGAGGGCTGAATCAGAGGGGCTGATTCAGAGGGGGTGAAACAGAGGGGCTGAATCAGCGGGGCTGAAACAGAGGGCGAGAAACAGAGGGGCTGAAACAGAAGGGCTGAAACAGAGGGCGTGAAACAGAGGGGCTGAAACAGAGGGCGAGAAACAGAGGGGCTCAAACAGAGGGCGAGAAACAGAGGGGCTGAAACAGAGGGGCTGAAACGGAGGGGCTGAAACAGAGGGCGAGAAACAGAGGGGCTGTATCAGAGCGGCTGAATCAGAGGGGCTGAAACAGAGGGGCTGAAACAGAGGGCGAGAAACAGAGGGCGAGAAACAGAGGGGCTGAAACCGAGGGCGAGAAACAGAGGGGCTGAAACAGAGGGGCTGAAACAGAGGGGCTGAAACAGTGGGCGAGAAACAGAGTGACTGCAACAGACGGCGAGAAACAGAGGGGCTGAAACAGAGGGCGAGAAACAGAGGGGCTGAAACAGAGAGGCTGAAACAGAGGGGCTGAAACAGAGGGCTGAATCAGAGGGGCTGATTCAGAGGGGGTGAAACAGAGGGGCTGAATCAGCGGGGCTGAAACAGAGGGCGAGAAACAGAGGGGCTGAAACAGAAGGGCTGAAACAGAGGGCGTGAAACAGAGGGGCTGAAACAGAGGGCGAGAAACAGAGGGGCTCAAACAGAGGGCGAGAAACAGAGGGGCTGAAACAGAGGGGCTGAAACGGAGGGGCTGAAACAGAGGGCGAGAAACAGAGGGGCTGTATCAGAGGGGCTGAATCAGAGGGGCTGAAACAGAGGGGCTGAAACAGAGGGCGAGAAACAAAGGGGCTGAAACAGCGGGCGAGAAACAGATGGCGAGAAACAGAGGGGCTGAAACAGAGGGGCTGAAACAGACGGGCTGAAACAGAGAGCCTGAAACAGAGGGCGAGAAACGGAGGGGCTGAAACAGAGGGCGAAAAACAGAGGGGCTGAAACAGAGGGCGAGAAACACAGGGGCTGAAACAGAGGGTGAGAAACTGAGGGCGAGAAACAGAGGGACTGAAACAGAGGGGCTGAAACAGAGGGGCTGAATCAGAGGGGCTGAAACAGAGGTGCTGAATCAGAGGGGCTGAAACAGAGGGCGAGAAACAGAGGGGCTGAAACTGAGGGCAAAAAACAGAGGGGCTGAAACAGAGGGCGAGAAACAGAGGGGCTGAAACAGAGAGCGCGAAACAGAGGGGTTGAAACAGAGGGGCTGAAACAGAGGGGCTGAAACAGAGGGGCTAAATCAGAGGGGCTGAAACAGAGGGGCTGAAACAGAGGGGCTGAAACAGAGGGCGAGAAACAGAGGGGCTGAAACAGAGGGCGAGTAACAGAGGGGCTGAAACAGAGGGCTATAAACAGAGGGACAGAAACAGAGCGGCTGAAAGAGAAGGGCCGAAACAGAGGGAATGAAACAGAGGGCGAGAAACAGTGGGGCTGAACCAGAGGGGCTGAATCAGAGCGGCTGAAACAGAGGGGCTTAAACAGAGGGCGAGAAACAGAGGGGCTGAAACAGAGGGCGAGAAACAGAGGGGCTGAAACAGAGGGCGAGAAACAGAGGGGTGAAACAGAGGGTCTGAAACCGAGGGCGAGAAACAGAGGGGCTGAAACAGAGGGCGAGAAACAGAGGGGCTGAAACAGAGGGCGAGAAACAGAGGGGCTGAATCATAGAGGCTGAAACAGAGGGCGAGAATTAGAACGGCTGAAACAGAGGGGCTGAAACAGAGGGGCTGAAGCAGAGGGCGAGAAACAGAGGGGCTGAAACAGAGGGCGAGAAACAGAGGGGCTGAAACAGAGGGGCTTAAACAGAGAGCGCGAAACAGAGGGGCTGAAACAGAGGGCGAGAAACAGAGGGGCTGAATCAGAGGGGCTGAAACAGAGGTCGAGAAACAGAGGTTCTGAAACAGAGGGCGAGAAACAGAGGGGCTGAAACAGAGGGGCTGAAACAGAAGGTGAGATACAGAGAGGCTGAAACAGAGGGACTGAATAAGAGGGGCTGAAACAGAGGGGCTGAATCAGAGGGGCTGAAACAGAGGGGCTGAATCAGAGGGGCTGAAACAGAGAGCGAGAAACAGAGGGGCTGAAACAGAGGGCTGGAAACAGAGGGGCTGATACAGCGGGGCTGAAACAGAGGGCGAGAAACAGAGGGGCTGAAACAGAAGGCGAGAAACAGAGGGGCTGAAACAGACGGTCTGAATCAGAGGGGCTGAGACCGAGGGCGAGAAACAGAGGGGCTGAAACAGTGGGCGAGAAACAGAGGGGCTGAATCATAGGGGCTGAAACAGAGGGCGAGAATTTGAGGGGCTGAAACAGAGGGCGAGAAAGAGAGGGCTGAAACAGAGGGGCTGAAACAGAGGGGCTAAATCAGAGGGGCTGATTCAGAGGGGCTGAAACAGAGGGGCTGAATCAGAGGGGCTGAATCAGAGAGGCTGAAACACAGAGCGAGAAATAGAGGGGCTAAAACAAAGGGTGAGAAACAGAGGGGCTGAAACAGAGGGCTATAAACAGAGGGACAGAAACAGAGGGGCTGAAAGAGAAGGGCCGAAACAGAGGGACTGAAACAGAGGGCGAGAAACAGTGGGGCTGAACCAGAGGGGCTGAATCAGAGCGGCTGAAACAGAGGGGCTTAAACAGAGGGCGAGAAACAGAGGGGCTGAAACAGAGGGCGAGAAACAGAGGGGCTGAAACAGAGGGCGAGAAACAGAGGGGCTGAAACAGAGGGTCTGAAACCGAGGGCGAGAAACAGAGGGGCTGAAACAGAGGGCGAGAAACAGAGGGGCTGAAACAGAGGGCGAGAAACAGAGGGGCTGAAACAGAGGGGCTGAAACAGAGAGACTGAAACAGAGGGCGAGAAACAGAGGGGCCGAAACAGAGGGCGAGAAACAGAGGGGCAGAAACAGAGGGGCTGAAACAGAGGGCGAGAAACAGAGGGGCTGAAACCGAGGGCGAGAAACAGAGGGGCTGAAACAGAGGGGCTGAAACAGAGGGGCTGAAACAGTGGGCGAGAAACAGAGGGGCTGAAACAGAGGGGCTGAAACAGAGGGCTGAATCAGAGGGGCTGATTCAGAGGGGGTGAAACAGAGGGGCTGAAACAGAGGGCTATAAACAGAGGGACAGAAACAGAGGGGCTGAAAGAGAAGGGCCGAAACAGAGGGACTGAAACAGAGGGCGAGAAACAGTGGGGCTGAACCAGAGGGGCTGAATCAGAGCGGCTGAAACAGAGGGGCTTAAACAGAGGGCGAGAAACAGAGGGGCTGAAACAGAGGGCGAGAAACAGAGGGGCTGAAACAGAGGGCGAGAAACAGAGGGGCTGAAACAGAGGGTCTGAAACCGAGGGCGAGAAACAGAGGGGCTGAAACAGAGGGCGAGAAACAGAGGGGCTGAAACAGAGGGCGAGAAACAGAGGGGCTGAAACAGAGGGGCTGAAACAGAGAGACTGAAACAGAAGGCGAGAAACAGAGGGGCCGAAACAGAGGGCGAGAAACAGAGGGGCAGAAACAGAGGGGCTGAAACAGAGGGCGAGAAACAGAGGGGCTGAAACCGAGGGCGAGAAACAGAGGGGCTGAAACAGAGGGGCTGAAACAGAGGGGCTGAAACAGTGGGCGAGAAACAGAGGGGCTGAAACAGAGGGGCTGAAACAGAGGGCTGAATCAGAGGGGCTGATTCAGAGGGGGTGAAACAGAGGGGCTGAATCAGCGGGGCTGAAACAGAGGGCGAGAAACAGAGGGGCTGAAACAGAAGGGCTGAAACAGAGGGCGTGAAACAGAGGGGCTGAAACAGAGGGCGAGAAACAGAGGGGCTCAAACAGAGGGCGAGAAACAGAGGGGCTGAAACAGAGGGGCTGAAACGGAGGGGCTGAAACAGAGGGCGAGAAACAGAGGGGCTGTATCAGAGCGGCTGAATCAGAGGGGCTGAAACAGAGGGGCTGAAACAGAGGGCGAGAAACAGAGGGCGAGAAACAGAGGGGCTGAAACCGAGGGCGAGAAACAGAGGGGCTGAAACAGAGGGGCTGAAACAGAGGGGCTGAAACAGTGGGCGAGAAACAGAGTGACTGCAACAGACGGCGAGAAACAGAGGGGCTGAAACAGAGGGCGAGAAACAGAGGGGCTGAAACAGAGAGGCTGAAACAGAGGGGCTGAAACAGAGGGCTGAATCAGAGGGGCTGATTCAGAGGGGGTGAAACAGAGGGGCTGAATCAGCGGGGCTGAAACAGAGGGCGAGAAACAGAGGGGCTGAAACAGAAGGGCTGAAACAGAGGGCGTGAAACAGAGGGGCTGAAACAGAGGGCGAGAAACAGAGGGGCTCAAACAGAGGGCGAGAAACAGAGGGGCTGAAACAGAGGGGCTGAAACGGAGGGGCTGAAACAGAGGGCGAGAAACAGAGGGGCTGTATCAGAGGGGCTGAATCAGAGGGGCTGAAACAGAGGGGCTGAAACAGAGGGCGAGAAACAAAGGGGCTGAAACAGCGGGCGAGAAACAGATGGCGAGAAACAGAGGGGCTGAAACAGAGGGGCTGAAACAGACGGGCTGAAACAGAGAGCCTGAAACAGAGGGCGAGAAACGGAGGGGCTGAAACAGAGGGCGAAAAACAGAGGGGCTGAAACAGAGGGCGAGAAACACAGGGGCTGAAACAGAGGGTGAGAAACTGAGGGCGAGAAACAGAGGGACTGAAACAGAGGGGCTGAAACAGAGGGGCTGAATCAGAGGGGCTGAAACAGAGGTGCTGAATCAGAGGGGCTGAAACAGAGGGCGAGAAACAGAGGGGCTGAAACTGAGGGCAAAAAACAGAGGGGCTGAAACAGAGGGCGAGAAACAGAGGGGCTGAAACAGAGAGCGCGAAACAGAGGGGTTGAAACAGAGGGGCTGAAACAGAGGGGCTGAAACAGAGGGGCTAAATCAGAGGGGCTGAAACAGAGGGGCTGAAACAGAGGGGCTGAAACAGAGGGCGAGAAACAGAGGGGCTGAAACAGAGGGCGAGTAACAGAGGGGCTGAAACAGAGGGCTATAAACAGAGGGACAGAAACAGAGCGGCTGAAAGAGAAGGGCCGAAACAGAGGGACTGAAACAGAGGGCGAGAAACAGTGGGGCTGAACCAAGGGGCTGAATCAGAGCGGCTGAAACAGAGGGGCTTAAACAGAGGGCGAGAAACAGAGGGGCTGAAACAGAGGGCGAGAAACAGAGGGGCTGAAACAGAGGGCGAGAAACAGAGGGGTGAAACAGAGGGTCTGAAACCGAGGGCGAGAAACAGAGGGGCTGAAACAGAGGGCGAGAAACAGAGGGGCTGAAACAGAGGGCGAGAAACAGAGGGGCTGAATCATAGAGGCTGAAACAGAGGGCGAGAATTAGAACGGCTGAAACAGAGGGGCTGAAACAGAGGGGCTGAAGCAGAGGGCGAGAAACAGAGGGGCTGAAACAGAGGGCGAGAAACAGAGGGGCTGAAACAGAGGGGCTGAAACAGAGGTCGAGAAACAGAGGTTCTGAAACAGAGGGCGAGAAACAGAGGGGCTGAAACAGAGGGGCTGAAACAGAAGGTGAGATACAGAGAGGCTGAAACAGAGGGACTGAATAAGAGGGGCTGAAACAGAGGGGCTGAATCAGAGGGGCTGAAACAGAGGGGCTGAATCAGAGGGGCTGAAACAGAGAGCGAGAAACAGAGGGTCTGAAACAGAGGGCTGGAAACAGAGGGGCTGATACAGCGGGGCTGAAACAGAGGGCGAGAAACAGAGGGGCTGAAACAGAAGGCGAGAAACAGAGGGGCTGAAACAGACGGTCTGAATCAGAGGGGCTGAGACCGAGGGCGAGAAACAGAGGGGCTGAAACAGTGGGCGAGAAACAGAGGGGCTGAATCATAGGGGCTGAAACAGAGGGCGAGAATTTGAGGGGCTGAAACAGAGGGCGAGAAAGAGAGGGCTGAAACAGAGGGGCTGAAACAGAGGGGCTAAATCAGAGGGGCTGATTCAGAGGGGCTGAAACAGAGGGGCTGAAACAGAGGGGCTGAATCAGAGAGGCTGAAACACAGAGCGAGAAATAGAGGGGCTAAAACAAAGGGTGAGAAACAGAGGGGCAGAAACAGAGGGCGAGAAACAGAGGGGCTGAAACAGAGGGGCTGAAACAGAGGGCGTGAAACAGAGGGGCTGAAACAGAGGGCGAGAAACAGAGGGGCTGAAACAGAGGGCGAGAAACAGAGGGGCTGAAACAGAGGGGCTTAAACAGAGAGCGCGAAACAGAGGGGCTGAAACAGAGGGCGAGAAACAGAGGGGCTGAATCAGAGGGGCTGAAACAGAGGTCGAGAAACAGAGGTTCTGAAACAGAGGGCGAGAAACAGAGGGGCTGAAACAGAGGGGCTGAAACAGAAGGTGAGATACAGAGAGGCTGAAACAGAGGGACTGAATAAGAGGGGCTGAAACAGAGGGGCTGAATCAGAGGGGCTGAAACAGAGGGGCTGAATCAGAGGGGCTGAAACAGAGAGCGAGAAACAGAGGGGCTGAAACAGAGGGCGGGAAACAGAGGGGCTGATACAGCGGGGCTGAAACAGAGGGCGAGAAACAGAGGGGCTGAAACAGAAGGCGAGAAACAGAGGGGCTGAAACAGAGGGGCTGAATCAGAGGGGCTGAGACCGAGGGCGAGAAACAGAGGGGCTGAAACAGTGGGCGAGAAACAGAGGGGCTGAATCATAGGGGCTGAAACAGAGGGCGAGAATTTGAGGGGCTGAAACAGAGGGCGAGAAAGAGAGGGCTGAAACAGAGGGGCTGAAACAGAGGGGCTAAATCAGAGGGGCTGATTCAGAGGGGCTGAAACAGAGGGGCTGATTCAGAGGGGCTGAAACAGAGGGGCTGAATCAGAGAGGCTGAAACACAGAGCGAGAAATAGAGGGGCTGAAACAAAGGGTGAGAAACAGAGGGGCAGAAACAGAGGGCGAGAAACAGAGGGGCTGAAACAGAGGGGCTGAAACAGAGAGCGTGAAACAGTGGGGCTGAAACAGAGGGGCTGAAACAGAGAGCGTGAAACAGTGGGGCTGAAACAGAGGGGCTGAAACAGAGGGGCTAAATCAGAGGGGCTGAAACAGAGGGGCTGAATCAGAGGGGCTGAAACAGAGAGCGAGAAACAGAGGGGCTGAAACAGAGGGCTGGAAACAGAGGGGCTGATACAGCGGGGCTGAAACAGAGGGCGAGAAACAGAGGGGCTGAAACAGAAGGCGAGAAACAGAGGGGCTGAAACAGAGGGGCTAATCAGAGGGGCTGAGACCGAGGGCGAGAAACAGAGGGGCTGAAACAGTGGGCGAGAAACAGAGGGGCTGAATCATAGGGGCTGAAACAGAGGGCGAGAATTTGAGGGGCTGAAACAGAGGGCGAGAAAGAGAGGGCTGAAACAGAGGGGCTGAAACAGAGGGGCTAAATCAGAGGGGCTGATTCAGAGGGGCTGAAACAGAGGGGCTGATTCAGAGGGGCTGAAACAGAGGGGCTGAATCAGAGAGGCTGAAACACAGAGCGAGAAATAGAGGGGCTGAAACAAAGGGTGAGAAACAGAGGGGCAGAAACAGAGGGCGAGAAACAGAGGGGCTGAAACAGAGGGGCTGAAACAGAGGGCGTGAAACAGAGGGGCTGAAACAGAGGGCGAGAAACAGAGGGGCTGAAACAGAGGGCGAGAAACAGAGGGGCTGAAACAGAGGGGCTTAAACAGAGAGCGCGAAACAGAGGGGCTGAAACAGAGGGCGAGAAACAGAGGTGCTGAATCAGAGGGGCTGAAACAGAGGTCGAGAAACTGGTTCTGAAACAGAGGGCGAGAAACAGAGGGGCTGAAACAGAGGGGCTGAAACAGAAGGTGAGATACAGAGAGGCTGAAACAGAGGGACTGAATAAGAGGGGCTGAAACAGAGGGGCTGAATCAGAGGGGCTGAAACAGAGGGGCTGAATCAGAGGGGCTGAAACAGAGAGCGAGAAACAGAGGGGCTGAAACAGAGGGCGGGAAACAGAGGGGCTGATACAGCGGGGCTGAAACAGAGGGCGAGAAACAGAGGGGCTGAAACAGAAGGCGAGAAACAGAGGGGCTGAAACAGAGGGGCTGAATCAGAGGGGCTGAGACCGAGGGCGAGAAACAGAGGGGCTGAAACAGAGGGCGAGAAAGAGAGGGCTGAAACAGAGGGGCTGAAACTGAGGGGCTAAATCAGAGGGGCTGATTCAGAGGGGCTGAAACAGAGGGGCTGATTCAGAGGGGCTGAAACAGAGGGGCTGAATCAGAGAGGCTGAAACACAGAGCGAGAAATAGAGGGGCTGAAACAAAGGGTGAGAAACAGAGGGGCAGAAACAGAGGGCGAGAAACAGAGGGGCTGAAACAGAGGGGCTGAAACAGAGAGCGTGAAACAGTGGGGCTGAAACAGAGGGGCTGAAACAGAGGGGCTAAATCAGAGGGGCTGAAACAGAGGGTGAGAAACAGAGCGGCTGAAACAGAGGACGAGAAACAGAGGGGCTTAAACAGAGGGGCTGAAACAGAGGAGCTGAAACAGAGGGCGAGAAACAGAGGGGCTGAAACAGAGGGCGAGAAACAGAGGTGCTGAAACAGAGGGGCTGAAACAGAGGGCGAGAAGCAGAGGGGCTGAAACAGAGTGCGAGAAACAGAGGGGCTGAAACAGAGGGGCTGAAACAGAGGGGCTGAAACCGAGGGCGAGAAACAGAGGGGCTGAAACAGAGGGGCTGAATCAGAGGGGCTGAAACAGAGGGGCTGAAACAGACGGGCTGAAACAGAGAGCCTGAAACAGAGGGCGAGAAACAGAGGGGCTGAAACAGAGGGGCTGAATCAGAGGGGCTGAAACAGAGGGGCTGTATCAGCGGGGCTGAAACAGAGGGCGAGAAACAGAGGGGCTGAAACAGAGGGGCTGAAACAGAGGGCGAGAAACAGAGGGGCTGAAACAGAGGGCGAGAAACAGAGGGGCTGAAACAGAGGGGCTGAAACAGAGGGGCTGTATCAGAGGGGCTGAAACAGAGGGCGAGAAACAGAGGGGCTGAAACAGAGGGCGAGAAACAGAGGGGCTGAAACAGAGGGCGAGAAACAGAGGGGCTGAAACAGAGGGCGAGAAACAGAGGGGCTGAAACAGAGGGGCTGTAACAGAGGGGCTGAAACAAAGGGGCTGAAACAGAGGGCGAGAAACAGAGGGGCTGAAACAGAGGGCGAGAAACAGAGGGGCTGAAACAGAGGGGCTGAAACAGAGGGGCTGTATCAGAGGGGCTGAAACAGAGGGCGAGAAACAGAGGGGCTGAAACAGAGGGCGAGAAACAGAGGGGCTGAAACAGAGGGCGAGAAACAGAGGGGCTGAAACAGAGGGCGAGAAACCGAGGGGCTGAAACAGAGGGGCTGAAATAGAGGGCGAGAAACAGAGGGGCTGAAACAGAGGGCGAGAAACTGAGGGACTGAAACAGAGGGGCTGAAACAGAGGGGCTGAAACAGAGGGCGAGAAACAGAGGGGCTGAAACAGAGGGTAAGAAACAGAGGGGCTGAAACACGGGGCGTGAAACAGAGGGGCTGAAACAGAGGGGCGGGAAACAGAGGGGCTGAATCAGAGGGGCTGAATCAGAGGGGCTGAAACAGAGGGTGAGAAACAGAGGGGCTGAAACAGAGTGGCCGAAACAGAGGGGCTGAAACAGAGGGCGAGAAACAGAAGGGCTGAATCAGAGGGGCTGAAACAGAGGGGCTGAATCAGAGGGGCTGAAACAGAGGGGCTGAATCAGAGGGGCTGAAACAGAGGGCGAGAAACAGAGGGGCTGAAACAGAGGGCGGGAAACAGAGGGGCTGATACAGAGGGGCTGAAACAGAGGGCGAGAAACAGGGGGGCTGACACAGAGGGGCTAAAACAGAGGGGCTGAAACAGAGGGGCTGAAACAGAGGGCGAGAAACAGAGGGGCTGAATCAGAGGGGCTGAATCAGAGGGGCTGAATCAGAGGGGCTGAAACAAAGGATGAGAAACAGAGGGGCTGAAACAGAGGGGCTGAAACAGAGGGACTGAAACAGAGGGCGAGAATCAGAGGGGCTGAATCAGAGGGGCTGAATCAGAGGGGCTGAATCAGAGGGGCTGAAACAGAGGGGCTGAATCAGAGGGGCTGAAACAGAGGGCGAGAAACAGAGGGGCTGAAACAGAGGGCGAGAAACAGAGGGGCTGAAACAGAGGGCGAGAAACAAAGGGGCTGAAACAGAGGGTCTGAAACAGAGGGCGAGAGACAGAGGGGCTGAAACAGAGGGCGAGAAACAGAGGGGCTGAAACAGAGGTGCTGAAACAGAGGGGCTGAAACAGTGGGCGAGAAACAGAGTGGCTGCAACAGACGGCGAGAAACACAGGGGCTGAATCAGAGGGCGAGAAACAGAGGGGCTGAAACAGAGGGGCTGAAACAGAGGGGCTGAAACAGAGGGGCTGAAACAGAGGGCGAGAAACAGAGGGGCTGAATCAGAGGGGCTGAAACAGAGGGCGAGAAACAGAGGGCGACAAACAGACGGGCTGAAACAGAGGGCGAGAAACAGAGGGGCTGAAACAGAGGTCGAGAAACAGAGGGGCGGTATCAGAGGGGCTGAAACAGAGGGCGAGAAACAGAGGGGCTGAAACAGAGGGCGAGAAACAGAGGTGCTGAATCAGACGGGCTGAAACAGAGGGCGAGAAACAGAGGGGCTGAAACAGAGGGGCTGAAACAGAGGAGCTGAAACAGAGGGGCTCAAACAGAGGGCGAGAAACAGAGGGGCTGAAACAGAGAGCGCGAAACAGAGGGGCTGAAACAGAGGGCGAGAAACAGAGGGGCTGAATCAGAGGGGTTGAATCAGAGGGGCTGAAACAGTGGGGCTGAAACAGAGGACGAGAAACAGAGGGGCTGAAACAGAGGGGAAGAAATGGAGGGGCTGAAACAGAGGGTGAGAAACAGAGGGCGACAAACAGAGGGGCTGAAACAGAGGGGCTGAAACAGAGGGCGAGAAACAGAGGGGCTGAAACAGAGGGCGAGAAACAGAGGGGCTGAAACAGAGGGCGAGAAGCAGAGGGGCTGAATCAGAGGGGCTGAAACAGAGGGGCTGAAACAGAGGGCGAGAAACAGAGGGGCTGAAACAGAGGGGCTGAAAATGAGGGCGAGAAACAGAGGGGCTGAAACAGATGTGCTGAAACAGAGGGGCTGAAACAGAGGGGCTGAAACAGAGGGCGAGAAACAGAGGGGCTGAAACAGAGAGCGTGAAACAGAGGGGCTGAAACAGTGGGCGAGAAACAGAGGGGCTGAATCAGAGGGGCTGAATCAGAGGGGCTGAAACAGAGGGGCTGAAACAGAGGGCGAGAAACAGAGGGGCTGAAACAGAGGGCGAGAAACAGAGGGGCTGAAACAGAGGGCGAGAAACAGAGGGGCTGAAACAGAGGGGCTGAAACAGAGGGGCTGAAACCGAGGGCGAGAAACAGAGGGGCTGAAACAGACGGCAAGAAACAGAGGGGCTGAAACAGAGGGCGAGAAACAGAGGGGCTGAAACAGAGGGCGAGAAACAGAGGTGCTGAATCAGAGAGGCTGAAACAGAGGACGAGAAACAGAGGGGCTGAAACAGAGGGCGAGAAACAGAGGGGCTGAAACAGAGGGGCTGAAACACAGGGCGAGAAACAGAGGGGCTGAAACAGAGGGCGAAAAACAGAGGGGCTGAAACAGAGGGGCTGAATCAGAGGTGCTGATTCAGAGGGGCTGAAACAGAGGGGCTGAATCAGTGGGGCTGAAACAGAGGGGCTGAAACAGAGGGCGAGAAACAGAGGGGCTGAATCAGAGGGGCTGAAACAGAGGGCGAGAAACAGAGGGCGAGAAACAGACGGGCTGAAACAGAGGGCGAGAAACAGAGGGGCTGAAACAGAGGTCGAGAAACAGAGGGGCGGTATCAGAGGGGCTGAAACAGAGGGCGAGAAACAGAGGGGCTGAAACAGAGGGCGAGAAACAGAGGTGCTGAATCAGACGGGCTGAAACAGAGGGCGAGAAACAGAGGGGCTGAAACACAGGGGCTGAAACAGAGGGGCTGAAACAGAGGGGCTCAAACAGAGGGCGACAAACAGAGGGGCTGAAACAGAGAGCGCGAAACAGAGGGGCTGAAACAGAGGGCGAGAAACAGAGGGGCTGAATCAGAGGGGTTGAATCAGAGGGGCTGAAACAGTGGGGCTGAAACAGAGGACGAGAAACAGAGGGGCTGAAACAGAGGGCGAGAAACAGAGGGGCTGAAACAGAGGGGAAGAAATGGAGGGGCTGAAACAGAGGGCGAGAAACAGAGGGCGACAAACAGAGGGGCAGAAACAGTGGGGCTGAAACAGAGGGCGAGAAACAGAGTGGCTGAAACAGAGGGCGAGAAACAGAGGGGCTGAAACAGAGGGCGAGAAACAGAGGGGCGGAATCAGAGGGGCTGAAACAGAGGGGCTGAAACAGAGGGGCTGAAACAGAGGGCGAGAAGCAGAGGGGCTGAATCAGAGGGGCTGAAACAGAGGGGCTGAAACAGAGGGCGAGAAACAGAGGGGCTGAAACAGAGGGGCTGAAAATGAGGGCGAGAAACAGAGGGGCTGAAACAGATGGGCGGAAACAGAGGGGCTGAAACAGAGGGGCTGAAACAGAGGGCGAGAAACAGAGGGGCTGAAACAGAGAGCGCGAAACAGAGGGGCTGAAACAGTGGGCGAGAAACAGAGGGGCTGAATCAGAGGGGCTGAATCAGAGGGGCTGAAACAGAGGGGCTGAAACAGAGGGTGAGAAACAGAGGGGCTGAAACAGAGGGCGAGAAACAGAGGGGCTGAAACAGAGGGCGAGAAACAGAGGGGCTGAAACAGAGGGGCTGAAACAGAGGGGCTGAAACCGAGGGCGAGAAACAGAGGGGCTGAAACAGACGGCAAGAAACAGAGGGGCTGAAACAGAGGGCGAGAAACAGAGGGGCTGAAACAGAGGGCGTGAAACAGAGGTGCTGAATCAGAGAGGCTGAAACAGAGGACGAGAAACAGAGGGGCTGAAACAGAGGGCGAGAAACAGAGGGGCTGAAACAGAGGGGCTGAAACACAGGGCGAGAAACTGAGTGGCTGAAACAGAGGGCGAAAAACAGAGGGGCTGAAACAGAGGGGCTGAATCAGAGGTGCTGATTCAGAGGGGCTGAAACAGAGGGGCTGAATCAGAGGGGCTGAAACAGAGGGCGAGAAATAGAGGGGCTGAAACAGAGGGCGAGAAACAGAGGGCCTGAAACAGAAGGCGAGAAACAGAGGGTCTGAAACAGAGGGGCTGAAACAGAGGGCGAGAAATAGAGGGGCTGAAACAGAGGGCGAGAAACAGAGGGGCTGAAACAGAAGGCGAGAAACAGAGGGGCTGAAACAGAGGGGCTGAATCAGAGGGGCTGAGACCGAGGGCGAGAAACAGAGGGGCTGAAACAGAGGGCGAGAAACAGAGGAGCTGAAACAGAGGGCGAGAAACAGAGGGGCTGAATCATAGCGGCTGAAACAGAGGGCGAGAAGTAGAGGGGCTGAAACAGAGGGCGAGAAAGAGAGGGGCTGAAACAGAGGGGCTGAAACAGAGGGGCTGAATCAGAGGGGCTGAAACCGAGGGCGAGAAACAGAGGGGCTGAAACAGAGGGGCTGAAACAGAGGGGCTGAAACAGTGGGCGAGAAACAGAGTGGCTGCAACAGACGGCGAGAAACAGAGGGGCTGAAACAGGGGGCGAGAAACAGAGGGGCTGAAACAGAGGGGCTGAAACAGAGGGCTGAATCAGAGGGGCTGATTCAGAGGGGGTGAAACAGAGGGGCTGAATCAGCGGGGCTGAAACAGAGGGCGAGAAACAGAGGGGCTGAAACAGAAGGGCTGAAACAGAGGGCGTGAAACAGAGGGGCTGAAACAGAGGGCGAGAAACAGAGGGGCTCAAACAGAGGGCGAGAAACAGAGGGGCTGAAACAGAGGGGCTGAAACGGAGGGGCTGAAACAGAGGGCGAGAAACAGAGGGGCTGTATCAGAGCGGCTGAATCAGAGGGGCTGAAACAGAGGGGCTGAAACAGAGGGCGAGAAACAGAGGGCGAGAAACAGAGGGGCTGAAACCGAGGGCGAGAAACAGAGGGGCTGAAACAGAGGGGCTGAAACAGTGGGCGAGAAACAGAGTGACTGCAACAGACGGGGAGAAACAGAGGGGCTGAAACAGAGGGCGAGAAACAGAGGGGCTGAAACAGAGGGGCTGAAACAGAGGGGCTGAAACAGAGGGCTGAATCAGAGGGGCTGATTCAGAGGGGGTGAAACAGAGGGGCTGAATCAGCGGGGCTGAAACAGAGGGCGAGAAACAGAGGGGCTGAAACAGAAGGGCTGAAACAGAGGGCGTGAAACAGAGGGGCTGAAACAGAGGGCGAGAAACAGAGGGGCTCAAACAGAGGGCGAGAAACAGAGGGGCTGAAACAGAGGGGCTGAAACGGAGGGGCTGAAACAGAGGGCGAGAATCAGAGGGGCTGTATCAGAGGGGCTGAATCAGAGGGGCTGAAACAGAGGGGCTGAAACAGAGGGCGAGAAACAAAGGGGCTGAAACAACGGGCGAGAAACAGATGGCGAGAAACAGAGGGGCTGAAACAGAGGGGCTGAAACAGACGGGCTGAAACAGAGAGCCTGAAACAGAGGGCGAGAAACGGAGGGGCTGAAACAGAGGGCGAAAAACAGAGGGGCTGAAACAGAGGGCGAGAAACACAGGGGCTGAAACAGAGGGTGAGAAACAGAGGGGCTGAAACAGAGGGCGAGAAACAGAGGGGCTGAAACAGAGGGCAAGAAACAGAGGGGCTGAAACAGAGGGCAAGAAACAGAGGGGCTGAAACACGGGGCGTGAAACAGAGGGGCTGAAACAGAGGGGCGGGAAACAGAGGGGCTGAATCAGAGGGGCTGAATCAGAGGGGCTGAAACAGAGGGTGAGAAACAGAGGGGCTGAAACAGAGTGGCCGAAACAGAGGGGCTGAAACAGAGGGCGAGAAACAGAAGGGCTGAATCAGAGGGGCTGAAACAGAGGGGCTGAATCAGAGGGGCTGAAACAGAGGGGCTGAATCAGAGGGGCTGAAACAGAGGGCGAGAAACAGAGGGGCTGAAACAGAGGGCGGGAAACAGAGGGGCTGATACAGAGGGGCTGAAACAGAGGGCGAGAAACAGGGGGGCTGACACAGAGGGGCTAAAACAGAGGGGCTGAAACAGAGGGGCTGAAACAGAGGGCGAGAAACAGAGGGGCTGAATCAGAGGGGCTGAATCAGAAGGGCTGAATCAGAGGGGCTGAAACAAAGGATGAGAAATAGAGGGGCTGAAACAGAGGGTCTGAAACAGAGGGACTGAAACAGAGGGCGAGAAACAGAGGGGCTGAATCAGAGGGGCTGAATCAGAGGGGCTGAATCAGAGGGGCTGAAACAGAGGGGCTGAATCAGAGGGGCTGAAACCGAGGGAGAGAAACAGAGGGGCTGAAACAGAGGGCGAGAAACAGAGGGGCTGAAACAGAGGGCGAGAAACAAAGGGGCTGAAACAGAGGGTCTGAAACAGAGGGCGAGAAACAGAGGGGCTGAAACAGAGGGCGAGAAACAGAGGGGCTGAAACAGAGGGGCTGAAACAGTGGGCGAGAAACAGAGTGGCTGCAACAGACGGCGAGAAACAGAGGGGCTGAATCAGAGGGCGAGAAACAGAGGGGCTGAAACAGAGGGGCTGAAACAGAGGGGCTGAAACAGAGGGCGAGAAACAGAGGGGCTGAATCAGAGGGGCTGAAACAGAAGGCGAGAAACAGAGGGCGAGAAACAGACGGGCTGAAACAGAGGGCGAGAAACAGAGGGGCTGAAACAGAGGTCGAGAAACAGAGGGGCGGTATCAGAGGGGCTGAAACAGAGGGCGAGAAACAGAGGGGCTGAAACAGAGTGCGAGAAACAGAGGTGCTGAATCAGACGGGCTGAAACAGAGGGCGAGAAACAGAGGGGCTGAAACAGAGGGGCTGAAACAGAGGGGCTGAAACAGAGGGGCTCAAACAGAGGGCGAGAAACAGAGGGGCTGAAACAGAGAGCGCGAAACAGAGGGGCTGAAACAGAGGGCGAGAAACAGAGGGGCTGAATCAGAGGGGTTGAATCAGAGGGGCTGAAACAGTGGGGCTGAAACAGAGGACGAGAAACAGAGGGGCTGAAACAGAGGGCGAGAAACAGAGGGGCTGAAACAGAGGGGAAGAAATGGAGGGGCTGAAACAGAGGGTGAGAAACAGAGGGCGACAAACAGAGGGGCTGAAACAGAGGGGCTGAAACAGAGGGCGAGAAACAGAGGGGCTGAAACAGAGGGCGAGAAACAGAGGGGCTGAAACAGAGGGCGAGAAACAGAGGGGCGGAATCAGAGGGGCTGAAACAGAGGGGCTGAAACAGAGGGGCTGAAACAGAGGGCGAGAAGCAGAGGGGCTGAATCAGAGGGGCTGAAACAGAGGGGCTGAAACAGAGGGCGAGAAACAGAGGGGCTGAAACAGAGGGGCTGAAAATGAGGGCGAGAAACAGAGGGGCTGAAACAGATGGGCTGAAACAGAGGGGCTGAAACAGAGGGGCTGAAACAGAGGGCGAGAAACAGAGGGGCTGAAACAGAGAGCGCGAAACAGAGGGGCTGAAACAGTGGGCGAGAAACAGAGGGGCTGAATCAGAGGGGCTGAATCAGAGGGGCTGAAACAGAGGGGCTGAAACAGAGGGCGAGAAACAGAGGGGCTGAAACAGAGGGCGAGAAACAGAGGGGCTGAAACAGAGGGCGAGAAACAGAGGGGCTGAAACAGAGGGGCTGAAACAGAGGGGCTGAAACCGAGGGCGAGAAACAGAGGGGCTGAAACAGACGGCAAGAAACAGAGGGGCTGAAACAGAGGGCGAGAAACAGAGGGGCTGAAACAGAGGGCGAGAAACAGAGGTGCTGAATCAGAGAGGCTGAAAAGGAGGACGAGAAACAGAGGGGCTGAAACAGAGGGCGAGAAACAGAGGGGCTGAAACAGAGGGGCTGAAACACAGGGCGAGAAACAGAGGGGCTGAAACAGAGGGCGAAAAACAGAGGGGCTGAAACAGAGGGGCTGAATCAGAGGTGCTGATTCAGAGGGGCTGAAACAGAGGGGCTGAATCAGAGGGGCTGAAACAGAGGGGCTGAAACAGAGGGCGAGAAACAGAGGGGCGGAATCAGAGGGGCTGAAACAGAGGGGCTGAAACAGAGGGGCTGAAACAGAGGGCGAGAAGCAGAGGGGCTGAATCAGAGGGGCTGAAACAGAGGGGCTGAAACAGAGGGCGAGAAACAGAGGGGCTGAAACAGAGGGGCTGAAAATGAGGGCGAGAAACAGAGGGGCTGAAACAGATGGGCGGAAACAGAGGGGCTGAAACAGAGGGGCTGAAACAGAGGGCGAGAAACAGAGGGGCTGAAACAGAGAGCGCGAAACAGAGGGGCTGAAACAGTGGGCGAGAAACAGAGGGGCTGAATCAGAGGGGCTGAATCAGAGGGGCTGAAACAGAGGGGCTGAAACAGAGGGTGAGAAACAGAGGGGCTGAAACAGAGGGCGAGAAACAGAGGGGCTGAAACAGAGGGCGAGAAACAGAGGGGCTGAAACAGAGGGGCTGAAACAGAGGGGCTGAAACCGAGGGCGAGAAACAGAGGGGCTGAAACAGACGGCAAGAAACAGAGGGGCTGAAACAGAGGGCGAGAAACAGAGGGGCTGAAACAGAGGGCGTGAAACAGAGGTGCTGAATCAGAGAGGCTGAAACAGAGGACGAGAAACAGAGGGGCTGAAACAGAGGGCGAGAAACAGAGGGGCTGAAACAGAGGGGCTGAAACACAGGGCGAGAAACTGAGTGGCTGAAACAGAGGGCGAAAAACAGAGGGGCTGAAACAGAGGGGCTGAATCAGAGGTGCTGATTCAGAGGGGCTGAAACAGAGGGGCTGAATCAGAGGGGCTGAAACAGAGGGCGAGAAATAGAGGGGCTGAAACAGAGGGCGAGAAACAGAGGGCCTGAAACAGAAGGCGAGAAACAGAGGGGCTGAATCAGAGGGGCTGAGACCGAGGGCGAGAAACAGAGGGGCTGAAACAGAGGGCGAGAAACAGAGGAGCTGAAACAGAGGGCGAGAAACAGAGGGGCTGAATCATAGCGGCTGAAACAGAGGGCGAGAAGTAGAGGGGCTGAAACAGAGGGCGAGAAAGAGAGGGGCTGAAACAGAGGGGCTGAAACAGAGGGGCTGAATCAGAGGGGCTGAAACCGAGGGCGAGAAACAGAGGGGCTGAAACAGAGGGGCTGAAACAGAGGGGCTGAAACAGTGGGCGAGAAACAGAGTGGCTGCAACAGACGGCGAGAAACAGAGGGGCTGAAACAGGGGGCGAGAAACAGAGGGGCTGAAACAGAGGGGCTGAAACAGAGGGCTGAATCAGAGGGGCTGATTCAGAGGGGGTGAAACAGAGGGGCTGAATCAGCGGGGCTGAAACAGAGGGCGAGAAACAGAGGGGCTGAAACAGAAGGGCTGAAACAGAGGGCGTGAAACAGAGGGGCTGAAACAGAGGGCGAGAAACAGAGGGGCTCAAACAGAGGGCGAGAAACAGAGGGGCTGAAACAGAGGGGCTGAAACGGAGGGGCTGAAACAGAGGGCGAGAAACAGAGGGGCTGTATCAGAGCGGCTGAATCAGAGGGGCTGAAACAGAGGGGCTGAAACAGAGGGCGAGAAACAGAGGGCGAGAAACAGAGGGGCTGAAACCGAGGGCGAGAAACAGAGGGGCTGAAACAGAGGGGCTGAAACAGTGGGCGAGAAACAGAGTGACTGCAACAGACGGGGAGAAACAGAGGGGCTGAAACAGAGGGCGAGAAACAGAGGGGCTGAAACAGAGGGGCTGAAACAGAGGGGCTGAAACAGAGGGCTGAATCAGAGGGGCTGATTCAGAGGGGGTGAAACAGAGGGGCTGAATCAGCGGGGCTGAAACAGAGGGCGAGAAACAGAGGGGCTGAAACAGAAGGGCTGAAACAGAGGGCGTGAAACAGAGGGGCTGAAACAGAGGGCGAGAAACAGAGGGGCTCAAACAGAGGGCGAGAAACAGAGGGGCTGAAACAGAGGGGCTGAAACGGAGGGGCTGAAACAGAGGGCGAGAATCAGAGGGGCTGTATCAGAGGGGCTGAATCAGAGGGGCTGAAACAGAGGGGCTGAAACAGAGGGCGAGAAACAAAGGGGCTGAAACAACGGGCGAGAAACAGATGGCGAGAAACAGAGGGGCTGAAACAGAGGGGCTGAAACAGACGGGCTGAAACAGAGAGCCTGAAACAGAGGGCGAGAAACGGAGGGGCTGAAACAGAGGGCGAAAAACAGAGGGGCTGAAACAGAGGGCGAGAAACACAGGGGCTGAAACAGAGGGTGAGAAACAGAGGGGCTGAAACAGAGGGCGAGAAACAGAGGGGCTGAAACAGAGGGCAAGAAACAGAGGGGCTGAAACAGAGGGCAAGAAACAGAGGGGCTGAAACACGGGGCGTGAAACAGAGGGGCTGAAACAGAGGGGCGGGAAACAGAGGGGCTGAATCAGAGGGGCTGAATCAGAGGGGCTGAAACAGAGGGTGAGAAACAGAGGGGCTGAAACAGAGTGGCCGAAACAGAGGGGCTGAAACAGAGGGCGAGAAACAGAAGGGCTGAATCAGAGGGGCTGAAACAGAGGGGCTGAATCAGAGGGGCTGAAACAGAGGGGCTGAATCAGAGGGGCTGAAACAGAGGGCGAGAAACAGAGGGGCTGAAACAGAGGGCGGGAAACAGAGGGGCTGATACAGAGGGGCTGAAACAGAGGGCGAGAAACAGGGGGGCTGACACAGAGGGGCTAAAACAGAGGGGCTGAAACAGAGGGGCTGAAACAGAGGGCGAGAAACAGAGGGGCTGAATCAGAGGGGCTGAATCAGAGGGGCTGAATCAGAGGGGCTGAAACAAAGGATGAGAAATAGAGGGGCTGAAACAGAGGGTCTGAAACAGAGGGACTGAAACAGAGGGCGAGAAACAGAGGGGCTGAATCAGAGGGGCTGAATCAGAGGGGCTGAATCAGAGGGGCTGAAACAGAGGGGCTGAATCAGAGGGGCTGAAACCGAGGGAGAGAAACAGAGGGGCTGAAACAGAGGGCGAGAAACAGAGGGGCTGAAACAGAGGGCGAGAAACAAAGGGGCTGAAACAGAGGGTCTGAAACAGAGGGCGAGAAACAGAGGGGCTGAAACAGAGGGCGAGAAACAGAGGGGCTGAAACAGAGGGGCTGAAACAGTGGGCGAGAAACAGAGTGGCTGCAACAGACGGCGAGAAACAGAGGGGCTGAATCAGAGGGCGAGAAACAGAGGGGCTGAAACAGAGGGGCTGAAACAGAGGGGCTGAAACAGAGGGCGAGAAACAGAGGGGCTGAATCAGAGGGGCTGAAACAGAAGGCGAGAAACAGAGGGCGAGAAACAGACGGGCTGAAACAGAGGGCGAGAAACAGAGGGGCTGAAACAGAGGTCGAGAAACAGAGGGGCGGTATCAGAGGGGCTGAAACAGAGGGCGAGAAACAGAGGGGCTGAAACAGAGTGCGAGAAACAGAGGTGCTGAATCAGACGGGCTGAAACAGAGGGCGAGAAACAGAGGGGCTGAAACAGAGGGGCTGAAACAGAGGGGCTGAAACAGAGGGGCTCAAACAGAGGGCGAGAAACAGAGGGGCTGAAACAGAGAGCGCGAAACAGAGGGGCTGAAACAGAGGGCGAGAAACAGAGGGGCTGAATCAGAGGGGTTGAATCAGAGGGGCTGAAACAGTGGGGCTGAAACAGAGGACGAGAAACAGAGGGGCTGAAACAGAGGGCGAGAAACAGAGGGGCTGAAACAGAGGGGAAGAAATGGAGGGGCTGAAACAGAGGGTGAGAAACAGAGGGCGACAAACAGAGGGGCTGAAACAGAGGGGCTGAAACAGAGGGCGAGAAACAGAGGGGCTGAAACAGAGGGCGAGAAACAGAGGGGCTGAAACAGAGGGCGAGAAACAGAGGGGCGGAATCAGAGGGGCTGAAACAGAGGGGCTGAAACAGAGGGGCTGAAACAGAGGGCGAGAAGCAGAGGGGCTGAATCAGAGGGGCTGAAACAGAGGGGCTGAAACAGAGGGCGAGAAACAGAGGGGCTGAAACAGAGGGGCTGAAAATGAGGGCGAGAAACAGAGGGGCTGAAACAGATGGGCTGAAACAGAGGGGCTGAAACAGAGGGGCTGAAACAGAGGGCGAGAAACAGAGGGGCTGAAACAGAGAGCGCGAAACAGAGGGGCTGAAACAGTGGGCGAGAAACAGAGGGGCTGAATCAGAGGGGCTGAATCAGAGGGGCTGAAACAGAGGGGCTGAAACAGAGGGCGAGAAACAGAGGGGCTGAAACAGAGGGCGAGAAACAGAGGGGCTGAAACAGAGGGCGAGAAACAGAGGGGCTGAAACAGAGGGGCTGAAACAGAGGGGCTGAAACCGAGGGCGAGAAACAGAGGGGCTGAAACAGACGGCAAGAAACAGAGGGGCTGAAACAGAGGGCGTGAAACAGAGGGGCTGAAACAGAGGGCGAGAAACAGAGGTGCTGAATCAGAGAGGCTGAAAAGGAGGACGAGAAACAGAGGGGCTGAAACAGAGGGCGAGAAACAGAGGGGCTGAAACAGAGGGGCTGAAACACAGGGCGAGAAACAGAGGGGCTGAAACAGAGGGCGAAAAACAGAGGGGCTGAAACAGAGGGGCTGAATCAGAGGTGCTGATTCAGAGGGGCTGAAACAGAGGGGCTGAATCAGAGGGGCTGAAACAGAGGGGCTGAAACAGAGGGCGAGAAACAGAGGGGCTGAATCAGAGGGGCTGAAACAGAGGGCGAGAAACAGAGGGCGAGAAACAGACGTGCTGAAACAGAGGGCGAGAAACAGAGGGGCTGAAACAGCGGTCGAGAAACAGAGGGGCGGTATCAGAGGGGCTGAAACAGAGGGCGAGAAACAGAGGGGCTGAAACAGAGGGCGAGAAACAGAGGTGCTGAATCAGACGGGCTGAAACAGAGGGCGAGAAACAGAGGGGCTGAAACAGAGGGGCTGAAACAGAGGGGCTGAAACAGAGGGGCTCAAACAGAGGGCGAGAAACAGAGGGGCTGAAACAGAGAGCGCGAAACAGAGGGGCTGAAACAGAGGGCGAGAAACAGAGGGGCTGAATCAGAGGGGTTGAATCAGAGGGGCTGAAACAGTGGGGCTGAAACAGAGGACGAGAAACAGAGGGGCTGAAACAGAGGGCGAGAAACAGAGGGGCTGAAACAGAGGGGAAGAAATGGAGGGGCTGAAACAGAGGGCGCGAAACAGAGGGCGACAAACAGAGGGGCTGAAACAGAGGGGCTGAAACAGAGGGCGAGAAACAGAGGGGCTGAAACAGAGGGCGAGAAACAGAGGGGCGGAATCAGAGGGGCTGAAACAGAGGGGCTGAAACAGAGGGGCTGAAACAGTGGGCGAGAAGCAGAGGGGCTGAATCAGAGGGGCTGAAACAGAGGGGCTGAAACAGAGGGCGAGAAACAGAGGGGCTGAAACAGAGGGGCTGAAAATGAGGGCGAGAAACAGAGGGGCTGAAACAGATGGGCTGAAACAGAGGGGCTGAAACAGAGGGGCTGAAACAGAGGGCGCGAAACAGAGGGGCTGAAACAGTGGGCGAGAAACAGAGGGGCTGAATCAGAGGGGCTGAATCAGAGGGGCTGAAACAGAGGGGCTGAAACAGAGGGTGAGAAACAGAGGGGCTGAAACAGAGGGCGAGAAACAGAGGGGCTGAAACAGAGGGCGAGAAACAGAGGGGCTGAAACAGAGGGGCTGAAACAGAGGGGCTGAAACCGAGGGCGAGAAACAGAGGTGCTGAAACAGACGGCAAGAAACAGAGGGGCTGAAACAGAGGGCGAGAAACAGAGGGGCTGAAACAGAGGGCGAGAAACAGAGGTGCTGAATCAGAGAGGCTGAAACAGAGGACGAGAAACAGAGGGGCTGAAACAGAGGGCGAGAAACAGAGGGGCTGAAACAGAGGGGCTGAAACATAGGGCGAGAAACAGAGGGGCTGAAACAGAGGGCGAAAAACAGAGGGGCTGAAACAGAGGGGCTGAATCAGAGGTGCTGATTCAGAGGGGCTGAAACAGAGGGGCTGAATCAGAGGGGCTGAAACAGAGGGCGAGAAATAGAGGGGCTGAAACAGAGGGCGAGAAACAGAGGGCCTGAAACAGAAGGCGAGAAACAGAGGGGCTGAAACAGAGGGGCTGAAACAGAGGGCGAGAAATAGAGGGGCTGAAACAGAGGGCGAGAAACAGAGGGGCTGAAACAGAAGGCGAGAAACAGAGGGGCTGAAACAGATGGGCTGAATCAGAGGGGCTGAGACCGAGGGCGAGAAACAGAGGGGCTGAAACAGAGGGCGAGAAACAGAGGAGCTGAAACAGAGGGCGAGAAACAGAGGGGCTGAATCATAGCGGCTGAAACAGAGGGCGAGAAGTAGAGGGGCTGAAACAGAGGGCGAGAAAGAGAGGGGCTGAAACAGAGGGGCTGAAACAGAGGGGCTGAATCAGAGGGGCTGAAACCGAGGGCGAGAAACAGAGGGGCTGAAACAGAGGGGCTGAATCAGAGGGGCTGAAACAGAGGGGCTGAAACAGAGGGCTAGAAACAGAGGGGCTGAAACAGAGGGCGAGAAACAGAGGGGCTGAAACAGAGGGGCTGAAACAGAGGGGCTGAAACAGAGGGGCTGAAACAGAGGCCGAGAAACAGAGGGGCTGAAACAGAGGGCGAGAAACAGAGGGGCTGAAACAGAGGGGCTGAAACAGAGGGGCTGAAACAGAGGGGCTGAAACAGAGGGGCCGAATCAGAGGGGCTGTATCAGAGGGGCTGAAACAGAGGGGCTGAAACAGAGGGCGAGAAACAGAGGGGCTGAAACTGCGGGGGAGAAACAGAGGGCGAGAAACAGAGGGGCTGAAACAGAGGGGCTGAAACAGACGGGCTGAAACAGAGAGCCTGAAACAGAGAGCGAGAAACAGAGGGGCTGAAACAGAGGGCGAAAAACAGAGGGGCCGAAACAGAGGGCGAGAAACAGAGTGGGAGAAACAGAGGGCGAGAAACAGAGGGGCTGAAACAGAGGGGCTGTAACAGAGCGGCTGAAACAGAGGGCGAGAAACAGAGGGGCTGAAACAGAGGGCGAGAAACAGAGGGGCTGAAACAGAGCGGCTGAAACAGAGGGGCTGAAACAGAGGTGCTGAAACAGAGGGCGTGAAACAGAGGGGCTGAAACAGAGGGGCTGAAACAGAGGGGCTGAATCAGAGGGGCTGAAACCGAGGGCGAGAAACAGAGGGGCTGAAACAGAGGGGCTGAATCAGAGGGGCTGAAACAGCTGGGCTGAAACAGAGGGCTAGAAACAGAGCGGCTGAAACAGAGGGCGAGAAACAGAGGGGCTGAAACAGAGGGGCTGAAACAGAGGGGCTGAAACAGAGGGGCTGAAACAGAGGCCGAGAAACAGAGGGGCTGAAACAGAGGGCGAGAAACAGAGGGGCTGAAACAGAGGGGCTGAAACAGAGGGGCTGAAACAGAGGGGCTGAAACAGAGGGGCCGAATCAGAGGGGCTGTATCAGAGGGGCTGAAACAGAGGGGCTGAAACAGAGGGTGAGAAACAGAGGGGCTCAAACTGAGGGCGAGAAACTGAGGGGCTGAAACAGAGAGCGCGAAACAGAGGGGCTGAAACAGAGGGCGAGAAACAGAGGGGCTGAAACAGAGGGGCTGAAACAGAGGGGCTGAAACAGAGGGGCTGAAACAGAGGCCGAGAAACAGAGGGGCTGAAACAGAGGGCGAGAAACAGAGGGGCTGAAACAGAGGGGCTGAAACAGAGGGGCTGAAACAGAGGGGCTGAAACAGAGGGGCCGAATCAGAGGGGCTGTATCAGAGGGGCTGAAACAGAGGGGCTGAAACAGAGGGCGAGAAACAGAGGGGCTCAAACAGAGGGCGAGAAACGGAGGGGCTGAAACAGAGAGCGCGAAACAGAGGGGCTGAAACAGAGGGCGAGAAACAGAGGGGCTGAAACAGAGGGGCTGAAACAGAGGGGCTGAAACAGAGGGGCTGAAACAGAGGGCGAGAAACAGAGGGGCTGAAACAGAGGGGCTGAATCAGAGGGGCTGAAACAGAGGGGCTGAAACAGAGGGCTAGAAACAGAGGGGCTGAAACAGAGGGCGAGAAACAGAGGGGCTGAAACAGAGGCCGAGAAACAGAGGGGCGGAAACAGAGGGCGAGAAACAGAGGGGCTGAAACAGAGGGGCTGAAACAGAGGGGCTGAAACAGAGGGGCTGAAACAGAGGGGCCGAATCAGAGGGGCTGTATCAGAGGGGCTGAAACAGAGGGGCTGAAACAGAGGGCGAGAAACAGAGGGGCTGAAACTGCGGGCGAGAAACAGAGGGCGAGAAACAGAGGGGCTGAAACAGACGGGCTGAAACAGAGAGCCTGAAACAGAGGGCGAGAAACAGAGGGGCTGAAACAGAGGGCGAAAAACAGAGGGGCCGAAACAGAGGGCGAGAAACAGAGTGGGAGAAACAGAGGGCGAGAAACAGAGGGGCTGAAACAGAGGGGCTGAAACAGAGCGGCTGAAACAGAGGGCGAGAAACAGAGGGGCTGAAACAGAGGGCGAGAAACAGAGGGGCTGAAACAGAGCGGCTGAAACAGAGGGGCTGAAACAGAGGGGCTGAAACAGAGGGCGTGAAACAGAGGGGCTGAAACAGAGGGGCTGAAACAGAGGGGCTGAAACAGAGGGCGAGAAACAGAGGGGCTGTATCAGATGGGCTGAATCAGAGGGGCTGAAACAGAGGGGCTGATACAGAGGGCGAGAAACAAAGGGGCTGAAACAGCGGGCGAGAAACAGATTGGGAGAAACAGAGGGGCTGAAACAGACGGGCTGAAACAGAGAGCCTGAAACAGAGGGCGAGAAACGGAGGGGCTGAAACAGAGGGCGAAAAACAGAGGGGCTGAAACAGAGGGCGAGAAACACAGGGGCTGAAACAGAGGGTGAGAAACTGAGGGCGAGAAACAGAGGGACTGAAACAGAGGGGCTGAAACAGAGGGGCTGAATCAGAGGGGCTGAAACGGAGGTGCTGAATCAGAGGGGCTGAAACAGAGGGCGAGAAACAGATGGGCTGAAACTGAGGGCGAAAAACAGAGGGGCTGAAACAGAGGGCGAGAAACAGAGGGGCTGAAACAGAGAGCGCGAAACAGAGGGGCTGAAACAGAGGGGCTGAAACAGAGGGGCTGAAACAGAAGGGCTAAATCAGAGGGGCTGAAACAGAGGGCGAGAAACAGAGGGGCTGAAATAGAGGGTTAGAAGCAGAGGGGCTGAAAAAGAGGGGCTGAAACAGAGGGCGAGAAACAGAGGGGCTGAAACAGAGGGGCTGAAACAGAGGGGCTGAAACCGAGGGCGTGAAACAGAGGGGCTGAAACAGAGGGGCTGAATCAGAGGGGCTGAAACAGAGGGGCTGAAACAGAGTGCGAGAAACAGAGGGGCTGAAACAGAGGGCGAGAAACAGAGGGGCTGAAACAGAGGGGCTGAAACAGAGGGGATGAAACAGAGGCCGAGAAACAGAGGGGCTGAAACAGAGGGCGAGAATCAGAGGGGCTGAAACAGAGGGGCTGAAACAGAGGGGCTGAAACAGAGGGGCAGAATCAGAGGGGCTGTATCAGAGGGGCTGAAACAGAGGGGCTGAAACAGAGGGCGAGAAACAGAGGGGCTGAAACTGCGGGCGAGAAACAGAGGGCGAGAAACAGAGGGGCTGAAACAGAAGGGCTGAAACAGACGGGCTGAAACAGAGAGCCTGAAACAGAGGGCGAGAAATAGAGGGGCTGAAACAGAGGGCGAAAAACAGAGGGGCCGAAACAGAGGGCGAGAAACAGAGGGGGAGAAACAGAGAGCGAGAAACAGAGGGGCTGAAACAGAGGGGCTGAAACAGAGGGGCTGAAACAGAGGGGCTGAATCAGAGGGGCTGAAACAGAGGTGCTGTATCAGAGGGGCTGAAACAGATGGCGAGAAACAGAGGGGCTGAAACAGAGGGCGAGAAACAGAGGGGCTGAAACAGAGGGGCTGAAACAGAGGGCGAGAAACAGAGAGGCTGAAACAGAGGGCGAGAAACAGAGGGGCTGAAACAGAGGGCGAGAAACCGAGGGGCTGAAACAGAGGGGCTGAAACAGAGGGGCTGAAACACAGGGCGAGAAACAGAGGGGCTGAAACAGAGGGCGAAAAACAGAGGGGCTGAAACAGAGGGGCTGAATCAGAGGTGCTGATTCAGAGGGGCTGAAACAGAGGGGCTGAATCAGAGGGGCTGAAACAGAGGGGCTGAAACAGAGGGCGAGAAACAGAGGGGCTGAATCAGAGGGGCTGAAACAGAGGGCGAGAAACAGAGGGCGAGAAACAGACGGGCTGAAACAGAGGGCGAGAAACAGAGGGGATGAAACAGAGGTCGAGAAACAGAGGGGCGGTATCAGAGGGGCTGAAACAGAGGGCGAGAAACAGAGGGGCTGAAAAAGAGGGGAAGAAATGGAGGGGCTGAAACAGAGGGCGAGAAACAGAGGGCGACAAACAGAGGGGCTGAAACAGAGGGGCTGAAACAGAGGGCGAGAAACAGAGGGGCTGAAACAGAGGGCGAGAAACAGAGGGGCTGAAACAGAGGGCGAGAAACAGAGGGGCGGAATCAGAGGGGCTGAAACAGAGTGGCTGAAACAGAGGGGCTGAAACAGAGGGCGAGAAGCAGAGGGGCTGAATCAGAGGGGCTGAAACAGAGGGGCTGAAACAGAGGGCGAGAAACAGAGGGGCTGAAACAGAGGGGCTGAAAATGAGGGCGAGAAACAGAGGGGCTGAAACAGAGGGGAAGAAATGGAGGGGCTGAAACAGAGGGCGAGAAACAGAGGGCGACAAACAGAGGGGCTGAAACAGAGGGGCTGAAACAGAGGGCGAGAAACAGAGGGGCTGAAACAGAGGGCGAGAAACAGAGGGGCTGAAACAGAGGGCGAGAAACAGAGGGGCGGAAACAGAGGGGCTGAAACAGAGGGGCTGAAACAGAGGGGCTGAAACAGAGGGCGAGAAACAAAGGGGCTGAAACAGCGGGCGAGAAACAGATGGCGAGAAACAGAGGGGCTGAAACAGACGGGCTGAAACAGAGAGCCTGAAACAGAGGGCGAGAAACGGAGGGGCTGAAACAGAGGGCGAAAAACAGAGGGGCTGAAACAGAGGGCGAGAAACACAGGGGCTGAAACAGAGGGTGAGAAACTGAGGGCGAGAAACAGAGGGACTGAAACAGAGGGGCTGAAACAGAGGGGCTGAATCAGAGGGGCTGAAACGGAGGTGCTGAATCAGAGGGGCTGAAACAGAGGGCGAGAAACAGATGGGCTGAAACTGAGGGCGAAAAACAGAGGGGCTGAAACAGAGGGCGAGAAACAGAGGGGCTGAAACAGAGAGCGCGAAACAGAGGGGCTGAAACAGAGGGGCTGAAACAGAGGGGCTGAAACAGAAGGGCTAAATCAGAGGGGCTGAAACAGAGGGCGAGAAACAGAGGGGCTGAAATAGAGGGTTAGAAGCAGAGGGGCTGAAAAAGAGGGGCTGAAACAGAGGGCGAGAAACAGAGGGGCTGAAACAGAGGGGCTGAAACAGAGGGGCTGAAACCGAGGGCGAGAAACAGAGGGGCTGAAACAGAGGGGCTGAATCAGAGGGGCTGAAACAGAGTGCGAGAAACAGAGGGGCTGAAACAGAGGGCGAGAAACAGAGGGGCTGAAACAGAGGGGCTGAAACAGAGGGGATGAAACAGAGGCCGAGAAACAGAGGGGCTGAAACAGAGGGCGAGAATCAGAGGGGCTGAAACAGAGGGGCTGAAACAGAGGGGCTGAAACAGAGGGGCAGAATCAGAGGGGCTGTATCAGAGGGGCTGAAACAGAGGGGCTGAAACAGAGGGCGAGAAACAGAGGGGCTGAAACTGCGGGCGAGAAACAGAGGGCGAGAAACAGAGGGGCTGAAACAGAAGGGCTGAAACAGACGGGCTGAAACAGAGAGCCTGAAACAGAGGGCGAGAAATAGAGGGGCTGAAACAGAGGGCGAAAAACAGAGGGGCCGAAACAGAGGGCGAGAAACAGAGGGGCTGAAACAGAGGGGCTGAAAATGAGGGCGAGAAACAGAGGGGCTGAAACAGAGGGGAAGAAATGGAGGGGCTGAAACAGAGGGCGAGAAACAGAGGGCGACAAACAGAGGGGCTGAAACAGAGGGGCTGAAACAGAGGGCGAGAAACAGAGGGGCTGAAACAGAGGGCGAGAAACAGAGGGGCTGAAACAGAGGGCGAGAAACAGAGGGGCGGAAACAGAGGGGCTGAAACAGAGGGGCTGAAACAGAGGGGCTGAAACAGAGGGCGAGAAACAAAGGGGCTGAAACAGCGGGCGAGAAACAGATGGCGAGAAACAGAGGGGCTGAAACAGACGGGCTGAAACAGAGAGCCTGAAACAGAGGGCGAGAAACGGAGGGGCTGAAACAGAGGGCGAAAAACAGAGGGGCTGAAACAGAGGGCGAGAAACACAGGGGCTGAAACAGAGGGTGAGAAACTGAGGGCGAGAAACAGAGGGACTGAAACAGAGGGGCTGAAACAGAGGGGCTGAATCAGAGGGGCTGAAACGGAGGTGCTGAATCAGAGGGGCTGAAACAGAGGGCGAGAAACAGATGGGCTGAAACTGAGGGCGAAAAACAGAGGGGCTGAAACAGAGGGCGAGAAACAGAGGGGCTGAAACAGAGAGCGCGAAACAGAGGGGCTGAAACAGAGGGGCTGAAACAGAGGGGCTGAAACAGAAGGGCTAAATCAGAGGGGCTGAAACAGAGGGCGAGAAACAGAGGGGCTGAAATAGAGGGTTAGAAGCAGAGGGGCTGAAAAAGAGGGGCTGAAACAGAGGGCGAGAAACAGAGGGGCTGAAACAGAGGGGCTGAAACAGAGGGGCTGAAACCGAGGGCGAGAAACAGAGGGGCTGAAACAGAGGGGCTGAATCAGAGGGGCTGAAACAGAGTGCGAGAAACAGAGGGGCTGAAACAGAGGGCGAGAAACAGAGGGGCTGAAACAGAGGGGCTGAAACAGAGGGGATGAAACAGAGGCCGAGAAACAGAGGGGCTGAAACAGAGGGCGAGAATCAGAGGGGCTGAAACAGAGGGGCTGAAACAGAGGGGCTGAAACAGAGGGGCAGAATCAGAGGGGCTGTATCAGAGGGGCTGAAACAGAGGGGCTGAAACAGAGGGCGAGAAACAGAGGGGCTGAAACTGCGGGCGAGAAACAGAGGGCGAGAAACAGAGGGGCTGAAACAGAAGGGCTGAAACAGACGGGCTGAAACAGAGAGCCTGAAACAGAGGGCGAGAAATAGAGGGGCTGAAACAGAGGGCGAAAAACAGAGGGGCCGAAACAGAGGGCGAGAAACAGAGGGGGAGAAACAGAGAGCGAGAAACAGAGGGGCTGAAACAGAGGGGCTGAAACAGAGGGGCTGAATCAGAGGGGCTGAATCAGAGGGGCTGAAACAGAGGTGCTGTATCAGAGGGGCTGAAACAGATGGCGAGAAACAGAGGGGCTGAAACAGAGGGCGAGAAACAGAGGGGCTGAAACAGAGGGGCTGAAACAGAGGGCGAGAAACAGAGAGGCTGAAACAGAGGGCGAGAAACAGAGGGGCTGAAACAGAGGGCGAGAAACCGAGGGGCTGAAACAGAGGGGCTGAAACAGAGGGGCTGAAACACAGGGCGAGAAACAGAGGGGCTGAAACAGAGGGCGAAAAACAGAGGGGCTGAAACAGAGGGGCTGAATCAGAGGTGCTGATTCAGAGGGGCTGAAACAGAGGGGCTGAATCAGAGGGGCTGAAACAGAGGGGCTGAAACAGAGGGCGAGAAACAGAGGGGCTGAATCAGAGGGGCTGAAACAGAGGGCGAGAAACAGAGGGCGAGAAACAGACGGGCTGAAACAGAGGGCGAGAAACAGAGGGGATGAAACAGAGGTCGAGAAACAGAGGGGCGGTATCAGAGGGGCTGAAACAGAGGGCGAGAAACAGAGGGGCTGAAAAAGAGGGGAAGAAATGGAGGGGCTGAAACAGAGGGCGAGAAACAGAGGGCGACAAACAGAGGGGCTGAAACAGAGGGGCTGAAACAGAGGGCGAGAAACAGAGGGGCTGAAACAGAGGGCGAGAAACAGAGGGGCTGAAACAGAGGGCGAGAAACAGAGGGGCGGAATCAGAGGGGCTGAAACAGAGTGGCTGAAACAGAGGGGCTGAAACAGAGGGCGAGAAGCAGAGGGGCTGAATCAGAGGGGCTGAAACAGAGGGGCTGAAACAGAGGGCGAGAAACAGAGGGGCTGAAACAGAGGGGCTGAAAATGAGGGCGAGAAACAGAGGGGCTGAAACAGAGGGGAAGAAATGGAGGGGCTGAAACAGAGGGCGAGAAACAGAGGGCGACAAACAGAGGGGCTGAAACAGAGGGGCTGAAACAGAGGGCGAGAAACAGAGGGGCTGAAACAGAGGGCGAGAAACAGAGGGGCTGAAACAGAGGGCGAGAAACAGAGGGGCGGAAACAGAGGGGCTGAAACAGAGGGGCTGAAACAGAGGGGCTGAAACAGAGGGCGAGAAGCAGAGGGGCTGAATCAGAGGGGCTGAAACAGAGGGGCTGAAACAGAGGGCGAGAAACAGAGGGGCTGAAACAGAGGGGCTGAAAATGAGGGCGAGAAACAGAGGGGCTGAAACAGATGGGCTTAAACAGAGGGGCTGAAACGGAGGGGCTGAAACAGAGGGCGAGAAACAGAGGGGCTGTATCAGAGGGGCTGAATCAGAGGGGCTGAAACAGAGGGGCTGAAACAGAGGGCGAGAAACAAAGGGGCTGAAACAGCGGGCGAGAAACAGATGGCGAGAAACAGAGGGGCTGAAACAGAGGGGCTGAAACAGACGGGCTGAAACAGAGAGCCTGAAACAGAGGGCGAGAAACGGAGGGGCTGAAACAGAGGGCGAAAAACAGAGGGGCTGAAACAGAGGGCGAGAAACACAGGGGCTGAAACAGAGGGTGAGAAACTGAGGGCGAGAAACAGAGGGACTGAAACAGAGGGGCTGAAACAGAGGGGCTGAATCAGAGGGGCTGAAACAGAGGTGCTGAATCAGAGGGGCTGAAACAGAGGGCGAGAAACAGAGGGGCTGAAACTGAGGGCAAAAAACAGAGGGGCTGAAACAGAGGGCGAGAAACAGAGGGGCTGAAACAGAGAGCGCGAAACAGAGGGGTTGAAACAGAGGGGCTGAAACAGAGGGGCTGAAACAGAGGGGCTAAATCAGAGGGGCTGAAACAGAGGGGCTGAAACAGAGGGGCTGAAACAGAGGGCGAGAAACAGAGGGGCTGAAACAGAGGGCGAGTAACAGAGGGGCTGAAACAGAGGGCTATAAACAGAGGGACAGAAACAGAGCGGCTGAAAGAGAAGGGCCGAAACAGAGGGACTGAAACAGAGGGCGAGAAACAGTGGGGCTGAACCAGAGGGGCTGAATCAGAGCGGCTGAAACAGAGGGGCTTAAACAGAGGGCGAGAAACAGAGGGGCTGAAACAGAGGGCGAGAAACAGAGGGGCTGAAACAGAGGGCGAGAAACAGAGGGGTGAAACAGAGGGTCTGAAACCGAGGGCGAGAAACAGAGGGGCTGAAACAGAGGGCGAGAAACAGAGGGGCTGAAACAGAGGGCGAGAAACAGAGGGGCTGAATCATAGAGGCTGAAACAGAGGGCGAGAATTAGAACGGCTGAAACAGAGGGGCTGAAACAGAGGGGCTGAAGCAGAGGGCGAGAAACAGAGGGGCTGAAACAGAGGGCGAGAAACAGAGGGGCTGAAACAGAGGGGCTTAAACAGAGAGCGCGAAACAGAGGGGCTGAAACAGAGGGCGAGAAACAGAGGGGCTGAATCAGAGGGGCTGAAACAGAGGTCGAGAAACAGAGGTTCTGAAACAGAGGGCGAGAAACAGAGGGGCTGAAACAGAGGGGCTGAAACAGAAGGTGAGATACAGAGAGGCTGAAACAGAGGGACTGAATAAGAGGGGCTGAAACAGAGGGGCTGAATCAGAGGGGCTGAAACAGAGGGGCTGAATCAGAGGGGCTGAAACAGAGAGCGAGAAACAGAGGGGCTGAAACAGAGGGCTGGAAACAGAGGGGCTGATACAGCGGGGCTGAAACAGAGGGCGAGAAACAGAGGGGCTGAAACAGAAGGCGAGAAACAGAGGGGCTGAAACAGACGGTCTGAATCAGAGGGGCTGAGACCGAGGGCGAGAAACAGAGGGGCTGAAACAGTGGGCGAGAAACAGAGGGGCTGAATCATAGGGGCTGAAACAGAGGGCGAGAATTTGAGGGGCTGAAACAGAGGGCGAGAAAGAGAGGGCTGAAACAGAGGGGCTGAAACAGAGGGGCTAAATCAGAGGGGCTGATTCAGAGGGGCTGAAACAGAGGGGCTGAAACAGAGGGGCTGAATCAGAGAGGCTGAAACACAGAGCGAGAAATAGAGGGGCTAAAACAAAGGGTGAGAAACAGAGGGGCAGAAACAGAGGGCGAGAAACAGAGGGGCTGAAACAGAGGGGCTGAAACAGAGGGCGTGAAACAGAGGGGCTGAAACAGAGGGCGAGAAACAGAGGGGCTGAAACAGAGGGCGAGAAACAGAGGGGCTGAAACAGAGGGGCTTAAACAGAGAGCGCGAAACAGAGGGGCTGAAACAGAGGGCGAGAAACAGAGGGGCTGAATCAGAGGGGCTGAAACAGAGGTCGAGAAACAGAGGTTCTGAAACAGAGGGCGAGAAACAGAGGGGCTGAAACAGAGGGGCTGAAACAGAAGGTGAGATACAGAGAGGCTGAAACAGAGGGACTGAATAAGAGGGGCTGAAACAGAGGGGCTGAATCAGAGGGGCTGAAACAGAGGGGCTGAATCAGAGGGGCTGAAACAGAGAGCGAGAAACAGAGGGGCTGAAACAGAGGGCGGGAAACAGAGGGGCTGATACAGCGGGGCTGAAACAGAGGGCGAGAAACAGAGGGGCTGAAACAGAAGGCGAGAAACAGAGGGGCTGAAACAGAGGGGCTGAATCAGAGGGGCTGAGACCGAGGGCGAGAAACAGAGGGGCTGAAACAGTGGGCGAGAAACAGAGGGGCTGAATCATAGGGGCTGAAACAGAGGGCGAGAATTTGAGGGGCTGAAACAGAGGGCGAGAAAGAGAGGGCTGAAACAGAGGGGCTGAAACAGAGGGGCTAAATCAGAGGGGCTGATTCAGAGGGGCTGAAACAGAGGGGCTGATTCAGAGGGGCTGAAACAGAGGGGCTGAATCAGAGAGGCTGAAACACAGAGCGAGAAATAGAGGGGCTGAAACAAAGGGTGAGAAACAGAGGGGCAGAAACAGAGGGCGAGAAACAGAGGGGCTGAAACAGAGGGGCTGAAACAGAGAGCGTGAAACAGTGGGGCTGAAACAGAGGGGCTGAAACAGAGAGCGTGAAACAGTGGGGCTGAAACAGAGGGGCTGAAACAGAGGGGCTAAATCAGAGGGGCTGAAACAGAGGGGCTGAATCAGAGGGGCTGAAACAGAGAGCGAGAAACAGAGGGGCTGAAACAGAGGGCTGGAAACAGAGGGGCTGATACAGCGGGGCTGAAACAGAGGGCGAGAAACAGAGGGGCTGAAACAGAAGGCGAGAAACAGAGGGGCTGAAACAGAGGGGCTAATCAGAGGGGCTGAGACCGAGGGCGAGAAACAGAGGGGCTGAAACAGTGGGCGAGAAACAGAGGGGCTGAATCATAGGGGCTGAAACAGAGGGCGAGAATTTGAGGGGCTGAAACAGAGGGCGAGAAAGAGAGGGCTGAAACAGAGGGGCTGAAACAGAGGGGCTAAATCAGAGGGGCTGATTCAGAGGGGCTGAAACAGAGGGGCTGATTCAGAGGGGCTGAAACAGAGGGGCTGAATCAGAGAGGCTGAAACACAGAGCGAGAAATAGAGGGGCTGAAACAAAGGGTGAGAAACAGAGGGGCAGAAACAGAGGGCGAGAAACAGAGGGGCTGAAACAGAGGGGCTGAAACAGAGGGCGTGAAACAGAGGGGCTGAAACAGAGGGCGAGAAACAGAGGGGCTGAAACAGAGGGTGAGAAACAGAGGGGCTGAAACAGAGGGGCTTAAACAGAGAGCGCGAAACAGAGGGGCTGAAACAGAGGGCGAGAAACAGAGGTGCTGAATCAGAGGGGCTGAAACAGAGGTCGAGAAACTGGTTCTGAAACAGAGGGCGAGAAACAGAGGGGCTGAAACAGAGGGGCTGAAACAGAAGGTGAGATACAGAGAGGCTGAAACAGAGGGACTGAATAAGAGGGGCTGAAACAGAGGGGCTGAATCAGAGGGGCTGAAACAGAGGGGCTGAATCAGAGGGGCTGAAACAGAGAGCGAGAAACAGAGGGGCTGAAACAGAGGGCGGGAAACAGAGGGGCTGATACAGCGGGGCTGAAACAGAGGGCGAAAAACAGAGGGGCTGAAACAGAAGGCGAGAAACAGAGGGGCTGAAACAGAGGGGCTGAATCAGAGGGGCTGAGACCGAGGGCGAGAAACAGAGGGGCTGAAACAGAGGGCGAGAAAGAGAGGGCTGAAACAGAGGGGCTGAAACTGAGGGGCTAAATCAGAGGGGCTGATTCAGAGGGGCTGAAACAGAGGGGCTGATTCAGAGGGGCTGAAACAGAGGGGCTGAATCAGAGAGGCTGAAACACAGAGCGAGAAATAGAGGGGCTGAAACAAAGGGTGAGAAACAGAGGGGCAGAAACAGAGGGCGAGAAACAGAGGGGCTGAAACAGAGGGGCTGAAACAGAGAGCGTGAAACAGTGGGGCTGAAACAGAGGGGCTGAAACAGAGGGGCTAAATCAGAGGGGCTGAAACAGAGGGTGAGAAACAGAGCGGCTGAAACAGAGGACGAGAAACAGAGGGGCTTAAACAGAGGGGCTGAAACAGAGGAGCTGAAACAGAGGGCGAGAAACAGAGGGGCTGAAACAGAGGGCGAGAAACAGAGGTGCTGAAACAGAGGGGCTGAAACAGAGGGCGAGAAGCAGAGGGGCTGAAACAGAGTGCGAGAAACAGAGGGGCTGAAACAGAGGGGCTGAAACAGAGGGGCTGAAACCGAGGGCGAGAAACAGAGGGGCTGAAACAGAGGGGCTGAATCAGAGGGGCTGAAACAGAGGGGCTGAAACAGACGGGCTGAAACAGAGAGCCTGAAACAGAGGGCGAGAAACAGAGGGGCTGAAACAGAGGGGCTGAATCAGAGGGGCTGAAACAGAGGGGCTGTATCAGCGGGGCTGAAACAGAGGGCGAGAAACAGAGGGGCTGAAACAGAGGGGCTGAAACAGAGGGCGAGAAACAGAGGGGCTGAAACAGAGGGCGAGAAACAGAGGGGCTGAAACAGAGGGGCTGAAACAGAGGGGCTGAATCAGAGGGGCTGATTCACAGGGGCTGAAACAGAGGGGCTGAATCAGAGGGGCTGAAACAGAGGGCGCTAAACAGAGGGACTGAAACAGAGGGCGAGAACCAGACGGGCAGAAACAGTGGGCGAGAAACAGAGGGGCTGAATCAGAGGGGCTGAAACAGAGGGGCTGTATCAGCGGGGCTGAAACAGAGGGCGAGAAACAGAGGGGCTGAAACAGAGGGCGAGAAACAAAGGGGCTGAAACAGAGGGGCTGAAACAGAGGGCGAGAAACAGAGGGGCTGAAACAGAGGGCGAGAAACAGAGGGGCTGAAACAGAGGGGCTGAAACAGAGGGGCTGTATCAGAGGGGCTGAAACAGAGGGCGAGAAACAGAGGGGCTGAAACAGAGGGCGAGAAACAGAGGGGCTGAAACAGAGGGCGAGAAACAGAGGGGCTGAAACAGAGGGCGAGAAACCGAGGGGCTGAAACAGAGGGGCTGAAATAGAGGGCGAGAAACAGAGGGGCTGAAACAGAGGGCGAGAAACTGAGGGACTGAAACAGAGGGGCTGAAACAGAGGGGCTGAAACAGAGGGCGAGAAACAGAGGGGCTGAAACAGAGGGTAAGAAACAGAGGGGCTGAAACACGGGGCGTGAAACAGAGGGGCTGAAACAGAGGGGCGGGAAACAGAGGGGCTGAATCAGAGGGGCTGAATCAGAGGGGCTGAAACAGAGGGTGAGAAACAGAGGGGCTGAAACAGAGTGGCCGAAACAGAGGGGCTGAAACAGAGGGCGAGAAACAGAAGGGCTGAATCAGAGGGGCTGAAACAGAGGGGCTGAATCAGAGGGGCTGAAACAGAGGGGCTGAATCAGAGGGGCTGAAACAGAGGGCGAGAAACAGAGGGGCTGAAACAGAGGGCGGGAAACAGAGGGGCTGATACAGAGGGGCTGAAACAGAGGGCGAGAAACAGGGGGGCTGACACAGAGGGGCTAAAACAGAGGGGCTGAAACAGAGGGGCTGAAACAGAGGGCGAGAAACAGAGGGGCTGAATCAGAGGGGCTGAATCAGAGGGGCTGAATCAGAGGGGCTGAAACAAAGGATGAGAAACAGAGGGGCTGAAACAGAGGGGCTGAAACAGAGGGACTGAAACAGAGGGCGAGAATCAGAGGGGCTGAATCAGAGGGGCTGAATCAGAGGGGCTGAATCAGAGGGGCTGAAACAGAGGGGCTGAATCAGAGGGGCTGAAACAGAGGGCGAGAAACAGAGGGGCTGAAACAGAGGGCGAGAAACAGAGGGGCTGAAACAGAGGGCGAGAAACAAAGGGGCTGAAACAGAGGGTCTGAAACAGAGGGCGAGAAACAGAGGGGCTGAAACAGAGGGCGAGAAACAGAGGGGCTGAAACAGAGGGGCTGAAACAGAGGGGCTGAAACAGTGGGCGAGAAACAGAGTGGCTGCAACAGACGGCGAGAAACACAGGGGCTGAATCAGAGGGCGAGAAACAGAGGGGCTGAAACAGAGGGGCTGAAACAGAGGGGCTGAAACAGAGGGGCTGAAACAGAGGGCGAGAAACAGAGGGGCTGAATCAGAGGGGCTGAAACAGAGGGCGAGAAACAGTGGGCGACAAACAGACGGGCTGAAACAGAGGGCGAGAAACAGAGGGGCTGAAACAGAGGTCGAGAAACAGAGGGGCGGTATCAGAGGGGCTGAAACAGAGGGCGAGAAACAGAGGGGCTGAAACAGAGGGCGAGAAACAGAGGTGCTGAATCAGACGGGCTGAAACAGAGGGCGAGAAACAGAGGGGCTGAAACAGAGGGGCTGAAACAGAGGAGCTGAAACAGAGGGGCTCAAACAGAGGGCGAGAAACAGAGGGGCTGAAACAGAGAGCGCGAAACAGAGGGGCTGAAACAGAGGGCGAGAAACAGAGGGGCTGAATCAGAGGGGTTGAATCAGAGGGGCTGAAACAGTGGGGCTGAAACAGAGGACGAGAAACAGAGGGGCTGAAACAGAGGGCGAGAAACAGAGGGGCTGAAACAGAGGGGAAGAAATGGAGGGGCTGAAACAGAGGGTGAGAAACAGAGGGCGACAAACAGAGGGGCTGAAACAGAGGGGCTGAAACAGAGGGCGAGAAACAGAGGGGCTGAAACAGAGGGCGAGAAACAGAGGGGCTGAAACAGAGGGCGAGAAACAGAGGGGCGGAATCAGAGGGGCTGAAACAGAGGGGCTGAAACAGAGGGGCCGAAACAGAGGGCGAGAAGCAGAGGGGCTGAATCAGAGGGGCTGAAACAGAGGGGCTGAAACAGAGGGCGAGAAACAGAGGGGCTGAAACAGAGGGGCTGAAAATGAGGGCGAGAAACAGAGGGGCTGAAACAGATGGGCTGAAACAGAGGGGCTGAAACAGAGGGGCTGAAACAGAGGGCGAGAAACAGAGGGGCTGAAACAGAGAGCGTGAAACAGAGGGGCTGAAACAGTGGGCGAGAAACAGAGGGGCTGAATCAGAGGGGCTGAATCAGAGGGGCTGAAACAGAGGGGCTGAAACAGAGGGCGAGAAACAGAGGGGCTGAAACAGAGGGCGAGAAACAGAGGGGCTGAAACAGAGGGCGAGAAACAGAGGGGCTGAAACAGAGGGGCTGAAACAGAGGGGCTGAAACCGAGGGCGAGAAACAGAGGGGCTGAAACAGAGGGCGAGAAACAGAGGGGCTGAAACAGAGGGCGAGAAACAGAGGTGCTGAATCAGAGAGGCTGAAACAGAGGACGAGAAACAGAGGGGCTGAAACAGAGGGCGAGAAACAGAGGGGCTGAAACAGAGGGGCTGAAACACAGGGCGAGAAACAGAGGGGCTGAAACAGAGGGCGAAAAACAGAGGGGCTGAAACAGAGGGGCTGAATCAGAGGTGCTGATTCAGAGGGGCTGAAACAGAGGGGCTGAATCAGTGGGGCTGAAACAGAGGGGCTGAAACAGAGGGCGAGAAACAGAGGGGCTGAATCAGAGGGGCTGAAACAGAGGGCGAGAAACAGAGGGCGAGAAACAGACGGGCTGAAACAGAGGGCGAGAAACAGAGGGGCTGAAACAGAGGTCGAGAAACAGAGGGGCGGTATCAGAGGGGCTGAAACAGAGGGCGAGAAACAGAGGGGCTGAAACAGAGGGCGAGAAACAGAGGTGCTGAATCAGACGGGCTGAAACAGAGGGCGAGAAACAGAGGGGCTGAAACAGAGGGGCTGAAACAGAGGGGCTGAAACAGAGGGGCTCAAACAGAGGGCGACAAACAGAGGGGCTGAAACAGAGAGCGCGAAACAGAGGGGCTGAAACAGAGGGCGAGAAACAGAGGGGCTGAATCAGAGGGGTTGAATCAGAGGGGCTGAAACAGTGGGGCTGAAACAGAGGACGAGAAACAGAGGGGCTGAAACAGAGGGCGAGAAACAGAGGGGCTGAAACAGAGGGGAAGAAATGGAGGGGCTGAAACAGAGGGCGAGAAATAGAGGGCGACAAACAGAGGGGCAGAAACAGTGGGGCTGAAACAGAGGGCGAGAAACAGAGTGGCTAAAACAGAGGGCGAGAAACAGAGGGGCTGAAACAGAGGGCGAGAAACAGAGGGGCGGAATCAGAGGAGCTGAAACAGAGGGGCTGAAACAGAGGGGCTGAAACAGAGGGCGAGAAGCAGAGGGGCTGAATCAGAGGGGCTGAAACAGAGGGGCTGAAACAGAGGGCGAGAAACAGAGGGGCTGAAACAGAGGGGCTGAAAATGAGGGCGAGAAACAGAGGGGCTGAAACAGATGGGCGGAAACAGAGGGGCTGAAACAGAGGGGCTGAAACAGAGGGCGAGAAACAGAGGGGCTGAAACAGAGAGCGCGAAACAGAGGGGCTGAAACAGTGGGCGAGAAACAGAGGGGCTGAATCAGAGGGGCTGAATCAGAGGGGCTGAAACAGAGGGGCTGAAACAGAGGGTGAGAAACAGAGGGGCTGAAACAGAGGGCGAGAAACAGAGGGGCTGAAACAGAGGGCGAGAAACAGAGGGGCTGAAACAGAGGGGCTGAAACAGAGGGGCTGAAACCGAGGGCGAGAAACAGAGGGGCTGAAACAGACGGCAAGAAACAGAGGGGCTGAAACAGAGGGCGAGAAACAGAGGGGCTGAAACAGAGGGCGTGAAACAGAGGTGCTGAATCAGAGAGGCTGAAACAGAGGACGAGAAACAGAGGGGCTGAAACAGAGGGCGAGAAACAGAGGGGCTGAAACAGAGGGGCTGAAACACAGGGCGAGAAACTGAGTGGCTGAAACAGAGGGCGAAAAACAGAGGGGCTGAAACAGAGGGGCTGAATCAGAGGTGCTGATTCAGAGGGGCTGAAACAGAGGGGCTGAATCAGAGGGGCTGAAACAGAGGGCGAGAAATAGAGGGGCTGAAACAGAGGGCGAGAAACAGAGGGCCTGAAACAGAAGGCGAGAAACAGAGGGTCTGAAACAGAGGGGCTGAAACAGAGGGCGAGAAATAGAGGGGCTGAAACAGAGGGCGAGAAACAGAGGGGCTGAAACAGAAGGCGAGAAACAGAGGGGCTGAAACAGAGGGGCTGAATCAGAGGGGCTGAGACCGAGGGCGAGAAACAGAGGGGCTGAAACAGAGGGCGAGAAACAGAGGAGCTGAAACAGAGGGCGAGAAACAGAGGGGCTGAATCATAGCGGCTGAAACAGAGGGCGAGAAGTAGAGGGGCTGAAACAGAGGGCGAGAAAGAGAGGGGCTGAAACAGAGGGGCTGAAACAGAGGGGCTGAATCAGAGGGGCTGAAACCGAGGGCGAGAAACAGAGGGGCTGAAACAGAGGGGCTGAAACAGAGGGGCTGAAACAGTGGGCGAGAAACAGAGTGGCTGCAACAGACGGCGAGAAACAGAGGGGCTGAAACAGGAGGCGAGAAACAGAGGGGCTGAAACAGAGGGGCTGAAACAGAGGGCTGAATCAGAGGGGCTGATTCAGAGGGGGTGAAACAGAGGGGCTGAATCAGCGGGGCTGAAACAGAGGGCGAGAAACAGAGGGGCTGAAACAGAAGGGCTGAAACAGAGGGCGTGAAACAGAGGGGCTGAAACAGAGGGCGAGAAACAGAGGGGCTCAAACAGAGGGCGAGAAACAGAGGGGCTGAAACAGAGGGGCTGAAACGGAGGGGCTGAAACAGAGGGCGAGAAACAGAGGGGCTGTATCAGAGCGGCTGAATCAGAGGGGCTGAAACAGAGGGGCTGAAACAGAGGGCGAGAAACAGAGGGCGAGAAACAGAGGGGCTGAAACCGAGGGCGAGAAACAGAGGGGCTGAAACAGAGGGGCTGAAACAGTGGGCGAGAAACAGAGTGACTGCAACAGACGGGGAGAAACAGAGGGGCTGAAACAGAGGGCGAGAAACAGAGGGGCTGAAACAGAGGGGCTGAAACAGAGGGGCTGAAACAGAGGGCTGAATCAGAGGGGCTGATTCAGAGGGGGTGAAACAGAGGGGCTGAATCAGCGGGGCTGAAACAGAGGGCGAGAAACAGAGGGGCTGAAACAGAAGGGCTGAAACAGAGGGCGTGAAACAGAGGGGCTGAAACAGAGGGCGAGAAACAGAGGGGCTCAAACAGAGGGCGAGAAACAGAGGGGCTGAAACAGAGGGGCTGAAACGGAGGGGCTGAAACAGAGGGCGAGAAACAAAGGGGCTGAAACAGAGGGTCTGAAACAGAGGGCGAGAAACAGAGGGGCTGAAACAGAGGGCGAGAAACAGAGGGGCTGAAACAGAGGGGCTGAAACAGAGGGGCTGAAACAGTGGGCGAGAAACAGAGTGGCTGCAACAGACGGCGAGAAACACAGGGGCTGAATCAGAGGGCGAGAAACAGAGGGGCTGAAACAGAGGGGCTGAAACAGAGGGGCTGAAACAGAGGGGCTGAAACAGAGGGCGAGAAACAGAGGGGCTGAATCAGAGGGGCTGAAACAGAGGGCGAGAAACAGTGGGCGACAAACAGACGGGCTGAAACAGAGGGCGAGAAACAGAGGGGCTGAAACAGAGGTCGAGAAACAGAGGGGCGGTATCAGAGGGGCTGAAACAGAGGGCGAGAAACAGAGGGGCTGAAACAGAGGGCGAGAAACAGAGGTGCTGAATCAGACGGGCTGAAACACAGGGCGAGAAACAGAGGGGCTGAAACAGAGGGGCTGAAACAGAGGAGCTGAAACAGAGGGGCTCAAACAGAGGGCGAGAAACAGAGGGGCTGAAACAGAGAGCGCGAAACAGAGGGGCTGAAACAGAGGGCGAGAAACAGAGGGGCTGAATCAGAGGGGTTGAATCAGAGGGGCTGAAACAGTGGGGCTGAAACAGAGGACGAGAAACAGAGGGGCTGAAACAGAGGGCGAGAAACAGAGGGGCTGAAACAGAGGGGAAGAAATGGAGGGGCTGAAACAGAGGGTGAGAAACAGAGGGCGACAAACAGAGGGGCTGAAACAGAGGGGCTGAAACAGAGGGCGAGAAACAGAGGGGCTGAAACAGAGGGCGAGAAACAGAGGGGCTGAAACAGAGGGCGAGAAACAGAGGGGCGGAATCAGAGGGGCTGAAACAGAGGGGCTGAAACAGAGGGGCTGAAACAGAGGGCGAGAAGCAGAGGGGCTGAATCAGAGGGGCTGAAACAGAGGGGCTGAAACAGAGGGCGAGAAACAGAGGGGCTGAAACAGAGGGGCTGAAAATGAGGGCGAGAAACAGAGGGGCTGAAACAGATGGGCTGAAACAGAGGGGCTGAAACAGAGGGGCTGAAACAGAGGGCGAGAAACAGAGGGGCTGAAACAGAGAGCGTGAAACAGAGGGGCTGAAACAGTGGGCGAGAAACAGAGGGGCTGAATCAGAGGGGCTGAATCAGAGGGGCTGAAACAGAGGGGCTGAAACAGAGGGCGAGAAACAGAGGGGCTGAAACAGAGGGCGAGAAACAGAGGGGCTGAAACAGAGGGCGAGAAACAGAGGGGCTGAAACAGAGGGGCTGAAACAGAGGGGCTGAAACCGAGGGCGAGAAACAGAGGGGCTGAAACAGACGGCAAGAAACAGAGGGGCTGAAACAGAGGGCGAGAAACAGAGGGGCTGAAACAGAGGGCGAGAAACAGAGGTGCTGAATCAGAGAGGCTGAAACAGAGGACGAGAAACAGAGGGGCTGAAACAGAGGGCGAGAAACAGAGGGGCTGAAACAGAGGGGCTGAAACACAGGGCGAGAAACAGAGGGGCTGAAACAGAGGGCGAAAAACAGAGGGGCTGAAACAGAGGGGCTGAATCAGAGGTGCTGATTCAGAGGGGCTGAAACAGAGGGGCTGAATCAGTGGGGCTGAAACAGAGGGGCTGAAACAGAGGGCGAGAAACAGAGGGGCTGAATCAGAGGGGCTGAAACAGAGGGCGAGAAACAGAGGGCGAGAAACAGACGGGCTGAAACAGAGGGCGAGAAACAGAGGGGCTGAAACAGAGGTCGAGAAACAGAGGGGCGGTATCAGAGGGGCTGAAACAGAGGGCGAGAAACAGAGGGGCTGAAACAGAGGGCGAGAAACAGAGGTGCTGAATCAGATGGGCTGAAACAGAGGGCGAGAAACAGAGGGGCTGAAACAGAGGGGCTGAAACAGAGGGGCTGAAACAGAGGGGCTCAAACAGAGGGCGACAAACAGAGGGGCTGAAACAGAGAGCGCGAAACAGAGGGGCTGAAACAGAGGGCGAGAAACAGAGGGGCTGAATCAGAGGGGTTGAATCAGAGGGGCTGAAACAGTGGGGCTGAAACAGAGGACGAGAAACAGAGGGGCTGAAACAGAGGGCGAGAAACAGAGGGGCTGAAACAGAGGGGAAGAAATGGAGGGGCTGAAACAGAGGGCGAGAAATAGAGGGCGACAAACAGAGGGGCAGAAACAGTGGGGCTGAAACAGAGGGCGAGAAACAGAGTGGCTAAAACAGAGGGCGAGAAACAGAGGGGCTGAAACAGAGGGCGAGAAACAGAGGGGCGGAATCAGAGGAGCTGAAACAGAGGGGCTGAAACAGAGGGGCTGAAACAGAGGGCGAGAAGCAGAGGGGCTGAATCAGAGGGGCTGAAACAGAGGGGCTGAAACAGAGGGCGAGAAACAGAGGGGCTGAAACAGAGGGGCTGAAAATGAGGGCGAGAAACAGAGGGGCTGAAACAGATGGGCGGAAACAGAGGGGCTGAAACAGAGGGGCTGAAACAGAGGGCGAGAAACAGAGGGGCTGAAACAGAGAGCGCGAAACAGAGGGGCTGAAACAGTGGGCGAGAAACAGAGGGGCTGAATCAGAGGGGCTGAATCAGAGGGGCTGAAACAGAGGGGCTGAAACAGAGGGTGAGAAACAGAGGGGCTGAAACAGAGGGCGAGAAACAGAGGGGCTGAAACAGAGGGCGAGAAACAGAGGGGCTGAAACAGAGGGGCTGAAACAGAGGGGCTGAAACCGAGGGCGAGAAACAGCGGGGCTGAAACAGACGGCAAGAAACAGAGGGGCTGAAACAGAGGGCGAGAAACAGAGGGGCTGAAACAGAGGGCGTGAAACAGAGGTGCTGAATCAGAGAGGCTGAAACAGAGGACGAGAAACAGAGGGGCTGAAACAGAGGGCGAGAAACAGAGGGGCTGAAACAGAGGGGCTGAAACACAGGGCGAGAAACTGAGTGGCTGAAACAGAGGGCGAAAAACAGAGGGGCTGAAACAGAGGGGCTGAATCAGAGGTGCTGATTCAGAGGGGCTGAAACAGAGGGGCTGAATCAGAGGGGCTGAAACAGAGGGCGAGAAATAGAGGGGCTGAAACAGAGGGCGAGAAACAGAGGGCCTGAAACAGAAGGCGAGAAACAGAGGGTCTGAAACAGAGGGGCTGAAACAGAGGGCGAGAAATAGAGGGGCTGAAACAGAGGGCGAGAAACAGAGGGGCTGAAACAGAAGGCGAGAAACAGAGGGGCTGAAACAGAGGGGCTGAATCAGAGGGGCTGAGACCGAGGGCGAGAAACAGAGGGGCTGAAACAGAGGGCGAGAAACAGAGGAGCTGAAACAGAGGGCGAGAAACAGAGGGGCTGAATCATAGCGGCTGAAACAGAGGGCGAGAAGTAGAGGGGCTGAAACAGAGGGCGAGAAAGAGAGGGGCTGAAACAGAGGGGCTGAAACAGAGGGGCTGAATCAGAGGGGCTGAAACCGAGGGCGAGAAACAGAGGGGCTGAAACAGAGGGGCTGAAACAGAGGGGCTGAAACAGTGGGCGAGAAACAGAGTGGCTGCAACAGACGGCGAGAAACAGAGGGGCTGAAACAGGAGGCGAGAAACAGAGGGGCTGAAACAGAGGGGCTGAAACAGAGGGCTGAATCAGAGGGGCTGATTCAGAGGGGGTGAAACAGAGGGGCTGAATCAGCGGGGCTGAAACAGAGGGCGAGAAACAGAGGGGCTGAAACAGAAGGGCTGAAACAGAGGGCGTGAAACAGAGGGGCTGAAACAGAGGGCGAGAAACAGAGGGGCTCAAACAGAGGGCGAGAAACAGAGGGGCTGAAACAGAGGGGCTGAAACGGAGGGGCTGAAACAGAGGGCGAGAAACAGAGGGGCTGTATCAGAGCGGCTGAATCAGAGGGGCTGAAACAGTGGGGCTGAAACAGAGGGCGAGAAACAGAGGGCGAGAAACAGAGGGGCTGAAACCGAGGGCGAGAAACAGAGGGGCTGAAACAGAGGGGCTGAAACAGTGGGCGAGAAACAGAGTGACTGCAACAGACGGGGAGAAACAGAGGGGCTGAAACAGAGGGCGAGAAACAGAGGGGCTGAAACAGAGGGGCTGAAACAGAGGGGCTGAAACAGAGGGCTGAATCAGAGGGGCTGATTCAGAGGGGGTGAAACAGAGGGGCTGAATCAGCGGGGCTGAAACAGAGGGCGAGAAACAGAGGGGCTGAAACAGAAGGGCTGAAACAGAGGGCGTGAAACAGAGGGGCTGAAACAGAGGGCGAGAAACAGAGGGGCTCAAACAGAGGGCGAGAAACAGAGGGGCTGAAACAGAGGGGCTGAAACGGAGGGGCTGAAACAGAGGGCGAGAATCAGAGGGGCTGTATCAGAGGGGCTGAATCAGAGGGGCTGAAACAGAGGGGCTGAAACAGAGGGCGAGAAACAAAGGGGCTGAAACAACGGGCGAGAAACAGATGGCGAGAAACAGAGGGGCTGAAACAGAGGGGCTGAAACAGACGGGCTGAAACAGAGAGCCTGAAACAGAGGGCGAGAAACGGAGGGGCTGAAACAGAGGGCGAAAAACAGAGGGGCTGAAACAGAGGGCGAGAAACACAGGGGCTGAAACAGAGGGTGAGAAACAGAGGGGCTGAAACAGAGGGCGAGAAACAGAGGGGCTGAAACAGAGGGCAAGAAACAGAGGGGCTGAAACAGAGGGCAAGAAACAGAGGGGCTGAAACACGGGGCGTGAAACAGAGGGGCTGAAACAGAGGGGCGGGAAACAGAGGGGCTGAATCAGAGGGGCTGAATCAGAGGGGCTGAAACAGAGGGTGAGAAACAGAGGGGCTGAAACAGAGTGGCCGAAACAGAGGGGCTGAAACAGAGGGCGAGAAACAGAAGGGCTGAATCAGAGGGGCTGAAACAGAGGGGCTGAATCAGAGGGGCTGAAACAGAGGGGCTGAATCAGAGGGGCTGAAACAGAGGGCGAGAAACAGAGGGGCTGAAACAGAGGGCGGGAAACAGAGGGGCTGATACAGAGGGGCTGAAACAGAGGGCGAGAAACAGGGGGGCTGACACAGAGGGGCTAAAACAGAGGGGCTGAAACAGAGGGGCTGAAACAGAGGGCGAGAAACAGAGGGGCTGAATCAGAGGGGCTGAATCAGAGGGGCTGAATCAGAGGGGCTGAAACAAAGGATGAGAAATAGAGGGGCTGAAACAGATTGTCTGAAACAGAGGGACTGAAACAGAGGGCGAGAAACAGAGGGGCTGAATCAGAGGGGCTGAATCAGAGGGGCTGAATCAGAGGGGCTGAAACAGAGGGGCTGAATCAGAGGGGCTGAAACCGAGGGAGAGAAACAGAGGGGCTGAAACAGAGGGCGAGAAACAGAGGGGCTGAAACAGAGGGCGAGAAACAAAGGGGCTGAAACAGAGGGTCTGAAACAGAGGGCGAGAAACAGAGGGGCTGAAACAGAGGGCGAGAAACAGAGGGGCTGAAACAGAGGGGCTGAAACAGTGGGCGAGAAACAGAGTGGCTGCAACAGACGGCGAGAAACAGAGGGGCTGAATCAGAGGGCGAGAAACAGAGGGGCTGAAACAGAGGGGCTGAAACAGAGGGCGAGAAACAGAGGGGCTGAATCAGAGGGGCTGAAACAGAAGGCGAGAAACAGAGGGCGATAAACAGACGAGCTGAAACAGAGGGCGAGAAACAGAGGGGCTGAAACAGAGGTCGAGAAACAGAGGGGCGGTATCAGAGGGGCTGAAACAGAGGGCGAGAAACAGAGGGGCTGAAACAGAGTGCGAGAAACAGAGGTGCTGAATCAGACGGGCTGAAACAGAGGGCGAGAAACAGAGGGGCTGAAACAGAGGGGCTGAAACAGAGGGGCTGAAACAGAGGGGCTCAAACAGAGGGCGAGAAACAGAGGGGCTGAAACAGAGAGCGCGAAACAGAGGGGCTGAAACAGAGGGCGAGAAACAGAGGGGCTGAATCAGAGGGGTTGAATCAGAGGGGCTGAAACAGTGGGGCTGAAACAGAGGACGAGAAACAGAGGGGCTGAAACAGAGGGCGAGAAATAGAGGGGCTGAAACAGAGGGGAAGAAATGGAGGGGCTGAAACAGAGGGTGAGAAACAGAGGGCGACAAACAGAGGGGCTGAAACAGAGGGGCTGAAACAGAGGGCGAGAAACAGAGGGGCTGAAACAGAGGGCGAGAAACAGAGGGGCTGAAACAGAGGGCGAGAAACAGAGGGGCGGAATCAGAGGGGCTGAAACAGAGGGGCTGAAACAGAGGGGCTGAAACAGAGGGCGAGAAGCAGAGGGGCTGAATCAGAGGGGCTGAAACAGAGGGGCTGAAACAGAGGGCGAGAAACAGAGGGGCTGAAACAGAGGGGCTGAAAATGAGGGCGAGAAACAGAGGGGCTGAAACAGATGGGCTGAAACAGAGGGGCTGAAACAGAGGGGCTGAAACAGAGGGCGAGAAACAGAGGGGCTGAAACAGAGAGCGCGAAACAGAGGGGCTGAAACAGTGGGCGAGAAACAGAGGGGCTGAATCAGAGGGGCTGAATCAGAGGGGCTGAAACAGAGGGGCTGAAACAGAGGGCGAGAAACAGAGGGGCTGAAACAGAGGGCGAGAAACAGAGGGGCTGAAACAGAGGGCGAGAAACAGAGGGGCTGAAACAGAGGGGCTGAAACAGAGGGGCTGAAACCGAGGGCGAGAAACAGAGGGGCTGAAACAGACGGCAAGAAACAGAGGGGCTGAAACAGAGGGCGAGAAACAGAGGGGCTGAAACAGAGGGCGAGAAACAGAGGTGCTGAATCGGAGAGGCTGAAAAGGAGGACGAGAAACAGAGGGGCTGAAACAGAGGGCGAGAAACAGAGGGGCTGAAACAGAGGGGCTGAAACACAGGGCGAGAAACAGAGGGGCTGAAACAGAGGGCGAAAAACAGAGGGGCTGAAACAGAGGGGCTGAATCAGAGGTGCTGATTCAGAGGGGCTGAAACAGAGGGGCTGAATCAGAGGGGCTGAAACAGAGGGGCTGAAACAGAGGGCGAGAAACAGAGGGGCTGAATCAGAGGGGCTGAAACAGAGGGCGAGAAACAGAGGGCGAGAAACAGACGTGCTGAAACAGAGGGCGAGAAACAGAGGGGCTGAAACAGAGGTCGAGAAACAGAGGGGCGGTATCAGAGGGGCTGAAACAGAGGGCGAGAAACAGAGGGGCTGAAACAGAGGGCGAGAAACAGAGGTGCTGAATCAGACGGGCTGAAACAGAGGGCGAGAAACAGAGGGGCTGAAACAGAGGGGCTGAAACAGAGGGGCTGAAACAGAGGGGCTCAAACAGAGGGCGAGAAACAGAGGGGCTGAAACAGAGAGCGCGAAACAGAGGGGCTGAAACAGAGGGCGAGAAACAGAGGGGCTGAATCAGAGGGGTTGAATCAGAGGGGCTGAAACAGTGGGGCTGAAACAGAGGACGAGAAACAGAGGGGCTGAAACAGAGGGCGAGAAACAGAGGGGCTGAAACAGAGGGGAAGAAATGGAGGGGCTGAAACAGAGGGCGCGAAACAGAGGGCGACAAACAGAGGGGCTGAAACAGAGGGGCTGAAACAGAGGGCGAGAAACAGAGGGGCTGAAACAGAGGGCGAGAAACAGAGGGCCTGAAACAGAAGGCGAGAAACAGAGGGGCTGAAACAGAGGGGCTGAAACAGAGGGCGAGAAATAGAGGGGCTGAAACAGAGGGCGAGAAACAGAGGGGCTGAAACAGAAGGCGAGAAACAGAGGGGCTGAAACAGATGGGCTGAATCAGAGGGGCTGAGACCGAGGGCGAGAAACAGAGGGGCTGAAACAGAGGGCGAGAAACAGAGGAGCTGAAACAGAGGGCGAGAAACAGAGGGGCTGAATCATAGCGGCTGAAACAGAGGGCGAGAAGTAGAGGGGCTGAAACAGAGGGCGAGAAAGAGAGGGGCTGAAACAGAGGGGCTGAAACAGAGGGGCTGAATCAGAGGGGCTGAAACCGAGGGCGAGAAACAGAGGGGCTGAAACAGAGGGGCTTAATCAGAGGGGCTGAAACAGAGGGGCTGAAACAGAGGGCTAGAAACAGAGGGGCTGAAACAGAGGGCGAGAAACAGAGGGGCTGAAACAGAGGGGCTGAAACAGAGGGGCTGAAACAGAGGGGCTGAAACAGAGGCCGAGAAACAGAGGGGCTGAAACAGAGGGCGAGAAACAGAGGGGCTGAAACAGAGGGGCTGAAACAGAGGGGCTGAAACAGAGGGGCTGAAACAGAGGGGCAGAATCAGAGGGGCTGTATCAGAGGGGCTGAAACAGAGGGGCTGAAACAGAGGGCGAGAAACAGAGGGGCTGAAACAGAGGGGCTGAAACAGACGGGCTGAAACAGAGAGCCTGAAACAGAGAGCGAGAAACAGAGGGGCTGAAACAGAGGGCGAAAAACAGAGGGGCCGAAACAGAGGGCGAGAAACAGAGTGGGAGAAACAGAGGGCGAGAAACAGAGGGGCTGAAACAGAGGGGCTGTAACAGAGCGGCTGAAACAGAGGGCGAGAAACAGAGGGGCTGAAACAGAGGGCGAGAAACAGAGGGGCTGAAACAGAGCGGCTGAAACAGAGGGGCTGAAACAGAGGGGCTGAAACAGAGGGCGTGAAACAGAGGGGCTGAAACAGAGGGGCTGAAACAGAGGGGCTGAATCAGAGGGGCTGAAACCGAGGGCGAGAAACAGAGGGGCTGAAACAGAGGGGCTGAATCAGAGGGGCTGAAACAGCTGGGCTGAAACAGAGGGCTAGAAACAGAGCGGCTGAAACAGAGGGCGAGAAACAGAGGGGCTGAAACAGAGGGGCTGAAACAGAGGGGCTGAAACAGAGGGGCTGAAACAGAGGCCGAGAAACAGAGGGGCTGAAACAGAGGGCGAGAAACAGAGGGGCTGAAACAGAGGGGCTGAAACAGAGGGGCTGAAACAGAGGGGCTGAAACAGAGGGGCCGAATCAGAGGGGCTGTATCAGAGGGGCTGAAACAGAGGGGCTGAAACAGAGGGCGAGAAACAGAGGGGCTCAAACTGAGGGCGAGAAACTGAGGGGCTGAAACAGAGAGCGCGAAACAGAGGGGCTGAAACAGAGGGCGAGAAACAGAGGGGCTGAAACAGAGGGGCTGAAACAGAGGGGCTGAAACAGAGGGGCTGAAACAGAGGCCGAGAAACAGAGGGGCTGAAACAGAGGGCGAGAAACAGAGGGGCTGAAACAGAGGGGCTGAAACAGAGGGGCTGAAACAGAGGGGCTGAAACAGAGGGGCCGAATCAGAGGGGCTGTATCAGAGGGGCTGAAACAGAGGGGCTGAAACAGAGGGCGAGAAACAGAGGGGCTCAAACAGAGGGCGAGAAACGGAGGGGCTGAAACAGAGAGCGCGAAACAGAGGGGCTGAAACAGAGGGCGAGAAACAGAGGGGCTGAAACAGAGGGGCTGAAACAGAGGGGCTGAAACAGAGGGGCTGAAACAGAGGGCGAGAAACAGAGGGGCTGAAACAGAGGGGCTGAATCAGAGGGGCTGAAACAGAGGGGCTGAAACAGAGGGCTAGAAACAGAGGGGCTGAAACAGAGGGCGAGAAACAGAGGGGCTGAAACAGAGGCCGAGAAACAGAGGGGCGGAAAACGAGGGCGAGAAACAGAGGGGCTGAAACAGAGGGGCTGAAACAGAGGGGCTGAAACAGAGGGGCTGAAACAGAGGGGCCGAATCAGAGGGGCTGTATCAGAGGGGCTGAAACAGAGGGGCTGAAACAGAGGGCGAGAAACAGAGGGGCTGAAACTGCGGGCGAGAAACAGAGGGCGAGAAACAGAGGGGCTGAAACAGAGGGGCTGAAACAGACGGGCTGAAACAGAGAGCCTGAAACAGAGGGCGAGAAACAGAGGGGCTGAAACAGAGGGCGAAAAACAGAGGGGCCGAAACAGAGGGCGAGAAACAGAGTGGGAGAAACAGAGGGCGAGAAACAGAGGGGCTGAAACAGAGGGGCTGAAACAGAGCGGCTGAAACAGAGGGCGAGAAACAGAGGGGCTGAAACAGAGGGCGAGAAACAGAGGGGCTGAAACAGAGCGGCTGAAACAGAGGGGCTGAAACAGAGGGGCTGAAACAGAGGGCGTGAAACAGAGGGGCTGAAACAGAGGGGCTGAAACAGAGGGGCTGAAACAGAGGGCGAGAAACAGAGGGGCTGTATCAGATGGGCTGAATCAGAGGGGCTGAAACAGAGGGGCTGATACAGAGGGCGAGAAACAAAGGGGCTGAAACAGCGGGCGAGAAACAGATGGCGAGAAACAGAGGGGCTGAAACAGACGGGCTGAAACAGAGAGCCTGAAACAGAGGGCGAGAAACGGAGGGGCTGAAACAGAGGGCGAAAAACAGAGGGGCTGAAACAGAGGGCGAGAAACACAGGGGCTGAAACAGAGGGTGAGAAACTGAGGGCGAGAAACAGAGGGACTGAAACAGAGGGGCTGAAACAGAGGGGCTGAATCAGAGGGGCTGAAACGGAGGTGCTGAATCAGAGGGGCTGAAACAGAGGGCGAGAAACAGAGGGGCTGAAACTGAGGGCGAAAAACAGAGGGGCTGAAACAGAGGGCGAGAAACAGAGGGGCTGAAACAGAGAGCGCGAAAAAGAGGGGCTGAAACAGAGGGGCTGAAACAGAGGGGCTGAAACAGAGGGGCTGAAACAGAGGGGCTGAAACAGAGGGGCTGAAACAGAGGGGCAGAATCAGAGGGGCTGTATCAGAGGGGCTGAAACAGAGGGGCTGAAACAGAGGGCGAGAAACAGAGGGGCTGAAACAGAGGGGCTGAAACAGACGGGCTGAAACAGAGAGCCTGAAACAGAGAGCGAGAAACAGAGGGGCTGAAACAGAGGGCGAAAAACAGAGGGGCCGAAACAGAGGGCGAGAAACAGAGTGGGAGAAACAGAGGGCGAGAAACAGAGGGGCTGAAACAGAGGGGCTGTAACAGAGCGGCTGAAACAGAGGGCGAGAAACAGAGGGGCTGAAACAGAGGGCGAGAAACAGAGGGGCTGAAACAGAGCGGCTGAAACAGAGGGGCTGAAACAGAGGGGCTGAAACAGAGGGCGTGAAACAGAGGGGCTGAAACAGAGGGGCTGAAACAGAGGGGCTGAATCAGAGGGGCTGAAACCGAGGGCGAGAAACAGAGGGGCTGAAACAGAGGGGCTGAATCAGAGGGGCTGAAACAGCTGGGCTGAAACAGAGGGCTAGAAACAGAGCGGCTGAAACAGAGGGCGAGAAACAGAGGGGCTGAAACAGAGGGGCTGAAACAGAGGGGCTGAAACAGAGGGGCTGAAACAGAGGCCGAGAAACAGAGGGGCTGAAACAGAGGGCGAGAAACAGAGGGGCTGAAACAGAGGGGCTGAAACAGAGGGGCTGAAACAGAGGGGCTGAAACAGAGGGGCCGAATCAGAGGGGCTGTATCAGAGGGGCTGAAACAGAGGGGCTGAAACAGAGGGCGAGAAACAGAGGGGCTCAAACTGAGGGCGAGAAACTGAGGGGCTGAAACAGAGAGCGCGAAACAGAGGGGCTGAAACAGAGGGCGAGAAACAGAGGGGCTGAAACAGAGGGGCTGAAACAGAGGGGCTGAAACAGAGGGGCTGAAACAGAGGCCGAGAAACAGAGGGGCTGAAACAGAGGGCGAGAAACAGAGGGGCTGAAACAGAGGGGCTGAAACAGAGGGGCTGAAACAGAGGGGCTGAAACAGAGGGGCCGAATCAGAGGGGCTGTATCAGAGGGGCTGAAACAGAGGGGCTGAAACAGAGGGCGAGAAACAGAGGGGCTCAAACAGAGGGCGAGAAACGGAGGGGCTGAAACAGAGAGCGCGAAACAGAGGGGCTGAAACAGAGGGCGAGAAACAGAGGGGCTGAAACAGAGGGGCTGAAACAGAGGGGCTGAAACAGAGGGGCTGAAACAGAGGGCGAGAAACAGAGGGGCTGAAACAGAGGGGCTGAATCAGAGGGGCTGAAACAGAGGGGCTGAAACAGAGGGCTAGAAACAGAGGGGCTGAAACAGAGGGCGAGAAACAGAGGGGCTGAAACAGAGGCCGAGAAACAGAGGGGCGGAAAACGAGGGCGAGAAACAGAGGGGCTGAAACAGAGGGGCTGAAACAGAGGGGCTGAAACAGAGGGGCTGAAACAGAGGGGCCGAATCAGAGGGGCTGTATCAGAGGGGCTGAAACAGAGGGGCTGAAACAGAGGGCGAGAAACAGAGGGGCTGAAACTGCGGGCGAGAAACAGAGGGCGAGAAACAGAGGGGCTGAAACAGAGGGGCTGAAACAGACGGGCTGAAACAGAGAGCCTGAAACAGAGGGCGAGAAACAGAGGGGCTGAAACAGAGGGCGAAAAACAGAGGGGCCGAAACAGAGGGCGAGAAACAGAGTGGGAGAAACAGAGGGCGAGAAACAGAGGGGCTGAAACAGAGGGGCTGAAACAGAGCGGCTGAAACAGAGGGCGAGAAACAGAGGGGCTGAAACAGAGGGCGAGAAACAGAGGGGCTGAAACAGAGCGGCTGAAACAGAGGGGCTGAAACAGAGGGGCTGAAACAGAGGGCGTGAAACAGAGGGGCTGAAACAGAGGGGCTGAAACAGAGGGGCTGAAACAGAGGGCGAGAAACAGAGGGGCTGTATCAGATGGGCTGAATCAGAGGGGCTGAAACAGAGGGGCTGATACAGAGGGCGAGAAACAAAGGGGCTGAAACAGCGGGCGAGAAACAGATGGCGAGAAACAGAGGGGCTGAAACAGACGGGCTGAAACAGAGAGCCTGAAACAGAGGGCGAGAAACGGAGGGGCTGAAACAGAGGGCGAAAAACAGAGGGGCTGAAACAGAGGGCGAGAAACACAGGGGCTGAAACAGAGGGTGAGAAACTGAGGGCGAGAAACAGAGGGACTGAAACAGAGGGGCTGAAACAGAGGGGCTGAATCAGAGGGGCTGAAACGGAGGTGCTGAATCAGAGGGGCTGAAACAGAGGGCGAGAAACAGAGGGGCTGAAACTGAGGGCGAAAAACAGAGGGGCTGAAACAGAGGGCGAGAAACAGAGGGGCTGAAACAGAGAGCGCGAAAAAGAGGGGCTGAAACAGAGGGGCTGAAACAGAGGGGCTGAAACAGAAGGGCTAAATCAGAGGGGCTGAAACAGAGGGCGAGAAACAGAGGGGCTGAAATAGAGGGTTAGAACCAGAGGGGCTGAAAAAGAGGGGCTGAAACAGAGGGCGAGAAACAGAGGGGCTGAAACAGAGGGGCTGAAACAGAGGGGCTGAAACCGAGGGCGAGAAACAGAGGGGCTGAAACAGAGGGGCTGAATCAGAGGGGCTGAAACAGAGGGGCTGAAACAGAGTGCGAGAAACAGAGGGGCTGAAACAGAGGGCGAGAAACAGAGGGGCTGAAACAGAGGGGCTGAAACAGAGGGGCTGAAACAGAGGCCGAGAAACAGAGGGGCTGAAACAGAGGGCGAGAATCAGAGGGGCTGAAACAGAGGGGCTGAAACAGAGGGGCTGAAACAGAGGGGCAGAATCAGAGGGGCTGTATCAGAGGGGCTGAAACAGAGGGGCTGAAACAGAGGGCGAGAAACAGAGGGGCTGAAACTGCGGGCGAGAAACAGAGGGCGAGAAACAGAGGGGCTGAAACAGAGGGGCTGAAACAGACGGGCTGAAACAGAGAGCCTGAAACAGAGGGCGAGAAATAGAGGGGCTGAAACAGAGGGCGAAAAACAGAGGGGCCGAAACAGAGGGCGAGAAACAGAGGGGGAGAAACAGAGAGCGAGAAACAGAGGGGCTGAAACAGAGGGGCTGAAACAGAGGGGCTGAAACAGAGGGGCTGAATCAGAGGGGCTGAAACAGAGGTGCTGTATCAGAGGGGCTGAAACAGATGGCGAGAAACAGAGGGGCTGAAACAGAGGGCGAGAAACAGAGGGGCTGAAACAGAGGGGCTGAAACAGAGGGCGAGAAACAGAGAGGCTGAAACAGAGGGCGAGAAACAGAGGGGCTGAAACAGAGGGCGAGAAACCGAGGGGCTGAAACAGAGGGGCTGAAACAGAGGGGCTGAAACACAGGGCGAGAAACAGAGGGGCTGAAACAGAGGGCGAAAAACAGAGGGGCTGAAACAGAGGGGCTGAATCAGAGGTGCTGATTCAGAGGGGCTGAAACAGAGGGGCTGAATCAGAGGGGCTGAAACAGAGGGGCTGAAACAGAGGGCGAGAAACAGAGGGGCTGAATCAGAGGGGCTGAAACAGAGGGCGAGAAACAGAGGGCGAGAAACAGACGGGCTGAAACAGAGGGCGAGAAACAGAGGGGATGAAACAGAGGTCGAGAAACAGAGGGGCGGTATCAGAGGGGCTGAAACAGAGGGCGAGAAACAGAGGGGCTGAAAAAGAGGGGAAGAAATGGAGGGGCTGAAACAGAGGGCGAGAAACAGAGGGCGACAAACAGAGGGGCTGAAACAGAGGGGCTGAAACAGAGGGCGAGAAACAGAGGGGCTGAAACAGAGGGCGAGAAACAGAGGGGCTGAAACAGAGGGCGAGAAACAGAGGGGCGGAATCAGAGGGGCCGAAACAGAGTGGCTGAAACAGAGGGGCTGAAACAGAGGGCGAGAAGCAGAGGGGCTGAATCAGAGGGGCTGAAACAGAGGGGCTGAAACAGAGGGCGAGAAACAGAGGGGCTGAAACAGAGGGGCTGAAAATGAGGGCGAGAAACAGAGGGGCTGAAACAGAGGGGAAGAAATGGAGGGGCTGAAACAGAGGGCGAGAAACAGAGGGCGACAAACAGAGGGGCTGAAACAGAGGGGCTGAAACAGAGGGCGAGAAACAGAGGGGCTGAAACAGAGGGCGAGAAACAGAGGGGCTGAAACAGAGGGCGAGAAACAGAGGGGCGGAAACAGAGGGGCTGAAACAGAGGGGCTGAAACAGAGGGGCTGAAACAGAGGGCGAGAAGCAGAGGGGCTGAATCAGAGGGGCTGAAACAGAGGGGCTGAAACAGAAGGCGAGAAACAGAGGGGCTGAAACAGAGTGGCTGAAAATGAGGGCGAGAAACAGAGGGGCTGAAACAGATGGGCTTAAACAGAGGGGCTGAAACAGAGGGGCTGAAACAGAGGGCGAGAAACAGAGGGGCTGAAACAGAGAGCGCGAAACAGAGGGGCTGAAACAGTGGGCGAGAAACAGAGGGGCTGAATCAGAGGGGCTGAATCAGAGGGGCTGAAACAGAGGGGCTGAAACAGAGGGCGAGAAACAGAGGGGCTGAAACAGAGGGCGAGAAACAGAGGGGCTGAAACAGAGGGCGAGAAACAGAGGGGCTGAAACAGAGGGGCTGAAACAGAGGGGCTGAAACCGAGGGCGAGAAACAGAGGGGCTGAAACAGACGGCAAGAAACAGAGGGGCTGAAACAGAGGGCGAGAAACAGAGGGGCTGAAACAGAGGGCGAGAAACAGAGGTGCTGAATCAGAGAGGCTGAAACAGAGGACGAGAAACAGAGGGGCTGAAACAGAGGGCGAGAAACAGAGGGGCTGAAACAGAGGGGCTGAAACACAGGGCGAGAAACAGAGGGGCTGAAACAGAGGGCGAGAAACAGAGGGGCTGAAACAGAGGGGCTGAATCAGAGGTGCTAATTCAGAGGGGCTGAAACAGAGGGGCTGAATCAGAGGGGCTGAAGCAGAGGGCGAGAAATAGAGGGGCTGAAACAGAGGGCGAGAAACAGAGGGCCTGAAACAGAAGGCGAGAAACAGAGGGGCTGAAACAGAGGGGCTGAAACAGAGGGCGAGAAATAGAGGGGCTGAAACAGAGGGCGAGAAACAGAGGGGCTGAAACAGAAGGCGAGAAACAGAGGGGCTGAAACAGAGGGGCTGAATCAGAGGGGCTGAGACCGAGGGCGAGAAACAGAGGGGCTGAAACAGAGGGCGAGAAACATAGGAGCTGAAACAGAGGGCGAGAAACAGAGGGGCTGAATCATAGCGGCTGAAACAGAGGGCGAGAAGTAGAGGGGCTGAAACAGAGGGCGAGAAAGAGAGGGGCTGAAAAAGAGGGGCTGAAACAGAGGGGCTGAATCAGAGGGGCTGAAACCGAGGGCGAGAAACAGAGGGGCTGAAACAGAGGGGCTGAATCAGAGGGGCTGAAACAGAGGGGCTGAAACAGAGGGCTAGAAACAGAGGGGCTGAAACAGAGGGCGAGAAACAGAGGGGCTGAAACAGAGGGGCTGAAACAGAGGGGCTGAAACAGAGGGGCCGAAACAGAGGGGCCGAATCAGAGGGGCTGTATCAGAGGGGCTGAAATAGAGGGGCTGAAACAGAGGGCGAGAAACAGAGGGGCTGAAACTGCGGGCGAGAAACAGAGGGCGAGAAACAGAGGGGCTGAAACAGAGGGGCTGAAACAGACGGGCTGAAACAGAGAGCCTGAAACAGAGGGCGAGAAACAGAGGGGCTGAAACAGAGGGCGAAAAACAGAGGGGCCGAAACAGAGGGCGAGAAACAGAGTGGGAGAAACAGAGGGCGAGAAACAGAGGGGCTGAAACAGAGGGGCTGTAACAGAGCGGCTGAAACAGAGGGCGAGAAACAGAGGGGCTGAAACAGAGGGCGAGAAACAGAGGGGCTGAAACAGAGCGGCTGAAACAGAGGGGCTGAAACAGAGGGGCTGAAACAGAGGGCGTGAAACAGAGGGGCTGAAACAGAGGGGCTGAAACAGAGGGGCTGAATCAGAGGGGCTGAAACCGAGGGCGAGAAACAGAGGGGCTGAAACAGAGGGGCTGAATCAGAGGGGCTGAAACAGAGGGGCTGAAACAGAGGGCTAGAAACAGAGGGGCTGAAACAGAGGGCGAGAAACAGAGGGGCTGAAACAGAGGGGCTGAAACAGAGGGGCTGAAACAGAGGGGCTGAAACAGAGGCCGAGAAACAGAGGGGCTGAAACAGAGGGCGAGAAACAGAGGGGCTGAAACAGAGGGGCTGAAACAGAGGGGCCGAATCAGAGGGGCTGTATCAGAGGGGCTGAAACAGAGGGGCTGAAACAGAGGGCGAGAAACAGAGGGGCTCAAACAGAGGGCGAGAAACAGAGGGGCTGAAACAGAGAGCGCGAAACAGAGGGGCTGAAACAGAGGGCGAGAAACAGAGGGGCTGAAACAGAGGGGCTGAAACAGAGGGGCTGAAACAGAGGGGCTGAAACAGAGGCCGAGAAACAGAGGGGCTGAAACAGAGGGCGAGAAACAGAGGGGCTGAAACAGAGGGGCTGAAACAGAGGGGCTGAAACAGAGGGGCCGAATCAGAGGGGCTGTATCAGAGGGGCTGAAACAGAGGGGCTGAAACAGAGGGTGAGAAACAGAGGGGCTCAAACAGAGGGCGAGAAACAGAGGGGCTGAAACAGAGAGCGCGAAACAGAGGGGCTGAAACAGAGGGGCTGAAACAGAGGGGCTGAAACAGAGGGGCTGAAACAGAGGGCGAGAAACAGAGGGGCTGTATCAGATGGGCTGAATCAGAGGGGCTGAAACAGAGGGGCTGATACAGAGGGCGAGAAACAAAGGGGCTGAAACAGCGGGCGAGAAACAGATGGCGAGAAACAGAGGGGCTGAAACAGACGGGCTGAAACAGAGAGCCTGAAACAGAGGGCGAGAAACGGAGGGGCTGAAACAGAGGGCGAAAAACAGAGGGGCTGAAACAGAGGGCGAGAAACACAGGGGCTGAAACAGAGGGTGAGAAACTGAGTGCGAGAAACAGAGGGACTGAAACAGAGGGGCTGAAACAGAGGGGCTGAATCAGAGGGGCTGAAACAGAGGTGCTGAATCAGAGGGGCTGAAACAGAGGGCGAGAAACAGAGGGGCTGAAACTGAGGGCGAAAAACAGAGGGGCTGAAACAGAGGGCGAGAAACAGAGGGGCTGAAACAGAGAGCGCGAAACAGAGGGGCTGAAACAGAGGGGCTGAAACAGAGGGGCTGAAACAGAAGGGCTAAATCAGAGGGGCTGAAACAGAGGGCGAGAAACAGAGGGGCTGAAATAGAGGGTTAGAACCAGAGGGGCTGAAAAAGAGGGGCTGAAACAGAGGGCGAGAAACAGAGGGGCTGAAACAGAGGGGCTGAAACAGACGGGCTGAAACAGAGGGCGAGAAACAGAGGGGCTGAAACAGAGGGGCTGAATCAGAGGGGCTGAAACAGAGGGGCTGAAACAGAGGGGCTGAAACAGAGGCCGAGAAACAGAGGGGCTGAAACAGAGGGCGAGAAACAGAGGGGCTGAAACAGAGGGGCTGAAACAGAGGGGCTGAAACAGAGGGGCAGAATCAGAGGGGCTGTATCAGAGGGGCTGAAACAGAGGGGCTGAAACAGAGGGCGAGAAACAGAGGGGCTGAAACTGCGGGCGAGAAACAGAGGGCGAGAAACAGAGGGGCTGAAACAGAGGGGCTGAAACAGACGGGCTGAAACAGAGAGCCTGAAACAGAGGGCGAGAAATAGAGGGGCTGAAACAGAGGGCGAAAAACAGAGGGGCCGAAACAGAGGGCGAGAAACAGAGGGGGAGAAACAGAGAGCGAGAAACAGAGGGGCTGAAACAGAGGGGCTGAAACAGAGGGGCTGAAACAGAGGGGCTGAATCAGAGGGGCTGAAACAGAGGTGCTGTATCAGAGGGGCTGAAACAGATGGCGAGAAACAGAGTGGCTGAAACAGAGGGCGAGAAACAGAGGGGCTGAAACAGAGGGGCTGAAACAGAGGGCGAGAAACAGAGAGGCTGAAACAGAGGGCGAGAAACAGAGGGGCTGAAACAGAGGGCGAGAAACCGAGGGACTGAAACAGAGGGGCTGAAACAGAGGGGCTGAAACACAGGGCGAAAAACAGAGGTGCTGAAACAGAGGGGCTGAATCAGAGGTGCTGATTCAGAGGGGCTGAAACAGAGGGGCTGAATCAGAGGGGCTGAAACAGAGGGGCTGAAACAGAGGGCGAGAAACAGAGGGGCTGAATCAGAGGGGCTGAAACAGAGGGCGAGAAACAGAGGGCGAGAAACAGACGGGCTGAAACAGAGGGCGAGAAACAGAGGGGCTGAAACAGAGGTCGAGAAAAAGAGGGGCGGTATCAGAGGGGCTGAAACAGAGGGCGAGAAACAGAGGGGCTGAAAAAGAGGGGAAGAAATGGAGGGGCTGAAACAGAGGGCGAGAAACAGAGGGCGACAAACAGAGGGGCTGAAACAGAGGGGCTGAAACAGAGGGCGAGAAACAGAGGGGCTGAAACAGAGGGCGAGAAACAGAGGGGCTCAAACAGAGGGCGAGAAACAGAGGGGCGGAATCAGAGGGGCTGAAACAGAGGGGCTGAAACAGAGGGGCTGAAACAGAGGGCGAGAAGCAGAGGGGCTGAATCAGAGGGGCTGAAACAGAGGGGCTGAAACAGAGGGCGAGAAACAGAGGGGCTGAAACAGAGGGGCTGAAAATGAGGGCGAGAAACAGAGGGGCTGAAACAGAGGGGAAGAAATGGAGGGGCTGAAACAGAGGGCGAGAAACAGAGGGCGACAAACAGAGGGGCTGAAACAGAGGGGCTGAAACAGAGGGCGAGAAACAGAGGGGCTGAAACAGAGGGCGAGAAACAGAGGGGCTGAAACAGAGGGCGAGAAACAGAGGGGCGGAATCAGAGGGGCTGAAACAGAGGGGCTGAAACAGAGGGGCTGAAACAGAGGGCGAGAAGCAGAGGGGCTGAATCAGAGGGGCTGAAACAGAGGGGCTGAAACAGAGGGCGAGAAACAGAGGGGCTGAAACAGAGGGGCTGAAAATGAGGGCGAGAAACAGAGGGGCTGAAACAGATGGGCTGAAACAGAGGGGCTGAAACAGAGGGGCTGAAACAGAGGGCGAGAAACAGAGGGGCTGAAACAGAGAGCGCGAAACAGAGGGGCTGAAACAGTGGGCGAGAAACAGAGGGGCTGAATCAGAGGGGCTGAATCAGAGGGGCTGAAACAGAGGGGCTGAAACAGAGGGCGAGAAACAGAGGGGCTGAAACAGAGGGCGAGAAACAGAGGGGCTGAAACAGAGGGCGAGAAACAGAGGGGCTGAAACAGAGGGGCTGAAACAGAGGGGCTGAAACCGAGGGCGAGAAACAGAGGGGCTGAAACAGACGGCAAGAAACAGAGGGGCTGAAACAGAGGGCGAGAAACAGAGGGGCTGAAACAGAGGGCGAGAAACAGAGGTGCTCAATCAGAGAGGCTGAAACAGAGGACGAGAAACAGAGGGGCTGAAACAGAGGGCGAGAAACAGAGGGGCTGAAACAGAGGGGCTGAAACACAGGGCGAGAAACAGAGGGGCTGAAACAGAGGGCGAAAAACAGAGGGGCTGAAACAGAGGGGCTGAATCAGAGGTGCTAATTCAGAGGGGCTGAAACAGAGGGGCTGAATCAGAGGGGCTGAAACAGAGGGCGAGAAATAGAGGGGCTGAAACAGAGGGCGAGAAACAGAGGGCCTGAAACAGAAGGCGAGAAACAGAGGGGCTGAAACAGAGGGGCTGAAACAGAGGTCGAGAAATAGAGGGGCTGAAACAGAGGGCGAGAAACAGAGGGGCTGAAACAGAAGGCGAGAAACAGAGGGGCTGAAACAGAGGGGCTGAATCAGAGGGGCTGAGACCGAGGGCGAGAAACAGAGGGGCTGAAACAGAGGGCGAGAAACAGAGGAGCTGAAACAGAGGGCGAGAAACAGAGGGGCTGAATCATAGCGGCTGAAACAGAGGGCGAGAAGTAGAGGGGCTGAAACAGAGGGCGAGAAAGAGAGGGGCTGAAACAGAGGGGCTGAAACAGAGGGGCTGAATCAGAGGGGCTGAAACCGAGGGCGAGAAACAGAGGGGCTGAAACAGAGGGGCTGAATCAGAGGGGCTGAAACAGAGGGGCTGAAACAGAGGGCTAGAAACAGAGGGGCTGAAACAGAGGGCGAGAAACAGAGGGGCTGAAACAGAGGGGCTGAAACAGAGGGGCTGAAACAGAGGGGCTGAAACAGAGGCCGAGAAACAGAGGGGCTGAAACAGAGGGCGAGAAACAGAGGGGCTGAAACAGAGGGGCTGAAACAGAGGGGCTGAAACAGAGGGGCTGAAACAGAGGGGCCGAATCAGAGGGGCTGTATCAGAGGGGCTGAAACAGAGGGGCTGAAACAGAGGGCGAGAAACAGAGGGGCTGAAACTGCGGGCGAGAAACAGTGGGCGAGAAACAGAGGGGCTGAAACAGAGGGGCTGAAACAGACGGGCTGAAACAGAGAGCCTGAAACAGAGGGCGAGAAACAGAGGGGCTGAAACCGAGGGCGAGAAACAGAGGGGCTGAAACAGAGGGGCTGAATCAGAGGGGCTGAAACAGAGGGGCTGAAACAGAGGGCTAGAAACAGAGGGGCTGAAACAGAGGGCGAGAAACAGAGGGGCTGAAACAGAGGGGCTGAAACAGAGGGGCTGAAACAGAGGGGCTGAAACAGAGGGGCTGAAACAGAGGGGCTGAAACAGAGGGCGAGAAACAGAGGGGCTGAAACAGAGGGGCTGAAACAGAGGGGCTGAAACAGAGGGGCCGAATCAGAGGGGCTGTATCAGAGGGGCTGAAACAGAGGGGCTGAAACAGAGGGCGAGAAACAGAGGGGCTCAAACAGAGGGCGAGAAACAGAGGGGCTGAAACAGAGAGCGCGAAACAGAGGGGCTGAAACAGAGGGCGAGAAACAGAGGGGCTGAAACAGAGGGGCTGAAACAGAGGGGCTGAAACAGAGGGGCTGAAACAGAGGCCGAGAAACAGAGGGGCTGAAACAGAGGGCGAGAAAGAGAGGGGCTGAAACAGAGGGGCTGAAACAGAGGGGCTGAATCAGAGGGGCTGAAACCGAGGGCGAGAAACAGAGGGGCTGAAACAGAGGGGCTGAATCAGAGGGGCTGAAACAGAGGGGCTGAAACAGAGGGCTAGAAACAGAGGGGCTGAAACAGAGGGCGAGAAACAGAGGGGCTGAAACAGAGGGGCTGAAACAGAGGGGCTGAAACAGAGGGGCTGAAACAGAGGCCGAGAAACAGAGGGGCTGAAACAGAGGGCGAGAAACAGAGGGGCTGAAACAGAGGGGCTGAAACAGAGGGGCTGAAACAGAGGGGCCGAAACAGAGGGGCCGAATCAGAGGGGCTGTATCAGAGGGGCTGAAACAGAGGGGCTGAAACAGAGGGCGAGAAACAGAGGGGCTGAAACTGCGGGCGAGAAACAGAGGGCGAGAAACAGAGGGGCTGAAACAGAGGGGCTGAAACAGACGGGCTGAAACAGAGAGCCTGAAACAGAGGGCGAGAAACAGAGGGGCTGAAACCGAGGGCGAGAAACAGAGGGGCTGAAACAGAGGGGCTGAATCAGAGGGGCTGAAACAGAGGGGCTGAAACAGAGGGCAGGAAACAGAGGGGCTGAAACAGAGGGCGAGATACAGAGGGGCTGAAACAGAGGGGCTGAAACAGAGGGGCTGAAACAGAGGGGCTGAAACAGAGGCCGAGAAACAGAGGGGCTGAAACAGAGGGCGAGAAACAGAGGGGCTGAAACAGAGGGGCTGAAACAGAGGGGCTGAAACAGAGGGGCCGAATCAGAGGGGCTGTATCAGAGGGGCTGAAACAGATGGGCTGAAACAGAGGGCGAGAAACAGAGGGGGTCAAACAGAGGGCGAGAAACAGAGGGGCTGAAACAGAGAGCGCGAAACAGAGGGGCTGAAACAGAGGGCGAGAAACAGAGGGGCTGAAACAGAGGGGCTGAAACAGAGGGGCTGAAACAGAGGGGCTGAAACAGAGGCCGAGAAACAGAGGGGCTGAAACAGAGGGCGAGAAACAGAGGGGCTGAAACAGAGGGGCTGAAACAGAGGGGCTGAAACAGAGGGGCCGAATCAGAGGGGCTGTATCAGAGGGGCTGAAACAGAGGGGCTGAAACAGAGGGTGAGAAACAGAGGGGCTCAAACAGAGGGCGAGAAACAGAGGGGCTGAAACAGAGAGCGCGAAACAGAGGGGCTGAAACAGAGGGGCTGAAACAGAGGGGCTGAAACAGAGGGGCTGAAACAGAGGGCGAGAAACAGAGGGGCTGTATCAGATGGGCTGAATCAGAGGGGCTGAAACAGAGGGGCTGATACAGAGGGCGAGAAACAAAGGGGCTGAAACAGCGGGCGAGAAACAGATGGCGAGAAACAGAGGGGCTGAAACAGACGGGCTGAAACAGAGAGCCTGAAACAGAGGGCGAGAAACGGAGGGGCTGAAACAGAGGGCGAAAAACAGAGGGGCTGAAACAGAGGGCGAGAAACACAGGGGCTGAAACAGAGGGTGAGAAACTGAGGGCGAGAAACAGAGGGACTGAAACAGAGGGGCTGAAACAGAGGGGCTGAATCAGAGGGGCTGAAACAGAGGTGCTGAATCAGAGGGGCTGAAACAGAGGGCGAGAAACAGAGGGGCTGAAACTGAGGGCGAAAAACAGAGGGGCTGAAACAGAGGGCGAGAAACAGAGGGGCTGAAACAGAGAGCGCGAAACAGAGGGGCTGAAACAGAGGGGCTGAAACAGAGGGGCTGAAACAGAAGGGCTAAATCAGAGGGGCTGAAACAGAGGGCGAGAAACAGAGGGGCTGAAATAGAGGGTTAGAACCAGAGGGGCTGAAAAAGAGGGGCTGAAACAGAGGGCGAGAAACAGAGGGGCTGAAACAGAGTTTCTGAAACAGAGGGGCTGAAACCGAGGGCGAGAAACAGAGGGGCTGAAACAGAGGGGCTGAATCAGAGGGGCTGAAACAGAGGGGCTGAAACAGAGTGCGAGAAACAGAGGGGCTGAAACAGAGGGCGAGAAACAGAGGGGCTGAAACAGAGGGGCTGAAACAGAGGGGCTGAAACAGAGGCCGAGAAACAGAGGGGCTGAAACAGAGGGCGAGAAACAGAGGGGCTGAAACAGAGGGGCTGAAACAGAGGGGCTGAAACAGAGGGGCTGAAACAGAGGGGCTGAAACAGAGGGCGAGAAACAGAGGGGCTGAAACTGCGGGCGAGAAACAGAGGGCGAGAAACAGAGGGGCTGAAACAGAGGGGCTGAAACAGACGGGCTGAAACAGAGAGCCTGAAACAGAGGGCGAGAAATAGAGGGGCTGAAACAGAGTGCGAAAAACAGAGGGGCCGAAACAGAGGGCGAGAAACAGAGGGGGAGAAACAGAGAGCGAGAAACAGAGGGGCTGAAACAGAGGGGCTGAAACAGAGGGGCTGAAACAGAGGGGCTGAATCAGAGGGGCTGAAACAGAGGTGCTGTATCAGAGGGGCTGAAACAGATGGCGAGAAACAGAGGGGCTGAAACAGAGGGCGAGAAACAGAGGGGCTGAAACAGAGGGGCTGAAACAGAGGGCGAGAAACAGAGAGGCTGAAACAGAGGGCGAGAAACAGAGGGGCTGAAACAGAGGGCGAGAAACCGAGGGGCTGAAACAGAGGGGCTGAAACAGAGGGGCTGAAACACAGGGCGAGAAACAGAGGGGCTGAAACAGAGGGCGAAAAACAGAGGGGCTGAAACAGAGGGGCTGAATCAGAGGTGCTGATTCAGAGGGGCTGAAACAGAGGGGCTGAATCAGAGGGGCTGAAACAGAGGGGCTGAAACAGAGGGCGAGAAACAGAGGGGCTGAATCAGAGGGGCTGAAACAGAGGGCGAGAAACAGAGGGCGAGAAACAGACGGGCTGAAACAGAGGGCGAGAAACAGAGGGGCTGAAACAGAGGTCGAGAAACAGAGGGGCGGTATCAGAGGGGCTGAAACAGAGGGCGAGAAACAGAGGGGCTGAAAAAGAGGGGAAGAAATGGAGGGGCTGAAACAGAGGGCGAGAAACAGAGGGCGACAAACAGAGGGGCTGAAACAGAGGGGCTGAAACAGAGGGCGAGAAACAGAGGGGCTGAAACAGAGGGCGAGAAACAGAGGGGCTCAAACAGAGGGCGAGAAACAGAGGGGCGGAATCAGAGGGGCTGAAACAGAGGGGCTGAAACAGAGGGGCTGAAACAGAGGGCGAGAAGCAGAGGGGCTGAATCAGAGGGGCTGAAATAGAGGGGCTGAAATAGAGGGCGAGAAACAGAGGGGCTGAAACAGAGAGGCTGAAAATGAGGGCGAGAAACAGAGGGGCTGAAACAGAGGGGAAGAAATGGAGGGGCTGAAACAGAGGGCGAGAAACAGAGGGCGACAAACAGAGGGGCTGAAACAGAGGGGCTGAAACAGAGGGCGAGAAACAGAGGGGCTGAAACAGAGGGCGAGAAACAGAGGGGCTGAAACAGAGGGCGAGAAACAGAGGGGCGGAATCAGAGGGGCTGAAACAGAGGGGCTGAAACAGAGGGGCTGAAACAGAGGGCGAGAAGCAGAGGGGCTGAATCAGAGGGGCTGAAACAGAGGGGCTGAAACAGAGGGCGAGAAACAGAGGGGCTGAAACAGAGGGGCTGAAAATGAGGGCGAGAAACAGAGGGGCTGAAACAGATGGGCTGAAACAGAGGGGCTGAAACAGAGGGGCTGAAACAGAGGGCGAGAAACAGAGGGGCTGAAACAGAGAGCGCGAAACAGAGGGGCTGAAACAGTGGGCGAGAAACAGAGGGGCTGAATCAGAGGGGCTGAATCAGAGGGGCTGAAACAGAGGGGCTGAAACAGAGGGCGAGAAACAGAGGGGCTGAAACAGAGGGCGAGAAACAGAGGGGCTGAAACAGAGGGCGAGAAACAGAGGGGCTGAAACAGAGGGGCTGAAACAGAGGGGCTGAAACCGAGGGCGAGAAACAGAGGGGCTGAAACAGACGGCAAGAAACAGAGGGGCTGAAACAGAGGGCGAGAAACAGAGGGGCTGAAACAGAGGGCGAGAAACAGAGGTGCTCAATCTGAGAGGCTGAAACAGAGGACGAGAAACAGAGGGGCTGAAACAGAGGGCGAGAAACAGAGGGGCTGAAACAGAGGGGCTGAAACACAGGGCGAGAAACAGAGGGGCTGAAACAGAGGGCGAAAAACAGAGGGGCTGAAACAGAGGGGCTGAATCAGAGGTGCTAATTCAGAGGGGCTGAAACAGAGGGGCTGAATCAGAGGGGCTGAAACAGAGGGCGAGAAATAGAGGGGCTGAAACAGAGGGCGAGAAACAGAGGGCCTGAAACAGAAGGCGAGAAACAGAGGGGCTGAAACAGAGGGGCTGAAACAGAGGGCGAGAAATAGAGGGGCTGAAACAGAGGGCGAGAAACAGAGGGGCTGAAACAGAAGGCGAGAAACAGAGGGGCTGAAACAGAGGGGCTGAATCAGAGGGGCTGAGACCGAGGGCGAGAAACAGAGGGGCTGAAACAGAGGGCGAGAAACAGAGGAGCTGAAACAGAGGGCGAGAAACAGAGGGGCTGAATCATAGCGGCTGAAACAGAGGGCGAGAAGTAGAGGGGCTGAAACAGAGGGCGAGAAAGAGAGGGGCTGAAACAGAGGGGCTGAAACAGAGGGGCTGAATCAGAGGGGCTGAAACCGAGGGCGAGAAACAGAGGGGCTGAAACAGAGGGGCTGAATCAGAGGGGCTGAAACAGAGGGGCTGAAACAGAGGGCTAGAAACAGAGGGGCTGAAACAGAGGGCGAGAAACAGAGGGGCTGAAACAGAGGGGCTGAAACAGAGGGGCTGAAACAGAGGGGCAGAAACAGAGGCCGAGAAACAGAGGGGCTGAAACAGAGGGCGAGAAACAGAGGGGCTGAAACAAAGGGGCTGAAACAGAGGGGCTGAAACAGAGGGGCCGAAACAGAGGGGCCGAATCAGAGGGGCTGTATCAGAGGGGCTGAAACAGAGGGGCTGAAACAGAGGGCGAGAAACAGAGGGGCTGAAACTGCGGGCGAGAAACAGAGGGCGAGAAACAGAGGGGCTGAAACAGAGGGGCTGAAACAGACGGGCTGAAACAGAGAGCCTGAAACAGAGGGCGAGAAACAGAGGGGCTGAAACAGAGGGCGAAAAACAGAGGGGCCGAAACAGAGGGCGAGAAACAGAGTGGGAGAAACAGAGGGCGAGAAACAGAGGGGCTGAAACAGAGGGGCTGTAACAGAGCGGCTGAAACAGAGGGCGAGAAACAGAGGGGCTGAAACAGAGGGCGAGAAACAGAGGGGCTGAAACAGAGCGGCTGAAACAGAGGGGCTGAAACAGAGGGGCTGAAACAGAGGGCGTGAAACAGAGGGGTTGAAACAGAGGGGCTGAAACAGAGGGGCTGAATCAGAGGGGCTGAAACCGAGGGCGAGAAACAGAGGGGCTGTAACAGAGGGGCTGAATCAGAGGGGCTGAAACAGAGGGGCTGAAACAGAGGGCTAGAAACAGAGGGGCTGAAACAGAGGGCGAGAAACAGAGGGGCTGAAACAGAGGGGCTGAAACAGAGGGGCTGAAACAGAGGGGCTGAAACAGAGGCCGAGAAACAGAGGGGCTGAAACAGAGGGCGAGAAACAGAGGGGCTGAAACAGAGGGGCTGAAACAGAGGGGCTGAAACAGAGGGGCCGAATCAGAGGGGCTGTATCAGAGGGGCTGAAACAGAGGGGCTGAAACAGAGGATGAGAAACAGAGGGGCTCAAACAGAGGGCGAGAAACAGAGGGGCTGAAACAGAGAGCGCGAAACAGAGGGGCTGAAACAGAGGGCGAGAAACAGAGGGGCTGAAACAGAGGGGCTGAAACAGAGGTGCTGAAACAGAGGGGCTGAAACAGAGGCTGAGAAACAGAGGGGCTGAAACAGAGGGCGAGAAACAGAGGGGCTGAAACAGAGGGGCTGAAACAGAGGGGCTGAAACAGAGGGGCCGAATCAGAGGGGCTGTATCAGAGGGGCTGAAACAGAGGGGCTGAAACAGAGGGTGAGAAACAGAGGGGCTCAAACAGAGGGCGAGAAACAGAGGGGCTGAAACAGAGAGCGCGAAACAGAGGGGCTGAAACAGAGGGCGAGAAACAGAGGGGCTGAAACAGAGGGGCTGAAACAGAGGGGCTGAAACAGAGGGGCTGAAACAGAGGGCGAGAAACAGAGGGGCTGAAACAGAGGGGCTGAATCAGAGGGGCTGAAACAGAGGGGCTGAAACAGAGGGCGAGAAACAGAGGGGCTGAAACAGAGGGGCTGAAACAGAGGGGCTGAAACAGAGGGGCTGAAACAGAGGCCGAGAAACAGAGGGGCTGAAACAGAGGGCGAGAAACAGAGGGGCTGAAACAGAGGGCGAGAAACAGAGGGGCTGAAACAGAGGGGCTGAAACAGAGCGGCTGAAACAGAGGGGCTGAAACAGAGGGGCCGAATCAGAGGGGCTGTATCAGAGGGGCTGAAAGAGAGGGGCTGAAACTGAGGGCGAGAAACAGAGGGGCTGAAACTGCCGGCGAGAAACAGAGGGCGAGAAACAGAGGGGCTGAAACAGAGGGGCTGAAACAGACGGGCTGAAACAGAGAGCCTGAAACAGAGGGCAAGAAACAGAGGGGCTGAAACAGAGGGCGAAAAACAGAGGGATCGAAACAGAGGGCGAGAAACAGAGTGGGAGAAACAGAGGGCGAGAAACAGAGGGGCTGAAACAGAGGGGCTGAAACAGAGCGGCTGAAACAGAGGGCGAGAAACAGAGGGGCTGAAACAGAGGGCGAGAAACAGAGGGGCTGAAACCGAGCGGCTGAAACAGAGGGGCTGAAACAGAGGGGCTGAAACAGAGGACGTGAAACAGAGGGGCTGAAACAGAGGGGCTGAATCAGAGGGGCTGAAACCGAGGGCGAGAAACAGAGGGGCTGAAACAGAGGGGCTGAATCAGAGGGGCTGAAACAGAGGGGCTGAAACAGAGGGCTAGAAACAGAGGGGCTGAAACAGAGGGCGAGAAACAGAGGGGCTGAAACAGAGGGGCTGAAACAGAGGGGCTGAAACAGAGGGGCTGAAACAGAGGCCGAGAAACAGAGGGGCTGAAACAGAGGGCGAGAAACAGAGGGGCTGAAACAAAGGGGCTGAAACAGAGGGGCTGAAACAGAGGGGCCGAAACAGAGGGGCCGAATCAGAGGGGCTGTATCAGAGGGGCTGAAACAGAGGGGCTGAAACAGAGGGCGAGAAACAGAGGGGCTGAAACAGAGGGCGAGAAACAGAGGGGCTGAAACTGCGGGCGAGAAACAGAGGGCGAGAAACAGAGGGGCTGAAACAGAGGGGCTGAAACAGACGGGCTGAAACAGAGAGCCTGAAACAGAGGGCGAGAAACAGAGGGGCTGAAACAGAGGGCGAAAAACAGAGGGGCCGAAACAGAGGGCGAGAAACAGAGTGGGAGAAACAGAGGGCGAGAAACAGAGGGGCTGAAACAGAGGGGCTGTAACAGAGCGGCTGAAACAGAGGGCGAGAAACAGAGGGGCTGAAACAGAGGGCGAGAAACAGAGGGGCTGAAACAGAGCGGGTGAAACAGAGGGGCTGAAACAGAGGGGCTGAAACAGAGGGCGTGAAACAGAGGGGGTGAAACAGAGGGGCTGAAACAGAGGGGCTGAATCAGAGGGGCTGAAACCGAGGGCGAGAAACAGAGGGGCTGAAACAGAGGGGCTGAATCAGAGGGGCTGAAACAGAGGGGCTGAAACAGAGGGCTAGAAACAGAGGGGCTGAAACAGAGGGCGAGAAACAGAGGGGCTGAAACAGAGGGGCTGAAACAGAGGGGCTGAAACAGAGGGGCTGAAACAGAGGCCGAGAAACAGAGGGGCTGAAACAGAGGGCGAGAAACAGAGGGGCTGAAACAGAGGGGCTGAAACAGAGGGGCTGAAACAGAGGGGCCGAATCAGAGGGGCTGTATCAGAGGGGCTGAAACAGAGGGGCTGAAACAGAGGATGAGAAACAGAGGGGCTCAAACAGAGGGCGAGAAACAGAGGGGCTGAAACAGAGAGCGCGAAACAGAGGGGCTGAAACAGAGGGCGAGAAACAGAGGGGCTGAAACAGAGGGGCTGAAACAGAGGTGCTGAAACAGAGGGGCTGAAACAGAGGCTGAGAAACAGAGGGGCTGAAACAGAGGGCGAGAAACAGAGGGGCTGAAACAGAGGGGCTGAAACAGAGGGGCTGAAACAGAGGGGCCGAATCAGAGGGGCTGTATCAGAGGGGCTGAAACAGAGGGGCTGAAACAGAGGGTGAGAAACAGAGGGGCTCAAACAGAGGGCGAGAAACAGAGGGGCTGAAACAGAGAGCGCGAAACAGAGGGGCTGAAACAGAGGGCGAGAAACAGAGGGGCTGAAACAGAGGGGCTGAAACAGAGGGGCTGAAACAGAGGGGCTGAAACAGAGGGCGAGAAACAGAGGGGCTGAAACAGAGGGGCTGAATCAGAGGGGCTGAAACAGAGGGGCTGAAACAGAGGGCTAGAAACAGAGGGGCTGAAACAGAGGGCGAGAAACAGAGGGGCTGAAACAGAGGGGCTGAAACAGAGGGGCTGAAACAGAGGGGCTGAAACAGAGGCCGAGAAACAGAGGGGCTGAAACAGAGGGCGAGAAACAGAGGGGCTGAAACAGAGGGGCTGAAACAGAGCGGCTGAAACAGAGGGGCTGAAACAGAGGGGCCGAATCAGAGGGGCTGTATCAGAGGGGCTGAAACAGAGGGGCTGAAACAGAGGGCGAGAAACAGAGGGGCTGAAACTGCCGGCGAGAAACAGAGGGCGAGAAACAGAGGGGCTGAAACAGAGGGGCTGAAACAGACGGGCTGAAACAGAGAGCCTGAAACAGAGGGCAAGAAACAGAGGGGCTGAAACAGAGGGCGAAAAACAGAGGGGTCGAAACAGAGGGCGAGAAACAGAGTGGGAGAAACAGAGGGCGAGAAACAGAGGGGCTGAAACAGAGGGGCTGAAACAGAGCGGCTGAAACAGAGGGCGAGAAACAGAGGGGCTGAAACAGAGGGCGAGAAACAGAGGGGCTGAAACCGAGCGGCTGAAACAGAGGGGCTGAAACAGAGGGGCTGAAACAGAGGACGTGAAACAGAGGGGCTGAAACAGAGGGGCTGAAACAGAGGGGCTGAAACAGAGGGCGAGAAACAGAGGGGCTGTATCAGATGGGCTGAATCAGAGGGACTGAAACAGAGGGTCTGATACAGAGGGCGAGAAACAAAGGGGCTGAATGAGCGGGCGAGAAACAGATGGCGAGAAACAGAGGGGCTGAAACAGACGGGCTGAAACAGAGAGCCTGAAACAGAGGGCGAGAAACGGAGGGGCTGAAACAGAGGGCGAAAAACAGAGGGGCTGAAACAGAGGGCGAGAAACACAGGGGCTGAAACAGAGGGTGAGAAACTGAGGGCGAGAAACAGAGGGACTGAAACAGAGGGGCTGAAACAGAGGGGCTGAATCAGAGGGGCTGAAACAGAGGTGCTGAATCAGAGGGGCTGAAACAGAGGGCGAGAAACAGAGGGGCTGAAACTGAGGGCGAAAAACAGAGGGGCTGAAACAGTGGGCGAGAAACAGAGGGGCTGAAACAGAGAGCGCGAAACAGAGGGGCTGAAACAGAGGGGCTGAAACAGAGGGGCTGAAACAGAGGGGCTAAATCAGAGGGGCTGAAACAGAGGGCGAGAAACAGAGGGGCTGAAATAGAGGGCGAGAAACAGAGGGGCTGAAAAAGAGGGGCTGAAACAGAGGGCGAGAAACAGAGGGGCTGAAACAGAGGGGCTGAAACAGAGGGGCTGAAACCGAGGGCGAGAAACAGAGGGGCTGAAACAGAGGGGCTGAATCAGAGGGGCTGAAACAGAGGGGCTGAAACAGAGTGCGAGAAACAGAGGGGCTGAAACAGAGGGCGAGAAACAGAGGGGCTGAAACAGAGGGGCTGAAACAGAGGGGCTGAAACAGAGGGGCTGAAACAGAGGCCGAGAAACAGAGGGGCTGAAACAGAGGGCGAGAAACAGAGGGGCTGAAACAGAGGGGCTGAAACAGAGGGGCTGAAACAGAGGGGCTGAAACAGAGGGGCAGAATCAGAGGGGCTGTATCAGAGGGGCTGAAACAGAGGGGCTGAAACAGAGGGCGAGAAACAGAGGGGCTGAAACTGCGGGCAAGAAACAGAGGGCGAGAAACAGAGGGGCTGAAACAGAGGGGCTGAAACAGAGGGGCTGAAACAGAGAGCCTGAAACAGAGGGCGAGAAACAGAGGGGCTGAAACAGAGGGCGAAAAACAGAGGGGCCGAAACAGAGGGCGAGAAACAGAGGGGGAGAAACAGAGAGCGAGAAACAGAGGGGCTGAAACAGAGGGGCTGAAACAGAGGGGCTGAAACAGAGGGGCTGAATCAGAGGGGCTGAAACAGAGGTGCTGTATCAGAGGGGCTGAAACAGATGGCGAGAAACAGAGGGGCTGAAACAGAGGGCGAGAAAAAGAGGGGCTGAAACAGAGGGGCTGAAACAGAGGGCGAGAAACAGAGGGGCTGAAACAGAGGGCGAGAAACAGAGGGGCTGAAACAGAGGGCGAGAAACCGAGGGGCCGAAACAGAGGGGCTGAAATAGAGGGCGAGAAACAGAGGGGCTGAAACAGAGGGCGAGAAACAGAGGGACTGAAACAGAGGGGCTGAAACAGAGGGGCTGAAACAGAGGGCGAGAAACAGAGGGGCTGAAACAGAGGGCAAGAAACAGAGGGGCTGAAACACGGGGCGTGAAACAGAGGGGCTGAAACAGAGGGGCGGGAAACAGAGGGGCTGAATCAGAGGGGCTGAATCAGAGGGGCTGAAACAGAGGGTGAGAAACAGAGGGGCTGAAACAGAAGGGCTGAAACAGAGGGGCTGAAACAGAGGGCGAGAAACAGAGGGGCTGAATCAGAGGGGCAGAAACAGAGGGGCTGAATCAGAGGGGCTGAAACAGAGGGGCTGAATCAGAGGGGCTGAAACAGAGGGCGAGAAACAGAGGGGCTGAAACAGAGGGCGGGAAACAGAGGGGCTGATACAGAGGGGCTGAAACAGAGGGCGAGAAACAGGGGGGCTGACACAGAGGGGCTAAAACAGAGGGGCTGAAACAGTGGGGCTGAAACAGAGTGCGAGAAACAGAGGGGCTGAATCAGAGGGGCTGAATCAGAGGGGCTGAATCAGAGGGGCTGAAACAGAGGGGCTGAATCAGAGGGGCTGAAACAGAGGGCGAGAAACAGAGGGGCTAAAACAGAGGGCGAGAAACAGAGGGGCTGAAACAGAGGGCGAGAAACCGAGGGGCTGAAACAGAGGGTCTGAAACAGAGGGGCTGAAACAGAGGGCTGAATCAGAGGGGTTGATTCAGAGGGGGTGAAACAGAGGGGCTGAATCAGTGGGGCTGAAACAGAGGGGGAGAAACAGAGGGGCTGAAACAGAGGGTGAGAAACAGAGGGGCAGAAACAGAGGGCGAGAAACAGAGGGGCTGAAACAGAAGGCGAGAAACCGAGGGGCTGAAACAGACGTTCTGAAACAGAGGGGCTGAAACAGAGGGCTGAATCAGAGGGGCTGATTCAGAGGGGGAGAAACAGAGGGGCTGAATCAGCGGGGCTGAAACAGAGGGCGAGAAACAGAGGGGCCGAAACAGTGGGCTAGAAACAGAGGGGCAGAAACAGAGGGCGGGAAACAGTGGGGCTGAAACAGAGGGCGAGAAACAGAGGGGCTGAAACACAGGGCGAGAAACAGAGGGGCTGAAACAGAGGGGCTGAAACAGAGGGGCTGAAACAGTGGGCGAGAAACAGAGTGGCTGCAACAGACGGCGAGAAACAGAGGGGCTGAAACAGAGGGCGAGAAACAAAGGGGCAGAAACAGCGGGCGAGAAACAGATGGCGAGAAACAGAGGGGCTGAAACAGAGGGGCTGAAACAGACGGGCTGAAACAGAGAGCCTGAAACAGAGGGCGAGAAACGGAGGGGCTGAAACAGAGGGCGAAAAACAGAGGGGCTGAAACAGAGGGCGAGAAACACAGGGGCTGAAACAGAGGGTGAGAAACTGAGGGCGAGAAACAGAGGGATTGAAACAGAGGGGCTGAAACAGAGGGGCTGAATCAGAGGGGCTGAAACAGAGGTGCTGAATTAGAGGGGCTGAAACAGAGGGCGAGAAACAGAGGGGCTGAAACTGAGGGCGAAAAACAGATGGGATGAAACAGAGGGCGAGAAACAGAGGGGCTGAAACAGAGAGCGAGAAACAGAGGGGCTGAAACAGAGGGGCTGAAACAGAGGGGCTAAATCTGAGGGGCTGAAACAGAGGGCGAGAAACAGAGGGGCTGAAATAGAGGGCGAGAAACAGAGGGGCTGAAACAGAGGGGCTGAAACAGAGAGGCTGAAACATAGGGGCTGAAACAGAGGGCGAGAAACAGAGGGGCTGAAACAGAGGGGCTGAATCGGAGGGCGAGTAACAGAGGGACTGAAACAGAAGGGCTGAAACAGAGGGACTGAAACAGAGGGCGAGAAACAGTGGGGCTGAGTCAGAGGGGCTGAATCAGAGCGGCTGAAACAGAGGGGCTGAAACAGAGGGCGAGAAACAGAGGGGCTGAAACAGAGGGCGAGAAACAGAGGGGCTGAAACAGAGGGCGAGAAACAGAGGGGCTGAAACAGAGGGGCTGAAACCGAGGGCGAGAAACAGAGGGGCTGAAACAGAGGGCGAGAAACAGAGGGGCTGAAACAACGGGCGAGAAACAGAGGGGCTGAATCATAGAGGCTGAAACAGAGGGCGAGAATTAGAGCGGCTGAAACAGATGGGCTGAAACAGAGGGGCTGAAGCAGAGGGCGAGAAACAGAGGGGCTGAAACAGAGGGCGAGAAACAGAGGGGCTGAAACAGAGGCGCTGAAACAGAGTGCGAGAAACAGAGGGGCTGAATCTGAGGGGCTGAAACAGAGGGGCTGAAACAGAGGGCGAGAAACAGAGGGCGAGAAACAAAGGGGCTGAAACAGCGGGCGAGAAACAGATGGCGAGAAACAGAGGGGATGAAACAGAGGGACTGAAACAGACGGGCTGAAACAGAGAGCCTGAAACAGAGGGCGAGAAACGGAGTGGCTGAAACATAGGGCGAAAAACAGAGGGGCTGAAAGAGAGGGCGAGAAACACAGGGGCTGAAACAGAGGGCGAGAAACAGAGGGCAAGAAACAGAGGGTCTGAAGCAGAGGGGCTGAAACCGAGGGCGAGAAACAGAGGGGCTGAAACAGAGGGCGAGAAACAGAGGGGCTGAAACAGAGGGGCTGTAACAGAGGGGCTGAAACAGAGGGGCTGAAACAGAGGGCGAGAAACTGAGGGGCTGAATCAGAGGGGCTGAATCAGAGGGGCTGAAACAGAGGGGCTGAAACAGAGGGCGAGAAACAAAGAGGCTGAAACAGCGGGCGAGAAACAGAGGGCGAGAAACAGATGGGGCAGAAACAGAGGGTATGAAACAGACGGGCTGAAACAGAGAGCCTGAAACAGAGGGCGAGAAACAGAGGGGCTGAAACAGAGGGCGAGAAACACAGGGGCTGAAACATAGGGCGAGAAACTGAGGGGCTGAAACTGAGGGCGAGAAACAGAGGGGCTGAAACAGAGGGGTTGAAACAGAGGGGCTAAATCAGAGGGGCTGAAACAGAGGGCGAGAAACAGAGGGGCTGAAACAGAGGGCGAGAAACAGAGGGGCTGAATCAGAGGGTCTGAAACAGAGGGCGAGAAACAGAGGGGCTGAAACAGAGGGCGAGAAACAGAGGGGCTGAATCAGAGGGGCTGAAACAGAGGGCTGAATCAGAGGGGCTGATTCAGAGGGGATGAAACAGAGGGGCTGAAACAGAGGGGCTGAAACAGAGGGCGAGAAACAGAGGGGCTGAAACAGAGAGTGCGACACAGAGGGGCTGAAACAGAGGGCGAGAAACAGAGGGGGTGAATCAGAGGGGCTGAAACAGAGGGCGAGAAACAGAGGGGCTGAAACAGATGGCGAGAAACAGAGGGGCTGAAACAGAGGGGCTGAAACAGAGGGGCTGAAACAGAGGGGCCGAATCAGAGGGGCTGTATCTGAGGGGCTGAAACAGAGGGGCTGAAACAGAGGGCGAGAAACAGAGGGGCTGAAACAGAGGGGCGGAAACAGAGGGGCTGAAACAGACGGGCTGAAACAGAGAGCCTGAAACAGAGGGCGAAAAACAGAGGGGCCGAAACAGAGGGCGAGAAACAGAGGGGGAGAAACAGAGAGCGAGAAACAGAGGGGCTGAAACAGAGGGGCTGAAACAGAGGTGCTAAAACAGAGGGGCTGAATCAGAGGGGCTGAAACAGAGGGGCTGTATCAGAGGGGCTGAAACAGAGGGCGAGAAAAAGAGGGGCTGAAACAGAGGGCGAGAAACAGAGGGGCTGAAACAGAGGGGCTGAAACAGAGGGCGAGAAACAGAGGGGCTGAAACAGAGGGCGAGAAACAGAGGGGCTGAAACAGAGGGCGAGAAACCGAGAGGCTGAAACAGAGGGGCTGAAATAGAGGGCGAGAAACAGAGGGGCTGAAACAGAGGGCGAGAAACAGAGGGACTGAAACAGAGGGGCTGAAACAGAGGGGCTGAAACAGAGGGCGAGAAACAGAGGGGCTGAAACAGAGGGCAAGAAACAGAGGGGCTGAAACACGGGGCGTGAAACAGACGGGCTGAAACAGAGGGGCGGGAAACAGAGGGGCTGAATCAGAGGGGCTGAATCAGAGGGGCTGAAACAGAGGGTGAGAAACTGAGGGCGAGAAACAGAGGGACTGAAACAGAGGGGCTGAAACAGAGGTGCTGAATCAGAGGGGCTGAAACAGAGGTGCTGAATCAGAGGGGCTGAAACAGAGGGCGAGAAACAGAGGGGCTGAAACTGAGGGCGAAAAACAGAGGGGCTGAAACAGTGGGCGAGAAACAGAGGGGCTGAAACAGAGAGCGCGAAACAGAGGGGCTGAAACAGAGGGGCTGAAACAGAGGGGCTGAAACAGAGGGGCTAAATCAGAGGGGCTGAAACAGAGGGCGAGAAACAGAGGGGCTGAAATAGAGGGCGAGAAACAGAGGGGCTGAAAAAGAGGGGCTGAAACAGAGGGCGAGAAACAGAGGGGCTGAAACAGAGGGGCTGAAACAGAGGGGCTGAAACCGAGGGCGAGAAACAGAGGGGCTGAAACAGAGGGGCTGAATCAGAGGGGCTGAAACAGAGGGGCTGAAACAGAGTGCGAGAAACAGAGGGGCTGAAACAGAGGGCGAGAAACAGAGGGGCTGAAACAGAGGGGCTGAAACAGAGGGGCTGAAACAGAGGGGCTGAAACAGAGGCCGAGAAACAGAGGGGCTGAAACAGAGGGCGAGAAACAGAGGGGCTGAAACAGAGGGGCTGAAACAGAGGGGCTGAAACAGAGGGGCTGAAACAGAGGGGCAGAATCAGAGGGGCTGTATCAGAGGGGCTGAAACAGAGGGGCTGAAACAGAGGGCGAGAAACAGAGGGGCTGAAACTGCGGGCAAGAAACAGAGGGCGAGAAACAGAGGGGCTGAAACAGAGGGGCTGAAACAGAGGGGCTGAAACAGAGAGCCTGAAACAGAGGGCGAGAAACAGAGGGGCTGAAACAGAGGGCGAAAAACAGAGGGGCCGAAACAGAGGGCGAGAAACAGAGGGGGAGAAACAGAGAGCGAGAAACAGAGGGGCTGAAACAGAGGGGCTGAAACAGAGGGGCTGAAACAGAGGGGCTGAATCAGAGGGGCTGAAACAGAGGTGCTGTATCAGAGGGGCTGAAACAGATGGCGAGAAACAGAGGGGCTGAAACAGAGGGCGAGAAAAAGAGGGGCTGAAACAGAGGGGCTGAAACAGAGGGCGAGAAACAGAGGGGCTGAAACAGAGGGCGAGAAACAGAGGGGCTGAAACAGAGGGCGAGAAACCGAGGGGCCGAAACAGAGGGGCTGAAATAGAGGGCGAGAAACAGAGGGGCTGAAACAGAGGGCGAGAAACAGAGGGACTGAAACAGAGGGGCTGAAACAGAGGGGCTGAAACAGAGGGCGAGAAACAGAGGGGCTGAAACAGAGGGCAAGAAACAGAGGGGCTGAAACACGGGGCGTGAAACAGAGGGGCTGAAACAGAGGGGCGGGAAACAGACGGGCTGAATCAGAGGGGCTGAATCAGAGGGGCTGAAACAGAGGGTGAGAAACAGAGGGGCTGAAACAGAAGGGCTGAAACAGAGGGGCTGAAACAGAGGGCGAGAAACAGAGGGGCTGAATCAGAGGGGCAGAAACAGAGGGGCTGAATCAGAGGGGCTGAAACAGAGGGGCTGAATCAGAGGGGCTGAAACAGAGGGCGAGAAACAGAGGGGCTGAAACAGAGGGCGGGAAACAGAGGGGCTGATACAGAGGGGCTGAAACAGAGGGCGAGAAACAGGGGGGCTGACACAGAGGGGCTAAAACAGAGGGGCTGAAACAGTGGGGCTGAAACAGAGTGCGAGAAACAGAGGGGCTGAATCAGAGGGGCTGAATCAGAGGGGCTGAATCAGAGGGGCTGAAACAGAGGGGCTGAATCAGAGGGGCTGAAACAGAGGGCGAGAAACAGAGGGGCTAAAACAGAGGGCGAGAAACAGAGGGGCTGAAACAGAGGGCGAGAAACCGAGGGGCTGAAACAGAGGGTCTGAAACAGAGGGGCTGAAACAGAGGGCTGAATCAGAGGGGTTGATTCAGAGGGGGTGAAACAGAGGGGCTGAATCAGTGGGGCTGAAACAGAGGGGGAGAAACAGAGGGGCTGAAACAGAGGGTGAGAAACAGAGGGGCAGAAACAGAGGGCGAGAAACAGAGGGGCTGAAACAGAAGGCGAGAAACCGAGGGGCTGAAACAGACGTTCTGAAACAGAGGGGCTGAAACAGAGGGCTGAATCAGAGGGGCTGATTCAGAGGGGGAGAAACAGAGGGGCTGAATCAGCCGGGCTGAAACAGAGGGCGAGAAACAGAGGGGCCGAAACAGTGGGCTAGAAACAGAGGGGCAGAAACAGAGGGCGGGAAACAGTGGGGCTGAAACAGAGGGCGAGAAACAGAGGGGCTGAAACACAGGGCGAGAAACAGAGGGGCTGAAACAGAGGGGCTGAAACAGAGGGGCTGAAACAGTGGGCGAGAAACAGAGTGGCTGCAACAGACGGCGAGAAACAGAGGGGCTGAAACAGAGGGCGAGAAACAAAGGGGCAGAAATAGCGGGCGAGAAACAGATGGCGAGAAACAGAGGGGCTGAAACAGAGGGGCTGAAACAGACGGGCTGAAACAGAGAGCCTGAAACAGAGGGCGAGAAACGGAGGGGCTGAAACAGAGGGCGAAAAACAGAGGGGCTGAAACAGAGGGCGAGAAACACAGGGGCTGAAACAGAGGGTGAGAAACTGAGGGCGAGAAACAGAGGGATTGAAACAGAGGGGCTGAAACAGAGGGGCTGAATCAGAGGGGCTGAAACAGAGGTGCTGAATTAGAGGGGCTGAAACAGAGGGCGAGAAACAGAGGGGCTGAAACTGAGGGCGAAAAACAGATGGGATGAAACAGAGGGCGAGAAACAGAGGGGCTGAAACAGAGAGCGAGAAACAGAGGGGCTGAAACAGAGGGGCTGAAACAGAGGGGCTAAATCTGAGGGGCTGAAACAGAGGGCGAGAAACAGAGGGGCTGAAATAGAGGGCGAGAAACAGAGGGGCTGAAACAGAGGGGCTGAAACAGAGAGGCTGAAACATAGGGGCTGAAACAGAGGGCGAGAAACAGAGGGGCTGAAACAGAGGGGCTGAATCGGAGGGCGAGTAACAGAGGGACTGAAACAGAAGGGCTGAAACAGAGGGACTGAAACAGAGGGCGAGAAACAGTGGGGCTGAGTCAGAGGGGCTGAATCAGAGCGGCTGAAACAGAGGGGCTGAAACAGAGGGCGAGAAACAGAGGGGCTGAAACAGAGGGGCTGAAACCGAGGGCGAGAAACAGAGGGGCTGAAACAGAGGGCGAGAAACAGAGGGGCTGAAACAACGGGCGAGAAACAGAGGGGCTGAATCATAGAGGCTGAAACAGAGGGCGAGAATTAGAGCGGCTGAAACAGATGGGCTGAAACAGAGGGGCTGAAGCAGAGGGCGAGAAACAGAGGGGCTGAAACAGAGGGCGAGAAACAGAGGGGCTGAAACAGAGGCGCTGAAACAGAGTGCGAGAAACAGAGGGGCTGAATCTGAGGGGCTGAAACAGAGGGGCTGAAACAGAGGGCGAGAAACAGAGGGCGAGAAACAAAGGGGCTGAAACAGCGGGCGAGAAACAGATGGCGAGAAACAGAGGGGATGAAACAGAGGGACTGAAACAGACGGGCTGAAACAGAGAGCCTGAAACAGAGGGCGAGAAACGGAGTGGCTGAAACATAGGGCGAAAAACAGAGGGGCTGAAAGAGAGGGCGAGAAACACAGGGGCTGAAACAGAGGGCGAGAAACAGAGGGCAAGAAACAGAGGGTCTGAAGCAGAGGGGCTGAAACCGAGGGCGAGAAACAGAGGGGCTGAAACAGAGGGCGAGAAACAGAGGGGCTGAAACAGAGGGGCTGAAACAGAGGGGCTGAAACAGAGGGGCTGAAACAGAGGGCGAAAAACAGAGGGGCCGAAACAGAGGGCGAGAAAAAGAGGGGGAGAAACAGAGTGCGAGAAACAGAGGGGCTGAATCTGAGGGGCTGAAACAGAGGGGCTGAAACAGAGGGCGAGAAACAGAGGGCGAGAAACAAAGGGGCTGAAACAGCGGGCGAGAAACAGATGGCGAGAAACAGAGGGGATGAAACAGAGGGACTGAAACAGACGGGCTGAAACAGAGAGCCTGAAACAGAGGGCGAGAAACGGAGTGGCTGAAACATAGGGCGAAAAACAGAGGGGCTGAAAGAGAGGGCGAGAAACACAGGGGCTGAAACAGAGGGCGAGAAACAGAGGGCAAGAAACAGAGGGTCTGAAGCAGAGGGGCTGAAACCGAGGGCGAGAAACAGAGGGGCTGAAACAGAGGGCGAGAAACAGAGGGGCTGAAACAGAGGGGCTGTAACAGAGGGGCTGAAACAGAGGGGCTGAAACAGAGGGCGAGAAACTGAGGGGCTGAATCAGAGGGGCTGAATCAGAGGGGCTGAAACAGAGGGGCTGAAACAGAGGGCGAGAAACAAAGAGGCTGAAACAGCGGGCGAGAAACAGAGGGCGAGAAACAGATGGGGCAGAAACAGAGGGTATGAAACAGACGGGCTGAAACAGAGAGCCTGAAACAGAGGGCGAGAAACAGAGGGGCTGAAACAGAGGGCGAGAAACACAGGGGCTGAAACATAGGGCGAGAAACTGAGGGGCTGAAACTGAGGGCGAGAAACAGAGGGGCTGAAACAGAGGGGTTGAAACAGAGGGGCTAAATCAGAGGGGCTGAAACAGAGGGCGAGAAACAGAGGGGCTGAAACAGAGGGCGAGAAACAGAGGGGCTGAATCAGAGGGTCTGAAACAGAGGGCGAGAAACAGAGGGGCTGAAACAGAGGGCGAGAAACAGAGGGGCTGAATCAGAGGGGCTGAAACAGAGGGCTGAATCAGAGGGGCTGATTCAGAGGGGATGAAACAGAGGGGCTGAAACAGAGGGGCTGAAACAGAGGGCGAGAAACAGAGGGGCTGAAACAGAGAGTGCGACACAGAGGGGCTGAAACAGAGGGCGAGAAACAGAGGGGGTGAATCAGAGGGGCTGAAACAGAGGGCGAGAAACAGAGGGGCTGAAACAGATGGCAAGAAACAGAGGGGCTGAAACAGAGGGGCTGAAACAGAGGGGCTGAAACAGAGGGGCCGAATCAGAGGGGCTGTATCTGAGGGGCTGAAACAGAGGGGCTGAAACAGAGGGCGAGAAACAGAGGGGCTGAAACAGAGGGGCGGAAACAGAGGGGCTGAAACAGACGGGCTGAAACAGAGAGCCTGAAACAGAGGGCGAAAAACAGAGGGGCCGAAACAGAGGGCGAGAAACAGAGGGGGAGAAACAGAGAGCGAGAAACAGAGGGGCTGAAACAGAGGGGCTGAAACAGAGGTGCTAAAACAGAGGGGCTGAATCAGAGGGGCTGAAACAGAGGGGCTGTATCAGAGGGGCTGAAACAGAGGGCGAGAAAAAGAGGGGCTGAAACAGAGGGCGAGAAACAGAGGGGCTGAAACAGAGGGGCTGAAACAGAGGGCGAGAAACAGAGGGGCTGAAACAGAGGGCGAGAAACAGAGGGGCTGAAACAGAGGGCGAGAAACCGAGAGGCTGAAACAGAGGGGCTGAAATAGAGGGCGAGAAACAGAGGGGCTGAAACAGAGGGCGAGAAACAGAGGGACTGAAACAGAGGGGCTGAAACAGAGGGGCTGAAACAGAGGGCGAGAAACAGAGGGGCTGAAACAGAGGGCAAGAAACAGAGGGGCTGAAACACGGGGCGTGAAACAGACGGGCTGAAACAGAGGGGCGGGAAACAGAGGGGCTGAATCAGAGGGGCTGAATCAGAGGGGCTGAAACAGAGGGTGAGAAACAGAGGGGCTGAAACAGAGGGGCTGAAACAGAGGGGCTGAAACAGAGGGCGAGAAACAGAGGGGCTGAATCAGAGGGGCTGAAACAGAGGGGCTGAATCAGAGGGGCTGAAACAGAGGGGCTGAATCAGAGGGGCTGAAACAGAGGGCGAGAAACAGAGGGGCTGAAACAGAGGGCGGGAAACAGAGGGGCTGATACAGAGGGGCTGAAACAGAGGGCGAGAAACAGGGGGGCTGACACAGAGGGGCTAAAACAGAGGGGCTGAAACAGTGGGGCTGAAACAGAGGGCGAGAAACAGAGGGGCTGAATCAGAGGGGCTGAATCAGAGGGGCTGAATCAGAGGGGCTGAAACAGAGGGGCTGAATCAGAGGGGCTGAAACAGAGGGCGAGAAACAGAGGGGCTGAAACAGAGGGCGAGAAACAGAGGGACTGAAACAGAGGGTGAGAAACCGAGGGGCTGAAACAGAGCGTCTGAAACAGAGGGGCTGAAACAGAGGGCTGAATCAGAGGGGCTGAGTCAGAGGGGGTGAAACAGAGGGGCTGAATCAGCGGGGCTGAAACAGAGGGCGAGAAACAGAGGGGCCGAAACAGAGGGCGAGAAACAGAGGGGCAGAAACAGAGGGCGAGAAACAGAGGGGCTGAAACAGAGGGGCTGAAACAGAGGGCGAGAAACAGAGGGGCTGAAACAGAGAGCGCGAAACAGAGGGGCTGAAACAGAGGGGCTGAAACAGAGGGGCTAAATCAGAGGGGCTGAAACAGAGGGCGAGAAACAGAGGGGCTGAAAAAGAGGGGCTGAAACAGAGGGCGAGAGACAGAGGGGCTGAAACAGAGGGGCTGAAACAGAGGGGCTGAAACCGAGGGCGAGAAACAGAGGGGCTGAAACAGAGGGGCTGAATCAGAGGGGCTGAAACAGAGGGGCTGAAACAGAGTGCGAGAAACAGAGGGGCTGAAACAGAGGGCGAGAAACAGAGGGGCTGAAACAGAGGGGCTGAAACAGAGGGGCTGAAACAGAGGGGCTGAAACAGAGGCCGAGAAACAGAGGGGCTGAAACAGAGGGCGAGAAACAGAGGGGCTGAAACAGAGGGGCTGAAACAGAGGGGCTGAAACAGAGGGGCTGAAACAGAGGGGCAGAATCAGAGGGGCTGTATCAGAGGGGCTGAAACAGAGGGGCTGAAACAGAGGGCGAGAAACAGAGGGGCTGAAACTGCGGGCGAGAAACAGAGGGCGAGAAACAGAGGGGCTGAAACAGAGGGGCTGAAACAGACGGGCTGAAACAGAGAGCCTGAAACAGAGGGCGAGAAACAGAGGGGCTGAAACAGAGGGCGAAAAACAGAGGGGCCGAAACAGAGGGCGAGAAACAGAGGGGGAGAAACAGAGAGCGAGAAACAGAGGGGCTGAAACAGAGGGGCTGAAACAGAGGGGCTGAAACAGAGGGGCTGGATCAGAGGGGCTGAAACAGAGGTGCTGTATCAGAGGGGCTGAAACAGATGGCGAGAAACAGAGGGGCTGAAACAGAGGGCGAGAAACAGAGGGTCTGAAACAGAGGGGCTGAAACAGAGGGCGAGAAACAGAGGGGCTGAAACAGAGGGCGAGAAACAGAGGGGCTGAAACAGAGGGGCTGAAACAGAGGGGCTGAATCAGAGGGGCTGAAACAGAGGTGCTGTATCAGAAGGACTGAAACAGATGGCGAGAAACAGAGGGGCTGAAACAGAGTGCGAGAAACAGAGGGGCTGAAACAGAGGGGCTGAAACAGAGGGCGAGAAACAGAGGGGCTGAAACAGAGGGCGAGAAACAGAGGGGCTGAAACAGAGGGCGAAAAACCGAGGGGCTGAAACAGAGGGGCTGAAATAGAGGGCGAGAAACAGAGGGGCTGAAACAGAGGGCGAGAAACAGAGGGACTGAAACAGAGGGGCTGAAACAGAGGGGCTGAAACAGAGGGCGAGAAACAGAGGGGCTGAAACAGAGGGCAAGAAACAGAGGGGCTGAAACACGGGGCATGAAACAGAGGGGCTGAAACAGAGGGGCGGGAAACAGAGGGGCTGAATCAGAGGGGCTGAAACAGAGGGTGAGAAACAGAGGGGCTGAAACAGAAGGGCTGAAACAGAGGGGCTGAAACAGAGGGCGAGAAACAGAGGGGCTGAATCAGAGGGGCAGAAACAGAGGGGCTGAATCAGAGGGGCTGAAACAGAGGGGCTGAATCAGAGGGGCTGAAACAGAGGGCGAGAAACAGAGGGGCTGAAACAGAGGGCGGGAAACAGAGGGGCTGATACAGAGGGGCTGAAACAGAGGGCGAGAAACAGGGGGGCTGACACAGAGGGGCTAAAACAGAGGGGCTGAAACAGTGGGGCTGAAACAGAGTGCGAGAAACAGAGGGGCTGAATCAGAGGGGCTGAATCAGAGGGGCTGAATCAGAGGGGCTGAAACAGAGGGGCTGAATCTGAGGGGCTGAAACAGAGGGCGAGAAACAGAGGGGCTAAAACAGAGGGCGAGAAACAGAGGGGCTGAAACAGAGGGCGAGAAACAGAGGGGCTGAAACAGAGGGTCTGAAACAGAGGGGCTGAAACAGAGGGCTGAATCAGAGGGGTTGATTCAGAGGGGGTGAAACAGAGGGGCTGAATCAGTGGGGCTGAAACAGAGGGGGAGAAACAGAGGGGCTGAAACAGAGGGTGAGAAACAGAGGGGCAGAAACAGAGGGCGAGAAACAGAGGGGCTGAAACAGAAGGCGAGAAACCGAGGGGCTGAAACAGACGGTCTGAAACAGAGGGGCTGAAACAGAGGGCTGAATCAGAGGGGCTGATTCAGAGGGGGTGAAACAGAGGGGCTGAATCAGCGGGGCAGAAACAGAGGGCGAGAAACAGAGGGGCCGAAACAGAGGGCTAGAAACAGAGGGGCAGAAACAGAGGGCGGGAAACAGAGGGGCTGAAACAGAGGGGCTGAAACAGAGGGCGAGAAACAGAGGGGCTGAAACAAAGGGCGAGAAACAGAGGGGCTGAAACAGAGGGGCTGAAACAGAGGGGCTGAAACAGTGGGCGAGAAACAGAGTGGCTGCAACAGACGGCGAGAAACAGAGGAGCTGAAACAGAGGGCGAGAAACAGAGGGGCTGAAACAGGGGGGCTGAAACAGAGGGGCTGAAACAGAGGGGCTGAAACAGAGGGCGAGAAACAGAGCGGCTGAAACAGAGGGCGAGAAACAGAGGGGCTGAAACAGAGGGCGAGAAACAGAGGGGCTGAAACAGAGGGGCTGAAACAGAGGGGCTGAAAGAGAGGGACTGAAACAGAGGGCGAGAAACAGAGGGGCTGAAACAGAGGGCGAGAAACAGAGGGGCTGAAACAGAGGGCGAGAAACAGAGGGGCTGAAACAGAGGGGCTGAAACAGAGGGGCTGAAACAGAGGGGCTGAAACAGAGGGCGAGAAACAGAGGGGCTGTATCAGAGGGGCTGAATCAGAGGGGCTGAAACAGAGGGGCTGAAACAGAGGGCGAGAAACAAAGGGGCAGAAACAGCGGGCGAGAAACAGATGGCGAGAAACAGAGGGGCTGAAACAGAGGGGCTGAAACAGACGGGCTGAAACAGAGAGCCTGAAACAGAGGGCGAGAAACGGAGGGGCTGAAACAGAGGGCGAAAAACAGAGGGGCTGAAACAGAGGGCGAGAAACACAGGGGCTGAAACAGAGGGCGAGAAACAGAGGGGCTGAAACAGAGGGGCTGAAACAGAGGGGCTGAAACAGAGGGGCTGAAACAGAGGGGCAGAATCAGAGGGGCTGTATCAGAGGGGCTGAAACAGAGGGGCTGAAACAGAGGGCGAGAAACAGAGGGGCTGAAACTGCGGGCGAGAAACAGAGGGCGAGAAACAGAGGGGCTGAAACAGAGGGGCTGAAACAGACGGGCTGAAACAGAGAGCCTGAAACAGAGGGCGAGAAACAGAGGGGCTGAAACAGAGGGCGAAAAACAGAGGGGCCGAAACAGAGGGCGAGAAACAGAGGGGGAGAAACAGAGAGCGAGAAACAGAGGGGCTGAAACAGAGGGGCTGAAACAGAGGGGCTGAAACAGAGGGGCTGAATCAGAGGGGCTGAAACAGAGGTGCTGTATCAGAGGGGCTGAAACAGATGGCGAGAAACAGAGGGGCTGAAACAGAGGGCGAGAAACAGAGGGGCTGAAACAGAGGGGCTGAAACAGAGGGCGAGAAACAGAGGGGCTGAAACAGAGGGCGAGAAACAGAGGGGCTGAAACAGAGGGGCTGAACAGAGGGGCTGAATCAGAGGGGCTGAAACAGAGGTGCTGTATCAGAAGGACTGAAACAGATGGCGAGAAACAGAGGGGCTGAAACAGAGTGCGAGAAACAGAGGGGCTGAAACAGAGGGGCTGAAACAGAGGGCGAGAAACAGAGGGGCTGAAACAGAGGGCGAGAAACAGAGGGGCTGAAACAGAGGGCGAAAAACCGAGGGGCTGAAACAGAGGGGCTGAAATAGAGGGCGAGAAACAGAGGGGCTGAAACAGAGGGCGAGAAACAGAGGGACTGAAACAGAGGGGCTGAAACAGAGGGGCTGAAACAGAGGGCGAGAAACAGAGGGGCTGAAACAGAGGGCAAGAAACAGAGGGGCTGAAACACGGGGCGTGAAACAGAGGGGCTGAAACAGAGGGGCGGGAAACAGAGGGGCTGAATCAGAGGGGCTGAAACAGAGGGTGAGAAACAGAGGGGCTGAAACAGAAGGGCTGAAACAGAGGGGCTGAAACAGAGGGCGAGAAACAGAGGGGCTGAATCAGAGGGGCAGAAACAGAGGGGCTGAATCAGAGGGGCTGAAACAGAGGGGCTGAATCAGAGGGGCTGAAACAGAGGGCGAGAAACAGAGGAGCTGAAACAGAGGGCGGGAAACAGAGGTGCTGATACAGAGGGGCTGAAACAGAGGGCGAGAAACAGGGGGGCTGACACAGAGGGGCTAAAACAGAGGGGCTGAAACAGTGGGGCTGAAACAGAGTGCGAGAAACAGAGGGGCTGAATCAGAGGGGCTGAATCAGAGGGGCTGAATCAGAGGGGCTGAAACAGAGGGCGAGAAACAGAGGGGCTAAAACAGAGGGCGAGAAACAGAGGGGCTGAAACAGAGGGCGAGAAACAGAGGGGCTGAAACAGAGGGTCTGAAACAGAGGGGCTGAAACAGAGGGCTGAATCAGAGGGGTTGATTCAGAGGGGGTGAAACAGAGGGGCTGAATCAGTGGGGCTGAAACAGAGGGGGAGAAACAGAGGGGCTGAAACAGAGGGTGAGAAACAGAGGGGCAGAAACAGAGGGCGAGAAACAGAGGGGCTGAAACAGAAGGCGAGAAACCGAGGGGCTGAAACAGACGGTCTGAAACAGAGGGGCTGAAACAGAGGGCTGAATCAGAGGGGTTGATTCAGAGGGGGTGAAACAGAGGGGCAGAATCAGCGGGGCAGAAACAGAGGGCGAGAAACAGAGGGGCCGAAACAGAGGGCTAGAAACAGAGGGGCAGAAACAGAGGGCGGGACACAGAGGGGCTGAAACAGAGGGGCTGAAACAGAGGGCGAGAAACAGAGGGGCTGAAACAAAGGGCGAGAAACAGAGGGGCTGAAACAGAGGGGCTGAAACAGAGGGGCTGAAACAGTGGGCGAGAAACAGAGTGGCTGCAACAGACGGCGAGAAACAGAGGAGCTGAAACAGAGGGCGAGAAACAGAGGGGCTGAAACAGGGGGGCTGAAACAGAGGGGCTGAAACAGAGGGGCTGAAACAGAGGGGCTGAAACAGAGGGCGAGAAACAGAGCGGCTGAAACAGAGGGCGAGAAACAGAGGGGCTGAAACAGAGGGCGAGAAACAGAGGGGCTGAAACAGAGGGGCTGAAACAGAGGGGCTGAAAGAGAGGGACTGAAACAGAGGGCGAGAAACAGAGGGGCTGAAACAGAGGGCGAGAAACAGAGGGGCTGAAACAGAGGGCGAGAAACAGAGGGGCTGAAACAGAGGGGCTGAAACAGAGGGGCTGAAACAGAGGGCGAGAAACAGAGGGGCTGTATCAGAGGGGCTGAATCAGAGGGGCTGAAACAGAGGGGCTGAAACAGAGGGCGAGAAACAAAGGGGCAGAAACAGCGGGCGAGAAACAGATGGCGAGAAACAGAGGGGCTGAAACAGAGGGGCTGAAACAGACGGGCTGAAACAGAGAGCCTGAAACAGAGGGCGAGAAACGGAGGGGCTGAAACAGAGGGCGAAAAACAGAGGGGCTGAAACAGAGGGCGAGAAACACAGGGGCTGAAACAGAGGGTGAGAAACTGAGGGCGAGAAACAGAGGGACTGAAACAGAGGGGCTGAAACAGAGGGGCTGAATCAGAGGGGCTGAAACAGAGGTGCTGAATCAGAGGGGCTGAAACAGAGGGCGAGAAACAGAGGGGCTGAAACTGAGGGCGAAAAACAGATGGGATGAAACAGAGGGCGAGAAACAGAGGGGCTGAAACAGAGAGCGAGAAACAGAGGGGCTGAAACAGAGGGGCTGAAACAGAGGGGCTGAAACAGAGGGGCTAAATCTGAGGGGCTGAAACAGAGGGCGAGAAACAGAGGGGCTGAAATAGAGGGCGAGAAACAGAGGGGCTGAAACAGAGGGGCTGAAACAGAGAGGCTGAAACATAGGGGCTGAAACAGAGGGCGAGAAACAGAGGGGCTGAAACAGAGGGCGAGTAACAAAGGGGCTGAAACAGAGGGGCTGAAACGGAGGGCGAGTAACAGAGGGGCTGAAACAGAAGGGCTGAAACAGAGGGACTGAAACAGAGGGCGAGAAACAGCGGGGCTGAGTCAGAGGGGCTGAATCAGAGCGGCTGAAACAGAGGGGCTGAAACAGAGGGCGAGAAACAGAGGGGCTGAAACAGAGGGCGAGAAACAGAGGGGCTGAAACAGAGGGGCTGAAACCGAGGGCGAGAAACAGAGGGGCTGAAACAGAGGGCGAGAAACAGAGGGGCTGAAACAACGGGCGAGAAACAGAGGGGCTGAATCATAGAGGCTGAAACAGAGGGCGAGAATTAGAGCGGCTGAAACAGAGGGGCTGAAACAGAGGGGCTGAAGCAGAGGGCGAGAAACAGAGGGGCTGAAACAGAGGGCGAGAAACAGAGGGGCTGAAACAGAGGCGCTGAAACAGAGTGCGAGAAACAGAGGGGCTGAATCTGAGGCGCTGAAACAGAGGGGCTGAAACAGAGGGCGAGAAACAGAGGGCGAGAAACAAAGGGGCTGAAACAGCGGGCGAGAAACAGATGGCGAGAAACAGAGGGGATGAAACAGAGGGACTGAAACAGACGGGCTGAAACAGAGAGCCTGAAACAGAGGGCGAGAAACGGAGTGGCTGAAACATAGGGCGAAAAACAGAGGGGCTGAAAGAGAGGGCGAGAAACACAGGGGCTGAAACAGAGGGCGATAAACAGAGGGCAAGAAACAGAGGGTCTGAAGCAGAGGGGCTGAAACCGAGGGCGAGAAACAGAGGGGCTGAAACAGAGGGCGAGAAACAGAGGGGCTGAAACAGAGGGGCTGAAACAGAGGGGCTGAAACAGAGGGGCTGAAACAGAGGGCGAGAAACTGAGGGGCTGAATCAGAGGGGCTGAATCAGAGGGGCTGAAACAGAGGGGCTGAAACAGAGGGCGAGAAACAAAGAGGCTGAAACAGCGGGCGAGAAACAGAGGGCGAGAAACAGATGGGGCAGAAACAGAGGGTATGAAACAGACGGGCTGAAACAGAGAGCCTGAAACAGAGGGCGAGAAACAGAGGGGCTGAAACAGAGGGCGAGAAACACAGGGGCTGAAACATAGGGCGAGAAACTGAGGGGCTGAAACTGAGGGCGAGAAACAGAGGGTCTGAAACAGAGGGGCTGAAACAGAGGGGCTAAATCAGAGGGGCTGAAACAGAGGGCGAGAAACAGAGGGGCTGAAACAGAGGGCGAGAAACAGAGGGGCTGAATCAGAGGGTCTGAAACAGAGGGCGAGAAACAGAGGGGCTGAAACAGAGGGCGAGAAACAGAGGGGCTGAATCAGAGGGGCTGAAACAGAGGGCTGAATCAGAGGGGCTGATTCAGAGGGGGTGAAACAGAGGGGCTGAAACAGAGGGGCTGAAACAGAGGGCGAGAAACAGAGGGGCTGAAACAGAGAGTGCGAAACAGAGGGGCTGAAACAGAGGGCGAGAAACAGAGGGGCTGAATCAGAGGGGCTGAAACAGAGGGCGAGAAACAGAGGGGCTGAAACAGATGGCGAGAAACAGAGGGGCTGAAACAGAGGGGCTGAAACAGAGGTGCTGAAACAGAGGGGCCGAATCAGAGGGGCTGTATCAGAGGGGCTGAAACAGAGGGGCTGAAACAGAGGGCGAGAAACAGAGGGGCTGAAACTGCGGGCGAGAAACAGAGGGCGAGAAACAGAGGGGCGGAAACAGAGGGGCTGAAACAGACGGGCTGAAACAGAGAGCCTGAAACAGAGGGCGAAAAACAGCGGGGCCGAAACAGAGGGCGAGAAACAGGGGGAGAAACAGAGAGCGAGAAACAGAGGGGCTGAAACAGAGGGGCTGAAACAGAGGGGCTGAAACAGAGGGGCTGAATCAGAGGGGCTGAAACAGAGGGGCTGTATCAGAGGGGCTGAAACAGAGGGCGAGAAAAAGAGGGGCTGAAACAGAGGGCGAGAAACAGAGGGGCTGAAACAGAGGGGCTGAAACAGAGGGCGAGAAACAGAGGGGCTGAAACAGAGGGCGAGAAACAGAGTGGCTGAAACAGAGGGCGAGAAACAGAGGGGCTGAAACAGAGGGGCTGAAACAGAGGGCGAGAAACAGAGGGGCTGAAACAGAGGGGCTGAAACAGAGGGCGAGAAACAGAGGGGCTGAAATACAGGGCGAGAAACAGAGGGGCTGAAACAGAGGGCGAGAAACAGAGGGACTGAAACAGAGGGGCTGAAACAGAGGGGCTGAAACAGAGGGCGAGAAACAGAGGGGCTGAAACAGAGGGCAAGAAACAGAGGGGCTGAAACACGGGGCGTGAAACAGAGGGGCTGAAACAGAGGGGCGGGAAACAGAGGGGCTGAATCAGAGGGGCTGAATCAGAGGGGCTGAAACAGAGGGTGAGAAACAGAGGGGCTGAAACAGAGGGGCTGAAACAGAGGGGCTGAAACAGAGGGCGAGAAACAGAGGGGCTGAATCAGAGGGGCTGAAACAGAGGGGCTGAATCAGAGGGGCTGAAACAGAGGGGCTGAATCAGAGGGGCTGAAACAGAGGGCGAGAAACAGAGGGGCTGAATCAGAGGGCGGGAAACAGAGGGGCTGATACAGAGGGGCTGAAACAGAGGGCGAGAAACAGGGGGGCTGACACAGAGGGGCTAAAACAGAGGGGCTGAAACAGTGGGGCTGAAACAGAGGGCGAGAAACAGAGGGGCTGAATCAGAGGGGCTGAATCAGAGGGGCTGAATCAGAGGGGCTGAAACAGAGGGGCTGAATCAGAGGGGCTGAAACAGAGGGCGAGAAACAGAGGGGCTGAAACAGAGGGCGAGAAACAGAGGGACTGAAACAGAGGGTGAGAAACCGAGGGGCTGAAACAGAGCGTCTGAAACAGAGGGGCTGAAACAGAGGGCTGAATCAGAGGGGCTGAGTCAGAGGGGGTGAAACAGAGGGGCTGAATCAGCGGGGCTGAAACAGAGGGCGAGAAACAGAGGGGCCGAAACAGAGGGCGAGAAACAGAGTGGCAGAAACAGAGGGCGAGAAACCGAGGGGCTGAAACAGACGGTCTGAATCAGAGGGGCTGAAACAGAGGGCTGAATCAGAGGGGCTGATTCAGAGGGGGTGAAACAGAGGGCGAGAAACAGAGGGGCCGAAACAGAGGGCGAGAAACAGAGGGGCAGAAACAGAGGGCGGGAAACAGAGGGGCTGAAACAGAGGGGCTGAAACAGAGTGCGAGAAACAGAAGGGCTGAAACAGAGGGCGAGAAACAGAGGGGCTGAAACAGAGGGGCTGAAACAGTGGGGCTGAAACAGTGGGCGAGAAACAGAGTGGCTGCAACAGACGGCGAGAAACAGAGGAGCTGAAACAGAGGGCGAGAAACAGAGGGGCTGGAACAGAGGGGCTGAAACAGAGGGGCTGAAACAGAGGGGCTGAAACAGAGGGGCTGAAACAGAGGGCGAGAAAAAGAGCGGCTGAAACAGAGTGCGAGAAACAGAGGGGCTGAAACAGAGGGCGAGAAACAGAGGGGCTGAAACAGAGGGGCTGAAACAGAGGTGCTGAAAGAGAGGGGCTGAAACAGAGGGCGAGAAACAGAGGGGCTGAAACAGAGGGCGAGAAACAGAGGGGCTGAAACAGAGGGCGAGAAACAGAGGGGCTGAAACAGAGGGGCTGAAACAGAGGGGCTGAAACAGAGGGCAAGAAACAGAGGGGCTGTATCAGAGGGGCTGAATCAGAGGGGCTGAAACAGAGGGGCTGAAACAGAGGGCGAGAAACAAAGGGGCTGAAACAGCGGGCGAGAAACAGATGGCGAGAAACAGAGAGCGCGAAACAGAGGGGCGGAAACAGAGGGGCTGAAACAGAGGGGCGGAAACAGTGGGGCTAAATCAGAGGGGCTGAAACAGAGGGCGAGAATAAGAGGGGCTGAAATAGAGGGCGAGAAACAGACGGGCTAAAACAGAGGGGCTGAAACAGAGGGGCTGAAACATAGGGTCTGAAACAGAGGGCGAGAAACAGAGGGGCTGAAACAGAGGGCGAATAACAGAGGGGCTGAAACAGAGGGCGATAAACAGAGGGGGTGAAACAGAGGGGCTGAAACAGAGGGGCTGAAACAGAGGGCGAGAAACAGAGGGGCTGTATCAGAGGGGCTGAATCAGTTGGGCTGAAACAGAGGGGCTGAAACAGAGGGCGAGAAACAAAGGGGCTGAAACAGCGGGCGAGAAAAAGATGGCGAGAAACAGAGGGGCTGAAACAGAGGGGCTGAAACAGACGGGCTGAAACAGAGAGCCTGAAACAGAGGGCGAGAAACGGAGGTGCTGAAACAGAGGGCGAAAAAAAGAGGGGCTGAAACAGAGGGCGAGAATCACAGGGGCTGAAACAGAAGGTGAGAAACTGAGGGCGAGAATCAGAGGGACTGAAACAGAGGGGCTGAAACAGAGGGGCTGAATCAGAGGGGCTGAAACAGAGGTGCTGAATCAGAGGGGCTGAAACAGAGGGTGAGAAACAGAGGGGCTGAAACTGAGGGCGAAAAACAAAGGGGATGAAACAGAGGGCGAGGAACAGAGGGGCTGAAACAGAGAGCGTGAAACAGAGGGGCTGAAACAGAGGGGCTGAAACAGAGGGGCTGAAACAGAGGGGCTAAATCAGAGGGGCTGAAACAGAGGGCGAGAAACAGAGTGGCTGAAATAGAGGGCGAGAAACAGAGGGCCTGAAACAGAGGGGCTGAAACAGAGGGGCTGAAACATAGGGGCTGAAACAGAGGGCGAGAAACAGAGGGGCTGAAACAGAGGGCGAGTAACAGAGGGGCTGAAACAGAGGGCGATAAACAGAGGGACTGAAACAGAGGGGCTGAAACAGAAGGGCTGAAACAGAGGGACTGAAACAGATGTCGAGAAACAGTGGGGCTGAGTCAGAGGGGCTGAATCAGAGCGGCTGAAACAGAGGGGCTGAAACAGAGGGCGAGAAACAGAGGGGCTGAAACAGAGGGCGAGAAACAGAGGGGCTGGAACAGAGGGCGAGAAACAGAGGGGCTGAAACAGAGGGGCTGAAACCGAGAGCGAGAAACAGAGGGGCTGAAACAGAGGGCGAGAAACAGAGGGGCTGAATCATAGAGGCTGAAACAGAGGGCGAGAATTAGAGCGGCTGAAACAGAGGGGCTGAAACAGAGGGGCTGAAGCAGAGGGCGAGAAACAGAGGGGCTGAAACAGAGGGGCTGAAACAGAGGGGCTGAAAGAGAGGGGCTGAAACCGAGGGCGAGAAACAGAGGGGCTGAAACAGAGGGGCTGAATCAGAGGGCCTGAAACAAAGGGGCTGAAACAGAGGGCGAGAAACAGAGGGGATGAAACAGAGGGCGAGAAACCGAGGGGCTGAAACAGAGGGGCTGAAACAGAAGGGATGAAACAGAGGGGATGAAAAAGAGTGCGAGAAACAGAGGGGCTGAATCTGAGGGGCTGAAACAGAGGGGCTGAAATAGAGGGCGAGAAACAGAGGGCGAGAAACAAAGGGGCTGAAACAGTGGGCGAGAAACAGATGGCGAGAAACAGAGGGGCTGAAACAGAGGGACTGAAACAGACGGGCTGAAACAGAGAGCCTGAAACAGAGGGCGAGAAACGGAGGGGCTGAAACAGAGGGTGAAAAACAGAGGGGCTGAAAGAGAGGGCGAGAAACAGAGGGTCTGAAGCAGAGGGGCTGAAACCGAGGGCGAGAAACAGAGGGGCTGAAACAGAGGGCGAGAAACAGAGGGGCTGAAACAGAGGGGCTGAAACAGAGGGGCTGAAACAGAGGGGCTGAAACAGAGGGCGAGAAACAAAGGGGCTGAAACAGCGGGCGAGAAACAGAGGGCGAGAAACAGAGGGGCAGAAACAGAGGGGCTGAAACAGACGGGCTGAAACAGAGCGCCTGAAACAGAGGGCGAGAAACAGAGGGGCTGAAACTGAGGGCGAAAAACAGAGGGGCTGAAACAGAGGGCGAGAAACACAGGGGCTGAAACAGAGGGGCTGAAACAGAGGGCGAGAAACAGAGGGGCTGAAACTGCCGGCGAGAAACAGAGGGCGAGAAACAGAGGGGCTGAAACAGAGGGGCTGAAACAGACGGGCTGAAACAGAGAGCCTGAAACAGAGGGCGAGAAACAGAGGGGCTGAAACTGAGGGCGAGAAACAGAGGGGCTGAAACAGAGGGGCTGAAACAGAGGCGCTAAATCAGAGGGGCTGAAACAGAGGGCGAGAAACAGAGGGGCTGAAATAGAGGGCGAGAAACAGAGGGGCTGAAACAGAGGGCGAGAAACACACGGGCTGAATCAGAGGGGCTGAAACAGAGGGCGAGAAACAGAGGGGCTGAAACAGAGGGCGAGAAACAGAGGGGCTGAATCAGAGGGGCTGAAACAGAGGGCGAGAAACAGAGGGGCTGAAACACAGGGCAAGAAACAGAGGGGCTGAAACAGAAGGGCTGAAACAGAGGGCGAGAAACAGAGGGGCTGAAACAGAGAGTGCGAAACAGAGGGGCTGAAACAGAGGGCGAGAAACAGAGGGCCTGAATCAGAGGGGCTGAAACAGAGGGGCTGAAACAGAGGGCGAGAAACAGAGGGGCTGAAACAGAGGGCGAGAAACAGAGGGATCTGAAACAGAGGGGAAGTAACGGAGGGGCTGAAACAGGGGGCGAGAAACAGAGGGCGAGAAACAGAGGGGCTGAAACAGAGGGGCTGAAACAGACGGGCTGAAACAGTGGGCGAGAAACAGAGGGGCTGAAACAGAGGGCGAGAAACAGAGGGGCTGAAACAGAGGGCGAGAAACAGCGGGGCGGAATCAGAGGGGCTGAAACAGAGGGGCTGAAACAGAGGGCGAGAAAGAGAGGGGCTGAATCAGAGGGGCTGAAACAGAGGGCGAGAAACAGAGGGGCTGAAACCGAGGGGCTGAAACAGAGGGGCTGAAACAGAGGGCGAGAAACAGACGGGTTGAAACAGAGGGCGAGAAACAGAGGGGCTGAAACAGAGGGCGAGAAACAGAGGGGCGGAATCAGAGGGGCTGAAACAGAGCGCGAGAAACAGAGGGGCTGAAAGAGAGGGCGAGAAACAGCGGGGCTGAATCTGAGGGGCTGAAACAGAGGACGAGAAACAGAGGGGCTGAAACAGAGGGGCTGAAACAGAGGGGCCGAAACAGAGGGGCTCAAACAGAGGGCGAGAAACAGAGGGGCTGAAACAGAGAGCGCGAAACAGAGGGGCTGAATCAGAGGGGCTGAATCAGAGGGGCTGTATCTGAGGGGCTGAATCAGAGGGCCTGAATCAGAGGGGCTGTATCAGAGGGGCTGAAACAGAGGGGCTGAAACAGAGGGCGAGAAACAGAGGGGCTGAAACAGAGGGGCTGAATCAGAGGGGCTGAAACAGAGGGCGAGCAATAGAGGGGCTGAAACAGAGGGCGAGAAACAGAGGGGCTGAAACAGAAGGCGAGAAACAGAGGGGCTGAAACAGAGGGGCTGAAACAGAGGGCGAGAAATAGACGGTCTGAAACAGAGGGCGAGAAACAGAGGGGCTGAAACAGAGGGCGAGAAACAGAGGGGCTGAAACAGAGGGCGAGAAACAGAAGGGCTGAATCAGAGGGGCTGAGACCGAGGGCGAGAAACAGAGGGGCTGAAACTGAGGGCGAGAAACAGAGGGGCTGAAACAGAGGGGCTGAAACAGAGGCGCTAAATCAGAGGGGCTGAAACAGAGGGCGAGAAACAGAGGGGCTGAAATAGAGGGCGAGAAACAGAGGGGCTGAAACAGAGGGCGAGAAACAGACGGGCTGAATCAGAGGGGCTGAAACAGAGGGCGAGAAACAGAGGGGCTGAAACAGAGGGCGAGAAACAGAGGGGCTGAATCAGAGGGGCTGAAACAGAGGGCGAGAAACAGAGGGGCAGAAACAGAGGGGCTGAAACAGAAGGGCTGGAACAGAGGGCGAGAAACAGAGGGGCTGAAACAGAGAGTGCGAAACAGAGGGGCTGAAACAGAGGGCGAGAAACAGAGGGGCTGAATCAGAGGGGCTGAAACAGAGGGGCTGAAACAGAGGGCGAGAAACAGAGGGGCTGAAACAGAGGGCGAGAAACAGAGTGGCTGAAACAGAGGGGAAGAAACGGAGGGGCTGAAACTGAGGGCGAGAAACAGAGGGCGAGAAACGGAGGGGCTGAAACAGAGGGGCTGAAACAGACGGGCTGAAACAGAGGGGCTGAAACCGAGGGCGAGAAACAGAGGGGCTGAAACAGACGGCAAGAAACAGAGGGGCTTAAACAGAGGGGCTGAAACCGAGGGCGAGAAACAGAGGGGCTGAAACAGACGGCAAGAAACAGAGGGGCTGAAACAGAGGGCGATAAACAGAGGGGCTGAAACAGAGGGCGAGAAACAGAAGTGCTGAATCAGAGAGGCTGAAACAGAGGGTGAGAAACAGAGGGGCTGAAACAGAGGGCGAGAAACAGAGGGGCTGAAACAGAGGGGCTGAAACAGAGGGCGAGAAACAGAGGGGCTGAAACAGAGGGCGAAAAACAGAGGGGCTGAAACAGTGGGGCTGAATCAGAGGTGCTGATTCAGAGGGGCTGAAACAGAGGGGCTGAATCAGAGGGGCTGAAACAGAGGGCGAGAAATAGAGGGGCTGAAACAGAGGGCGAGAAACAGAGGGGCTGAAACAGAGGGCGAGTAACAGAGGGGCTGAAACAGAGGGCGAGAAAGAGAGGGGCTGAATCAGAGGGGCTGAATCAAAGGGGCTGAAACACAGGGCGAGAAATAGAGGGGATGAAACAAAGGGTGAGAAACAGAGGGGCAGATACAGAGGGCGAGAAACAGAGGGGCTGAAACAGAGGGGCTGAAACAGAGAGCGCGAAACAGTGGGGCTGGAACAGAGGGCGAGAAACAGAGTGGCTAAATCAGAGGGGCTGAAACAGAGGGTGAGAAACAGAGGGGCTTAAACAGAGGGCGAGAAACAGAGGGGCTGAAACAGAGGGGCTGAAACCGAGGGCGAGAAACAGAGGGGCTGAAACAGACGGCAAGAAACAGAGGGGCTGAAACAGAGGGCGAGAAACAGAGGGGCTGAAACAGAGGGCGAGAAACAGAAGTGCTGAATCAGAGAGGCTGAAACAGAGGGCGATAAACAGAGGGGCTGAAACAGAGGGTGAGAAACAGAGGGGCTGAAACAGAGGGGCTGAAACAGAGGGCGAGAAACAGAGGGGCTGAAACAGAGGGCGAAAAACAGAGGGGCTGAAACAGTGGGGCTGAATCAGAGGTACTGATTCAGAGGGGCTGAAACAGAGGGGCTGAATCAGAGGGGCTGAAACAGAGGGCGAGAAATAGAGGGGCTGAAACAGAGGGCAAGAAACAGAGGTGCTGAAACAGAGGGCGAGAAACAGAGGGGCTGAAACAGAGGGGCTGAAACAGAGGGCGAGAAATAGAGGGTCTGAAACAGAGGGCGAGAAACAGAGGGGCTGAAACAGAGGGCGAGAAACAGAGGGGCTGAATCAGAGGGGCTGAGACCGAGGGCGAGAAACAGAGGGGCTGAAACTGAGGGCGAGAAACAGAGGGGCTGAAACAGAGTGGCTGAAACAGAGGCGCTAAATCAGAGGGGCTGAAACAGAGGGCGAGAAACAGAGGCGCTGAAATAGAGGGCGAGAAACAGAGGGGCTGAAACAGAGGGCGAGAAACAGACGGGCTGAATCAGAGGGGCTGAAACAGAGGGCAAGAAACAGAGGGGCTGAAACAGAGGGCGAGAAACAGAGGGGCTGAATCAGAGGGGCTGAAACAGAGGGCGAGAAACAGAGGGGCTGAAACAGAGGGGCTGAAACAGAAGGGCTGAAACAGAGGGCGAGAAACAGAGGGGCTGAAACAGAGAGTGCGAAACAGAGGGGCTGAAACAGAGGGCGAGAAACAGAGGGCCTGAATCAGAGGGGCTGAAACAGAGGGGCTGAAACAGAGGGCGAGAAACAGAGGGGCTGAAACAGAGGGCGAGAAACAGAGGGGCTGAAACAGAGGGGAAGAAACGGAGGGGCTGAAACAGAGGGCGAGAAACAGAGGGCGAGAAACAGAGGGGCTGAAACAGAGGGGCTGAAACAGACGGGCTGAAACAGAGGGGCTGAAACCGAGGGCGAGAATCAGAGGGGCTGAAACAGACGGCAAGAAACAGAGGGGCTGAAACAGAGGGGCTGAAACCGAGGGCGAGAAACAGATGGGCTGAAACAGACGGCAAGAAACAGAGGGGCTGAAACAGAGGGCGAGAATCAGAGGGGCTGAAACAGAGGGCGAGAAACAGAAGTGCTGAATCAGAGAGGCTGAAACAGAGGGCGAGAAACAGAGGGGTTGAAACAGAGGGCGAGAAACAGAGGGGCTGAAACAGAGGGGCTGAAACAGAGGGCGAGAAACAGAGGGGCTGAAACAGAGGGCGAAAAACAGAGGGGCTGAAAAAGTGGGGCTGAATCAGAGGTGCTGATTCAGAGGGGCTGAAACAGAGGGGCTGAATTAGAGGGGCTGAAACAGAGGGCGAGAAATAGAGGGGCTGAAACAGAGGGCGAGAAACAGAGGGGCTGAAACAGAAGGCGAGAAACAGAGGGGCTGAAACAGAGGGGCTGAAACAGAGGGCGAGAAATAGAGGGTCTGAAACAGAGGGCGAGAAACAGAGGGGCTGAAACAGAGGGCGAGAAACAGAGGGGCTGAAACAGAGGGCGAGAAACAGAGGGGCTGAATCAGAGGGGCTGAGACCGAGGGCGAGAAACAGAGGGGCTGAAACAGAGGGCGAGAAACAGAGGGGCTGAAACAGAGGGCGAGAAACAGAGGGGCTGAATCATAGGGCTGAATCAGAGGGCGAGAATTAGAGGGGCTGAAACAGAGGGCGAGAAAGAGAGGGGCTGAATCAGAGGGGCTGAATCAGAGTGGCTGAAACACAGGGCGAGAAATAGAGGGGCTGAAACAAAGGGTGAGAAACAGAGGGGCAGATACAGAGGGCGAGAAACAGAGGGGCTGAAACAGAGGGGCTGAAACAGAGAGCGCGAAACAGTGGGGCTGGAACAGAGGGCGAGAAACAGAGGGGCTGAATCTGAGGGGCTGAAACAGAGGGCGAGAAACAGAGGGGCTGAATCAGAGGGGCTGAGACCGAGGGCGAGAAACAGAGGGGCTGAAAGTGAGGGCGAGAAACAGAGGGGCTGAAACAGAGGGGCTGAAACAGAGGCGCTAAATCAGAGGGGCTGAAACAGAGGGCGAGAAACAGAGGCGCTGAAATAGAGGGCGAGAAACAGAGGGGCTGAAACAGTGGGCGAGAAACAGACGGGCTGAATCAGAGGGGCTGAAACAGAGGGCGAGAAACAGAGGGGCTGAAACAGAGGGCGAGAAACAGAGGGGCTGAATCAGAGGGGCTGAAACAGAGGGCGAGAAAAAGAGGGGCTGAAACAGAGGGGCTGAAACAGAAGGGCTGAAACAGAGGGCGAGAAACAGAGGGGCTGAAACAGAGAGTGCGAAACAGAGGGGCTGAAACAGAGGGCGAGAAACAGAGGGCCTGAATCAGAGGGGCTGAAACAGAGGGGCTGAAACAGAGGGCGAGAAACAGAGGGGCTGAAACAGAGGGCGAGAAACAGAGGCGCTGAAATAGAGGGCGAGAAACAGAGGGGCTGAAACAGAGGGCGAGAAACAGAGGGCGAGAAACAGAGGGGCTGAAACAGAGGGGCTGAAACAGAGGCCTAAATCAGAGGGGCTGAAACAGAGGGCGAGAAACATGAGGCGCTGAAATAGAGGGCGAGAAACAGAGGGGCTGAAACAGAGGGCGAGAAACAGACGGGCTGAATCAGAGGGGCTGAAACAGAGGGCGAGAAACAGAGGGGCTGAAACAGAGGGCGAGAAACAGAGCGGCTGAATCAGAGGGGCTGAAACAGAGGGCGAGAAACAGAGGGGCTGAAACAGAGGGGCTGAAACAGAAGGGCTGAAACAGAGGGCGAGAAACAGAGGGGCTGAAACAGAGAGTGCGAAACAGAGGGGCTGAAACAGAGGGCGAGAAACAGAGGGCCTGAATCAGAGGGGCTGAAACAGAGGGGCTGAAACAGAGGGCGAGAAACAGAGGGGCTGAAACAGAGGGCGAGAAACAGAGGCGCTGAAATAGAGGGCGAGAAACAGAGGGGCTGAAACAGAGGGCGAGAAACAGAGGGGCTGAAACAGAGGGGCTGAAACAGACGGGCTGAAACAGAGGGGCTGAAACCGAGGGCGAGAAACAGAGGGGCTGAAACAGACGGCAAGAAACAGAGGGGCTGAAACAGAGGGGCTGAAACAGAAGGGCTGAAACAGAGGGCGAGAAACAGAGGGTCTGAAACAGAGAGTGCGAAACAGAGGGGCTGAAACAGAGGGCGAGAAACAGAGGGCCTGAATCAGAGGGGCTGAAACAGAGGGGCTGAAACAGAGGGCGAGAAACAGAGGGGCTGAAACAGAGGGCGAGAAACAGAGGGGCTGAAACAGAGGGGAAGAAACGGAGGGGCTGAAACAGAGGGCGAGAAACAGAGGGCGAGAAACAGAGGGGCTGAAACAGAGGGGCTGAAACCGAGGGCGAGAAACAGAGGGGCTGAAACAGACGGCAAGAAACAGAGGGGCTGAAACAGAGGGGCTGAAACCGAGGGCGAGAAACAGAGGGGCTGAAACAGACGGCAAGAAACAGAGGGGCTGAAACAGAGGGCGAGAAACAGAGGGGCTGAAACAGAGGGCGAGAAACAGAAGTGCTGAATCAGAGAGGCTGAAACAGAGGGCGAGAAACAGAGGGGCTGAAACAGAGGGCGAGAAACAGAGGGGCTGAAACAGAGGGGCTGAAACAGAGGGTGAGAAACAGAGGGGCTGAAACAGTGGGCGAAAAACAGAGGGGCTGAAACAGTGGGGCTGAATCAGAGGTGCTGATTCAGAGGGGCTGAAACAGAGGGGCTGAATTAGAGGGGCTGAAACAGAGGGCGAGAAATAGAGGGGCTGAAACAGAGGGCGAGAAACAGAGGGGCTGAAACAGAAGGCGAGAAACAGAGGGGCTGAAACAGAGGGGCTGAAACAGAGGGCGAGAAATAGAGGGTCTGAAACAGAGGGCGAGAAACAGAGGGGCTGAAACAGAGGGCGAGAAACAGAGGGGCTGAAACAGAGGGCGAGAAACAGAGGGGCTGAATCAGAGGGGCTGAGACCGAGGGCGAGAAACAGAGGGGCTGAAACAGAGGGCGAGAAACAGAGGGGCTGAAACAGAGGGCGAGAAACAGAGGGGCTGAATCATAGGGCTGAAACAGAGGGCGAGAATTAGAGGGGCTGAAACAGAGGGCGAGAAAGAGAGGGGCTGAATCAGAGGGGCTGAATCACAGGGGCTGAAACACAGGGCGAGAAATAGAGGGGCTGAAACAAACGGTGAGAAACAGAGGGGCAGATACAGAGGGCGAGAAACAGAGGGGCTGAAACAGAGGGGCTGAAACAGAGAGCGCGAAACAGTGGGGCTGGAACAGTGGGCGAGAAACAGAGGGGCTGAATCTGAGGGGCTGAATCAGAGGGGCTGTATCAGAGGGGCTGAATCAGAGGGGCTGAATCAGAGGGGCTGTATCAGAGGGGCTGAAACAGAGGGGCTGAAACAGAGGGCGAGAAACAGAGGGGCTGAAACAGAGGGGCTGAAACAGAGGGGCTGAAACAGTGGGCGAGAAACAGAGGGGCTGAATCAGAGGGGCTGAATCAGAGGGGCTGAAACAGAGGGGCTGAAACAGAGGGCGAGAAACAGAGGGGCTGAAACAGAGGGCGAGAAACAGAGGGGCTGAAACAGAGGGCGAGAAACAGAGGGGCTGAAACAGAGGGGCTGAAACCGAGGGCGAGAAACAGAGGGGCTGAAACAGACGGCAAGAAACAGAGGGGCTGAAACAGAGGGCGAGAAACAGAGGGGCTGAAACAGAGGGCGAGAAACAGAAGTGCTGAATCAGAGAGGCTGAAACAGAGGGCGAGAAACAGAGGGGCTGGAACAGAGGGCGAGAAACAGAGGGGCTGAAACAGAGGGGCTGAAACAGAGGGCGAGAAACAGAGGGGCTGAAACAGAGGGCGAAAAACAGAGGGGCTGAAACAGTGGGGCTGAATCAGAGGTGCTGATTCAGAGGGGCTGAAACAGAGGGGCTGAATCAGAGGGGCTGAAACAGAGGGCGAGAAATAGAGGGGCTGAAACAGAGGGCGAGAAACAGAGGGGCTGAAACAGAAGGCGAGAAACAGAGGGGCTGAAACAGAGGGGCTGAAACAGAGGGCGAGAAATAGAGGGTCTGAAACAGAGGGCGTGAAACAGAGGGGCTGAAACAGAGGGCGAGAAACAGAGGGGCTGAAACAGAGAGCGAGAAACAGAGGGGCTGAATCAGAGGGGCTGAGACCGAGGGCGAGAAACAGAGGGGCTGAAACAGAGGGCGAGAAACAGAGGGGCTGAAACAGTGGGCGAGAAACAGAGGGGCTGAATCATAGGGCTGAAACAGAGGGCGAGAATTAGCGGGGCTGAAACAGAGAGCGAGAAAGAGAGGGGCTGAATCAGAGGGGCTGAATCAAAGGGGCTGAAACACAGGGCGAGAAATAGAGGGGCTGAAAGAAAGGGTGAGAAACAGAGGGGCAGATACAGAGGGCGAGAAACAGAGGGGCTGAAACAGAGGGGCTGAAACAGAGAGCGCGAAACAGTGGGGCTGGAACAGAGGGCGAGAAACAGAGGGGCTGAAACAGAGGGGCTGAAACAGAGGGGCTAAATCAGAGGGGCTGAAACAGAGGGCGAAAAACAGAGCGGCTGAAACAGAGGGCGAGAAACAGAGGGGCTTAAACAGTGGGCGAGAAACAGACGGGCTGAAACAGAGGGCGAGAAACAGAGGGGCTGAAACAGAGGGCGAGAAACAGAGGTGCTGAAACAGAGGGGCTGAAACAGAGGGCGAGAAACAGAGGGGCTGAAACAGAGGGCGAGAAACAGAGGGGCTGAAACAGAGGGGCTGAAACAGAGGGGCTGAAACAGAGGGGCTGAAACCGAGGGCGAGAAACAGAGGGGCTGAAACAGAGGGGCTGAATCAGAGGGGCTGAAACAGAGGGGATGAAACAGAGGGCTAGAAACAGAGGGGCTGAAACAGAGGGCGAGAAACAGAGGGGCTGAAACAGAGGGGCTGAAACAGAGGGGCTGAAACAGAGGGTCTGAAACAGAGGCCGAGAAACAGAGGGGCTGAAACAGAGGGCGAAAAACAGAGGGGCTGAAACAGAGGGGCTGAAGCAGAGGTGCTGAAACAGACGGGCCGAATCAGAGGGGCTGTATCAGAGGGGCTGAAACAGAGGGGCTGAAACAGAGGGCGAGAAACAGAGGGGCTGAAACTGCCGGCGAGAAAAAGAGGGCGAGAAACAGAGGTGCTGAAACAGAGGGGCTGAAACAGACGGGCTGAAACAGAGAGCCTGAAACAGAGGGCGAGAAACAGAGGGGCTGAAACTGAGGGCGAGAAACAGAGGGGCTGAAACAGAGGGGCTGAAACAGAGGCGCTAAATCAGAGGGGCTGAAACTGAGGGCGAGAAACAGAGGGGCTGAAATAGAGGGCGAGAAACAGAGGGGCTGAAACAGAGGGCGAGAAACAGACGGGCTGAATCAGAGGGGCTGAAACAGAGGGCGAGAAACAGAGGGGCTGAAACAGAGGGCGAGAAACAGAGGGGCTGAATCAGAGGGGCTGAAACAGAGAGCGAGAAACAGAGGGGCTGAAACAGAGGGCCTGAAACAGAGGGGCTGAAACAGAAGGGCTGAAACAGAGGGCGAGAAACAGAGGGGCTGAAACAGAGAGTGCGAAACAGAGGGGCTGAAACAGAGGGCGAGAAACAGAGGGCCTGAATCAGAGTGGCTGAAACAGAGGGGCTGAAACAGAGGGCGAGAAACAGAGGGGCTGAAACAGAGGGCGAGAAACAGAGGGGCTGAAACAGAGGGGAAGAAACGGAGGGGCTGAAACAGAGGGCGAGAAACAGAGGGCGAGAAACAGAGGGGCTGACACAGAGGGGCTGAAACAGACGGGCTGAAACAGAGGGCGAGAAACAGAGGGGCTGAAACAGAGGAGCTGAAACAGAGGGCGAGAAATAGAGGGTCTGAAACAGAGGGCGAGAAACAGTGGGGCTGAAACAGAGGGCGAGAAACAGAGGGGCTGAAACAGAGGGCGAGAAACAGAGGGGCTGAAACAGAGGGGCTGAAACAGAGGGGGAGAAATAGAGGGTCTGAAACAGAGGGCGAGAAACAGAGGGGCTGAAACAGAGGGCGAGAAACAGAGGGGCTGAAACAGAGGGCGAGAAACAGAGGGGCTGAATCAGAGGGGCTGAGACCGAGGGCGAGAAACAGAGGGGCTGAAACTGAGGGCGAGAAACAGAGGGGCTGAAACAGAGGGGCTGAAACAGAGGCGCTAAATCAGAGGGGCTGAAACAGAGGGCGAGAAACAGAGGCGCTGAAATAGAGGGCGAGAAACAGAGGGGCTGAAACAGAGGGCGAGAAACAGATGGGCTGAATCAGAGGGGCTGAAACAGAGGGCGAGAAACAGAGGGGCTGAAACAGAGGGCGAGAAACAGAGGGGCTGAATCAGAGGGGCTGAAACAGAGGGCGAGAAACAGAGGGGCTGAAACAGAGGGGCTGAAACAGAAGGGCTGAAACAGAGGGCGAGAAACAGAGGGGCTGAAACAGAGAGTGCGAAACAGAGGGGCTGAAACAGAGGGCGAGAAACAGAGGGTCTGAATCAGAGGGGCTGAAACAGAGGGGCTGAAACAGAGAGCGAGAAACAGAGGGGCTGAAACAGAGGGCGAGAAACAGAGGGGCTGAAACAGAGGGGAAGAAACGGAGGGGCTGAAACAGAGGGCGAGAAACAGAGGGCGAGAAACAGAGGGGCTGAAACAGAGGGGCTGAAACAGACGGGCTGAAACAGAGGGGCTGAAACCGAGGGCGAGAAACAGAGGGGCTGAAACAGACGGCAAGAAACAGAGGGGCTGAAACAGAGGGGCTGAAACCGAGGGCGAGAAACAGAGGGGCTGAAACAGACGGCAAGAAACAGAGGGGCTGAAACAGAGGGCGAGAAACAGAGGGGCTGAAACAGAGGGCGAGAAACAGAAGTGCTGAATCAGAGAGGCTGAAACAGAGGGCGAGAAACAGAGGGGCTGAAACAGAGGGCGAGAAACAGAGGGGCTGAAACAGAGGGGCTGAAACAGAGGGCGAGAAACAGAGGGGCTGAAACAGAGGGCGAAAAACAGAGGGGCTGAAACAGTGGGGCTGAATCAGAGGTGCTGATTCAGAGTGGCTGAAACAGAGGGGCTGAATCAGAGGGGCTGAAACAGAGGGCGAGAAATAGAGGGGCTGAAACAGAGGGCGAGAAACAGAGGGGCTGAAACAGAAGGCGAGAAACAGAGGGGCTGAAACAGAGGGGCTGAAACAGAGGGCGAGAAATAGAGGGTCTGAAACAGAGGGCGAGAAACAGAGGGGCTGAAACAGAGGGCGAGAAACAGAGGGGCTGAAACAGAGGGCGAGAAACAGAGGGGCTGAATCAGAGGGGCTGAGACCGAGGGCGAGAAACAGAGGGGCTGAAACAGAGGGCGAAAAACAGAGGGGCTGAAACAGAGGGCGAGAAACAGAGGGGCTGAATCATAGGGCTGAAACAGAGGGCGAGAATTAGAGGGGCTGAAACAGAGGGCGAGAAAGAGAGGGGCTGAATCAGAGGGGCTGAATCATAGGGGCTGAAACACAGGGCGAGAAATAGAGGGGCTGAAACAAAGGGTGAGAAACAGAGGGGCAGATACAGAGGGCGAGAAACAGAGGGGCTGAAACAGAGGGGCTGAAACAGAGAGCGCGAAACAGTGGGGCTGGAACAGAGGGCGAGAAACAGAGGGGCTGAATCTGAGGGGCTGAAACAGAGGGCGAGAAACAGAGGGGCTGAAACAGAGGGGCTTAAACAGAGGGGCTGAAACAGAGGGGCTCAAACAGAGGGCGAGAAACAGAGGGGCTGAAACAGAGAGCGCGAAACAGAGGGGCTGAATCAGAGGGGCTGAATCAGAGGGGCTGTATCAGAGGGGCTGAATCAGAGGGGCTGAATCAGAGGGGCTGTATCAGAGGGGCTGAAACAGAGGGGCTGAAACAGAGGGCGAGAAACAGAGGGGCTGAAACAGAGAGCGCGAAACAGAGGGGCTGAAACAGTGGGCGAGAAACAGAGGGGCTGAATCAGAGGGGCTGAATCAGAGGGGCTGAAACAGAGGGGCTGAAACAGAGGGGCTGAAACAGAGGGCGAGAAACAGAGGGGCTGAAACAGAGGGGCTGAAACCGAGGGCGAGAAACAGAGGGGCTGAAACAGACGGCAAGAAACAGAGGGGCTGAAACAGAGGGCGAGAAACAGAGGGGCTGAAACAGAGGGCGAGAAACAGAAGTGCTGAATCAGAGAGGCTGAAACAGAGGGCGAGAAACAGAGGGGCTGAAACAGAGGGCGAGAAACAGAGGGGCTGAAACAGAGGGGCTGAAACAGAGGGCGAGAAACAGAGGGGCTGAAACAGAGGGCGAAAAACAGAGGGGCTGAAACAGTGGGGCTGAATCAGAGGTGCTGATTCAGAGGGGCTGAAACAGAGGGGCTGAATCAGAGGGGCTGAAACAGAGGGCGAGAAATAGAGGGGCTGAAACAGAGAGCGAGAAACAGAGGGGCTGAAACAGAAGGCGAGAAACAGAGGGGCTGAAACACAGGGGCTGAAACAGAGGGCGAGAAATAGAGAGTCTGAAACAGAGGGCGAGAAACAGAGGGGCTGAAACAGAGGGCGAGAAACAGAGGGGCTGAAACAGAGAGCGAGAAACAGAGGGGCTGAATCAGAGGGGCTGAGACCGAGGGCGAGAAACAGAGGGGCTGAAACAGAGGGGCTGAATCAGAGGGGCTGAAACAGAGGGCGAGAAACAGAGGGGCTGAATCATAGGGCTGAAACAGAGGGCGACAATTAGAGGGGCTGAAACAGAGGGCGAGAAAGAGAGGGGCTGAATCAGAGGGGCTGAATCAAAGGGGCTGAAACACAGGGCGAGAAATAGAGGGGCTGAAACAAAGGGTGAGAAACAGAGGGGCAGATACAGAGGGCGAGAAACAGAGGGGCTGAAACAGAGGGGCTGAAACAGAGAGCGCGAAACAGTGGGGCTGGAACAGAGGGCGAGAAACAGAGGGGCTGAAACAGAGGGGCTGAAACAGAGGGGCTAAATCAGAGGGGCTGAAACAGAGGGCGAAAAACAGAGCGGCTGAAACAGAGGGCGAGAAACAGAGGGGCTTAAACAGTGGGCGAGAAACAGACGGGCTGAAACAGAGGGCGAGAAACAGAGGGGCTGAAACAGAGGGCGAGAAACAGAGGTGCTGAAACAGAGGGGCTGAAACAGAGGGCGAGAAACAGAGGGGCTGAAACAGAGGGCGAGAAACAGAGGGGCTGAAACAGAGGGGCTGAAACAGAGGGGCTGAAACAGAGGGGCTGAAACCGAGGGCGAGAAACAGAGGGGCTGAAACAGAGGGGCTGAATCAGAGGGGCTGAAACAGAGGGGATGAAACAGAGGGCTAGAAACAGAGCGGCTGAAACAGTGGGAGAGAAACAGAGGGGTGAAACAGAGGGGCTGAAACAGAGGGGCTGAAACAGAGGGTCTGAAACAGAGGCCGAGAAACAGAGGGGCTGAAACAGAGGGCGAGAAACAGAGGGGCTGAAACAGAGGGGCTGAAACAGAGGGGCTGAAACAGAGGGGCCGAATCAGAGGGGCTGTATCAGAGGGGCTGAAACAGAGGGGCTGAAACAGAGGGCGAGAAACAGAGGGGCTGAAACTGCCGGCGAGAAACAGAGGGCGAGAAACAGAGGGGCTGAAACAGAGGGGCTGAAACAGACGGGCTGAAACAGAGAGCCTGAAACAGAGGGCGAGAAACAGAGGGGCTGAAACTGAGGGCGAGAAACAGAGGGGCTGAAACAGAGGGGCTGAAACAGAGGCGCTAAATCAGAGGGGCTGAAACAGAGGGCGAGAAACAGAGGGGCTGAAATAGTGGGCGAGAAACAGAGGGGCTGAAACAGAGGGCGAGAAACAGACGGGCTGAATCAGAGGGGCTGAAACAGAGGGCGAGAAACAGAGGGGCTGAAACAGAGGGCGAGAAACAGAGGGGCTGAATCAGAGGGGCTGAAACAGAGGGCGAGAAACAGAGGGGCTGAAACAGAGGGGCTGAAACAGAGGGGCTGAAACAGAAGGGCTGAAACAGAGGGCGAGAAACAGAGGGGCTGAAACAGAGAGTGTGAAACAGAGGGGCTGAAACAGAGGGTGAGAAACAGAGGGCCTGAATCAGAGGGGCTGAAACAGAGGGGCTGAAACAGAGGGCGAGAAACAGAGGGGCTGAAACTGAGGGCGAGAAACAGAGGGGCTGAAACAGAGGGGAAGAAACGGAGGGGCTGAAACAGAGGGCGAGAAACAGATGGCGAGAAACAGAGGGGCTGAAACAGAGGGGCTGAAACAGACGGGCTGAAACAGAGGGCGAGAAACAGAGGGGCTGAAACAGAGGGCGAGAAACAGAGGGGCTGAAACAGAGGGCGAGAAACAGCGGGGCGGAATCAGAGGGGCTGAAACAGAGGGGCTGAAACAGAGGGGCTGAGACAGAGGGCGAGAAACAGAGGGGCTGAATCAGAGGGGCTGAAACAGAGGGCGAGAAACAGAGGGGCTGAAACAGAGGGGCTGAAACAGAGGGGCTGAAACAGAGGGCGAGAAACAGACGGGTTGAAACAGAGGGCGAGAAACAGAGGGGCTGAAACAGAGGGCGAGAAACAGAGGGGCGGAATCAGAGGGGCTGAAACAGAGCGCGAGAAACAGAGGGGCTGAAACAGAGGGCGAGAAACAGCGGGGCTTAATCTGAGGGGCTGAAACAGAGGGCGAGAAACAGAGGGGCTGAAACAGAGAGCGCGAAACAGAGGGGCTGAATCAGAGGGGCTGAATCAGAGGGGCTGTATCAGAGGGGCTGAATCAGAGGGGCTGAATCAGAGGGGCTGTATCAGAGGGGCTGAAACAGAGGGGCTGAAACAGAGGGCGAGAAACAAAGGGGCTGAAACAGAGAGCGTGAAACAGAGGGGCTGAAACAGTGGGCGTGAAACAGAGGGGCTGAATCAGAGGGGCTGAATCAGAGGGGCTGAAACAGAGGGGCTGAAACAGAGGGCGAGAAACAGAGGGGCTGACACAGAGGGCGAGAAACAGAGGGGCTGAAACAGAGGGCGAGAAACAGAGGGGCTGAAACAGAGGGGCTGAAACCGGGGGCGAGAAACAGAGGGGCTGAAACAGACGGCAAGAAACAGAGGGGCTGAAACAGAGGGCGAGAAACAGAGGGGCTGAAACAGAGGGCGAGAAACAGAAGTGCTGAATCAGAGAGGCTGAAACAGAGGGCGAGAAACAGAGGGGCTGAAGCAGAGGGCGAGAAACAGAGGGGCTGAAACAGAGGGGCTGAAACAGAGGGCGAGAAACAGAGGGGCTGAAACAGAGGGCGAAAAACAGAGGGGCAGAAGCAGTGGGGCTGATTCAGAGGTGCTGATTCAGAGGGGCTGAAACAGAGGGGCTGAATCAGAGGGGCTGAAACAGAGGGCGAGAAATAGAGGGGCTGAAACAGAGGGCGAGAAACAGAGGGGCTGAAACAGAAGGCGAGAAACAAAGGGGCTGAAACAGAGGGGCTGAAACAGAGGGCGAGAAATAGAGGGTCTGAAACAGAGGGCGAGAAACAGAGGGCGAGAAACAGACGGCGAGAAACAGAGGGGCTGAAACAGAGGGCGAGAAACAGAGGGGCTGAATCAGAGGGGCTGAGACCGAGGGCGAGAAACAGAGGGGCTGAAACTGAGGGCGAGAAACAGAGGGGCTGAAACAGAGGGGCTGAAACAGAGGCGCTAAATCAGAGGGGCTGAAACAGAGGGCGAGAAACAGATGGGCTGAATCAGAGGGGCTGAAACAGAGGGCGAGAAACAGAGGGGCTGAAACAGAGGGCGAGAAACAGAGGGGCTGAATCAGAGGGGCTGAAACAGAGGGCGAGAAACAGTGGGGCTGAAACAGAGGGGCTGAAACAGAAGGGCTGGAACAGAGGGCGAGAAACAGAGGGGCTGAAACAGAGAGTGCGAAACAGAGGGGCTGAAACAGAGGGGCTTAAACAGAGGGCGAGAATCAGAGGGGCTGAAACAGAGGGGCTGAAACAGAGGGCGAGAAACAGAGGGGCTGAAACAGAGGGCGAGAAACAGAGGGGCTGAAACAGAGGGAAGAAACGGAGGGGCTGAAACAGAGGGCGAGAAACAGAGGGCGAGAAACAGAGGGGCTGAAACAGAGGGGCTGAAACAGACGGGCTGAAACAGAGGGGCTGAAACCGAGGGCGAGAAACAGAGGGGCTGAAACAGACGGCAAGAAACAGAGGGGCTGAAACAGAGGGGCTGAAACCGAGGGCGAGAAACAGAGGGGCTGAAACAGACGGCAAGAAACAGAGGGGCTGAAACAGAGGGCGAGAAACAGAGGGGCTGAAACAGAGGGCGAGAAACAGAAGTGCTGAATCAGAGAGGCTGAAACAGAGGGCGAGAAACAGAGGGGCTGAAACAGAGGGCGAGAAACAGAGGGGCTGAAACAGAGGGGCTGAAACAGAGGGCGAGAAACAGAGGGGCTGAAACAGAGGGCGAAAAACAGAGGGGCTGAAACAGTGGGGCTGAATCAGAGGTGCTGATTCAGAGGGGCTGAAACAGAGGGGCTGAATCAGAGGGGCTGAAACAGATGGCGAGAAATAGAGGGGCTGAAACAGAGGGCGAGAAACAGAGGGGCTGAAACAGAGGGCGAGAATTAGAGGGGCTGAAACAGAGGGCGAGAAAGAGAGGGGCTGAATCAGAGGGGCTGAATCAAAGGGGCTGAAACACAGGGCGAGAAATAGAGGGGCTGAAACAAAGGGTGAGAAACAGAGGGGCAGATACAGAGGGCGAGAAACAGAGGGGCTGAAACAGAGGGGCTGAAACAGAGAGCGCGAAACAGTGGGGCTGGAACAGAGGGCGAGAAACAGAGGGGCTGAAACAGAGGGGCTGAAACAGAGGGGCTAAATCAGAGGGGCTGAAACAGAGGGCGAAAAACAGAGCGGCTGAAACAGAGGGCGAGAAACAGAGGGGCTTAAACAGAGGGCGAGATACAGAGGGGCTGAAACAGAGGGGCTGAAACCGAGGGCGAGAAACAGAGGGGCTGAAACAGACGGCAAGAAACAGAGGGGCTGAAACAGAGGGCGAGAAACAGAGGGGCTGAAACAGAGGGCGAGAAACAGAAGTGCTGAATCAGAGAGGCTGAAACAGAGGGCGAGAAACAGAGGGGCTGAAACAGAGGGCGAGAAACAGAGGGGCTGAAACAGAGGGGCTGAAACAGAGGGCGAGAAACAGAGGGGCTGAAACAGAGGGCGAAAAACACAGGGGCTGAAACAGTGGGGCTGAATCAGAGGTGCTGATTCAGAGGGGCTGAAACAGAGGGGCTGAATCAGAGGGGCTGAAACAGAGGGCGAGAAATAGAGGGGCTGAAACAGAGGGCGAGAAACAGAGGGGCTGAAACAGAAGGCGAGAAACAGAGGGGCTGAAACAGAGGGGCTGAAACAGAGGGCGAGAAATAGAGGGTCTGAAACAGAGGGCGAGAAACAGAGGGGCTGAAACAGAGGGCGAGAAAAAGAGGGGCTGAAACAGAGGGCGAGAAACAGAGGGGCTGAATCAGAGGGGCTGAGACCGAGGGCGAGAAACAGAGGGGCTGAAACTGAGGGCGAGAAACAGAGGGGCTGAAACAGAGGGGCTGAAACAGAGGCGCTAAATCAGAGGGGCTGAAACAGAGGGCGAGAAACAGAGGGGCTGAAATAGAGGGCGAGAAACAGAGGGGCTGAAACAGAGGGCGAGAAACAGAACGGCTGAATCAGAGGGGCTGAAACAGAGGGCGAGAAACAGAGGGGCTGAAACAGAGGGCGAGAAACAGAGGGGCTGAATCAGAGGGGCAGAAACAGAGGGCGAGAAACAGAGGGGCTGAAACAGAGGGGCTGAAACAGAAGGGCTGAAACAGAGGGCGAGAAACAGAGGGGCTGAAACAGAGAGTGCGAAACAGAGGGGCTGAAACAGAGGGCGAGAAACAGAGGGGCTGAATCAGAGGGGCTGAATCAGAGGGGCTGAAACAGAGGGCGAGAAACAGAGGGGCTGAAACAGAGGGCGAGAAACAGAGGGGCTGAAACAGAGGGGAAGAAACGGAGGGGCTGAAACAGAGGGCGAGAAACAGAGGGCGAGAAAGAGAGGGGCTGAAACAGAGGGGCTGAAACAGACGGGCTGAAACAGAGGGGCTGAAACCGAGGGCGAGAAACAGAGGGGCTGAAACAGACGGCAAGAAACAGAGGGGCTGAAACAGAGGGGCTGAAACCGAGGGCGAGAAACAGAGGGGCTGAAACAGACGGCAAGAAACAGAGGGGCTGAAACAGAGGGCGAGAAACAGAGGGGCTGAAACAGAGGGCGAGAAACAGAAGTGCTGAATCAGAGAGGCTGAAACAGAGGGCGAGAAACAGAGGGGCTGAAACAGAGGGCGAGAAACAGAGGGGCTGAAACAGAGGGGCTGAAACAGAGGGCGAGAAACAGAGGGGCTGAAACAGAGGGCGAAAAACAGAGGGGCTGAAACAGTGGGGCTGAATCAGAGGTGCTGATTCAGAGGGGCTGAAACAGAGGGGCTGAATCAGAGGGGCTGAAACAGAGGGCGAGAAATAGAGGGGCTGAAACAGAGGGCGAGAAACAGAGGGGCTGAAACAGAAGGCGAGAAACAGAGGGGCTGAAACAGAGGGGCTGAAACAGAGGGCGAGAAATAGAGGGTCTGAAACAGAGGGCGAGAAACATAGGGGCTGAAACAGAGGGCGAGAAACAGAGGGGCTGAAACAGAGGGCGAGAAACAGAGGGGCTGAATCAGAGGGGCTGAGACCGAGGGCGAGAAACAGAGGGGCTGAAACAGAGGGCGAGAAACAGAGGGGCTGAAACAGAGGGCGAGAAACAGAGGGGCTGAATCATAGGGCTGAAACAGAGGGCGAGAATTAGAGGGGCTGAAACAGAGGGCGAGAAAGAGAGGGGCTGAATCAGAGGGGCTGAATCATAGGGGCTGAAACACAGGGCGAGAAATAGAGGGGCTGAAACAAAGGGTGAGAAACAGAGGGGCAGATACAGAGGGCGAGAAACAGAGGGGCTGAAACAGAGGGGCTGAAACAGAGAGCGCGAAACAGTGGGGCTGGAACAGAGGGCGAGAAACAGAGGGGCTGAATCTGAGGGGCTGAAACAGAGGGCGAGAAACAGAGGGGCTGAAACAGAGGGGCTTAAACAGAGGGGCTGAAACAGAGGGGCTCAAACAGAGGGCGAGAAACAGAGGGGCTGAAACAGAGAGCGCGAAACAGAGGGGCTGAATCAGAGGGGCTGAATCAGAGGGGCTGTATCAGAGGGGCTGAATCAGAGGGGCTGAATCAGAGGGGCTGTATCAGAGGGGCTGAAACAGAGGGGCTGAAACAGAGGGCGAGAAACAGAGGGGCTGAAACAGAGAGCGCGAAACAGAGGGGCTGAAACAGTGGGCGAGAAACAGAGGGGCTGAATCAGAGGGGCTGAATCAGAGGGGCTGAAACAGAGGGGCTGAAACAGAGGGCGAGAAACAGAGGGGCTGAAACAGAGGGCGAGAAACAGAGGGGCTGAAACAGAGGGCGAGAAACAGAGGGGCTGAAACAGAGGGGCTGAAACCGAGGGCGAGAAACAGAGGGGCTGAAACAGACGGCAAGAAACAGAGGGGCTGAAACAGAGGGCGATAAACAGAGGGGCTGAAACAGAGGGCGAGAAACAGAAGTGCTGAATCAGAGAGGCTGAAACAGAGGGCGAGAAACAGAGGGGCTGAAACAGAGGGCGAGAAACAGAGGGGCTGAAACAGAGGGGCTGAAACAGAGGGCGAGAAACAGAGGGGCTGAAACAGAGGGCGAAAAACAGAGGGGCTGAAACAGTGGGGCTGAATCAGAGGTGCTGATTCAGAGGGGCTGAAACAGAGGGGCTGAATCAGAGGGGCTGAAACAGAGGGCGAGAAATAGAGGGGCTGAAACAGAGGGCGAGAAACAGAGGGGCTGAAACAGAAGGCGAGAAACAGAGGGGCTGAAACAGAGGGGCTGAAACAGAGGGCGAGAAATAGAGGGTCTGGAACAGAGGGCGAGAAACAGAGGGGCTGAAACAGAGGGCGAGAAACAGAGGGGCTGAAACAGAGGGCGAGAAACAGAGGGGCTGAATCATAGGGCTGAAACAGAGGGCGAGAATTAGAGGGGCTGAAACAGAGGGCGAGAAAGAGAGGGGCTGAATCAGAGGGGCTGAATCAAAGGGGCTGAAACACAGGGCGAGAAATAGAGGGGCTGAAACAAAGGGTGAGAAACAGAGGGGCAGATACAGAGGGCGAGAAACAGAGGGGCTGAAACAGAGGGGCTGAAACAGAGAGCGCGAAACAGTGGGGCTGGAACAGAGGGCGAGAAACAGAGGGGCTGAAACAGAGGGGCTGAAACAGAGGGGCTAAATCAGAGGGGCTGAAACAGAGGGCGAAAAACAGAGCGGCTGAAACAGAGGGCGAGAAACAGAGGGGCTTAAACAGAGGGCGAGAAACAGACGGGCTGAAACAGAGGGCGAGAAACAGAGGGGCTGAAACAGAGGGCGAGAAACAGAGGTGCTGAAACAGAGGGGCTGAAACAGAGGGCGAGAAACAGAGGGGCTGAAACAGAGGGCGAGAAACAGAGGGGCTGAAACAGAGGGGCTGAAACAGAGGGGCTGAAACAGAGGGGCTGAAACCGAGGGCGAGAAACAGAGGGGCTGAAACAGAGGGGCTGAATCAGAGGGGCTGAAACAGAGGGGATGAAACAGAGGGCTAGGAACAGAGGGGCTGAAACAGAGGGCGAGAAACAGAGGGGCTGAAACAGAGGGGCTGAAACAGAGGGGCTGAAACAGAGGGTCTGAAACAGAGGCCGAGAAACAGAGGGGCTGAAACAGAGGGCGAGAAACAGAGGGGCTGAAACAGAGAGGCTGAAACAGAGGGGCTGAAACAGAGGGGCCGAATCAGAGGGGCTGTATCAGAGGGGCTGAAACAGAGGGGCTGAAACAGAGGGCGAGAAACAGAGGGGCTGAAACTGCCGGCGAGAAACAGAGGGGCTGAAACAGAGGGGCTGAAACAGACGGGCTGAAACAGAGAGCCTGAAACAGAGGGCGAGAAACAGAGGGGCTGAATCAGAGGGCGAAAAACAGAGGGGCCGAAACAGAGGGCGAGAAAAAGAGGGGGAGAAACAGAGGGCGAGAAACAGAGGGGCTGAATAAGAGGGGCTGAAACAGAGGGGCTGAATCAGAGGGGCTGAAACAGAGGGGCTGTATCAGAGGGGCTGAAACAGAGGGCGAGAAACAGAGGGGCTGAAACAGAGGGCGAGAAACAGAGGGGCTGAAACAGAGGGGCTGAAACAGAGGGCGAGAAACTGAGGGGCTGAAACAGAGGGCGAGAAACCGAGGGGCTGAAATAGAGGGCGAGAAACAGAGGGGCTGAAACTGAGGGCGAAAAACAGAGGGGCTGAAACAGAGGGCGAGAAACACAGGGGCTGAAACAGAGGGCGAGAAACTGAGGGCGAGAAACAGAGGGACTGAAACAGAGGGGCTGAAACAGAGGGGCTGAATCAGAGGGGCTGAAACAGAGGTGCTGAATCAGAGGGGCTGAAACAGAGGGCGAGAAACAGAGGGGCTGAAACTGAGGGCGAGAAACAGAGGGGCTGAAACAGAGGGGCTGAAACAGAGGCGCTAAATCAGAGGGGCTGAAACAGAGGGCGTGAAACAGAGGGGCTGAAATAGAGGGCGAGAAACAGAGGGGCTGAAACAGAGGGCGAGAAACAGAGGGGCTGAATCAGAGGGGCTGAAACAGAGGGCGAGAAACAGAGGGGCTGAAACAGAGGGGCTGAAACCGAGGGCGAGAAACAGAGGGGCTGAAACAGAGGGGCTGAAACCGAGGGCGAGAAACAGAGGGGCTGAAACAGATGGCAAGAAACAGAGGGGCTGAAACAGAGGGCGAGAAACAGAGGGGCTGAAACAGAGGGCGAGAAACAGAAGTGCTGAATCAGAGAGGCTGAAACAGAGGGCGAGAAACAGAGGGGCTGAAACAGAGGGCGAGAAACAGAGGGGCTGAAACAGAGGGGCTGAAACAGAGGGCGAGAAACAGAGGGGCTGAAACAGAGGGCGAAAAACAGAGGGGCTGAAACAGTGGGGCTGAATCAGAGGTGCTGATTCAGAGGGGCTGAAACAGAGGGGCTGAATCAGAGGGGCTGAAACAGAGGGCGAGAAATAGAGGGGCTGAAACAGAGGGCGAGAAACAGAGGGGCTGAAACAGAAGGCGAGAAACAGAGGGGCTGAAACAGAGGGGCTGAAACAGAGGGCGAGAAATAGAGGGTCTGAAACAGAGGGGGAGAAACAGAGGGGCTGAAACAGAGGGCGAGAAAGAGAGGGGCTGAAACAGAGGGCGAGAAACAGAGGGGCTGAATCATAGGGCTGAAACAGAGGGCGAGAATTAGAGGGGCTGAAACAGAGGGCGAGAAAGAGAGGGGCTGAATCAGAGGGGCTGAATCAAAGGGGCTGAAACACAGGGCGAGAAATAGAGGGGCTGAAACAAAGGGTGAGAAACAGAGGGGCAGATACAGAGGGCGAGAAACAGAGGGGCTGAAACAGAGGGGCTGAAACAGAGAGCGCGAAACAGTGGGGCTGGAACAGAGGGCGAGAAACAGAGGGGCTGAAACAGAGGGGCTGAAACAGAGGGGCTAAATCAGAGGGGCTGAAACAGAGGGCGAAAAACAGAGCGGCTGAAACAGAGGGCGAGAAACAGAGGGGCTTAAACAGTGGGCGAGAAACAGACGGGCTGAAACAGAGGGCGAGAAACAGAGGGGCTGAAACAGAGGGCGAGAAACAGAGGTGCTGAAACAGAGGGGCTGAAACAGAGGGCGAGAAACAGAGGGGCTGAAACAGAGGGCGAGAAACAGAGGGGCTGAAAAAGAGGGGCTGAAACAGAGGGGCTGAAACAGAGGGGCTGAAACCGAGGGCGAGAAACAGAGGGGCTGAAACAGAGGGGCTGAATCAGAGGGGCTGAAACAGAGGGGATGAAACAGAGGGCTAGAAACAGAGGGGCTGAAACAGAGGGCGAGAAACAGAGGGGCTGAAACAGAGGGGCTGAAACAGAGGGGCTGAAACAGAGGGTCTGAAACAGAGGCCGAGAAACAGAGGGGCTGAAACAGAGGGCGAGAAACAGAGGGGCTGAAACAGAGGGGCTGAAACAGAGGGGCTGAAACAGAGGGGCCGAATCAGAGGGGCTGTATCAGAGGGGCTGAAACAGAGGGGCTGAAACAGAGGGCGAGAAACAGAGGGGCTGAAACTGCCGGCGAGAAACAGAGGGCGAGAAACAGAGGGGCTGAAACAGAGGGGCTGAAACAGACGGGCTGAAACAGAGCGCCTGAAACAGAGGGCGAGAAACAGAGGGGCTGAAACAGAGGGCGAAAAACAGAGGGGCCGAAACAGAGGGCGAGAAAAAGAGGGGGAGAAACAGAGGGCGAGAAACAGAGGGGCTGAATAAGAGGGGCTGAAACAGAGGGGCTGAATCAGAGGGGCTGAAACAGAGGGGCTGCATCAGAGGGGCTGAAACAGAGGGCGAGAAACAGAGGGGCTGAAACAGAGGGCGAGAAACAGAGGGGCTGAAACAGAGGGGCTGAAACAGAGGGCGAGAAACAGAGGGGCTGAAACAGAGGGCGAGAAACCGAGGGGCTGAAACAGAGGTGCTGAAATAGAGGGCGAGAAACAGAGGGGCTGAAACTGAGGGCGAAAAACAGAGGGGCTGAAACAGAGGGCGAGAAACACAGGGGCTGAAACAGAGGGCGAGAAACAGAGGGGCTGAAACAGAGGGGCTGAAACAGAGGCGCTAAATCAGAGGGGCTGAAACAGAGGGCGTGAAACAGAGGGGCTGAAATAGAGGGCGAGAAACAGAGGGGCTGAAACAGAGGGCGAGAAACAGAGGGGCTGAATCAGAGGGGCTGAAACAGAGGGCGAGAAACAGAGGGGCTGAAACAGAGGGCGAGTAACAGAGGGGCTGAATCAGAGGGGCTGAAACAGAGGGCGAGAAACAGAGGGGCTGAAACAGAGGGGCTGAAACAGAGGGGCTGAAACAGAAGGGCTGAAACAGAGGGCGATAAACAGAGGGGCTGAAACAGAGAGTGCGAAACAGAGGGGCTGAAAAAGAGGGCGATAAACAGAGGGCCTGAATCAGAGGGGCTGAAACAGAGGGGCTGAAACAGAGGGCGAGAAACAGAGGGGCTGAAACAGAGGGCGAGAAACAGAGGGGCTGACACAGAGGGGAAGAAACGGAGGGGCTGAAACAGAGGGCGAGAAACAGAGGGCGAGAAAGAGAGGGACTGAAACAGAGGGGCTGAAACAGACGGGCTGAAACAGAGGGCGAGAAACAGAGGGGCTGAAACAGAGGGCGAGTAACACAGGGGCTGAAACAGAGGGCGAGAAACAGCGGGGAGGAATCAGAGGGGCTGAAACAGAGGGGCTGAAACAGAGGGGCTGAAACAGAGGGCGAGAAGCAGAGGGGCTGAATCAGAGGGGCTGAAACAGAGGGCGAGAAACAGAGGGGCTGAAACAGAGGGGCTGAAACAGAGGGGCTGAAACAGAGGGCGAGAAACAGACGGGTTGAAACAGAGGGCGAGAAACAGAGGGGCTGAAACAGAGGGCGAGAAACAGAGGGGCGGAATCAGAGGGGCTGAAACAGAGCGCGAAAAACAGAGGGGCTGAAACAGAGGGCGAGAAACAGCGGGGAGGAATCAGAGGGGCTGAAACAGAGGGGCTGAAACAGAGGGGCTGAAACAGAGGGCGAGAAGCAGAGGGGCTGAATCAGAGGGGCTGAAACAGAGGGCGAGAAACAGAGGGGCTGAAACAGAGGGGCTGAAACAGAGGGGCTGAAACAGAGGGCGAGAAACAGACGGGTTGAAACAGAGGGCGAGAAACAGAGGGGCTGAAACAGAGGGCGAGAAACAGAGGGGCGGAATCAGAGGGGCTGAAACAGAGCGCGAAAAACAGAGGGGCTGAAACAGAGGGCGAGAAACAGAGGGGCTGAATCTGAGGGGCTGAAACAGAGGGCGAGAAACAGGGGGGCTGAAACAGAGGGGCTGAAACAGAGGGGCTGAAACAGAGGGGCTCAAACAGAGGGCGAGAAACAGAGGGGCTGAAACAGAGAGCGCGAAACAGAGGGGCTGAATCAGAGGGGCTGAATCAGAGGGGCTGTATCAGAGGGGCTGAATCAGAGGGGCTGAATCAGAGGGGCTGTATCAGAGGGGCTGAAACAGAGGGGCTGAAACAGAGGGCGAGAAACAGAGGGGCTGAAACAGAGAGCGCGAAACAGAGGGGCTGAAACAGTGGGCGAGAAACAGAGGGGCTGAATCAGAGGGGCTGAATCAGAGGGGCTGAAACAGAGGGGCTGAAACCGAGGTCGAGAAACAGAGGGGCTGAAACAGAGGGCGAGAAACAGAGGGGCTGAAACAGAGGGCGAGAAACAGAGGGGCTGAAACAGAGGGGCTGAAACCGAGTGCGAGAAACAGAGGGGCTGAAACAGACGGCAAGAAACAGAGGGGCTGAAACAGAGGGCGAGAAACAGAGGGGCTGAAACAGAGGGCGAGAAACAGAGGGGCTGAAACAGAGGGGCTGAAACCGAGTGCGAGAAACAGAGGGGCTGAAACAGACGGCAAGAAACAGAGGGGCTGAAACAGAGGGCGAGAAACAGAGGGGCTGAAACCGAGTGCGAGAAACAGAGGGGCTGAAACAGACGGCAAGAAACAGAGGGGCTGAAACAGAGGGCGAGAAACCGAGGGGCTGAAACAGACGGTCTGAATCAGAGGGGCTGAAACAGAGGGCTGAATCAGAGGGACTGATTCAGAGGGGGTGAAACAGAGGGGCTGAATCAGCGGGGCTGAAACAGAGGGCGAGAAACAGAGGGGCCGAAACAGAGGGCGAGAAACAGAGGGGCAGAAACAGAGGGCGGGAAACAGAGGGGCTGAAACAGAGGGGCTGAAACAGAGTGCGAGAAACAGAGGGGCTGAAACAGAGGGCGAGAAACAGAGGGGCTGAAACAGAGGGGCTGAAACAGAGGGGCTGAAACAGTGGGCGAGAAACAGAGTGGCTGCAACAGACGGCGAGAAACAGAGGAGCTGAAACAGAGGGCGAGAAACAGAGGGGCTGGAACAGAGGGGCTGAAACAGAGGGGCTGAAACAGAGGGGCTGAAACAGAGGGGCTGATACAGAGGGCGAGAAAAAGAGCGGCTGAAACAGAGGGCGAGAAACAGAGGGGCTGAAACAGAGGGCGAGAAACAGAGGGGCTGAAACAGAGGGGCTGAAACAGAGGTGCTGAAAGAGAGGGGCTGAAACAGAGGGCGAGAAACAGAGGGGCTGAAACAGAGGGCGAGAAACAGAGGGGCTGAAACAGAGGGCGAGAAACAGAGGGGCTGAAACAGAGGGGCTGAAACAGAGGGGCTGAAACAGAGGGCAAGAAACAGAGGGGCTGTATCAGAGGGGCTGAATCAGAGGGGCTGAAACAGAGGGGCTGAAACAAAGGGCGAGAAACAAAGGGGCTGAAACAGCGGGCGAGAAACAGATGGCGAGAAACAGAGGGGCTGAAAAAGAGGGGCTGAAACAGACGGGCTGAAACAGAGGGGCTGAAACAGAGAGCGCGAAACAGAGGGGCTGAAACAGAGGGGCTGAAACAGAGGGGCGGAAACAGTGGGGCTAAATCAGAGGGGCTGAAACAGAGGGCGAGAATAAGAGGGGCTGAAATAGAGGGCGAGAAACAGACGGGCTGAAACAGAGGGGCTGAAACAGAGGGGCTGAAACATTGGGGCTGAAACAGAGGGCGAGAAACAGAGGGGCTGAAACAGAGGGCGAATAACAGAGGGGCTGAAACAGAGGGCGATAAACAGAGGGGCTGAAACAGAGGGGCTGAAACAGAGGTGTTGAAACAGAGGGCGAGAAACAGAGGGGCTGTATCAGAGGGGCTGAATCAGTTGGGCTGAAACAGAGGGGCTGAAACAGAGGGCGAGAAACAAAGGGGCTGAAACAGCGGGCGAGAAAAAGATGGCGAGAAACAGAGGGGCTGAAACAGAGGGGCTGAAACAGACGGGCTGAAACAGAGAGCCTGAAACAGAGGGCGAGAAACGGAGGGGCTGAAACAGAGGGCGTGAAACAGAGGGGCTGAAACTGAGGGCGAAAAACAGAGGGGATGAAACAGAGGGCGAGAATCACAGGGGCTGAAACAGAAGGTGAGAAACTGAGGGCGAGAATCAGAGGGACTGAAACAGAGGGGCTGAAACAGAGGGGCTGAATCAGAGGGGCTGAAACAGAGGTGCTGAATCAGAGGGGCTGAAACAGAGGGCGAGAAACAGAGGGGCTGAAACTGAGGGCGAAAAACAGAGGGGATGAAACAGAGGGCGAGGAACAGAGGGGCTGAAACAGAGAGCGTGAAACAGAGGGGCTGAAACAGAGGGGCTGAAACAGAGGGGCTGAAACAGAGGGGCTAAATCAGAGGGGCTGAAACAGAGGGCGAGAAACAGAGTGGCTGAAATAGAGGGCGAGAAACAGAGGGGCTGAAACAGAGGGGCTGAAACAGAGGGGCTGAAACATAGGGGCTGAAACAGAGGGCGAGAAACAGAGGGGCTGAAACAGAGGGCGAGTAACAGAGGGGCTGAAACAGAGGGCGATAAACAGAGGGACTGAAACAGAGGGGCTGAAACAGAAGGGCTGAAACAGAGGGACTGAAACAGATGTCGAGAAACAGTGGGGCTGAGTCAGAGGGGCTGAATCAGAGCGGCTGAAACAGAGGGGCTGAAACAGAGGGCGAGAAACAGAGGGGCTGAAACAGAGGGCGAGAAACAGAGGGGCTTAATCTGAGGGGCTGAAACAGAGGGCGAGAAACAGAGGGGCTGAAACAGAGAGCGCGAAACAGAGGGGCTGAATCAGAGGGGCTGAATCAGAGGGGCTGTATCAGAGGGGCTGAATCAGAGGGGCTGAATCAGAGGGGCTGTATCAGAGGGGCTGAAACAGAGGGGCTGAAACAGAGGGCGAGAAACAAAGGGGCTGAAACAGAGAGCGTGAAACAGAGGGGCTGAAACAGTGGGCGTGAAACAGAGGGGCTGAATCAGAGGGGCTGAATCAGAGGGGCTGAAACAGAGGGGCTGAAACAGAGGGCGAGTAACAGAGGGGCTGAAACAGAGGGCGATAAACAGAGGGACTGATACAGAGGGGCTGAAACAGAAGGGCTGAAACAGAGGGACTGAAACAGAGGGCGAGAAACAGAGGGGCTGAAACAGAGGGCGAGAAACAGAGGTGCGGAATCAGAGGGGCTGAAACAGAGCGCGAGAAACAGAGGGGCTGAAACAGAGGGCGAGAAACAGCGGGGCTTAATCTGAGGGGCTGAAACAGAGGGCGAGAAACAGAGGGGCTGAAACAGAGAGCGCGAAACAGAGGGGCTGAATCAGAGGGGCTGAATCAGAGGGGCTGTATCAGAGGGGCTGAATCAGAGGGGCTGAATCAGAGGGGCTGTATCAGAGGGGCTGAAACAGAGGGGCTGAAACAGAGGGCGAGAAACAAAGGGGCTGAAACAGAGAGCGTGAAACAGAGGGGCTGAAACAGTGGGCGTGAAACAGAGGGGCTGAATCAGAGGGGCTGAATCAGAGGGGCTGAAACAGAGGGGCTGATACAGAGGGCGAGAAACAGAGGGGCTGAAACAGAGGGCGAGAAACAGAGGGGCTGAAACAGAGGGGCTGAAACCGGGGGCGAGAAACAGAGGGGCTGAAACAGACGGCAAGAAACAGAGGGGCTGAAACAGAGGGCGAGAAACAGAGGGGCTGAAACAGAGGGCGAGAAACAGAAGTGCTGAATCAGAGAGGCTGAAACAGAGGGCGAGAAACAGAGGGGCTGAAGCAGAGGGCGAGAAACAGAGGGGCTGAAACAGAGGGGCTGAAACAGAGGGCGAGAAACAGAGGGGCTGAAACAGAGGGCGAAAAACAGAGGGGCAGAAGCAGTGGGGCTGAATCAGAGGTGCTGATTCAGAGGGGCTGAAACAGAGGGGCTGAATCAGAGGGGCTGAAACAGAGGGCGAGAAATAGAGGGGCTGAAACAGAGGGCGAGAAACAGAGGGGCTGAAACAGAAGGCGAGAAACAAAGGGGCTGAAACAGAGGGGCTGAAACACAGGGCGAGAAATAGAGGGTCTGAAACAGAGGGCGAGAAACAGAGGGCGAGAAACAGAGGGCGAGAAACAGAGGGGCTGAAACAGAGGGCGAGAAACAAGGGGCTGAATCAGAGGGGCTGAGACCGAGGGCGAGAAACAGAGGGGCTGAAACTGAGGGCGAGAAACAGAGGGGCTGAAACAGAGGGGCTGAAACAGAGGCGCTAAATCAGAGGGGCTGAAACAGAGGGCGAGAAACAGAGGGGCTGAAATAGAGGGCGAGAAACAGAGGGGCTGAAACAGAGGGCGAGAAACAGACGGGCTGAATCAGAGGGGCTGAAACAGAGGGCGAGAAACAGAGGGGCTGAAACAGAGGGCGAGAAAAAGAGGGGCTGAATCAGAGGGGCTGAAACAGAGGGCGAGAAACAGTGGGGCTGAAACAGAGGGGCTGAAACAGAAGGGCTGGAACAGAGGGCGAGAAACAGAGGGGCTGAAACAGAGAGTGCGAAACAGAGGGTCTGAAACAGAGGGGCTTAAACAGAGGGCGAGAATCAGAGGGGCTGAAACAGAGGGGCTGAAACAGAGGGCGAGAAACAGAGGGGCTGAAACAGAGGGCGAGAAACAGAGGGGCTGAAACAGAGGGAAGAAACGGAGGGGCTGAAACAGAGGGCGAGAAACAGAGGGCGAGAAACAGAGGGGCTGAAACAGAGGGGCTGAAACAGACGGGCTGAAACAGAGGAGCTGAAACCGAGGGCGAGAAACAGAGGGGCTGAAACAGACGGCAAGAAACAGAGGGGCTGAAACAGAGGGGCTGAAACCGCGGGCGAGAAACAGAGGGGCTGAAACAGATGGCAAGAAACAGAGGGGCTGAAACAGAGGGCGAGAAACAGAGGGGCTGAAACAGAGGGCGAGAAACAGAAGTGCTGAATCAGAGAGGCTGAAACAGAGGGCGAGAAACAGAGGGGCTGAAACAGAGGGCGAGAAACAGAGGGGCTGAAACAGAGGGGCTGAAACAGAGGGCGAGAAACAGAGGGGCTGAAACAGAGGGCGAAAAACAGAGGGGCTGAAACAGTGGGGCTGAATCAGAGGTGCTGATTCAGTGGGGCTGAAACAGAGGGGCTGAATCAGAGGGGCTGAAACAGATGGCGAGAAATAGAGGGGCTGAAACAGAGGGCGAGAAACAGAGGGGCTGAAACAGAGGGCGAGAATTAGAGGGGCTGAAACAGAGGGCGAGAAAGAGAGGGGCTGAATCAGAGGGGCTGAATCAAAGGGGCTGAAACACAGGGCGAGAAATAGAGGGGCTGAAACAAAGGGTGAGAAACAGAGGGGCAGATACAGAGGGCGAGAAACAGAGGGGCTGAAACAGAGGGGCTGAAACAGAGAGCGCGAAACAGTGGGGCTGGAACAGAGGGCGAGAAACAGAGGGGCTGAAACAGAGGGGCTGAAACAGAGGGGCTAAATCAGAGGGGCTGAAACAGAGGGCGAAAAACAGAGCGGCTGAAACAGAGGGCGAGAAACAGAGGGGCTTAAACAGAGGGCGAGATACAGAGGGGCTGAAACAGAGGGGCTGAAACCGAGGGCGAGAAACAGAGGGGCTGAAACAGACGGCAAGAAACAGAGGGGCTGAAACAGAGGGCGAGAAACAGAGGGGCTGAAACAGAGGGCGAGAAACAGAAGTGCTGAATCAGAGAGGCTGAAACAGAGGGCGAGAAACAGAGGGGCTGAAACAGAGGGCGAGAAACAGAGGGGCTGAAACAGAGGGGCTGAAACAGAGGGCGAGAAATAGAGGGGCTGAAACAGAGGGCGAGAAACAGAGGGGCTGAAACAGAAGGCGAGAAACAGAGGGGCTGAAACAGAGGGGCTGAAACAGAGGGCGAGAAATAGAGGGTCTGAAACAGAGGGCGAGAAACAGAGGGGCTGAAACAGAGGGCGAGAAACAGAGGGGCTGAAACAGAGGGCGAGAAACAGAGGGGCTGAATCAGAGGGGCTGAGACCGAGGGCGAGAAACAGAGGGGCTGAAACTGAGGGCGAGAAACAGAGGGGCTGAAACAGAGGGGCTGAAACAGAGGCGCTAAATCAGAGGGGCTGAAACAGAGGGCGAGAAACAGAGGGGCTGAAATAGAGGGCGAGAAACAGAGGGGCTGAAACAGAGGGCGAGAAACAGAACGGCTGAATCAGAGGGGCTGAAACAGAGGGCGAGAAACAGAGGGGCTGAAACAGAGGGCGAGAAACAGAGGGGCTGAATCAGAGGGGCTGAAACAGAGGGCGAGAAACAGAGGGGCTGAAACAGAGGGGCTGAAACAGAAGGGCTGAAACAGAGGGCGAGAAACAGAGGGGCTGAAACAGAGAGTGCGAAACAGAGGGGCTGAAACAGAGGGCGAGAAACAGAGGGCCTGAATCAGAGGGGCTGAAACAGAGGGGCTGAAACAGAGGGCGAGAAACAGAGGGGCTGAAACAGAGGGCGAGAAACAGAGGGGCTGAAACAGAGGGGAAGAAACGGAGGGGCTGAAACAGAGGGCGAGAAACAGAGGGCGAGAAAGAGAGGGGCTGAAACAGAGGGGCTGAAACAGACGGGCTGAAACAGAGGGGCTGAAACCGAGGGCGAGAAACAGAGGGGCTGAAACAGACGGCAAGAAACAGAGGGGCTGAAACAGAGGGGCTGAAACCGAGGGCGAGAAACAGAGGGGCTGAAACAGACGGCAAGAAACAGAGGGGCTGAAACAGAGGGCGAGAAACAGAGGGGCTGAAACAGAGGGCGAGAAACAGAAGTGCTGAATCAGAGAGGCTGAAACAGAGGGCGAGAAACAGAGGGGCTGAAACAGAGGGCGAGAAACAGAGGGGCTGAAACAGAGGGGCTGAAACAGAGGGCGAGAAACAGAGGGGCTGAAACAGAGGGCGAAAAACAGAGGGGCTGAAACAGTGGGGCTGAATCAGAGGTGCTGATTCAGAGGGGCTGAAACAGAGGGGCTGAATCAGAGGGGCTGAAACAGAGGGCGAGAAATAGAGGGGCTGAAACAGAGGGCGAGAAACAGAGGGGCTGAAACAGAAGGCGAGAAACAGAGGGGCTGAAACAGAGGGGCTGAAACAGAGGGCGAGAAATAGAGGGTCTGAAACAGAGGGCGAGAAACAGAGGGGCTGAAACAGAGGGCGAGAAACAGAGGGGCTGAAACAGAGGGCGAGAAACAGAGGGGCTGAATCAGAGGGGCTGAGACCGAGGGCGAGAAACAGAGGGGCTGAAACAGAGGGCGAGAAACAGAGGGGCTGAAACAGAGGGCGAGAAACAGAGGGGCTGAATCATAGGGCTGAAACAGAGGGCGAGAATTAGACGGGCTGAAACAGAGGGCGAGAAAGAGAGGGGCTGAATCAGAGGGGCTGAATCATAGGGGCTGAAACACAGGGCGAGAAATAGAGGGGCTGAAACAAAGGGTGAGAAACAGAGGGGCAGATACAGAGGGCGAGAAACAGAGGGGCTGAAACAGAGGGGCTGAAACAGAGAGCGCGAAACAGTGGGGCTGGAACAGAGGGCGAGAAACAGAGGGGCTGAATCTGAGGGGCTGAAACAGAGGGCGAGAAACAGAGGGGCTGAAACAGAGGGGCTTAAACAGAGGGGCTGAAACAGAGGGGCTCAAACAGACGGCGAGAAACAGAGGGGCTGAAACAGAGAGCGCGAAACAGAGGGGCTGAATCAGAGGGGCTGAATCAGAGGGGCTGTATCAGAGGGGCTGAATCAGAGGGGCTGAATCAGAGGGGCTGTATCAGAGGGGCTGAAACAGAGGGGCTGAAACAGAGGGCGAGAAACAGAGGGGCTGAAACAGAGAGCGCGAAACAGAGGGGCTGAAACAGTGGGCGAGAAACAGAGGGGCTGAATCAGAGGGGCTGAATCAGAGGGGCTGAAACAGAGGGGCTGAAACAGAGGGCGAGAAACAGAGGGGCTGAAACAGAGGGCGAGAAACAGAGGGGCTGAAACAGAGGGCGAGAAACAGAGGGGCTGAAACAGAGGGGCTGAAACCGAGGGCGAGAAACAGAGGGGCTGAAACAGACGGCAAGAAACAGAGGGGCTGAAACAGAGGGCGATAAACAGACGGGCTGAAACAGAGGGCGAGAAACAGAAGTGCTGAATCAGAGAGGCTGAAACAGAGGGCGAGAAACAGAGGGGCTGAAACAGAGGGCGAGAAACAGAGGGGCTGAAACAGAGGGGCTGAAACAGAGGGCGAGAAACAGAGGGGCTGAAACAGAGGGCGAAAAACAGAGGGGCTGAAACAGTGGGGCTGAATCAGAGGTGCTGATTCAGAGGGGCTGAAACAGAGGGGCTGAATCAGAGGGGCTGAAACAGAGGGCGAGAAATAGAGGGGCTGAAACAGAGGGCGAGAAACAGAGGGGCTGAAACAGAAGGCGAGAAACAGAGGGGCTGAAACAGAGGGGCTGAAACAGAGGGCGAGAAATAGAGGGTCTGAAACAGAGGGCGAGAAACAGAGGGGCTGAAACAGAGGGCGAGAAACAGAGGGGCTGAAACAGAGGGCGAGAAACAGAGGGGCTGAATCATAGGGCTGAAACAGAGGGCGAGAATTAGAGGGGCTGAAACAGAGGGCGAGAAAGAGAGGGGCTGAATCAGAGGGGCTGAATCAAAGGGGCTGAAACACAGGGCGAGAAATAGAGGGGCTGAAACAAAGGGTGAGAAACAGAGGGGAAGATACAGAGGGCGAGAAACAGAGGGGCTGAAACAGAGGGGCTGAAACAGAGAGCGCGAAACAGTGGGGCTGGAACAGAGGGCGAGAAACAGAGGGGCTGAAACAGAGGGGCTGAAACAGAGGGGCTAAATCAGAGGGGCTGAAACAGAGGGCGAAAAACAGAGCGGCTGAAACAGAGGGCGAGAAACAGAGGGGCTTAAACAGTGGGCGAGAAACAGACGGGCTGAAACAGAGGGCGAGAAACAGAGGGGCTGAAACAGAGGGCGAGAAACAGAGGTGCTGAAACAGAGGGGCTGAAACAGAGGGCGAGAAACAGAGGGGCTGAAACAGAGGGCGAGAAACAGAGGGGCTGAAACAGAGGGGCTGAAACAGAGGGGCTGAAACAGAGGGGCTGAAACCGAGGGCGAGAAACAGAGGGGCTGAAACAGAGGGGCTGAATCAGAGGGGCTGAAACAGAGGGGATGAAACAGAGGGCTAGGAACAGAGGGGCTGAAACAGAGGGCGAGAAACAGAGGGGCTGAAACAGAGGGGCTGAAACAGAGGGGCTGAAACAGAAGGTCTGAAACAGAGGCCGAGAAACAGAGGGGCTGAAACAGAGGGCGAGAAACAGAGGGGCTGAAACAGAGAGGCTGAAACAGAGGGGCTGAAACAGAGGGGCCGAATCAGAGGGGCTGTATCAGAGGGGCTGAAACAGAGGGGCTGAAACAGAGGGCGAGAAACAGAGGGGCTGAAACTGCCGGCGAGAAACAGAGGGGCTGAAACAGAGGGGCTGAAACAGACGGGCTGAAACAGAGAGCCTGAAACAGAGGGCGAGAAACAGAGGGGCTGAATCAGAGGGCGAAAAACAGAGGGGCCGAAACAGAGGGCGAGAAAAAGAGGGGGAGAAACAGAGGGCGAGAAACAGAGGGGCTGAATAAGAGGGGCTGAAACAGAGGGGCTGAATCAGAGGGGCTGAAACAGAGGGGCTGTATCAGAGGGGCTGAAACAGAGGGCGAGAAACAGAGGGGCTGAAACAGAGGGCGAGAAACAGAGGGGCTGAAACAGAGGGGCTGAAACAGAGGGCGAGAAACTGAGGGGCTGAAACAGAGGGCGAGAAACCGAGGGGCTGAAATAGAGGGCGAGAAACAGAGGGGCTGAAACTGAGGGCGAAAAACAGAGGGGCTGAAACAGAGGGCGAGAAACACAGGGGCTGAAACAGAGGGCGAGAAACTGATGGCGAGAAACAGAGGGACTGAAACAGAGGGGCTGAAACAGAGGGGCTGAATCAGAGGGGCTGAAACAGAGGTGCTGAATCAGAGGGGCTGAAACAGAGGGCGAGAAACAGAGGGGCTGAAACTGAGGGCGAGAAACAGAGGGGCTGAAACAGAGGGGCTGAAACAGAGGCGCTAAATCAGAGGGGCTGAAACAGAGGGCGTGAAACAGAGGGGCTGAAATAGAGGGCGAGAAACAGAGGGGCTGAAACAGAGGGCGAGAAACAGAGGGGCTGAATCAGAGGGGCTGAAACAGAGGGCGAGAAACAGAGGGGCTGAAACAGAGGGGCTGAAACCGAGGGCGAGAAACAGAGGGGCTGAAACAGAGGGGCTGAAACCGAGGGCGAGAAACAGAGGGGCTGAAACAGACGGCAAGAAACAGAGGGGCTGAAACAGAGGGCGAGAAACAGAGGGGCTGAAACAGAGGGCGAGAAACAGAAGTGCTGAATCAGAGAGGCTGAAACAGAGGGCGAGAAACAGAGGGGCTGAAACAGAGGGCGAGAAACAGAGGGGCTGAAACAGAGGGGCTGAAACAGAGGGCGAGAAACAGAGGGGCTGAAACAGAGGGCGAAAAACAGAGGGGCTGAAACAGTGGGGCTGAATCAGAGGTGCTGATTCAGAGGGGCTGAAACAGAGGGGCTGAATCAGAGGGGCTGAAACAGAGGGCGAGAAATAGAGGGGCTGAAACAGAGGGCGAGAAACAGAGCGGCTGAAACAGAAGGCGAGAAACAGAGGGGCTGAAACAGAGGGGCTGAAACAGAGGGCGAGAAATAGAGGGTCTGAAACAGAGGGGGAGAAACAGAGGGGCTGAAACAGAGGGCGAGAAAGAGAGGGGCTGAAACAGAGGGCGAGAAACAGAGGGGCTGAATCATAGGGCTGAAACAGAGGGCGAGAATTAGAGGGGCTGAAACAGAGGGCGAGAAAGAGAGGGGCTGAATCAGAGGGGCTGAATCAAAGGGGCTGAAACACAGGGCGAGAAATAGAGGGGCTGAAACAAAGGGTGAGAAACAGAGGGGCAGATACAGAGGGCGAGAAACAGAGGGGCTGAAACAGAGGGGCTGAAACAGAGAGCGCGAAACAGTGGGGCTGGAACAGAGGGCGAGAAACAGAGGGGCTGAAACAGAGGGGCTGAAACAGAGGGGCTAAATCAGAGGGGCTGAAACAGAGGGCGAAAAACAGAGCGGCTGAAACAGAGGGCGAGAAACAGAGGGGCTTAAACAGTGGGCGAGAAACAGACGGGCTGAAACAGAGGGCGAGAAACAGAGGGGCTGAAACAGAGGGCGAGAAACAGAGGTGCTGAAACAGAGGGGCTGAAACAGAGGGCGAGAAACAGAGGGGCTGAAACAGAGGGCGAGAAACAGAGGGGCTGAAAAAGAGGGGCTGAAAGAGAGGGGCTGAAATAGAGGGGCTGAAACCGAGGGCGAGAAACAGAGGGGCTGAAACAGAGGGGCTGAATCAGAGGGGCTGAAACAGAGGGGATGAAACAGAGGGCTAGAAACAGAGGGGCTGAAACAGAGGGCGAGAAACAGAGGGGCTGAAACAGAGGGGCTGAAACAGAGGGGCTGAAACAGAGGGTCTGAAACAGAGGCCGAGAAACAGAGGGGCTGAAACAGAGGGCGAGAAACAGAGGGGCTGAAACAGAGGGGCTGAAACAGAGGGGCTGAAACAGAGGGCGAGAAACAGAGGGGCTGAAACTGCCGGCGAGAAACAGAGGGCGAGAAACAGAGGGGCTGAAACAGAGGGGCTGAAACAGACGGGCTGAAACAGAGAGCCTGAAACAGAGGGCGAGAAACAGAGGGGCTGAAACAGAGGGCGAAAAACAGAGGGGCCAAAACAGAGGGCGAGAAAAAGAGGGGGAGAAACAGAGGGCGAGAAACAGAGGGGCTGAATAAGAGGGGCTGAAACAGAGGGGCTGAATCAGAGGGGCTGAAACAGAGGGGCTGCATCAGAGGGGCTGAAACAGAGGGCGAGAAACAGAGGGGCTGAAACAGAGGGCGAGAAACAGAGGGGCTGAAACAGAGGGGCTGAAACAGAGGGCGAGAAACAGAGGGGCTGAAACAGAGGGCGAGAAACCGAGGGGCTGAAACAGAGGTGCTGAAATAGAGGGCGAGAAACAGAGGGGCTGAAACTGAGGGCGAAAAACAGAGGGGCTGAAACAGAGGGCGAGAAACACAGGGGCTGAAACAGAGGGCGAGAAACTGAGGGCGAGAAACAGAGGGACTGAAACAGAGGGGCTGAAACAGAGGGGCTGAATCAGAGGTGCTGAAACAGAGGTGCTGAATCAGAGGGGCTGAAACAGAGGGCGAGAAACAGAGGGGCTGAAACTGAGGGCGAGAAACAGAGGGGCTGAAACAGAGGGGCTGAAACAGAGGCGCTAAATCAGAGGGGCTGAAACAGAGGGCGTGAAACAGAGGGGCTGAAATAGAGGGCGAGAAACAGAGGGGCTGAAACAGAGGGCGAGAAACAGAGGGGCTGAATCAGAGGGGCTGAAACAGAGGGCGAGAAACAGAGGGGCTGAAACAGAGGGCGAGTAACAGAGGAGCTGAATCAGAGGGGCTGAAACAGAGGGCGAGAAACAGAGGGGCTGAAACAGAGGGGCTGAAACAGAGGGGCTGAAACAGAAGGGCTGAAACAGAGGGCGATAAACAGAGGGGCTGAAACAGAGAGTGCGAAACAGAGGGGCTGAAACAGAGGGCGAGAAACAGAGGGGCTGAAACAGAGGGCGAGAAACAGAGGGGCTGACACAGAGGGGAAGAAACGGAGGGGCTGAAACAGAGGGCGAGAAACAGAGGGCGAGAATTAGAGGGGCTGAAACAGAGGGCGAGAAAGAGAGGGGCTGAATCAGAGGGGCTGAATCATAGGGGCTGAAACACAGGGCGAGAAATAGAGGGGCTGAAACAAAGGGTGAGAAACAGAGGGGCAGATACAGAGGGCGAGAAACAGAGGGGCTGAAACAGAGGGGCTGAAACAGAGAGCGCGAAACAGTGGGGCTGGAACAGAGGGCGAGAAACAGAGGGGCTGAATCTGAGGGGCTGAAACAGAGGGCGAGAAACAGAGGGGCTGAAACAGAGGGGCTTAAACAGAGGGGCTGAAACAGAGGGGCTCAAACAGACGGCGAGAAACAGAGGGGCTGAAACAGAGAGCGCGAAACAGAGGGGCTGAATCAGAGGGGCTGAATCAGAGGGGCTGTATCAGAGGGGCTGAATCAGAGGGGCTGAATCAGAGGGGCTGTATCAGAGGGGCTGAAACAGAGGGGCTGAAACAGAGGGCGAGAAACAGAGGGGCTGAAACAGAGAGCGCGAAACAGAGGGGCTGAAACAGTGGGCGAGAAACAGAGGGGCTGAATCAGAGGGGCTGAATCAGAGGGGCTGAAACAGAGGGGCTGAAACAGAGGGCGAGAAACAGAGGGGCTGAAACAGAGGGCGAGAAACAGAGGGGCTGAAACAGAGGGCGAGAAACAGAGGGGCTGAAACAGAGGGGCTGAAACCGAGGGCGAGAAACAGAGGGGCTGAAACAGACGGCAAGAAACAGAGGGGCTGAAACAGAGGGCGATAAACAGAGGGGCTGAAACAGAGGGCGAGAAACAGAAGTGCTGAATCAGAGAGGCTGAAACAGAGGGCGAGAAACAGAGGGGCTGAAACAGAGGGCGAGAAACAGAGGGGCTGAAACAGAGGGGCTGAAACAGAGGGCGAGAAACAGAGGGGCTGAAACAGAGGGCGAAAAACAGAGGGGCTGAAACAGTGGGGCTGAATCAGAGGTGCTGATTCAGAGGGGCTGAAACAGAGGGGCTGAATCAGAGGGGCTGAAACAGAGGGCGAGAAATAGAGGGGCTGAAACAGAGGGCGAGAAACAGAGGGGCTGAAACAGAAGGCGAGAAACAGAGGGGCTGAAACAGAGGGGCTGAAACAGAGGGCGAGAAATAGAGGGTCTGAAACAGAGGGCGAGAAACAGAGGGGCTGAAACAGAGGGCGAGAAAGAGAGGGGCTGAAACAGAGGGCGAGAAACAGAGGGGCTGAATCATAGGGCTGAAACAGAGGGCGAGAATTAGAGGGGCTGAAACAGAGGGCGAGAAAGAGAGGGGCTGAATCAGAGGGGCTGAATCAAAGGGGCTGAAACACAGGGCGAGAAATAGAGGGGCTGAAACAAAGGGTGAGAAACAGAGGGGCAGATACAGAGGGCGAGAAACAGAGGGGCTGAAACAGAGGGGCTGAAACAGAGAGCGCGAAACAGTGGGGCTGGAACAGAGGGCGAGAAACAGAGGGGCTGAAACAGAGGGGCTGAAACAGAGGGGCTAAATCAGAGGGGCTGAAACAGAGGGCGAAAAACAGAGCGGCTGAAACAGAGGGCGAGAAACAGAGGGGCTTAAACAGTGGGCGAGAAACAGACGGGCTGAAACAGAGGGCGAGAAACAGAGGGGCTGAAACAGATGGCGAGAAACAGAGGTGCTGAAACAGAGGGGCTGAAACAGAGGGCGAGAAACAGAGGGGCTGAAACAGAGGGCGAGAAACAGAGGGGCTGAAACAGAGGGGCTGAAACAGAGGGGCTGAAACAGAGGGGCTGAAACCGAGGGCGAGAAACAGAGGGGCTGAAACAGAGGGGCTGAATCAGAGGGGCTGAAACAGAGGGGATGAAACAGAGGGCTAGGAACAGAGGGGCTGAAACAGAGGGCGAGAAACAGAGGGGCTGAAACAGAGGGGCTGAAACAGAGGGGCTGAAACAGAGGGTCTGAAACAGAGGCCGAGAAACAGAGGGGCTGAAACAGAGGGCGAGAAACAGAGGGGCTGAAGCAGAGAGGCTGAAACAGAGGGGCTGAAACAGAGGGGCCGAATCAGAGGGGCTGTATCAGAGGGGCTGAAACAGAGGGGCTGAAACAGAGGGCGAGAAACAGAGGGGCTGAAACTGCCGGCGAGAAACAGAGGGGCTGAAACAGAGGGGCTGAAACAGACGGGCTGAAACAGAGAGCCTGAAACAGAGGGCGAGAAACAGAGGGGCTGAATCAGAGGGCGAAAAACAGAGGGGCCGAAACAGAGGGCGAGAAAAAGAGGGGGAGAAACAGAGGGCGAGAAACAGAGGGGCTGAATAAGAGGGGCTGAAACAGAGGGGCTGAATCAGAGGGGCTGAAACAGAGGGGCTGTATCAGAGGGGCTGAAACAGAGGGCGAGAAACAGAGGGGCTGAAACAGAGGGCGAGAAACAGAGGGGCTGAAACAGAGGGGCTGAAACAGAGGGCGAGAAACTGAGGGGCTGAAACAGAGGGCGAGAAACCGAGGGGCTGAAATAGAGGGCGAGAAACAGAGGGGCTGAAACTGAGGGCGAAAAACAGAGGGGCTGAAACAGAGGGCGAGAAACACAGGGGCTGAAACAGAGGGCGAGAAACTGAGGGCGAGAAACAGAGGGACTGAAACAGAGGGGCTGAAACAGAGGGGCTGAATCAGAGGGGCTGAAACAGAGGTGCTGAATCAGAGGGGCTGAAACAGAGGGCGAGAAACAGAGGGGCTGAAACTGAGGGCGAGAAACAGAGGGGCTGAAACAGAGGGGCTGAAACAGAGGCGCTAAATCAGAGGGGCTGAAACAGAGGGCGTGAAACAGAGGGGCTGAAATAGAGGGCGAGAAACAGAGGGGCTGAAACAGAGGGCGAGAAACAGAGGGGCTGAATCAGAGGGGCTGAAACAGAGGGCGAGAAACAGAGGGGCTGAAACAGAGGGCGAGAAACAGAGGGCGAGAAACAGAGGGGCTGAAACAGAGGGGCTGAAACCGAGGGCGAGAAACAGAGGGGCTGAAACAGACGGCAAGAAACAGAGGGGCTGAAACAGAGGGCGAGAAACAGAGGGGCTGAAACAGAGGGCGAGAAACAGAAGTGCTGAATCAGAGAGGCTGAAACAGAGGGCGAGAAACAGAGGGGCTGAAACAGAGGGCGAGAAACAGAGGGGCTGAAACAGAGGGGCTGAAACAGAGGGCGAGAAACAGAGGGGCTGAAACAGAGGGCGAAAAACAGAGGGGCTGAAACAGTGGGGCTGAATCAGAGGTGCTGATTCAGAGGGGCTGAAACAGAGGGGCTGAATCAGAGGGGCTGAAACAGAGGGCGAGAAATAGAGGGGCTGAAACAGAGGGCGAGAAACAGAGGGGCTGAAACAGAAGGCGAGAAACAGAGGGGCTGAAACAGAGGGGCTGAAACAGAGGGCGAGAAATAGAGGGTCTGAAACAGAGGGGGAGAAACAGAGGGGCTGAAACAGAGGGCGAGAAAGAGAGGGGCTGAAACAGAGGGCGAGAAACAGAGGGGCTGAATCATAGGGCTGAAACAGAGGGCGAGAATTAGAGGGGCTGAAACAGAGGGCGAGAAAGAGAGGGGCTGAATCAGAGGGGCTGAATCAAAGGGGCTGAAACACAGGGCGAGAAATAGAGGGGCTGAAACAAAGGGTGAGAAACAGAGGGGCAGATACAGAGGGCGAGAAACAGAGGGGCTGAAACAGAGGGGCTGAAACAGAGAGCGCGAAACAGTGGGGCTGGAACAGAGGGCGAGAAACAGAGGGGCTGAAACAGAGGGGCTGAAACAGAGGGGCTAAATCAGAGGGGCTGAAACAGAGGGCGAAAAACAGAGCGGCTGAAACAGAGGGCGAGAAACAGAGGGGCTTAAACAGTGGGCGAGAAACAGACGGGCTGAAACAGAGGGCGAGAAACAGAGGGGCTGAAACAGAGGGCGAGAAACAGAGGTGCTGAAACAGAGGGGCTGAAACAGAGGGCGAGAAACAGAGGGGCTGAAACAGAGGGCGAGAAACAGAGGGGCTGAAAAAGAGGGGCTGAAACAGAGGGGCTGAAACAGAGGGGCTGAAACCGAGGGCGAGAAACAGAGGGGCTGAAACAGAGGGGCTGAATCAGAGGGGCTGAAACAGAGGGGATGAAACAGAGGGCTAGAAACAGAGGGGCTGAAACAGAGGGCGAGAAACAGAGGGGCTGAAACAGAGGGGCTGAAACAGAGGGGCTGAAACAGAGGGTCTGAAACAGAGGCCGAGAAACAGAGGGGCTGAAACAGAGGGCGAGAAACAGAGGGGCTGAAACAGAGGGGCTGAAACAGAGGGGCTGAAACAGAGGGCGAGAAACAGAGGGGCTGAAACTGCCGGCGAGAAACAGAGGGCGAGAAACAGAGGGGCTGAAACAGAGGGGCTGAAACAGACGGGCTGAAACAGAGAGCCTGAAACAGAGGGCGAGAAACAGAGGGGCTGAAACAGAGGGCGAAAAACAGAGGGGCCGAAACAGAGGGCGAGAAAAAGAGGGGGAGAAACAGAGGGCGAGAAACAGAGGGGCTGAATAAGAGGGGCTGAAACAGAGGGGCTGAATCAGAGGGGCTGAAACAGAGGGGCTGCATCAGAGGGGCTGAAACAGAGGGCGAGAAACAGAGGGGCTGAAACAGAGGGCGAGAAACAGAGGGGCTGAAACAGAGGGGCTGAAACAGAGGGCGAGAAACAGAGGGGCTGAAACAGAGGGCGAGAAACCGAGGGGCTGAAACAGAGGTGCTGAAACAGAGGGCGAGAAACAGAGGGGCTGAAACTGAGGGCGAAAAACAGAGGGGCTGAAACAGAGGGCGAGAAACACAGGGGCTGAAACAGAGGGCGAGAAACTGAGGGCGAGAAACAGAGGGACTGAAACAGAGGGGCTGAAACAGAGGGGCTGAATCAGAGGTGCTGAAACAGAGGTGCTGAATCAGAGGGGCTGAAACAGAGGGCGAGAAACAGAGGGGCTGAAACTAAGGGCGAGAAACAGAGGGGCTGAAACAGAGGGGCTGAAACAGAGGCGCTAAATCAGAGGGGCTGAAACAGAGGGCGTGAAACAGAGGGGCTGAAATAGAGGGCGAGAAACAGAGGGGCTGAAACAGAGGGCGAGAAACAGAGGGGCTGAATCAGAGGGGCTGAAACAGAGGGCGAGAAACAGAGGGGCTGAAACAGAGGGCGAGTAACAGAGGGGCTGAATCAGAGGGGCTGAAACAGAGGGCGAGAAACAGAGGGGCTGAAACAGAGGGGATGAAACAGAGGGGCTGAAACAGAAGGGCTGAAACAGAGGGCGATAAACAGAGGGGCTGAAACAGAGAGTGCGAAACAGAGGGGCTGAAACAGAGGGCGAGAAACAGAGGGCCTGAATCAGAGGGGCTGAAACAGAGGGGCTGAAACAGAGGGCGAGAAACAGAGGGGCTGAAACAGAGGGCGAGAAACAGAGGGGCTGACACAGAGGGGAAGAAACGGAGGGGCTGAAACAGAGGGCGAGAAACAGAGGGCGAGAAACAGAGGGACTGAAACAGAGGGGCTGAAACAGACGGGCTGAAACAGAGGGCGAGAAACAGAGGGGCTGAAACAGAGGGCGAGAAACACAGGGGCTGAAACAGAGGGCGAGAAACAGCGGGGAGGAATCAGAGGGGCTGAAACAGAGGGGCTGAAACAGAGGGGCTGAAACAGAGGGCGAGAAGCAGAGGGGCTGAATCAGAGGGGCTGAAACAGAGGGCGAGAAACAGAGGGGCTGAAACAGAGGGGCTGAAACAGAGGGGCTGAAACAGAGGGCGAGAAACAGACGGGTTGAAACAGAGGGCGAGAAACAGAGGGGCTGAAACAGAGGGCGAGAAACAGAGGGGCGGAATCAGAGGGGCTGAAACAGAGCGCGAAAAACAGAGGGGCTGAAACAGAGGGCGAGAAACAGAGGGGCTGAATCTGAGGGGCTGAAACAGAGGGCGAGAAACAGAGGGGCTGAAACAGAGGGGCTGAAACAGAGGGGCTGAAACAGAGGGGCTCAAACAGAGGGCGAGAAACAGAGGGGCTGAAACAGAGAGCGCGAAACAGAGGGGCTGAATCAGAGGGGCTGAATCAGAGGGGCTGTATCAGAGGGGCTGAATCAGAGGGGCTGAATCAGAGGGGCTGTATCAGAGGGGCTGAAACAGAGGGGCTGAAACAGAGGGCGAGAAACAGAGGGGCTGAAACAGAGAGCGCGAAACAGAGGGGCTGAAACAGTGGGCGAGAAACAGAGGGGCTGAATCAGAGGGGCTGAATCAGAGGGGCTGAAACAGAGGGGCTGAAACCGAGGGCGAGAAACAGAGGGGCTGAAACAGAGGGCGAGAAACAGAGGGGCTGAAACAGAGGGCGAGAAACAGAGGGGCTGAAACAGAGGGGCTGAAACCGAGTGCGAGAAACAGAGGGGCTGAAACAGACGGCAAGAAACAGAGGGGCTGAAACAGAGGGCGAGAAACAGAGGGGCTGAAACAGAGGGCGAGAAACAGAGGGGCTGAAACAGAGGGGCTGAAACCGAGTGCGAGAAACAGAGGGGCTGAAACAGACGGCAAGAAACAGAGGGGCTGAAACAGAGGGCGAGAAACAGAGGGGCTGAAACCGAGTGCGAGAAACAGAGGGGCTGAAACAGACGGCAAGAAACAGAGGGGCTGAAACAGAGGGCGAGAAACCGAGGGGCTGAAACTGACGGTCTGAATCAGAGGGGCTGAAACAGAGGGCTGAATCAGAGGGGCTGATTCAGAGGGGGTGAAACAGAGGGGCTGAATCAGCGGGGCTGAAACAGAGGGCGAGAAACAGAGGGGCCGAAACAGAGGGCGAGAAACAGAGGGGCAGAAACAGAGGGCGGGAAACAGAGGGGCTGAAACAGAGGGGCTGAAACAGAGTGCGAGAAACAGAGGGGCTGAAACAGAGGGCGAGAAACAGAGGGGCTGAAACAGAGGGGCTGAAACAGAGGGGCTGAAACAGTGGGCGAGAAACAGAGTGGCTGCAACAGACGGCGAGAAACAGAGGAGCTGAAACAGAGGGCGGGAAACAGAGGGGCTGGAACAGAGGGGCTGAAACAGAGGGGCTGAAACAGAGGGGCTGAAACAGAGGGGCTGATACAGAGGGCGAGAAAAAGAGCGGCTGAAACAGAGGGCGAGAAACAGAGGGGCTGAAACAGAGGGCGAGAAACAGAGAGGCTGAAACAGAGGGGCTGAAACAGAGGTGCTGAAAGAGAGGGGCTGAAACAGAGGGGCTGAAACAGAGGGCAAGAAACAGAGGGGCTGTATCAGAGGGGCTGAATCAGAGGGGCTGAAACAGAGGGGCTGATACAGAGGGCGAGAAAAAGAGCGGCTGAAACAGAGGGCGAGAAACAGAGGGGCTGAAACAGAGGGCGAGAAACAGAGGGGCTGAAACAGAGGGCGAGAAACAGAGGGGCTGAAACAGAGGGGCTGAAACAGAGGGGCTGAAACAGAGGGCAAGAAACAGAGGGGCTGTATCAGAGGGGCTGAATCAGAGGGGCTGAAACAGAGGGGCTGAAACAAAGGGCGAGAAACAAAGGGGCTGAAACAGCGGGCGAGAAACAGATGGCGAGAAACAGAGGGGCTGAAAAAGAGGGGCTGAAACAGACGGGCTGAAACAGAGGGGCTGAAACAGAGAGCGCGAAACAGAGGGGCTGAAACAGAGGGGCTGAAACAGAGGGCGAGAAACAGAGGGGCTGAAACAGAGGGCGAGAAACCGAGGGGCTGAAACAGAGGTGCTGAAATAGAGGGCGAGAAACAGAGGGGCTGAAACTGAGGGCGAAAAACAGAGGGGCTGAAACAGAGGGCGAGAAACACAGGGGCTGAAACAGAGGGCGAGAAACTGAGGGCGAGAAACAGAGGGACTGAAACAGAGGGGCTGAAACAGAGGGGCTGAATCAGAGGTGCTGAAACAGAGGTGCTGAATCAGAGGGGCTGAAACAGAGGGCGAGAAACAGAGGGGCTGAAACTGAGGGCGAGAAACAGAGGGGCTGAAACAGAGGGGCTGAAACAGAGGCGCTAAATCAGAGGGGCTGAAACAGAGGGCGTGAAACAGAGGGGCTGAAATAGAGGGCGAGAAACAGAGGGGCTGAAACAGAGGGCGAGAAACAGAGGGGCTGAATCAGAGGGGCTGAAACAGAGGGCGAGAAACAGAGGGGCTGAAACAGAGGGCGAGTAACAGAGGGGCTGAATCAGAGGGGCTGAAACAGAGGGCGAGAAACAGAGGGGCTGAAACAGAGGGGCTGAAACAGAGGGGCTGAAACAGAAGGGCTGAAACAGAGGGCGATAAACAGAGGGGCTGAAACAGAGAGTGCGAAACAGAGGGGCTGAAACAGAGGGCGAGAAACAGAGGGGCTGAAACAGAGGGCGAGAAACAGAGGGGCTGACACAGAGGGGAAGAAACGGAGGGGCTGAAACAGAGGGCGAGAAACAGAGGGCGAGAATTAGAGGGGCTGAAACAGAGGGCGAGAAAGAGAGGGGCTGAATCAGAGGGGCTGAATCATAGGGGCTGAAACACAGGGCGAGAAATAGAGGGGCTGAAACAAAGGGTGAGAAACAGAGGGGCAGATACAGAGGGCGAGAAACAGAGGGGCTGAAACAGAGGGGCTGAAACAGAGAGCGCGAAACAGTGGGGCTGGAACAGAGGGCGAGAAACAGAGGGGCTGAATCTGAGGGGCTGAAACAGAGGGCGAGAAACAGAGGGGCTGAAACAGAGGGGCTTAAACAGAGGGGCTGAAACAGAGGGGCTCAAACAGACGGCGAGAAACAGAGGGGCTGAAACAGAGAGCGCGAAACAGAGGGGCTGAATCAGAGGGGCTGAATCAGAGGGGCTGTATCAGAGGGGCTGAATCAGAGGGGCTGAATCAGAGGGGCTGTATCAGAGGGGCTGAAACAGAGGGGCTGAAACAGAGGGCGAGAAACAGAGGGGCTGAAACAGAGAGCGCGAAACAGAGGGGCTGAAACAGTGGGCGAGAAACAGAGGGGCTGAATCAGAGGGGCTGAATCAGAGGGGCTGAAACAGAGGGGCTGAAACAGAGGGCGAGAAACAGAGGGGCTGAAACAGAGGGCGAGAAACAGAGGGGCTGAAACAGAGGGCGAGAAACAGAGGGGCTGAAACAGAGGGGCTGAAACCGAGGGCGAGAAACAGAGGGGCTGAAACAGACGGCAAGAAACAGAGGGGCTGAAACAGAGGGCGATAAACAGAGGGGCTGAAACAGAGGGCGAGAAACAGAAGTGCTGAATCAGAGAGGCTGAAACAGAGGGCGAGAAACAGAGGGGCTGAAACAGAGGGCGAGAAACAGAGGGGCTGAAACAGAGGGGCTGAAACAGAGGGCGAGAAACAGAGGGGCTGAAACAGAGGGCGAAAAACAGAGGGGCTGAAACAGTGGGGCTGAATCAGAGGTGCTGATTCAGAGGGGCTGAAACAGAGGGGCTGAATCAGAGGGGCTGAAACAGAGGGCGAGAAATAGAGGGGCTGAAACAGAGGGCGAGAAACAGAGGGGCTGAAACAGAAGGCGAGAAACAGAGGGGCTGAAACAGAGGGGCTGAAACAGAGGGCGAGAAATAGAGGGTCTGAAACAGAGGGCGAGAAACAGAGGGGCTGAAACAGAGGGCGAGAAACAGAGGGGCTGAAACAGATGGCGAGAAACAGAGGGGCTGAATCATAGGGCTGAAACAGAGGGCGAGAATTAGAGGGGCTGAAACAGAGGGCGAGAAAGAGAGGGGCTGAATCAGAGGGGCTGAATCAAAGGGGCTGAAACACAGGGCGAGAAATAGAGGGGCTGAAACAAAGGGTGAGAAACAGAGGGGCAGATACAGAGGGCGAGAAACAGAGGGGCTGAAACAGAGGGGCTGAAACAGAGAGCGCGAAACAGTGGGGCTGGAACAGAGGGCGAGAAACAGAGGGGCTGAAACAGAGGGGCTGAAACAGAGGGGCTAAATCAGAGGGGCTGAAACAGAGGGCGAAAAACAGAGCGGCTGAAACAGAGGGCGAGAAACAGAGGGGCTTAAACAGTGGGCGAGAAACAGACGGGCTGAAACAGAGGGCGAGAAACAGAGGGGCTGAAACAGAGGGCGAGAAACAGAGGTGCTGAAACAGAGGGGCTGAAACAGAGGGCGAGAAACAGAGGGGCTGAAACAGAGGGCGAGAAACAGAGGGGCTGAAACAGAGGGGCTGAAACAGAGGGGCTGAAACCGAGGGCGAGAAACAGAGGGGCTGAAACAGAGGGGCTGAATCAGAGGGGCTGAAACAGAGGGGATGAAACAGAGGGCTAGGAACAGAGGGGCTGAAACAGAGGGCGAGAAACAGAGGGGCTGAAACAGAGGGGCTGAAACAGAGGGGCTGAAACAGAGGGTCTGAAACAGAGGCCGAGAAACAGAGGGGCTGAAACAGAGGGCGAGAAACAGAGGGGCTGAAGCAGAGAGGCTGAAACAGAGGGGCTGAAACAGAGGGGCCGAATCAGAGGGGCTGTATCAGAGGGGCTGAAACAGAGGGGCTGAAACAGAGGGCGAGAAACAGAGGGGCTGAAACTGCCGGCGAGAAACAGAGGGGCTGAAACAGAGGGGCTGAAACAGACGGGCTGAAACAGAGAGCCTGAAACAGAGGGCGAGAAACAGAGGGGCTGAATCAGAGGGCGAAAAACAGAGGGGCCGAAACAGAGGGCGAGAAAAAGAGGGGGAGAAACAGAGGGCGAGAAACAGAGGGGCTGAATAAGAGGGGCTGAAACAGAGGGGCTGAATCAGAGGGGCTGAAACAGAGGGGCTGTATCAGAGGGGCTGAAACAGAGGGCGAGAAACAGAGGGGCTGAAACAGAGGGCGAGAAACAGAGGGGCTGAAACAGAGGGGCTGAAACAGAGGGCGAGAAACTGAGGGGCTGAAACAGAGGGCGAGAAACCGAGGGGCTGAAATAGAGGGCGAGAAACAGAGGGGCTGAAACTGAGGGCGAAAAACAGAGGGGCTGAAACAGAGGGCGAGAAACACAGGGGCTGAAACAGAGGGCGAGAAACTGAGGGCGAGAAACAGAGGGACTGAAACAGAGGGGCTGAAACAGAGGGGCTGAATCAGAGGGGCTGAAACAGAGGTGCTGAATCAGAGGGGCTGAAACAGAGGGCGAGAAACAGAGGGGCTGAAACTGAGGGCGAGAAATAGAGGGGCTGAAACAGAGGGGCTGAAACAGAGGCGCTAAATCAGAGGGGCTGAAACAGAGGGCGTGAAACAGAGGGGCTGAAATAGAGGGCGAGAAACAGAGGGGCTGAAACAGAGGGCGAGAAACAGAGGGGCTGAATCAGAGGGGCTGAAACAGAGGGCGAGAAACAGAGGGGCTGAAACAGAGGGCGAGAAACAGAGGGCGAGAAACAGAGGGGCTGAAACAGAGGGGCTGAAACCGAGGGCGAGAAACAGAGGGGCTGAAACAGACGGCAAGAAACAGAGGGGCTGAAACAGAGGGCGAGAAACAGAGGGGCTGAAACAGAGGGCGAGAAACAGAAGTGCTGAATCAGAGAGGCTGAAACAGAGGGCGAGAAACAGAGGGGCTGAAACAGAGGGCGAGAAACAGAGGGGCTGAAACAGAGGGGCTGAAACAGAGGGCGAGAAACAGAGGGGCTGAAACAGAGGGCGAAAAACAGAGGGGCTGAAACAGTGGGGCTGAATCAGAGGTGCTGATTCAGAGGGGCTGAAACAGAGGGGCTGAATCAGAGGGGCTGAAACAGAGGGCGAGAAATAGAGGGGCTGAAACAGAGGGCGAGAAACAGAGGGGCTGAAACAGAAGGCGAGAAACAGAGGGGCTGAAACAGAGGGGCTGAAACAGAGGGCGAGAAATAGAGGGTCTGAAACAGAGGGGGAGAAACAGAGGGGCTGAAACAGAGGGCGAGAAAGAGAGGGGCTGAAACAGAGGGCGAGAAACAGAGGGGCTGAATCATAGGGCTGAAACAGAGGGCGAGAATTAGAGGGGCTGAAACAGAGGGCGAGAAAGAGAGGGGCTGAATCAGAGGGGCTGAATCAAAGGGGCTGAAACACAGGGCGAGAAATAGAGGGGCTGAAACAAAGGGTGAGAAACAGAGGGGCAGATACAGAGGGCGAGAAACAGAGGGGCTGAAACAGAGGGGCTGAAACAGAGAGCGCGAAACAGTGGGGCTGGAACAGAGGGCGAGAAACAGAGGGGCTGAAACAGAGGGGCTGAAACAGAGGGGCTAAATCAGAGGGGCTGAAACAGAGGGCGAAAAACAGAGCGGCTGAAACAGAGGGCGAGAAACAGAGGGGCTTAAACAGTGGGCTAGAAACAGAGGGGCTGAAACAGAGGGCGAGAAACAGAGGGGCTGAAACAGAGGGCGAGAAACAGAGGTGCTGAAACAGAGGGGCTGAAACAGAGGGCGAGAAACAGAGGGGCTGAAACAGAGGGCGAGAAACAGAGGGGCTGAAAAAGAGGGGCTGAAACAGAGGGGCTGAAACAGAGGGGCTGAAACCGAGGGCGAGAAACAGAGGGGCTGAAACAGAGGGGCTGAATCAGAGGGGCTGAAACAGAGGGGATGAAACAGAGGGCTAGAAACAGAGGGGCTGAAACAGAGGGCGAGAAACAGAGGGGCTGAAACAGAGGGGCTGAAACAGAGGGGCTGAAACAGAGGGTCTGAAACAGAGGCCGAGAAACAGAGGGGCTGAAACAGAGGGCGAGAAACAGAGGGGCTGAAACAGAGGGGCTGAAACAGAGGGGCTGAAACAGAGGGCGAGAAACAGAGGGGCTGAAACTGCCGGCGAGAAACAGAGGGCGAGAAACAGAGGGGCTGAAACAGAGGGGCTGAAACAGACGGGCTGAAACAGAGAGCCTGAAACAGAGGGCGAGAAACAGAGGAGCTGAAACAGAGGGCGAAAAACAGAGGGGCCGAAACAGAGGGCGAGAAAAAGAGGGGGAGAAACAGAGGGCGAGAAACAGAGGGGCTGAATAAGAGGGGCTGAAACAGAGGGGCTGAATCAGAGGGGCTGAAACAGAGGGGCTGCATCAGAGGGGCTGAAACAGAGGGCGAGAAACAGAGGGGCTGAAACAGAGGGCGAGAAACAGAGGGGCTGAAACAGAGGGGCTGAAACAGAGGGCGAGAAACAGAGGGGCTGAAACAGAGGGCGAGAAACCGAGGGGCTGAAACAGAGGTGCTGAAATAGAGGGCGAGAAACAGAGGGGCTGAAACTGAGGGCGAAAAACAGAGGGGCTGAAACAGAGGGCGAGAAACACAGGGGCTGAAACAGAGGGCGAGAAACTGAGGGCGAGAAACAGAGGGACTGAAACAGAGGGGCTGAAACAGAGGGGCTGAATCAGAGGTGCTGAAACAGAGGTGCTGAATCAGAGGGGCTGAAACAGAGGGCGAGAAACAGAGGGGCTGAAACTGAGGGCGAGAAACAGAGGGGCTGAAACAGAGGGGCTGAAACAGAGGCGCTAAATCAGAGGGGCTGAAACAGAGGGCGTGAAACAGAGGGGCTGAAATAGAGGGCGAGAAACAGAGGGGCTGAAACAGAGGGCGAGAAACAGAGGGGCTGAATCAGAGGGGCTGAAACAGAGGGCGAGAAACAGAGGGGCTGAAACAGAGGGCGAGTAACAGAGGGGCTGAATCAGAGGGGCTGAAACAGAGGGCGAGAAACAGAGGGGCTGAAACAGAGGGGCTGAAACAGAGGGGCTGAAACAGAAGGGCTGAAACAGAGGGCGATAAACAGAGGGGCTGAAACAGAGAGTGCGAAACAGAGGGGCTGAAACAGAGGGCGAGAAACAGAGGGCCTGAATCAGAGGGGCTGAAACAGAGGGGCTGAAACAGAGGGCGAGAAACAGAGGGGCTGAAACAGAGGGCGAGAAACAGAGGGGCTGACACAGAGGGGAAGAAACGGAGGGGCTGAAACAGAGGGCGAGAAACAGAGGGCGAGAAACAGAGGGACTGAAACAGAGGGGCTGAAACAGACGGGCTGAAACAGAGGGCGAGAAACAGAGGGGCTGAAACAGAGGGCGAGAAACACAGGGGCTGAAACAGAGGGCGAGAAACAGCGGGGAGGAATCAGAGGGGCTGAAACAGAGGGGCTGAAACAGAGGGGCTGAAACAGAGGGCGAGAAGCAGAGGGGCTGAATCAGAGGGGCTGAAACAGAGGGCGAGAAACAGAGGGGCTGAAACAGAGGGGCTGAAACAGAGGGGCTGAAACAGAGGGCGAGAAACAGACGGGTTGAAACAGAGGGCGAGAAACAGAGGGGCTGAAACAGAGGGCGAGAAACAGAGGGGCGGAATCAGAGGGGCTGAAACAGAGCGCGAAAAACAGAGGGGCTGAAACAGAGGGCGAGAAACAGAGGGGCTGAATCTGAGGGGCTGAAACAGAGGGCGAGAAACAGAGGGGCTGAAACAGAGGGGCTGAAACAGAGGGGCTGAAACAGAGGGGCTCAAACAGAGGGCGAGAAACAGAGGGGCTGAAACAGAGAGCGCGAAACAGAGGGGCTGAATCAGAGGGGCTGAATCAGAGGGGCTGTATCAGAGGGGCTGAATCAGAGGGGCTGAATCAGAGGGGCTGTATCAGAGGGGCTGAAACAGAGGGGCTGAAACAGAGGGCGAGAAACAGAGGGGCTGAAACAGAGAGCGCGAAACAGAGGGGCTGAAACAGTGGGCGAGAAACAGAGGGGCTGAATCAGAGGGGCTGAATCAGAGGGGCTGAAACAGAGGGGCTGAAACCGAGGGCGAGAAACAGAGGGGCTGAAACAGAGGGCGAGAAACAGAGGGGCTGAAACAGAGGGCGAGAAACAGAGGGGCTGAAACAGAGGGGCTGAAACCGAGTGCGAGAAACAGAGGGGCTGAAACAGACGGCAAGAAACAGAGGGGCTGAAACAGAGGGCGAGAAACAGAGGGGCTGAAACAGAGGGCGAGAAACAGAGGGGCTGAAACAGAGGGGCTGAAACCGAGTGCGAGAAACAGAGGGGCTGAAACAGACGGCAAGAAACAGAGGGGCTGAAACAGAGGGCGAGAAACAGAGGGGCTGAAACCGAGTGCGAGAAACAGAGGGGCTGAAACAGACGGCAAGAAACAGAGGGGCTGAAACAGAGGGCGAGAAACCGAGGGGCTGAAACAGACGGTCTGAATCAGAGGGGCTGAAACAGAGGGCTGAATCAGAGGGGCTGATTCAGAGGGGGTGAAACAGAGGGGCTGAATCAGCGGGGCTGAAACAGAGGGCGAGAAACAGAGGGGCCGAAACAGAGGGCGAGAAACAGAGGGGCAGAAACAGAGGGCGGGAAACAGAGGGGCTGAAACAGAGGGGCTGAAACAGAGTGCGAGAAACAGAGGGGCTGAAACAGAGGGCGAGAAACAGAGGGGCTGAAACAGAGGGGCTGAAACAGAGGGGCTGAAACAGTGGGCGAGAAACAGAGTGGCTGCAACAGACGGCGAGAAACAGAGGAGCTGAAACAGAGGGCGAGAAACAGAGGGGCTGGAACAGAGGGGCTGAAACAGAGGGGCTGAAACAGAGGGGCTGAAACAGAGGGGCTGATACAGAGGGCGAGAAAAAGAGCGGCTGAAACAGAGGGCGAGAAACAGAGGGGCTGAAACAGAGGGCGAGAAACAGAGGGGCTGAAACAGAGGGGCTGAAACAGAGGTGCTGAAAGAGAGGGGCTGAAACAGAGGGGCTGAAACAGAGGGCAAGAAACAGAGGGGCTGTATCAGAGGGGCTGAATCAGAGGGGCTGAAACAGAGGGGCTGATACAGAGGGCGAGAAAAAGAGCGGCTGAAACAGAGGGCGAGAAACAGAGGGGCTGAAACAGAGGGGCTGAAACAGAGGGGCTGAAACAGAGGGCAAGAAACAGAGGGGCTGTATCAGAGGGGCTGAATCAGAGGGGCTGAAACAGAGGGGCTGAAACAAAGGGCGAGAAACAAAGGGGCTGAAACAGCGGGCGAGAAACAGATGGCGAGAAACAGAGGGGCTGAAAAAGAGGGGCTGAAACAGACGGGCTGAAACAGAGGGGCTGAAACAGAGAGCGCGAAACAGAGGGGCTGAAACAGAGGGGCTGAAACAGAGGGGCGGAAACAGTGGGGCTAAATCAGAGGGGCTGAAACAGAGGGCGAGAATAAGAGGGGCTGAAATAGAGGGCGAGAAACAGACGGGCTGAAACAGAGGGGCTGAAACAGAGGGGCTGAAACATTGGGGCTGAAACAGAGGGCGAGAAACAGAGGGGCTGAAACAGAGGGCGAATAACAGAGGGGCTGAAACAGAGGGCGATAAACAGAGGGGCTGAAACAGAGGGGCTGAAACAGAGGGGCTGAAACAGAGGTGTTGAAACAGAGGGCGAGAAACAGAGGGGCTGTATCAGAGGGGCTGAATCAGTTGGGCTGAAACAGAGGGGCTGAAACAGAGGGCGAGAAACAAAGGGGCTGAAACAGCGGGCGAGAAAAAGATGGCGAGAAACAGAGGGGCTGAAACAGAGGGGCTGAAACAGACGGGCTAAAACAGAGAGCCTGAAACAGAGGGCGAGAAACGGAGGAGCTGAAACAGAGGGCGAAAAAAAGAGGGGCTGAAACAGAGGGCGAGAATCACAGGGGCTGAAACAGAAGGTGAGAAACTGAGGGCGAGAATCAGAGGGACTGAAACAGAGGGGCTGAAACAGAGGGGCTGAATCAGAGGGGCTGAAACAGAGGTGCTGAATCAGAGGGGCTGAAACAGAGGGCGAGAAACAGAGGGGCTGAAACTGAGGGCGAAAAACAGAGGGGATGAAACAGAGGGCGAGGAACAGAGGGGCTGAAACAGAGAGCGTGAAACAGAGGGGCTGAAACAGAGGGGCTGAAACAGAGGGGCTGAAACAGAGGGGCTAAATCAGAGGGGCTGAAACAGAGGGCGAGAAACAGAGTGGCTGAAATAGAGGGCGAGAAACAGAGGGGCTGAAACAGAGGGGCTGAAACAGAGGGGCTGAAACATAGGGGCTGAAACAGAGGGCGAGAAACAGAGGGGCTGAAACAGAGGGCGATAAACAGAGGGACTGAAACAGAGGGGCTGAAACAGAAGGGCTGAAACAGAGGGACTGAAACAGATGTCGAGAAACAGTGGGGCTGAGTCAGAGGGGCTGAATCAGAGCGGCTGAAACAGAGGGGCTGAAACAGAGGGCGAGAAACAGAGGGGCTGAAACAGAGGGCGAGAAACAGAGGGGCTGGAACAGAGGGCGAGAAACAGAGGGGCTGAAACAGAGGGGCTGAAACCGAGAGCGAGAAACAGCGGGGCTGAAACAGAGTGCGAGAAACAGAGGGGCTGAATCATAGAGGCTGAAACAGAGGGCGAGAATTAGAGCGGCTGAAACAGAGGGGCTGAAACAGAGGGGCTGAAGCAGAGGGCGAGAAACAGAGGGGCTGAAACAGAGGGGCTGAAACAGAGGGGCTGAAAGAGAGGGGCTGAAACCGAGGGCGAGAAACAGAGGGGCTGAAACAGAGGGGCTGAATCAGAGGGGCTGAAACAGAGGGGCTGAAACAGAGGGCGAGAAACAGAGGGGCTGAAACAGAGGGCGAGAAACCGAGGGGCTGAAACAGGGGCTGAAACAGAAGGGCTGAAACAGAGGGGCTGAAACAGAGTGCGAGAAACAGAGGGGCTGAATCTGAGGGGCTGAAACAGAGGGGCTGAAACAGAGGGCGAGAAACAGAGGGGCTGTATCAGAGGGGCTGAATCAGTTGGGCTGAAACAGAGGGGCTGAAACAGAGGGCGAGAAACAAAGGGGCTGAAACAGCGGGCGAGAAAAAGATGGCGAGAAACAGAGGGGCTGAAACAGAGGGGCTGAAACAGACGGGCTGAAACAGAGAGCCTGAACCAGAGGGCGAGAAACGGAGGGGCTGAAACAGAGGGCGAAAAAAAGAGGGGCTGAAACAGAGGGCGAGAATCACAGGGGCTGAAACAGAAGGTGAGAAACTGAGGGCGAGAATCAGAGGGACTGAAACAGAGGGGCTGAAACAGAGGGGCTGAATCAGAGGGGCTGAAACAGAGGTGCTGAATCAGAGGGGGTGAAACAGAGGGCGAGAAACAGAGGGGCTGAAACTGAGGGCGAAAAACAGAGGGGATGAAACAGAGGGCGAGGAACAGAGGGGCTGAAACAGAGAGCGTGAAACAGAGGGGCTGAAACAGAGGGGCTGAAACAGAGGGGCTGAAACAGAGGGGCTAAATCAGAGGGGCTGAAACAGAGGGCGAGAAACAGAGTGGCTGAAATAGAGGGCGAGAAACAGAGGGGCTGAAACAGAGGGGCTGAAACAGAGGGGCTGAAACATAGGGGCTGAAACAGAGGGCGAGAAACAGAGGGGCTGAAACAGAGGGCGAGTAACACAGAGGCTGAAACAGAGGGCGATAAACAGAGGGACTGAAACAGAGGGGCTGAAACAGAAGGGCTGAAACAGAGGGACTGAAACAGATGTCGAGAAACAGTGGGGCTGAGTCAGAGGGGCTGAATCAGAGCGGCTGAAACAGAGGGGCTGAAACAGAGGGCGAGAAACAGAGGGGCTGAAACAGAGGGCGAGAAACAGAGGGGCTGGAACAGAGGGCGAGAAACAGAGGGGCTGAAACAGAGGGGCTGAAACCGAGAGCGAGAAACAGAGGGGCTGAAACAGAGTGCGAGAAACAGAGGGGCTGAATCATAGAGGCTGAAACAGAGGGCGAGAATTAGAGCGGCTGAAACAGAGGGGCTGAAACAGAGGGGCTGAAGCAGAGGGCGAGAAACAGAGGGGTTGAAACAGAGGGGCTGAAACAGAGGGGCTGAAAGAGAGGGGCTGAAACCGAGGGCGAGAAACAGAGGGGCTGAAACAGAGGGGCTGAATCAGAGGGGCTGAAACAGAGGGGCTGAAACAGAGGGCGAGAAACAGAGGGGCTGAAACAGAGGGCGAGAAACCGAGGGGCTGAAACAGAGGGGCTGAAACAGAAGGGCTGAAACAGAGGGGCTGAAACAGAGTGCGAGAAACAGAGGGGCTGAATCTGAGGGGCTGAAACAGAGGGGCTGAAACAGAGGGCGAGAAACAGAGGGCGAGAAACAAAGGGGCTGAAACAGTGGGCGAGAAACAGATGGCGAGAAACAGAGGGGCTGAAACAGAGGGACTGAAACAGACGGGCTGAAACAGAGAGCCTGAAACAGAGGGCGAGAAACGGAGGGGCTGAAACAGAGGGTGAAAAACAGAGGGGCTGAAAGAGAGGGCGAGAAACAGAGGGTCTGAAGCAGAGGGGCTGAAACAGAGGGGCTGAAACAGAGGGGCTGAAAGAGAGGGGCTGAAACCGAGGGCGAGAAACAGAGGGGCTGAAACAGAGGGGCTGAATCAGAGGGGCTGAAACAGAGGGGCTGAAACAGAGGGCGAGAAACAGAGGGGCTGAAACAGAGGGCGAGAAACCGAGGGGCTGAAACAGAGGGGCTGAAACAGAAGGGCTGAAACAGAGGGGCTGAAACAGAGTGCGAGAAACAGAGGGGCTGAATCTGAGGGGCTGAAACAGAGGGGCTGAAACAGAGGGCGAGAAACAGAGGGCGAGAAACAAAGGGGCTGAAACAGTGGGCGAGAAACAGATGGCGAGAAACAGAGGGGCTGAAACAGAGGGACTGAAACAGACGGGCTGAAACAGAGAGCCTGAAACAGAGGGCGAGAAACGGAGGGGCTGAAACAGAGGGTGAAAAACAGAGGGGCTGAAAGAGAGGGCGAGAAACAGAGGGTCTGAAGCAGAGGGGCTGAAACCGAGGGCGAGAAACAGAGGGGCTGAAACAGAGGGCGAGAAACAGAGGGGCTGAAACAGAGGGGCTGAAACAGAGGGGCTGAAACAGAGGGGCTGAAACAGAGGGGCTGAAACAGAGGGCGAGAAACAAAGGGGCTGAAACAGCGGGCGAGAAACAGAGGGCGAGAAACAGAGGGGCAGAAACAGAGGGGCTGAAACAGACGGGCTGAAACAGAGCGCCTGAAACAGAGGGCGAGAAACAGAGGGGCTGAAACTGAGGGTGAAAAACAGAGGGGCTGAAACAGAGGGCGAGAAACACAGGGGCTGAAACAGAGGGCGAGAAACTGAGGGCGAGAAACAGAGGGACTGAAACAGAGGGGCTGAAACAGAGGGGCTGAATCAGAGGGGCTGAAACAGAGGTGCTGAATCAGAGGGGCTGAAACAGAGGGCGAGAAACAGAGGGGCTGAAACTGAGGGCGAGAAACAGAGGGGCTGAAACAGAGGGGCTGAAACAGAGGCGCTAAATCAGAGGGGCTGAAACAGAGGGCGAGAAACAGAGGGGCTGAAATAGAGGTCGAGAAACAGAGGGGCTGAAACAGAGGGCGAGAAACAGACGGGCTGAATCAGAGGGGCTGAAACAGAGGGCGAGAAACAGAGGGGCTGAAACAGAGGGCGAGAAGCAGAGGGGCTGAATCAGAGGGGCTGAAACAGAGGGCGAGAAACAGAGGGGCTGAAACAGAGGGGCTGAAACAGAGGGGCTGAAACAGAAGGGCTGAAACAGAGGGGGAGAAACAGAGGGGCTGAAACAGAGAGTGCGAAACAGAGGGGCTGAAACAGAGGGCGAGAAACAGAGGGCGAGAAACAGAGGGGCTGGAACAGAGGGCGAGAAACAGAGGGGCTGAAACAGAGGGGCTGAAACCGAGAGCGAGAAACAGAGGGGCTGAAACAGAGTGCGAGAAACAGAGGGGCTGAATCATAGAGGCTGAAACAGAGGGCGAGAATTAGAGCGGCTGAAACAGAGGGGCTGAAGCAGAGGGCGAGAAACAGAGGGGCTGAAACAGAGGGGCTGAAACAGAGGGGCTGAAAGAGAGTGGCTGAAACCGAGGGCGAGAAACAGAGGGGCTGAAACAGAGGGGCTGAATCAGAGGGGCTGAAACAGAGGGGCTGAAACAGAGGGCGAGAAACAGAGGGGCTGAAACAGAGGGCGAGAAACCGAGGGGCTGAAACAGAGGGGCTGAAACAGAAGGGCTGAAACAGAGGGGCTGAAACAGAGTGCGAGAAACAGAGGGGCTGAATCTGAGGGGCTGAAACAGAGGGGCTGAAACAGAGGGCGAGAAACAGAGGGCGAGAAACAAAGGGGCTGAAACAGTGGGCGAGAAACAGATGGCGAGAAACAGAGGGGCTGAAACAGAGGGACTGAAACAGACGGGCTGAAACAGAGAGCCTGAAACAGAGGGCGAGAAACGGAGGGGCTGAAACAGAGGGTGAAAAACAGAGGGGCTGAAAGAGAGGGCGAGAAACAGAGGGTCTGAAGCAGAGGGGCTGAAACCGAGGGCGAGAAACAGAGGGGCTGAAACAGAGGGCGAGAAACAGAGGGGCTGAAACAGAGGGGCTGAAACAGAGGGGCTGAAACAGAGGGGCTGAAACAGAGGGGCTGAAACAGAGGGCGAGAAAAAAAGGGGCTGAAACAGCGGGCGAGAAACAGAGGGCGAGAAACAGAGGGGCAGAAACAGAGGGGCTGAAACAGACGGGCTGAAACAGAGCGCCTGAAACAGAGGGCGAGAAACAGAGGGGCTGAAACTGAGGGTGAAAAACAGAGGGGCTGAAACAGAGGGCGAGAAACACAGGGGCTGAAACAGAGGGCGAGAAACTGAGGGCGAGAAACAGAGGGACTGAAACAGAGGGGCTGAAACAGAGGGGCTGAATCAGAGGGGCTGAAACAGAGGTGCTGAATCAGAGGGGCTGAAACAGAGGGCGAGAAACAGAGGGGCTGAAACTGAGGGCGAGAAACAGAGGGGCTGAAACAGAGGGGCTGAAACAGAGGCGCTAAATCAGAGGGGCTGAAACAGAGGGCGAGAAACAGAGGGGCTGAAATAGAGGTCGAGAAACAGAGGGGCTGAAACAGAGGGCGAGAAACAGACGGGCTGAATCAGAGGGGCTGAAACAGAGGGCGAGAAACAGAGGGGCTGAAACAGAGGGCGAGAAGCAGAGGGGCTGAATCAGAGGGGCTGAAACAGAGGGCGAGAAACAGAGGGGCTGAAACAGAGGGGCTGAAACAGAGGGGCTGAAACAGAAGGGCTGAAACAGAGGGCGAGAAACAGAGGGGCTGAAACAGAGAGAGCGAAACAGAGGGGCTGAAACAGAGGGCGAGAAACAGAGGGCCTGAATCAGAGGGGCTGAAACAGAGGGGCTGAAACAGAGGGCGAGAAACAGAGGGGCTGAAACAGAGGGCGAGAAACAGAGGGGCTGAAACAGAGGGGAAGAAACGGAGGGGCTGAAACAGAGGGCGAGAAACTGAGGGCGAGAAACAGAGGGGCTGAAACAGAGGGGCTGAAACAGACGGGCTGAAACCGAGGGCGAGAAACAGAGGGGCTGAAACAGAGGGCGAGAAACAGAGGGGCTGAAACAGAGGGCGAGAAACAGCGGGGCGGAATCAGAGGGGCTGAAACAGAGTGGCTGAAACAGAGGGGCTGAAACAGAGGGCGAGAAACAGAGGGGCTGAATCAGAGGGGCTGAAACAGAGGGCGAGAAACAGAGGGACTGAAACAGAGGGGCTGAAACAGAGGGGCTGAAACAGAGGGCGAGAAACAGACGGGTTGAAACAGAGGGCGAGAAACAGAGGGGCTGAAACAGAGGGCGAGAAACAGAGGGGCGGAATCAGAGGGGCTGAAACAGAGCGCGAGAAACAGAGGGGCTGAAACAGAGGGCGAGAAACAGCGGGGCTGAATCTGAGGGCTGAAACAGAGGGCGAGAAACAGAGGGGCTGAAACAGAGGGGCTGAAACAGAGGGGCCGAAACAGAGGGGCTCAAACAGAGGGCGAGAATCAGAGGGGCTGAAACAGAGAGCGCCAAACAGAGGGGCTGAATCAGAGGGGCTGAATCAGAGGGGCTGTATCAGAGGGTGTGAATCAGAGGGGCTGAATCAGAGGGGCTGTATCAGAGGGGCTGAAACAGAGGGGCTGAAACAGAGGGCGAGAAACAGAGGGGCTGAAAAAGAGAGCGCGAAACAGAGGGGCTGAAAGAGTGGGCGAGAAACAGAGGGGCTGAATCAGAGGGGCTGAATCAGAGGGGCTGAAACAGAGGGGCTGAAACAGAGGTCGAGAAACAGAGGGGCTGAAACAGAGGGCGAGAAACAGAGGGGCTGAGACAGAGGGCGAGAAACAGAGGGGCTGAAACAGAGGGGCTGAAACCGAGGGCGAGAAACAGAGGGGCTGAAACAGACGGCAAGAAACAGAGGGGCTGAAACATAGGGCGAGAAACAGAGGGGCTGAAACAGAGGGCGAGAAACAGAAGTGCTGAATCAGAGAGGCTGAAACAGAGGGCGAGAAACAGAGGGGCTGAAACAGAGGGCGAGAAACAGAGGGGCTGAAACAGAGGGGCTGAAACAGAGGGCGAGAAACAGAGGGGCTGAAACAGAGGGCGAAAAACAGAGGGGCTGAAACAGTGGGGCTGAATCAGAGGCGCTGATTCAGAGGGGCTGAAACAGAGGGGCTGAATCAGAGGGGCTGAAACAGAGGGCGAGAAATAGAGGGGCTGAAACAGAGGGCGAGAAACAGAGGGGCTGAAACAGAAGGCGAGAAACAGACGGGCTGAAACAGAGGGGCTGAAACAGAGGGCGAGAAATAGAGGGTCTGAAATAGAGGGCGAGAAACAGAGGGGCTGAAACAGAGGGCGAGAATCAGAGGGGCTGAAACAGAGGGCGAGAAACAGAGGGGCTGAATCAGAGGGGCTGAGACCGAGGGCGAGAAACAGAGGGGCTGAAACTGAGGGCGAGAAACAGAGGGGCTGAAACAGAGCGGCTGAAACAGAGGCGCTAAATCAGAGGGGCTGAAACAGAGGGCGAGAAACAGAGGGGCTGAAATAGAGGGCGAGAAACAGAGGGGCTGAAACAGAGGGCGAGAAACAGACGGGCTGAATCAGAGGGGCTGAAACAGAGGGCGAGAAACAGAGGGGCTGAAACAGAGGGCGAGAAACAGAGGGGCTGAATCAGAGGGGCTGAAACAGAGGGCGAGAAACAGAGGGGCTGAAACAGAGGGGCTGAAACAGAGAGTGCGAAACAGAGGGGCTGAAACAGAGGGCGAGAAACAGAGGGCCTGAATCAGAGGGGCTGAAACAGAGGGGCTGAAACAGAGGGCGAGAAACAGAGGGGCTGAAACAGAGGGCGAGAAACAGAGGGGCTGAAACAGAGGGGAAGAAACGGAGGGGCTGAAACAGAGGGCGAGAAACAGAGGGGCTGAAACAGAGGGGCTGAAACAGACGGGCTGAAACAGAGGGGCTGAAACCGAGGGCGAGAAACAGAGGGGCTGAAACAGACGGCAAGAAACAGAGGGGCTGAAACAGAGGGGCTGAAACCGAGGGCGAGAAACAGAGGGGCTGAAACAGACGGCAAGAAACAGAGGGGCTGAAACAGAGGGCGAGAAACAGAGGGGCTGAAACAGAGGGCGAGAAACAGAAGTGCTGAATCAGAGAGGCTGAAACAGAGGGCGAGAAACAGAGGGGCTGAAACAGAGGGCGAGAAACAGAGGGGCTGAAACAGAGGGGCTGAAACAGAGGGCGAGAAACAGAGGGGCTGAAACAGAGGGCGAAAAACAGAGGGGCTGAAACAGTGGGGCTGAATCAGAGGTGCTGATTCAGAGGGGCTGAAACAGAGGGGCTGAATCAGAGGGGCTGAAACAGAGGGCGAGAAATAGAGGGGCTGAAACAGAGGGCGAGAAACAGAGGGGCTGAAACAGAGGGCGAGAATTAGAGGGGCTGAAACAGAGGGCGAGAAAGAGAGGGGCTGAATCAGAGGGGCTGAATCAAAGTTGCTGAAACACAGGGCGAGAAATAGAGGGGCTGAAACAAAGGGTGAGAAACAGAGGGGCAGATACAGAGGGCGAGAAACAGAGGGGCTGAAACAGAGGGGCTGAAACAGAGAGCGCGAAACAGTGGGGCTGGAACAGAGGGCGAGAAACAGAGGGGCTGAAACAGAGGGGCTGAAACAGAGGGGCTAAATCAGAGGGGCTGAAACAGAGGGCGAAAAACAGAGCGGCTGAAACAGAGAGCGAGAAACAGAGGGGCTTAAACAGAGGGCGAGAAACAGAGGGGCTGAAACAGAGGGGCTGAAACCGAGGGCGAGAAACAGAGGGGCTGAAACAGACGGCAAGAAACAGAGGGGCTGAAACAGAGGGCGAGAAACAGAGGGGCTGAAACAGAGGGCGAGAAACAGAAGTGCTGAATCAGAGAGGCTGAAACAGAGGGCGAGAAACAGAGGGGCTGAAACAGAGGGCGAGAAACAGAGGGGCTGAAACAGAGGGGCTGAAACAGAGGGAGAGAAACAGAGGGGCTGAAACAGAGGGCGAAAAACAGAGGGGCTGAAACAGTGGGGCTGAATCAGAGGTGCTGATTCAGAGGGGCTGAAACAGAGGGGCTGAATCAGAGGGGCTGAAACAGAGGGCGAGAAATAGAGGGGCTGAAACAGAGGGCGAGAAACAGAGGGGCTGAAACAGAAGGCGAGAAACAGAGGGGCTGAAACAGAGGGGCTGAAACGGAGGGCGAGAAATAGAGGGTCTGAAACAGAGGGCGAGAAACAGAGGGGCTGAAACAGAGGGCGAGAAACAGAGGGGCTGAAACAGAGGGCGAGAAACAGAGGGGCTGAATCAGAGGGGCTGAGACCGAGGGCGAGAAACAGAGGGGCTGAAACTGAGGGCGAGAAACAGAGGGGCTGAAACAGAGGGGCTGAAACAGAGGCGCTAAATCAGAGGGGCTGAAACAGAGGGCGAGAAACAGAGGCGCTGAAATAGAGGGCGAGAAACAGAAGGGCTGAAACAGAGGGCGAGAAACAGACGGGCTGAATCAGAGGGGCTGAAACAGAGGGCGAGAAACAGAGGGGCTGAAACAGAGAGTGCGAAACAGAGGGGCTGAAACAGAGGGCGAGAAACAGAGGGCCTGAATCAGAGGGGCTGAAACAGATAGGCTGAAACAGAGGGCCAGAAACAGAGGGGCTGAAACAGAGGGCGAGAAACAGAGGGGCTGAAACAGAGGGGAAGAAATGGAGGGGCTGAAAGAGAGGGCGAGAAACAGAGGGCGAGAAACAGAGGGGCTGAAACAGAGGGGCTGAAACAGAGGGGCTGAAAGAGAGGGGCTGAAACCGAGGGCGAGAAACAGAGGGGCTGAAACAGAGGGGCTGAATCAGAGGGGCTGAAACAGAGGGGCTGAAACAGAGGGCGAGAAACAGAGGGGCTGAAACAGAGGGCGAGAAACCGAGAGGCTGAAACAGAGGGGCTGAAACAGAAGGGCTGAAACAGAGGGGCTGAAACAGAGTGCGAGAAACAGAGGGGCTAAATCTGAGGGGCTGAAACAGAGGGCGAGAAACAGAGGGCGAGAAACAAAGGGGCTGAAACAGTGGGCGAGAAACAGATGGCGAGAAACAGAGGGGCTGAAACAGAGGGACTGAAACAGACGGGCTGAAACAGAGAGCCTGAAACAGAGGGCGAGAAAGGGAGGGGCTGAAACAGAGGGTGAAAAACAGAGGGGCTGAAAGAGAGGGCGAGAAACAGAGTGTCTGAAGCAGAGGGGCTGAAAACGAGGGCGAGAAACAGAGGGGCTGAAACAGAGGGCGAGAAACAGAGGGGCTGAAACAGAGGGGCTGAAACAGAGGGGCTGAAACAGAGGGGCTGAAACAGAGGGGCTGAAACAGAGGGCGAGAAACAAAGGGGCTGAAACAGCGGGCGAGAAACAGAGGGCGAGAAACAGAGGGGCAGAAACAGAGGGGCTGAAACAGACGGGCTGAAACAGAGCGCCTGAAACAGAGGGCGAGAAACAGAGGGGCTGAAACTGAGGGCGAAAAACATAGGGGCTGAAACAGAGGGCGAGAAACACAGGGGCTGAAACAGAGGGCGAGAAACTGAGGGCGAGAAACAGAGGGACTGAAACAGAGGGGCTGAAACAGAGGGGCTGAATCAGAGGGGCTGAAACAGAGGTGCTGAATCAGAGGGGCTGAAACAGAGGGCGAGAAACAGAGGGGCTGAAACAGAGGGCGAGAAACAGAGGGGCTGAAACAGAGGGGCTGAAACAGAGGCGCTAAATCAGAGGGGCTGAAACAGAGGGCGAGAAACAGAGGGGCTGAAATAGAGGTCGAGAAACAGAGGGGCTGAAACAGAGGGCGAGAAACAGACGGGCTGAATCAGAGGGGCTGAAACAGAGGGCGAGAAACAGAGGGGCTGAAACAGAGGGCGAGAAACAGAGGGGCTGAATCAGAGGGGCTGAAACAGAGGGCGAGAAACAGAGGGGCTGAAACAGAGGGGCTGAAACAGAGGGGCTGAAACAGAAGGGCTGAAACAGAGGGCGAGAAATAGAGGGGCTGAAACAGAGAGTGCGAAACAGAGGGGCTGAAACAGAGGGCGAGAAACAGAGGGCCTGAATCAGAGGGGCTGAAACAGAGGGGCTGAAACAGAGGGCGAGAAACAGAGGGGCTGAAACAGAGGGCGAGAAACAGAGGGGCTGAAACAGAGGGGAAGAAACGGAGGGGCTGAAACAGAGGGCGAGAAACAGAGGGCGAGGAACAGAGGGGCTGAAACAGAGGGGCTGAAACAGACGGGCTGAAACAGAGGGCGAGAAACAGAGGGGCTGAAACAGAGGGCGAGAAACAGAGGGGCTGAAACGGAGGGCGAGAAACAGCGGGGCGGAATCAGAGGGGCTGAAACAGAGGGGCTGAAACAGAGGGGCTGAAACAGAGGGCGAGAAACAGAGGGGCTGAATCAGAGGGGCTGAAACAGAGGGCGAGAAACAGAGGGGCTGAAACAGAGGGGCTGAAACAGAGGGGCTGAAACAGAGGGCGAGAAACAGACGGGTTGAAACAGAGGGCGAGAAACAGAGGGGCTGAAACAGAGGGCGAGAAACAGAGGGGCGGAATCAGAGGGGCTGAAACTGAGCGCGAGAAACAGAGGGGCTGAAACAGAGGGCGAGAAACAGCGGGGCTGAATCTGAGGGCTGAAACAGAGGGCGAGAAACAGAGGGGCTGAAACAGAGGGGCTGAAACAGAGGGGCCGAAACAGAGGGGCTCAAACAGAGGGCGAGAATCAGAGGGGCTGAAACAGAGAGCGCCAAACAGAGGGGCTGAATCAGAGGGGCTGAATCAGAGGGGCTGTATCAGAGGGGCTGAATCAGAGGGGCTGAATCAGAGGGGCTGTATCAGAGGGGCTGAAACAGAGGGGCTGAAACAGAGGGCGAGAAACAGAGGGGCTGAAACAGAGAGCGCGAAACAGAGGGGCTGAAAGAGTGGGCGAGAAACAGAGGGGCTGAATCAGAGGGGCTGAATCAGAGGGGCTGAAACAGAGGGGCTGAAACAGAGGTCGAGAAACAGAGGGGCTGAAACAGAGGGCGAGAAACAGAGGGGCTGAAACAGAGGGCGAGAAACAGAGGGGCTGAAACAGAGGGGCTGAAACCGAGGGCGAGAAACAGAGGGGCTGAAACAGATGGCAAGAAACAGAGGGGCTGAAACAGAGGGCGAGAAACAGAGGGGCTGAAACAGAGGGCGAGAAACAGAAGTGCTGAATCAGAGAGGCTGAAACAGAGGGCGAGAAACAGAGGGGCTGAAACAGAGGGCGAGAAACAGAGGGGCTGAAACAGAGGGGCTGAAACAGAGGGCGAGAAACAGAGGGGCTGAAACAGAGGGCGAAAAACAGAGGGGCTGAAACAGTGGGGCTGAATCAGAGGCGCTGATTCAGAGGGGCTGAAACAGAGGGGCTGAATCAGAGGGGCTGAAACAGAGGGCGAGAAATAGAGGGGCTGAAACAGAGGGCGAGAAACAGAGGGGCTGAAACAGAAGGCGAGAAACAGAGGGGCTGAAACAGAGGGGCTGAAACAGAGGGCGAGAAATAGAGGGTCTGAAACAGAGGGCGAGAAACAGAGGGGCTGAAACAGAGGGCGAGAAACAGAGGGGCTGAAACAGAGGGTGAGAAACAGAGGGGCTGAATCAGAGGGGCTGAGACCGAGGGCGAGAAACAGAGGGGCTGAAACTGAGGGTGAGAAACAGAGGGGCTGAAACAGAGCGGCTGAAACAGAGGCGCTAAATCAGAGGAGCTGAAACAGAGGGCGAGAAACAGAGGGGCTGAAATAGAGGGCGAGAAACAGAGGGGCTGAAACAGAGGGCAAGAAACAGACGGGCTGAATCAGAGGGGCTGAAACAGAGGGCGAGAAACAGAGGGGCTGAAACAGAGGGAGAGAAACAGAGGGGCTGAATCAGAGGGGCTGAAACAGAGGGCGAGAAACAGAGGGGCTGAAACAGAGGGGCTGAAACAGAGAGTGCGATACAGAGGGGCTGAAACAGAGGGCGAGAAACAGAGGGCCTGAATCAGAGGGGCTGAAACAGAGGGGCTGAAACAGAGGGCGAGAAACAGAGGGGCTGAAACAGAGGGCGAGAAACAGAGGGGCTGAAACAGAGGGGAAGAAACGGAGGGGCTGAAACAGAGGGCGAGAAACAGAGGGGCTGAAACAGAGGGGCTGAAACAGACGGGCTGAAACAGAGGGGCTGAAACCGAGGGCGAGAAACAGAGGGGCTGAAACAGACGGCAAGAAACAGAGGGGCTGAAACAGAGGGGCTGAAACCGAGGGCGAGAAACAGAGGGGCTGAAACAGAGGGCGAAAAACAGAGGGGCTGAAACAGTGGGGCTGAATCAGAGGTGCTGATTCAGAGGGGCTGAAACAGAGGGCTGAATCAGAGGGGCTGAAACAGAGGGCGAGAAATAGAGGGGCTGAAACAGAGGGCGAGAAACAGAGGGGCTGAAACAGAGGGCGAGAATTAGAGGAGCTGAAACAGAGGGCGAGAAAGAGAGGGGCTGAATCAGAGGGGCTGAATCAAAGGGGCTGAAACACAGGGCGAGAAATAGAGGGGCTGAAACAAAGGGTGAGAAACAGAGGGGCAGATACAGAGGGCGAGAAACAGAGGGGCTGAAACAGAGGGGCTGAAACAGAGAGCGTGAAACAGTGGGGCTGGAACAGAGGGCGAGAAACAGAGGGGCTGAAACAGAGGGGCTGAAACAGAGGGGCTAAATCAGAGGGGCTGAAACAGAGGGGGAAAAACAGAGCGGCTGAAACAGAGAGCGAGAAACAGAGGGGCTTAAACAGACGGCAAGAAACAGAGGGGCTGAAACAGAGGGGCTGACACCGAGGGCGAGAAACAGAGGGGCTGAAACAGACGGCAAGAAACAGAGGGGCTGAAACAGAGGGCGAGAAACAGAGGGGCTGAAACAGAGGGCGAGAAACAGAAGTGCTGAATCAGAGAGGCTGAAACAGAGGGCGAGAAACAGAGGGGCTGAAACAGAGGGCGAGAAACAGAGGGGCTGAAACAGAGGGGCTGAAACAGAGGGCGAGAAAAAGAGGGACTGAAACAGAGGGCGAAAAACAGAGGGGCTGAAACAGTGGGGCTGAATCAGAGGTGCTGATTCAGAGGGGCTGAAACAGAGGGGCTGAATCAGAGGGGCTGAAACAGAGGGCGAGAAATAGAGGGGCTGAAACAGAGGGCGAGAAACAGAGGGGCTGAAACAGAAGGCGAGAAACAGAGGGGCTGAAACAGAGGGGCTGAAACAGAGGGCGAGAAATAGAGGGTCTGAAACAGAGGGCGAGAAACAGAGGGGCTGAAACAGAGGGCGAGAAACAGAGGGGCTGAAACAGAGGGCGAGAAACAGAGGGGCTGAATCAGAGGGGCTGAGACCGAGGGCGAGAAACAGAGGGGCTGAAACTGAGGGCGAGAAACAGAGGGGCTGAAACAGAGGGGCTGAAACAGAGGCGCTAAATCAGAGGGGCTGAAACAGAGGGCGAGAAACAGAGGGGCTGAAATAGAGGGCGAGAAACAGAGGGGCTGAAACAGAGGGCGAGAAACAGACGGGCTGAATCAGAGGGGCTGAAACAGAGGGCGAGAAACAGAGGGGCTGAAACAGAGGGCGTGAAACAGACGGGCTGAATCAGAGGGGCTGAAACAGAGGGCGAGAAACAGAGGGGCTGAAACAGAGGGGCTGAAACAGAAGGGCTGAAACAGAGGGCGAGAAACAGAGGGGCTGAAACAGAGAGTGCGAAACAGAGGGGCTGAAACAGAGGGCGAGAAACAGAGGGCCTGAATCAGAGGGGCTGAAACAGAGGGGCTGAAACAGAGGGCGAGAAACAGAGGGGCTGAAACAGAGGGCGAGAAACAGAGGGGCTGAAACAGAGGGGAAGAAATGGAGGTGCTGAAACAGAGGGCGAGAAACAGAGGGCGAGAAACAGAGGGGCTGAAACAGAGGGGCTGAAACAGACGGGCTGAAACAGAGGGGCTGAAACCGAGGGCGAGAAACAGAGGGGCTGAAACAGACGGCAAGAAACAGAGGGGCTGAAACAGAGGGGCTGAAACCGAGGGCGAGAAACAGAGGGGCTGAAACAGACGGCAAGAAACAGAGGGGCTGAAACAGAGGGCGAGAAACAGAGGGGCTGAAACAGAGTGCGAGAAACAGAAGTGCTGAATCAGAGAGGCTGAAACAGAGGGCGAGAAACAGAGGGGCTGAAACAGAGGGCGAGAAACAGAGGGGCTGAAACAGAGGGGCTGAAACAGAGGGCGAGAAACAGAGGGGCTGAAAGAGAGGGCGAAAAACAGAGGGGCTGAAACAGTGGGGCTGAATCAGAGGTGCTGATTCAGAGGGGCTGAAACAGAGGGGCTGAATCAGAGGGGCTGAAACAGAGGGCGAGAAATAGAGGGGCTGAAACAGAGGGCGAGAAACAGAGGGGCTGAAACAGAAGGCGAGAAACAGAGGGGCTGAAACAGAGGGGCTGAAACAGAGGGCGAGAAATAGAGGGTCTGAAACAGAGGGCGAGAAACAGAGGGGCTGAAACAGAGGGCGAGAAACAGAGGGGCTGAAACAGAGGGCGAGAAACAGAGGGGCTGAATCAGAGGGGCTGAGACCGAGGGCGAGAAACAGAGGGGCTGAAACAGAGGGCGAGAAACAGAGGGGCTGAAACAGAGGGCGAGAAACAGAGGGGCTGAATCATAGGGCTGAAACAGAGGGCGAGAATTAGAGGGGCTGAAACAGAGGGCGAGAAAGAGAGGGGCTGAATCAGAGGGGCTGAATCATAGGGGCTGAAACACAGGGCGAGAAATAGAGGGGCTGAAACAAAGGGTGAGAAACAGAGGGGCAGATACCGAGGGCGAGAAACAGTGGGGCTGAAACAGAGGGGCTGAAACAGAGAGCGCGAAACAGTGGGGCTGGAACAGAGGGCGAGAAACAGAGGGGCTGAATCTGAGGGGCTGAAACAGAGGGCGAGAAACAGAGGGGCTGAAACAGAGGGGCTTAAACAGAGGGGCTGAAACAGAGGGGCTCAAACAGAGGGCGAGAAACAGAGGGGCTGAAACAGAGAGCGCGAAACAGAGGGGCTGAATCAGAGGGGCTGAATCAGAGGGGCTGTATCAGAGGGGCTGAAACAGAGGGGCTGAATCAGAGGGGCTGTATCAGAGGGGCTGAAACAGAGGGGCTGAAACAGAGGGCGAGAAACAGAGGGGCTGAAACAGAGGGCGCGAAACAGAGGGGCTGAAACAGTGGGCGAGAAACAGAGGGGCTGAATCAGAGGGGCTGAATCAGAGGGGCTGAAACAGAGGGGCTGAAACAGAGGGCGAGAAACAGAGGGGCTGAAACAGAGGGCGAGAAACAGAGGGGCTGAAACAGAGGGCGAGAAACAGAGGGGCTGAAACAGAGGGGCTGAAACCGAGGGCGAGAAACAGAGGGGCTGAAACAGACGGCAAGAAACAGAGGGGCTGAAACAGAGGGCGAGAAACAGAGGGGCTGAAACAGAGGGCGAGAAACAGAGGGGCTGAAACAGAGGGCGAGAAACAGAGGTGCTGAAACAGAGGGGCTGAAACAGAGGGCGAGAAACAGAGGGGCTGAAACAGAGGGGCTGAAACAGAGGGGCTGAAACAGAGGGGCTCAAACAGAGGGCGAGAAACAGAGGGGCTGAAACAGAGAGCGCGAAACAGAGGGGCTGAATCAGAGGGGCTGAAACAGAGGGCGAGAAACAGAGGGGCTGAAACAGAGAGTGCGAAACAGAGGGGCTGAAACAGAGGGCGAGAAACAGAGGGCCTGAATCAGAGGGGCTGAAACAGATAGGCTGAAACAGAGGGCCAGAAACAGAGGGGCTGAAACAGAGGGCGAGAAACAGAGGGGCTGAAACAGAGGGGAAGAAATGGAGGGGCTGAAAGAGAGGGCGAGAAACAGAGGGCGAGAAACAGAGGGGCTGAAACAGAGGGGCTGAAACAGAGGGGCTGAAAGAGAGGGGCTGAAACCGAGGGCGAGAAACAGAGGGGCTGAAACAGAGGGGCTGAATCAGAGGGGCTGAAACAGAGGGGCTGAAACAGAGGGCGAGAAACAGAGGGGCTGAAACAGAGGGCGAGAAACCGAGAGGCTGAAACAGAGGGGCTGAAACAGAAGGGCTGAAACAGAGGGGCTGAAACAGAGTGCGAGAAACAGAGGGGCTAAATCTGAGGGGCTGAAACAGAGGGCGAGAAACAGAGGGCGAGAAACAAAGGGGCTGAAACAGTGGGCGAGAAACAGATGGCGAGAAACAGAGGGGCTGAAACAGAGGGACTGAAACAGACGGGCTGAAACAGAGAGCCTGAAACAGAGGGCGAGAAAGGGAGGGGCTGAAACAGAGGGTGAAAAACAGAGGGGCTGAAAGAGAGGGCGAGAAACAGAGTGTCTGAAGCAGAGGGGCTGAAAACGAGGGCGAGAAACAGAGGGGCTGAAACAGAGGGCGAGAAACAGAGGGGCTGAAACAGAGGGGCTGAAACAGAGGGGCTGAAACAGAGGGGCTGAAACAGAGGGGCTGAAACAGAGGGCGAGAAACAAAGGGGCTGAAACAGCGGGCGAGAAACAGAGGGCGAGAAACAGAGGGGCAGAAACAGAGGGGCTGAAACAGACGGGCTGAAACAGAGCGCCTGAAACAGAGGGCGAGAAACAGAGGGGCTGAAACTGAGGGCGAAAAACATAGGGGCTGAAACAGAGGGCGAGAAACACAGGGGCTGAAACAGAGGGCGAGAAACTGAGGGCGAGAAACAGAGGGACTGAAACAGAGGGGCTGAAACAGAGGGGCTGAATCAGAGGGGCTGAAACAGAGGTGCTGAATCAGAGGGGCTGAAACAGAGGGCGAGAAACAGAGGGGCTGAAACAGAGGGCGAGAAACAGAGGGGCTGAAACAGAGGGGCTGAAACAGAGGCGCTAAATCAGAGGGGCTGAAACAGAGGGCGAGAAACAGAGGGGCTGAAATAGAGGTCGAGAAACAGAGGGGCTGAAACAGAGGGCGAGAAACAGACGGGCTGAATCAGAGGGGCTGAAACAGAGGGCGAGAAACAGAGGGGCTGAAACAGAGGGCGAGAAACAGAGGGGCTGAATCAGAGGGGCTGAAACAGAGGGCGAGAAACAGAGGGGCTGAAACAGAGGGGCTGAAACAGAGGGGCTGAAACAGAAGGGCTGAAACAGAGGGCGAGAAATAGAGGGGCTGAAACAGAGAGTGCGAAACAGAGGGGCTGAAACAGAGGGCGAGAAACAGAGGGCCTGAATCAGAGGGGCTGAAACAGAGGGGCTGAAACAGAGGGCGAGAAACAGAGGGGCTGAAACAGAGGGCGAGAAACAGAGGGGCTGAAACAGAGGGGAAGAAACGGAGGGGCTGAAACAGAGGGCGAGAAACAGAGGGCGAGGAACAGAGGGGCTGAAACAGAGGGGCTGAAACAGACGGGCTGAAACAGAGGGCGAGAAACAGAGGGGCTGAAACAGAGGGCGAGAAACAGAGGGGCTGAAACGGAGGGCGAGAAACAGCGGGGCGGAATCAGAGGGGCTGAAACAGAGGGGCTGAAACAGAGGGGCTGAAACAGAGGGCGAGAAACAGAGGGGCTGAATCAGAGGGGCTGAAACAGAGGGCGAGAAACAGAGGGGCTGAAACAGAGGGGCTGAAACAGAGGGGCTGAAACAGAGGGCGAGAAACAGACGGGTTGAAACAGAGGGCGAGAAACAGAGGGGCTGAAACAGAGGGCGAGAAACAGAGGGGCGGAATCAGAGGGGCTGAAACTGAGCGCGAGAAACAGAGGGGCTGAAACAGAGGGCGAGAAACAGCGGGGCTGAATCTGAGGGCTGAAACAGAGGGCGAGAAACAGAGGGGCTGAAACAGAGGGGCTGAAACAGAGGGGCCGAAACAGAGGGGCTCAAACAGAGGGCGAGAATCAGAGGGGCTGAAACAGAGAGCGCCAAACAGAGGGGCTGAATCAGAGGGGCTGAATCAGAGGGGCTGTATCAGAGGGGCTGAATCAGAGGGGCTGAATCAGAGGGGCTGTATCAGAGGGGCTGAAACAGAGGGGCTGAAACAGAGGGCGAGAAACAGAGGGGCTGAAACAGAGAGCGCGAAACAGAGGGGCTGAAAGAGTGGGCGAGAAACAGAGGGGCTGAATCAGAGGGGCTGAATCAGAGGGGCTGAAACAGAGGGGCTGAAACAGAGGTCGAGAAACAGAGGGGCTGAAACAGAGGGCGAGAAACAGAGGGGCTGAAACAGAGGGCGAGAAACAGAGGGGCTGAAACAGAGGGGCTGAAACCGAGGGCGAGAAACAGAGGGGCTGAAACAGATGGCAAGAAACAGAGGGGCTGAAACAGAGGGCGAGAAACAGAGGGGCTGAAACAGAGGGCGAGAAACAGAAGTGCTGAATCAGAGAGGCTGAAACAGAGGGCGAGAAACAGAGGGGCTGAAACAGAGGGCGAGAAACAGAGGGGCTGAAACAGAGGGGCTGAAACAGAGGGCGAGAAACAGAGGGGCTGAAACAGAGGGCGAAAAACAGAGGGGCTGAAACAGTGGGGCTGAATCAGAGGCGCTGATTCAGAGGGGCTGAAACAGAGGGGCTGAATCAGAGGGGCTGAAACAGAGGGCGAGAAATAGAGGGGCTGAAACAGAGGGCGAGAAACAGAGGGGCTGAAACAGAAGGCGAGAAACAGAGGGGCTGAAACAGAGGGGCTGAAACAGAGGGCGAGAAATAGAGGGTCTGAAACAGAGGGCGAGAAACAGAGGGGCTGAAACAGAGGGCGAGAAACAGAGGGGCTGAAACAGAGGGTGAGAAACAGAGGGGCTGAATCAGAGGGGCTGAGACCGAGGGCGAGAAACAGAGGGGCTGAAACTGAGGGTGAGAAACAGAGGGGCTGAAACAGAGCGGCTGAAACAGAGGCGCTAAATCAGAGGAGCTGAAACAGAGGGCGAGAAACAGAGGGGCTGAAATAGAGGGCGAGAAACAGAGGGGCTGAAACAGAGGGCAAGAAACAGACGGGCTGAATCAGAGGGGCTGAAACAGAGGGCGAGAAACAGAGGGGCTGAAACAGAGGGAGAGAAACAGAGGGGCTGAATCAGAGGGGCTGAAACAGAGGGCGAGAAACAGAGGGGCTGAAACAGAGGGGCTGAAACAGAGAGTGCGATACAGAGGGGCTGAAACAGAGGGCGAGAAACAGAGGGCCTGAATCAGAGGGGCTGAAACAGAGGGGCTGAAACAGAGGGCGAGAAACAGAGGGGCTGAAACAGAGGGCGAGAAACAGAGGGGCTGAAACAGAGGGGAAGAAACGGAGGGGCTGAAACAGAGGGCGAGAAACAGAGGGGCTGAAACAGAGGGGCTGAAACAGACGGGCTGAAACAGAGGGGCTGAAACCGAGGGCGAGAAACAGAGGGGCTGAAACAGACGGCAAGAAACAGAGGGGCTGAAACAGAGGGGCTGAAACCGAGGGCGAGAAACAGAGGGGCTGAAACAGAGGGCGAAAAACAGAGGGGCTGAAACAGTGGGGCTGAATCAGAGGTGCTGATTCAGAGGGGCTGAAACAGAGGGCTGAATCAGAGGGGCTGAAACAGAGGGCGAGAAATAGAGGGGCTGAAACAGAGGGCGAGAAACAGAGGGGCTGAAACAGAGGGCGAGAATTAGAGGAGCTGAAACAGAGGGCGAGAAAGAGAGGGGCTGAATCAGAGGGGCTGAATCAAAGGGGCTGAAACACAGGGCGAGAAATAGAGGGGCTGAAACAAAGGGTGAGAAACAGAGGGGCAGATACAGAGGGCGAGAAACAGAGGGGCTGAAACAGAGGGGCTGAAACAGAGAGCGTGAAACAGTGGGGCTGGAACAGAGGGCGAGAAACAGAGGGGCTGAAACAGAGGGGCTGAAACAGAGGGGCTAAATCAGAGGGGCTGAAACAGAGGGGGAAAAACAGAGCGGCTGAAACAGAGAGCGAGAAACAGAGGGGCTTAAACAGACGGCAAGAAACAGAGGGGCTGAAACAGAGGGGCTGACACCGAGGGCGAGAAACAGAGGGGCTGAAACAGACGGCAAGAAACAGAGGGGCTGAAACAGAGGGCGAGAAACAGAGGGGCTGAAACAGAGGGCGAGAAACAGAAGTGCTGAATCAGAGAGGCTGAAACAGAGGGCGAGAAACAGAGGGGCTGAAACAGAGGGCGAGAAACAGAGGGGCTGAAACAGAGGGGCTGAAACAGAGGGCGAGAAAAAGAGGGACTGAAACAGAGGGCGAAAAACAGAGGGGCTGAAACAGTGGGGCTGAATCAGAGGTGCTGATTCAGAGGGGCTGAAACAGAGGGGCTGAATCAGAGGGGCTGAAACAGAGGGCGAGAAATAGAGGGGCTGAAACAGAGGGCGAGAAACAGAGGGGCTGAAACAGAAGGCGAGAAACAGAGGGGCTGAAACAGAGGGGCTGAAACAGAGGGCGAGAAATAGAGGGTCTGAAACAGAGGGCGAGAAACAGAGGGGCTGAAACAGAGGGCGAGAAACAGAGGGGCTGAAACAGAGGGCGAGAAACAGAGGGGCTGAATCAGAGGGGCTGAGACCGAGGGCGAGAAACAGAGGGGCTGAAACTGAGGGCGAGAAACAGAGGGGCTGAAACAGAGGGGCTGAAACAGAGGCGCTAAATCAGAGGGGCTGAAACAGAGGGCGAGAAACAGAGGGGCTGAAATAGAGGGCGAGAAACAGAGGGGCTGAAACAGAGGGCGAGAAACAGACGGGCTGAATCAGAGGGGCTGAAACAGAGGGCGAGAAACAGAGGGGCTGAAACAGAGGGCGTGAAACAGACGGGCTGAATCAGAGGGGCTGAAACAGAGGGCGAGAAACAGAGGGGCTGAAACAGAGGGGCTGAAACAGAAGGGCTGAAACAGAGGGCGAGAAACAGAGGGGCTGAAACAGAGAGTGCGAAACAGAGGGGCTGAAACAGAGGGCGAGAAACAGAGGGCCTGAATCAGAGGGGCTGAAACAGAGGGGCTGAAACAGAGGGCGAGAAACAGAGGGGCTGAAACAGAGGGCGAGAAACAGAGGGGCTGAAACAGAGGGGAAGAAATGGAGGTGCTGAAACAGAGGGCGAGAAACAGAGGGCGAGAAACAGAGGGGCTGAAACAGAGGGGCTGAAACAGACGGGCTGAAACAGAGGGGCTGAAACCGAGGGCGAGAAACAGAGGGGCTGAAACAGACGGCAAGAAACAGAGGGGCTGAAACAGAGGGGCTGAAACCGAGGGCGAGAAACAGAGGGGCTGAAACAGACGGCAAGAAACAGAGGGGCTGAAACAGAGGGCGAGAAACAGAGGGGCTGAAACAGAGTGCGAGAAACAGAAGTGCTGAATCAGAGAGGCTGAAACAGAGGGCGAGAAACAGAGGGGCTGAAACAGAGGGCGAGAAACAGAGGGGCTGAAACAGAGGGGCTGAAACAGAGGGCGAGAAACAGAGGGGCTGAAAGAGAGGGCGAAAAACAGAGGGGCTGAAACAGTGGGGCTGAATCAGAGGTGCTGATTCAGAGGGGCTGAAACAGAGGGGCTGAATCAGAGGGGCTGAAACAGAGGGCGAGAAATAGAGGGGCTGAAACAGAGGGCGAGAAACAGAGGGGCTGAAACAGAAGGCGAGAAACAGAGGGGCTGAAACAGAGGGGCTGAAACAGAGGGCGAGAAATAGAGGGTCTGAAACAGAGGGCGAGAAACAGAGGGGCTGAAACAGAGGGCGAGAAACAGAGGGGCTGAAACAGAGGGCGAGAAACAGAGGGGCTGAATCAGAGGGGCTGAGACCGAGGGCGAGAAACAGAGGGGCTGAAACAGAGGGCGAGAAACAGAGGGGCTGAAACAGAGGGCGAGAAACAGAGGGGCTGAATCATAGGGCTGAAACAGAGGGCGAGAATTAGAGGGGCTGAAACAGAGGGCGAGAAAGAGAGGGGCTGAATCAGAGGGGCTGAATCATAGGGGCTGAAACACAGGGCGAGAAATAGAGGGGCTGAAACAAAGGGTGAGAAACAGAGGGGCAGATACCGAGGGCGAGAAACAGTGGGGCTGAAACAGAGGGGCTGAAACAGAGAGCGCGAAACAGTGGGGCTGGAACAGAGGGCGAGAAACAGAGGGGCTGAATCTGAGGGGCTGAAACAGAGGGCGAGAAACAGAGGGGCTGAAACAGAGGGGCTTAAACAGAGGGGCTGAAACAGAGGGGCTCAAACAGAGGGCGAGAAACAGAGGGGCTGAAACAGAGAGCGCGAAACAGAGGGGCTGAATCAGAGGGGCTGAATCAGAGGGGCTGTATCAGAGGGGCTGAAACAGAGGGGCTGAATCAGAGGGGCTGTATCAGAGGGGCTGAAACAGAGGGGCTGAAACAGAGGGCGAGAAACAGAGGGGCTGAAACAGAGGGCGCGAAACAGAGGGGCTGAAACAGTGGGCGAGAAACAGAGGGGCTGAATCAGAGGGGCTGAATCAGAGGGGCTGAAACAGAGGGGCTGAAACAGAGGGCGAGAAACAGAGGGGCTGAAACAGAGGGCGAGAAACAGAGGGGCTGAAACAGAGGGCGAGAAACAGAGGGGCTGAAACAGAGGGGCTGAAACCGAGGGCGAGAAACAGAGGGGCTGAAACAGACGGCAAGAAACAGAGGGGCTGAAACAGAGGGCGAGAAACAGAGGGGCTGAAACAGAGGGCGAGAAACAGAGGGGCTGAAACAGAGGGCGAGAAACAGAGGTGCTGAAACAGAGGGGCTGAAACAGAGGGCGAGAAACAGAGGGGCTGAAACAGAGGGGCTGAAACAGAGGGGCTGAAACAGAGGGGCTCAAACAGAGGGCGAGAAACAGAGGGGCTGAAACAGAGAGCGCGAAACAGAGGGGCTGAATCAGAGGGGCTGAATCAGAGGGGCTGTATCAGAGGGGCTGAATCAGAGGGGCTGAATCAGAGGGGCTGTATCAGAGGGGCTGAAACAGAGGGGCTGATACAGAGGGGCTGAAACAGAGGGCGAGAAACAGAGGGGCTGAAACAGAGAGCGCGAAACAGAGGGGCTGAAACAGTGGGCGAGAAACAGAGGGGCTGAATCAGAGGGGCTGAATCAGAGGGGCTGAAACAGAGGGGCTGAAACAGAGGGCGAGAAACAGAGGGGCTGAAACAGAGGGCGAGAAACAAAGGGGCTGAAACAGAGGGCGAGAAACAGAGGGGCTGAAACAGAGGGGCTGAAACCGAGTGCGAGAAACAGAGGTGCTGAAACAGACGGCAAGAAACAGAGGGGCTGAAACAGAGGGCGAGAAACAGAGGGGCTGAAACAGAGGGCGAGAAACAGAGGGGCTGAAACAGAGGGGCTGAAACAGAGGGCGAGAAACCGAGGGGCTGAAACAGAGGGCGAAAAACAGAGGGGCTGAAACAGTGGGGCTGAATCAGAGGTGCTGATTCAGAGGGGCTGAAACAGAGGGGCTGAATCAGAGGGGCTGAAACAGAGGGCGAGAAATAGAGGGGCTGAAATAGAGGGCGAGAAACAGAGGGGCTGAAACAGAAGGCGAGAAACAGAGGGTCTGAAACAGAGGGGCTGAAACAGAGGGCGAGAAATAGAGGGTCTGAAACAGAGGGCGAGAAACAGAGGGGCTGAAACAGAGGGCGAGAAACAGAGGGGCTGAAACAGAGGGCGAGAAACAGAGGGGCTGAATCAGAGGGGCTGAGACCGAGGGCGAGAAACAGAGGGACTGAAACAGAGGGCGAGAAACAGAGGGGCTGAATCATAGGGCTGAAACAGAGGGCGAGAATTAGAGGGGCTGAAACAGAGGGCGAGAAAGAGAGGGGCTGAATCAGAGGGGCTGAATCAAAGGGGCTGAAACACAGGGCGAGAAATAGAGGGTCTGAAACAAAGGGTGAGAAACAGAGGGGCAGATACAGAGGGCGAGAAACAGAGGGGCTGAAACAGAGGGCGAAAAACAGAGGGGCTGAAACAGTGGGGCTGAATCAGAGGCGCTGATTCAGAGGGGCTGAAACAGAGGGGCTGAATCAGAGGGGCTGAAACAGAGGGCGAGAAATAGAGGGGCTGAAACAGAGGGCGAGAAACAGAGGGGCTGAAACAGAAGGCGAGAAACAGAGGGGCTGAAACAGAGGGGCTGAAACAGAGGGCGAGAAATAGAGGGTCTGAAATAGAGGGCGAGAAACAGAGGGGCTGAAACAGAGGGCGAGAATCAGAGGGGCTGAAACAGAGGGCGAGAAACAGAGGGGCTGAATCAGAGGGGCTGAGACCGAGGGCGAGAAACAGAGGGGCTGAAACTGAGGGCGAGAAACAGAGGGGCTGAAACAGAGCGGCTGAAACAGAGGCGCTAAATCAGAGGGGCTGAAACAGAGGGCGAGAAACAGAGGGGCTGAAATAGAGGGCGAGAAACAGAGGGGCTGAAACAGAGGGCGAGAAACAGACGGGCTGAATCAGATGGGCTGAAACAGAGGGCGAGAAACAGAGGGGCTGAAACAGAGGGCGAGAAACAGAGGGGCTGAATCAGAGGGGCTGAAACAGAGGGCGAGAAACAGAGGGGCTGAAACAGAGGGGCTGAAACAGAGAGTGCGAAACAGAGGGGCTGAAACAGAGGGCGAGAAACAGAGGGCCTGAATCAGAGGGGCTGAAACAGAGGGGCTGAAACAGAGGGCGAGAAACAGAGGGGCTGAAACAGAGGGCGAGAAACAGAGGGGCTGAAACAGAGGGGAAGAAACGGAGGGGCTGAAACAGAGGGCGAGAAACAGAGGGGCTGAAACAGAGGGGCTGAAACAGACGGGCTGAAACAGAGGGGCTGAAACCGAGGGCGAGAAACAGAGGGGCTGAAACAGACGGCAAGAAACAGAGGGGCTGAAACAGAGGGGCTGAAACCGAGGGCGAGAAACAGAGGGGCTGAAACAGACGGCAAGAAACAGAGGGGCTGAAACAGAGGGCGAGAAACAGAGGGGCTGAAACAGAGGGCGAGAAACAGAAGTGCTGAATCAGAGAGGCTGAAACAGAGGGCGAGAAACAGAGGGGCTGAAACAGAGGGCGAGAAACAGAGGGGCTGAAACAGAGGGGCTGAAACAGAGGGCGAGAAACAGAGGGGCTGAAACAGAGGGCGAAAAACAGAGGGGCTGAAACAGTGGGGCTGAATCAGAGGTGCTGATTCAGAGGGGCTGAAACAGAGGGGGTGAATCAGAGGGGCTGAAACAGAGGGCGAGAAATAGAGGGGCTGAAACAGAGGGCGAGAAACAGAGGGGCTGAAACAGAGGGCGAGAATTAGAGGGGCTGAAACAGAGGGCGAGAAAGAGAGGGGCTGAATCAGAGGGGCTGAATCAAAGTTGCTGAAACACAGGGCGAGAAATAGAGGGGCTGAAACAAAGGGTGAGAAACAGAGGGGCAGATACAGAGGGCGAGAAACAGAGGGGCTGAAACAGAGGGGCTGAAACAGAGAGCGCGAAACAGTGGGGCTGGAACAGAGGGCGAGAAACAGAGGGGCTGAAACAGAGGGGCTGAAACAGAGGGGCTAAATCAGAGGGGCTGAAACAGAGGGCGAAAAACAGAGCGGCTGAAACAGAGAGCGAGAAACAGAGGGGCTTAAACAGAGGGCGAGAAACAGAGGGGCTGAAACAGAGGGGCTGAAACCGAGGGCGAGAAACAGAGGGGCTGAAACAGACGGCAAGAAACAGAGGGGCTGAAACAGAGGGCGAGAAACAGAGGGGCTGAAACAGAGGGCGAGAAACAGAAGTGCTGAATCAGAGAGGCTGAAACAGAGGGCGAGAAACAGAGGGGCTGAAACAGAGGGCGAGAAACAGAGGGGCTGAAACAGAGGGGCTGAAACAGAGGGAGAGAAACAGAGGGGCTGAAACAGAGGGCGAAAAACAGAGGGACTGAAACAGTGGGGCTGAATCAGAGGTGCTGATTCAGAGGGGCTGAAACAGAGGGGCTGAATCAGAGGGGCTGAAACAGAGGGCGAGAAATAGAGGGGCTGAAACAGAGGGCGAGAAACAGAGGGGCTGAAACAGAAGGCGAGAAACAGAGGGGCTGAAACAGAGGGGCTGAAACAGAGGGCGAGAAATAGAGGGTCTGAAACAGAGGGCGAGAAACAGAGGGGCTGAAACAGAGGGCGAGAAACAGAGGGGCTGAATCAGAGGGGCTGAGACCGAGGGCGAGAAACAGAGGGGCTGAAACTGAGGGCGAGAAACAGAGGGGCTGAAACAGAGGGGCTGAAACAGAGGCGCTAAATCAGAGGGGCTGAAACAGAGGGCGAGAAACAGAGGGGCTGAAATAGAGGGCGAGAAACTGAAGGGCTGAAACAGAGGGCGAGAAACAGACGGGCTGAATCAGAGGGGCTGAAACAGAGGGCGAGAAACAGAGGGGCTGAAACAGAGAGTGCGAAACAGAGGGGCTGAAACAGAGGGCGAGAAACAGAGGGCCTGAATCAGAGGGGCTGAAACAGATAGGCTGAAACAGAGGGCGAGAAACAGAGGGGCTGAAACAGAGGGCGAGAAACAGAGGGGCTGAAACAGAGGGGAAGAAATGGAGGGGCTGAAACAGAGGGCGAGAAACAGAGGGCGAGAAACAGAGGGGCTGAAACAGAGGGGCTGAAACAGAGGGGCTGAAAGAGAGGGGCTGAAACCGAGGGCGAGAAACAGAGGGGCTGAAACAGAGGGGCTGAATCAGAGGGGCTGAAACAGAGGGGCTGAAACAGAGGGCGAGAAACAGAGGGGCTGAAACAGAGGGCGAGAAACCGAGGGGCTGAAACAGAGGGGCTGAAACAGAAGGGCTGAAACAGAGGGGCTGAAACAGAGTGCGAGAAACAGAGGGGCTGAATCTGAGGGGCTGAAACAGAGGGCGAGAAACAGAGGGCGAGAAACAAAGGGGCTGAAACAGTGGGCGAGAAACAGATGGCGAGAAACAGAGGGGCTGAAACAGAGGGACTGAAACAGACGGGCTGAAACAGAGAGCCTGAAATAGAGGGCGAGAAACGGAGGGGCTGAAACAGAGGGTGAAAAACAGAGGGGCTGAAAGAGAGGGCGAGAAACAGAGTGTCTGAAGCAGAGGGGCTGAAAACGAGGGCGAGAAACAGAGGGGCTGAAACAGAGGGCGAGAAACAGAGGGGCTGAAACAGAGGGGCTGAAACAGAGGGGCTGAAACAGAGGGGCTGAAACAGAGGGGCTGAAACAGAGGGCGAGAAACAAAGGGGCTGAAACAGCGGGCGAGAAACAGAGGGCGAGAAACAGAGGGGCAGAAACAGAGGGGCTGAAACAGACGGGCTGAAACAGAGCGCCTGAAACAGAGGGCGAGAAACAGAGGGGCTGAAACTGAGGGCGAAAAACAGAGGGGCTGAAACAGAGGGCGAGAAACACAGGGGCTGAAACAGAGGGCGAGAAACTGAGGGCGAGAAACAGAGGGACTGAAACAGAGGGGCTGAAACAGAGGGGCTGAATCAGAGGGGCTGAAACAGAGGTGCTGAATCAGAGGGGCTGAAACAGAGGGCGAGAAACAGAGGGGCTGAAACAGAGGGCGAGAAACAGAGGGGCTGAAACAGAGGGGCTGAAACAGAGGCGCTAAATCAGAGGGGCTGAAACAGAGGGCGAGAAACAGAGGGGCTGAAATAGAGGTCGAGAAACAGAGGGGCTGAAACAGAGGGCGAGAAACAGACGGGCTGAATCAGAGGGGCTGAAACAGAGGGCGAGAAACAGAGGGGCTGAAACAGATGGCGAGAAACAGAGGGGCTGAATCAGAGGGGCTGAAACAGAGGGCGAGAAACAGAGGGGCTGAAACAGAGGGGCTGAAACAGAGGGGCTGAAACAGAAGGGCTGAAACAGAGGGCGAGAAACAGAGGGGCTGAAACAGAGAGTGCGAAACAGAGGGGCTGAAACAGAGGGCGAGAAACAGAGGGCCTGAATCAGAGGGGCTGAAACAGAGGGGCTGAAACAGAGGGCGAGAAACAGAGGGGCTGAAACAGAGGGCGAGAAACAGAGGGGCTGAAACAGAGGGGAAGAAACGGAGGGGCTGAAACAGAGGGCGAGAAACAGAGGGCGAGGAACAGAGGGGCTGAAACAGAGGGGCTGAAACAGACGGGCTGAAACAGAGGGCGAGAAACAGAGGGGCTGAAACAGAGGGCGAGAAACAGAGGGGCTGAAACAGAGGGCGAGAAACAGCGGGGCGGAATCAGAGGGGCTGAAACAGAGGGGCTGAAACAGAGGGGCTGAAACAGAGGGCGAGAAACAGAGGGGCTGAATCAGAGGGGCTGAAACAGAGGGCGAGAAACAGAGGGGCTGAAACAGAGGGGCTGAAACAGAGGGGCTGAAACAGAGGGCGAGAAACAGACGGGTTGAAACAGAGGGCGAGAAACAGAGGGGCTGAAACAGAGGGCGAGAAACAGAGGGGCGGAATCAGAGGGGCTGAAACAGAGCGCGAGAAACAGAGGGGCTGAAACAGAGGGCGAGAAACAGCGGGGCTGAATCTGAGGGCTGAAACAGAGGGCGAGAAACAGAGGGGCTGAAACAGAGGGGCTGAAACAGAGGGGCCGAAACAGAGGGGCTCAAACAGAGGGCGAGAATCAGAGGGGCTGAAACAGAGAGCGCCAAACAGAGGGGCTGAATCAGAGGGGCTGAATCAGAGGGGCTGTATCAGAGGGGCTGAATCAGAGGGGCTGAATCAGAGGGGCTGTATCAGAGGGGCTGAAACAGAGGGGCTGAAACAGAGGGCGAGAAACAGAGGGGCTGAAACAGAGAGCGCGAAACAGAGGGGCTGAAAGAGTGGGCGAGAAACAGAGGGGCTGAATCAGAGGGGCTGAATCAGAGGGGCTGAAACAGAGGGGCTGAAACAGAGGTCGAGAAACAGAGGGGCTGAAACAGAGGGCGAGAAACAGAGGGGCTGAAACAGAGGGCGAGAAACAGAGGGGCTGAAACAGAGGGGCTGAAACCGAGGGCGAGAAACAGAGGGGCTGAAACAGACGGCAAGAAACAGAGGGGCTGAAACAGAGGGCGAGAAACAGAGGGGCTGAAACAGAGGGCGAGAAACAGAAGTGCTGAATCAGAGAGGCTGAAACAGAGGGCGAGAAACAGAGGGGCTGAAACAGAGGGCGAGAAACAGAGGGGCTGAAACAGAGGGGCTGAAACAGAGGGCGAGAAACAGAGGGGCTGAAACAGAGGGCGAAAAACAGAGGGTCTGAAACAGTGGGGCTGAATCAGAGGCGCTGATTCAGAGGGGCTGAAACAGAGGGGCTGAATCAGAGGGGCTGAAACAGAGGGCGAGAAATAGAGGGGCTGAAACAGAGGGCGAGAAACAGAGGGGCTGAAACAGAAGGCGAGAAACAGAGGGGCTGAAACAGAGGGGCTGAAACAGAGGGCGAGAAATAGAGGGTCTGAAACAGAGGGCGAGAAACAGAGGGGCTGAAACAGAGGGCGAGAAACAGAGGGGCTGAAACAGAGGGTGAGAAACAGAGGGGCTGAATCAGAGGGGCTGAGACCGAGGGCGAGAAACAGAGGGGCTGAAACTGAGGGCGAGAAACAGAGGGGCTGAAACAGAGCGGCTGAAACAGAGGCGCTAAATCAGAGGAGCTGAAACAGAGGGCGAGAAACAGAGGGGCTGAAATAGAGGGCGAGAAACAGAGGGGCTGAAACAGAGGGCAAGAAACAGACGGGCTGAATCAGAGGGGCTGAAACAGAGGGCGAGAAACAGAGGGGCTGAAACAGAGGGAGAGAAACAGAGGGGCTGAATCAGAGGGGCTGAAACAGAGGGCGAGAAACAGAGGGGCTGAAACAGAGGGGCTGAAACAGAAGGGCTGAAACAGAGGGCGAGAAACAGAGGGGCTGAAACAGAGAGTGCGAAACAGAGGGGCTGAAACAGAGGGCGAGAAACAGAGGGCCTGAATCAGAGGGGCTGAAACAGAGGGGCTGAAACAGAGGGCGAGAAACAGAGGGGCTGAAACAGAGGGCGAGAAACAGAGGGGCTGAAACAGAGGGGAAGAAACGGAGGGGCTGAAACAGAGGGCGAGAAACAGAGGGGCTGAAACAGAGGGGCTGAAACAGACGGGCTGAAACAGAGGGGCTGAAACCGAGGGCGAGAAACAGAGGGGCTGAAACAGACGGCAAGAAACAGAGGGGCTGAAACAGAGGGGCTGAAACCGAGGGCGAGAAACAGAGGGGCTGAAACAGAGGGCGAAAAACAGAGGGGCTGAAACAGTGGGGCTGAATCAGAGGTGCTGATTCAGAGGGGCTGAAACAGAGGGCTGAATCAGAGGGGCTGAAACAGAGGGCGAGAAATAGAGGGGCTGAAACAGAGGGCGAGAAACAGAGGGGCTGAAACAGAGGGCGAGAATTAGAGGGGCTGAAACAGAGGGCGAGAAAGAGAGGGGCTGAATCAGAGGGGCTGAATCAAAGGGGCTGAAACACAGGGCGAGAAATAGAGGGGCTGAAACAAAGGGTGAGAAACAGAGGGGCAGATACAGAGGGCGAGAAACAGAGGGGCTGAAACAGAGGGGCTGAAACAGAGAGCGTGAAACAGTGGGGCTGGAACAGAGGGCGAGAAACAGAGGGGCTGAAACAGAGGGGCTGAAACAGAGGGGCTAAATCAGAGGGGCTGAAACAGAGGGGGAAAAACAGAGCGGCTGAAACAGAGAGCGAGAAACAGAGGGGCTTAAACAGACGGCAAGAAACAGAGGGGCTGAAACAGAGGGGCTGAAACCGAGGGCGAGAAACAGAGGGGCTGAAACAGACGGCAAGAAACAGAGGGGCTGAAACAGAGGGCGAGAAACAGAGGGGCTGAAACAGAGGGCGAGAAACAGAGGGGCTGAAACAGAGGGCGAGAAACAGAGGGGCTGAAACAGAGAGTGCGAAACAGAGGGGCTGAAACAGAGGGCGAGAAACAGAGGGCCTGAATCAGAGGGGCTGAAACAGAGGGGCTGAAACAGAGGGCGAGAAACAGAGGGGCTGAAACAGAGGGCGAGAAACAGAGGGGCTGAAACAGAGGGGAAGAAATGGAGGTGCTGAAACAGAGGGCGAGAAACAGAGGGCGAGAAACAGAGGGGCTGAAACAGAGGGGCTGAAACAGACGGGCTGAAACAGAGGGGCTGAAACCGAGGGCGAGAAACAGAGGGGCTGAAACATGGGCAAGAAACAGAGGGGCTGAAACAGAGGGGCTGAAACCGAGGGCGAGAAACAGAGGGGCTGAAACAGACGGCAAGAAACAGAGGGGCTGAAACAGAGGGCGAGAAACAGAGGGGCTGAAACAGAGGGCGAGAAACAGAAGTGCTGAATCAGAGAGGCTGAAACAGAGGGCGAGAAACAGAGGGGCTGAAACAGAGGGCGAGAAACAGAGGGGCTGAAACAGAGGGGCTGAAACAGAGGGCGAGAAACAGAGGGGCTGAAAGAGAGGGCGAAAAACAGAGGGGCTGAAACAGTGGGGCTGAATCAGAGGTGCTGATTCAGAGGGGCTGAAACAGAGGGGCTGAATCAGAGGGGCTGAAACAGAGGGCGAGAAATAGAGGGGCTGAAACAGAGGGCGAGAAACAGAGGGGCTGAAACAGAAGGCGAGAAACAGAGGGGCTGAAACAGAGGGGCTGAAACAGAGGGCGAGAAATAGAGGGTCTGAAACAGAGGGCGAGAAACAGAGGGGCTGAAACAGAGGGCGAGAAACAGAGGGGCTGAAACAGAGGGCGAGAAACAGAGGGGCTGAATCAGAGGGGCTGAGACCGAGGGCGAGAAACAGAGGGGCTGAAACAGAGGGCGAGAAACAGAGGGGCTGAAACAGAGGGCGAGAAACAGAGGGGCTGAATCATAGGGCTGAAACAGAGGGCGAGAATTAGAGGGGCTGAAACAGAGGGCGAGAAAGAGAGGGGCTGAATCAGAGGGGCTGAATCATAGGGGCTGAAACACAGGGCGAGAAATAGAGGGGCTGAAACAAAGGGTGAGAAACAGAGGGGCAGATACCGAGGGCGAGAAACAGTGGGGCTGAAACAGAGGGGCTGAAACAGAGAGCGCGAAACAGTGGGGCTGGAACAGAGGGCGAGAAACAGAGGGGCTGAATCTGAGGGGCTGAAACAGAGGGCGAGAAACAGAGTGGCTGAAACAGAGGGGCTTAAACAGAGGGGCTGAAACAGAGGGGCTCAAACAGAGGGCGAGAAACAGAGGGGCTGAAACAGAGAGCGCGAAACAGAGGGGCTGAATCAGAGGGGCTGAATCAGAGGGGCTGTATCAGAGGGGCTGAAACAGAGGGGCTGAATCAGAGGGGCTGTATCAGAGGGGCTGAAACAGAGGGGCTGAAACAGAGGGCGAGAAACAGAGGGGCTGAAACAGAGGGCGCGAAACAGAGGGGCTGAAACAGTGGGCGAGAAACAGAGGGGCTGAATCAGAGGGGCTGAATCAGAGGGGCTGAAACAGAGGGGCTGAAACAGAGGGCGAGAAACAGAGGGGCTGAAACAGAGGGCGAGAAACAGAGGGGCTGAAACAGAGGGCGAGAAACAGAGGGGCTGAAACAGAGGGGCTGAAACCGAGGGCGAGAAACAGAGGGGCTGAAACAGACGGCAAGAAACAGAGGGGCTGAAACAGAGGGCGAGAAACAGAGGGGCTGAAACAGAGGGCGAGAAACAGAGGGGCTGAAACAGAGGGCGAGAAACAGAGGTGCTGAAACAGAGGGGCTGAAACAGAGGGCGAGAAACAGAGGGGCTGAAACAGAGGGGCTGAAACAGAGGGGCTGAAACAGAGGGGCTCAAACAGAGGGCGAGAAACAGAGGGGCTGAAACAGAGAGCGCGAAACAGAGGGGCTGAATCAGAGGGGCTGAATCAGAGGGGCTGTATCAGAGGGGCTGAATCAGAGGGGCTGAATCAGAGGGGCTGTATCAGAGGGGCTGAAACAGAGGGGCTGAAACAGAGGGGCTGAAACAGAGGGCGAGAAACAGAGGGGCTGAAACAGAGAGCGCGAAACAGAGGGGCTGAAACAGTGGGCGAGAAACAGAGGGGCTGAATCAGAGGGGCTGAATCAGAGGGGCTGAAACAGAGGGGCTGAAACAGAGGGCGAGAAACAGAGGGGCTGAAACAGAGGGCGAGAAACAAAGGGGCTGAAACAGAGGGCGAGAAACAGAGGGGCTGAAACAGAGGGGCTGAAACCGAGTGCGAGAAACAGAGGTGCTGAAACAGACGGCAAGAAACAGAGGGGCTGAAACAGAGGGCGAGAAACAGAGGGGCTGAAACAGAGGGCGAGAAACAGAGGGGCTGAAACAGAGGGGCTGAAACAGAGGGCGAGAAACCGAGGGGCTGAAACAGAGGGCGAAAAACAGAGGGGCTGAAACAGTGGGGCTGAATCAGAGGTGCTGATTCAGAGGGGCTGAAACAGAGGGGCTGAATCAGAGGGGCTGAAACAGAGGGCGAGAAATAGAGGGGCTGAAATAGAGGGCGAGAAACAGAGGGGCTGAAACAGAAGGCGAGAAACAGAGGGGCTGAAACAGAGGGGCTGAAACAGAGGGCGAGAAACAGAGGGGCTGAATCAGAGGGGCTGAGACCGAGGGCGAGAAACAGAGGGGCTGAAACAGAGGGCGAGAAACAGAGGGGCTGAAACAGAGGGCGAGAAACAGAGGGGCTGAATCATAGGGCTGAAACAGAGGGCGAGAATTAGAGGGGCTGAAACAGAGGGCGAGAAAGAGAGGGGCTGAATCAGAGGTGCTGAATCATAGGGGCTGAAACACAGGGCGAGAAATAGAGGGGCTGAAACAAAGGGTGAGAAACAGAGGGGCAGATACCGAGGGCGAGAAACAGTGGGGCTGAAACAGAGGGGCTGAAACAGAGAGCGCGAAACAGTGGGGCTGGAACAGAGGGCGAGAAACAGAGGGGCTGAATCTGAGGGGCTGAAACAGAGGGCGAGAAACAGAGGGGCTGAAACAGAGGGGCTTAAACAGAGGGGCTGAAACAGAGGGGCTCAAACAGAGGGCGAGAAACAGAGGGGCTGAAACAGAGAGCGCGAAACAGAGGGGCTGAATCAGAGGGGCTGAATCAGAGGGGCTGTATCAGAGGGGCTGAAACAGAGGGGCTGAATCAGAGGGGCTGTATCAGAGGGGCTGAAACAGAGGGGCTGAAACAGAGGGCGAGAAACAGAGGGGCTGAAACAGAGGGCGCGAAACAGAGGGGCTGAAACAGTGGGCGAGAAACAGAGGGGCTGAATCAGAGGGGCTGAATCAGAGGGGCTGAAACAGAGGGGCTGAAACAGAGGGCGAGAAACAGAGGGGCTGAAACAGAGGGCGAGAAACAGAGGGGCTGAAACAGAGGGCGAGAAACAGAGGGGCTGAAACAGAGGGGCTGAAACCGAGGGCGAGAAACAGAGGGGCTGAAACAGACGGCAAGAAACAGAGGGGCTGAAACAGAGGGCGAGAAACAGAGGGGCTGAAACAGAGGGCGAGAAACAGAGGGGCTGAAACAGAGGGCGAGAAACAGAGGTGCTGAAACAGAGGGGCTGAAACAGAGGGCGAGAAACAGAGGGGCTGAAACAGAGGGGCTGAAACAGAGGGGCTGAAACAGAGGGGCTCAAACAGAGGGCGAGAAACAGAGGGGCTGAAACAGAGAGCGCGAAACAGAGGGGCTGAATCAGAGGGGCTGAATCAGAGGGGCTGTATCAGAGGGGCTGAATCAGAGGGGCTGAATCAGAGGGGCTGTATCAGAGGGGCTGAAACAGAGGGGCTGAAACAGAGGGGCTGAAACAGAGGGCGAGAAACAGAGGGGCTGAAACAGAGAGCGCGAAACAGAGGGGCTGAAACAGTGGGCGAGAAACAGAGGGGCTGAATCAGAGGGGCTGAATCAGAGGGGCTGAAACAGAGGGGCTGAAACAGAGGGCGAGAAACAGAGGGGCTGAAACAGAGGGCGAGAAACAAAGGGGCTGAAACAGAGGGCGAGAAACAGAGGGGCTGAAACAGAGGGGCTGAAACCGAGTGCGAGAAACAGAGGTGCTGAAACAGACGGCAAGAAACAGAGGGGCTGAAACAGAGGGCGAGAAACAGAGGGGCTGAAACAGAGGGCGAGAAACAGAGGGGCTGAAACAGAGGGGCTGAAACAGAGGGCGAGAAACCGAGGGGCTGAAACAGAGGGCGAAAAACAGAGGGGCTGAAACAGTGGGGCTGAATCAGAGGTGCTGATTCAGAGGGGCTGAAACAGAGGGGCTGAATCAGAGGGGCTGAAACAGAGGGCGAGAAATAGAGGGGCTGAAATAGAGGGCGAGAAACAGAGGGGCTGAAACAGAAGGCGAGAAACAGAGGGGCTGAAACAGAGGGGCTGAAACAGAGGGCGAGAAATAGAGGGTCTGAAACAGAGGGCGAGAAACAGAGGGGCTGAAACAGAGGGCGAGAAACAGAGGGGCTGAAACAGAGGGCGAGAAACAGAGGGGCTGAATCAGAGGGGCTGAGACCGAGGGCGAGAAACAGAGGGGCTGAAACAGAGGGCGAGAAACAGAGGGGCTGAATCATAGGGCTGAAACAGAGGGCGAGAATTAGAGGGGCTGAAACAGAGGGCGAGAAAGAGAGGGGCTGAATCAGAGGGGCTGAATCAAAGGGGCTGAAACACAGGGCGAGAAATAGAGGGTCTGAAACAAAGGGTGAGAAACAGAGGGGCAGGTACAGAGGGCGAGAAACAGAGGGGCTGAAACAGAGGGGCTGAAACAGAGGGGCTGAAACATAGGGGCTGAAACAGAGGGCGAGTAACAGAGGGGCTGAAACAGAGGGCGATAAACAGAGGGACTGAAACAGAGGGGCTGAAACAGAAGGGCTGAAACAGAGGGACTGAAACAGATGTCGAGAAACAGTGGGGCTGAGTCAGAGGGGCTGAATCAGAGCGGCTGAAACAGAGGGGCTGAAACAGAGGGCGAGAAACAGAGGGGCTGAAACAGAGGTCGAGAAACAGAGGGGCTGGAACAGAGGGCGAGAAACAGAGGGGCTGATTCATAGATGCTGAAACCGAGAGCGAGAATTAGAGGGGCTGAAACAGAGGGGCTGAAACAGAGGGGCTGAAGCTGAGGGCGAGAAACAGAGGGGCTGAAACATAGGGGCTGAAACAGAGGGGCTGAAAGAGAGGGGCTGAAACCGAGGGCGAGAAACAGAGGGGCTGAAACAGAGGGGCTGAATCAGAGGGGCTGAAACAGAGGGGCTGAAACAGAGGGCGAGAAACAGCGGGGCGGAATCAGAGGGGCTGAAACAGAGGGGCTGAAACAGAGGGCGAGAAACAGAGGGGCTGAAACAGAGGGGCTGAATCAGAGGGACTGAAACAGAGAGCGCGAAACAGAGGGGCTGAAACAGAGCGCGAGAAACAGAGGGGCTGAATCAGAGGGGCTGAATCAGAGGGGATGAAACAGAGGGGCTGAATCAGAGGGGCTGAAACAGAGGGGCTGAAACAGAGGGCGAGAAACAGCGGGGCGGAATCAGAGGGGCTGAAACAGACGGGCTGAAACAGAGGGCGAGAAACAGAGGGGCTGAATCAGAGGTGCTGATTCAGAGGGGCTGAAACAGAGGGGCTGAATCAGAGGGGCTGAAACAGAGGGCGAGAAATAGAGGGGCTGAAATAGAGGGCGAGAAACAGAGGGGCTGAAACAGAAGGCGAGAAACAGAGGGGCTGAAACAGAGGGGCTGAAACAGAGGGCGAGAAACAGAGGGGCTGAATCAGAGGGGCTGAGACCGAGGGCGAGAAACAGAGGGGCTGAAACAGAGGGCGAGAAACAGAGGGGCTGAAACAGAGGGCGAGAAACAGAGGGGCTGAATCATAGGGCTGAAACAGAGGGCGAGAATTAGAGGGGCTGAAACAGAGGGCGAGAAAGAGAGGGGCTGAATCAGAGGTGCTGAATCATAGGGGCTGAAACACAGGGCGAGAAATAGAGGGGCTGAAACAAAGGGTGAGAAACAGAGGGGCAGATACCGAGGGCGAGAAACAGTGGGGCTGAAACAGAGGGGCTGAAACAGAGAGCGCGAAACAGTGGGGCTGGAACAGAGGGCGAGAAACAGAGGGGCTGAATCTGAGGGGCTGAAACAGAGGGCGAGAAACAGAGGGGCTGAAACAGAGGGGCTTAAACAGAGGGGCTGAAACAGAGGGGCTCAAACAGAGGGCGAGAAACAGAGGGGCTGAAACAGAGAGCGCGAAACAGAGGGGCTGAATCAGAGGGGCTGAATCAGAGGGGCTGTATCAGAGGGGCTGAAACAGAGGGGCTGAATCAGAGGGGCTGTATCAGAGGGGCTGAAACAGAGGGGCTGAAACAGAGGGCGAGAAACAGAGGGGCTGAAACAGAGGGCGCGAAACAGAGGGGCTGAAACAGTGGGCGAGAAACAGAGGGGCTGAATCAGAGGGGCTGAATCAGAGGGGCTGAAACAGAGGGGCTGAAACAGAGGGCGAGAAACAGAGGGGCTGAAACAGAGGGCGAGAAACAGAGGGGCTGAAACAGAGGGCGAGAAACAGAGGGGCTGAAACAGAGGGGCTGAAACCGAGGGCGAGAAACAGAGGGGCTGAAACAGACGGCAAGAAACAGAGGGGCTGAAACAGAGGGCGAGAAACAGAGGGGCTGAAACAGAGGGCGAGAAACAGAGGGGCTGAAACAGAGGGCGAGAAACAGAGGTGCTGAAACAGAGGGGCTGAAACAGAGGGCGAGAAACAGAGGGGCTGAAACAGAGGGGCTGAAACAGAGGGGCTGAAACAGAGGGGCTCAAACAGAGGGCGAGAAACAGAGGGGCTGAAACAGAGAGCGCGAAACAGAGGGGCTGAATCAGAGGGGCTGAATCAGAGGGGCTGTATCAGAGGGGCTGAATCAGAGGGGCTGAATCAGAGGGGCTGTATCAGAGGGGCTGAAACAGAGGGGCTGAAACAGAGGGGCTGAAACAGAGGGCGAGAAACAGAGGGGCTGAAACAGAGAGCGCGAAACAGAGGGGCTGAAACAGTGGGCGAGAAACAGAGGGGCTGAATCAGAGGGGCTGAATCAGAGGGGCTGAAACAGAGGGGCTGAAACAGAGGGCGAGAAACAGAGGGGCTGAAACAGAGGGCGAGAAACAAAGGGGCTGAAACAGAGGGCGAGAAACAGAGGGGCTGAAACAGAGGGGCTGAAACCGAGTGCGAGAAACAGAGGTGCTGAAACAGACGGCAAGAAACAGAGGGGCTGAAACAGAGGGCGAGAAACAGAGGGGCTGAAACAGAGGGCGAGAAACAGAGGGGCTGAAACAGAGGGGCTGAAACAGAGGGCGAGAAACCGAGGGGCTGAAACAGAGGGCGAAAAACAGAGGGGCTGAAACAGTGGGGCTGAATCAGAGGTGCTGATTCAGAGGGGCTGAAACAGAGGGGCTGAATCAGAGGGGCTGAAACAGAGGGCGAGAAATAGAGGGGCTGAAATAGAGGGCGAGAAACAGAGGGGCTGAAACAGAAGGCGAGAAACAGAGGGGCTGAAACAGAGGGGCTGAAACAGAGGGCGAGAAATAGAGGGTCTGAAACAGAGGGCGAGAAACAGAGGGGCTGAAACAGAGGGCGAGAAACAGAGGGGCTGAAACAGAGGGCGAGAAACAGAGGGGCTGAATCAGAGGGGCTGAGACCGAGGGCGAGAAACAGAGGGGCTGAAACAGAGGGCGAGAAACAGAGGGGCTGAATCATAGGGCTGAAACAGAGGGCGAGAATTAGAGGGGCTGAAACAGAGGGCGAGAAAGAGAGGGGCTGAATCAGAGGGGCTGAATCAAAGGGGCTGAAACACAGGGCGAGAAATAGAGGGTCTGAAACAAAGGGTGAGAAACAGAGGGGCAGGTACAGAGGGCGAGAAACAGAGGGGCTGAAACAGAGGGGCTGAAACAGAGGGGCTGAAACATAGGGGCTGAAACAGAGGGCGAGTAACAGAGGGGCTGAAACAGAGGGCGATAAACAGAGGGACTGAAACAGAGGGGCTGAAACAGAAGGGCTGAAACAGAGGGACTGAAACAGATGTCGAGAAACAGTGGGGCTGAGTCAGAGGGGCTGAATCAGAGCGGCTGAAACAGAGGGGCTGAAACAGAGGGCGAGAAACAGAGGGGCTGAAACAGAGGTCGAGAAACAGAGGGGCTGGAACAGAGGGCGAGAAACAGAGGGGCTGATTCATAGATGCTGAAACCGAGAGCGAGAATTAGAGGGGCTGAAACAGAGGGGCTGAAACAGAGGGGCTGAAGCTGAGGGCGAGAAACAGAGGGGCTGAAACATAGGGGCTGAAACAGAGGGGCTGAAAGAGAGGGGCTGAAACCGAGGGCGAGAAACAGAGGGGCTGAAACAGAGGGGCTGAATCAGAGGGGCTGAAACAGAGGGGCTGAAACAGAGGGCGAGAAACAGCGGGGCGGAATCAGAGGGGCTGAAACAGAGGGGCTGAAACAGAGGGCGAGAAACAGAGGGGCTGAAACAGAGGGGCTGAATCAGAGGGACTGAAACAGAGAGCGCGAAACAGAGGGGCTGAAACAGAGCGCGAGAAACAGAGGGGCTGAATCAGAGGGGCTGAATCAGAGGGGATGAAACAGAGGGGCTGAATCAGAGGGGCTGAAACAGAGGGGCTGAAACAGAGGGCGAGAAACAGCGGGGCGGAATCAGAGGGGCTGAAACAGACGGGCTGAAACAGAGGGCGAGAAACAGAGGGGCTGAATCAGAGGGGCTGAAACAGAGGGCGAGAAACAGAGGGGCTGAAACAGAGGGGCTGAAACAGAGGGCGAGAAACAGACGGGCTGAAACAGAGGGCGAGAAACAGAGGGGCTTAAACAGAGGGCGAGAAACAGAGGGGCGGAATCAGAGGGGCTGAAACAGAGGGCGAGAAACAGAGGGGCTGAAACAGAGGGCGAGATACAGTGGGGCTGAAACAGAGGGGCTGAAACAGAGGGGCTGAAACAGAGGGGCTGAATCAGAGGGGCTGAAACAGAGGGCGAGAAACAGAGGGGCTGAAACAGAGGGGCTGAAACAGAGGGGCTGAATCAGAGGGGCTGAAACAGAGAGCGCGAAACAGAGGGGCTGAAACAGAGCGCGAGAAACAGAGGGGCTGAATCAGAGGGGCTGAATCAGAGGGGCTGAAACAGTGGGGCTGAAACAGAGGGCGAGAAACAGAGGGGCTGAAACAGAGGGGCTGAAACAGAGGGGCTGAAACAGAGGGGCTAAATCAGAGGGGCTGAAACAGAGGGCGAGAAACAGAGGGGCTGAAATAGAGGGCGAGAAACAGAGTGGCTGAAACAGAGGGGCTGAAACAGAGGGGCTGAAACAGAGAGCGCGAAACAGAGGGGCTGAAACAGAGGGCGAGAAACAGAGGGGCTGAATCAGAGGGGCTGAATCAGAGGGGCTGAAACAGTGGGGCTGAAACAGAGGGCGAGAAACAGAGGGACTGAAACAGAGGGGCTGAAACAGAAGGGCTGAAACAGAGGGACTGAAACAGAGGGCGAGAAACAGTGGGGCTGAATCAGAGGGGCTGAATCAGAGGGGCTGAAACAGAGGGGCTGAAACAGAGGGCGAGAAACAGAGGGGCTGAAACAGAGGGCGAGAAACAGAGGTGCTGAATCAGAGAGGCTGAAACAGAGAGCGAGAAACAGAGGGGCTGAAACAGAGGGCGAGAAACAGAGGGGCTGAAACAGAGGGGCTGAAACAGAGGGCGAGAAACAGAGGGGCTGAAACAGAGGGCGAAAAGCAGAGGGGCTGAAACAGAGGGGCTGAATCAGAGGTGCTGATTCAGAGGGGCTGAAACAGAGGGGCTGAATCAGAGGGGCTGAAACAGAGGGCGAGAAATAGAGCGGGTGAAACAGAGGGCGAGAAACAAAGGGGCTGAAACAGAAGGCGAGAAACAGATGGGCTGAAACAGAGGGGCTGAAACAGAGGGCGAGAAATAGAGGGGCTGAAACAGAGGGCGAGAAACAGAGGGGCTGAAACAGAAGGCGAGAAACAGAGGGGCTGAAACAGAGGGGCTGAATCAGAGGGGCTGAGACCGAGGGCGAGAAACATAGGGGCTGAAACACAGGGCGAGAAACAGAGGGGCTGAATCAGAGGGGCTGAAACAGAGGGCGTGAAACAGAGGGGCTGAAACAGAGGGGCTGAAACAGAGGGGCTGAAACAGAGGGGCTCAAACAGAGGGCGAGAAACAGAGGGTCTGAAACAGAGAGCGCGAAACAGAGGGGCTGAAACAGAGGGCGAGAAACAGAGGGGCTGAATCAGAGGGGCTGAATCAGAGGGGCTGAAACAGTGGGGCTGAAACAGAGGGCGAGAAACAGAGGGGCTGAAACAGAGGGCGAGAAACAGAGGGGCTGAAACAGAGGGGAAGAAATGGAGGGGCTGAAACAGAGGGCGAGAAACAGAGGGCGAGAAACAGAGGGGCTGAAACAGATGGGCTGAAACAGAGGGGCTGAAACAGAGGGCGAGAAACAGAGAGGCTGAAACAGAGGGCGAGAAACAGAGGGGCGGAATCAGAGTTGCTGAAACAGAGGGGCTGAAACAGAGGGCGAGAAGCAGAGGGGCTGAATCAGAGGGGCTGAAACAGAGGGGCTGAAACAGAGGGCGAGAAACAGAGGGGCTGAAACAGAGGGGCTGAAACAGAGGGCGAGAAACAGAGGGGCTGAAACAGAGGGGCTGAAACAGAGGGGCTGAAACAGAGGGCGAGAAACAGAGGGGCTGGAACAGAGAGCGCGAAACAGAGGGGCTGAAACAGTGGGCGAGAAACAGAGGGGCTGAATCAGAGGGGCTGAATCAGAGGGGCTGAAACAGAGGGGCTGAACCAGAGGGCGAGAAATAGAGGGGCTGAAACAGAGGGCGAGAAACAGAGGGGCTGAAACAGAGGGTGAGAAACAGAGGGGCTGAAACAGAGGGGCTGAAACAGAGGGGCTGAAACCGATGGCGAGAAACAGAGGGGCTGAAACAGACGGCAAGAAACAGAGGAGCTGAAACAAAGGGCGAGAAACAGAGGGGCTGAAACAGAGGGCGAGAAACAGAGGTGCTGAATCAGAGAGGCTGATACAGAGGGCGAGAAACAGAGGGGCTGAAACAGAGGGCGAGAAACAGAGGGGCTGAAACAGAGGGGCTGAAACAGAGGGAGAGAAACAGAGGGGCTGAAACAGAGGGCGAAAAACAGAGGGGCTGAAACAGAGGGGCTGAATCAGAGGTGCTGATTCAGAGGGGCTGAAACAGAGGGGCTGAATCAGAGGGGCTGAAACGGAGGGCGAGAAATAGGGGGGTTAAACAGAGGGCGAGAAACAGAGGGGCTGAAACCGAATGCGAGAAACAGAGGGGCTGAAACAGAGGGGCTGAAACAGAGGGCGAGAAATAGAGGGGCTGAAACAGAGGGCTAGAAACAGAGGGTCTGAAACTGAAGGCGAGAAACAGAGGGGCTGAAACAGAGGGGCTGAATCAGAGGGGCTGAGACCGAGGGCGAGAAACAGAGGGGCTGAAACAGAGGGCGAGAAACAGAGGGGCTGAAACAGAGGGCGAGAAACAGAGGGGCTGAATCATAGGTGCTGAAACAGAGGGCGAGAATTAGAGGGGCTGAAACAGAGGGTAGAAAGAGAGGGGCTGAATCAGAGAGGCTGAAACAGAGGGACTGAATCAGAGGGGCTGATTCAGAGGGGCTGAAACAGAGGGGCTGATTCAGAGGGGCTGAAACAGAGGGGCTGAATCAGAGGGGCTGAAACACAGGGCGAGAAATAGAGGGGCTGAAACAAAGGGTGAGAAACAGAGGGGCAGAAACAGAGGGCGAGAAACAGAGGGGCTGAAACAGAGGGGCTGAAACAGAGGGGCTGAAACAGAGAGCGCGAAATAGTGGGGCTGAAACAGAGGGCGAGAAACAGAGGGGCTGAAACAGAGGGGCTAAATCAGAGGGGCTGAAACAGAGGGCGAGAAACAGAGCGGCTGAAACAGAGGGCGAGAAACAGAGGGGCTTAAACAGAGGGGCTGAAACAGAGGAGCTGAAACAGAGGGCGAGAAACAGAGGGACTGAAACAGAGGGGCTGAAACAGAGGGGCTGAAACAGAGGGCGAGAAACAGAGGGGCTGAAACAGAGGGGCTGAAACAGAGGGGCTGAAACAGAGGTGCTGAATCAGAGGGGCTGAAACAGAGGGCGAGAAACAGGGGGCTGAAACACGGGGCGTGAAACAGAGGGGCTGAAACAGAGGGGCGGGAAACAGAGGGCCTGAATCAGAGGGGCTGAATCAGAGGGGCTGAAACAGAGGGTGAGAAACAGAGGGGCTGAAACAGAGGGGCTGAAACAGAGGGGCTGAAACAGAGGGCGAGAAACAGAGGGGCTGAATCAGAGGGGCTGAAACAGAGGGGCTGAATCAGAGGGGCTGAAACAGAGGGGCTGAATCAGAGGGGCTGAAACAGAGGGGCTGAAACAGAGGGGCTGAATCAGAGGGGCTGAAACAGTGTGCGAAAAACAGAGGGGCTGAAACAGAGGGGAAGAAACGGAGGGGCTGAAACAGAGGCCGAGAAACAGAGGGCGAGAAACAGAGGGGCTGAAACAGAGGGGCTGAAACAGAGGGGCTGAAACAGAGGGCGAGAAACAGAGGGGCTGAAACAGAGGGCGAGAAACAGAGGGGCTGAAACAGAGGGCGAGAAACAGCGGGGCGGAATCAGAGGGGCTGAAACAGAGGGGCTGAAACAGAGGGGCTGAAACAGAGGGCGAAAAACAGAGGGGCTGAATCAGAGGGGCTGAAACAGAGGGCGAGAAACAGAGGGGCTGAAACAGAGGGGCTGAAACAGAGGGGCTGAAACAGAGGGCGAGAAACAGACGGGCTGAAACAGAGGGGCTGAAACAGAGGGCCTGAAACAGTGAGGCTGAAACAGAGGGCGAGAAACAGAGGGGCTGAAACAGAGGGCGAGAAATAGAGGGGCTGAAACAGAGGGGAAGAAATGGAGGGGCTGAAACAGAGGGCGAGAAACAGTGGGCGAGAAACAGAGGGGCTGAAACAGAGGGGCTGAAACAGAGGGGCTGAAACAGAGGGCGAGAAACAGAGGGGCTGAAACAGAGGGCGAGAAACAGAGGGGCTGAAACAGAGGGCGAGAAACAGAGGGGCGGAATCAGAGTGGCTGAAACAGAGGGGCTGAAACAGAGGGGCTGAAACAGAGGGCGAGAAGCAGAGGGGCTGAATCAGCGGGGCTGAAACAGTGGGGCTGAAACAGAGGGCGAGAAACAGAGGGGCTGAAACAGAGGGGCTGAAACAGAGGGCGAGAAACAGAGGGGCTGAAACAGAGGGGCTGAAACAGAGGGGCTGAAACAGAGGGGCTGAAACAGTGGGCGAGAAACAGAGGGGCTGAAACAGAGAGCGCGAAACAGAGGGGCTGAAACAGTGGGTGAGAAACAGAGGGGCTGAATCAGAGGTGCTGAATCAGAGGGGCTGAAACAGAGGGGCTGAACCAGAGGGCGAGAAACAGAGGGGCTGAAACAGAGGGCGAGAAACAGAGGGGCTGAAACAGAGGGCGAGAAACAGAGGGGCTGAAACAGAGGGGCTGAAACAGAGGGGCTGAAACCGATGGCGAGAAACAGAGGGGCTGAAACAGACGGCAAGAAACAGAGGGGCTGAAACAGTGGGGCTGAAACAGAGGGCGAGAAACAGAGGGGCTGAAACAGAGGGCGAAAAACAGAGGGGCTGAAACAGAGGGGCTGAATCAGAGGTGCTGATTCAGAGGGGCTGAAACAGAGGGGCTGAATCAGAGGGGCTGAAACAGATGGCGAGAAATAGGGGGGTTAAACAGAGGGCCAGAAACAGAGGGGCTGAAACAGAAGGCGAGAAACAGAGGGGCTGAATCAGAGGGGCTGAAACAGAGGGCAGGAAATAGAGGGGCTGAAACAGAGGGCTAGAAACAGAGGGTCTGAAACAGAAGGCGAGAAACAGAGGGGCTGAAACAGAGGGGCTGAATCAGAGGGGCTGAGACCGAGGGCGAGAAACAGAGGGGCTGAAACAGAGGGCGAGAAACAGAGGGGCTGAAACAGAGAGCGAGAAACAGAGGGGCTGAATCATAGGTGCTGAAACAGAGGGCGAGAATTAGAGGGGCTGAAACAGAGGGCGAGAAAGAGAGGGCCTGAAACAGAGAGGCTGAAACAGAGGGACTGAATCAGAGGGGCTGATTCAGAGGGGCTGAAACAGAGGGGCTGATTCCGAGGGGCTGAAACAGAGGGGCTGAATCAGAGGGGCTGAAACACAGGCGAGAAATAGAGGGGCTGAAACAAAGGGTGAGAAACAGAGGGGCAGAAACAGAGGGCGAGAAACAGAGGGGCTGAAACAGAGGGGCTGAAACAGAGAGCGCGAAATAGTGGGGCTGAAACAGAGGGCGAGAAACAGAGGGGCTGAAACAGAGGGGCTAAATCAGAGGGGCTGAAACAGAGGGCGAGAAACAGAGCTGCTGAAACTGAGGGCGAGAAACAGAGGGGCTGAAACACGGGGCGTGAAACAGAGGGGCTGAAACAGAGGGGCGGGAAACAGAGGGGCTGAATCAGAGGGGCTGAATCAGAGGGGCTGAAACAGACGATGAGAAACAGAGGGGCTGAAACAGAGGGGCTGAAACAGAGGGGCTGAAACAGAGGGCGAGAAACAGAGGGGCTGAATCAGAGGGGCTGAAACAGAGGGGCTGAATCAGAGGGGCTGAAACAGAGGGGTTGAATCAGAGGGGCTGAAACAGAGGGGCTGAAACAGAGGGCGAGAAACAGAGGGGCTGAAACAGAGGGCGAGAATCAGAGGGGCTGAAACAGAGGGGAAGAAACGGAGGGGCTGAAACAGAGGGCGAGAAACAGAGGGCGAGAAACAGAGGGGCTGAAACAGAGGGGCTGAAACAGAGGGGCTGAAACAGAGGGCGAGAAACAGAGGGGCTGAAACAGAGGGTGAGAAACAGAGGGGCTGAAACAGAGGGCGAGAAACAGAGGGGCTGAATCAGAGGGGCTGAAACAGAGGGCGAGAAACAGAGGGGCTGAAACAGAGGGGCTGAAACAGAGGGGCTGAAACAGAGGGCGAGAAACAGACGGGCTGAAACAGAGAGCGAGAAACAGAGGGGCTGAAACAGAGGGCGAGAAACAGAGGGGCGGAATCAGAGGGGCTGAAACAGAGGGCGAGAAACAGAGAGGCTGAAACAGAGGGCGAGAAACAGTGGGGCTGAATCAGAGGGGTGAAACAGAGGGCGAGAAACAGAGGGGCTGAAACAGAGGGGCTGAAACAGAGGTGCTGAAACAGAGGTGCTGAAACAGAGGGGCTGAAACAGAGGGCGAGAAACAGAGGGGCTGAAACAGAGAGCGCGAAACAGAGGGGCTGAAACACAGGGCGAGAAACAGAGGGGCTGAATCAGAGGGGCTGAATCAGAGGGGCTGAAACAGTGGGGCTGAAACAGAGGGCGAGAAACAGAGGGGCTGAAACAGAGGGAGAGAAACAGAGGGGCTGAAACAGAGGGGAAGAAATGGAGGGGCTGAAAGAGAGGGCGAGAAACAGAGGGCGAGAAACATAGGGGCTGAAACAGAGGGGCTGAAACAGAGGGGCTGAAACAGAGGGCGAGTAACCGAGGAGCTGAAACAGAGGGCGAGAAACAGAGGGGCTGAAACAGAGGGCGAGAAACAGAGGGGCGGACTCAGAGGGGCTGAAACAGAGGAGCTGAAACAGAGGGGCTGAAACAGAGGGCGAGAAGCAGAGCGGCTGAATCAGAGGGGCTGAAACAGAGGGGCTGAAACCGGGGTGCGAGAAACAGAGGGTCTGAAACAGAGGGGCTGAAACAGAGGGCGAGAAACAGAGGGGCTGAAACAGAGGGGCTGAAACAGAGGGGCTGAAACAGAGGGGCTGAAACAGAGGGCGAGAAACAGAGGGTCTGAAACAGAGAGCGCGAAACAGAGGGGCTGAAACAGTGGGCGAGAAACAGAGGGGCTGAATCAGAGGGGCTGAATCAGAGGGGCTGAAACAGAGTGGCTGAAACAGAGGGCGAGAAACAGAGGGGCTGAAACAGAGGGCGAGAAACAGAGTGGCAGAAACAGAGGTCGAGAAACAGAGGGGCTGAAACAGAGGGGCTGAAACAGAGGGGATGAAACCGAGGGCGAGAAACAGAGGGGCTGAAACAGACGGCAAGAAACAGAGGGGCTGAAACAGAGGGCGAGAAACAGAGGGGCTGACACAGAGGGCGAGAAACAGAGGTGCTGAATCAGAGGGGCTGAAACAGAGGGCGAGAAACAGAGGGGCTGAAACAGAGGGCGAGAAACAGAGGGGCTGAAACAGAGGGGCTGAAACAGAGGGCGAGAAACAGTGGGGCAGAAACAGAGGGCGAAAAACAGAGGGGCTGAAACAGAGGGGCTGAATCAGAGGGGCTGAGACCGAGGGCGAGAAACAGAGGGGCTGAAACAGAGGGCGAGAAACAGAGGGGCTGAAACAGAGGGCGAGAAACAGAGGGGCTGAATCATAGGGGCTTAAACAGAGGGCGAGAATTAGAGGGGCTGAAACAGAGGGCGAGAAAGAGAGGGGCTGAAACAGAGGGGCTGAAACAGAGGGGCTGAATCAGAGGGCTGACTCAGAGGGGCTGAAACAGAGGGGCTGATTCAGAGGGGCTGAAACAGAGGGGCTGAATCAGAGGGGCTGAAACACAGGGCGAGAAATAGAGGGGCTGAAACAAAGGGTGAGAAACAGACGGGCAGAAACAGAGGGCGAGAAACAGAGGGGCTGAAACAGAGGGGCTGAAACAGAGAGCGCGAAACAGTGGGGCTGAAACAGAGGGCGGGAAACAGAGGGGCTGAAACAGAGGGGCTGAAACAGAGGGGCTAAATCAGACGTGCTGAAACAGAGGGCGAGAAACAGAGCGGCTGAAACAGAGGGCGAGAAACAGAGGGGCTTAAACAGAGTGGCTGAAACAGAGGAGCTGAAACAGAGAGCGAGAAACAGAGGGGCTGAAACAGAGGGCGAGAAACAGAGGTGCTGAAACAGAGGGGCTGAAACAGAGGGCGAGAAACAGAGGGGCTGAAACAGAGGGCGAGAAACAGAGGGGCTGAAACAGAGGGGCTGAAACAGAGGGGCTGAAACAGAGGGGCTGAAACAGAGGCCGAGAAACAGAGGGGCTGAAACAGAGGGCGAGAAACAGAGGGGCTGAAACAGAGGGGCCGAATCAGAGGGGCTGTATCAGAGGGGCTGAAACAGAGGGGCTGAAACAGAGGGGCTGAAACTGCGGGCGAGAAACAGAGGGCGAGAAACAGAGTGGCTGAAACAGAGTGGCTGAAACAGATGGGCTGAAACAGAGAGCCTGAAACAGAGGGTGAGAAACAGAGGGGCTGAAACAGAGGGTGAGAAACAGAGGGGGAGAAACAGAGGGGCTGAAACAGAGGGGCTGAAACAGAGGGGCTGAAACAGAGGGGCTGAATCAGAGGGGCTGAAACAGAGGGGCTGTATCAGAGGGGCTGAAACAGAGGGCGAGAAACAGAGGGGCTGAAACAGAGGGGCTGAAACAGAGGGGCTGAAACAGAGGGCGAGAAACAGAGGGGCTGAAACAGAGGGCGAGAAACAGAGGGGCTGAAACAGAGGGCGAGAAACAGCGGGGCGGAATCAGAGGGGCTGAAACAGAGGGGCTGAAACAGAGGGGCTGAAACAGAGGGCGAGAAACAGAGGGGCTGAAACAGAGGGGCTGAAACAGAGGGGCTGAAACGGAGGGCGAGAAACAGACGGGCTGAAACAGAGGGCGAGAAACAGAGGGGCTGAAACAGAGGGCGAGAAACAGAGGGGCGGAATCAGAGGGGCTGAAACAGAGGGCGAGAAACAGAGGGGCTGAAACAGAGGGCGAGAAACAGAGGGGCTGAATCAGAGGTGCTGAAACAGAGGTCGAGAAACAGAGGGGCTGAAAGAGATGGCGAGAAACAGAGGGCCTGAATCAGAGGGGCTGAAACAGAGGGGCTGAAACAGAGGGCGAGAAACAGAGGGGCTGAAACAGAGGGCGAGAAACAGAGGGGCTGAAACAGAGGGGAAGAAACGGAGGGGCTGAAACAGAGGGCGAGAACCAGAGGGGCTGAAACAGAGGGGCTGAAACAGACGGGCTGAAACAGAGGGGCTGAAACCGAGGGCGAGAAACAGAGGGGCTGAAACAGACGGCAAGAAACAGAGGGGCTGAAACAGAGGGGCTGAAACCGAGGGCGAGAAACAGAGGGGCTGAAACAGACGGCAAGAAACAGAGGGGCTGAAACAGAGGGCGAGAAACAGAGGGGCTGAAACAGAGGGCGAGAAACAGAAGTGCTGAATCAGAGAGGCTGAAACAGAGGGCGAGAAACAGAGGGGCTGAAACAGAGGGCGAGAAACAGAGGGGCTGAAACAGAGGGGCTGAAACAGAGGGCGAGAAACAGAGGGGCTGAAACAGAGGGCGAAAAACAGAGGGGCTGAAACAGTGGGGCTGAATCAGAGGTGCTGATTCAGAGGGGCTGAAACAGAGGGGCTGAATCAGAGGGGCTGAAACAGAGGGCGAGAAATAGAGGGGCTGAAACAGAGGGCGAGAAACAGAGGGGCTGAAACAGAGGGCGAGAATTAGAGGGGCTGAAACAGAGGGCGAGAAAGAGAGGGGCTGAATCAGAGGGGCTGAATCAAAGTTGCTGAAACACAGGGCGAGAAATAGAGGGGCTGAAACAAAGGGTGAGAAACAGAGGGGCAGATACAGAGGGCGAGAAACAGAGGGGCTGAAACAGAGGGGCTGAAACAGAGAGCGCGAAACAGTGGGGCTGGAACAGAGGGCGAGAAACAGAGGGGCTGAAACAGAGGGGCTGAAACAGAGGGGCTAAATCAGAGGGGCTGAAACAGAGGGCGAAAAACAGAGCGGCTGAAACAGAGAGCGAGAAACAGAGGGGCTTAAACAGAGGGCGAGAAACAGAGGGGCTGAAACAGAGGGGCTGAAACCGAGGGCGAGAAACAGAGGGGCTGAAACAGACGGCAAGAAACAGAGGGGCTGAAACAGAGGGCGAGAAACAGAGGGGCTGAAACAGAGGGCGAGAAACAGAAGTGCTGAATCAGAGAGGCTGAAACAGAGGGCGAGAAACAGAGGGGCTGAAACAGAGGGCGAGAAACAGAGGGGCTGAAACAGAGGGGCTGAAACAGAGGGAGAGAAACAGAGGGGCTGAAACAGAGGGCGAAAAACAGAGGGACTGAAACAGTGGGGCTGAATCAGAGGTGCTGATTCAGAGGGGCTGAAACAGAGGGGCTGAATCAGAGGGGCTGAAACAGAGGGCGAGAAATAGAGGGGCTGAAACAGAGGGCGAGAAACAGAGGGGCTGAAACAGAAGGCGAGAAACAGAGGGGCTGAAACAGAGGGGCTGAAACAGAGGGCGAGAAATAGAGGGTCTGAAACAGAGGGCGAGAAACAGAGGGGCTGAAACAGAGGGCGAGAAACAGAGGGGCTGAAACAGAGGGCGAGAAACAGAGGGGCTGAATCAGAGGGGCTGAGACCGAGGGCGAGAAACAGAGGGGCTGAAACTGAGGGCGAGAAACAGAGGGGCTGAAACAGAGGGGCTGAAACAGAGGCGCTAAATCAGAGGGGCTGAAACAGAGGGCGAGAAACAGAGGGGCTGAAATAGAGGGCGAGAAACTGAAGGGCTGAAACAGAGGGCGAGAAACAGACGGGCTGAATCAGAGGGGCTGAAACAGAGGGCGAGAAACAGAGGGGCTGAAACAGAGAGTGCGAAACAGAGGGGCTGAAACAGAGGGCGAGAAACAGAGGGCCTGAATCAGAGGGGCTGAAACAGATAGGCTGAAACAGAGGGCGAGAAACAGAGGGGCTGAAACAGAGGGCGAGAAACAGAGGGGCTGAAACAGAGGGGAAGAAATGGAGGGGCTGAAACAGAGGGCGAGAAACAGAGGGCGAGAAACAGAGGGGCTGAAACAGAGGGGCTGAAACAGAGGGGCTGAAAGAGAGGGGCTGAAACCGAGGGCGAGAAACAGAGGGGCTGAAACAGAGGGGCTGAATCAGAGGGGCTGAAACAGAGGGGCTGAAACAGAGGGCGAGAAACAGAGGGGCTGAAACAGAGGGCGAGAAACCGAGGGGCTGAAACAGAGGGGCTGAAACAGAAGGGCTGAAACAGAGGGGCTGAAACAGAGTGCGAGAAACAGAGGGGCTGAATCTGAGGGGCTGAAACAGAGGGCGAGAAACAGAGGGCGAGAAACAAAGGGGCTGAAACAGTGGGCGAGAAACAGATGGCGAGAAACAGAGGGGCTGAAACAGAGGGACTGAAACAGACGGGCTGAAACAGAGAGCCTGAAACAGAGGGCGAGAAACGGAGGGGCTGAAACAGAGGGTGAAAAACAGAGGGGCTGAAAGAGAGGGCGAGAAACAGAGTGTCTGAAGCAGAGGGGCTGAAAACGAGGGCGAGAAACAGAGGGGCTGAAACAGAGGGCGAGAAACAGAGGGGCTGAAACAGAGGGGCTGAAACAGAGGGGCTGAAACAGAGGGGCTGAAACAGAGGGGCTGAAACAGAGGGCGAGAAACAAAGGGGCTGAAACAGCGGGCGAGAAACAGAGGGCGAGAAACAGAGGGGCAGAAACAGAGGGGCTGAAACAGACGGGCTGAAACAGAGCGCCTGAAACAGAGGGCGAAAAACAGAGGGGCTGAAACTGAGGGCGAAAAACAGAGGGGCTGAAACAGAGGGCGAGAAACACAGGGGCTGAAACAGAGGGCGAGAAACTGAGGGCGAGAAACAGAGGGACTGAAACAGAGGGGCTGAAACAGAGGGGCTGAATCAGAGGGGCTGAAACAGAGGTGCTGAATCAGAGGGGCTGAAACAGAGGGCGAGAAACAGAGGGGCTGAAACAGAGGGCGAGAAACAGAGGGGCTGAAACAGAGGGGCTGAAACAGAGGCGCTAAATCAGAGGGGCTGAAACAGAGGGCGAGAAACAGAGGGGCTGAAATAGAGGTCGAGAAACAGAGGGGCTGAAACAGAGGGCGAGAAACAGACGGGCTGAATCAGAGGGGCTGAAACAGAGGGCGAGAAACAGAGGGGCTGAAACAGATGGCGAGAAACAGAGGGGCTGAATCAGAGGGGCTGAAACAGAGGGCGAGAAACAGAGGGGCTGAAACAGAGGGGCTGAAACAGAGGGGCTGAAACAGAAGGGCTGAAACAGAGGGCGAGAAACAGAGGGGCTGAAACAGAGAGTGCGAAACAGAGGGGCTGAAACAGAGGGCGAGAAACAGAGGGCCTGAATCAGAGGGGCTGAAACAGAGGGGCTGAAACAGAGGGCGAGAAACAGAGGGGCTGAAACAGAGGGCGAGAAACAGAGGGGCTGAAACAGAGGGGAAGAAACGGAGGGGCTGAAACAGAGTGCGAGAAACAGAGGGCGAGGAACAGAGGGGCTGAAACAGAGGGGCTGAAACAGACGGGCTGAAACAGAGGGCAAGAAACAGAGGGGCTGAAACAGAGGGCGAGAAACAGAGGGGCTGAAACAGAGGGCGAGAAACAGCGGGGCGGAATCAGAGGGGCTGAAACAGAGGGGCTGAAACAGAGGGGCTGAAACAGAGGGCGAGAAACAGAGGGGCTGCATCAGAGGGGCTGAAACAGAGGGCGAGAAACAGAGGGGCTGAAACAGAGGGGCTGAAACAGAGGGGCTGAAACAGAGGGCGAGAAACAGACGGGTTGAAACAGAGGGCGAGAAACAGAGGGGCTGAAACAGAGGGCGAGAAACAGAGGGGCGGAATCAGAGGGGCTGAAACAGAGCGCGAGAAACAGAGGGGCTGAAACAGAGGGCGAGAAACAGCGGGGCTGAATCTGAGGGCTGAAACAGAGGGCGAGAAACAGAGGGGCTGAAACAGAGGGGCTGAAACAGAGGGGCCGAAACAGAGGGGCTCAAACAGAGGGCGAGAATCAGAGGGGCTGAAACAGAGAGCGCCAAACAGAGGGGCTGAATCAGAGGGGCTGAATCAGAGGGGCTGTATCAGAGGGGCTGAATCAGAGGGGCTGAATCAGAGGGGCTGTATCAGAGGGGCTGAAACAGAGGGGCTGAAACAGAGGGCGAGAAACAGAGGGGCTGAAACAGAGAGCGCGAAACACAGGGGCTGAAAGAGTGGGCGAGAAACAGAGGGGCTGAATCAGAGGGGCTGAATCAGAGGGGCTGAAACAGAGGGGCTGAAACAGAGGTCGAGAAACAGAGGGGCTGAAACAGAGGGCGAGAAACAGAGGGGCTGAAACAGAGGGCGAGAAACAGAGGGGCTGAAACAGAGGGGCTGAAACCGAGGGCGAGAAACAGAGGGGCTGAAACAGACGGCAAGAAACAGAGGGGCTGAAACAGAGGGCGAGAAACAGAGGGGCTGAAACAGAGGGCGAGAAACAGAAGTGCTGAATCAGAGAGGCTGAAACAGAGGGCGAGAAACAGAGGGGCTGAAACAGAGGGCGAGAAACAGAGGGGCTGAAACAGAGGGGCTGAAACAGAGGGCGAGAAACAGAGGGGCTGAAACAGAGGGCGAAAAACAGAGGGTCTGAAACAGTGGGGCTGAATCAGAGGCGCTGATTCAGAGGGGCTGAAACAGAGGGGCTGAATCAGAGGGGCTGAAACAGAGGGCGAGAAATAGAGGGGCTGAAACAGAGGGCGAGAAACAGAGGGGCTGAAACAGAAGGCGAGAAACAGAGGGGCTGAAACAGAGGGGCTGAAACAGAGGGCGAGAAATAGAGGGTCTGAAACAGAGGGCGAGAAACAGAGGGGCTGAAACAGAGGGCGAGAAACAGAGGGGCTGAAACAGAGGGTGAGAAACAGAGGGGCTGAATCAGAGGGGCTGAGACCGAGGGCGAGAAACAGAGGGGCTGAAACTGAGGGCGAGAAACAGAGGGGCTGAAACAGAGCGGCTGAAACAGAGGCGCTAAATCAGAGGAGCTGAAACAGAGGGCGAGAAACAGAGGGGCTGAAATAGAGGGCGAGAAACAGAGGGGCTGAAACAGAGGGCAAGAAACAGACGGGCTGAATCAGAGGGGCTGAAACAGAGGGCGAGAAACAGAGGGGCTGAAACAGAGGGAGAGAAACAGAGGGGCTGAATCAGAGGGGCTGAAACAGAGGGCGAGAAACAGAGGGGCTGAAACAGAGGGGCTGAAACAGAAGGGCTGAAACAGAGGGCGAGAAACAGAGGGGCTGAAACAGAGAGTGCGAAACAGAGGGGCTGAAACAGAGGGCGAGAAACAGAGGGCCTGAATCAGAGGGGCTGAAACAGAGGGGCTGAAACAGAGGGCGAGAAACAGAGGGGCTGAAACAGAGGGCGAGAAACAGAGGGGCTGAAACAGAGGGGAAGAAACGGAGGGGCTGAAACAGAGGGCGAGAAACAGAGGGGCTGAAACAGAGGGGCTGAAACAGACGGGCTGAAACAGAGGGGCTGAAACCGAGGGCGAGAAACAGAGGGGCTGAAACAGACGGCAAGAAACAGAGGGGCTGAAACAGAGGGGCTGAAACCGAGGGCGAGAAACAGAGGGGCTGAAACAGAGGGCGAAAAACAGAGGGGCTGAAACAGTGGGGCTGAATCAGAGGTGCTGATTCAGAGGGGCTGAAACAGAGGGCTGAATCAGAGGGGCTGAAACAGAGGGCGAGAAATAGAGGGGCTGAAACAGAGGGCGAGAAACAGAGGGGCTGAAACAGAGGGCGAGAATTAGAGGGGCTGAAACAGAGGGCGAGAAAGAGAGGGGCTGAATCAGAGGGGCTGAATCAAAGGGGCTGAAACACAGGGCGAGAAATAGAGGGGCTGAAACAAAGGGTGAGAAACAGAGGGGCAGATACAGAGGGCGAGAAACAGAGGGGCTGAAACAGAGGGGCTGAAACAGAGAGCGTGAAACAGTGGGGCTGGAACAGAGGGCGAGAAACAGAGGGGCTGAAACAGAGGGGCTGAAACAGAGGGGCTAAATCAGTGGGGCTGAAACAGAGGGGGAAAAACAGAGCGGCTGAAACAGAGAGCGAGAAACAGAGGGGCTTAAACAGACGGCAAGAAACAGAGGGGCTGAAACAGAGGGGCTGAAACCGAGGGCGAGAAACAGAGGGGCTGAAACAGACGGCAAGAAACAGAGGGGCTGAAACAGAGGGCGAGAAACAGAGGGGCTGAAACAGAGGGCGAGAAACAGAAGTGCTGAATCAGAGAGGCTGAAACAGAGGGCGAGAAACAGAGGGGCTGAAACAGAGGGCGAGAAACAGAGGGGCTGAAACAGAGGGGCTGAAACAGAGGGCGAGAAACAGAGGGGCTGAAACAGAGGGCGAAAAACAGAGGGGCTGAAACAGTGGGGCTGAATCAGAGGTGCTGATTCAGAGGGGCTGAAACAGAGGGGCTGAATCAGAGGGGCTGAAACAGAGGGCGAGAAATAGAGGGGCTGAAACAGAGGGCGAGAAACAGAGGGGCTGAAACAGAAGGCGAGAAACAGAGGGGCTGAAACAGAGGGGCTGAAACAGAGGGCGAGAAATAGAGGGTCTGAAACAGAGGGCGAGAAACAGAGGGGCTGAATCAGAGGGGCTGAAACAGAGGGCGAGAAACAGAGGGGCTGAAACAGAGGGCGAGAAACAGAGGGGCTGAAACAGAGGGCGAGAAACAGAGGGGCTGAATCAGAGGGGCTGAGACCGAGGGCGAGAAACAGAGGGGCTGAAACTGAGGGCGAGAAACAGAGGGGCTGAAACAGAGGGGCTGAAACAGAGGCGCTAAATCAGAGGGGCTGAAACAGAGGGCGAGAAACAGAGGGGCTGAAATAGAGGGCGAGAAACAGAGGGGCTGAAACAGAGGGCGAGAAACAGACGGGCTGAATCAGAGGGGCTGAAACAGAGGGCGAGAAACAGAGGGGCTGAAACAGAGGGCGTGAAACAGACGGGCTGAATCAGAGGGGCTGAAACAGAGGGCGAGAAACAGAGGGGCTGAAACAGAGGGGCTGAAACAGAAGGGCTGAAACAGAGGGCGAGAAACAGAGGGGCTGAAACAGAGAGTGCGAAACAGAGGGGCTGAAACAGAGGGCGAGAAACAGAGGGCCTGAATCAGAGGGGCTGAAACAGAGGGGCTGAAACAGAGGGCGAGAAACAGAGGGGCTGAAACAGAGGGCGAGAAACAGAGGGGCTGAAACAGAGGGGAAGAAATGGAGGTGCTGAAACAGAGGGCGAGAAACAGAGGGCGAGAAACAGAGGGGCTGAAACAGAGGGGCTGAAACAGACGGGCTGAAACAGAGGGGCTGAAACCGAGGGCGAGAAACAGAGGGGCTGAAACAGAGGGCAAGAAACAGAGGGGCTGAAACAGAGGGGCTGAAACCGAGGGCGAGAAACAGAGGGGCTGAAACAGACGGCAAGAAACAGAGGGGCTGAAACAGAGGGCGAGAAACAGAGGGGCTGAAACAGAGGGCGAGAAACAGAAGTGCTGAATCAGAGAGGCTGAAACAGAGGGCGAGAAACAGAGGGGCTGAAACAGAGGGCGAGAAACAGAGGGGCTGAAACAGAGGGGCTGAAACAGAGGGCGAGAAACAGAGGGGCTGAAAGAGAGGGCGAAAAACAGAGGGGCTGAAACAGTGGGGCTGAATCAGAGGTGCTGATTCAGAGGGGCTGAAACAGAGGGGCTGAATCAGAGGGGCTGAAACAGAGGGCGAGAAATAGAGGGGCTGAAACAGAGGGCGAGAAACAGAGGGGCTGAAACAGAAGGCGAGAAACAGAGGGGCTGAAACAGAGGGGCTGAAACAGAGGGCGAGAAATAGAGGGTCTGAAACAGAGGGCGAGAAACAGAGGGGCTGAAACAGAGGGCGAGAAACAGAGGGGCTGAAACAGAGGGCGAGAAACAGAGGGGCTGAATCAGAGGGGCTGAGACCGAGGGCGAGAAACAGAGGGGCTGAAACAGAGGGCGAGAAACAGAGGGGCTGAAACAGAGGGCGAGAAACAGAGGGGCTGAATCATAGGGCTGAAACAGAGGGCGAGAATTAGAGGGGCTGAAACAGAGGGCGAGAAAGAGAGGGGCTGAATCAGAGGGGCTGAATCATAGGGGCTGAAACACAGGGCGAGAAATAGAGGGGCTGAAACAAAGGGTGAGAAACAGAGGGGCAGATACCGAGGGCGAGAAACAGTGGGGCTGAAACAGAGGGGCTGAAACAGAGAGCGCGAAACAGTGGGGCTGGAACAGAGGGCGAGAAACAGAGGGGCTGAATCTGAGGGGCTGAAACAGAGGGCGAGAAACAGAGGGGCTGAAACAGAGGGGCTTAAACAGAGGGGCTGAAACAGAGGGGCTCAAACAGAGGGCGAGAAACAGAGGGGCTGAAACAGAGAGCGCGAAACAGAGGGGCTGAATCAGAGGGGCTGAATCAGAGGGGCTGTATCAGAGGGGCTGAAACAGAGGGGCTGAATCAGAGGGGCTGTATCAGAGGGGCTGAAACAGAGGGGCTGAAACAGAGGGCGAGAAACAGAGGGGCTGAAACAGAGGGCGCGAAACAGAGGGGCTGAAACAGTGGGCGAGAAACAGAGGAGCTGAATCAGAGGGGCTGAATCAGAGGGGCTGAAACAGAGGGGCTGAAACAGAGGGCGAGAAACAGAGGGGCTGAAACAGAGGGCGAGAAACAGAGGGGCTGAAACAGAGGGCGAGAAACAGAGGGGCTGAAACAGAGGGGCTGAAACCGAGGGCGAGAAACAGAGGGGCTGAAACAGACGGCAAGAAACAGAGGGGCTGAAACAGAGGGCGAGAAACAGAGGGGCTGAAACAGAGGGCGAGAAACAGAGGGGCTGAAACAGAGGGCGAGAAACAGAGGTGCTGAAACAGAGGGGCTGAAACAGAGGGCGAGAAACAGAGGGGCTGAAACAGAGGGGCTGAAACAGAGGGGCTGAAACAGAGGGGCTCAAACAGAGGGCGAGAAACAGAGGGGCTGAAACAGAGAGCGCGAAACAGAGGGGCTGAATCAGAGGGGCTGAATCAGAGGGGCTGTATCAGAGGGGCTGAATCAGAGGGGCTGAATCAGAGGGGCTGTATCAGAGGGGCTGAAACAGAGGGGCTGAAACAGAGGGGCTGAAACAGAGGGCGAGAAACAGAGGGGCTGAAACAGAGAGCGCGAAACAGAGGGGCTGAAACAGTGGGCGAGAAACAGAGGGGCTGAATCAGAGGGGCTGAATCAGAGGGGCTGAAACAGAGGGGCTGAAACAGAGGGCGAGAAACAGAGGGGCTGAAACAGAGGGCGAGAAACAAAGGGGCTGAAACAGAGGGCGAGAAACAGAGGGGCTGAAACAGAGGGGCTGAAACCGAGTGCGAGAAACAGAGGTGCTGAAACAGACGGCAAGAAACAGAGGGGCTGAAACAGAGGGCGAGAAACAGAGGGGCTGAAACAGAGGGCGAGAAACAGAGGGGCTGAAACAGAGGGGCTGAAACAGAGGGCGAGAAACCGAGGGGCTGAAACAGAGGGCGAAAAACAGAGGGGCTGAAACAGTGGGGCTGAATCAGAGGTGCTGATTCAGAGGGTCTGAAACAGAGGGGCTGAATCAGAGGGGCTGAAACAGAGGGCGAGAAATAGAGGGGCTGAAATAGAGGGCGAGAAACAGAGGGGCTGAAACAGAAGGCGAGAAACAGAGGGGCTGAAACAGAGGGGCTGAAACAGAGGGCGAGAAATAGAGGGTCTGAAACAGAGGGCGAGAAACAGAGGGGCTGAAACAGAGGGCGAGAAACAGAGGGGCTGAAACAGAGGGCGAGAAACAGAGGGGCTGAATCAGAGGGGCTGAGACCGAGGGCGAGAAACAGAGGGGCTGAAACAGAGGGCGAGAAACAGAGGGGCTGAATCATAGGGCTGAAACAGAGGGCGAGAATTAGAGGGGCTGAAACAGAGGGCGAGAAAGAGAGGGGCTGAATCAGAGGGGCTGAATCAAAGGGGCTGAAACACAGGGCGAGAAATAGAGGGTCTGAAACAAAGGGTGAGAAACAGAGGGGCAGGTACAGAGGGCGAGAAACAGAGGGGCTGAAACAGAGGGGCTGAAACAGAGGGGCTGAAACATAGGGGCTGAAACAGAGGGCGAGTAACAGAGGGGCTGAAACAGAGGGCGATAAACAGAGGGACTGAAACAGAGGGGCTGAAACAGAAGGGCTGAAACAGAGGGACTGAAACAGATGTCGAGAAACAGTGGGGCTGAGTCAGAGGGGCTGAATCAGAGCGGCTGAAACAGAGGGGCTGAAACAGAGGGCGAGAAACAGAGGGGCTGAAACAGAGGTCGAGAAACAGAGGGGCTGGAACAGAGGGCGAGAAACAGAGGGGCTGATTCATAGATGCTGAAACCGAGAGCGAGAATTAGAGGGGCTGAAACAGAGGGGCTGAAACAGAGGGGCTGAAGCTGAGGGCGAGAAACAGAGGGGCTGAAACATAGGGGCTGAAACAGAGGGGCTGAAAGAGAGGGGCTGAAACCGAGGGCGAGAAACAGAGGGGCTGAAACAGAGGGGCTGAATCAGAGGGGCTGAAACAGAGGGGCTGAAACAGAGGGCGAGAAACAGCGGGGCGGAATCAGAGGGGCTGAAACAGAGGGGCTGAAACAGAGGGCGAGAAACAGAGGGGCTGAAACAGAGGGGCTGAATCAGAGGGACTGAAACAGAGAGCGCGAAACAGAGGGGCTGAAACAGAGCGCGAGAAACAGAGGGGCTGAATCAGAGGGGCTGAATCAGAGGGGCTGAAACAGAGGGGCTGAATCAGAGGGGCTGAAACAGAGGGGCTGAAACAGAGGGCGAGAAACAGCGGGGCGGAATCAGAGGGGCTGAAACAGACGGGCTGAAACAGAGGGCGAGAAACAGAGGGGCTGAATCAGAGGGGCTGAAACAGAGGGCGAGAAACAGAGGGGCTGAAACAGAGGGGCTGAAACAGAGGGCGAGAAACAGACGGGCTGAAACAGAGGGCGAGAAACAGAGGGGCTGAAACAGAGGGCGAGAAACAGAGGGGCGGAATCAGAGGGGCTGAAACAGAGGGCGAGAAACAGAGGGGCTGAAACAGAGGGCGAGATACAGTGGGGCTGAAACAGAGGGGCTGAAACAGAGGTGCTGAAACAGAGGGGCTGAATCAGAGGGGCTGAAACAGAGGGCGAGAAACAGAGGGGCTGAAACAGAGGGGCTGAAACAGAGGGGCTGAAACAGAGGGGCTGAAACAGAGGGGCTGAATCAGAGGGGCTGAAACAGAGAGCGCGAAACAGAGGGGCTGAAACAGAGCGCGAGAAACAGAGGGGCTGAATCAGAGGGGCTGAATCAGAGGGGCTGAAACAGTGGGGCTGAAACAGAGGGCGAGAAACAGAGGGGCTGAAACAGAGGGGCTGAAACAGAGGGGCTGAAACAGAGGGGCTAAATCAGAGGGGCTGAAACAGAGGGCGAGAAACAGAGGGGCTGAAATAGAGGGCGAGAAACAGAGGGGCTGAAACAGAGGGGCTGAAACAGAGGGGCTGAAACAGAGAGCGCGAAACAGAGGGGCTGAAACAGAGGGCGAGAAACAGAGGGGCTGAATCAGAGGGGCTGAATCAGAGGGGCTGAAACAGTGGGGCTGAAACAGAGGGCGAGAAACAGAGGGACTGAAACAGAGGGGCTGAAACAGAAGGGCTGAAACAGAGGGACTGAAACAGAGGGCGAGAAACAGTGGGGCTGAATCAGAGGGGCTGAATCAGAGGGGCTGAAACAGAGGGGCTGAAACAGAGGGCGAGAAACAGAGGGGCTGAAACAGAGGGCGAGAAACAGAGGTGCTGAATCAGAGAGGCTGAAACAGAGAGCGAGAAACCGAGGGGCTGAAACAGAGGGCGAGAAACAGAGGGGCTGAAACAGAGGGGCTGAAACAGAGGGCGAGAAACAGAGGGGCTGAAACAGAGGGCGAAAAGCAGAGGGGCTGAAACAGAGGGGCTGAATCAGAGGTGCTGATTCAGAGGGGCTGAAACAGAGGGGCTGAATCAGAGGGGCTGAAACAGAGGGCGAGAAATAGAGCGGGTGAAACAGAGGGCGAGAAACAAAGGGGCTGAAACAGAAGGCGAGAAACAGATGGGCTGAAACAGAGGGGCTGAAACAGAGGGCGAGAAATAGAGGGGCTGAAACAGAGGGCGAGAAACAGAGGGGCTGAAACAGAAGGCGAGAAACAGAGGGGCTGAAACAGAGGGGCTGAATCAGAGGGGCTGAGACCGAGGGCGAGAAACATAGGGGCTGAAACACAGGGCGAGAAACAGAGGGGCTGAATCAGAGGGGCTGAAACAGAGGGCGTGAAACAGAGGGGCTGAAACAGAGGGGCTGAAACAGAGGGGCTGAAACAGAGGGGCTCAAACAGAGGGCGAGAAACAGAGGGTCTGAAACAGAGAGCGCGAAACAGAGTGGCTGAAACAGAGGGCGAGAAACAGAGGGGCTGAATCAGAGGGGCTGAATCAGAGGGGCTGAAACAGAGGGGCTGAATCAGAGGGGCTGAATCAGAGGGGCTGAAACAGAGGGGCTGAAACAGAGGGCGAGAAACAGAGGGGCTGAAACAGAGGGCGAGAAACAAAGGGGCTGAAACAGAGGGCGAGAAACAGAGGGGCTGAAACAGAGGGGCTGAAACCGAGTGCGAGAAACAGAGGTGCTGAAACAGACGGCAAGAAACAGAGGGGCTGAAACAGAGGGCGAGAAACAGAGGGGCTGAAACAGAGGGCGAGAAACAGAGGGGCTGAAACAGAGGGGCTGAAACAGAGGGCGAGAAACCGAGGGGCTGAAACAGAGGGCGAAAAACAGAGGGGCTGAAACAGTGGGGCTGAATCAGAGGTGCTGATTCAGAGGGTCTGAAACAGAGGGGCTGAATCAGAGGGGCTGAAACAGAGGGCGAGAAATAGAGGGGCTGAAATAGAGGGCGAGAAACAGAGGGGCTGAAACAGAAGGCGAGAAACAGAGGGGCTGAAACAGAGGGGCTGAAACAGAGGGCGAGAAATAGAGGGTCTGAAACAGAGGGCGAGAAACAGAGGGGCTGAAACAGAGGGCGAGAAACAGAGGGGCTGAAACAGAGGGCGAGAAACAGAGGGGCTGAATCAGAGGGGCTGAGACCGAGGGCGAGAAACAGAGGGGCTGAAACAGAGGGCGAGAATCAGAGGGGCTGAATCATAGGGCTGAAACAGAGGGCGAGAATTAGAGGGGCTGAAACAGAGGGCGAGAAAGAGAGGGGCTGAATCAGAGGGGCTGAATCAAAGGGGCTGAAACACAGGGCGAGAAATAGAGGGTCTGAAACAAAGGGTGAGAAACAGAGGGGCAGGTACAGAGGGCGAGAAACAGAGGGGCTGAAACAGAGGGGCTGAAACAGAGGGGCTGAAACATAGGGGCTGAAACAGAGGGCGAGTAACAGAGGGGCTGAAACAGAGGGCGATAAACAGAGGGACTGAAACAGAGGGGCTGAAACAGAAGGGCTGAAACAGAGGGACTGAAACAGATGTCGAGAAACAGTGGGGCTGAGTCAGAGGGGCTGAATCAGAGCGGCTGAAACAGAGGGGCTGAAACAGAGGGCGAGAAACAGAGGGGCTGAAACAGAGGTCGAGAAACAGAGGGGCTGGAACAGAGGGCGAGAAACAGAGGGGCTGATTCATAGATGCTGAAACCGAGAGCGAGAATTAGAGGGGCTGAAACAGAGGGGCTGAAACAGAGGGGCTGAAACAGAGGGGCTAAATCAGAGGGGCTGAAACAGAGGGCGAGAAACAGAGGGGCTGAAATAGAGGGCGAGAAACAGAGGGGCTGAAACAGAGGGGCTGAAACAGAGGGGCTGAAACAGAGAGCGCGAAACAGAGGGGCTGAAACAGAGGGCGAGAAACAGAGGGGCTGAATCAGAGGGGCTGAATCAGAGGGGCTGAAACAGTGGGGCTGAAACAGAGGGCGAGAAACAGAGGGACTGAAACAGAGGGGCTGAAACAGAAGGGCTGAAACAGAGGGACTGAAACAGAGGGCGAGAAACAGTGGGGCTGAATCAGAGGGGCTGAATCAGAGGGGCTGAAACAGAGGGGCTGAAACAGAGGGCGAGAAACAGAGGGGCTGAAACAGAGGGCGAGAAACAGAGGTGCTGAATCAGAGAGGCTGAAACAGAGAGCGAGAAACAGAGGGGCTGAAACAGAGGGCGAGAAACAGAGGGGCTGAAACAGAGGGGCTGAAACAGAGGGCGAGAAACAGAGGGGCTGAAACAGAGGGCGAAAAGCAGAGGGGCTGAAACAGAGGGGCTGAATCAGAGGTGCTGATTCAGAGGGGCTGAAACAGAGGGGCTGAATCAGAGGGGCTGAAACAGAGGGCGAGAAATAGAGCGGGTGAAACAGAGGGCGAGAAACAAAGGGGCTGAAACAGAAGGCGAGAAACAGATGGGCTGAAACAGAGGGGCTGAAACAGAGGGCGAGAAATAGAGGGGCTGAAACAGAGGGCGAGAAACAGAGGGGCTGAAACAGAAGGCGAGAAACAGAGGGGCTGAAACAGAGGGGCTGAATCAGAGGGGCTGAGACCGAGGGCGAGAAACATAGGGGCTGAAACACAGGGCGAGAAACAGAGGGGCTGAATCAGAGGGGCTGAAACAGAGGGCGTGAAACAGAGGGGCTGAAACAGAGGGGCTGAAACAGAGGGGCTGAAACAGAGGGGCTCAAACAGAGGGCGAGAAACAGAGGGTCTGAAACAGAGAGCGCGAAACAGAGGGGCTGAAACAGAGGGCGAGAAACAGAGGGGCTGAATCAGAGGGGCTGAATCAGAGGGGCTGAAACAGAGGGGCTGAATCAGAGGGGCTGAATCAGAGGGGCTGAAACAGAGGGGCTGAAACAGAGGGCGAGAAACAGAGGGGCTGAAACAGAGGGCGAGAAACAAAGGGGCTGAAACAGAGGGCGAGAAACAGAGGGGCTGAAACAGAGGGGCTGAAACCGAGTGCGAGAAACAGAGGTGCTGAAACAGACGGCAAGAAACAGAGGGGCTGAAACAGAGGGCGAGAAACAGAGGGGCTGAAACAGAGGGCGAGAAACAGAGGGGCTGAAACAGAGGGGCTGAAACAGAGGGCGAGAAACCGAGGGGCTGAAACAGAGGGCGAAAAACAGAGGGGCTGAAACAGTGGGGCTGAATCAGAGGTGCTGATTCAGAGGGTCTGAAACAGAGGGGCTGAATCAGAGGGGCTGAAACAGAGGGCGAGAAATAGAGGGGCTGAAATAGAGGGCGAGAAACAGAGGGGCTGAAACAGAAGGCGAGAAACAGAGGGGCTGAAACAGAGGGGCTGAAACAGAGGGCGAGAAATAGAGGGTCTGAAACAGAGGGCGAGAAACAGAGGGGCTGAAACAGAGGGCGAGAAACAGAGGGGCTGAAACAGAGGGCGAGAAACAGAGGGGCTGAATCAGAGGGGCTGAGACCGAGGGCGAGAAACAGAGGGGCTGAAACAGAGGGCGAGAAACAGAGGGGCTGAATCATAGGGCTGAAACAGAGGGCGAGAATTAGAGGGGCTGAAACAGAGGGCGAGAAAGAGAGGGGCTGAATCAGAGGGGCTGAATCAAAGGGGCTGAAACACAGGGCGAGAAATAGAGGGTCTGAAACAAAGGGTGAGAAACAGAGGGGCAGGTACAGAGGGCGAGAAACAGAGGGGCTGAAACAGAGGGGCTGAAACAGAGGGGCTGAAACATAGGGGCTGAAACAGAGGGCGAGTAACAGAGGGGCTGAAACAGAGGGCGATAAACAGAGGGACTGAAACAGAGGGGCTGAAACAGAAGGGCTGAAACAGAGGGACTGAAACAGATGTCGAGAAACAGTGGGGCTGAGTCAGAGGGGCTGAATCAGAGCGGCTGAAACAGAGGGGCTGAAACAGAGGGCGAGAAACAGAGGGGCTGAAACAGAGGTCGAGAAACAGAGGGGCTGGAACAGAGGGCGAGAAACAGAGGGGCTGATTCATAGATGCTGAAACCGAGAGCGAGAATTAGAGGGGCTGAAACAGAGGGGCTGAAACAGAGGGGCTGAAGCTGAGGGCGAGAAACAGAGGGGCTGAAACATAGGGGCTGAAACAGAGGGGCTGAAAGAGAGGGGCTGAAACCGAGGGCGAGAAACAGAGGGGCTGAAACAGAGGGGCTGAATCAGAGGGGCTGAAACAGAGGGGCTGAAACAGAGGGCGAGAAACAGCGGGGCGGAATCAGAGGGGCTGAAACAGAGGGGCTGAAACAGAGGGCGAGAAACAGAGGGGCTGAAACAGAGGGGCTGAATCAGAGGGACTGAAACAGAGAGCGCGAAACAGAGGGGCTGAAACAGAGCGCGAGAAACAGAGGGGCTGAATCAGAGGGGCTGAATCAGAGGGGCTGAAACAGAGGGGCTGAATCAGAGGGGCTGAAACAGAGGGGCTGAAACAGAGGGCGAGAAACAGCGGGGCGGAATCAGAGGGGCTGAAACAGACGGGCTGAAACAGAGGGCGAGAAACAGAGGGGCTGAATCAGAGGGGCTGAAACAGAGGGCGAGAAACAGAGGGGCTGAAACAGAGGGGCTGAAACAGAGGGCGAGAAACAGACGGGCTGAAACAGAGGGCGAGAAACAGAGGGGCTGAAACAGAGGGCGAGAAACAGAGGGGCGGAATCAGAGGGGCTGAAACAGAGGGCGAGAAACAGAGGGGCTGAAACAGAGGGCGAGATACAGTGGGGCTGAAACAGAGGGGCTGAAACAGAGGGGCTGAAACAGAGGGGCTGAATCAGAGGGGCTGAAACAGAGGGCGAGAAACAGAGGGGCTGAAACAGAGGGGCTGAAACAGAGGGGCTGAAACAGAGGGGCTGAAACAGAGGGGCTGAATCAGAGGGGCTGAAACAGAGAGCGCGAAACAGAGGGGCTGAAACAGAGCGCGAGAATCAGAGGGGCTGAATCAGAGGGGCTGAATCAGAGGGGCTGAAACAGTGGGGCTGAAACAGAGGGCGAGAAACAGAGGGGCTGAAACAGAGGGGCTGAAACAGAGGGGCTGAAACAGAGGGGCTAAATCAGAGGGGCTGAAACAGAGGGCGAGAAACAGAGGGGCTGAAATAGAGGGCGAGAAACAGAGGGGCTGAAACAGAGGGGCTGAAACAGAGGGGCTGAAACAGAGAGCGCGAAACAGAGGGGCTGAAACAGAGGGCGAGAAACAGAGGGGCTGAATCAGAGGGGCTGAATCAGAGGGGCTGAAACAGTGGGGCTGAAACAGAGGGCGAGAAACAGAGGGACTGAAACAGAGGGGCTGAAACAGAAGGGCTGAAACAGAGGGACTGAAACAGAGGGCGAGAAACAGTGGGGCTGAATCAGAGGGGCTGAATCAGAGGGGCTGAAACAGAGGGGCTGAAACAGAGGGCGAGAAACAGAGGGGCTGAAACAGAGGGCGAGAAACAGAGGTGCTGAATCAGAGAGGCTGAAACAGAGAGCGAGAAACAGAGGGGCTGAAACAGAGGGCGAGAAACAGAGGGGCTGAAACAGAGGGGCTGAAACAGAGGGCGAGAAACAGAGGGGCTGAAACAGAGGGCGAAAAGCAGAGGGGCTGAAACAGAGGGGCTGAATCAGAGGTGCTGATTCAGAGGGGCTGAAACAGAGGGGCTGAATCAGAGGGGCTGAAACAGAGGGCGAGAAATAGAGCGGGTGAAACAGAGGGCGAGAAACAAAGGGGCTGAAACAGAAGGCGAGAAACAGATGGGCTGAAACAGAGGGGCTGAAACAGAGGGCGAGAAATAGAGGGGCTGAAACAGAGGGCGAGAAACAGAGGGGCTGAAACAGAAGGCGAGAAACAGAGGGGCTGAAACAGAGGGGCTGAATCAGAGGGGCTGAGACCGAGGGCGAGAAACATAGGGGCTGAAACACAGGGCGAGAAACAGAGGGGCTGAATCAGAGGGGCTGAAACAGAGGGCGTGAAACAGAGGGGCTGAAACAGAGGGGCTGAAACAGAGGGGCTGAAACAGAGGGGCTCAAACAGAGGGCGAGAAACAGAGGGTCTGAAACAGAGAGCGCGAAACAGAGGGGCTGAAACAGAGGGCGAGAAACAGAGGGGCTGAATCAGAGGGGCTGAATCAGAGGGGCTGAAACAGTGGGGCTGAAACAGAGGGCGAGAAACAGAGGGGCTGAAACAGAGGGCGAGAAACAGAGGGGCTGAAACAGAGGGGAAGAAATGGAGGGGCTGAAACAGAGGGCGAGAAACAGAGGGCGAGAAACAGAGGGGCTGAAACAGATGGGCTGAAACAGAGGGGCTGAAACAGAGGGCGAGAAACAGAGAGGCTGAAACAGAGGGCGAGAAACAGAGGGGCGGAATCAGAGTTGCTGAAACAGAGGGGCTGAAACAGAGGGCGAGAAGCAGAGGGGCTGAATCAGAGGGGCTGAAACAGAGGGGCTGAAACAGAGGGCGAGAAACAGAGGGGCTGAAACAGAGGGGCTGAAACAGAGGGCGAGAAACAGAGGGGCTGAAACAGAGGGGCTGAAACAGAGGGGCTGAAACAGAGGGCGAGAAACAGAGGGGCTGGAACAGAGAGTGCGAAACAGAGGGGCTGAAACAGTGGGCGAGAAACAGAGGGGCTGAATCAGAGGGGCTGAATCAGAGGGGCTGAAACAGAGGGGCTGAACCAGAGGGCGAGAAATAGAGGGGCTGAAACAGAGGGCGAGAAACAGAGGGGCTGAAACAGAGGGTGAGAAACAGAGGGGCTGAAACAGAGGGGCTGAAACAGAGGGGCTGAAACCGATGGCGAGAAACAGAGGGGCTGAAACAGACGGCAAGAAACAGAGGAGCTGAAACAAAGGGCGAGAAACAGAGGGGCTGAAACAGAGGGCGAGAAACAGAGGTGCTGAATCAGAGAGGCTGATACAGAGGGCGAGAAACAGAGGGGCTGAAACAGAGGGCGAGAAACAGAGGGGCTGAAACAGAGGGGCTGAAACAGAGGGAGAGAAACAGAGGGGCTGAAACAGAGGGCGAAAAACAGAGGGGCTGAAACAGAGGGGCTGAATCAGAGGTGCTGATTCAGAGGGGCTGAAACAGAGGGGCTGAATCAGAGGGGCTGAAACGGAGGGCGAGAAATAGGGGGGTTAAACAGAGGGCGAGAAACAGAGGGGCTGAAACCGAATGCGAGAAACAGAGGGGCTGAAACAGAGGGGCTGAAACAGAGGGCGAGAAATAGAGGGGCTGAAACAGAGGGCTAGAAACAGAGGGTCTGAAACTGAAGGCGAGAAACAGAGGGGCTGAAACAGAGGGGCTGAATCAGAGGGGCTGAGACCGAGGGCGAGAAACAGAGGGGCTGAAACAGAGGGCGAGAAACAGAGGGGCTGAAACAGAGGGCGAGAAACAGAGGGGCTGAATCATAGGTGCTGAAACAGAGGGCGAGAATTAGAGGGGCTGAAACAGAGGGTAGAAAGAGAGGGGCTGAATCAGAGAGGCTGAAACAGAGGGACTGAATCAGAGGGGCTGATTCAGAGGGGCTGAAACAGAGGGGCTGATTCAGAGGGGCTGAAACAGAGGGGCTGAATCAGAGGGGCTGAAACACAGGGCGAGAAATAGAGGGGCTGAAACAAAGGGTGAGAAACAGAGGGGCAGAAACAGAGGGCGAGAAACAGAGGGGCTGAAACAGAGGGGCTGAAACAGAGGGGCTGAAACAGAGAGCGCGAAATAGTGGGGCTGAAACAGAGGGCGAGAAACAGAGGGGCTGAAACAGAGGGGCTAAATCAGAGGGGCTGAAACAGAGGGCGAGAAACAGAGCGGCTGAAACAGAGGGCGAGAAACAGAGGGGCTTAAACAGAGGGGCTGAAACAGAGGAGCTGAAACAGAGGGCGAGAAACAGAGGGACTGAAACAGAGGGGCTGAAACAGAGGGGCAGAAACAGAGGGCGAGAAACAGAGGGGCTGAAACAGAGGGGCTGAAACAGAGGGGCTGAAACAGAGGTGCTGAATCAGAGGGGCTGAAACAGAGGGCGAGAAACAGGGGGCTGAAACACGGGGCGTGAAACAGAGGGGCTGAAACAGAGGGGCGGGAAACAGAGGGCCTGAATCAGAGGGGCTGAATCAGAGGGGCTGAAACAGAGGGTGAGAAACAGAGGGGCTGAAACAGAGGGGCTGAAACAGAGGGGCTGAAACAGAGGGCGAGAAACAGAGGGGCTGAATCAGAGGGGCTGAAACAGAGGGGCTGAATCAGAGGGGCTGAAACAGAGGGGCTGAATCAGAGGGGCTGAAACAGAGGGGCTGAAACAGAGGGGCTGAATCAGAGGGGCTGAAACAGTGTGCGAAAAACAGAGGGGCTGAAACAGAGGGGAAGAAACGGAGGGGCTGAAACAGAGGCCGAGAAACAGAGGGCGAGAAACAGAGGGGCTGAAACAGAGGGGCTGAAACAGAGGGGCTGAAACAGAGGGCGAGAAACAGAGGGGCTGAAACAGAGGGCGAGAAACAGAGGGGCTGAAACAGAGGGCGAGAAACAGCGGGGCGGAATCAGAGGGGCTGAAACAGAGGGGCTGAAACAGAGGGGCTGAAACAGAGGGCGAAAAACAGAGGGGCTGAATCAGAGGGGCTGAAACAGAGGGCGAGAAACAGAGGGGCTGAAACAGAGGGGCTGAAACAGAGGGGCTGAAACAGAGGGCGAGAAACAGACGGGCTGAAACAGAGGGGCTGAAACAGAGGGCCTGAAACAGTGAGGCTGAAACAGAGGGCGAGAAACAGAGGGGCTGAAACAGAGGGCGAGAAATAGAGGGGCTGAAACAGAGGGGAAGAAATGGAGGGGCTGAAACAGAGGGCGAGAAACAGTGGGCGAGAAACAGAGGGGCTGAAACAGAGGGGCTGAAACAGAGGGGCTGAAACAGAGGGCGAGAAACAGAGGGGCTGAAACAGAGGGCGAGAAACAGAGGGGCTGAAACAGAGGGCGAGAAACAGAGGGGCGGAATCAGATTGGCTGAAACAGAGGGGCTGAAACAGAGGGGCTGAAACAGAGGGCGAGAAGCAGAGGGGCTGAATCAGCGGGGCTGAAACAGTGGGGCTGAAACAGAGGGCGAGAAACAGAGGGGCTGAAACAGAGGGGCTGAAACAGAGGGCGAGAAACAGAGGGGCTGAAACAGAGGGGCTGAAACAGAGGGGCTGAAACAGAGGGGCTGAAACAGTGGGCGAGAAACAGAGGGGCTGAAACAGAGAGCGCGAAACAGAGGGGCTGAAACAGTGGGTGAGAAACAGAGGGGCTGAATCAGAGGTGCTGAATCAGAGGGGCTGAAACAGAGGGGCTGAACCAGAGGGCGAGAAACAGAGGGGCTGAAACAGAGGGCGAGAAACAGAGGGGCTGAAACAGAGGGCGAGAAACAGAGGGGCTGAAACAGAGGGGCTGAAACAGAGGGGCTGAAACCGATGGCGAGAAACAGAGGGGCTGAAACAGACGGCAAGAAACAGAGGGGCTGAAACAGTGGGGCTGAAACAGAGGGCGAGAAACAGAGGGGCTGAAACAGAGGGCGAAAAACAGAGGGGCTGAAACAGAGGGGCTGAATCAGAGGTGCTGATTCAGAGGGGCTGAAACAGAGGGGCTGAATCAGAGGGGCTGAAACAGATGGCGAGAAATAGGGGGGTTAAACAGAGGGCCAGAAACAGAGGGGCTGAAACAGAAGGCGAGAAACAGAGGGGCTGAATCAGAGGGGCTGAAACAGAGGGCAGGAAATAGAGGGGCTGAAACAGAGGGCTAGAAACAGAGGGTCTGAAACAGAAGGCGAGAAACAGAGGGGCTGAAACAGAGGGGCTGAATCAGAGGGGCTGAGACCGAGGGCGAGAAACAGAGGGGCTGAAACAGAGGGCGAGAAACAGAGGGGCTGAAACAGAGAGCGAGAAACAGAGGGGCTGAATCATAGGTGCTGAAACAGAGGGCGAGAATTAGAGGGGCTGAAACAGAGGGCGAGAAAGAGAGGGCCTGAAACAGAGAGGCTGAAACAGAGGGACTGAATCAGAGGGGCTGATTCAGAGGGGCTGAAACAGAGGGGCTGATTCCGAGGGGCTGAAACAGAGGGGCTGAATCAGAGGGGCTGAAACACAGGCGAGAAATAGAGGGGCTGAAACAAAGGGTGAGAAACAGAGGGGCAGAAACAGAGGGCGAGAAACAGAGGGGCTGAAACAGAGGGGCTGAAACAGAGAGCGCGAAATAGTGGGGCTGAAACAGAGGGCGAGAAACAGAGGGGCTGAAACAGAGGGGCTAAATCAGAGGGGCTGAAACAGAGGGCGAGAAACAGAGCTGCTGAAACTGAGGGCGAGAAACAGAGGGGCTGAAACACGGGGCGTGAAACAGAGGGGCTGAAACAGAGGGGCGGGAAACAGAGGGGCTGAATCAGAGGGGCTGAATCAGAGGGGCTGAAACAGACGATGAGAAACAGAGGGGCTGAAACAGAGGGGCTGAAACAGAGGGGCTGAAACAGAGGGCGAGAAACAGAGGGGCTGAATCAGAGGGGCTGAAACAGAGGGGCTGAATCAGAGGGGCTGAAACAGAGGGGTTGAATCAGAGGGGCTGAAACAGAGGGGCTGAAACAGAGGGCGAGAAACAGAGGGGCTGAAACAGAGGGCGAGAATCAGAGGGGCTGAAACAGAGGGGAAGAAACGGAGGGGCTGAAACAGAGGGCGAGAAACAGAGGGCGAGAAACAGAGGGGCTGAAACAGAGGGGCTGAAACAGAGGGGCTGAAACAGAGGGCGAGAAACAGAGGGGCTGAAACAGAGGGTGAGAAACAGAGGGGCTGAAACAGAGGGCGAGAAACAGAGGGGCTGAATCAGAGGGGCTGAAACAGAGGGCGAGAAACAGAGGGGCTGAAACAGAGGGGCTGAAACAGAGGGGCTGAAACAGAGGGCGAGAAACAGACGGGCTGAAACAGAGAGCGAGAAACAGAGGGGCTGAAACAGAGGGCGAGAAACAGAGGGGCGGAATCAGAGGGGCTGAAACAGAGGGCGAGAAACAGAGAGGCTGAAACAGAGGGCGAGAAACAGTGGGGCTGAATCAGAGGGGTGAAACAGAGGGCGAGAAACAGAGGGGCTGAAACAGAGGGGCTGAAACAGAGGTGCTGAAACAGAGGTGCTGAAACAGAGGGGCTGAAACAGAGGGCGAGAAACAGAGGGGCTGAAACAGAGAGCGCGAAACAGAGGGGCTGAAACACAGGGCGAGAAACAGAGGGGCTGAATCAGAGGGGCTGAATCAGAGGGGCTGAAACAGTGGGGCTGAAACAGAGGGCGAGAAACAGAGGGGCTGAAACAGAGGGAGAGAAACAGAGGGGCTGAAACAGAGGGGAAGAAATGGAGGGGCTGAAAGAGAGGGCGAGAAACAGAGGGCGAGAAACATAGGGGCTGAAACAGAGGGGCTGAAACAGAGGGGCTGAAACAGAGGGCGAGTAACCGAGGAGCTGAAACAGAGGGCGAGAAACAGAGGGGCTGAAACAGAGGGCGAGAAACAGAGGGGCGGACTCAGAGGGGCTGAAACAGAGGAGCTGAAACAGAGGGGCTGAAACAGAGGGCGAGAAGCAGAGCGGCTGAATCAGAGGGGCTGAAACAGAGGGGCTGAAACCGGGGTGCGAGAAACAGAGGGTCTGAAACAGAGGGGCTGAAACAGAGGGCGAGAAACAGAGGGGCTGAAACAGAGGGGCTGAAACAGAGGGGCTGAAACAGAGGGGCTGAAACAGAGGGCGAGAAACAGAGGGTCTGAAACAGAGAGCGCGAAACAGAGGGGCTGAAACAGTGGGCGAGAAACAGAGGGGCTGAATCAGAGGGGCTGAATCAGAGGGGCTGAAACAGAGTGGCTGAAACAGAGGGCGAGAAACAGAGGGGCTGAAACAGAGGGCGAGAAACAGAGTGGCAGAAACAGAGGTCGAGAAACAGAGGGGCTGAAACAGAGGGGCTGAAACAGAGGGGATGAAACCGAGGGCGAGAAACAGAGGGGCTGAAACAGACGGCAAGAAACAGAGGGGCTGAAACAGAGGGCGAGAAACAGAGGGGCTGACACAGAGGGCGAGAAACAGAGGTGCTGAATCAGAGGGGCTGAAACAGAGGGCGAGAAACAGAGGGGCTGAAACAGAGGGCGAGAAACAGAGGGGCTGAAACAGAGGGGCTGAAACAGAGGGCGAGAAACAGTGGGGCAGAAACAGAGGACGAAAAACAGAGGGGCTGAAACAGAGGGGCTGAATCAGAGGGGCTGAGACCGAGGGCGAGAAACAGAGGGGCTGAAACAGAGGGCGAGAAACAGAGGGGCTGAAACAGAGGGCGAGAAACAGAGGGGCTGAATCATAGGGGCTTAAACAGAGGGCGAGAATTAGAGGGGCTGAAACAGAGGGCGAGAAAGAGAGGGGCTGAAACAGAGGGGCTGAAACAGAGGGGCTGAATCAGAGGGCTGACTCAGAGGGGCTGAAACAGAGGGGCTGATTCAGAGGGGCTGAAACAGAGGGGCTGAATCAGAGGGGCTGAAACACAGGGCGAGAAATAGAGGGGCTGAAACAAAGGGTGAGAAACAGACGGGCAGAAACAGAGGGCGAGAAACAGAGGGGCTGAAACAGAGGGGCTGAAACAGAGAGCGCGAAACAGTGGGGCTGAAACAGAGGGCGGGAAACAGAGGGGCTGAAACAGAGGGGCTGAATCAGACGTGCTGAAACAGAGGGCGAGAAACAGAGCGGCTGAAACAGAGGGCGAGAAACAGAGGGGCTTAAACAGAGTGGCTGAAACAGAGGAGCTGAAACAGAGAGCGAGAAACAGAGGGGCTGAAACAGAGGGCGAGAAACAGAGGTGCTGAAACAGAGGGGCTGAAACAGAGGGCGAGAAACAGAGGGGCTGAAACAGAGGGCGAGAAACAGAGGGGCTGAAACAGAGGGGCTGAAACAGAGGGGCTGAAACAGAGGGGCTGAAACAGAGGCCGAGAAACAGAGGGGCTGAAACAGAGGGCGAGAAACAGAGGGGCTGAAACAGAGGGGCCGAATCAGAGGGGCTGTATCAGAGGGGCTGAAACAGAGGGGCTGAAACAGAGGGGCTGAAACTGCGGGCGAGAAACAGAGGGCGAGAAACAGAGTGGCTGAAACAGAGGGGCTGAAACAGATGGGCTGAAACAGAGAGCCTGAAACAGAGGGTGAGAAACAGAGGGGCTGAAACAGAGGGTGAGAAACAGAGGGGGAGAAACAGAGGGGCTGAAACAGAGGGGCTGAAACAGAGGGGCTGAAACAGAGGGGCTGAATCAGAGGGGCTGAAACAGAGGGGCTGTATCAGAGGGGCTGAAACAGAGGGCGAGAAACAGAGGGGCTGAAACAGAGGGGCTGAAACAGAGGGGCTGAAACAGAGGGCGAGAAACAGAGGGGCTGAAACAGAGGGCGAGAAACAGAGGGGCTGAAACAGAGGGCGAGAAACAGCGGGGCGGAATCAGAGGGGCTGAAACAGAGGGGCTGAAACAGAGGGGCTGAAACAGAGGGCGAGAAACAGAGGGGCTGAAACAGAGGGGCTGAAACAGAGGGGCTGAAACGGAGGGCGAGAAACAGACGGGCTGAAACAGAGGGCGAGAAACAGAGGGGCTGAAACAGAGGGCGAGAAACAGAGGGGCGGAATCAGAGGGGCTGAAACAGAGGGCGAGAAACAGAGGGGCTGAAACAGAGGGCGAGAAACAGAGGGGCTGAATCAGAGGTGCTGAAACAGAGGTCGAGAAACAGAGGGGCTGAAAGAGAGGGGCTGAAACAGAGGGGCTGAAACAGAGGGGCTCAAACAGAGGGCGAGAAACAGAGGGGCTGAAACAGAGGGCGAGAAACAGAGGGTGAGAAACAGATGGGCTGAAACAGAGGGGCTGAAACAGAGGGCGAGAAACAGAGGGGCTGAAACAGAGGGCGAGAAACAGAGGGGCTGAAACAGAGGGCGAGAAACAGAGGGGCGGAATCAGAGGGGCTGAAACAGAGGGGCTGAAACAGAGGGGCTGAAACAGAGGGCGAGAAGCAGAGGGGCTGAATCAGAGGGGCTGAAACAGAGGGGCTGAAACAGAGGGCGAGAAACAGAGGGGCTGAAACAGAGGGGCTGAAACAGAGGGCGAGAAACAGAGGGGCTGAAACAGAGGGGCTGAAACAGAGGGGCTGAAACAGAGGGCGAGAAACAGAGGGGCTGAAACAGAGAGCGTGAAACAGAGGGGCTGAAACAGAGGGCGAGAAACAGAGGGGCTGAATCAGAGGGGCTGAATCAGAGGGGCTGAAACAGAGGGGCTGAAACAGAGGGCGAGAAACAGAGGGGCTAAAACAGAGGGCGAGAAACAGAGGGGCTGAAACAGAGGGGCTGAAACAGAGGGGCTGAAACCGAGTGCGAGAAACAGAGGGGCTGAAACAGACGGCAAGAAACAGAGGGGCTGAAACAGAGGGGCTGAAACAGAGGGCCTGAAACAGAGGGGCTGAAACAGAGGGCGAGAAACAGAGGGGCTGAAACAGAGAGCGCGAAACAGAGGGGCTGAAACAGTGGGCGAGAAACAGAGGGGCTGAATCAGAGGGGCTGAATCAGAGGGGCTGAAACAGAGGGGCTGAAACAGAGGGCGAGAAAGAGAGGGGCTGAAACAGAGGGCGAGAAACAGAGGGGCTGAAACAGAGGGGCTGACACAGAGGGGCTGAAACCGAGGACGAGAAACAGAGGGGCTGAAACAGAGGGCGAGAAACAGAGGTGCTGAATCAGAGAGGCTGAAACATAGGGCGAGAAACAGAGGGGCTGAAACAGAGGGGGAGAAACAGAGGGGCTGAAACAGAGGGTCTGAAACAGAGGGCGAGAAACAGAGGGGCTGAAACAGAGGGGGAAAAAAAGAGGGGCTGAAACAGAGGGGCTGAATCAGAGGTGCTGATTCAGAGGGGCTGAAACAGAGGGGCTGAATCAGAGGGGCTGAAACAGTGGGCGAGAAATAGAGGGGCTGAAACAGAGGGCGAGAAACAGAGGGCCTGAAACAGAAGGAGAGAAACAGAGGGGCTGAAACTGAGGGGCTAAAACAGAGGGTGAGAAATAGAGGGGCTGAAACAGAGGGCTAGAAACAGAGGGGCTGAAACAGAAGGCGAGAAACAGAGGGGCTGAAACAGAGGTGCTGAATCAGAGGGGCTGAGACCGAGGGCGAGAAACAGAGGGGCTGAAACAGAGGGCGAGAAACAGAGGGGCTGAAACAGAGGGCGTGAAACAGAGGGGCTGAATCATAGGGGCTGAAACAGAGGGCGAGAATTAGAGGGGCTGAAACAGAGGGCGAGAAAGAGAGGGGCTGAAACAGAGGGGCTGAAACAGAGGGGCTGAATCAGAGGGGCTGATTCAGAGGGGCTGAAACAGAGGGGCTGAATCAGAGGAGCTGAAACACAGGGCGAGAAATAGAGGGGCTGAAACCAAGGGAGAGAAACAGAGGGGCAGAAACAGAGGGCGAGAAACAGAGGGGCTGAAACAGAGGGGCTGAAACAGAGAGCGCGAAACAGTGGGGCTGAAACAGAGGGCGAGAAACAGAGGGGCTGAAACAGAGGGGCTGAAACAGAGGGGCTAAATCAGAGGGGCTGAAACAGAGCGCGAGAAACAGAGCGGCTGAAACAGAGGGCGAGAAACAGAGGGGCTTAAACAGAGGGGCTGAAACAAGGGAGCTGAAACAGAGGGCGAGAAACAGAGGGGCTGAAACAGAGGGCGAGAAACAGAGGTGCTGAAACAGAGGGGCTGAAACAGAGGGCGAGAAACAGAGGGGCTGAAACAGAGGGCGAGACACAGAGGGGCTGAAACAGAGGGGCTGAAACAGAGGGGCTGAAACAGAGGGGCTGAAACCGAGGGCGAGAAACAGAGGGGCTGAAACAGAGGGGCTGAATCAGAGGGGCTGAAACAGAGGGGCTGAAACAGAGGGCTAGAAACAGAGGGGCTGAAACAGAGGGCGAGAAACAGAGGGGCTGAAACAGAGGGGCTGAAACAGAGGGGCTGAAACAGAGGGCGAGAAACAGAGGGTCTAAAACAGAGGCCGAGAAACAGAGGGGCTGAAACAGAGGGCGAGAAACAGCGGGGCTGAAACAGAGGGGCTGAAACAGAGGGGCTGAAACAGAGGGGCTGATACAGAGGGGCCGAATCAGAGGGGCTGTATCAGAGGGGCTGAAACAGAGGGGCTGAAACAGAGGGCGAGAAAAAGAGGGGCTGAAACTGCGGGCGAGAAACAGAGGGCGAGAAACAGAGGGGCTGAAACAGACGGGCTGAAACAGAGAGTCTGAAACAGAGGGGCTGATACAGAGGTGCTGAATCAGAGGGGCTAAAACAGAGGGCGAGAAACAGAGGGGCTGAAACTGAGGGCGAAAAACAGAGGGGCTGAAACAGAGGGCGAGAAACAGAGGGGCTGAAACAGAGAGCGCGAAACAGAGGGGCTGAAACAGAGGGGCTGAAACAGAGGGGCTGAAACAGAGGGGCTAAATCAGAGGAGCTGAAACAGAGGGCGAGAAACAGAGGGGCTGAAACAGAGGGGCTGAAACAGAGGGGCTGAAACAGAGGGGCTGAAACAGAGGGCGAGAAACAGAGGGGCTGAAACAGAGGGCGAGAAACAGAGGGGCTGAAACAGAAGGCGAGAAACAGAGGGGCTGAATCAGAGGGGCTGAAACAGAGGGGCTGAAACAGAGGGGCTGAAACAGAGGGCGAGAAACAGAGGGGCTGAAACAGAGGGGCTGAAACAGAGGGGCTGAAACAGAGGGTGAAAAACAGAGGGGCTGAAACAGAGGGGCTGAAACAGAGGGGCTGAATCAGAGGGGCTGATACAGAGGTGCTGAATCAGAGGGGCTAAAACAGAGGGCGAGAAACAGAGGGGCTGAAACTGAGGGCGAAAAACAGAGGGGCTGAAACAGAGGGCGAGAAACAGAGGGGCTGAAACAGAGAGCGCGAAACAGAGGGGCTGAAACAGAGGGGCTGAAACAGAGGGGCTGAAACAGAGGGGCTAAATCAGAGGAGCTGAAACAGAGGGCGAGAAACAGAGGGGCTGAAACAGAGGGGCTGAAACAGCGGGGCTGAAAGAGAGGGGCTGAAACAGAGGGCGAGAAACAGAGGGGCTGAAACAGAGGGCGAGAAACAGAGGGGCTGAAACAGATGGCGAGAAACAGAGGGGCTGAATCAGAGGGGCTGAAACAGAGGGGCTGAAACAGAGGGGCTGAAACAGAGGGCGAGAAACAGAGGGGCTGAAACAGAGGGGCTGAAACAGAGGGGCTGAAACAGAGGGGCTGAAACAGAGGGCGAGAAACAGAGGGGCTGTATCAGAGGGGCTGAATCAGAGGGGCTGAAACAGAGGGTGAAAAACAGAGGGGCTGAAACAGAGGGCGAGAAACACAGGGGCTGAAACAGAGGGTGGGAAACTGAGGGCGAGAAACAGAGGGACTGAAAAAGAGGGGCTGAAACAGAGGGGCTGAATCAGAGGGGCTGATACAGAGGTGCTGAATCAGAGGGGCTAAAACAGAGGGCGAGAAACAGAGGGGCTGAAACTGAGGGCGAAAAACAGAGGGGCTGAAACAGAGGGCGAGAAACAGAGGGGCTGAAACAGAGAGCGCGAAACAGAGGGGCTGAAACAGAGGGGCTGAAACACAGGGGCTGAAACAGAGGGGCTAAATCAGAGGGGCTGAAACAGAGGGCGAGAAACAGAGGGGCTGAAATAGAGGGCGAGAAACAGAGGGGCTGAAACAGAGGGGCTGAAACAGAGGGGCTGAAACAGAGGGCGAGAAACAGACGGGCTGAAACAGAGGGGCTGAAACAGAGGGCCTGAAACAGTGAGGCTGAAACAGAGGGCGAGAAACAGAGGGGCTGAAACAGAGGGCGAGAAATAGAGGGGCTGAAACAGAGGGGAAGAAATGGAGGGGCTGAAACAGAGGGCGAGAAACAGTGGGCGAGAAACAGAGGGGCTGAAACAGAGGGGCTGAAACAGAGGGGCTGAAACAGAGGGCGAGAAACAGAGGGGCTGAAACAGAGGGCGAGAAACAGAGGGGCTGAAACAGAGGGCGAGAAACAGAGGGGCGGAATCAGATTGGCTGAAACAGAGGGGCTGAAACAGAGGGGCTGAAACAGAGGGCGAGAAGCAGAGGGGCTGAATCAGCGGGGCTGAAACAGTGGGGCTGAAACAGAGGGCGAGAAACAGAGGGGCTGAAACAGAGGGGCTGAAACAGAGGGCGAGAAACAGAGGGGCTGAAACAGAGGGGCTGAAACAGAGGGGCTGAAACAGAGGGGCTGAAACAGTGGGCGAGAAACAGAGGGGCTGAAACAGAGAGCGCGAAACAGAGGGGCTGAAACAGTGGGTGAGAAACAGAGGGGCTGAATCAGAGGTGCTGAATCAGAGGGGCTGAAACAGAGGGGCTGAACCAGAGGGCGAGAAACAGAGGGGCTGAAACAGAGGGCGAGAAACAGAGGGGCTGAAACAGAGGGCGAGAAACAGAGGGGCTGAAACAGAGGGGCTGAAACAGAGGGGCTGAAACCGATGGCGAGAAACAGAGGGGCTGAAACAGACGGCAAGAAACAGAGGGGCTGAAACAGTGGGGCTGAAACAGAGGGCGAGAAACAGAGGGGCTGAAACAGAGGGCGAAAAACAGAGGGGCTGAAACAGAGGGGCTGAATCAGAGGTGCTGATTCAGAGGGGCTGAAACAGAGGGGCTGAATCAGAGGGGCTGAAACAGATGGCGAGAAATAGGGGGGTTAAACAGAGGGCCAGAAACAGAGGGGCTGAAACAGAAGGCGAGAAACAGAGGGGCTGAATCAGAGGGGCTGAAACAGAGGGCAGGAAATAGAGGGGCTGAAACAGAGGGCTAGAAACAGAGGGTCTGAAACAGAAGGCGAGAAACAGAGGGGCTGAAACAGAGGGGCTGAATCAGAGGGGCTGAGACCGAGGGCGAGAAACAGAGGGGCTGAAACAGAGGGCGAGAAACAGAGGGGCTGAAACAGAGAGCGAGAAACAGAGGGGCTGAATCATAGGTGCTGAAACAGAGGGCGAGAATTAGAGGGGCTGAAACAGAGGGCGAGAAAGAGAGGGCCTGAAACAGAGAGGCTGAAACAGAGGGACTGAATCAGAGGGGCTGATTCAGAGGGGCTGAAACAGAGGGGCTGATTCCGAGGGGCTGAAACAGAGGGGCTGAATCAGAGGGGCTGAAACACAGGCGAGAAATAGAGGGGCTGAAACAAAGGGTGAGAAACAGAGGGGCAGAAACAGAGGGCGAGAAACAGAGGGGCTGAAACAGAGGGGCTGAAACAGAGAGCGCGAAATAGTGGGGCTGAAACAGAGGGCGAGAAACAGAGGGGCTGAAACAGAGGGGCTAAATCAGAGGGGCTGAAACAGAGGGCGAGAAACAGAGCTGCTGAAACTGAGGGCGAGAAACAGAGGGGCTGAAACACGGGGCGTGAAACAGAGGGGCTGAAACAGAGGGGCGGGAAACAGAGGGGCTGAATCAGAGGGGCTGAATCAGAGGGGCTGAAACAGACGATGAGAAACAGAGGGGCTGAAACAGAGGGGCTGAAACAGAGGGGCTGAAACAGAGGGCGAGAAACAGAGGGGCTGAATCAGAGGGGCTGAAACAGAGGGGCTGAATCAGAGGGGCTGAAACAGAGGGGTTGAATCAGAGGGGCTGAAACAGAGGGGCTGAAACAGAGGGCGAGAAACAGAGGGGCTGAAACAGAGGGCGAGAATCAGAGGGGCTGAAACAGAGGGGAAGAAACGGAGGGGCTGAAACAGAGGGCGAGAAACAGAGGGCGAGAAACAGAGGGGCTGAAACAGAGGGGCTGAAACAGAGGGGCTGAAACAGAGGGCGAGAAACAGAGGGGCTGAAACAGAGGGTGAGAAACAGAGGGGCTGAAACAGAGGGCGAGAAACAGAGGGGCTGAATCAGAGGGGCTGAAACAGAGGGCGAGAAACAGAGGGGCTGAAACAGAGGGGCTGAAACAGAGGGGCTGAAACAGAGGGCGAGAAACAGACGGGCTGAAACAGAGAGCGAGAAACAGAGGGGCTGAAACAGAGGGCGAGAAACAGAGGGGCGGAATCAGAGGGGCTGAAACAGAGGGCGAGAAACAGAGAGGCTGAAACAGAGGGCGAGAAACAGTGGGGCTGAATCAGAGGGGTGAAACAGAGGGCGAGAAACAGAGGGGCTGAAACAGAGGGGCTGAAACAGAGGTGCTGAAACAGAGGTGCTGAAACAGAGGGGCTGAAACAGAGGGCGAGAAACAGAGGGGCTGAAACAGAGAGCGCGAAACAGAGGGGCTGAAACACAGGGCGAGAAACAGAGGGGCTGAATCAGAGGGGCTGAATCAGAGGGGCTGAAACAGTGGGGCTGAAACAGAGGGCGAGAAACAGAGGGGCTGAAACAGAGGGAGAGAAACAGAGGGGCTGAAACAGAGGGGAAGAAATGGAGGGGCTGAAAGAGAGGGCGAGAAACAGAGGGCGAGAAACATAGGGGCTGAAACAGAGGGGCTGAAACAGAGGGGCTGAAACAGAGGGCGAGTAACCGAGGAGCTGAAACAGAGGGCGAGAAACAGAGGGGCTGAAACAGAGGGCGAGAAACAGAGGGGCGGACTCAGAGGGGCTGAAACAGAGGAGCTGAAACAGAGGGGCTGAAACAGAGGGCGAGAAGCAGAGCGGCTGAATCAGAGGGGCTGAAACAGAGGGGCTGAAACCGGGGTGCGAGAAACAGAGGGTCTGAAACAGAGGGGCTGAAACAGAGGGCGAGAAACAGAGGGGCTGAAACAGAGGGGCTGAAACAGAGGGGCTGAAACAGAGGGGCTGAAACAGAGGGCGAGAAACAGAGGGTCTGAAACAGAGAGCGCGAAACAGAGGGGCTGAAACAGTGGGCGAGAAACAGAGGGGCTGAATCAGAGGGGCTGAATCAGAGGGGCTGAAACAGAGTGGCTGAAACAGAGGGCGAGAAACAGAGGGGCTGAAACAGAGGGCGAGAAACAGAGTGGCAGAAACAGAGGTCGAGAAACAGAGGGGCTGAAACAGAGGGGCTGAAACAGAGGGGATGAAACCGAGGGCGAGAAACAGAGGGGCTGAAACAGACGGCAAGAAACAGAGGGGCTGAAACAGAGGGCGAGAAACAGAGGGGCTGACACAGAGGGCGAGAAACAGAGGTGCTGAATCAGAGGGGCTGAAACAGAGGGCGAGAAACAGAGGGGCTGAAACAGAGGGCGAGAAACAGAGGGGCTGAAACAGAGGGGCTGAAACAGAGGGCGAGAAACAGTGGGGCAGAAACAGAGGGCGAAAAACAGAGGGGCTGAAACAGAGGGGCTGAATCAGAGGGGCTGAGACCGAGGGCGAGAAACAGAGGGGCTGAAACAGAGGGCGAGAAACAGAGGGGCTGAAACAGAGGGCGAGAAACAGAGGGGCTGAATCATAGGGGCTTAAACAGAGAGCGAGAATTAGAGGGGCTGAAACAGAGGGCGAGAAAGAGAGGGGCTGAAACAGAGGGGCTGAAACAGAGGGGCTGAATCAGAGGGCTGACTCAGAGGGGCTGAAACAGAGGGGCTGATTCAGAGGGGCTGAAACAGAGGGGCTGAATCAGAGGGGCTGAAACACAGGGCGAGAAATAGAGGGGCTGAAACAAAGGGTGAGAAACAGACGGGCAGAAACAGAGGGCGAGAAACAGAGGGGCTGAAACAGAGGGGCTGAAACAGAGAGCGCGAAACAGTGGGGCTGAAACAGAGGGCGGGAAACAGAGGGGCTGAAACAGAGGGGCTGAAACAGAGGGGCTAAATCAGACGTGCTGAAACAGAGGGCGAGAAACAGAGCGGCTGAAACAGAGGGCGAGAAACAGAGGGGCTTAAACAGAGTGGCTGAAACAGAGGAGCTGAAACAGAGAGCGAGAAACAGAGGGGCTGAAACAGAGGGCGAGAAACAGAGGTGCTGAAACAGAGGGGCTGAAACAGAGGGCGAGAAACAGAGGGGCTGAAACAGAGGGCGAGAAACAGAGGGGCTGAAACAGAGGGGCTGAAACAGAGGGGCTGAAACAGAGGGGCTGAAACAGAGGCCGAGAAACAGAGGGGCTGAAACAGAGGGCGAGAAACAGAGGGGCTGAAACAGAGGGGCCGAATCAGAGGGGCTGTATCAGAGGGGCTGAAACAGAGGGGCTGAAACAGAGGGGCTGAAACTGCGGGCGAGAAACAGAGGGCGAGAAACAGAGTGGCTGAAACAGAGGGGCTGAAACAGATGGGCTGAAACAGAGAGCCTGAAACAGAGGGTGAGAAACAGAGGGGCTGAAACAGAGGGTGAGAAACAGAGGGGGAGAAACAGAGGGGCTGAAACAGAGGGGCTGAAACAGAGGGGCTGAAACAGAGGGGCTGAATCAGAGGGGCTGAAACAGAGGGGCTGTATCAGAGGGGCTGAAACAGAGGGCGAGAAACAGAGGGGCTGAAACAGAGGGGCTGAAACAGAGGGGCTGAAACAGAGGGCGAGAAACAGAGGGGCTGAAACAGAGGGCGAGAAACAGAGGGGCTGAAACAGAGGGCGAGAAACAGCGGGGCGGAATCAGAGGGGCTGAAACAGAGGGGCTGAAACAGAGGGGCTGAAACAGAGGGCGAGAAACAGAGGGGCTGAAACAGAGGGGCTGAAACAGAGGGGCTGAAACGGAGGGCGAGAAACAGACGGGCTGAAACAGAGGGCGAGAAACAGAGGGGCTGAAACAGAGGGCGAGAAACAGAGGGGCGGAATCAGAGGGGCTGAAACAGAGGGCGAGAAACAGAGGGGCTGAAACAGAGGGCGAGAAACAGAGGGGCTGAATCAGAGGTGCTGAAACAGAGGTCGAGAAACAGAGGGGCTGAAAGAGAGGGGCTGAAACAGAGGGGCTGAAACAGAGGGGCTCAAACAGAGGGCGAGAAACAGAGGGGCTGAAACAGAGGGCGAGAAACAGAGGGTGAGAAACAGATGGGCTGAAACAGAGGGGCTGAAACAGAGGGCGAGAAACAGAGGGGCTGAAACAGAGGGCGAGAAACAGAGGGGCTGAAACAGAGGGCGAGAAACAGAGGGGCGGAATCAGAGGGGCTGAAACAGAGGGGCTGAAACAGAGGGGCTGAAACAGAGGGCGAGAAGCAGAGGGGCTGAATCAGAGGGGCTGAAACAGAGGGGCTGAAACAGAGGGCGAGAAACAGAGGGGCTGAAACAGAGGGGCTGAAACAGAGGGCGAGAAACAGAGGGGCTGAAACAGAGGGGCTGAAACAGAGGGGCTGAAACAGAGGGCGAGAAACAGAGGGGCTGAAACAGAGAGCGTGAAACAGAGGGGCTGAAACAGAGGGCGAGAAACAGAGGGGCTGAATCAGAGGGGCTGAATCAGAGGGGCTGAAACAGAGGGGCTGAAACAGAGGGCGAGAAACAGAGGGGCTAAAACAGAGGGCGAGAAACAGAGGGGCTGAAACAGAGGGGCTGAAACAGAGGGGCTGAAACCGAGTGCGAGAAACAGAGGGGCTGAAACAGACGGCAAGAAACAGAGGGGCTGAAACAGAGGGGCTGAAACAGAGGGCCTGAAACAGAGGGGCTGAAACAGAGGGCGAGAAACAGAGGGGCTGAAACAGAGAGCGCGAAACAGAGGGGCTGAAACAGTGGGCGAGAAACAGAGGGGCTGAATCAGAGGGGCTGAATCAGAGGGGCTGAAACAGAGGGGCTGAAACAGAGGGCGAGAAAGAGAGGGGCTGAAACAGAGGGCGAGAAACAGAGGGGCTGAAACAGAGGGGCTGACACAGAGGGGCTGAAACCGAGGACGAGAAACAGAGGGGCTGAAACAGAGGGCGAGAAACAGAGGTGCTGAATCAGAGAGGCTGAAACATAGGGCGAGAAACAGAGGGGCTGAAACAGAGGGGGAGAAACAGAGGGGCTGAAACAGAGGGTCTGAAACAGAGGGCGAGAAACAGAGGGGCTGAAACAGAGGGGGAAAAAAAGAGGGGCTGAAACAGAGGGGCTGAATCAGAGGTGCTGATTCAGAGGGGCTGAAACAGAGGGGCTGAATCAGAGGGGCTGAAACAGTGGGCGAGAAATAGAGGGGCTGAAACAGAGGGCGAGAAACAGAGGGCCTGAAACAGAAGGAGAGAAACAGAGGGGCTGAAACTGAGGGGCTAAAACAGAGGGTGAGAAATAGAGGGGCTGAAACAGAGGGCTAGAAACAGAGGGGCTGAAACAGAAGGCGAGAAACAGAGGGGCTGAAACAGAGGTGCTGAATCAGAGGGGCTGAGACCGAGGGCGAGAAACAGAGGGGCTGAAACAGAGGGCGAGAAACAGAGGGGCTGAAACAGAGGGCGTGAAACAGAGGGGCTGAATCATAGGGGCTGAAACAGAGGGCGAGAATTAGAGGGGCTGAAACAGAGGGCGAGAAAGAGAGGGGCTGAAACAGAGGGGCTGAAACAGAGGGGCTGAATCAGAGGGGCTGATTCAGAGGGGCTGAAACAGAGGGGCTGAATCAGAGGGGCTGAAACACAGGGCGAGAAATAGAGGGGCTGAAACCAAGGGAGAGAAACAGAGGGGCAGAAACAGAGGGCGAGAAACAGAGGGGCTGAAACAGAGGGGCTGAAACAGAGAGCGCGAAACAGTGGGGCTGAAACAGAGGGCGAGAAACAGAGGGGCTGAAACAGAGGGGCTGAAACAGAGGGGCTAAATCAGAGGGGCTGAAACAGAGCGCGAGAAACAGAGCGGCTGAAACAGAGGGCGAGAAACAGAGGGGCTTAAACAGAGGGGCTGAAACAAGGGAGCTGAAACAGAGGGCGAGAAACAGAGGGGCTGAAACAGAGGGCGAGAAACAGAGGTGCTGAAACAGAGGGGCTGAAACAGAGGGCGAGAAACAGAGGGGCTGAAACAGAGGGCGAGACACAGAGGGGCTGAAACAGAGGGGCTGAAACAGAGGGGCTGAAACAGAGGGGCTGAAACCGAGGGCGAGAAACAGAGGGGCTGAAACAGAGGGGCTGAATCAGAGGGGCTGAAACAGAGGGGCTGAAACAGAGGGCTAGAAACAGAGGGGCTGAAACAGAGGGCGAGAAACAGAGGGGCTGAAACAGAGGGGCTGAAACAGAGGGGCTGAAACAGAGGGCGAGAAACAGAGGGTCTAAAACAGAGGCCGAGAAACAGAGGGGCTGAAACAGAGGGCGAGAAACAGCGGGGCTGAAACAGAGGGGCTGAAACAGAGGGGCTGAAACAGAGGGGCTGATACAGAGGGGCCGAATCAGAGGGGCTGTATCAGAGGGGCTGAAACAGAGGGGCTGAAACAGAGGGCGAGAAAAAGAGGGGCTGAAACTGCGGGCGAGAAACAGAGGGCGAGAAACAGAGGGGCTGAAACAGACGGGCTGAAACAGAGAGTCTGAAACAGAGGGGCTGATACAGAGGTGCTGAATCAGAGGGGCTAAAACAGAGGGCGAGAAACAGAGGGGCTGAAACTGAGGGCGAAAAACAGAGGGGCTGAAACAGAGGGCGAGAAACAGAGGGGCTGAAACAGAGAGCGCGAAACAGAGGGGCTGAAACAGAGGGGCTGAAACAGAGGGGCTGAAACAGAGGGGCTAAATCAGAGGAGCTGAAACAGAGGGCGAGAAACAGAGGGGCTGAAACAGAGGGGCTGAAACAGAGGGGCTGAAACAGAGGGGCTGAAACAGAGGGCGAGAAACAGAGGGGCTGAAACAGAGGGCGAGAAACAGAGGGGCTGAAACAGAAGGCGAGAAACAGAGGGGCTGAATCAGAGGGGCTGAAACAGAGGGGCTGAAACAGAGGGGCTGAAACAGAGGGCGAGAAACAGAGGGGCTGAAACAGAGGGGCTGAAACAGAGGGGCTGAAACAGAGGGTGAAAAACAGAGGGGCTGAAACAGAGGGGCTGAAACAGAGGGGCTGAATCAGAGGGGCTGATACAGAGGTGCTGAATCAGAGGGGCTAAAACAGAGGGCGAGAAACAGAGGGGCTGAAACTGAGGGCGAAAAACAGAGGGGCTGAAACAGAGGGCGAGAAACAGAGGGGCTGAAACAGAGAGCGCGAAACAGAGGAGCTGAAACAGAGGGGCTGAAACAGAGGGGCTGAAACAGAGGGGCTAAATCAGAGGAGCTGAAACAGAGGGCGAGAAACAGAGGGGCTGAAACAGAGGGGCTGAAACAGCGGGGCTGAAAGAGAGGGGCTGAAACAGAGGGCGAGAAACAGAGGGGCTGAAACAGAGGGCGAGAAACAGAGGGGCTGAAACAGATGGCGAGAAACAGAGGGGCTGAATCAGAGGGGCTGAAACAGAGGGGCTGAAACAGAGGGGCTGAAACAGAGGGCGAGAAACAGAGGGGCTGAAACAGAGGGGCTGAAACAGAGGGGCTGAAACAGAGGGGCTGAAACAGAGGGCGAGAAACAGAGGGGCTGTATCAGAGGGGCTGAATCAGAGGGGCTGAAACAGAGGGTGAAAAACAGAGGGGCTGAAACAGAGGGCGAGAAACACAGGGGCTGAAACAGAGGGTGGGAAACTGAGGGCGAGAAACAGAGGGACTGAAAAAGAGGGGCTGAAACAGAGGGGCTGAATCAGAGGGGCTGATACAGAGGTGCTGAATCAGAGGGGCTAAAACAGAGGGCGAGAAACAGAGGGGCTGAAACTGAGGGCGAAAAACAGAGGGGCTGAAACAGAGGGCGAGAAACAGAGGGGCTGAAACAGAGAGCGCGAAACAGAGGGGCTGAAACAGAGGGGCTGAAACACAGGGGCTGAAACAGAGGGGCTAAATCAGAGGGGCTGAAACAGAGGGCGAGAAACAGAGGGGCTGAAATAGAGGGCGAGAAACAGAGGGGCTGAAACAGAGGGGCTGAAACAGAGGGGCTGAAACAGAGGGCGAGAAACAGAGGGGCTGAAACAGAAGGCGAGGAACAGAGGGGCAGAAACAGAGGGCGATAAACAGAGGGACTGAAACAGAGGGGCTGAAACAGAAGGGCTGAAACAGAGGGACTGAAACAGAGGGCGAGAAACAGTGGGGCTGAATCAGAGGGGCTGAATCAGAGGGGCTGAAACAGAGGGGCTGAAACAGAGGGCGAGAAACAGAGGGGCTGAAACAGAGGGCGAGAAACAGAGGGGCCGAATCAGAGAGGCTGAAACAGAGGGCGAGAAACAGAGGGGCTGAAACAGAGGGCGAGAAACAGAGGGGCTGAAACAGAGGGGCTGAAACAGAGGGCGAGAAACAGAGGGGCTGAAACAGAGGGCGAAAAACAGAGGGGCTGAAACAGAGGGGCTGAAACAGAGGGCGAGAAACAGAGGGGCTGAAACAGAGGGCGAAAAACAGAGGTGCTGAAACAGAGGGGCTGAATCAGAGGTGCTGTATCAGAGGGGCTGAAACAGAGGGCGAGAAATACAGGGGCTGAAACAGAGGGCGTGAAACAGAGGGGCTGAAACAGAAGGCGAGAAACAGATGGGCTGAAACAGAGGGGCTGAAACAGAGGGCGAGAAATAGAGGGGCTGAAACAGAGGGCGAGAAACAGAGGGGCTGAAACAGCGGGCGAGAAACAGAGGGGCTCAATCAGAGAGGCTGAAACAGAGGGCGAGAAACAGAGGGGCTGAAACTGAGGGCGAGAAACAGAGGGGCTGAAACAGAGGGGCTGAAACAGAGGGCGAGAAACAGAGGGGCTGAAACAGAGGGCGAGAAACAGAGGGGCTGAAACAGAGGGGCTGAAACAGGGGGCGAGAAACAGAGGGGCTGAAACAGAGGGCGAAAAACAGAGGGGCTGAAAAAAAGGGGCTGAATCAGAGGTGCTGAATCAGAGGGGCTGAAACAGATGGCGAGAAATAGAGGGGCTGAAACAGAGGGCGAGAAACAGAGGGGCTGAAACAGAAGGCGAGAAACAGATGGGCTGAAACAGAGGGTCTGAATCAGAGGGCGAGAAATAGAGGGGCTGAAACAGAGGGCGAGAAACAGAGGGGCTGAAACAGAAGGCGAGAAACAGAGGGGCTAAAACAGAGGGGCTGAATCAGAGGGGCTGAGACCGAGGGCGAGAAACAGAGGGGCTGAAACAGAGGGCGAGAAACAGAGGGGCTGAATCAGAGGGGCTGAAACAGAGGGCGTGAAACAGAGGTGCTGAAACAGAGGGGCTGAAACAGAGGGGCTGAAACAGAGGGGTTCAAACAGAGGGCGAGAAACAGAGGGTCTGAAACAGAGAGCGCGAAACAGAGGGGCTGAAACAGAGGGCGAGAAACAGAGGGGCTGAATCAGAGGGGCTGAATTAGAGGGGCTGAAACAGTGGGGCTGAAACAGAGGGCGAGAAACAGAGGGGCTGAAACAGAGGGGAAGAAATGGAGGGGCTGAAACAGAGGGCGAGAAACAGAGGGCGAGAAACAGAGGGGCTGAATCAGAGGGGCTGAAACAGAGGGCGAGAAACAGAGGGGCTGAAACAGAGGGCGAGAAACAGAGGGGCGGAATCAGAGGGGCTGAAACAGAGGGGCTGAAACAGAGGGGCTGAAACAGAGGGCGAGAAGCAGAGGGGCTGAATCAGAGGGTCTGAAACAGAGGGGCTGAAACAGAGGGCGAGAAACAGAGGGGCTGAAACAGAGGGGCTGAAACAGAGGGCGAGAAACAGAGGGGCTGAAACAGAGGGTCTGAAACAGAGGGGCTGAAACAGAGGGGCTGAAACAGAGGGCGAGAAACAGAGGGGCTGAAACAGAGAGCGCGAAACAGAGGGGCTGAAACAGTGGGCGAGAAACAGAGGGGCTGAATCAGAGGGGCTGAATCAGAGGGGCTGAAACAGAGGGGCTGAACCAGAGGGCGAGAAACAGAGGGGCTGAAACAGAGGGCGAGAAACAGAGGGGCTGAAACAGAGGGCGAGAAACAGAGGGGCTGAAACAGAGGGGCTGTAACAGAGGGGCTGAAACCGATGGCGAGAAACAGAGGGGCTGAAACAGACGGCAAGAAACAGAGGAGCTGAAACAGAGGGCGAGAAACAGAGGGGCTGAAACAGAGGGCGAGAAACAGAGGTGCTGAATCAGAGAGGCTGATACAGAGGGCGAGAAACAGAGGGGCTGAAACAGAGGGCGAGAAACAGAGTGGCTGAAACAGAGGGGCTGAAACAGAGGGCGAGAAACAGAGGGGCTGAAACAGAGGGGCTGAAACAGAGGGGCTGAAACAGAGAGCGCGAAACAGTGGGGCTGAAACAGAGGGCGAGAAACAGAGGGGCTGAAACAGAGGGGCTGAAACAGAGGGGCTAAATCAGAGGGGCTGAAACAGAGCGCGAGAAACAGAGCGGCTGAAACAGAGGGCGAGAAACAGAGGGGCTTAAACAGAGGGGCTGAAACAGAGGAGCTGAAACAGAGGGCGAGAAACAGAGGGGCTGAAACAGAGGGCGAGAAACAGAGGTGCTGAAACAGAGGGGCTGAAACAGAGGGCGAGAAACAGAGGGGCTGAAACAGAGGGCGAGACACAGAGGGGCTGAAACAGAGGGGCTGAAACAGAGGGGCTGAAACCGAGGGCGAGAAACAGAGGGGCTGAAACAGAGGGGCTGAATCAGAGGGGCTGAAACAGAGGGGCTGAAACAGAGGGCTAGAAACAGAGGGGCTGAAACAGAGGGCGAGAAACAGAGGGGCTGAAACAGAGGGGCTGAAACAGAGGGGCTGAAACAGAGGGCGAGAAACAGAGGGTCTAAAACAGAGGCCGAGAAACAGAGGGGCTGAAACAGAGGGCGAGAAACAGCGGGGCTGAAACAGAGGGGCTGAAACAGAGGGGCTGAAACAGAGGGGCTGATACAGAGGGGCCGAATCAGAGGGGCTGTATCAGAGGGGCTGAAACAGAGGGGCTGAAACAGAGGGCGAGAAAAAGAGGGGCTGAAACTGCGGGCGAGAAACAGAGGGCGAGAAACAGAGGGGCTGAAACAGACGGGCTGAAACAGAGAGTCTGAAACAGAGTGGCTGATACAGAGGTGCTGAATCAGAGGGGCTAAAACAGAGGGCGAGAAACAGAGGGGCTGAAACTGAGGGCGAAAAACAGAGGGGCTGAAACAGAGGGCGAGAAACAGAGGGGCTGAAACAGAGAGCGCGAAACAGAGGGGCTGAAACAGAGGGGCTGAAACAGAGGGGCTGAAACAGAGGGGCTAAATCAGAGGAGCTGAAACAGAGGGCGAGAAACAGAGGGGCTGAAACAGAGGGGCTGAAACAGAGGGGCTGAAACAGAGGGCGAGAAACAGAGGGGCTGAAACAGAGGGCGAGAAACAGAGGGGCTGAAACAGAAGGCGAGAAACAGAGGGGCTGAATCAGAGGGGCTGAAACAGAGGGGCTGAAACAGAGGGGCTGAAACAGAGGGCGAGAAACAGAGGGGCTGAAACAGAGGGGCTGAAACAGAGGGGCTGAAACAGAGGGGCTGAAACAGAGGGCGAGAAACAGAGGGGCTGTATCAGAGGGGCTGAATCAGAGGGGCTGAAACAGAGGGTGAAAAACAGAGGGGCTGAAACAGAGGGGCTGAAACAGAGGGGCTGAATCAGAGGGGCTGATACAGAGGTGCTGAATCAGAGGGGCTAAAACAGAGGGCGAGAAACAGAGGGGCTGAAACTGAGGGCGAAAAACAGAGGGGCTGAAACAGAGGGCGAGAAAGAGAGGGGCTGAAACAGAGAGCGCGAAACAGAGGGGCTGAAACAGAGGGGCTGAAACAGAGGGGCTGAAACAGAGGGGCTAAATCAGAGGAGCTGAAACAGAGGGCGAGAAACAGAGGGGCTGAAACAGAGGGGCTGAAACAGAGGGGCTGAAAGAGAGGGGCTGAAACAGAGGGCGAGAAACAGAGGGGCTGAAACAGAGGGCGAGAAACAGAGGGGCTGAAACAGAAGGCGAGAAACAGAGGGGCTGAATCAGAGGTGCTGAAACAGAGGGGCTGAAACAGAGGGGCTGAAACAGAGGGCGAGAAACAGAGGGGCTGAAACAGAGGGGCTGAAACAGAGGGGCTGAAACAGAGGGGCTGAAACAGAGGGCGAGAAACAGAGGGGCTGTATCAGAGGGGCTGAATCAGAGGGGCTGAAACAGAGGGTGAAAAACAGAGGGGCTGAAACAGAGGGCGAGAAACACAGGGGCTGAAACAGAGGGTGGGAAACTGAGGGCGAGAAACAGAGGGACTGAAAAAGAGGGGCTGAAACAGAGGGGCTGAATCAGAGGGGCTGATACAGAGGTGCTGAATCAGAGGGGCTAAAACAGAGGGCGAGAAACAGAGGGGCTGAAACTGAGGGCGAAAAACAGAGGGGCTGAAACAGAGGGCGAGAAACAGAGGGGCTGAAACAGAGAGCGCGAAACAGAGGGGCTGAAACAGAGGGGCTGAAACAGAGGGGCTGAAACAGAGGGGCTAAATCAGAGGGGCTGAAACAGAGGGCGAGAAACAGAGGGGCTGAAATAGAGGGCGAGAAACAGAGGGGCTGAAACAGAGGGGCTGAAACAGAGGGGCTGAAACAGAGGGCGAGAAACAGAGGGGCTGAAACAGAAGGCGAGGAACAGAGGGGCAGAAACAGAGGGCGATAAACAGAGGGACTGAAACAGAGGGGCTGAAACAGAAGGGCTGAAACAGAGGGACTGAAACAGAGGGCGAGAAACAGTGGGGCTGAATCAGAGGGGCTGAATCAGAGGGGCTGAAACAGAGGGGCTGAAACAGAGGGCGAGAAACAGAGGGGCTGAAACAGAGGGCGAGAAACAGAGGGGCCGAATCAGAGAGGCTGAAACAGAGGGCGAGAAACAGAGGGGCTGAAACAGAGGGCGAGAAACAGAGGGGCTGAAACAGAGGGGCTGAAACAGAGGGCGAGAAACAGAGGGGCTGAAACAGAGGGCGAAAAACAGAGGGGCTGAAACAGAGGGGCTGAAACAGAGGGCGAGAAACAGAGGGGCTGAAACAGAGGGCGAAAAACAGAGGTGCTGAAACAGAGGGGCTGAATCAGAGGTGCTGTATCAGAGGGGCTGAAACAGAGGGCGAGAAATACAGGGGCTGAAACAGAGGGCGTGAAACAGAGGGGCTGAAACAGAAGGCGAGAAACAGATGGGCTGAAACAGAGGGGCTGAAACAGAGGGCGAGAAATAGAGGGGCTGAAACAGAGGGCGAGAAACAGAGGGGCTGAAACAGCGGGCGAGAAACAGAGGGGCTCAATCAGAGAGGCTGAAACAGAGGGCGAGAAACAGAGGGGCTGAAACTGAGGGCGAGAAACAGAGGGGCTGAAACAGAGGGGCTGAAACAGAGGGCGAGAAACAGAGGGGCTGAAACAGAGGGCGAGAAACAGAGGGGCTGAAACAGAGGGGCTGAAACAGAGGGCGAGAAACAGAGGGGCTGAAACAGAGGGCGAAAAACAGAGGGGCTGAAACAGAGGGGCTGAATCAGAGGTGCTGAATCAGAGGGGCTGAAACAGATGGCGAGAAATAGAGGGGCTGAAACAGAGGGCGAGAAACAGAGGGGCTGAAACAGAAGGCGAGAAACAGAGGGGCTAAAACAGAGGGGCTGAATCAGAGGGGCTGAGACCGAGGGCGAGAAACAGAGGGGCTGAAACAGAGGGCGAGAAACAGAGGGGCTGAATCAGAGGGGCTGAAACAGAGGGCGTGAAACAGAGGGGCTGAAACAGAGGGGCTGAAACAGAGGGGCTGAAACAGAGGGGCTCAAACAGAGGGCGAGAAACAGAGGGTCTGAAACAGAGAGCGCGAAACAGAGGGGCTGAAACAGAGGGCGAGAAACAGAGGGGCTGAATCAGAGGGGCTGAATTAGAGGGGCTGAAACAGTGGGGCTGAAACAGAGGGCGAGAAACAGAGGGGCTGAAACAGAGGGCGAGAAACAGAGGGGCTGAAACAGAGGGGAAGAAATGGAGGGGCTGAAACAGAGGGCGAGAAACAGAGGGCGAGAAACAGAGGGGCTGAAACAGAGGGGCTGAAACAGAGGGCGAGAAACAGAGGGGCTGAAACAGAGGGCGAGAAACAGAGGGGCGGAATCAGAGGGGCTGAAACAGAGGGGCTGAAACAGAGGGGCTGAAACAGAGGGCGAGAAGCAGAGGGGCTGAATCAGAGGGTCTGAAACAGAGGGGCTGAAACAGAGGGCGAGAAACAGAGGGGCTGAAACAGAGGGGCTGAAACAGAGGGCGAGAAACAGAGGGGCTGAAACAGAGGGTCTGAAACAGAGGGGCTGAAACAGAGGGGCTGAAACAGAGGGCGAGAAACAGAGGGGCTGAAACAGAGAGCGCGAAACAGAGGGGCTGAAACAGTGGGCGAGAAACAGAGGGGCTGAATCAGAGGGGCTGAATCAGAGGGGCTGAAACAGAGGGGCTGAACCAGAGGGCGAGAAACAGAGGGTCTGAAACAGTGGGCGAGAAACAGAGGGGCTGAAACAGAGGGCGAGAAACAGAGGGGCTGAAACAGAGGGGCTGTAACAGAGGGGCTGAAACCGATGGCGAGATACAGAGGGGCTGAAACAGACGGCAAGAAACAGAGGAGCTGAAACAGAGGGCGAGAAACAGAGGGGCTGAAACAGAGGGCGAGAAACAGATGTGCTGAATCAGAGAGGCTGATACAGAGGGCGAGAAACAGAGGGGCTGAAACAGAGGGCGAGAAACAGAGGGGCTGAAACAGAGGGGCTGAAACAGAGGGCGAGAAACAGAGGGGCTGAAACAGAGGGCGAAAAACAGAGGGGCTGAAACAGAGAGCGCGAAACAGTGGGGCTGAAACAGAGGGCGAGAAACAGAGGGGCAGAAACAGAGGGCGAGAAACAGAGGGGCTGAAACAGAGGGGCTGAAACAGAGAATGCGAAACAGTGGGCCTGAAACAGAGGGCAAGAAACAGAGGGGCTGAAACAGAGGGGCTGAAACAGAGGGGCTAAATCAGAGGGGCTGAAACAGTGGGTGAGAAACAGAGCGGCTGAAACAGAGGGCGAGAAACAGAGGGGCTTAAACAGAGGGGCTGAAACAGAGGAGCTGAAACAGAGGGCGAGAAACAGAGGGACTGAAACAGAGGGGCTGAAACAGAGGGGCTGAAACAAAGGGCGAGAAACAGAGGGGCTGAAACAGAGGGCAAGAAAAAGAGGCGCTGAAACACGGGGCGTGAAACAGAGGGGCTGAAACAGAGGGGCGGGAAACAGAGGGGCTGAATCAGAGGGGCTGAATCAGTGGGGCTGAAACAGAGGGTGAGAAACAGAGGGGCTGAAACAGAGGGGCTGAAACAGAGGGCGAGAAACAGAGGGGCTGTATCAGAGGGGCTGAAACAGAGCGGCTGAATCAGAGGGGCTGAAACAGAGGGGCTGAATCAGAGGGGCTGAAACAGACGGGCTGAATCTGAGGGGCTGAAACAGAGGGGCTGAAACAGAGGGCGAGAAACAGAGGGGCTGAAACAGAGGGGCTGAAACAGAGGGCGAGAAATAGGGGGGTTAAACAGAGGGCGAGAAACAGAGGGGCTGAAACAGAAGGCGAGAAACAGAGGGTCTGAAACAGAGGGGCTGAAACAGAGGGCGAGAAATAGAGGGGCTGAAACAGAGGGCTAGAAACAGAGGGGCTGAAACAGAAGGCGAGAAACAGAGGGGCTGAATCAGAGGGGCTGAATCAGAGGGGCTGAGACCGAGGGCGAGAAACAGAGGGGCTGAAACAGAGGGCGAGAAACAGAGGGGCTGAAACAGAGGGCGAGAAACAGAGGGGCTGAATCATAGGTGCTGAAACAGAGGGCGAGAATTAGAGGGGCTGAAACAGAGGGCGAGAAAGAGAGGGGCTGAAACAGAGAGGCTGAACCAGAGGGACTGAATCAGAGGGGCTGAAACACAGGGCGAGAAATAGAGGGGCTGAAACAAAGGGTGAGAAACAGAGGGGCAGAAACAGAGGGCGAGAAACAGAGGGGCTGAAACAGAGGTGCTGAAACAGAGAGCGCGAAACAGTGGGGCTGAAACAGAGGGCGAGAAACAGAGGGGCTGAAACAGAGGGGCTGAAACAGAGGGGCTAAATCAGAGGGGCTGAAACAGAGGGCGAGAAACAGAGCGGCTGAAACAGATGGCGAGAAACAGAGGGGCTTAAACAGAGGGGTTGAAACAGAGGAGCTGAAACAGAGGGGCTGAAACAGAGAGCGCGAAACAGTGGGGCTGAAACAGAGGGCGAGAAACAGAGGGGCTTAAACAGAGGGGCTGAAACAGAGGGGCTGAAACAGAGGGGCTGAAACAGAGGGGCTGAAACAGAGGGCGAGAAACAGAGGGGCTGAAACAGAGGGGCTGAAACAGAGGGGCTAAATCAGAGGGGCTGAAACAGAGGGCGAGAAACAGAGCGGCTGAAACAGAGGGCGAGAAACAGAGGGGCTTAAACAGAGGGGCTGAAACAGAGGAGCTGAAACAGAGGGGCTGAAACAGAGAGCGCGAAACAGTGGGGCTGAAACAGAGGGCGAGAAACAGAGGGGCTGAAACAGAGGGCGAGAAACAGAGGGGCTGAAACTGCGGGCGAGAAACAGAGGGCGAGAAACAGAGGGGCTGAAACAGACGGGCTGAAACAGAGAGCCTGAAACAGAGGGCGAGAAACAGAGGGGCTGAAACAGAGGGCGAAAAACAGAGGGGCCGAAACAGAGGGCGAGAAACAGAGGGGGAGAAACAGAGGGCGAGAAACAGAGGGGCTGAAACAGAGGGGCTGAAACAGAGGGCGTGAAACAGAGGGGCTGAAACTGAGGGCGAAAAACAGAGGGGCAGAAACAGAGGGCGAGAAACTGAGGGGCTGAAACAGAGGGGCTGAAATAGAGGGCGAGAAACAGAGGGGCTGAAACAGAGGGCGAGAAACAGAGGGACTGAAACAGAGGGGCTGAAACAGAGGGGCTGAAACAGTGGGCGAGAAACAGAGTGGCTGCAACAGACGGCGAGAAACAGAGGGGCTGAAACAGAGGGCGAGAAACAGAGGGGCTGAAACAGAGGGTCTGAAACAGAGGGGCTGAAACAGAGGGGCTGAAACAGAGGGGCTGAAACAGAGGGCGAGAAACAGAGCGGCTGAAACAGAGGGCGAGAAACAGAGGGGCTGAAACAGAGGGCGAGAAACAGAGGGGCGGAATCAGAGGGGCTGAAACAGAGGGGCTGAAACAGAGGGGCTGAAACAGAGGGCGAGAAACAGAGGGGCTGAAACAGAGGGGCTGAAACAGAGGGGCTGAAACAGAGGGGCTGAAACAGAGGGCGAGAAACAGAGGGGCTGTATCAGAGGGGCTGAATCAGAGGGGCTGAAACAGAGGGGCTGAAACAGAGGGCGAGAAACAAAGGGGCTGAAACAGCGGGCGAGAAACAGATGGCGAGAAACAGAGGGGCTGAAACAGAGGGGCTGAAACAGACGGGCTGAAACAGAGAGCCTGAAACAGAGGGCGCGAAATGGAGCGGCTGAAACAGAGGGTGAAAAACAGAGGAGCTGAAACAGAGGGCGAGAAACACAGGGGCTGAAACAGAGGGTGGGAAACTGAGGGCGAGAAACAGAGGGACTGAAACAGAGGGGCTGAAACAGAGGGGCTGAATCAGAGGGGCTGATACAGAGGTGCTGAATCAGAGGGGCTAAAACAGAGGGCGAGAAACAGAGGGGCTGAAACTGAGGGCGAAAAACAGAGGGGCTGAAACAGAGGGCGAGAAACAGAGGGGCTGAAACAGAGAGCGCGAAACAGAGGGGCTGAAACAGAGGGGCTGAAACAGAGGGGCTGAAACAGAGGGGCTAAATCAGAGGGGCTGAAACAGAGGGCGAGAAACAGAGGGGCTGAAACAGAGGGGCTGAAACAGAGGGGCTGAAACAGAGGGGCTGAAACAGAGGGCGAGAAACAGAGGGGCTGAAACAGAGGGCGAGAAACAGAGGGGCTGAAACAGAAGGCGAGAAACAGAGGGGCTGAATCAGAGGGGCTGAAACAGAGGGGCTGAAACAGAGGGGCTGAAACAGAGGGCGAGAAACTGAGGGGCTGAAACAGAGGGGCTGAAACAGAGGGGCTGAAACAGAGGGCGAGAAACAGAGGGGCTGTATCAGAGGGGCTGAATCAGAGGGGCTGAAACAGAGGGTGAAAAACAGAGGGGCTGAAACAGAGGGCGAGAAACACAGGGGCTGAAACAGAGGGTGGGAAACTGAGGGCGAGAAACAGAGGGACTGAAACAGAGGGGCTGAAACAGAGGGGCTGAATCAGAGGGGCTGATACAGAGGTGCTGAATCAGAGGGGCTAAAACAGAGGGCGAGAAACAGAGGGGCTGAAACTGAGGGCGAAAAACAGAGGGGCTGAAACAGAGGGCGAGAAACAGAGGGGCTGAAACAGAGAGCGCGAAACAGAGGGGCTGAAACAGAGGGGCTGAAACAGAGGGGCTGAAACAGAGGGGCTAAATCAGAGGGGCTGAAACAGAGGGCGAGAAACAGAGGGGCTGAAATAGAGGGCGAGAAACAGAGGGGCTGAAACAGAGGGGCTGAAACAGAGGGGCTGAAACAGAGGGCGAGAAACAGAGGGGCTGAAACAGAGGGCGAGGAACAGAGGGGCAGAAACAGAGGGTGATAAACAGAGGGACTGAAACAGAGGGGCTGAAACAGAAGGGCTGAAACAGAGGGACTGAAACAGAGGGCGAGAAACAGTGGGGCTGAATCAGAGGGGCTGAATCAGAGGGGCTGAAAGAGAGGGGCTGAAACAGATGGCGAGAAACAGAGGGGCTGAAACAGAGGGCGAGAAACAGAGGGGCCGAATCAGAGAGGCTGAAACAGAGGGCGAGAAACAGAGGGGCTGAAACAGAGGGCGAGAAACAGAGGGGCTGAAACAGAGGGGCTGAAACAGAGGGCGAGAAACAGAGGGGCTGAAACAGAGGGCGAAAAACAGAGGGGCTGAAACAGAGGGGCTGAAATATAGGGCGAGAAACAGAGGGGCTGAAACAGAGGGGCTGAATCAGAGGTGCTGTATCGGAGGGGCTGAAACAGAGGGCGAGAAATACAGGGGCTGAAACAGAGGGCGTGAAACAGAGGGGCTGAAACAGAAGGCGAGAAACAGATGGGCTGAAACAGAGGGGCTGAAACAGAGGGCGAGAAATAGAGGGGCTGAAACAGAGGGCGAGAAACAGAGGGGCTGAAACAGAGGGCGTGAAACAGAGTGGCTCAATCAGTGAGGCTGAAACAGAGGGCGAGAAACAGAGGGGCTGAAACTGAGGGCGAGAAACAGAGGGGCTGAAACAGAGGGGCTGAAACAGAGGGCGAGAAACAGAGGGGCTGAAACAGAGGGCGAGAAACAGAGGGGTTGAAACAGAGGGGCTGAAACAGAGGGCGAGAAACAGAGGGGCTGAAACAGAGGGCGAAAAACAGAGGGGCTGAAACAGAGGGGCTGAATCAGAGGTGCTGAATCAGAGGGGCTGAAACAGATGGCGAGAAATAGAGGGGCTGAAACAGAGGGCGAGAAACAGAGGGGCTGAAAAAGAAGGCGAGAAACAGATGGGCTGAAACAGAGGGTCTGAAACAGAGGGCGAGAAATAGAGGGGCTGAAACAGAGAGCGAGAAACAGAGGGGCTGAAACAGAAGGCGAGAATCAGAGGGGCTAAAACAGAGGGGCTGAATCAGAGGGGCTGAGACCGAGGGCGAGAAACAGAGGGGCTGAAACAGAGGGCGAGAAACAGAGGGGCAGAATCAGAGGGGCTGAAACAGAGGGCGTGAAACAGAGGGGCTGAAACAGAGGGGCTGAAACAGAGGGGCTGAAACAGAGGGGCTCAAACAGAGGGCGAGAAACAGAGGGTCTGAAACAGAGAGCGCGAAACAGAGCGGCTGAAACAGAGGGCGAGAAACAGAGGGGCTGAATCAGAGGGGCTGAATTAGAGGGGCTGAAACAGTGGGGCTGAAACAGAGGGCGAGAAACAGAGGGGCTGAAACAGAGGGCGAGAAACAGAGGGGCTGAAACAGAGCGGAAGAAATGGAGGGGCTGAAACAGAGGGCGAGAAACAGAGGGCGAGAAACAGAGGGGCTGAAACAGAGGGGCTGAAACAGAGGGCGAGAAACAGAGGGGCTGAAACAGAGGGCGAGAAACAGAGGGGCGGAATCAGAGGGGCTGAAACAGAGGGGCTGAAACAGAGGGGCTGAAACAGAGGGCGAGAAGCAGAGGGGCTGAATCAGAGGGGCTGAAACAGAGGGGCTGAAACAGAGGGCGAGAAACAGAGGGGCTGAAACAGAGGGGCTGAAACAGAGGGCGAGAAACAGAGGGGCTGAAACAGAGGGTCTGAAACAGAGGGGCTGAAACAGAGGGGCTGAAACAGAGGGCGAGAAACAGAGGGGCTGAAACAGAGAGCGCGAAACAGAGGGGCTGAAACAGTGGGCGAGAAACAGAGGGGCTGAATCAGAGGGGCTGAATCAGAGGGGCTGAAACAGAGGGGCTGAACCAGAGGGCGAGAAACAGAGGGGCTGAAACAGAGGGCGAGAAACAGAGGGGCTGAAACAGAGGGCGAGAAACAGAGGGGCTGAAACAGAGGGGCTGTAACAGAGGGGCTGAAACCGATGGCGAGAAACAGAGGGGCTGAAACAGACGGCAAGAAACAGAGGAGCTGAAACAAAGGGCGAGAAACAGAGGGGCTGAAACAGAGGGCGAGAAACAGAGGTGCTGAATCAGAGAGGCTGATACAGAGGGCGAGAAACAGAGGGGCTGAAACACAGGGCGAGAAACAGAGTGGCTGAAACAGAGGGGCTGAAACAGAGGGCGAGAAACAGAGGGGCTGAAACAGAGGGCGAAAAACAGAGGGGCTGAAACAGAGGGGCTGAATCAGAGGTGCTGATTCAGAGGGGCTGAAACAGAGGGGCTGAATCAGAGGGGCTGAAACAGAGGGCGAGAAACAGAGGGGCTGAAACAGAGGGGCTGAAACAGAGGGCGAGAAATAGAGGGGCTGAAACAGAGGGCTAGAAACAGAGGGGCTGAAACAGAAGGCGAGAAACAGAGGGGCTGAAACAGAGGGGCTGAATCAGAGGGGCTGAGACCGAGGGCGAGAAACAGAGGGGCTGAAACAGAGGGCGAGAAACAGAGGGGCTGAATCATAGGTGCTGAAACAGAGGGCGAGAATTAGAGGTGCTGAAACAGAGGGCGAGAAAGAGAGGGGCTGAAACAGAGAGGCTGAAACAGAGGGACTGAATCAGAGGGGCTGATTCAGAGGGGCTGAAACAGAGGGGCTGATTCAGAGGGGCTGAAACAGAGGGGCTGAATCAGCGGGGCTGAAACACAGGGCGAGAAATAGAGGGGCTGAAACAAAGGGTGAGAAACAGAGGGGCAGAAACAGAGGGCGAGAAACAGAGGGGCTGAAACAGAGGGGCTGAAACAGAGAGCGCGAAACAGTGGGGCTGAAACAGAGGGCGAGAAACAGAGCGGCTGAAACAGAGGGCGAGAAACAGAGGGGCTTAAACAGAGGGGCTGAAACAGAGGAGCTGAAACAGAGGGCGAGAAACAGAGGGACTGAAACAGAGGGGCTGAAACAGAGGGGCTGAAACAAAGGGCGAGAAACAGAGGGGCTGAAACAGAGGGCAAGAAACAGAGGCGCTGAAACACGGGGCGTGAAAGAGAGGGGCTGAAACAGAGGGGCGGGAAACAGAGGGGCTGAATCAGAGGGGCTGAATCAGTGGGGCTGAAACAGAGGGTGAGAAACAGAGGGGCTGAAACAGAGGGGCTGAAACAGAGGGGCTGAAACAGAGGGCGAGAAACAGAGGGGCTGAATCAGAGGGGCTGAAACAGAGGGGCTGAATCAGAGGGGCTGAAACAGAGGGGCTGAATCAGAGGGGCTGAAACAGACGGGCTGAATCAGAGGGGCTGAAACAGAGGGGCTGAAACAGAGGGCGAGAAACAGAGGGGCTGAAACAGAGGGGCTGAAACAGAGGGCGAGAAATAGGGGGGTTAAACAGAGGGCGAGAAACAGAGGGGCTGAAACAGAAGGCGAGAAACAGAGGGTCTGAAACAGAGGGGCTGAAACAGAGGGCGAGAAACAGAGGGGCTGAAACAGAAGGCGAGAAACAGAGGGGCTGAATCAGAGGGGCTGAATCAGAGGGGCTGAGACCGAGGGCGAGAAACAGAGGGGCTGAAACAGAGGGCGAGAAACAGAGGGGCTGAAACAGAGGGCGAGAAACAGAGGGCTGAATCATAGGTGCTGAAACAGAGGGCGAGAATTAGAGGGGCTGAAACAGAAGGCGAGAAACAGAGGGGCTGAATCAGAGGGGCTGAATCAGAGGGGCTGAGACCGAGGGCGAGAAACAGAGGGGCTGAAACAGAGGGCGAGAAACAGAGGGGCTGAAACAGAGGGCGAGAAACAGAGGGCTGAATCATAGGTGCTGAAACAGAGGGCGAGAATTAGAGGGGCTGAAACAGAGGGCGAGAAAGAGAGGGGCTGAAACAGAGAGGCTGAAACAGAGGGACTGAATCAGAGGGGCTGAAACACAGGGCGAGAAATAGAGGGGCTGAAACAAAGGGTGAGAAACAGAGGGGCAGAAACAGAGGGCGAGAAACAGAGGGGCTGAAACAGAGGTGCTGAAACAGAGAGCGCGAAACAGTGGGGCTGAAACAGAGGGCGAGAAACAGAGGGGCTGAAACAGAGGGGCTGAAACAGAGGGGCTAAATCAGAGGGGCTGAAACAGAGGGCGAGAAACAGAGCGGCTGAAACAGAGGGCTAGAAACAGAGGGGCTTAAACAGAGGGGCTGAAACAGAGGAGCTGAAACAGAGGGGCTGAAACAGAGAGCGCGAAACAGTGGGGCTGAAACAGAGGGCGAGAAACAGAGGGGCTGAAACAGAGGGGCTAAATCAGAGGGGCTGAAACAGAGGGCGAGAAACAGAGGGGCTTAAACAGAGGGGCTGAAACAGAGGAGCTGAAACAGAGGGCGAGAAACAGAGGGACTGAAACAGAGGGGCTGAAACAGAGGGGCTGAAACAGAGGGCGAGAAACAGAGGGGCTGAAACAGAGGGCAAGTAACAGAGGGGCTGAAACACGGGGCGTGAAACAGAGGGGCTGAAACAGAGGGGCGGGAAACAGAGGGGCTGAATCAGAGGGGCTGAATCAGAGGGGCTGAAACAGAGGGTGAGAAACAGAGGGGCTGAAACAGAGGGGCTGAAACAGAGGGGCTGAAACAGAGGGCGAGAAACAGAGGGGCTGAATCAGAGGGGCTGAATCAGAGGGGCTGAAACAGAGGGCGTGAAACAGAGGGGCTGAAACAGAGGGGCTGAAACAGAGGGGCTCAAACAGATGGCGAGAAACAGAGGGTGTGAAACAGAGAGCGCGAAACAGAGGGGCTGAAACAGCGGGCGAGAAACAGAGGGGCTGAATCAGAGGGGCTGAATCAGAGGGGATGAAACAGTGGGGCTGAAACAGAGGGCGAGAAACAGAGGGGCTGAAAAGGAGGGCGAGAAACAGAGGGTTTTGATACAGAGGGGAAGAAATGGAGGGGCTGAAACAGAGGGCGAGAAACAGAGGGCGAGAAACAGAGGGGGTGAAACAGAGGGGCTGAAACAGAGGGGCTGAAACAGAGGGCGAGAAACAGAGGGGCTGAAACAGAGGGCGAGAAACAGAGGGGCTGAAACAGAGGGCGAGAAACAGAGGGGCGGAATCAGAGGGGCTGAAACAGAGGGGCTGAAACAGAGGGGCTGAAACAGAGGGCGAGAAGCAGAGGGGCTGAATCAGAGGGGCTGAAACAGAGGGGCTGAAACAGAGGGCGAGAAACAGAGGGGCTGAAACAGAGGGGCTGAAACAGAGGGCGAGAAACAGAGGGGCTGAAACAGAGGGTCTGAAACAGAGGGGCTGAAACAGAGGGGCTGAAACAGAGGGCGAGAAACAGAGGGGCTGAAACAGAGAGTGCGAAACAGAGGGGCTGAAACAGTGGGCGAGAAACAGAGGGGCTGAATCAGAGGGGCTGAAACAGAGGGTGAGAAACAGAGCGGCTGAAACAGAGGGCGAGAAACAGAGGGGCTTAAACAGAGGGGCTGAAACAGAGGAGCTGAAACAGAGGGCGAGAAACAGAGGGACTGAAACAGAGGGGCTGAAACAGAGGGGCTGAAACAAAGGGCGAGAAACAGAGGGGCTGAAACAGAGGGCAAGAAACAGAGGCGCTGAAACACGGGGCGTGAAACAGAGGGGCTGAAACAGAGGGGCGGGAAACAGAGGGGCTGAATCAGAGGGGCTGAATCAGTGGGGCTGAAACAGAGGGTGAGAAACAGAGGGGCTGAAACAGAGGGGCTGAAACAGAGGGGCTGAAACAGAGGGCGAGAAACAGAGGGGCTGAATCAGAGGGGCTGAAACAGAGGGGCTGAATCAGAGGGGCTGAAACAGAGGGGCTGAATCAGAGGGGCTGAAACAGACGGGCTGAATCAGAGGGGCTGAAACAGAGGGGCTGAAACAGAGGGCGAGAAACAGAGGGGCTGAAACAGAGGGGCTGAAACAGAGGGCGAGAAATAGGGGGGTTAAACAGAGGGCGAGAAACAGAGGGGCTGAAACAGAAGGCGAGAAACAGAGGGTCTGAAACAGAGGGGCTGAAACAGAGGGCGAGAAATAGAGGGGCTGAAACAGCGGGCTAGAAACAGAGGGGCTGAAACAGAAGGCGAGAAACAGAGGGGCTGAATCAGAGGGGCTGAATCAGAGGGGCTGAGACCGAGGGCGAGAAACAGAGGGGCTGAAACAGAGGGCGAGAAACAGAGGGGCTGAAACAGAGGGCGAGAATCAGAGGGGCTGAATCATAGGTGCTGAAACAGAGGGCGAGAATTAGAGGGGCTGAAACAGAGGGCGAGAAAGAGAGGGGCTGAAACAGAGAGGCTGAAACAGAGGGACTGAATCAGAGGGGTTGAAACACAGGGCGAGAAATAGAGGGGCTGAAACAAAGGGTGAGAAACAGAGGGGCAGAAACAGAGGGCGAGAAACAGAGGGGCTGAAACAGAGGGGCTGAAACAGAGAGCGCGAAACAGTGGGGCTGAAACAGAGGGCGAGAAACAGAGGGGCTGAAACAGAGGGGCTGAAACAGAGATTCTAAATCAGAGGGGCTGAAACAGAGGGCGAGAAACAGAGCGGCTGAAACAGAGGGCGAGAAACAGAGGGGCTTAAACAGAGGGGCTGAAACAGAGGAGCTGAAACAGAGGGGCTGAAACAGAGAGCGCGAAACAGTGGGGCTGAAACAGAGGGCGAGAAACAGAGGGGCTGAAACAGAGGGGCTGAAACAGAGGGGCTAAATCAGAGGGGCTGAAACAGAGGGCGAGAAACAGAGGGGCTTAAACAGAGGGGCTGAAACAGAGGAGCTGAAACAGAGGGCGAGAAACAGAGGGACTGAAACAGAGGGGCTGAAACAGAGGGGCTGAAACAGAGGGCGAGAAAGAGAGGGGCTGAAACAGAGGGCAAGAAACAGAGGGGCTGAAACACGGGGCGTGAAACAGAGGGGCTGAAACAGAGGGGCGGGAAACAGAGGGGCTGAATCAGAGGGGCTGAATCAGAGGGGCTGAAACAGAGGGTGAGAAACAGAGGGGCTGAAACAGAGGGGCTGAAACAGAGGGGCTGAAACAGAGGGCGAGAAACAGAGGGGATGAATCAGAGGGGCTGAATCAGAGGGGCTGAAACAGAGGGCGTGAAACAGAGGGGCTGAAACAGAGGGGCTGAAACAGAGGGGCTCAAACAGATGGCGAGAAACAGAGGGTCTGAAACAGAGAGCGCGAAACAGCGGGGCTGAAACAGCGTGCGAGAAACAGAGGGGCTGAATCAGAGGGGCTGAATCAGAGGGGCTGAAACAGTGGGGCTGAAACAGAGGGCGAGAAACAGAGGGGCTGAAACAGAGGGCGAGAAACAGAGGGTTTTGATACAGAGGGGAAGAAATGGAGGGGCTGAAACAGAGGGCGAGAAACAGAGGGCGAGAAACAGAGGGGGTGAAACAGAGGGGCTGAAACAGAGGGGCTGAAACAGAGGGCGAGAAACAGAGGGGCTGAAACAGCGGGCGAGAAACAGAGGGGCTGAAACAGAGGGCGAGAAACAGAGGGGCGGAATCAGAGGGGCTGAAACAGAGGGGCTGAAACAGAGGGGCTGAAACAGAGGGCGAGAAGCAGAGGGGCTGAATCAGAGGGGCTGAAACAGAGGGGCTGAAACAGAGGGCGAGAAACAGAGGGGCTGAAACAGAGGGGCTGAAACAGAGGGCGAGAAACAGAGGGGCTGAAACAGAGGGGCTGAAACAGAGTGGCTGAAACAGAGGGGCTGAAACAGAGGGCGAGAAACAGAGGGGCTGAAACAGAGAGCGCGAAACAGAGGGGCTGAAACAGTGGGCGAGAAAGAGAGGGGCTGAATCAGAGGGGCTGAATCAGAGGGGCTGAAACAGAGGGGCTGAACCAGAGGGCGAGAAACAGAGGGGCTGAAACAGAGGGCGAGAAACAGAGGGGCTGAAACAGAGGGCGAGAAACAGAGGGGCTGAAACAGAGGGGCTGAAACAGAGAGGCTGAAACCGATGGCGAGAAACAGAGGGGCTGAAACAGACGGCAAGAAACAGAGGAGCTGAAACAGAGGGCGAGAAACAGAGGGGCTGAATCAGAGGGCGAGAAACAGAGGTGCTGAATCAGAGAGGCTGATACAGAGGGCGAGAAACAGAGGGGCTGAAACAGAGGGCAAGAAACAGAGGGGCTGAAACAGAGGGGCTGAAACAGAGGGCGAGAAACAGAGGGGCTGAAACAGATTGCGAAAAATAGAGGGGCTGAAACAGAGGGGCTGAATCAGAGGTGCTGATTCAGAGGGGCTAAAACAGAGGGGCTGAATCAGAGGGGCTGAAACAGAGTGGCTGAAACAGAGGGCGAGAAATTGAGGGGCTGAAACAGAGGGCTAGAAACAGAGGGGCTGAAACAGAAGGCGAGAAACAGAGGGGCTGAAACAGAGGGGCTGAATCAGAGGGGCTGAGACCGAGGACGAGAAACAGAGGGGCTGAAACAGAGGGCGAGAAACAGAGGGGCTGAATCATAGGTGCTGAAAAAGAGGGCGAGAATTAGAGGTGCTGAAACAGAGGGCGAGAAAGAGAGGGGCTGAAACAGAGAGGCTGAAACAGAGGGACTGAATCAGAGGGGCTGATTCAGAGGGGCTGAAACAGAGGGGCTGATTCAGAGGGGCTGAAACAGAGGGGCTGAATCAGCGGGGCTGAAACACAGGGCGAGAAATAGAGGGGCTGAAACAAAGGGTGAGAAACAGAGGGGCAGAAACAGAGGGCGAGAAACAGAGGGGCTGAAACAGAGGGGCTGAAACAGAGAGCGCGAAACAGTGGGGCTGAAACAGAGGGCGAGAAAGAGAGGGGCTGAAACAGAGAGGCTGAAACAGAGGGACTGAATCAGAGGGGTTGAAACACAGGGCGAGAAATAGAGGGGCTGAAACAAAGGGTGAGAAACAGAGGGGCAGAAACAGAGGGCGAGAAACAGAGGGGCTGAAACAGAGGGGCTGAAACAGAGAGCGCGAAACAGTGGGGCTGAAACAGAGGGCGAGAAACAGAGGGGCTGAAACAGAGGGGCTGAAACAGAGATTCTAAATCAGAGGGGCTGAAACAGAGGGCGAGAAACAGAGCGGCTGAAACAGAGGGCGAGAAACAGAGGGGCTTAAACAGAGGGGCTGAAACAGAGGAGCTGAAACAGAGGGGCTGAAACAGAGAGCGCGAAACAGTGGGGCTGAAACAGAGGGCGAGAAACAGAGGGGCTGAAACAGAGGGGCTGAAACAGAGGGGCTAAATCAGAGGGGCTGAAACAGAGGGCGAGAAACAGAGGGGCTTAAACAGAGGGGCTGAAACAGAGGAGCTGAACCAGAGGGCGAGAAACAGAGGGACTGAAACAGAGGGGCTGAAACAGAGGGGCTGAAACAGAGGGCGAGAAAGAGAGGGGCTGAAACAGAGGGCAAGAAACAGAGGGGCTGAAACACGGGGCGTGAAACAGAGGGGCTGAAACAGAGGGGCGGGAAACAGAGGGGCTGAATCAGAGGGGCTGAATCAGAGGGGCTGAAACAGAGGGTGAGAAACAGAGGGGCTGAAACAGAGGGGCTGAAACAGAGGGGCTGAAACAGAGGGCGAGAAACAGAGGGGATGAATCAGAGGGGCTGAATCAGAGGGGCTGAAACAGAGGGCGTGAAACAGAGGGGCTGAAACAGAGGGGCTGAAACAGAGGGGCTCAAACAGATGGCGAGAAACAGAGGGTCTGAAACAGAGAGCGCGAAACAGAGGGGCTGAAACAGCGTGCGAGAAACAGAGGGGCTGAATCAGAGGGGCTGAATCAGAGGGGCTGAAACAGTGGGGCTGAAACAGAGGGCGAGAAACAGAGGGGCTGAAACAGAGGGCGAGAAACAGAGGGTTTTGATACAGAGGGGAAGAAATGGAGGGGCTGAAACAGAGGGCGAGAAACAGAGGGCGAGAAACAGAGGGGGTGAAACAGAGGGGCTGAAACAGAGGGGCTGAAACAGAGGGCGAGAAACAGGGGGGCTGAAACAGCGGGCGAGAAACAGAGGGGCTGAAACAGAGGGCGAGAAACAGAGGGGCGGAATCAGAGGGGCTGAAACAGAGGGGCTGAAACAGAGGGGCTGAAACAGAGGGCGAGAAGCAGAGGGGCTGAATCAGAGGGGCTGAAACAGAGGGGCTGAAACAGAGGGCGAGAAACAGAGGGGCTGAAACAGAGGGGCTGAAACAGAGGGCGAGAAACAGAGGGGCTGAAACAGAGGGGCTGAAACAGAGTGGCTGAAACAGAGGGGCTGAAACAGAGGGCGAGAAACAGAGGGGCTGAAACAGAGAGCGCGAAACAGAGGGGCTGAAACAGTGGGCGAGAAACAGAGGGGCTGAATCAGCGGGGCTGAATCAGAGGGGCTGAAACAGAGGGGCTGAACCAGAGGGCGAGAAACAGAGGGGCTGAAACAGAGGGCGAGAAACAGAGGGGCTGAAACAGAGGGCGAGAAACAGAGGGGCTGAAACAGAGGGGCTGAAACAGAGAGGCTGAAACCGATGGCGAGAAACAGAGGGGCTGAAACAGACGGCAAGAAACAGAGGAGCTGAAACAGAGGGCGAGAAACAGAGGGGCTGAATCAGAGGGCGAGAAACAGAGGTGCTGAATCAGAGAGGCTGATACAGAGGGCGAGAAACAGAGGGGCTGAAACAGAGGGCAAGAAACAGAGGGGCTGAAACAGAGGGGCTGAAACAGAGGGCGAGAAACAGAGGGGCTGAAACAGATTGCGAAAAATAGAGGGGCTGAAACAGAGGGGCTGAATCAGAGGTGCTGATTCAGAGGGGCTGAAACAGAGGGGCTGAATCAGAGGGGCTGAAACAGAGTGGCTGAAACAGAGGGCGAGAAATTGAGGGGCTGAAACAGAGGGCTAGAAACAGAGGGGCTGAAACAGAAGGCGAGAAACAGAGGGGCTGAAACAGAGGGGCTGAATCAGAGGGGCTGAGACCGAGGACGAGAAACAGAGGGGCTGAAACAGAGGGCGAGAAACAGAGGGGCTGAATCATAGGTGCTGAAAAAGAGGGCGAGAATTAGAGGTGCTGAAACAGAGGGCGAGAAAGAGAGGGGCTGAAACAGAGAGGCTGAAACAGAGGGACTGAATCAGAGGGGCTGATTCAGAGGGGCTGAAACAGAGGGGCTGATTCAGAGGGGCTGAAACAGAGGGGCTGAATCAGCGGGGCTGAAACACAGGGCGAGAAATAGAGGGGCTGAAACAAAGGGTGAGAAACAGAGGGGCAGAAACAGAGGGCGAGAAACAGAGGGGCTGAAACAGAGGGGCTGAAACAGAGAGCGCGAAACAGTGGGGCTGAAACAGAGGGCGAGAAACAGAGGGGCTGAAACAGAGGGGCTGAAACAGAGGGGCTAAATCAGAGGGGCGGAAACAGAGGGCGAGAAACAGAGCGGCTGAAACAGAGGGCGAGAAACAGAGGGGCTTAAACAGAGGGGCTGAAACAGAGGAGCTGAAACAGAGGGCGAGAAACAGAGGGACTGAAACAGAGGGGCTGAAACAGAGGGGCTGAAACAAAGGGCGAGAAACAGAGGGGCTGAAACAGAGGGCAAGAAACAGAGGCGCTGAAACACAGGGCGTGAAACAGAGGGGCTGAAACAGAGGGGCGGGAAACAGAGGGGCTGAATCAGAGGGGCTGAATCAGTGGGGCTGAAACAGAGGGTGAGAAACAGAGGGGCTGAAACAGAGGGGCTGAAACAGAGGGGCTGAAACAGAGGGCGAGAAATAGAGGGGCTGAATCAAAGGGGCTGAAACAGAGGGGCTGAATCAGAAGGGCTGAAACAGAGGGGCTGAATCAGAGAGGCTGAAACAGAGGGGCTGAATCAGAGGGGCTGAAACAGAGGGGCTGAAACAGAGGGCGAGAAACAGAGGGGCTGAAACAGAGGGCGAGAAACAGAGGTGCTGAATCAGAGAGGCTGATACAGAGGGCGAGAAACAGAGGGGCTGAAACAGAGGGCGAGAAACAGAGGGGCTGAAACAGAGGGGCTGAAACAGAGGGCGAGAAACAGAGGGGCTGAAACAGAGGGCGAAAAACAGAGGGGCTGAATCAGAGGGGCTGAAACAGAGGGGCTGAAACCGAGGGCGAGAAACAGAGGGGCTGAAACAGAGGGGCTGAATCAGAGGTGCTGAATCAGTGGGGCTGAAACAGAGGGTGAGAAACAGAGGGGCTGAAACAGAGGGGCTGAAACAGAGGGGCTGAAACAGAGGGCGAGAAACAGAGGGGCTGAATCAGAGGGGCTGAAACAGAGGGGCTGAATCAGAGGGGCTGAAACAGAGGGGCTGAATCAGAGGGGCTGAAACAGAGGGGCTGAATCAGAGGGGCTGAAACAGAGGGGCTGAAACAGAGGGCGAGAAACAGAGGGGCTGAAACAGAGGGCGAGAAACAGAGGTGCTGAATCAGAGAGGCTGATACAGAGGGCGAGAAACAGAGGGGCTGAAACAGAGGGCGAGAAACAGAGGGGCTGAAACAGAGGGGCTGAAACAGAGGGCGAGAAACAGAGGGGCTGAAACAGAGGGCGAAAAACAGAGGGGCTGAAACAGAGGGGCTGAATCAGAGGTGCTGATTCAGAGGGGCTGAAACAGAGGGGCTGAATCAGAGGGGCTGAAACAGAGGGCGAGAAATAGAGGGGTTAAACAGAGGGCGAGAAACAGAGGGGCTGAAACAGAAGGCGAGAAACAGAGGGGCTGAAACAGAGGGGCTGAAACAGAGGGCGAGAAATAGAGGGGCTGAAACAGAGGGCTAGAAACAGAGGGGCTGAAACAGAAGGCGAGAAACAGAGGGGCTGAAACAGAGGGGCTGAATCAGAGGGGCTGAGACCGAGGGCGAGAAACAGAGGGGCTGAAACAGAGGGCGAGAAATAGGGGGGTTAAACAGAGGGCGAGAAACAGAGGGGCTGAAACAGAAGGCGAGAAACAGAGGGGCTGAAACAGAGGGGCTGAAACAGAGGGCGAGAAATAGAGGGGCTGAAACAGAGGGGCTGAAACAGAGGGGCTGATTCAGAGGGGCTGAAACAGAGGGGCTGAATCAGCGGGGCTGAAACACAGGGCGAGAAATAGAGGGGCTGAAACAAAGGGTGAGAAACAGAGGGGCAGAAACAGAGGGCGAGAAACAGAGGGGCTGAAACAGAGGGGCTGAAACAGAGAGCGCGAAACAGTGGGGCTGAAACAGAGGGCGAGAAACAGAGGGGCTGAAACAGAGGGGCTGAAACAGAGGGGCTAAATCAGAGGGGCTGAAACAGAGGGCGAGAAACAGAGCGGCTGAAACAGAGGGCGAGAAACAGAGGGGCTTAAACAGAGGGGCTGAAACAGAGGAGCTGAAACAGAGGGCGAGAAACAGAGGGACTGAAACAGAGGGGCTGAAACAGAGGGGCTGAAACAAAGGGCGAGAAACAGAGGGGCTGAAACAGAGGGCAAGAAACAGAGGCGCTGAAACACAGGGCGTGAAACAGAGGGGCTGAATCAGAGGGGCTGAAACAGAGGGGCTGAAACAGAGGGGCTGAAACAGAGGGCGAGAAACAGAGGGGCTGAAACAGAGGGCGAGAAACAGAGGTGCTGAATCAGAGAGGCTGATACAGAGGGCGAGAAACAGAGGGGCTGAAACAGAGGGCGAGAAACAGAGGGGCTGAAACAGAGGGGCTGAAACAGAGGGCGAGAAACAGAGGGGCTGAAACAGAGGGCGAAAAACAGAGGGGCTGAATCAGAGGGGCTGAAACAGAGGGGCTGAAACCGAGGGCGAGAAACAGAGGGGCTGAAACAGAGGGGCTGAATCAGAGGTGCTGAATCAGTGGGGCTGAAACAGAGGGTGAGAAACAGAGGGGCTGAAACAGAGGGGCTGAAACAGAGGGGCTGAAACAGAGGGCGAGAAACAGAGGGGCTGAATCAGAGGGGCTGAAACAGAGGGGCTGAATCAGAGGGGCTGAAACAGAGGGGCTGAATCAGAGGGGCTGAAACAGAGGGGCTGAAACAGAGGGCGAGAAACAGAGGGGCTGAAACAGAGGGCGAGAAACAGAGGTGCTGAATCAGAGAGGCTGATACAGAGGGCGAGAAACAGAGGGGCTGAAACAGAGGGCGAGAAACAGAGGGGCTGAAACAGAGGGGCTGAAACAGAGGGCGAGAAACAGAGGGGCTGAAACAGAGGGCGAAAAACAGAGGGGCTGAAACAGAGGGGCTGAATCAGAGGTGCTGATTCAGAGGGGCTGAAACAGAGGGGCTAAATCAGAGGGGCTGAAACAGAGGGCGAGAAATAGAGGGGTTAAACAGAGGGCGAGAAACAGAGGGGCTGAAACAGAAGGCGAGAAACAGAGGGGCTGAAACAGAGGGGCTGAAACAGAGGGCGAGAAATAGAGGGGCTGAAACAGAGGGCTAGAAACAGAGGGGCTGAAACAGAAGGCGAGAAACAGAGGGGCTGAAACAGAGGGGCTGAATCAGAGGGGCTGAGACCGAGGGCGAGAAACAGAGGGGCTGAAACAGAGGGCGAGAAATAGGGGGGTTAAACAGTGGGCGAGAAACAGAGGGGCTGAAACAGAAGGCGAGAAACAGAGGGGCTGAAACAGAGGGGCTGAAACAGAGGGCGAGAAATAGAGGGGCTGAAACAGAGGGGCTGAAACAGAGGGGCTGATTCAGAGGGGCTGAAACAGAGGGGCTGAATCAGCGGGGCTGAAACGCAGGGCGAGAAATAGAGGGGCTGAAACAAAGGGTGAGAAACAGAGGGGCAGAAACAGAGGGCGAGAAACAGAGGGGCTGAAACAGAGGGCGAGAAACAGAGGGGCTGAAACAGAGGGGCTGAAACAGAGGGCGAGAAACAGAGGGGCTGAAACAGAGGGCGAAAAACAGAGGGGCTGAAACAGAGGGCCTGAATCAGAGGTGCTGATTCAGAGGGGCTGAAACAGAGGGGCTGAATCAGAGGGGCTGAAACAGAGGGCGAGAAATAGAGGGGTTAAACAGAGGGCGAGAAACAGAGGGGCTGAAACAGAAGGCGAGAAACAGAGGGGCTGAAACAGAGGGGCTGAAACAGAGGGCGAGAAATAGAGGGGCTGAAACAGAGGGCTAGAAACAGAGGGGCTGAAACAGAAGGCGAGAAACAGAGGGGCTGAAACAGAGGGGCTGAATCAGAGGGGCTGAGACCGAGGGCGAGAAACAGAGGGGCTGAAACAGAGGGCGAGAAATAGGGGGGTTAAACAGAGGGCGAGAAACAGAGGGGCTGAAACAGAAGGCGAGAAACAGAGGGGCTGAAACAGAGGGGCTGAAACAGAGGGCGAGAAATAGAGGGGCTGAAACAGAGGGGCTGAAACAGAGGGGCTGATTCAGAGGGGCTGAAACAGAGGGGCTGAATCAGCGGGGCTGAAACACAGGGCGAGAAATAGAGGGGCTGAAACAAAGGGTGAGAAACAGAGGGGCAGAAACAGAGGGCGAGAAACAGAGGGGCTGAAACAGAGAGCGCGAAACAGTGGGGCTGAAACAGAGGGCGAGAAACAGAGGGGCTGAAACAGAGGGGCTGAAACAGAGGGGCTAAATCAGAGGGGCGGAAACAGAGGGCGAGAAACAGAGCGGCTGAAACAGAGGGCGAGAAACAGAGGGGCTTAAACAGAGGGGCTGAAACAGAGGAGCTGAAACAGAGGGCGAGAAACAGAGGGACTGAAACAGAGGGGCTGAAACAGAGGGGCTGAAACAAAGGGCGAGAAACAGAGGGGCTGAAACAGAGGGCAAGAAACAGAGGCGCTGAAACACAGGGCGTGAAACAGAGGGGCTGAAACAGAGGGGCGGGAAACAGAGGGGCTGAATCAGAGGGGCTGAATCAGTGGGGCTGAAACAGAGGGTGAGAAACAGAGGGGCTGAAACAGAGGGGCTGAAACAGAGGGGCTGAAACAGAGGGCGAGAAACAGAGGGGCTGAATCAAAGGGGCTGAAACAGAGGGGCTGAATCAGAGGGGCTGAAACAGAGGGGCTGAATCAGAGAGGCTGAAACAGAGGGGCTGAATCAGAGGGGCTGAAACAGAGGGGCTGAAACAGAGGGCGAGAAACAGAGGGGCTGAAACAGAGGGCGAGAAACAGAGGTGCTGAATCAGAGAGGCTGATACAGAGGGCGAGAAACAGAGGGGCTGAAACAGAGGGCGAGAAACAGAGGGGCTGAAACAGAGGGGCTGAAACAGAGGGCGAGAACCAGAGGGGCTGAAACAGAGGGCGAAAAACAGAGGGGCTGAAACAGAGGGGCTGAATCAGAGGGGCTGAAACAGAGGGGCTGAAACCGAGGGCGAGAAACAGAGGGGCTGAAACAGAGGGGCTGAATCAGAGGTGCTGAATCAGTGGGGCTGAAACAGAGGGTGAGAAACAGAGGGGCTGAAACAGAGGGGCTGAAACAGAGGGGCTGAAACAGAGGGCGAGAAACAGAGGGGCTGAATCAGAGGGGCTGAAACAGAGGGGCTGAATCAGAGGGGCTGAAACAGAGGGGCTGAATCAGAGGGGCTGAAACAGAGGGGCTGAAACAGAGGGCGAGAAACAGAGGGGCTGAAACAGAGGGCGAGAAACAGAGGTGCTGAATCAGAGAGGCTGATACAGAGGGCGAGAAACAGAGGGGCTGAAACAGAGGGCGAGAAACAGAGGGGCTGAAACAGAGGGGCTGAAACAGAGGGCGAGAAACAGAGGGGCTGAAACAGAGGGCGAAAAAAAGAGGGGCTGAAACAGAGGGGCTGAATCAGAGGTGCTGATTCAGAGGTGCTGAAACAGAGGGGCTGAATCAGAGGGGCTGAAACAGAGGGCGAGAAATAGGGGGGTTAAACAGAGGGCGAGTAACAGAGGGGTTGAAACAGAGGGGCTGAAACAGAGGGCGAGAAACAGAGGGGCTGAATCAGAGGGGCTGAAACAGAGGGGCTGAATCAGAGGGGCTGAAACAGAGGGGCTGAATCAGAGGGGCTGAAACAGAGGGGCTGAATCAGAGGTGCTGATTCAGAGGTGCTGAAACAGAGGGGCTGAATCAGCGGGGCTGAAACAGAGGGCGCGAAACAGAGGGGCTGAAACAGAGGGGCTGAAACAGAGGGCGAGAAACAGAGGGGCTGAAACAGAGGGGCTGAATCAGAGGGGCTGAAACAGAGGGGCTGAAACAGAGGGCGAGAAACAGAGGGGCTGAAACAGAGGGGCTGAAACAGAGGGGCTGAAACAGAGGGGCTGAATCACAGGGGCTGATTCAGAGGGGCTGAAACAGAGGGGCTGAATCAGCGGGGCTGAAACAGAGGGCGAGAAACAGAGGGGCTGAAACAAAGGGCGAGAAACAGAGGGGCTGAAACAGAGGGCGAGAAAGAGAGGGGCTGACACAGAGGGGCTGAAACAGAGGGGCTGAAACAGAGGGGCTGAAACCGAGGGCGAGAAACAGAGGGGCTTAAACAGAGGGGCTGAAACAGAGGAGCTGAAACAGAGGGCGAGAAACAGAGGGACTGAAACAGAGGGGCTGAAACAGAGGGGCTGAAACAGAGGGCGAGACACAGAGGGGCTGAAACAGAGGGCAAGAAACAGAGGGGCTGAAAAACGGGTCGTGAAACAGAGGGGCTGAAACAGAGGGGCGGGAAACAGAGGGGCTGAATCAGAGGGGCTGAATCAGAGGGGCTGAAACAGAGGGCGAGAAACAGAGGGGCTGAAACAGAGGGGCTGAAACAGAGGGCGAGAAACAGAGGGGCTGAATCAGAGGGGCTGAATCAGAGGGGCTGAAACAGAGGGCGTGAAACAGAGGGCGAGAAATAGGGGGGTTAAACAGAGGGCGAGAAACAGAGGGGCTGAAACAGAAGGCGAGAAACAGAGGGGCTGAAACAGAGGGGCTGAAACAGAGGGCGAGAAATAGAGGGGCTGAAACAGAGGGCTAGAAACAGTGGGGCTGAAACAGAAGGCGAGAAACAGAGGGGCTGAAACAGAGGGGCTGAATCAGAGGGGCTGAGACCGAGGGCGAGAAACAGAGGGGCTGAAACAGAGGGCGAGAAACAGAGGGGCTGAATCATAGGTGCTGAAAAAGAGGGCGAGAATTAGAGGTGCTGAAACAGAGGGCGAGAAAGAGAGGGGCTGAAACAGAGAGGCTGAAACAGAGGGACTGAATCAGAGGGGCTGATTCAGAGGGGCTGAAACAGAGGGGCTGATTCAGAGGGGCTGAAACAGAGGGGCTGAATCAGCGGGGCTGAAACACAGGGCGAGAAATAGAGGGGCTGAAACAAAGGGTGAGAAACAGAGGGGCAGAAACAGAGGGTGAGAAACAGAGGGGCTGAAACAGAGGGGCTGAAACAGAGAGCGCGAAACAGTGGGGCTGAAACAGAGGGCGAGAAACAGAGGGGCTGAAACAGAGGGGCTGAAACAGAGGGGCTAAATCAGAGGGGCTGAAACAGAGGGCGAGAAACAGAGCGGCTGAAACAGAGGGCGAGAAACAGAGGGGCTTAAACAGAGGGGCTGAAACAGAGGAGCTGAAACAGAGGGCGAGAAACAGAGGGACTGAAACAGAGGGGCTGAAACAGAGGGGCTGAAACAAAGGGCGAGAAACAGAGGGGCTGAAACAGAGGGCGAGAAACAGAGGGGCTGAAACAGAGGGCGAAAAAAAGAGGGGCTGAAACAGAGGGGCTGAATCAGAGGTGCTGATTCAGAGGTGCTGAAACAGAGGGGCTGAATCAGAGGGGCTGAAACAGAGGGCGAGAAATAGGGGGGTTAAACAGAGGGCGAGAAACAGAGGGGCTGAAACAGAGGGGCTGAAACAGAGGGCGAGAAACAGAGGGGCTGAATCAGAGGGGCTGAAACAGAGGGGCTGAATCAGAGGGGCTGAAACAGAGGGGCTGAATCAGAGGGGCTGAAACAGAGGGGCTGAATCAGAGGTGCTGATTCAGAGGTGCTGAAACAGAGGGGCTGAATCAGCGGGGCTGAAACAGAGGGCGCGAAACAGAGGGGCTGAAACAGAGGGGCTGAAACAGAGGGCGAGAAACAGAGGGGCTGAAACAGAGGGGCTGAATCAGAGGGGCTGAAACAGAGGGGCTGAAACAGAGGGCGAGAAACAGAGTGGCTGAAACAGAGGGGCTGAAACAGAGGGGCTGAAACAGAGGGGCTGAATCACAGGGGCTGATTCAGAGGGGCTGAAACAGAGGGGCTGAATCAGCGGGGCTGAAACAGAGGGCGAGAAACAGAGGGGCTGAAACAAAGGGCGAGAAACAGAGGGGCTGAAACAGAGGGCGAGAAAGAGAGGGGCTGACACAGAGGGGCTGAAACAGAGGGGCTGAAAGAGAGGGGCTGAAACAGAGGGCGAGAAACAGAGGGGCTTAAACAGAGGGGCTGAAACAGAGGAGCTGAAACAGAGGGCGAGAAACAGAGGGACTGAAACAGAGGGGCTGAAACAGAGGGGCTGAAACAGAGGGCGAGACACAGAGGGGCTGAAACAGAGGGCAAGAAACAGAGGGGCTGAAAAACGGGTCGTGAAACAGAGGGGCTGAAACAGAGGGGCGGGAAACAGAGGGGCTGAATCAGAGGGGCTGAATCAGAGGGGCTGAAACAGAGGGTGAGAAACAGAGGGGCTGAAACAGAGGGGCTGAAACAGAGGGGCTGAAACAGAGGGCGAGAAACAGAGGGGCTGAATCAGAGGGGCTGAATCAGAGGGGCTGAAACAGAGGGCGTGAAACAGAGGGCGAGAAATAGGGGGGTTAAACAGAGGGCGAGAAACAGAGGGGCTGAAACAGAAGGCGAGAAACAGAGGGGCTGAAACAGAGGGGCTGAAACAGAGGGCGAGAAATAGAGGGGCTGAAACAGAGGGCTAGAAACAGAGGGGCTGAAACAGAAGGCGAGAAAACAGAGGGGCTGAAACAGAGGGGCTGAATCAGAGGGGCTGAGACCGAGGGCGAGAAACAGAGGGGCTGAAACAGAGGGCGAGAAACAGAGGGGCTGAATCATAGGTGCTGAAAAAGAGGGCGAGAATTAGAGGTGCTGAAACAGAGGGCGAGAAAGAGAGGGGCTGAAACAGAGAGGCTGAAACAGAGGGACTGAATCAGAGGGGCTGATTCAGAGGGGCTGAAACAGAGGGGCTGATTCAGAGGGGCTGAAACAGAGGGGCTGAATCAGCGGGGCTGAAACACAGGGCGAGAAATAGAGGGGCTGAAACAAAGGGTGAGAAACAGAGGGGCAGAAACAGAGGGCGAGAAACAGAGGGGCTGAAACAGAGGGGCTGAAACAGAGAGCGCGAAACAGTGGGGCTGAAACAGAGGGCGAGAAACAGAGGGGCTGAAACAGAGGGGCTGAAACAGAGGGGCTAAATCAGAGGGGCTGAAACAGAGGGCGAGAAACAGAGGGGCTGAAACAGAGGGCGAGAAACAGAGGGGCTTAAACAGAGGGGCTGAAACAGAGGAGCTGAAACAGAGGGCGAGAAACAGAGGGACTGAAACAGAGGGGCTGAAACAGAGGGGCTGAAACAAAGGGCGAGAAACAGAGGGGCTGAAACAGAGGGCAAGAAACAGAGGCGCTGAAACACAGGGCGTGAAACAGAGGGGCTGAAACAGAGGGGCGGGAAACAGAGGGGCTGAATCAGAGGGGCTGAATCGGTGGGGCTGAAACAGAGGGTGAGAAACAGAGGGGCTGAAACAGAGGGGCTGAAACAGAGGGGCTGAAACAGAGGGCGAGAAACAGAGGGGCTGAATCAGAGGGGCTGAAACAGAGGGGCTGAATCAGAGGGGCTGAAACAGAGGGGCTGAATCAGAGGGGCTGAAACAGAGGGGCTGAAACAGAGGGGCTGAAACAGAGGGGCTGAAACAGAGGGCGAGAAACAGAGGGGCTGAAACAGAGGGCGAGAAACAGAGGTGCTGAATCAGAGAGGCTGATACAGAGGGCGAGAAACAGAGGGGCTGAAACAGAGGGCGAGAAACAGAGGGGCTGAAACAGAGGGGCTGAAACAGAGGGCGAGAAACAGAGGGGCTGAAACAGAGGGCGAAAAACAGAGGGGCTGAAACAGAGGGGCTGAATCAGAGGGGCTGAAACAGAGGGGCTGAAACCGAGGGCGAGAAACAGAGGGGCTGAAACAGAGGGGCTGAATCAGAGGTGCTGAATCAGTGGGGTTGAAACAGAGGGTGAGAAACAGAGGGGCTGAAACAGAGGGGCTGAAACAGAGGGCGAGAAACAGAGGGGCTGAATCAGAGGGGCTGAAACAGAGGGGCTGAATCAGAGGGGCTGAAACAGAGGGGCTGAAACAGAGGGGCTAAATCAGAGGGGCTGAAACAGAGGGCGAGAAACAGAGCGGCTGAAACAGAGGGCGAGAAACAGAGGGGCTTAAACAGAGGGGCTGAAACAGAGTAGCTGAAACAGAGGGCGAGAAACAGAGGGACTTAAACAGAGGGGCTGAAACAGAGGGGCTGAAACAAAGGGCGAGAAACAGAGGGGCTGAAACAGAGGGCAAGAAACAGAGGCGCTGAAACACAGGGCGTGAAACAGAGGGGCTGAAACAGAGGGGCGGGAAACAGAGGGGCTGAATCAGAGGGGCTGAATCAGTGGGGCTGAAACAGAGGGTGAGAAACAGAGGGGCTGAAACCTAGGGGCTGAAACAGAGGGGCTGAAACAGAGGGCGAGAAACAGAGGGGCTGAATCAGAGGGGCTGAAACAGAGGGGCTGAATCAGAGGGGCTGAAACAGAGGGGCTGAATCAGAGGGGCTGAAACAGAGGGGCTGAAACAGAGGGGCTGAAACAGAGGGGCTGAAACAGAGGGCGAGAAACAGAGGGGCTGAAACAGAGGGCGAGAAACAGAGGTGCTGAATCAGAGAGGCTGATACAGAGGGCGAGAAACAGAGGGTCTGAAACAGAGGGCGAGAAACAGAGGGGCTGAAACAGAGGGGCTGAAACAGAGAGCGCGAAACAGTGGGGCTGAAACAGAGGGCGAGAAACAGAGGGGCTGAAACAGAGGGGCTGAAACAGAGGGGCTAAATCAGAGGGGCTGAAACAGAGGGCGAGAAACAGAGCGGCTGAAACAGAGGGCGAGAAACAGAGGGGCTTAAACAGAGGGGCTGAAACAGAGGAGCTGAAACAGAGGGCGAGAAACAGAGGGACTGAAACAGAGGGGCTGAAACAGAGGGGCTGAAACAAAGGGCGAGAAACAGAGGGGCTGAAACAGAGGGCAAGAAACAGAGGCGCTGAAACACAGGGCGTGAAACAGAGGGGCTGAAACAGAGGGGCGGGAAACAGAGGGGCTGAATCAGAGGGGCTGAATTAGTGGGGCTGAAACAGAGGGTGAGAAACAGAGGGGCTGAAACAGAGGGGCTGAAACAGAGGGGCTGAAACAGAGGGCGAGAAACAGAGGGGCTGAAACAGAGGGGCTGAATCAGAGGGGCTGAAACAGAGGGGCTGAATCAGAGGGGCTGAAACAGAGGGGCTGAATCAGAGGTGCTGATTCAGAGGTGCTGAAACAGAGGGGCTGAATCAGCGGGGCTGAAACAGAGGGCGCGAAACAGAGGGGCTGAAACAGAGGGGCTGAAACAGAGGGCGAGAAACAGAGGGGCTGAAACAGAGGGGCTGAATCAGAGGGGCTGAAACAGAGGGGCTGAAACAGAGGGCGAGAAACAGAGGGGCTGAAACAGAGGGGCTGAAACAGAGGGGCTGAAACAGAGGGGCTGAATCACAGGGGCTGATTCAGAGGGGCTGAAACAGAGGGGCTGAATCAGCGGGGCTGAAACAGAGGGCGAGAAACAGAGGGGCTGAAACAAAGGGCGAGAAACAGAGGGGCTGAAACAGAAGGCGAGAAAGAGAGGGGCTGACACAGAGGGGCTGAAACAGAGGGGCTGAAAGAGAGGGGCTGAAACAGAGGGCGAGAAACAGAGGGGCTTAAACAGAGGGGCTGAAACAGAGGAGCTGAAACAGAGGGGCTGAGACCGAGGGCGAGAAACAGAGGGGCTGAAACAGAGGGCGAGAAACAGAGGGGCTGAATCATAGGTGCTGAAAAAGAGGGCGAGAATTAGAGGTGCTGAAACAGAGGGCGAGAAAGAGAGGGGCTGAAACAGAGAGGCTGAAACAGAGGGACTGAATCAGAGGGGCTGATTCAGAGGGGCTGAAACAGAGGGGCTGATTCAGAGGGGCTGAAAGAGAGGGGCTGAATCAGCGGGGCTGAAACACAGGGCGAGAAATAGAGGGGCTGAAACAAAGGGTGAGAAACAGAGGGGCTGAAACAGAGGGGCTGAAACAGAGGGGCTGAAACAGAGGGCGAGAAACAGAGGGGCTGAATCAGAGGGGCTGAATCAGAGGGGCTGAAACAGAGGGCGTGAAACAGAGGGCGAGAAATAGGGGGGTTAAACAGAGGGCGAGAAACAGAGGGGCTGAAACAGAAGGCGAGAAACAGAGGGGCTGAAACAGAGGGGCTGAAACAGAGGGCGAGAAATAGAGGGGCTGAAACAGAGGGCTAGAAACAGAGGGGCTGAAACAGAAGGCGAGAAACAGAGGGGCTGAAACAGAGGGGCTGAATCAGAGGGGCTGAGACCGAGGGCGAGAAACAGAGGGGCTGAAACAGAGGGCGAGAAACAGAGGGGCTGAATCATAGGTGCTGAAAAAGAGGGCGAGAATTAGAGGTGCTGAAACAGAGGGCGAGAAAGAGAGGGGCTGAAACAGAGAGGCTGAAACAGAGGGACTGAATCAGAGGGGCTGATTCAGAGGGGCTGAAACAGAGGGGCTGATTCAGAGGGGCTGAAACAGAGGGGCTGAATCAGCGGGGCTGAAACACAGGGCGAGAAATAGAGGGGCTGAAACAAAGGGTGAGAAACAGAGGGGCAGAAACAGAGGGCGAGAAACAGAGGGGCTGAAACAGAGGGGCTGAAACAGAGAGCGCGAAACAGTGGGGCTGAAACAGAGGGCGAGAAACAGAGGGGCTGAAACAGAGGGGCTGAAACAGAGGGGCTAAATCAGAGGGGCTGAAACAGAGGGCGAGAAACAGAGCGGCTGAAACAGAGGGCGAGAAACAGAGGGGCTTAAACAGAGGGGCTGAAACAGAGGAGCTGAAACAGAGGGCGAGAAACAGAGGGACTGAAACAGAGGGGCTGAAACAGAGGGGCTGAAACAAAGGGCGAGAAACAGAGGGGCTGAAACAGAGGGCGAGAAACAGAGGGGCTGAAACAGAGGGCGAAAAAAAGAGGGGCTGAAACAGAGGGGCTGAATCAGAGGTGCTGATTCAGAGGTGCTGAAACAGAGGGGCTGAATCAGAGGGGCTGAAACAGAGGGCGAGAAATAGGGGGGTTAAACAGAGGGCGAGAAACAGAGGGGCTGAAACAGAGGGGCTGAAACAGAGGGCGAGAAACAGAGGGGCTGAATCAGAGGGGCTGAAACAGAGGGGCTGAATCAGAGGGGCTGAAACAGAGGGGCTGAATCAGAGGTGCTGATTCAGAGGTGCTGAAACAGAGGGGCTGAATCAGCGGGGCTGAAACAGAGGGCGCGAAACAGAGGGGCTGAAACAGAGGGGCTGAAACAGAGGGCGAGAAACAGATGGGCTGAAACAGAGGGGCTGAATCAGAGGGGCTGAAACAGAGGGGCTGAAACAGAGGGCGAGAAACAGAGGGGCTGAAACAGAGGGGCTGAAACAGAGGGGCTGAAACAGAGGGGCTGAATCACAGGGGCTGATTCAGAGGGGCTGAAACAGAGGGGCTGAATCAGCGGGGCTGAAACAGAGGGCGAGAAACAGAGGGGCTGAAACAAAGGGCGAGAAACAGAGGGGCTGAAACAGAGGGCGAGAAAGAGAGGGGCTGACACAGAGGGGCTGAAACAGAGGGGCTGAAACAGAGGGGCTGAAACAGAGGGGCTGAAACAGAGGGCGAGAAACAGAGGGGCTTAAACAGAGGGGCTGAAACAGAGGAGCTGAAACAGAGGGCGAGAAACAGAGGGACTGAAACAGAGGGGCTGAAACAGAGGGGCTGAAACAGAGGGCGAGACACAGAGGGGCTGAAACAGAGGACAAGAAACAGAGGGGCTGAAAAACGGGTCGTGAAACAGAGGGGCTGAAACAGAGGGGCGGGAAACAGAGGGGCTGAATCAGAGGGGCTGAATCAGAGGGGCTGAAACAGAGGGTGAGAAACAGAGGGGCTGAAACAGAGGGGCTGAAACAGAGGGGCTGAAACAGAGGGCGAGAAACAGAGGGGCTGAATCAGAGGGGCTGAATCAGAGGGGCTGAAACAGAGGGCGTGAAACAGAGGGCGAGAAATAGGGGGGTTAAACAGAGGGCGAGAAACAGAGGGGCTGAAACAGAAGGCGAGAAACAGACGGGCTGAAACAGAGGGGCTGAAACAGAGGGCGAGAAATAGAGGGGCTGAAACAGAGGGCTAGAAACAGAGGGGCTGAAACAGAAGGCGAGAAAACAGAGGGGCTGAAACAGAGGGGCTGAATCAGAGGGGCTGAGACCGAGGGCGAGAAACAGAGGGGCTGAAACAGAGGGCGAGAAACAGAGGGGCTGAATCATAGGTGCTGAAAAAGAGGGCGAGAATTAGAGGTGCTGAAACAGAGGGCGAGAAAGAGAGGGGGTGAAACAGAGAGGCTGAAACAGAGGGACTGAATCAGAGGGGCTGATTCAGAGGGGCTGAAACAGAGGGGCTGATTCAGAGGGGCTGAAACAGAGGGGCTGAATCAGCGGGGCTGAAACACAGGGCGAGAAATAGAGGGGCTGAAACAAAGGGTGAGAAACAGAGGGGCAGAAACAGAGGGCGAGAAACAGAGGGGCTGAAACAGAGGGGCTGAAACAGAGAGCGCGAAACAGTGGGGCTGAAACAGAGGGCGAGAAACAGAGGGGCTGAAACAGAGGGGCTGAAACAGAGGGGCTAAATCAGAGGGGCTGAAACAGAGGGCGAGAAACAGAGCGGCTGAAACAGAGGGCGAGAAACAGAGGGGTTTAAACAGAGGGGCTGAAACAGAGGAGCTGAAACAGAGGGCGAGAAACAGAGGGACTGAAACAGAGGGGCTGAAACAGAGGGGCTGAAACAAAGGGCGAGAAACAGAGGGGCTGAAACAGAGGGCAAGAAACAGAGGCGCTGAAACACAGGGCGTGAAACAGAGGGGCTGAAACAGAGGGGCGGGAAACAGAGGGGCTGAATCAGAGGGGCTGAATCAGTGGGGCTGAAACAGAGGGTGGGAAACAGAGGGGCTGAAACAGAGGGGCTGAAACAGAGGGGCTGAAACAGAGGGCGAGAAACAGAGGGGCTGAATCAGAGGGGCTGAAACAGAGGGGCTGAATCAGAGGGGCTGAAACAGAGGGGCTGAATCAGAGGGGCTGAAACAGAGGGGCTGAAACAGAGGGGCTGAAACAGAGGGGCTGAAACAGAGGGCGAGAAACAGAGGTGCTGAATCAGAGAGGCTGATACAGAGGGCGAGAAACAGAGGGGCTGAAACAGAGGGCGAGAAACAGAGGGGCTGAAACAGAGGGGCTGAAACAGAGGGCGAGAAACAGAGGGGCTGAAACAGAGGGCGAAAAACAGAGGGGCTGAAACAGAGGGGCTGAATCAGAGGGGCTGAAACAGAGGGGCTGAAACCGAGGGCGAGAAACAGAGGGGCTGAAACAGAGGGGCTGAATCAGAGGTGCTGAATCAGTGGGGCTGAAACAGAGGGTGAGAAACAGAGGGGCTGAAACAGAGGGGCTGAAACAGAGGGGCTGAAACAGAGGGCGAGAAACAGAGGGGCTGAATCAGAGGGGCTGAAACAGAGGGGCTGAATCAGAGGGGCTGAAACAGAGGGGCTGAAACAGAGGGGCTAAATCAGAGGGGCTGAAACAGAGGGCGAGAAACAGAGCGGCTGAAACAGAGGGCGAGAAACAGAGGGGCTTAAACAGAGGGTCTGAAACAGAGGAGCTGAAACAGAGGGGCTGAAACAAAGGGCGAGAAACAGAGGGGCTGAAACAGAGGGCAAGAAACAGAGGCGCAGAAACACAGGGCGTGAAACAGAGGGGCTGAAACAGAGGGGCGGGAAACAGAGGGGCTGAATCAGAAGGGCTGAATCAGTGGGGCTGAAACAGAGGGTGAGAAACAGAGGGGCTGAAACAGAGGGGCTGAAACAGAGGGGCTGAAACAGAGGGCGAGAAACAGAGGGGCTGAATCAGAGGGGCTGAAACAGAGGGGCTGAATCAGAGGGGCTGAAACAGAGGGGCTGAATCAGAGGGGCTGAAACAGAGGGGCTGAAACAGAGGGCGAGAAACAGAGGGGCTGAAACAGAGGGCGAGAAACAGAGGTGCTGAATCAGAGAGGCTGATACAGAGGGCGAGAAACAGAGGGGCTGAAACAGAGGGCGAGAAACAGAGGGGCTGAAACAGAGGGGCTGAAACAGAGGGCGAGAAACAGAGGGGCTGAAACAGAGGGCGAAAAACAGAGGGGCTGAAACAGAGGGGCTGAATCAGAGGGGCTGAAACAGAGGGGCTGAAACCGAGGGCGAGAAACAGAGGGGCTGAAACAGAGGGGCTGAATCAGAGGTGCTGAATCAGTGGGGCTGAAACAGAGGGTGAGAAACAGAGGGGCTGAAACAGAGGGGCTGAAACAGAGGGGCTGAAACAGAGGGCGAGAAACAGAGGGGCTGAATCAGAGGGGCTGAAACAGAGGGGCTGAATCAGAGGGGCTGAAACAGAGGGGCTGAATCAGAGGGGCTGAAACAGAAGGGCTGAAACAGAGGGCGAGAAACAGAGGGGCTGAAACAGAGGGGCTGAAACAGAGGGGCTAAATCAGAGGGGCTGAAACAGAGGGCGAGAAACAGAGCGGCTGAAACAGAGGGCGAGAAACAGAGGGGCTTAAACAGAGGGGCTGAAACAGAGGAGCTGAAACAGAGGGCGAGAAACAGAGGGACTGAAACAGAGTTGCTGAAACAGAGGGGCTGAAACAAAGGGCGAGAAACAGAGGGGCTGAAACAGAGGGCAAGAAACAGAGGCGCTGAAACACAGGGCGTGAAACAGAGGGGCTGAAACAGAGGGCGAGAAACAGAGGGGCTGAAACAGAAGGCGAGAAACAGAGGGGCTAAAACAGAGGGGCTGAATCAGAGGGGCTGAGACCGAGGGCGAGAAACAGAGGGGCTGAAACAGAGGGCGAGAAACAGAGGGGCAGAATCAGAGGGGCTGAAACAGAGGGCGTGAAACAGAGGGGCTGAAACAGAGGGGCTGAAACAGAGGGGCTGAAACAGAGGGGCTCAAACAGAGGGCGAGAAACAGAGGGTCTGAAACAGAGAGCGCGAAACAGAGGGGCTGAAACAGAGGGCGAGAAACAGAGGGGCTGAATCAGAGGGGCTGAATTAGAGGGGCTGAAACAGTGGGGCTGAAACAGAGGGCGAGAAACAGAGGGGCTGAAACAGAGGGCGAGAAACAGAGGGGCTGAAACAGAGCGGAAGAAATGGAGGGGCTGAAACAGAGGGCGAGAAACAGAGGGCGAGAAACAGAGGGGCTGAAACAGAGGGGCTGAAACAGAGGGCGAGAAACAGAGGGGCTGAAACAGAGGGCGAGAAACAGAGGGGCGGAATCAGAGGGGCTGAAACAGAGGGGCTGAAATTGAGGGGCTGAAACAGAGGGCGAGAAGCAGAGGGGCTGAATCAGAGGGGCTGAAACAGAGGGGCTGAAACAGAGGGCGAGAAACAGAGGGGCTGAAACAGAGGGGCTGAAACAGAGGGCGAGAAACAGAGGGGCTGAAACAGAGGGTCTGAAACAGAGGGGCTGAAACAGAGGGGCTGAAACAGAGGGCGAGAAACAGAGGGGCTGAAACAGAGAGCGCGAAACAGAGGGGCTGAAACAGTGGGCGAGAAACAGAGGGGCTGAATCAGAGGGGCTGAATCAGAGGGGCTGAAACAGAGGGGCTGAACCAGATTTCGAGAAACAGAGGGGCTGAAACAGAGGGCGAGAAACAGAGGGGCTGAAACAGAGGGCGAGAAACAGAGGGGCTGAAACAGAGGGGCTGTAACAGAGGGGCTGAAACCGATGGCGAGAAACAGAGGGGCTGAAACAGACGGCAAGAAACAGAGGAGCTGAAACAAAGGGCGAGAAACAGAGGGGCTGAAACAGAGGGCGAGAAACAGAGGTGCTGAATCAGAGAGGCTGATACAGAGGGCGAGAAACAGAGGGGCTGAAACAGAGGGCGAGAAACAGAGTGGCTGAAACAGAGGGGCTGAAACAGAGGGCGAGAAACAGAGGGGCTGAAACAGAGGGCGAAAAACAGAGGGGCTGAAACAGAGGGGCTGAAACAGAGGGCGAGAAACAGAGGGGCTGAAACAGAGGGCGAGAAACAGAGTGGCTGAAACAGAGGGGCTGAAACAGAGGGCGAGAAACAGAGGGGCTGAAACAGAGGGCGAGAAACAGAGGGGCTGAAACAGAGGGGCTGAAACAGAGGGCGAGAAACAGAGGGGCTGAAACAGAGGGCGAAAAACAGAGGGGCTGAAACAGAGGGGCTGAATCAGAGGGGCTGAAACAGAGGGGCTGAAACCGAGGGCGAGAAACAGAGGGGCTGAAACAGAGGGGCTGAATCAGAGGTGCTGAATCAGTGGGGCTGAAACAGAGGGTGAGAAACAGAGGGGCTGAAACAGAGGGGCTGAAACAGAGGGGCTGAAACAGAGGGCGAGAAACAGAGGGGCTGAATCAGAGGGGCTGAAACAGAGGGGCTGAATCAGAGGGGCTGAAACAGAGGGGCTGAATCAGAGGGGCTGAAACAGAGGGGCTGAATCAGAGGGGCTGAAACAGAAGGGCTGAAACAGAGGGGCTGAAACAGAGGGGCTGAAGCAGAGGGGCTAAATCAGAGGGGCTGAAACAGAGGGCGAGAAACAGAGCGGCTGAAACAGAGGGCGAGAAACAGAGGGGCTTAAACAGAGGGGCTGAAACAGAGGAGCTGAAACAGAGGGCGAGAAACAGAGGGACTGAAACAGAGTTGCTGAAACAGAGGGGCTGAAACAAAGGGCGAGAAACAGAGGGGCTGAAACAGAGGGCAAGAAACAGAGGCGCTGAAACACAGGGCGTGAAACAGAGGGGCAGAAACAGAGGGCGAGAAACAGAGGGGCTGAAACAGAAGACGAGAAACAGAGGGGCTAAAACAGAGGGGCTGAATCAGAGGGGCTGAGACCGAGGGCGAGAAACAGAGGGGCTGAAACAGAGGGCGAAAAACAGAGGGGCTGAAACAGAGGGGCTGAAACAGAGGGCGAGAAACAGAGGGGCTGAAACAGAGGGCGAGAAACAGAGTGGCTGAAACAGAGGGGCTGAAACAGAGGGCGAGAAACAGAGGGGCTGAAACAGAGGGCGAGAAACAGAGGGGCTGAAACAGAGGGGCTGAAACAGAGGGCGAGAAACAGAGGGGCTGAAACAGAGGGCGAAAAACAGAGGGGCTGAAACAGAGGGGCTGAATCAGAGGGGCTGAAACAGAGGGGCTGAAACCGAGGGCGAGAAACAGGGGGGCTGAAACAGAGGGGCTGAATCAGAGGTGCTGAATCAGTGGGGCTGAAACAGAGGGTGAGAAACAGAGGGGCTGAAACAGAGGGGCTGAAACAGAGGGGCTGAAACAGAGGGCGAGAAACAGAGGGGCTGAATCAGAGGGGCTGAAACAGAGGGGCTGAATCAGAGGGGCTGAAACAGAGGGGCTGAATCAGAGGGGCTGAAACAGAGGGGCTGAATCAGAGGGGCTGAAACAGAAGGGCTGAAACAGAGGGCGAGAAACAGAGGGGCTGAAACAGAGGGGCTGAAACAGAGGGGCTAAATCAGAGGGGCTGAAACAGAGGGCGAGAAACAGAGCGGCTGAAACAGAGGGCGAGAAACAGAGGGGCTTAAACAGAGGGGCTGAAACAGAGGAGCTGAAACAGAGGGCGAGAAACAGAGGGACTGAAACAGAGTTGCTGAAACAGAGGGGCTGAAACAAAGGGCGAGAAACAGAGGGGCTGAAACAGAGGGCAAGAAACAGAGGCGCTGAAACACAGGGCGTGAAACAGAGGGGCAGAAACAGAGGGCGAGAAACAGAGGGGCTGAAACAGAAGACGAGAAACAGAGGGGCTAAAACAGAGGGGCTGAATCAGAGGGGCTGAGACCGAGGGCGAGAAACAGAGGGGCTGAAACAGAGGGCGAGAAACAGAGGGGCAGAATCAGAGGGGCTGAAACAGAGGGCGTGAAACAGAGGGGCTGAAACAGAGGGGCTGAAACAGAGGGGCTGAAACAGAGGGGCTCAAACAGAGGGCGAGAAACAGAGGGTCTGAAACAGAGAGCGCGAAACAGAGGGGCTGAAACAGAGGGCGAGAAACAGAGGGGCTGAATCAGAGGGGCTGAATTAGAGGGGCTGAAACAGTGGGGCTGAAACAGAGGGCGAGAAACAGAGGGGCTGAAACAGAGGGCGAGAAACAGAGGGGATTGAAACAGAGCGGAAGAAATGGAGGGGCTGAAACAGAGGGCGAGAAACAGAGGGCGAGAAACAGAGGGGCTGAAACAGAGGGGCTGAAACAGAGGGCGAGAAACAGAGGGGCTGAAACAGAGGGCGAGAAACAGAGGGGCGGAATCAGAGGGGCTGAAACAGAGGGGCTGAAACAGAGGGGCTGAAACAGAGGGCGAGAAGCAGAGGGGCTGAATCAGAGGGGCTGAAACAGAGGGGCTGAAACAGAGGGCGAGAAACAGAGGGGCTGAAACAGAGGGGCTGAAACAGAGGGCGAGAAACAGAGGGGCTGAAACAGAGGGTCTGAAACAGAGGGGCTGAAACAGAGGGGCTGAAACAGAGGGCGAGAAACAGAGGGGCTGAAACAGAGAGCGCGAAACAGAGGGGCTGAAACAGTGGGCGAGAAACAGAGGGGCTGAATCAGAGGGGCTGAATCAGAGGGGCTGAAACAGAGGGGCTGAACCAGATTTCGAGAAACAGAGGGGCTGAAACAGAGGGCGAGAAACAGAGGGGCTGAAACAGAGGGCGAGAAACAGAGGGGCTGAAACAGAGGGGCTGTAACAGAGGGGCTGAAACCGATGGCGAGAAACAGAGGGGCTGAAACAGACGGCAAGAAACAGAGGAGCTGAAACAAAGGGCGAGAAACAGAGGGGCTGAAACAGAGGGCGAGAAACAGAGGTGCTGAATCAGAGAGGCTGATACAGAGGGCGAGAAACAGAGGGGCTGAAACAGAGGGCGAGAAACAGAGTGGCTGAAACAGAGGGGCTGAAACAGAGGGCGAGAAACAGAGGGGCTGAAACAGAGGGCGAAAAACAGAGGGGCTGAAACAGAGGGCTGAATCAGAGGTGCTGATTCAGAGGGGCTGAAACAGAGGGGCTGAATCAGAGGGGCTGAAACAGAGGGCGAGAAACAGAGGGGCTGAAACAGAGGGGCTGAAACAGAGGGCGAGAAATAGACGGGCTGAAACAGAGGGCTAGAAACAGAGGGGCTGAAACAGAAGGCGAGAAACAGAGGGGCTGAAACAGAGGGGCTGAATCAGAGGGGCTGAGACCGAGGGCGAGAAACAGAGGGGCTGAAACAGAGGGCGAGAAACAGAGGGGCTGAATCATAGGTGCTGAAACAGAGGGCGAGAATTAGAGGTGCTGAAACAGAGGTCGAGAAAGAGAGGGGCTGAAACAGAGAGGCTGAAACAGAGGGACTGAATCAGAGGGGCTGATTCAGAGGGGCTGAAACAGAGGGGCTGATTCAGAGGGGCTGAAACAGAGGGGCTGAATGAGCGGGGCTGAAAGACAGGGCGAGAAATAGAGGGGCTGAAACAAAGGGTGAGAAACAGAGGGGCAGAAAGAGAGAGCGAGAAACAGAGGGGCTGAAACAGAGGGGCTGAAACAGAGAGCGCGAAACAGTGGGGCTGAAACAGAGGGCGAGAAACAGAGGGGCTGAAACAGAGGGGCTGAAACAGAGGGGCTAAATCAGAGGGGCTGAAACAGAGGGTGAGAAACAGAGCGGCTGAAACAGAGGGCGAGAAACAGAGGGGCTTAAACAGAGGGGCTGAAACAGAGGAGCTGAAACAGAGGGCGAGAAACAGAGGGACTGAAACAGAGGGGCTGAAACAGAGGGGCTGAAACAAAGGGCGAGAAACAGAGGGGCTGAAACAGAGGGCAAGAAACAGAGGCGCTGAAACACGGGGCGTGAAACAGAGGGGCTGAAACAGAGGGGCGGGAAACAGAGGGGCTGAATCAGAGGGGCTGAATCAGTGGGGCTGAAACAGAGGGTGAGAAACAGAGGGGCTGAAACAGAGGGGCTGAAACAGAGGGGCTGAAACAGAGGGCGAGAAACAGAGGGGCTGAATCAGAGGGGCTGAAACAGAGGGGCTGAATCAGAGGGGCTGAAACAGAGGGGCTGAATCAGAGGGGCTGAAACAGACGGGCTGACTCAGAGGGGCTGAAACAGAGGGGCTGAAACAGAGGGCGAGAAACAGAGGGGCTGAAACAGAGGGGCTGAAACAGAGGGCGAGAAATAGGGGGGTTAAACAGAGGGCGAGAAACAGAGGGGCTGAAACAGAAGGCGAGAAACAGAGGGTCTGAAACAGAGGGGCTGAAACAGAGGGCGAGAAATAGAGGGGCTGAAACAGAGGGCTAGAAACAGAGGGGCTGAAACAGAAGGCGAGAAACAGAGGGGCTGAATCAGAGGGGCTGAATCAGAGGGGCTGAGACCGAGGGCGAGAAACAGAGGGGCTGAAACAGAGGGCGAGAAACAGAGGGGCTGAAACAGAGGGCGAGAAACAGAGGGCTGAATCATAGGTGCTGAAACAGAGGGCGAGAATTAGAGGGGCTGAAACAGAGGGCGAGAAAGAGAGGGGCTGAAACAGAGAGGCTGAAACAGAGGGACTGAATCAGAGGGGCTGAAACACAGGGCGAGAAATAGAGGGGCTGAAACAAAGGGTGAGAAACAGAGGGGCAGAAACAGAGGGCGAGAAACAGAGGGGCTGAAACAGAGGGGCTGAAACAGAGAGCGCGAAACAGTGGGGCTGAAACAGAGGGCGACAAACAGAGGGGCTGAAACAGAGGGGCTGAAACAGAGGGGCTAAATCAGAGGGGCTGAAACAGAGGGCGAGAAACAGAGCGGCTGAAACAGAGGGCTAGAAACAGAGGGGCTTAAACAGAGGGGCTGAAACAGAGGAGCTGAAACAGAGGGGCTGAAACAGAGAGCGCGAAACAATGGGGCTGAAACAGAGGGCGAGAAACAGAGGGGCTGAAACAGAGGGGCTGAAACAGAGGGGCTGAAACAAAGGGCGAGAAATAGAGGGGCTGAAACAAAGGGTGAGAAAGAGAGGGGCAGAAACAGAGGGCGAGAAACAGAGGGGCTGAAACAGAGGGGCTGAAACAGAGAGCGCGAAACAGTGGGGCTGAAACAGAGGGCGAGAAACAGAGGGGCTGAAACAGAGGGGCTGAAACAGAGGGCGAGAAACAGAGGGGCTGAAACAGAGGGGCTGAATCAGAGGGGCTGAAACAGAGGGGCTGAAACAGAGGGCGAGAAACAGAGGGGCTGAAACAGAGGGGCTGAAACAGAGGGGCTGAAACAGAGGGGCTGAATCACAGGGGCTGATTCAGAGGGGCTGAAACAGAGGGGCTGAATCAGCGGGGCTGAAACAGAGGGCGAGAAACAGAGGGGCTGAAACAAAGGGCGAGAAACAGAGGGGCTGAAACAGAGGGCGAGAAAGAGAGGGGCTGACACAGAGGGGCTGAAACAGAGGGGCTGAAAGAGAGGGGCTGAAACAGAGGGCGAGAAACAGAGGGGCTTAAACAGAGGGGCTGAAACAGAGGAGCTGAAACAGAGGGCGAGAAACAGAGGGACTGAAACAGAGGGGCTGAAACAGAGGGGCTGAAACAGAGGGCGAGACACAGAGGGGCTGAAACAGAGGGCAAGAAACAGAGGGGCTGAAAAACGGGTCGTGAAACAGAGGGGCTGAAACAGAGGGGCGGGAAACAGAGGGGCTGAATCAGAGGGGCTGAATCAGAGGGGCTGAAACAGAGGGTGAGAAACAGAGGGGCTGAAACAGAGGGGCTGAAAGAGAGGGGCTGAAACAGAGGGCGAGAAACAGAGGGGCTTAAACAGAGGGGCTGAAACAGAGGAGCTGAAACAGAGGGCGAGAAACAGAGGGACTGAAACAGAGGGGCTGAAACAGAGGGGCTGAAACAGAGGGCGAGACACAGAGGGGCTGAAACAGAGGGCAAGAAACAGAGGGGCTGAAAAACGGGTCGTGAAACAGAGGGGCTGAAACAGAGGGGCGGGAAACAGAGGGGCTGAATCAGAGGGGCTGAATCAGAGGGGCTGAAACAGAGGGTGAGAAACAGAGGGGCTGAATCAGAGGGGCTGAAACAGAGGGCGTGAAACAGAGGGCGAGAAATAGGGGGGTTAAACAGAGGGCGAGAAACAGAGGGGCTGAAACAGAAGGCGAGAAACAGAGGGGCTGAAACAGAGGGGCTGAAACAGAGGGCGAGAAATAGAGGGGCTGAAACAGAGGGCTAGAAACAGAGGGGCTGAAACAGAAGGCGAGAAAACAGAGGGGCTGAAACAGAGGGGCTGAATCAGAGGGGCTGAGACCGAGGGCGAGAAACAGAGGGGCTGAAACAGAGGGCGAGAAACAGAGGGGCTGAATCATAGGTGCTGAAAAAGAGGGCGAGAATTAGAGGTGCTGAAACAGAGGGCGAGAAAGAGAGGGGCTGAAACAGAGAGGCTGAAACAGAGGGACTGAATCAGAGGGGCTGATTCAGAGGGGCTGAAACAGAGGGGCTGATTCAGAGGGGCTGAAACAGAGGGGCTGAATCAGCGGGGCTGAAACACAGGGCGAGAAATAGAGGGGCTGAAACAAAGGGTGAGAAACAGAGTGGCTGAAACAGAGGGGCTGAAACAGAGGGCGAGAAACAGAGGGGCTGAAACAGAGGGCGAGAAACAGAGTGGCTGAAACAGAGGGGCTTAAACAGAGGGCGAGAAACAGAGGGGCTGAAACAGAGGGCGAAAAACAGAGGGGCTGAAACAGAGGGCTGAATCAGAGGTGCTGATTCAGAGGGGCTGAAACAGAGGGGCTGAATCAGAGGGGCTGAAACAGAGGGCGAGAAACAGAGGGGCTGAAACAGAGGGGCTGAAACAGAGGGCGAGAAATAGACGGGCTGAAACAGAGGGCTAGAAACAGAGGGGCTGAAACAGAAGGCGAGAAACAGAGGGGCTGAAACAGAGGGGCTGAATCAGAGGGGCTGAGACCGAGGGCGAGAAACAGAGGGGCTGAAACAGAGGGCGAGAAACAGAGGGGCTGAATCATAGGTGCTGAAACAGAGGGCGAGAATTAGAGGTGCTGAAACAGAGGGCGAGAAAGAGAGGGGCTGAAACAGAGAGGCTGAAACAGAGGGACTGAATCAGAGGGGCTGATTCAGAGGGGCTGAAACAGAGGGGCTGATTCAGAGGGGCTGAAACAGAGGGGCTGAATGAGCGGGGCTGAAAGACAGGGCGAGAAATAGAGGGGCTGAAACAAAGGGTGAGAAACAGAGGGGCAGAAAGAGAGAGCGAGAAACAGAGGGGCTGAAACAGAGGGGCTGAAACAGAGAGCGCGAAACAGTGGGGCTGAAACAGAGGGCGAGAAACAGAGGGGCTGAAACAGAGGGGCTGAAACAGAGGGGCTAAATCAGAGGGGCTGAAACAGAGGGTGAGAAACAGAGCGGCTGAAACAGAGGGCGAGAAACAGAGGGGCTTAAACAGAGGGGCTGAAACAGAGGAGCTGAAACAGAGGGCGAGAAACAGAGGGACTGAAACAGAGGGGCTGAAACAGAGGGGCTGAAACAAAGGGCGAGAAACAGAGGGGCTGAAACAGAGGGCAAGAAACAGAGGCGCTGAAACACGGGGCGTGAAACAGAGGGGCTGAAACAGAGGGGCGGGAAACAGAGGGGCTGAATCAGAGGGGCTGAATCAGTGGGGCTGAAACAGAGGGTGAGAAACAGAGGGGCTGAAACAGAGGGGCTGAAACAGAGGGGCTGAAACAGAGGGCGAGAAACAGAGGGGCTGAATCAGAGGGGCTGAAACAGAGGGGCTGAAACAGAGGGCGAGAAACAGAGGGACTGAAACAGAGGGGCTGAAACAGAGGGGCTGAAACAAAGGGCGAGAAACAGAGGGGCTGAAACAGAGGGCAAGAAACAGAGGCGCTGAAACACGGGGCGTGAAACAGAGGGGCTGAAACAGAGGGGCGGGAAACAGAGGGGCTGAATCAGAGGGGCTGAATCAGTGGGGCTGAAACAGAGGGTGAGAAACAGAGGGGCTGAAACAGAGGGGCTGAAACAGAGGGGCTGAAACAGAGGGCGAGAAACAGAGGGGCTGAATCAGAGGGGCTGAAACAGAGGGGCTGAATCAGAGGGGCTGAAACAGAGGGGCTGAATCAGAGGGGCTGAAACAGACGGGCTGACTCAGAGGGGCTGAAACAGAGGGGCTGAAACAGAGGGCGAGAAACAGAGGGGCTGAAACAGAGGGGCTGAAACAGAGGGCGAGAAATAGGGGGGTTAAACAGAGGGCGAGAAACAGAGGGGCTGAAACAGAAGGCGAGAAACAGAGGGTCTGAAACAGAGGGGCTGAAACAGAGGGCGAGAAATAGAGGGGCTGAAACAGAGGGCTAGAAACAGAGGGGCTGAAACAGAAGGCGAGAAACAGAGGGGCTGAATCAGAGGGGCTGAATCAGAGGGGCTGAGACCGAGGGCGAGAAACAGAGGGGCTGAAACAGAGGGCGAGAAACAGAGGGGCTGAAACAGAGGGCGAGAAACAGAGGGCTGAATCATAGGTGCTGAAACAGAGGGCGAGAATTAGAGGGGCTGAAACAGAGGGCGAGAAAGAGAGGGGCTGAAACAGAGAGGCTGAAACAGAGGGACTGAATCAGAGGGGCTGAAACACAGGGCGAGAAATAGAGGGGCTGAAACAAAGGGTGAGAAACAGAGGGGCAGAAACAGAGGGCGAGAAACAGAGGGGCTGAAACAGAGGGGCTGAAACAGAGAGCGCGAAACAGTGGGGCTGAAACAGAGGGCGACAAACAGAGGGGCTGAAACAGAGGGGCTGAAACAGAGGGGCTAAATCAGAGGGGCTGAAACAGAGGGCGAGAAACAGAGCGGCTGAAACAGAGGGCTAGAAACAGAGGGGCTTAAACAGAGGGGCTGAAACAGAGGAGCTGAAACAGAGGGGCTGAAACAGAGAGCGCGAAACAATGGGGCTGAAACAGAGGGCGAGAAACAGAGGGGCTGAAACAGAGGGGCTGAAACAGAGGGGCTGAAACAAAGGGCGAGAAATAGAGGGGCTGAAACAAAGGGTGAGAAAGAGAGGGGCAGAAACAGAGGGCGAGAAACAGAGGTGCTGAAACAGAGGGGCTGAAACAGAGAGCGCGAAACAGTGGGGCTGAAACAGAGGGCGAGAAACAGAGGGGCTGAAACAGAGGGGCTGAAACAGAGGGCGAGAAACAGAGGGGCTGAAACAGAGGGGCTGAATCAGAGGGGCTGAAACAGAGGGGCTGAAACAGAGGGCGAGAAACAGAGGGGCTGAAACAGAGGGGCTGAAACAGAGGGGCTGAAACAGAGGGGCTGAATCACAGGGGCTGATTCAGAGGGGCTGAAACAGAGGGGCTGAATCAGCGGGGCTGAAACAGAGGGCGAGAAACAGAGGGGCTGAAACAAAGGGCGAGAAACAGAGGGGCTGAAACAGAGGGCGAGAAAGAGAGGGGCTGACACAGAGGGGCTGAAACAGAGGGGCTGAAAGAGAGGGGCTGAAACAGAGGGCGAGAAACAGAGGGGCTTAAACAGAGGGGCTGAAACAGAGGAGCTGAAACAGAGGGCGAGAAACAGAGGGACTGAAACAGAGGGGCTGAAACAGAGGGGCTGAAACAGAGGGCGAGACACAGAGGGGCTGAAACAGAGGGTAAGAAACAGAGGGGCTGAAAAACGGGTCGTGAAACAGAGGGGCTGAAACAGAGGGGCGGGAAACAGAGGGGCTGAATCAGAGGGGCTGAATCAGAGGGGCTGAAACAGAGGGTGAGAAACAGAGGGGCTGAAACAGAGGGGCTGAAAGAGAGGGGCTGAAACAGAGGGCGAGAAACAGAGGGGCTTAAACAGAGGGGCTGAAACAGAGGAGCTGAAACAGAGGGCGAGAAACAGAGGGACTGAAACAGAGGGGCTGAAACAGAGGGGCTGAAACAGAGGGCGAGACACAGAGGGGCTGAAACAGAGGGCAAGAAACAGAGGGGCTGAAAAACGGGTCGTGAAACAGAGGGGCTGAAACAGAGGGGCGGGAAACAGAGGGGCTGAATCAGAGGGGCTGAATCAGAGGGGCTGAAACAGAGGGTGAGAAACAGAGGGGCTGAATCAGAGGGGCTGAAACAGAGGGCGTGAAACAGAGGGCGAGAAATAGGGGGGTTAAACAGAGGGCGAGAAACAGAGGGGCTGAAACAGAAGGCGAGAAACAGAGGGGCTGAAACAGAGGGGCTGAAACAGAGGGCGAGAAATAGAGGGGCTGAAACAGAGGGCTAGAAACAGAGGGGCTGAAACAGAAGGCGAGAAAACAGAGGGGCTGAAACAGAGGGGCTGAATCAGAGGGGCTGAGACCGAGGGCGAGAAACAGAGGGGCTGAAACAGAGGGCGAGAAACAGAGGGGCTGAATCATAGGTGCTGAAAAAGAGGGCGAGAATTAGAGGTGCTGAAACAGAGGGCGAGAAAGAGAGGGGCTGAAACAGAGAGGCTGAAACAGAGGGACTGAATCAGAGGGGCTGATTCAGAGGGGCTGAAACAGAGGGGCTGATTCAGAGGGGCTGAAACAGAGGGGCTGAATCAGCGGGGCTGAAACACAGGGCGAGAAATAGAGGGGCTGAAACAAAGGGTGAGAAACAGAGTGGCTGAAACAGAGGGGCTGAAACAGAGGGCGAGAAACAGAGGGGCTGAAACAGAGGGCGAGAAACAGAGTGGCTGAAACAGAGGGGCTTAAACAGAGGGCGAGAAACAGAGGGGCTGAAACAGAGGGCGAAAAACAGAGGGGCTGAAACAGAGGGCTGAATCAGAGGTGCTGATTCAGAGGGGCTGAAACAGAGGGGCTGAATCAGAGGGGCTGAAACAGAGGGCGAGAAACAGAGGGGCTGAAACAGAGGGGCTGAAACAGAGGGCGAGAAATAGACGGGCTGAAACAGAGGGCTAGAAACAGAGGGGCTGAAACAGAAGGCGAGAAACAGAGGGGCTGAAACAGAGGGGCTGAATCAGAGGGGCTGAGACCGAGGGCGAGAAACAGAGGGGCTGAAACAGAGGGCGAGAAACAGAGGGGCTGAATCATAGGTGCTGAAACAGAGGGCGAGAATTAGAGGTGCTGAAACAGAGGGCGAGAAAGAGAGGGGCTGAAACAGAGAGGCTGAAACAGAGGGACTGAATCAGAGGGGCTGATTCAGAGGGGCTGAAACAGAGGGGCTGATTCAGAGGGGCTGAAACAGAGGGGCTGAATGAGCGGGGCTGAAAGACAGGGCGAGAAATAGAGGGGCTGAAACAAAGGGTGAGAAACAGAGGGGCAGAAAGAGAGAGCGAGAAACAGAGGGGCTGAAACAGAGAGCGCGAAGCAGTGGGGCTGAAACAGAGGGCGAGAAACAGAGGGGCTGAAACAGAGGGGCTGAAACAGAGGGGTTAAATCAGAGGGGCTGAAACAGAGGGTGAGAAACAGAGCGGCTGAAACAGAGGGCGAGAAACAGAGGGGCTTAAACAGAGGGGCTGAAACAGAGGAGCTGAAACAGAGGGCGAGAAACAGAGGGACTGAAACAGAGGGGCTGAAACAGAGGGGCTGAAACAAAGGGCGAGAAACAGAGGGGCTGAAACAGAGGGCAAGAAACAGAGGCGCTGAAACACGGGGCGTGAAACAGAGGGGCTGAAACAGAGGGGCGGGAAACAGAGGGGCTGAATCAGAGGGGCTGAATCAGTGGGGCTGAAACAGAGGGTGAGAAACAGAGGGGCTGAAACAGAGGGGCTGAAACAGAGGGGCTGAAACAGAGGGCGAGAAACAGAGGGGCTGAATCAGAGGGGCTGAAACAGAGGGGCTGAATCAGAGGGGCTGAAACAGAGGGGCTGAATCAGAGGGGCTGAAACAGACGGGCTGACTCAGAGGGGCTGAAACAGAGGGGCTGAAACAGAGGGCGAGAAACAGAGGGGCTGAAACAGAGGGGCTGAAACAGAGGGCGAGAAATAGGGGGGTTAAACAGAGGGCGAGAAACAGAGGGGCTGAAACAGAAGGCGAGAAACAGAGGGTCTGAAACAGAGGGGCTGAAACAGAGGGCGAGAAATAGAGGGGCTGAAACAGAGGGCTAGAAACAGAGGGGCTGAAACAGAAGGCGAGAAACAGAGGGGCTGAATCAGAGGGGCTGAATCAGAGGGGCTGAGACCGAGGGCGAGAAACAGAGGGGCTGAAACAGAGGGCGAGAAACAGAGGGGCTGAAACAGAGGGCGAGAAACAGAGGGCTGAATCATAGGTGCTGAAACAGAGGGCGAGAATTAGAGGGGCTGAAACAGAGGGCGAGAAAGAGAGGGGCTGAAACAGAGAGGCTGAAACAGAGGGACTGAATCAGAGGGGCTGAAACACAGGGCGAGAAATAGAGGGGCTGAAACAAAGGGTGAGAAACAGAGGGGCAGAAACAGAGGGCGAGAAACAGAGGGGCTGAAACAGAGAGCGCGAAACAGTGGGGCTGAAACAGAGGGCGACAAACAGAGGGGCTGAAACAGAGGGGCTGAAACAGAGGGGCTAAATCAGAGGGGCTGAAACAGAGGGCGAGAAACAGAGCGGCTGAAACAGAGGGCTAGAAACAGAGGGGCTTAAACAGAGGGGCTGAAACAGAGGAGCTGAAACAGAGGGGCTGAAACAGAGAGCGCGAAACAATGGGGCTGAAACAGAGGGCGAGAAACAGAGGGGCTGAAACAGAGGGGCTGAAACAGAGGGGCTGAAACAAAGGGCGAGAAATAGAGGGGCTGAAACAAAGGGTGAGAAACAGAGGGGCAGAAACAGAGGGCGAGAAACAGAGGGGCTGAAACAGAGGGGCTGAAACAGAGAGCGCGAAACAGTGGGGCTGAAACAGATGGCGAGAAACAGAGGGGCTGAAACAGAGGGGCTGAAACAGAGGGCGAGAAACAGAGGGGCTGAAAAAGAGGGGCTGAATCAGAGGGGCTGAAACAGAGGGGCTGAAACAGAGGGCGAGAAACAGAGGGGCTGAAACAGAGGGGCTGAAACAGAGGGGCTGAAACAGAGGGGCTGAATCACAGGGGCTGATTCAGAGGGGCTGAAACAGAGGGGCTGAATCAGCGGGGCTGAAACAGAGGGCGAGAAACAGAGGGGCTGAAACAAAGGGCGAGAAACAGAGGGGCTGAAACAGAGGGCGAGAAAGAGAGGGGCTGACACAGAGGGGCTGAAACAGAGGGGCTGAAAGAGAGGGGCTGAAACAGAGGGCGAGAAACAGAGGGGCTTAAACAGAGGGGCTGAAACAGAGGAGCTGAAACAGAGGGCGAGAAACAGAGGGACTGAAACAGAGGGGCTGAAACAGAGGGGCTGAAACAGAGGGCGAGACACAGAGGGGCTGAAACAGAGGGCAAGAAACAGAGGGGCTGAAAAACGGGTCGTGAAACAGAGGGGCTGAAACAGAGGGGCGGGAAACAGAGGGGCTGAATCAGAGGGGCTGAATCAGAGGGGCTGAAACAGAGGGTGAGAAACAGAGGGGCTGAAACAGAGGGGCTGAAAGAGAGGGGCTGAAACAGAGGGCGAGAAACAGAGGGGCTTAAACAGAGGGGCTGAAACAGAGGAGCTGAAACAGAGGGCGAGAAACAGAGGGACTGAAACAGAGGGGCTGAAACAGAGGGGCTGAAACAGAGGGCGAGACACAGAGGGGCTGAAACAGAGGGCAAGAAACAGAGGGGCTGAAAAACGGGTCGTGAAACAGAGGGGCTGAAACAGAGGGGCGGGAAACAGAGGGGCTGAATCAGAGGGGCTGAATCAGAGGGGCTGAAACAGAGGGTGACAAACAGAGGGGCTGAATCAGAGGGGCTGAAACAGAGGGCGTGAAACAGAGGGCGAGAAATAGGGGGGTTAAACAGAGGGCGAGAAACAGAGGGGCTGAAACAGAAGGCGAGAAACAGAGGGGCTGAAACAGAGGGGCTGAAACAGAGGGCGAGAAATAGAGGGGCTGAAACAGAGGGCTAGAAACAGAGGGGCTGAAACAGAAGGCGAGAAAACAGAGGGGCTGAAACAGAGGGGCTGAATCAGAGGGGCTGAGACCGAGGGCGAGAAACAGAGGGGCTGAAACAGAGGGCGAGAAACAGAGGGGCTGAAAAAGAGGGCGAGAATTAGAGGTGCTGAAACAGAGGGCGAGAAAGAGAGGGGCTGAAACAGAGAGGCTGAAACAGAGGGACTGAATCAGAGGGGCTGATTCAGAGGGGCTGAAACAGAGGGGCTGATTCAGAGGGGCTGAAACATAGGGGCTGAATCAGCGGGGCTGAAACACAGGGCGAGAAATAGAGGGGCTGAAACAAAGGGTGAGAAACAGAGGGGCAGAAACAGAGGGCGAGAAACAGAGGGGCTGAAACAGAGGGGCTGAAACAGAGAGCGCGAAACAGTGGGGCTGAAACAGAGGGCGAGAAACAGAGGGGCTGAAACAGAGGGGCTGAAACAGAGGGGCTAAATCAGAGGGGCTGAAACAGAGGGCGAGAAACAGAGCGGCTGAAACAGAGGGCGAGAAACAGAGGGGCTTAAACAGAGGGGCTGAAACAGAGGAGCTGAAACAGAGGGCGAGAAACAGAGGGACTGAAACAGAGGGGCTGAAACAGAGGGGCTGAAACAAAGGGCGAGAAACAGAGGGGCTGAAACAGAGGGCAAGAAACAGAGGCGCTGAAACACAGGGCGTGAAACAGAGGGGCTGAAACAGAGGGGCGGGAAACAGAGGGGCTGAATCATAGGGGCTGAATCAGTGGGGCTGAAACAGAGGGTGAGAAACAGAGGGGCTGAAACAGAGGGGCTGAAACAGAGGGGCTGAAACAGAGGGCGAGAAACAGAGGGGCTGAATCAGAGGCGCTGAAACAGAGGGGCTGAATCAGAGGGGCTGAAACAGAGGGGCTGAATCAGAGGGGCTGAAACAGAGGGGCTGAAACAGAGGGCGAGAAACAGAGGGGCTGAAACAGAGGGCGAGAAACAGAGGTGCTGAATCAGAGAGGCTGATACAGAGGGCGAGAAACAGAGGGGCTGAAACAGAGGGCGAGAAACAGAGGGGCTGAAACAGAGGGGCTGAAACAGAGGGCGAGAAACAGAGGGGCTGAAACAGAGGGCGAAAAACAGAGGGGCTGAAACAGAGGGGCTGAATCAGAGGGGCTGAAACAGAGGGGCTGAAACCGAGGGCGAGAAACAGAGGGGCTGAAACAGAGGGGCTGAATCAGAGGTGCTGAATCAGTGGGGCGGAAACAGAGGGTGAGAAACAGAGGGCCTGAAACAGAGGGGCTGAAACAGAGGGGCTGAAACAGAGGGCGAGAAACAGAGGGGCTGAATCAGAGGGGCTGAAACAGAGGGGCTGAATCAGAGGGGCTGAAACAGAGGGGCTGAAACAGAGGGGCTAAATCAGAGGGGCTGAAACAGAGGGCGAGAAACAGAGCGGCTGAAACAGAGGGCGAGAAACAGAGGGGCTTAAACAGAGGGGCTGAAACAGAGGAGCTGAAACAGAGGGGCTGAAACAAAGGGCGAGAAACAGAGGGGCTGAAACAGAGGGCAAGAAACAGAGGCGCTGAAACACAGGGCGTGAAACAGAGGGGCTGAAACAGAGGGGCGGGAAACAGAGGGGCTGAATCAGAAGGGCTGAATCAGTGGGGCTGAAACAGAGGGTGAGAAACAGAGGGGCTGAAACAGAGGGGCTGAAACAGAGGGGCTGAAACAGAGGGCGAGAAACAGAGGGGCTGAATCAGAGGGGCTGAAACAGAGGGGCTGAATCAGAGGGGCTGAAACAGAGGGGCTGAATCAGAGGGGCTGAAACAGAGGGGCTGAAACAGAGGGGCTGAAACAGAGGGGCTGAAACAGAGGGCGAGAAACAGAGGGGCTGAAACAGAGGGCGAGAAACAGAGGTGCTGAATCAGAGAGGCTGATACAGAGGGCGAGAAACAGAGGGGCTGAAACAGAGGGCGAGAAACAGAGGGGCTGAAACAGAGGGGCTGAAACAGAGGGCGAGAAACAGAGGGGCTGAAACAGAGGGCGAAAAACAGAGGGGCTGAAACAGAGGGGCTGAATCAGAGGGGCTGAAACAGAGGGGCTGAAACCGAGTGCGAGAAACAGAGGGGCTGAAACAGAGGGGCTGAATCAGAGGTGCTGAATCAGTGGGGCTGAAACAGAGGGTGAGAAACAGAGGGGCTGAAACAGAGGGGCTGAAACAGAGGGGCTGAAACAGAGGGCGAGAAACAGAGGGGCTGAATCAGAGGGGCTGAAACAGAGGGGCTGAATCAGAGGGGCTGAAACAGAGGGGCTGAATCAGAGGGGCTGAAACAGAGGGGCTGAATCAGAGGGGCTGAAACAGAAGGGCTGAAACAGAGGGCGAGAAACAGAGGGGCTGAAACAGAGGGGCTGAAACAGAGGGGCTAAATCAGAGGGGCTGAAACAGAGGGCGAGAAACAGAGCGGCTGAAACAGAGGGCGAGAAACAGAGGGGCTTAAACAGAGGGGCTGAAACAGAGGAGCTGAAACAGAGGGCGAGAAACAGAGGGACTGAAACAGAGTTGCTGAAACAGAGGGGCTGAAACAAAGGGCGAGAAACAGAGGGGCTGAAACAGAGGGCAAGAAACAGAGGCGCAGAAACACAGGGCGTGAAACAGAGGGGCTGAAACAGAGGGCGAGAAACAGAGGGGCTGAAACAGAGGGCGAAAAACAGAGGGGCTGAAACAGAGGGGCTGAATCAGAGGGGCTGAAACAGAGGGGCTGAAACCGAGGGCGAGAAACAGAGGGGCTGAAACAGACGGGCTGAATCAGAGGTGCTGAATCAGTGGGGCTGAAACAGAGGGTGAGAAACAGAGGGGCTGAAACAGAGGGGCTGAAACAGAGGGGCTGAAACAGAGGGCGAGAAACAGAGGGGCTGAATCAGAGGGGCTGAAACAGAGGGGCTGAATCAGAGGGGCTGAAACAGAGGGGCTGAATCAGAGGGGCTGAAACAGAAGGGCTGAAACAGAGGGCGAGAAACAGAGGGGCTGAAACAGAGGGGCTGAAACAGAGGGGCTAAATCAGAGGGGCTGAAACAGAGGGCGAGAAACAGAGCGGCTGAAACAGAGGGCGAGAAACAGAGGGGCTTAAACAGAGGGGCTGAAACAGAGGAGCTGAAACAGAGGGCGAGAAACAGAGGGACTGAAACAGAGTTGCTGAAACAGAGGGGCTGAAACAAAGGGCGAGAAACAGAGGGGCTGAAACAGAGGGCAAGAAACAGAGGCGCTGAAACACAGGGCGTGAAACAGAGGGGCTGAAACAGAGGGCGAGAAACAGAGGGGCTGAAACAGAAGGCGAGAAACAGAGGGGCTAAAACAGAGGGGCTGAATCAGAGGGGCTGAGACCGAGGGCGAGAAACAGAGGGGCTGAAACAGAGGGCGAGAAACAGAGGGGCAGAATCAGAGGGGCTGAAACAGAGGGCGTGAAACAGAGGGGCTGAAACAGAGGGGCTGAAACAGAGGGGCTGAAACAGAGGGGCTGAAACAGAGGGCGAGAAACAGAGGGTCTGAAACAGAGAGCGCGAAACAGAGGGGCTGAAACAGAGGGCGAGAAACAGAGGGGCTGAATCAGAGGGGCTGAATTAGAGGGGCTGAAACAGTGGGTCTGAAACAGAGGGCGAGAAACAGAGGGGCTGAAACAGAGGGCGAGAAACAGAGGGGCTGAAACAGAGCGGAAGAAATGGAGGGGCTGAAACAGAGGGCGAGAAACAGAGGGCGAGAAACAGAGGGGCTGAAACAGAGGGGCTGAAACAGAGGGCGAGAAACAGAGGGGCTGAAACAGAGGGCGAGAAACAGAGGGGCGGAATCAGAGGGGCTGAAACAGAGGGGCTGAAACAGAGGGGCTGAAACAGAGGGCGAGAAGCAGAGGGGCTGAATCAGAGGGGCTGAAACAGAGGGGCTGAAACAGAGGGCGAGAAACAGAGGGGCTGAAACAGAGGGGCTGAAACAGAGGGCGAGAAACAGAGGGGCTGAAACAGAGGGTCTGAAACAGAGGGGCTGAAACAGAGGGGCTGAAACAGAGGGCGAGAAACTGAGGGGCTGAAACAGAGAGCGCGAAACAGAGGGGCTGAAACAGTGGGCGAGAAACAGAGGGGCTGAATCAGAGGGGCTGAATCAGAGGGGCTGAAACAGAGGGGCTGAACCAGATTTCGAGAAACAGAGGGGCTGAAACAGAGGGCGAGAAACAGAGGGGCTGAAACAGAGGGCGAGAAACAGAGGGGCTGAAACAGAGGGGCTGTAACAGAGGGGCTGAAACCGATGGCGAGAAACAGAGGGGCTGAAACAGACGGCAAGAAACAGAGGAGCTGAAACAAAGGGCGAGAAACAGAGGGGCTGAAACAGAGGGCGAGAAACAGAGGTGCTGAATCAGAGAGGCTGATACAGAGGGCGAGAAACAGAGGGGCTGAAACAGAGGGCGAGAAACAGAGTGGCTGAAACAGAGGGGCTGAAACAGAGGGCGAGAAACAGAGGGGCTGAAACAGAGGGCGAAAAACAGAGGGGCTGAAACAGAGGGGCTGAATCAGAGGTGCTGATTCAGAGGGGCTGAAACAGAGGGGCTGAATCAGAGGGGCTGAAACAGAGGGCGAGAAACAGAGGGGCTGAAACAGAGGGGCTGAAACAGAGGGCGAGAAATAGACGGGCTGAAACAGAGGGCTAGAAACAGAGGGGCTGAAACAGAAGGCGAGAAACAGAGGGGCTGAAACAGAGGGGCTGAATCAGAGGGGCTGAGACCGAGGGCGAGAAACAGAGGGGCTGAAACAGAGGGCGAGAAACGGAGGGGCTGAATCATAGGTGCTGAAACAGAGGGCGAGAATTAGAGGTGCTGAAACAGAGGGCGAGAAAGAGAGGGGCTGAAACAGAGAGGCTGAAACAGAGGGACTGAATCAGAGGGGCTGATTCAGAGGGGCTGAAACAGAGGGGCTGATTCAGAGGGGCTGAAACAGAGGGGCTGAATGAGCGGGGCTGAAAGACAGGGCGAGAAATAGAGGGGCTGAAACAAAGGGTGAGAAACAGAGGGGCAGAAAGAGAGGGCGAGAAACAGAGGGGCTGAAACAGAGGGGCTGAAACAGAGGGGCTGAAACAAAGGGCGAGAAACAGAGGGGCTGAAACAGAGGGCGAGAAACAGAGGGACTGAAACAGAGGGGCTGAAACAGAGGGGCTGAAACAAAGGGCGAGAAACAGAGGGGCTGAAACAGAGGGCAAGAAACAGAGGCACTGAAACACGGGGCGTGAAACAGAGGGGCTGAAACAGAGGGGCGGGAAACAGAGGGGCTGAATCAGATGGGCTGAATCAGTGGGGCTGAAACAGAGGGCGAGAAACAGAGGGGCTGAAACAGAGGGGCTTAAACAGAGGGGCTGAAACAGAGGGCGAGAAACAGAGGGGCTGAATCAGAGGGGCTGAAACAGAGGGGCTGAATCAGAGGGGCTGAAACAGAGGGGCTGAATCAGAGGGGCTGAAACAGACGGGCTGACTCAGAGGGGCTGAAACAGAGGGGCTGAAACAGAGGGCGAGAAACAGAGGGGCTGAAACAGAGGGGCTGAAACAGAGGGCGAGAAATAGGGGGGTTAAACAGAGGGCAAGAAACAGAGGGGCTGAAACAGAAGGCGAGAAACAGAGGGTCTGAAACAGAGGGGCTGAAACAGAGGGCGAGAAATAGAGGGGCTGAAACAGAGGGCTAGAAACAGAGGGGCTGAAACAGAAGGCGAGAAACAGAGGGGCTGAATCAGAGGGGCTGAATCAGAGGGGCTGAGACCGAGGGCGAGAAACAGAGGGGCTGAAACAGAGGGCGAGAAACAGAGGGGCTGAAACAGAGGGCGAGAAACAGAGGGCTGAATCATAGGTGCTGAAACAGAGGGCGAGAATTAGAGGGGCTGAAACAGAGGGCGAGAAAGAGAGGGGCTGAAACAGAGAGGCTGAAACAGAGGGACTGAATCAGAGGGGCTGAAACACAGGGCGAGAAATAGAGGGGCTGAAACAAAGGGTGAGAAACAGAGGGGCAGAAACAGAGGGCGAGAAACAGAGGGGCTGAAACAGAGGGGCTGAAACAGAGAGCGCGAAACAGTGGGGCTGAAACAGAGGGCGACAAACAGAGGGGCTGAAACAGAGGGGCTGAAACAGAGGGGCTAAATCAGAGGGGCTGAAACAGAGGGCGAGAAACAGAGCGGCTGAAACAGAGGGCTAGAAACAGAGGGGCTTAAACAGAGGGGCTGAAACAGAGGAGCTGAAACAGAGGGGCTGAAACAGAGAGCGCGAAACAGTGGGGCTGAAACAGAGGGCGAGAAACAGAGGGGCTGAAACAGAGGGGCTGAAACAGAGGGGCTGAAACAAAGGGCGAGAAATAGAGGGGCTGAAACAAAGGGTGAGAAACAGAGGGGCAGAAACAGAGGGCGAGAAACAGAGGGGCTGAAACAGAGGGGCTGAAACAGAGAGCGCGAAACAGTGGGGCTGAAACAGAGGGCGAGAAACAGAGGGGCTGAAACAGAGGGGCTGAAACAGAGGGCGAGAAACAGAGGGGCTGAAACAGAGGGGCTGAATCAGAGGGGCTGAAACAGAGGGGCTGAAACAGAGGGCGAGAAACAGAGGGGCTGAAACAGAGGGGCTGAAACAGAGGGGCTGAAACAGAGGGGCTGAATCACAGGGGCTGATTCAGAGGGGCTGAAACAGAGGGGCTGAATCAGCGGGGCTGAAACAGAGGGCGAGAAACAGAGGGGCTGAAACAAAGGGCGAGAAACAGAGGGGCTGAAACAGAGGGCGAGAAAGAGAGGGGCTGACACAGAGGGGCTGAAACAGAGGGGCTGAAAGAGAGGGGCTGAAACAGAGGGCGAGAAACAGAGGGGCTTAAACAGAGGGGCTGAAACAGAGGAGCTGAAACAGAGGGCGAGAAACAGAGGGACTGAAACAGAGGGGCTGAAACAGAGGGGCTGAAACAGAGGGCGAGACACAGAGGGGCTGAAACAGAGGGCAAGAAACAGAGGGGCTGAAAAACGGGTCGTGAAACAGAGGGGCTGAAACAGAGGGGCGGGAAACAGAGGGGCTGAATCAGAGGGGCTGAATCAGAGGGGCTGAAACAGAGGGTGAGAAACAGAGGGGCTGAAACAGAGGGGCTGAAAGAGAGGGGCTGAAACAGAGGGCGAGAAACAGAGGGGCTTAAACAGAGGGGCTGAAACAGAGGAGCTGAAACAGAGGGCGAGAAACAGAGGGACTGAAACAGAGGGGCTGAAACAGAGGGGCTGAAACAGAGGGCGAGACACAGAGGGGCTGAAACAGAGGGCAAGAAACAGAGGGGCTGAAAAACGGGTCGTGAAACAGAGGGGCTGAAACAGAGGGGCGGGAAACAGAGGGGCTGAATCAGAGGGGCTGAATCAGAGGGGCTGAAACAGAGGGTGAGAAACAGAGGGGCTGAATCAGAGGGGCTGAAACAGAGGGCGTGAAACAGAGGGCGAGAAATAGGGGGGTTAAACAGAGGGCGAGAAACAGAGGGGCTGAAACAGAAGGCGAGAAACAGAGGGGCTGAAACAGAGGGGCTGAAACAGAGGGCGAGAAATAGAGGGGCTGAAACAGAGGGCTAGAAACAGAGGGGCTGAAACAGAAGGCGAGAAAACAGAGGGGCTGAAACAGAGGGGCTGAATCAGAGGGGCTGAGACCGAGGGCGAGAAACAGAGGGGCTGAAACAGAGGGCGAGAAACAGAGGGGCTGAATCATAGGTGCTGAAAAAGAGGGCGAGAATTAGAGGTGCTGAAACAGAGGGCGAGAAAGAGAGGGGCTGAAACAGAGAGGCTGAAACAGAGGGACTGAATCAGAGGGGCTGATTCAGAGGGGCTGAAACAGAGGGGCTGATTCAGAGGGGCTGAAACAGAGGGGCTGAATCAGCGGGGCTGAAACACAGGGCGAGAAATAGAGGGGCTGAAACAAAGGGTGAGAAACAGAGGGGCAGAAACAGAGGGCGAGAAACAGAGGGGCTGAAACAGAGGGGCTGAAACAGAGAGCGCGAAACAGTGGGGCTGAAACAGAGGGCGAGAAACAGAGGGGCTGAAACAGAGGGGCTGAAACAGAGGGGCTAAATCAGAGGGGCTGAAACAGAGGGCGAGAAACAGAGCGGCTGAAACAGAGGGCGAGAAACAGAGGGGCTTAAACAGAGGGGCTGAAACAGAGGAGCTGAAACAGAGGGCGAGAAACAGAGGGACTGAAACAGAGGGGCTGAAACAGAGGGGCTGAAACAAAGGGCGAGAAACAGAGGGGCTGAAACAGAGGGCAAGAAACAGAGGCGCTGAAACACAGGGCGTGAAACAGAGGGGCTGAAACAGAGGGGCGGGAAACAGAGGGGCTGAATCAGAGGTGCTGAATCAGTGGGGCTGAAACAGAGGGTGAGAAACAGAGGGGCTGAAACAGAGGGGCTGAAACAGAGGGGCTGAAACAGAGGGCGAGAAACAGAGGGGCTGAATCAGAGGGGCTGAAACAGAGGGGCTGAATCAGAGGGGCTGAAACAGAGGGGCTGAATCAGAGGGGCTGAAACAGAGGGGCTGAAACAGAGGGGCTGAAACAGAGGGGCTGAAACAGAGGGCGAGAAACAGAGGGGCTGAAACAGAGGGCGAGAAACAGAGGTGCTGAATCAGAGAGGCTGATACAGAGGGCGAGAAACAGAGGGGCTGAAACAGAGGGCGAGAAACAGAGGGGCTGAAACAGAGGGGCTGAAACAGAGGGCGAGAAACAGAGGGGCTGAAACAGAGGGCGAAAAACAGAGGGGCTGAAACAGAGGGGCTGAATCAGAGGGGCTGAAACAGAGGGGCTGAAACCGAGGGCGAGAAACAGAGGGGCTGAAACAGAGGGGCTGAATCAGAGGTGCTGAATCAGTGGGGCTGAAACAGAGGGTGAGAAACAGAGGGGCTGAAACAGAGGGGCTGAAACAGAGGGGCTGAAACAGAGGGCGAGAAACAGAGGGGCTGAATCAGAGGGGCTGAAACAGAGGGGCTGAATCAGAGGGGCTGAAACAGAGGGGCTGAAACAGAGGGGCTAAATCAGAGGGGCTGAAACAGAGGGCGAGAAACAGAGCGGCTGAAACAGAGGGCGAGAAACAGAGGGGCTTAAACAGAGGGGCTGAAACAGAGGAGCTGAAACAGAGGGGCTGAAACAAAGGGCGAGAAACAGAGGGGCTGAAACAGAGGGCAAGAAACAGAGGCGCTGAAACACAGGGCGTGAAACAGAGGGGCTGAAACAGAGGGGCGGGAAACAGAGGGGCTGAATCAGAAGGGCTGAATCAGTGGGGCTGAAACAGAGGGTGAGAAACAGAGGGGCTGAAACAGAGGGGCTGAAACAGAGGGGCTGAAACAGAGGGCGAGAAACAGAGGGGCTGAATCAGAGGGGCTGAAACAGAGGGGCTGAATCAGAGGGGCTGAAACAGAGGGGCTGAATCAGAGGGGCTGAAACAGAGGGGCTGAAACAGAGGGGCTGAAACAGAGGGGCTGAAACAGAGGGCGAGAAACAGAGGGGCTGAAACAGAGGGCGAGAAACAGAGGTGCTGAATCAGAGAGGCTGATACAGAGGGCGAGAAACAGAGGGGCTGAAACAGAGGGCGAGAAACAGAGGGGCTGAAACAGAGGGGCTGAAACAGAGGGCGAGAAACAGAGGGGCTGAAACAGAGGGCGAAAAACAGAGGGGCTGAAACAGAGGGGCTGAATCAGAGGGGCTGAAACAGAGGGGCTGAAACCGAGTGCGAGAAACAGAGGGGCTGAAACAGAGGGGCTGAATCAGAGGTGCTGAATCAGTGGGGCTGAAACAGAGGGTGAGAAACAGAGGGGCTGAAACAGAGGGGCTGAAACAGAGGGGCTGAAACAGAGGGCGAGAAACAGAGGGGCTGAATCAGAGGGGCTGAAACAGAGGGGCTGAATCAGAGGGGCTGAAACAGAGGGGCTGAATCAGAGGGGCTGAAACAGAGGGGCTGAATCAGAGGGGCTGAAACAGAAGGGCTGAAACAGAGGGCGAGAAACAGAGGGGCTGAAACAGAGGGGCTGAAACAGAGGGGCTAAATCAGAGGGGCTGAAACAGAGGGCGAGAAACAGAGCGGCTGAAACAGAGGGCGAGAAACAGAGGGGCTTAAACAGAGGGGCTGAAACAGAGGAGCTGAAACAGAGGGCGAGAAACAGAGGGACTGAAACAGAGTTGCTGAAACAGAGGGGCTGAAACAAAGGGCGAGAAACAGAGGGGCTGAAACAGAGGGCAAGAAACAGAGGGGCTGAATCAGAGGGGCTGAATTAGAGGGGCTGAAACAGTGGGGCTGAAACAGAGGGGCTGAAACAGAGGGGCTGAAACAGAGGGCGAGAAACAGAGGGGCTGAATCAGAGGGGCTGAAACAGAGGGGCTGAATCAGAGGGGCTGAAACAGAGGGGCTGAATCAGAGGGGCTGAAACAGAGGGGCTGAATCAGAGGGGCTGAAACAGAAGGGCTGAAACAGAGGGCGAGAAACAGAGGGGCTGAAACAGAGGGGCTGAAACAGAGGGGCTAAATCAGAGGGGCTGAAACAGAGGGCGAGAAACAGAGCGGCTGAAACAGAGGGCGAGAAACAGAGGGGCTTAAACAGAGGGGCTGAAACAGAGGAGCTGAAACAGAGGGCGAGAAACAGAGGGACTGAAACAGAGTTGCTGAAACAGAGGGGCTGAAACAAAGGGCGAGAAACAGAGGGGCTGAAACAGAGGGCAAGAAACAGAGGCGCTGAAACACAGGGCGTGAAACAGAGGGGCTGAAACAGAGGGCGAGAAACAGAGGGGCTGAAACAGAAGGCGAGAAACAGAGGGGCTAAAACAGAGGGGCTGAATCAGAGGGGCTGAGACCGAGGGCGAGAAACAGAGGGGCTGAAACAGAGGGCGAGAAACAGAGGGGCAGAATCAGAGGGGCTGAAACAGAGGGCGTGAAACAGAGGGGCTGAAACAGAGGGGCTGAAACAGAGGGGCTGAAACAGAGGGGCTCAAACAGAGGGCGAGAAACAGAGGGTCTGAAACAGAGAGCGCGAAACAGAGGGGCTGAAACAGAGGGCGAGAAACAGAGGGGCTGAATCAGAGGGGCTGAATTAGAGGGGCTGAAACAGTGGGGCTGAAACAGAGGGCGAGAAACAGAGGGGCTGAAACAGAGGGCGAGAAACAGAGGGGCTGAAACAGAGCGGAAGAAATGGAGGGGCTGAAACAGAGGGCGAGAAACAGAGGGCGAGAAACAGAGGGGCTGAAACAGAGGGGCTGAAACAGAGGGCGAGAAACAGAGGGGCTGAAACAGAGGGCGAGAAACAGAGGGGCGGAATCAAAGGGGCTGAAACAGAGGGGCTGAAACAGAGGGGCTGAAACAGAGGGCGAGAAGCAGAGGGGCTGAATCAGAGGGGCTGAAACAGAGGGGCTGAAACAGAGGGCGAGAAACAGAGGGGCTGAAACAGAGGGGCTGAAACAGAGGGCGAGAAACAGAGGGGCTGAAACAGAGGGCTAGAAACAGAGGGGCTGAAACAGAAGGCGAGAAACAGAGGGGCTGAATCAGAGGGGCTGAATCAGAGGGGCTGAGACCGAGGGCGAGAAACAGAGGGGCTGAAACAGAGGGCGAGAAACAGAGGGGCTGAAACAGAGGGCGAGAAACAGAGGGCTGAATCATAGGTGCTGAAACAGAGGGCGAGAATTAGAGGGGCTGAAACAGAGGGCGAGAAAGAGAGGGGCTGAAACAGAGAGGCTGAAACAGAGGGACTGAATCAGAGGGGCTGAAACACAGGGCGAGAAATAGAGGGGCTGAAACAAAGGGTGAGAAACAGAGGGGCAGAAACAGAGGGCGAGAAACAGAGGGGCTGAAACAGAGGGGCTGAAACAGAGAGCGCGAAACAGTGGGGCTGAAACAGAGGGCGACAAACAGAGGGGCTGAAACAGAGGGGCTGAAACAGAGGGGCTAAATCAGAGGGGCTGAAACAGAGGGCGAGAAACAGAGCGGCTGAAACAGAGGGCTAGAAACAGAGGGGCTTAAACAGAGGGGCTGAAACAGAGGAGCTGAAACAGAGGGGCTGAAACAGAGAGCGCGAAACAGTGGGGCTGAAACAGAGGGCGAGAAACAGAGGGGCTGAAACAGAGGGGCTGAAACAGAGGGGCTGAAACAAAGGGCGAGAAATAGAGGGGCTGAAACAAAGGGTGAGAAACAGAGGGGCAGAAACAGAGGGCGAGAAACAGAGGGGCTGAAACAGAGGGGCTGAAACAGAGAGCGCGAAACAGTGGGGCTGAAACAGAGGGCGAGAAACAGAGGGGCTGAAACAGAGGGGCTGAAACAGAGGGCGAGAAACAGAGGGGCTGAAACAGAGGGGCTGAATCAGAGGGGCTGAAACAGAGGGGCTGAAACAGAGGGCGAGAAACAGAGGGGCTGAAACAGAGGGGCTGAAACAGAGGGGCTGAAACAGAGGGGCTGAATCACAGGGGCTGATTCAGAGGGGCTGAAACAGAGGGGCTGAAACAGAGGGGCTGAAAGAGAGGGGCTGAAACAGAGGGCGAGAAACAGAGGGGCTTAAACAGAGGGGCTGAAACAGAGGAGCTGAAACAGAGGGCGAGAAACAGAGGGACTGAAACAGAGGGGCTGAAACAGAGGGGCTGAAACAGAGGGCGAGACACAGAGGGGCTGAAACAGAGGGCAAGAAACAGAGGGGCTGAAAAACGGGTCGTGAAACAGAGGGGCTGAAACAGAGGGGCGGGAAACAGAGGGGCTGAATCAGAGGGGCTGAATCAGAGGGGCTGAAACAGAGGGTGAGAAACAGAGGGGCTGAAACAGAGGGGCTGAAAGAGAGGGGCTGAAACAGAGGGCGAGAAACAGAGGGGCTTAAACAGAGGGGCTGAAACAGAGGAGCTGAAACAGAGGGCGAGAAACAGAGGGACTGAAACAGAGGGGCTGAAACAGAGGGGCTGAAACAGAGGGCGAGACACAGAGGGGCTGAAACAGAGGGCAAGAAACAGAGGGGCTGAAAAACGGGTCGTGAAACAGAGGGGCTGAAACAGAGGGGCGGGAAACAGAGGGGCTGAATCAGAGGGGCTGAATCAGAGGGGCTGAAACAGAGGGTGAGAAACAGAGGGGCTGAATCAGAGGGGCTGAAACAGAGGGCGTGAAACAGAGGGCGAGAAATAGGGGGGTTAAACAGAGGGCGAGAAACAGAGGGGCTGAAACAGAAGGCGAGAAACAGAGGGGCTGAAACAGAGGGGCTGAAACAGAGGGCGAGAAATAGAGGGGCTGAAACAGAGGGCTAGAAACAGAGGGGCTGAAACAGAAGGCGAGAAAACAGAGGGGCTGAAACAGAGGGGCTGAATCAGAGGGGCTGAGACCGAGGGCGAGAAACAGAGGGGCTGAAACAGAGGGCGAGAAACAGAGGGGCTGAATCATAGGTGCTGAAAAAGAGGGCGAGAATTAGAGGTGCTGAAACAGAGGGCGAGAAAGAGAGGGGCTGAAACAGAGAGGCTGAAACAGAGGGACTTAATCAGAGGGGCTGATTCAGAGGGGCTGAAACAGAGGGGCTGATTCAGAGGGGCTGAAACAGAGGGGCTGAATCAGCGGGGCTGAAACACAGGGCGAGAAATAGAGGGGCTGAAACAAAGGGTGAGAAACAGAGGGGCAGAAACAGAGGGCGAGAAACAGAGGGGCTGAAACAGAGGGGCTGAAACAGAGAGCGCGAAACAGTGGGGCTGAAACAGAGGGCGAGAAACAGAGGGGCTGAAACAGAGGGGCTGAAACAGAGGGGCTAAATCAGAGGGGCTGAAACAGAGGGCGAGAAACAGAGCGGCTGAAACAGAGGGCGAGAAACAGAGGGGCTTAAACAGAGGGGCTGAAACAGAGGAGCTGAAACAGAGGGCGAGAAACAGAGGGACTGAAACAGAGGGGCTGAAACAGAGGGGCTGAAACAAAGGGCGAGAAACAGAGGGGCTGAAACAGAGGGCAAGAAACAGAGGCGCTGAAACACAGGGCGTGAAACAGAGGGGCTGAAACAGAGGGGCGGGAAACAGAGGGGCTGAATCAGAGGTGCTGAATCAGTGGGGCTGAAACAGAGGGTGAGAAACAGAGGGGCTGAAACAGAGGGGCTGAAACAGAGGGGCTGAAACAGAGGGCGAGAAACAGAGGGGCTGAATCAGAGGGGCTGAAACAGAGGGGCTGAATCAGAGGGGCTGAAACAGAGGGGCTGAATCAGAGGGGCTGAAACAGAGGGGCTGAAACAGAGGGGCTGAAACAGAGGGGCTGAAACAGAGGGCGAGAAACAGAGGGGCTGAAACAGAGGGCGAGAAACAGAGGTGCTGAATCAGAGAGGCTGATACAGAGGGCGAGAAACAGAGGGGCTGAAACAGAGGGCGAGAAACAGAGGGGCTGAAACAGAGGGGCTGAAACAGAGGGCGAGAAACAGAGGGGCTGAAACAGAGGGCGAAAAACAGAGGGGCTGAAACAGAGGGGCTGAATCAGAGGGGCTGAAACAGAGGGGCTGAAACCGAGGGCGAGAAACAGAGGGGCTGAAACAGAGGGGCTGAATCAGAGGTGCTGAATCAGTGGGGCTGAAACAGAGGGTGAGAAACAGAGGGGCTGAAACAGAGGGGCTGAAACAGAGGGGCTGAAACAGAGGGCGAGAAACAGAGGGGCTGAATCAGAGGGGCTGAAACAGAGGGGCTGAATCAGAGGGGCTGAAACAGAGGGGCTGAAACAGAGGGGCTAAATCAGAGGGGCTGAAACAGAGGGCGAGAAACAGAGCGGCTGAAACAGAGGGCGAGAAACAGAGGGGCTTAAACAGAGGGGCTGAAACAGAGGAGCTGAAACAGAGGGGCTGAAACAAAGGGCGAGAAACAGAGGGGCTGAAACAGAGGGCAAGAAACAGAGGCGCTGAAACACAGGGCGTGAAACAGAGGGGCTGAAACAGAGGGGCGGGAAACAGAGGGGCTGAATCAGAAGGGCTGAATCAGTGGGGCTGAAACAGAGGGTGAGAAACAGAGGGGCTGAAACAGAGGGGCTGAAACAGAGGGGCTGAAACAGAGGGCGAGAAACAGAGGGGCTGAATCAGAGGGGCTGAAACAGAGGGGCTGAATCAGAGGGGCTGAAACAGAGGGGCTGAATCAGAGGGGCTGAAACAGAGGGGCTGAAACAGAGGGGCTGAAACAGAGGGGCTGAAACAGAGGGCGAGAAACAGAGGGGCTGAAACAGAGGGCGAGAAACAGAGGTGCTGAATCAGAGAGGCTGATACAGAGGGCGAGAAACAGAGGGGCTGAAACAGAGGGCGAGAAACAGAGGGGCTGAAACAGAGGGGCTGAAACAGAGGGCGAGAAACAGAGGGGCTGAAACAGAGGGCGAAAAACAGAGGGGCTGAAACAGAGGGGCTGAATCAGAGGGGCTGAAACAGAGGGGCTGAAACCGAGTGCGAGAAACAGAGGGGCTGAAACAGAGGGGCTGAATCAGAGGTGCTGAATCAGTGGGGCTGAAACAGAGGGTGAGAAACAGAGGGGCTGAAACAGAGGGGCTGAAACAGAGGGGCTGAAACAGAGGGCGAGAAACAGAGGGGCTGAATCAGAGGGGCTGAAACAGAGGGGCTGAATCAGAGGGGCTGAAACAGAGGGGCTGAATCAGAGGGGCTGAAACAGAGGGGCTGAATCAGAGGGGCTGAAACAGAAGGGCTGAAACAGAGGGCGAGAAACAGAGGGGCTGAAACAGAGGGGCTGAAACAGAGGGGCTAAATCAGAGGGGCTGAAACAGAGGGCGAGAAACAGAGCGGCTGAAACAGAGGGCGAGAAACAGAGGGGCTTAAACAGAGGGGCTGAAACAGAGGAGCTGAAACAGAGGGCGAGAAACAGAGGGACTGAAACAGAGTTGCTGAAACAGAGGGGCTGAAACAAAGGGCGAGAAACAGAGGGGCTGAAACAGAGGGCAAGAAACAGAGGGGCTGAATCAGAGGGGCTGAATTAGAGGGGCTGAAACAGTGGGGCTGAAACAGAGGGGCTGAAACAGAGGGGCTGAAACAGAGGGCGAGAAACAGAGGGGCTGAATCAGAGGGGCTGAAACAGAGGGGCTGAATCAGAGGGGCTGAAACAGAGGGGCTGAATCAGAGGGGCTGAAACAGAGGGGCTGAATCAGAGGGGCTGAAACAGAAGGGCTGAAACAGAGGGCGAGAAACAGAGGGGCTGAAACAGAGGGGCTGAAACAGAGGGGCTAAATCAGAGGGGCTGAAACAGAGGGCGAGAAACAGAGCGGCTGAAACAGAGGGCGAGAAACAGAGGGGCTTAAACAGAGGGGCTGAAACAGAGGAGCTGAAACAGAGGGCGAGAAACAGAGGGACTGAAACAGAGTTGCTGAAACAGAGGGGCTGAAACAAAGGGCGAGAAACAGAGGGGCTGAAACAGAGGGCAAGAAACAGAGGCGCTGAAACACAGGGCGTGAAACAGAGGGGCTGAAACAGAGGGCGAGAAACAGAGGGGCTGAAACAGAAGGCGAGAAACAGAGGGGCTAAAACAGAGGGGCTGAATCAGAGGGGCTGAGACCGAGGGCGAGAAACAGAGGGGCTGAAACAGAGGGCGAGAAACAGAGGGGCAGAATCAGAGGGGCTGAAACAGAGGGCGTGAAACAGAGGGGCTGAAACAGAGGAGCTGAAACAGAGGGGCTGAAACAGAGGGGCTCAAACAGAGGGCGAGAAACAGAGGGTCTGAAACAGAGAGCGCGAAACAGAGGGGCTGAAACAGAGGGCGAGAAACAGAGGGGCTGAATCAGAGGGGCTGAATTAGAGGGGCTGAAACAGTGGGGCTGAAACAGAGGGCGAGAAACAGAGGGGCTGAAACAGAGGGCGAGAAACAGAGGGGCTGAAACAGAGCGGAAGAAATGGAGGGGCTGAAACAGAGGGCGAGAAACAGAGGGCGAGAAACAGAGGGGCTGAAACAGAGGGGCTGAAACAGAGGGCGAGAAACAGAGGGGCTGAAACAGAGGGCGAGAAACAGAGGGGCGGAATCAGAGGGGCTGAAACAGAGGGGCTGAAACAGAGGGGCTGAAACAGAGGGCGAGAAGCAGAGGGGCTGAATCAGAGGGGCTGAAACAGAGGGGCTGAAACAGAGGGCGAGAAACAGAGGGGCTGAAACAGAGGGGCTGAAACAGAGGGCGAGAAACAGAGGGGCTGAAACAGAGGGTCTGAAACAGAGGGGCTGAAACAGAGGGGCTGAAACAGAGGGCGAGAAACAGAGGGGCTGAAACAGAGAGCGCGAAACAGAGGGGCTGAAACAGTGGGCGAGAAACAGAGGGGCTGAATCAGAGGGGCTGAATCAGAGGGGCTGAAACAGAGGGGCTGAACCAGATTTCGAGAAACAGAGGGGCTGAAACAGAGGGCGAGAAACAGAGGGGCTGAAACAGAGGGCGAGAAACAGAGGGGCTGAAACAGAGGGGCTGTAACAGAGGGGCTGAAACCGATGGCGAGAAACAGAGGGGCTGAAACAGACGGCAAGAAACAGAGGAGCTGAAACAAAGGGCGAGAAACAGAGGGGCTGAAACAGAGGGCGAGAAACAGAGGTGCTGAATCAGAGAGGCTGATACAGAGGGCGAGAAACAGAGGGGCTGAAACAGAGGGCGAGAAACAGAGTGGCTGAAACAGAGGGGCTGAAACAGAGGGCGAGAAACAGAGGGGCTGAAACAGAGGGCGAAAAACAGAGGGGCTGAAACAGAGGGGCTGAATCAGAGGTGCTGATTCAGAGGGGCTGAAACAGAGGGGCTGAATCAGAGGGGCTGAAACAGAGGGCGAGAAACAGAGGGGCTGAATCAGAGGGGCTGAAACAGAGGGGCTGAATCAGAGGGGCTGAAACAGAGGGGCTGAATCAGAGGGGCTGAAACAGAGGGGCTGAATCAGAGGGGCTGAAACAGAAGGGCTGAAACAGAGGGCGAGAAACAGAGGGGCTGAAACAGAGGGGCTGAAACAGAGGGGCTAAATCAGAGGGGCTGAAACAGAGGGCGAGAAACAGAGCGGCTGAAACAGAGGGCGAGAAACAGAGGGGCTTAAACAGAGGGGCTGAAACAGAGGAGCTGAAACAGAGGGCGAGAAACAGAGGGACTGAAACAGAGTTGCTGAAACAGAGGGGCTGAAACAAAGGGCGAGAAACAGAGGGGCTGAAACAGAGGGCAAGAAACAGAGGCGCTGAAACACAGGGCGTGAAACAGAGGGGCTGAAACAGAGGGCGAGAAACAGAGGGGCTGAAACAGAAGGCGAGAAACAGAGGGGCTAAAACAGAGGGGCTGAATCAGAGGGGCTGAGACCGAGGGCGAGAAACAGAGGGGCTGAAACAGAGGGCGAGAAACAGAGGGGCAGAATCAGAGGGGCTGAAACAGAGGGCGTGAAACAGAGGGGCTGAAACAGAGGGGCTGAAACAGAGGGGCTGAAACAGAGGGGCTCAAACAGAGGGCGAGAAACAGAGGGTCTGAAACAGAGAGCGCGAAACAGAGGGGCTGAAACAGAGGGCGAGAAACAGAGGGGCTGAATCAGAGGGGCTGAATTAGAGGGGCTGAAACAGTGGGGCTGAAACAGAGGGCGAGAAACAGAGGGGCTGAAACAGAGGGCGAGAAACAGAGGGGCTGAAACAGAGCGGAAGAAATGGAGGGGCTGAAACAGAGGGCGAGAAACAGAGGGCGAGAAACAGAGGGGCTGAAACAGAGGGGCTGAAACAGAGGGCGAGAAACAGAGGGGCTGAAACAGAGGGCGAGAAACAGAGGGGCGGAATCAGAGGGGCTGAAACAGAGGGGCTGAAACAGAGGGGCTGAAACAGAGGGCGAGAAGCAGAGGGGCTGAATCAGAGGGGCTGAAACAGAGGGGCTGAAACAGAGGGCGAGAAACAGAGGGGCTGAAACAGAGGGGCTGAAACAGAGTTCGAGAAACAGAGGGGCTGAAACAGAGGGTCTGAAACAGAGGGGCTGAAACAGAGGGGCTGAAACAGAGGGCGAGAAACAGAGGGGCTGAAACAGAGGGCGAGAAACAGAGGGGCAGAATCAGAGGGGCTGAAACAAAGGGCGTGAAACAGAGGGGCTGAAACAGAGGGCGAGAAACAGAGGGGCTGAAACAGAAGGCGAGAAACAGAGGGGCTAAAACAGAGGGGCTGAATCAGAGGGGCTGAGACCGAGGGCGAGAAACAGAGGGGCTGAAACAGAGGGCGAGAAACAGAGGGGCAGAATCAGAGGGGCTGAAACAGAGGGCGTGAAACAGAGGGGCTGAAACAGAGGGGCTGAAACAGAGGGGCTGAAACAGAGGGGCTCAAACAGAGGGCGAGAAACAGAGGGTCTGAAACAGAGAGCGCGAAACAGAGGGGCTGAAACAGAGGGCGAGAAACAGAGGGGCTGAATCAGAGGGGCTGAATTAGAGGGGCTGAAACAGTGGGGCTGAAACAGAGGGCGAGAAACAGAGGGGCTGAAACAGAGGGCGAGAAACAGAGGGGCTGAAACAGAGCGGAAGAAATGGAGGGGCTGAAACAGAGGGCGAGAAACAGAGGGCGAGAAACAGAGGGGCTGAAACAGAGGGGCTGAAACAGAGGGCGAGAAACAGAGGGGCTGAAACAGAGGGCGAGAAACAGAGGGGCGGAATCAGAGGGGCTGAAACAGAGGGGCTGAAACAGAGGGGCTGAAACAGAGGGCGAGAAGCAGAGGGGCTGAATCAGAGGGGCTGAAACAGAGGGGCTGAAACAGAGGGCGAGAAACAGAGGGGCTGAAACAGAGGGGCTGAAACAGAGGGCGAGAAACAGAGGGGCTGAAACAGAGGGTCTGAAACAGAGGGGCTGAAACAGAGGGGCTGAAACAGAGGGCGAGAAACAGAGGGGCTGAAACAGAGAGCGCGAAACAGAGGGGCTGAAACAGTGGGCGAGAAACAGAGGGGCTGAATCAGAGGGGCTGAATCAGAGGGGCTGAAACAGAGGGGCTGAACCAGATTTCGAGAAACAGAGGGGCTGAAACAGAGGGCGAGAAACAGAGGGGCTGAAACAGAGGGCGAGAAACAGAGGGGCTGAAACAGAGGGGCTGTAACAGAGGGGCTGAAACCGATGGCGAGAAACAGAGGGGCTGAAACAGACGGCAAGAAACAGAGGAGCTGAAACAAAGGGCGAGAAACAGAGGGGCTGAAACAGAGGGCGAGAAACAGAGGTGCTGAATCAGAGAGGCTGATACAGAGGGCGAGAAACAGAGGGGCTGAAACAGAGGGCGAGAAACAGAGTGGCTGAAACAGAGGGGCTGAAACAGAGGGCGAGAAACAGAGGGGCTGAAACAGAGGGCGAAAAACAGAGGGGCTGAAACAGAGGGGCTGAATCAGAGGTGCTGATTCAGAGGGGCTGAAACAGAGGGGCTGAATCAGAGGGGCTGAAACAGAGGGCGAGAAACAGAGGGGCTGAAACAGAGGGGCTGAAACAGAGGGCGAGAAATAGACGGGCTGAAACAGAGGGCTAGAAACAGAGGGGCTGAAACAGAAGGCGAGAAACAGAGGGGCTGAAACAGAGGGGCTGAATCAGAGGGGCTGAGACCGAGGGCGAGAAACAGAGGGGCTGAAACAGAGGGCGAGAAACAGAGGGGCTGAATCATAGGTGCTGAAACAGAGGGCGAGAATTAGAGGTGCTGAAACAGAGGGCGAGAAAGAGAGGGGCTGAAACAGAGAGGCTGAAACAGAGGGACTGAATCAGAGGGGCTGATTCAGAGGGGCTGAAACAGAGGGGCTGATTCAGAGGGGCTGAAACAGAGGGGCTGAATGAGCGGGGCTGAAAGACAGGGCGAGAAATAGAGGGGCTGAAACAAAGGGTGAGAAACAGAGGGGCTGAAGCAGAGGGCGAGAAACAGAGGGGCTGAAACAGAGTGCGAGAAACAGAGGGGCTGAAACAGAGGGGCTTAAACAGAGAGCGCGAAACAGAGGGGCTGAAACAGAGGGCGAGAAACAGAGGGGCTGAATCAGAGGGGCTGAAACAGAGGGGCTGAATCAGAGGGGCTGAAACAGAGGGCGAGAAACAGAGGGGCTGAAACAGAGGGCGGGAAACAGAGGGGCTGATACAGCGGGGCTGAAACAGAGGGCGAGAAACAGAGGGGCTGAAACAGAGGGCGAGAAACAGAGGGGCTGAATCATAGAGGCTGAAACAGAGGGCGAGAATTAGAGCGGCTGAAACAGAGGGGCTGAAACAGAGGGGCTGAAGCAGAGGGCGAGAAACAGAGGGGCTGAAACAGAGTGCGAGAAACAGAGGGGCTGAAACAGAGGGGCTTAAACAGAGAGCGCGAAACAGAGGGGCTGAAACAGAGGGCGAGAAACAGAGGGGCTGAATCAGAGGGGCTGAAACAGAGGTCGAGAAACAGAGGTTCTGAAACAGAGGGCGAGAAACAGAGGGGCTGAAACAGAGGGGCTGAAACAGAAGGTGAGATACAGAGAGGCTGAAACAGAGGGACTGAATAAGAGGGGCTGAAACAGAGGGGCTGAATCAGAGGGGCTGAGACCGAGGGCGAGAAACAGAGGGGCTGAAACAGAGGGCGAGAAAGAGAGGGGCTGAAACAGAGGGGCTGAAACAGAGGGGCTAAATCAGAGGGGCTGATTCAGAGGGGCTGAAACAGAGCGGCTGATTCAGAGGGGCTGAAACAGAGGGGCTGAATCAGAGAGGCTGAAACACAGAGCGAGAAATAGAGGGGCTGAAACAAAGGTTGAGAAACAGAGGGGCAGAAACAGAGGGCGAGAAACAGAGGGGCTGAAACAGAGGGGCTGAAACAGAGAGCGTGAAACAGTGGGGCTGAAACAGAGGGCGAGAAACAGAGGGGCTGAAACAGAGGGGCTGAAACAGAGGGGCTAAATCAGAGGGGCTGAAACAGAGGGTGAGAAACAGAGCGGCTGAAACAGAGGGCGAGAAACAGAGGGGCTGAAACAGAGGGCGAGTAACAGAGGGGCTGAAACAGAGGGCTATAAACAGAGGGACAGAAACAGAGGGGCTGAAAGAGAAGGGCTGAAACAGAGGGACTGAAACAGAGGGCGAGAAACAGTGGGGCTGAACCAGAGGGGCTGAATCAGAGCGGCTGAAACAGAGGGGCTGAAGCAGAGGGCGAGAAACAGAGGGGCTGAAACAGAGTGCGAGAAACAGAGGGGCTGAAACAGACGGGCTTAAACAGAGAGCGCGAAACAGAGGGGCTGAAACAGAGGGCGAGAAACAGAGGGGCTGAATCAGAGGGGCTGAAACAGAGGTCGAGAAACAGAGGTTCTGAAACAGAGGGCGAGAAACAGAGGGGCTGAAACAGAGGGGCTGAAACAGAAGGTGAGATACAGAGAGGCTGAAACAGAGGGACTGAATAAGAGGGGCTGAAACAGAGGGGCTGAATCAGAGGGGCTGAAACAGAGGGGCTGAATCAGAGGGGCTGAAAGAGAGGGCGAGAAACAGAGGGGCTGAAACAGAGGGCGGGAAACAGAGGGGCTGATACAGCGGGGCTGAAACAGAGGGCGAGAAACAGAGGGGCTGAAACAGAAGGCGAGAAACAGAGGGGCTGAAACAGAGGGGCTGAATCAGAGGGGCTGAGACCGAGGGCGAGAAACAGAGGGGCTGAAACAGAGGGCGAGAAAGAGAGGGGCTGAAACAGAGGGGCTGAAACAGAGGGGCTAAATCAGAGGGGCTGATTCAGAGGGGCTGAAACAGAGGGGCTGATTCAGAGGGGCTGAAACAGAGGGGCTGAATCAGAGAGGCTGAAACACAGAGCGAGAAATAGAGGGGCTGAAACAAAGGGTGAGAAACAGAGGGGCAGAAACAGAGGACGAGAAACAGAGGGGCTGAAACAGAGGGGCTGAAACAGAGAGCGTGAAACAGTGGGGCTGAAACAGAGGGCGAGAAACAGAGGGGCTGAAACAGAGGGGCTGAAACAGAGGGGCTAAATCAGAGGGGCTGAAACAGAGGGTGAGAAACAGAGCGGCTGAAACAGAGGGCGAGAAACAGAGGGGCTTAAACAGAGGGGCTGAAACAGAGGGCGAGAAACAGAGGGGCTGAAACAGAGTGCGAGAAACAGAGGGGCTGAAACAGAGGGGCTGCAACAGAGGGGCTGAAACAGAGGGGCTGAAACCGAGGGCGAGAAACAGAGGGGCTGAAACAGAGGGGCTGAATCAGAGGGGCTGAAACAGAGGGCTAGAAACAGAGGGCTAGAAACGGAGGGGCTGAAACAGAGGGCGAGAAACAGAGGGGCTGAAACAGAGGGGCTGAAACAGAGGGGCTGAAACAGAGGGGCTGAAACAGAGGCCAAGAAACAGAGGGGCTGAAACAGAGGGCGAGAAACAGAGGGGCTGAAACAGAGGGGCTGAAACAGAGGGGCTGAAACAGAGGGGCCGAATCAGAGGGGCTGTATCAGAGGGGCTGAAACAGAGGGGCTGAAACAGAGGGCGAGAAACAGAGGTGCTGAAACTGCGGGCGAGAAACAGAGGGCGAGAAACAGAGGGGCTGAAACAGAGGGGCTGAAACAGACGGGCTGAAACAGAGAGCCTGAAACAGAGGGCGAGAAACAGAGGGGCTGAAACAGAGGGGCTGAATCAGAGGGGCTGAAACAGAGGGGCTGTATCAGAGGGGCTGAAACAGAGGGCGAGAAACAGAGGGGCTGAAACAGAGGGCGAGAAACAGAGGGGCTGAAACAGAGGGGCTGAAACAGAGGGCGAGAAACAGAGGGGCTGAAACAGAGGGCGAGAAACAGAGGGGCTGAAACAGAGGGGCTGAAACAGAGGGGCTGTATCAGAGGGGCTGAAACAGAGGGCGAGAAACAGAGGGGCTGAAACAGAGGGCGAGAAACAGAGGGGCTGAAACAGAGGGGCTGAAACAGAGGGCGAGAAACAGAGGGGCTGAAACAGAGGGCGAGAAACAGAGGGGCTGAAACAGAGGGCGAGAAACCGAGGGGCTGAAACAGAGGGGCTGAAATATAGGGCGAGAAACAGAGGGGCTGAAACAGAGGGCGAGAAACAGAGGGACTGAAACAGAGGGGCTGAAACAGAGGGGCTGAAACAGAGGGCGAGAAGCAGAGGGGCTGAAACAGAGGGCAAGAAACAGAGAGGCTGAAACACGGGGCGTGAAACAGAGGGGCTGAAACAGAGGGGCGGGAAACAGAGGGGCTGAATCAGAGGGGCTGAATCAGAGGGGCTGAATCAGAGGGGCTGATTCAGAGGGGGTGAAACAGAGGGGCTAAATCAGCGGGGCTGAAACAGAGGGCGAGAAACAGAGGGACCGAAATAGAGGGCGAGAAACAGAGGGGCAGAAACAGAGGGCTGGAAACAGAGGGGCTGATACAGAGGGGCTGAAACAGAGGGCGAGAAACAGGGGGGCTGACACAGAGGGGCTAAAACAGAGGGGCCGAAACAGAGGGCGAGAAACAGAGGGGCAGAAACAGAGGGCGGGAAACAGAGGGGCTGAAACAGAGGGCGAGAAACAGAGGGGCTGAAACAGAGGGCGAGAAACAGAGGGTCTGAAACAGAGGGCGAGAAACAGAGGGGCTGAAACAGAGGTCGAGAAACAGAGGGGCTGAATCAGAGGGGCTGAATCAGAGGGGCTGAATCAGAGGGGCTGAAACAGAGGGGCTGAATCAGAGGGGCTGAAACAGAGGGCGAGAAACAGAGGGGCTGAAACAGAGGGCGAGAAACAGAGGGGCTGAAACAGAGGGCGAGAAACCGAGGGGCTGAAACAGAGGGTCTGAAACAGAGGGGCTGAAACAGAGGGCTGAATCAGAGGGGCTGATTCAGAGGGGGTGAAACAGAGGGGCTAAATCAGCGGGGCTGAAACAGAGGGCGAGAAACAGAGGGACCGAAACAGAGGGCGAGAAACAGAGGGGCAGAAACAGAGGGCGGGAAACAGAGAGGCTGAAACAGAGGGGCTGAAACAGAGGGCGAGAAACAGAGGGGCTGAAACAGAGGGCGAGAAACTGAGGGGCTGAAACAGAGGGGCTGAAACAGAGAGACTGAAACAGAGGGCGAGAAACAGAGGGGCCGAAACAGAGGGCGAGAAACAGAGGGGCAGAAACAGAGGGGCTGAAACAGAGGGCGAGAAACAGAGGGGCTGAAACCGAGGGCGAGAAACAGAGGGGCTGAAACAGAGGGGCTGAAACAGAGGGGCTGAAACAGTGGGCGAGAAACAGAGTGGCTGTAACAGACGGCGAGAAACAGAGGGGCTGAAACAGAGGGCTAGAAACAGAGGGGCTGAAACAGAGGGCGAGAAACAGAGGGGCTGAAACAGAGGGGCTGAAACAGAGGGGCTGAAACAGAGGGGCTGAAACAGAGGCCGAGAAACAGAGGGGCTGAAACAGAGGGCGAGAAACAGAGGGGCTGAAACAGAGGGCGAGAAACAGAGGGGCTGAAACAGAGGGGCTGAAACAGAGGGCGAGAAACAGAGGGGCTGAAACAGAGGGCGAGAAACAGAGGGGCTGAAACAGAGGGCGAGAAACCGAGGGGCTGAAACAGAGGGGCTGAAATATAGGGCGAGAAACAGAGGGGCTGAAACAGAGGGCGAGAAACAGAGGGACTGAAACAGAGGGGCTGAAACAGAGGGGCTGAAACAGAGGGCGAGAAGCAGAGGGGCTGAAACAGAGGGCAAGAAACAGAGAGGCTGAAACACGGGGCGTGAAACAGAGGGGCTGAAACAGAGGGGCGGGAAACAGAGGGGCTGAATCAGAGGGGCTGAATCAGAGGGGCTGAAACAGAGGGTGAGAAACAGAGGGGCTGAAACAGAGGGGCCGAAACAGAGGGGCTGAAACAGAGGGTGAGAAACAGAGGGGCTGAATCAGAGGGGCTGAAACAGAGGGGCTGAATCAGAGGGGCTGAAACAGAGGGGCTGAATCAGAGGGGCTGAAACAGAGGGCGAGAAACAGAGGGGCTGAAACAGAGGGCTGGAAACAGAGGGGCTGATACAGAGGGGCTGAAACAGAGGGCGAGAAACAGGGGGGCTGACACAGAGGGGCTAAAACAGAGGGGCTGAAACAGAGGGGCTGAAACAGAGGGCGAGAAACAGAGGGGCTGAATCGGAGGGGCTGAATCAGAGGGGCTGAATCAGAGGGGCTGAAACAAAGGATGAGAAACAGAGGGGCTGAAACAGAGGGGCTGAAACAGAGGGACTGAAACAGAGGGCGAGAAACAGAGGGGCTGAATCAGAGCGGCTGAATCAGAGGGGCTGAATCAGAGGGGCTGAAACAGAGGGGCTGAATCAGAGGGGCTGAAACAGAGGGCGAGAAACAGAGGGGCTGAAACAGAGGGCGAGAAACCGAGGGGCTGAAACAGAGGGCGAGAAACCGAGGGGCTGAAACAGAGGGTCTGAAACAGAGGGGCTGAAACAGAGGGCTGAATCAGAGGGGCTGATTCAGAGGGGGTGAAACAGAGGGGCTAAATCAGCGGGGCTGAAACAGAGGGCGAGAAACAGAGGGACCGAAACAGAGGGCGGGAAACAGAGGGGCTGAAACAGAGGGCGAGAAACAGAGGGGCTGAAACAGAGGGCGAGAAACAGAGGGTCTGAAACAGAGGGCGAGAAACAGAGGGGCTGAAACAGAGGTCGAGAAACAGAGGGGCTGAATCAGAGGGGCTGAATCAGAGGGGCTGAATCAGAGGGGCTGAAACAGAGGGGCTGAATCAGAGGGGCTGAAACAGAGGGCGAGAAACAGAGGGGCTGAAACAGAGGGCGAGAAACAGAGGGGCTGAAACAGAGGGCGAGAAACCGAGGGGCTGAAACAGAGGGTCTGAAACAGAGGGGCTGAAACAGAGGGCTGAATCAGAGGGGCTGATTCAGAGGGGGTGAAACAGAGGGGCTAAATCAGCGGGGCTGAAACAGAGGGCGAGAAACAGAGGGACCGAAATAGAGGGCGAGAAACAGAGGGGCAGAAACAGAGGGCTGGAAACAGAGGGGCTGATACAGAGGGGCTGAAACAGAGGGTGAGAAACAGGGGGGCTGACACAGAGGGGCTAAAACAGAGGGGCCGAAACAGAGGGCGAGAAACAGAGGGGCAGAAACAGAGGGCGGGAAACAGAGGGGCTGAAACAGAGGGCGAGAAACAGAGGGGCTGAAACAGAGGGCGAGAAACAGAGGGTCTGAAACAGAGGGCGAGAAACAGAGGGGCTGAAACAGAGGTCGAGAAACAGAGGGGCTGAATCAGAGGGGCTGAATCAGAGGGGCTGAATCAGAGGGGCTGAAACAGAGGGGCTGAATCAGAGGGGCTGAAACAGAGGGCGAGAAACAGAGGGGCTGAAACAGAGGGCGAGAAACAGAGGGGCTGAAACAGAGGGCGAGAAACCGAGGGGCTGAAACAGAGGGTCTGAAACAGAGGGGCTGAAACAGAGGGCTGAATCAGAGGGGCTGATTCAGAGGGGGTGAAACAGAGGGGCTAAATCAGCGGGGCTGAAACAGAGGGCGAGAAACAGAGGGACCGAAACAGAGGGCGAGAAACAGAGGGGCAGAAACAGAGGGCGGGAAACAGAGAGGCTGAAACAGAGGGGCTGAAACAGAGGGCGAGAAACAGAGGGGCTGAAACAGAGGGCGAGAAACTGAGGGGCTGAAACAGAGGGGCTGAAACAGAGAGACTGAAACAGAGGGCGAGAAACAGAGGGGCCGAAACAGAGGGCGAGAAACAGAGGGGCAGAAACAGAGGGGCTGAAACAGAGGGCGAGAAACAGAGGGGCTGAAACCGAGGGCGAGAAACAGAGGGGCTGAAACAGAGGGGCTGAAACAGAGGGGCTGAAACAGTGGGCGAGAAACAGAGTGGCTGTAACAGACGGCGAGAAACAGAGGGGCTGAAACAGAGGGCTAGAAACAGAGGGGCTGAAACAGAGGGCGAGAAACAGAGGGGCTGAAACAGAGGGGCTGAAACAGAGGGGCTGAAACAGAGGGGCTGAAACAGAGGCCGAGAAACAGAGGGGCTGAAACAGAGGGCGAGAAACAGAGGGGCTGAAACAGAGGGGCTGAAACAGAGGGGCTGAAACAGAGGGGCCGAATCAGAGGGGCTGTATCAGAGGGGCTGAAACACAGTGGCTGAAACAGAGGGCGAGAAACAGAGGTGCTAAAACTGCGGGCGAGAAACAGAGGGCGAGAAATAGAGGGGCTGAAACAGAGGGGCTGAAACAGACGGGCTGAAACAGAGAGCCTGAAACAGAGGGCGAGAAACAGAGGGGCTGAAACAGAGGGGGTGAATCAGAGGGGCTGAAACAGAGGGGCTGTATCAGAGGGGCTGAAACAGAGGGCGAGAAACAGAGGGGCTGAAACAGAGGGCGAGAAACAAAGGGGCTGAAACAGAGGGGCTGAAACAGAGGGGCTGAAACAGATGGCGAGAAACAGAGGGGCTGAATCAGAGGGGCTGAAACAGAGGGGCTGAATCAGAGGGGCTGAAACAGAGGGGCTGAATCAGACGGGCTGAAACAGAGGGCGAGAAACAGAGGGGCTGAAACAGAGGGTGGGAAACAGAGGGGCTGATACAGAGGGTCTGAAACAGAGGGCGAGAAACAGGGGGGCCGACACAGAGGGGCTAAAATAGAGGGGCTGAAACAGAGGGGCTGAAACTGAGGGCGAGAAACAGAGGGGCTGAATCAGAGGGGCTGAATCAGAGGGGCTGAATCAGAGGGGCTGAAACAATGGATGAGAAACAGAGGGGCTGAAACAGAGGGGCTGAAACAGAGGGACTGAAACAGAGGGCGAGAAACAGAGGGGCTGAATCAGAGGGGCTGAATCAGAGGGGCTGAATGAGAGGGGCTGAAACAGAGGGGCTGAAACTGAGGGGCTGAAACAGAGGGCGAGAAACAGAGGGGCTGAAACAGAGTGCGAGAAACAGAGGGGCTGAAACAGAGGGCGAGAAACCGAGGGGCTGAAACAGATGGTCTGAAACAGAGGGGCTGAAACAGAGGGCTGAATCAGAGGGGCTGATTCAGAGGGGGTGAAACAGAGGGGCTGAATCAGCGGGGCTGAAACAGAGGGCGAGAAACAGAGGGGCCGAAACAGAGGGCGAGAAACAGAGGGGCAGAAACAGAGGGGTTGAAACAGAGGGCGAGAAACAGAGGGGCTGAAACCGAGGGCGAGAAACAGGGGGGCTGAAACAGAGGGGCTGAAACAGAGGGGCTGAAACAGTGGGTGAGAAACAGAGTGGCTGCAACAGATGGCGAGAAACAGAGGGGCTGAAACAGAGGGCGAGAAACAGAGGGGCTGAAACAGAGGGGCTGAAACAGAGGGGCTGAAACAGAGGGCTGAATCAGAGGGGCTGATTCAGAGGGGCTGAAACAGAGGGGCTGAATCAGCGGGGGTGAAACAGAGGGCGAGAAACAGAGGGGCTGAAACAGAGGGCAAGAAACAGAGGGGCTGAAACACGGGGCGTGAAACAGAGGGGCTGAAACAGAGGGGCTGAAACAGAGGGGCTGAAACAGAGGGGCTGAAACAGAGGGCGTGAAACAGAGGGGCTGAAACAGAGGGCGAGAAACAGAGGGGCTCAAACAGAGGGCGAGAAACAGAGGGGCTGAAACAGAGGGGCTGAAACGGAGGGGCTGAAACAGAGGGGCTGAAACAGAGGGCGAGAAACAAAGGGGCTGAAACAGCGGGCGAGAAACAGATGGCGAGAAACAGAGGGGCTGAAACAGAGGGGCTGAAACAGACGGGCTGAAACAGAGAGCCTGAAACAGAGGGCGAGAAACGGAGGGGCTGAAACAGAGGGCGAAAAACAGAGGGGCTGAAACAGAGGGCGAGAAACACAGGGGCTGAAACAGAGGGTGAGAAACTGAGGGCGAGAAACAGAGGGACTGAAACAGAGGGGCTGAAACAGAGGGGCTGAATCAGAGGGGCTGAAACAGAGGTGCTGAATCAGAGGGGCTGAAACAGAGGGCGAGAAACAGAGGGGCTGAAACTGAGGGCAAAAAACAGAGGGGCTGAAACAGAGGGCGAGAAACAGAGGGGCTGAAACAGAGAGCGCGAAACAGAGGGGCTGAAACAGAGGGGCTGAAACAGAGGGGCTGAAACAGAGGGGCTAAATCAGAGGGGCTGAAACAGAGGGCGAGAAACAGAGGGGCTGAAATAGAGGGCGAGAAATAGAGGGGCTGAAACAGAGGGGCTGAAACAGAGGGGCTGAAACAGAGGGCGAGAAACAGAGGGGCTGAAACAGAGGGCGAGTAACAGAGGGGCTGAAACAGAGGGCCATAAACAGAGGGACAGAAACAGAGGGGCTGAAAGAGAAGGGCTGAAACAGAGGGACTGAAACAGAGGGCGAGAAACAGTGGGGCTGAACCAGAGGGGCTGAATCAGAGCGGCTGAAACAGAGGGGCTTAAACAGAGGGCGAGAAACAGAGGGGCTGAAACAGAGGGCGAGAAACAGAGGGGCTGAAACAGAGGGTCTGAAACCGAGGGCGAGAAACAGAGGGGCTGAAACAGAGGGCGAGAAACAGAGGGGCTGAAACAGATGGCGAGAAACAGAGGGGCTGAATCATAGAGGCTGAAACAGAGGGCGAGAATTAGAGCGGCTGAAACAGAGGGGCTGAAACAGAGGGGCTGAAGCAGAGGGCGAGAAACAGAGGGGCTGAAACAGAGTGCGAGAAACAGAGGGGCTGAAACAGAGGGGCTTAAACAGAGAGCGCGAAACAGAGGGGCTGAAACAGAGGGCGAGAAACAGAGGGGCTGAATCAGAGGGGCTGAAACAGAGGTCGAGAAACAGAGGTTCTGAAACAGAGGGCGAGAAACAGAGGGGCTGAAACAGAGGGGCTGAAACAGAAGGTGAGATACAGAGAGGCTGAAACAGAGGGACTGAATAAGAGGGGCTGAAACAGAGGGGCTGAATCAGAGGGGCTGAAACAGAGGGGCTGAATCAGAGGGGCTGAAACAGAGGGCGAGAAACAGAGGGGCTGAAACAGAGGGCGGGAAACAGAGGGGCTGATACAGCGGGGCTGAAACAGAGGGCGAGAAACAGAGGGGCTGAAACAGAGGGCGAGAAACAGAGGGGCTGAATCATAGAGGCTGAAACAGAGGGCGAGAATTAGAGCGGCTGAAACAGAGGGGCTGAAACAGAGGGGCTGAAGCAGAGGGCGAGAAACAGAGGGGCTGAAACAGAGTGCGAGAAACAGAGGGGCTGAAACAGAGGGGCTTAAACAGAGAGCGCGAAACAGAGGGGCTGAAACAGAGGGCGAGAAACAGAGGGGCTGAATCAGAGGGGCTGAAACAGAGGTCGAGAAACAGAGTTTCTGAAACAGAGGGCGAGAAACAGAGGGGCTGAAACAGAGGGGCTGAAACAGAAGGTGAGATACAGAGAGGCTGAAACAGAGGGACTGAATAAGAGGGGCTGAAACAGAGGGGCTGAATCAGAGGGGCTGAGACCGAGGGCGAGAAACAGAGGGGCTGAAACAGAGGGCGAGAAAGAGAGGGGCTGAAACAGAGGGGCTGAAACAGAGGGGCTAAATCAGAGGGGCTGATTCAGAGGGGCTGAAACAGAGCGGCTGATTCAGAGGGGCTGAAACAGAGGGGCTGAATCAGAGAGGCTGAAACACAGAGCGAGAAATAGAGGGGCTGAAACAAAGGTTGAGAAACAGAGGGGCAGAAACAGAGGGCGAGAAACAGAGGGGCTGAAACAGAGGGGCTGAAACAGAGAGCGTGAAACAGTGGGGCTGAAACAGAGGGCGAGAAACAGAGGGGCTGAAACAGAGGGGCTGAAACAGAGGGGCTAAATCAGAGGGGCTGAAACAGAGGGTGAGAAACAGAGCGGCTGAAACAGAGGGCGAGAAACAGAGGGGCTGAAACAGAGGGCGAGTAACAGAGGGGCTGAAACAGAGGGCAAAAACAGAGGGACAGAAACAGAGGGGCTGAAAGAGAAGGGCTGAAACAGAGGGACTGAAACAGAGGGCGAGAAACAGTGGGGCTGAACCAGAGGGGCTGAATCAGAGCGGCTGAAACAGAGGGGCTGAAGCAGAGGGCGAGAAACAGAGGGGCTGAAACAGAGTGCGAGAAACAGAGGGGCTGAAACAGAGGGGCTTAAACAGAGAGCGCGAAACAGAGGGGCTGAAACAGAGGGCGAGAAACAGAGGGGCTGAATCAGAGGGGCTGAAACAGAGGTCGAGAAACAGAGGTTCTGAAACAGAGGGCGAGAAACAGAGGGGCTGAAACAGAGGGGCTGAAACAGAAGGTGAGATACAGAGAGGCTGAAACAGAGGGACTGAATAAGAGGGGCTGAAACAGAGGGGCTGAATCAGAGGGGCTGAAACAGAGGGGCTGAATCAGAGGGGCTGAAAGAGAGGGCGAGAAACAGAGGGGCTGAAACAGAGGGCGGGAAACAGAGGGGCTGATACAGCGGGGCTGAAACAGAGGGCGAGAAACAGAGGGGCTGAAACAGAAGGCGAGAAACAGAGGGGCTGAAACAGAGGGGCTGAATCAGAGGGGCTGAGACCGAGGGCGAGAAACAGAGGGGCTGAAACAGAGGGCGAGAAAGAGAGGGGCTGAAACAGAGGGGCTGAAACAGAGGGGCTAAATCAGAGGGGCTGATTCAGAGGGGCTGAAACAGAGGGGCTGATTCAGAGGGGCTGAAACAGAGGGGCTGAATCAGAGAGGCTGAAACACAGAGCGAGAAATAGAGGGGCTGAAACAAAGGGTGAGAAACAGAGGGGCAGAAACAGAGGACGAGAAACAGAGGGGCTGAAACAGAGGGGCTGAAACAGAGAGCGTGAAACAGTGGGGCTGAAACAGAGGGCGAGAAACAGAGGGGCTGAAACAGAGGGGCTGAAACAGAGGGGCTAAATCAGAGGGGCTGAAACAGAGGGTGAGAAACAGAGCGGCTGAAACAGAGGGCGAGAAACAGAGGGGCTTAAACAGAGGGGCTGAAACAGAGGGCGAGAAACAGAGGGGCTGAAACAGAGTGCGAGAAACAGAGGGGCTGAAACAGAGGGGCTGCAACAGAGGGGCTGAAACAGAGGGGCTGAAACCGAGGGCGAGAAACAGAGGGGCTGAAACAGAGGGGCTGAATCAGAGGGGCTGAAACAGAGGGCTAGAAACAGAGGGCTAGAAACGGAGGGGCTGAAACAGAGGGCGAGAAACAGAGGGGCTGAAACAGAGGGGCTGAAACAGAGGGGCTGAAACAGAGGGGCTGAAACAGAGGCCAAGAAACAGAGGGGCTGAAACAGAGGGCGAGAAACAGAGGGGCTGAAACAGAGGGGCTGAAACAGAGGGGCTGAAACAGAGGGGCCGAATCAGAGGGGCTGTATCAGAGGGGCTGAAACAGAGGGGCTGAAACAGAGGGCGAGAAACAGAGGTGCTGAAACTGCGGGCGAGAAACAGAGGGCGAGAAACAGAGGGGCTGAAACAGAGGGGCTGAAACAGACGGGCTGAAACAGAGAGCCTGAAACAGAGGGCGAGAAACAGAGGGGCTGAAACAGAGGGGCTGAATCAGAGGGGCTGAAACAGAGGGGCTGTATCAGAGGGGCTGAAACAGAGGGCGAGAAACAGAGGGGCTGAAACAGAGGGCGAGAAACAGAGGGGCTGAAACAGAGGGGCTGAAACAGAGGGCGAGAAACAGAGGGGCTGAAACAGAGGGCGAGAAACAGAGGGGCTGAAACAGAGGGGCTGAAACAGAGGGGCTGTATCAGAGGGGCTGAAACAGAGGGCGAGAAACAGAGGGGCTGAAACAGAGGGCGAGAAACAGAGGGGCTGAAACAGAGGGGCTGAAACAGAGGGCGAGAAACAGAGGGGCTGAAACAGAGGGCGAGAAACAGTGGGGCTGAAACAGAGGGCGAGAAACCGAGGGGCTGAAACAGAGGGGCTGAAATAGAGGGCGAGAAACAGAGGGGCTGAAACAGAGGGCGAGAAACAGAGGGACTGAAACAGAGGGGCTGAAACAGAGGGGCTGAAACAGAGGGCGAGAAGCAGAGGGGCTGAAACAGAGGGCAAGAAACAGAGGGGCTGAAACACGGGGCGTGAAACAGAGGGGCTGAAACAGAGGGGCGGGAAACAGAGGGGCTGAATCAGAGGGGCTGAATCAGAGGGGCTGAAACAGAGGGTGAGAAACAGAGGGGCTGAAACAGAGGGGCCGAAACAGAGGGGCTGAAACAGAGGGTGAGAAACAGAGGGGCTGAATCAGAGGGGCTGAAACAGAGGGGCTGAATCAGAGGGGCTGAAACAGAGGGGCTGAATCAGAGGGGCTGAAACAGAGGGCGAGAAACAGAGGGGCTGAAACAGAGGGCTGGAAACAGAGGGGCTGATACAGAGGGGCTGAAACAGAGGGCGAGAAACAGGGGGGCTGACACAGAGGGGCTAAAACAGAGGGGCTGAAACAGAGGGGCTGAAACAGAGGGCGAGAAACAGAGGGGCTGAATCGGAGGGGCTGAATCAGAGGGGCTGAATCAGAGGGGCTGAAACAAAGGATGAGAAACAGAGGGGCTGAAACAGAGGGGCTGAAACAGAGGGACTGAAACAGAGGGCGAGAAACAGAGGGGCTGAATCAGAGCGGCTGAATCAGAGGGGCTGAATCAGAGGGGCTGAAACAGAGGGGCTGAATCAGAGGGGCTGAAACAGAGGGCGAGAAACAGAGGGGCTGAAACAGAGGGCGAGAAACAGAGGGGCTGAAACAGAGGGCGAGAAACCGAGGGGCTGAAACAGAGGGTCTGAAACAGAGGGGCTGAAACAGAGGGCTGAATCAGAGGGGCTGATTCAGAGGGGGTGAAACAGAGGGGCTGAATCAGCGGGGCTGAAACAGAGGGCGAGAAACAGAGGGGCCGAAACAGAGGGCGAGAAACAGAGGGGCAGAAACAGAGGGCGGGAAACAGAGGGGCTGAAACAGAGGGCGAGAAACAGAGGGGCTGAAACAGAGGGCGAGAAACAGAGGGTCTGAAACAGAGGGCGAGAAACAGAGGGGCTGAAACAGAGGGCGAGAAACAGAGGGGCTGAATCAGAGGGGCTGAATCAGAGGGGCTGAATCAGAGGGGCTGAAACAGAGGGGCTGAATCAGAGGGGCTGAAACAGAGGGCGAGAAACAGAGGGGCTGAAACAGAGGGCGAGAAACAGAGGGGCTGAAACAGAGGGCGAGAAACCGAGGGGCTGAAACAGAGGGTCTGAAACAGAGGGGCTGAAACAGAGGGCTGAATCAGAGGGGTTGATTCAGAAGGGGGTGAAACAGAGGGGCTAAATCAGCGGGGCTGAAACAGAGGGCGAGAAACAGAGGGACCGAAACAGAGGGCGAGAAACAGAGGGGCAGAAAAAGAGGGCGGGAAACAGAGGGGCTGAAACAGAGGGGCTGAAACAGAGGGCGAGAAACAGAGGGGCTGAAACAGAGGGCGAGAAACTGAGGGGCTGAAACAGAGGGGCTGAAACAGAGAGACTGAAACAGAGGGCGAGAAACAGAGGGGCCGAAACAGAGGGCGAGAAACAGAGGGGCAGAAACAGAGGGGCTGAAACAGAGGGCGAGAAACAGAGGGGCTGAAACCGAGGGCGAGAAACAGAGGGGCTGAAACAGAGGGGCTGAAACAGAGGGGCTGAAACAGTGGGCGAGAAACAGAGTGGCTGGAACAGACGGCGAGAAACAGAGGGGCTGAAACAGAGGGCTAGAAACAGAGGGGCTGAAACAGAGGGCGAGAAACAGAGGGGCTGAAACAGAGGGCGAGAAACAGAGGGGCTGAAACAGAGGGGCTGAAACAGAGGGGCTGAAACAGAGGGGCCGAATCAGAGGGGCTGTATCAGAGGGGCTGAAACACAGTGGCTGAAACAGAGGGCGAGAAACAGAGGTGCTAAAACTGCAGGCGAGAAACAGAGGGCGAGAAATAGAGGGGCTGAAACAGAGGGGCTGAAACAGACGGGCTGAAACAGAGAGCCTGAAACAGAGGGCGAGAAACAGAGGGGCTGAAACAGAGGGGCTGAATCAGAGGGGCTGAAACAGAGGGGCTGTATCAGAGGGGCTGAAACAGAGGGCGAGAAACAGAGGGGCTGAAACAGAGGGCGAGAAACAAAGGGGCTGAAACAGAGGGGCTGAAACAGAGGGCGAGAAACAGAGGTGCTGAAACAGAGGGCGAGAAACAGAGGGGCTGAAACAGAGGGGCTGAAACAGAGGGGCTGTATCAGAGGGGCTGAAACAGAGGGCGAGAAACAGAGGGGCTGAAACAGAGGGCGAGAAACAGAGGGGCTGAAACAGAGGGGCTGAAACAGAGGGCGAGAAACAGAGGGGCTGAAACAGAGGGCGAGAAACAGAGGGGCTGAAACAGAGGGCGATAAACCGAGGGGCTGAAACAGAGGGGCTGAAATAGAGGGCGAGAAACAGAGGGGCTGAAACAGAGGGCGAGAAACAGAGGGACTGAAACAGAGGGGCTGAAACAGAGGGGCTGAAACAGAGGGCGAGAAACAGAGGGGCTGAAACAGAGGGCAAGAAACAGAGGGGCTGAAACACGGGGCGTGAAACAGAGGGGCTGAAACAGAGGGGCGGGAAACAGAGGGGCTGAAACAGAGGGGCCGAAACAGAGGGGCTGAAACAGAGGGCGAGAAACAGAGGGGCTGAATCAGAGGGGCTGAAACAGAGGGGCTGAATCAGAGGGGCTGAAACAGAGGGGCTGAATCAGAGGGGCTGAAACAGAGGGCGAGAAACAGAGGGGCTGAAACAGAGGGCGGGAAACAGAGGGGCTGATACAGAGGGGCTGAAACGGAGGGCGAGAAACAGGGGGGCTGACACAGAGGGGCTAAAACAGAGGGGCTGAAACAGAGGGGCTGAAACAGAGGGCGAGAAACAGAGGGGCTGAATCAGAGGGGCTGAATCAGAGGGGCTGAAACAAAGGATGAGAAACAGAGGGGCTGAAACAGAGGGGCTGAAACAGAGGGACTGAAACAGAGGGCGAGAAACAGAGGGGCTGAATCAGAGGGGCTGAATCAGAGGGGCTGAATCAGAGGGGCTGAAACAGAGGGGCTGAATCAGAGGGGCTGAAACAGAGGGCGAGAAACAGAGGGGCTGAAACAGAGGGCGAGAAACAGAGGGGCTGAAACAGAGGGCGAGAAACCGAGGGGCTGAAACAGAGGGTCTGAAACAGAGGGGCTGAAACAGAGGGCTGAATCAGAGGGGCTGATTCAGAGGGGGTGAAACAGAGGGGCTGAATCAGCGGGGCTGAAACAGAGGGCGAGAAACAGAGGGGCCGAAACAGAGGGCGAGAAACAGAGGGGCAGAAACAGAGGGCGGGAAACAGAGGGGCTGAAACAGAGTGACTGAAACAGAGGGCGAGAAACAGAGGGGCTGAAACAGAGGGCGAGAAACAGAGGGGCTGAAACAGAGGGGCTGAAACAGAGAGACTGAAACAGAGGGCGAGAAACAGAGGGGCCGAAACAGAGGGCGAGAAACAGAGGGGCAGAAACAGAGGGGCTGAAACAGAGGGCGAGAAACAGAGGGGCTGAAACCGAGGGCGAGAAACAGAGGGGCTGAAACAGAGGGGCTGAAACAGAGGGGCTGAAACAGTGGGCGAGAAACAGAGTGGCTGCAACAGACGGCGAGAAACAGAGGGGCTGAAACAGAGGGCGAGAAACAGAGGGGCTGAAACAGAGGGGCTTAAACAGAGGGGCTGAAACAGAGGGCTGAATCAGAGGGGCTGATTCAGAGGGGGTGAAACAGAGGGGCTGAATCAGCGGGGCTGAAACAGAGGGCGAGAAACAGAGGGGCTGAAACAGAGGGCAAGAAACAGAGGGGCTGAAACACGGGGAGTGAAACAGAGGGGCTGAAACAGAGGGGCTGAAACAGAGGGGCTGAAACAGAAGGGCTGAAACAGAGGGCGTGAAACAGAGGGGCTGAAACAGAGGGCGAGAAACAGAGGGGCTCAAACAGAGGGCGAGAAACAGAGGGGCTGAAACAGAGGGGCTGAAACGGAGGGGCTGAAACAGAGGGGCTGAAACAGAGGGCGAGAAACAAAGGGTTGAAACAGCGGGCGAGAAACAGATGGCGAGAAACAGAGGTGCTGAAACAGAGGGGCTGAAACAGACGGGCTGAAACAGAGAGCCTGAAACAGAGGGCGAGAAACGGAGGGGCTGAAACAGAGGGCGAAAAACAGAGGGGCTGAAACAGAGGGCGAGAAACACAGGGGCTGAAACAGAGGGTGAGAAACTGAGGGCGAGAAACAGAGGGACTGAAACAGAGGGGCTGAAACAGAGGGGCTGAATCAGAGGGGCTGAAACAGAGGTGCTGAATCAGAGGGGCTGAAACAGAGGGCGAGAAACAGAGGGGCTGAAACTGAGGGCAAAAAACAGAGGGGCTGAAACAGAGGGCGAGAAACAGAGGGGCTGAAACAGAGAGCGCGAAACAGAGGGGTTGAAACAGAGGGGCTGAAACAGAGGGGCTGAAACAGAGGGGCTAAATCAGAGGGGCTGAAACAGAGGGGCTGAAACAGAGGGGCTGAAACAGAGGGCGAGAAACAGAGGGGCTGAAACAGAGGGCTATAAACAGAGGGACAGAAACAGAGGGGCTGAAAGAGAAGGGCCGAAACAGAGGGACTGAAACAGAGGGCGAGAAACAGTGGGTCTGAACCAGAGGGGCTGAATCAGAGCGGCTGAAACAGAGGGGCTTAAACAGAGGGCGAGAAACAGAGGGGCTGAAACAGAGGGCGAGAAACAGAGGTGCTGAAACAGAGGGCGAGAAACAGAGGGGCTGAAACAGAGGGTCTGAAACCGAGGGCGAGAAACAGAGGGGCTGAAACAGAGGGCGAGAAACAGAGGGGCTGAAACAGAGGGCGAGAAACTGAGGGGCTGAAACAGAGGGGCTGAAACAGAGAGACTGAAACAGAGGGCGAGTAACAGAGGGGCCGAAACAGAGGGCGAGAAACAGAGGGGCAGAAACAGAGGGGCTGAAACAGAGGGCGAGAAACAGAGGGGCTGAAACCGAGGGCGAGAAACAGAGGGGCTGAAACAGAGGGGATGAAACAGAGGGGCTGATACAGTGGGCGAGAAACAGAGTGGCTGCAACAGACGGCGAGAAACAGAGGGGCTGAAACAGAGGGCGAGAAACAGAGGGGCTGAAACAGAGGGGCTGAAACAGAGGGGCTGAAACATAGGGCTGAATCAGAGGGGCTGATTCAGAGGGGGTGAAACAGAGGGGCTGAATCAGCGGGGCTGAAACAGAGGGCGAGAAACAGAGGGGCTGAAACAGAAGGGCTGAAACAGAGGGCGTGAAACAGAGGGGCTGAAACAGAGGGCGAGAAACAGAGGGGCTCAAACAGAGGGCGAGAAACAGAGGGGCTGAAACAGAGGGGCTGAAACGGAGGGGCTGAAACAGAGGGCGAGAAACAGAGGGGCTGTATCAGAGCGGCTGAATCAGAGGGGCTGAAACAGAGGGGCTGAAACAGAGGGCGAGAAACAGAGGGCGAGAAACAGAGGGGCTGAAACCGAGGGCGAGAAACAGTGGGTCTGAACCAGAGGGGCTGAATCAGAGCGGCTGAAACAGAGGGGCTTAAACAGAGGGCGAGAAACAGAGGGGCTGAAACAGAGGGCGAGAAACAGAGGGGCTGAAACAGAGGGCGAGAAACAGAGGGGCTGAAACAGAGGGTCTGAAACCGAGGGCGAGAAACAGAGGGGCTGAAACAGAGGGCGAGAAACAGAGGGGCTGAAACAGAGGGCGAGAAACTGAGGGGCTGAAACAGAGGGGCTGAAACAGAGAGACTGAAACAGAGGGCGAGTAACAGAGGGGCCGAAACAGAGGGCGAGAAACAGAGGGGCAGAAACAGAGGGGCTGAAACAGAGGGCGAGAAACAGAGGGGCTGAAACCGAGGGCGAGAAACAGAGGGGCTGAAACAGAGGGGATGAAACAGAGGGGCTGATACAGTGGGCGAGAAACAGAGTGGCTGCAACAGACGGCGAGAAACAGAGGGGCTGAAACAGAGGGCGAGAAACAGAGGGGCTGAAACAGAGGGGCTGAAACAGAGGGGCTGAAACATAGGGCTGAATCAGAGGGGCTGATTCAGAGGGGGTGAAACAGAGGGGCTGAATCAGCGGGGCTGAAACAGAGGGCGAGAAACAGAGGGGCTGAAACAGAAGGGCTGAAACAGAGGGCGTGAAACAGAGGGGCTGAAACAGAGGGCGAGAAACAGAGGGGCTCAAACAGAGGGCGAGAAACAGAGGGGCTGAAACAGAGGGGCTGAAACGGAGGGGCTGAAACAGAGGGCGAGAAACAGAGGGGCTGTATCAGAGCGGCTGAATCAGAGGGGCTGAAACAGAGGGGCTGAAACAGAGGGCGAGAAACAGAGGGCGAGAAACAGAGGGGCTGAAACCGAGGGCGAGAAACAGAGGGGCTGAAACAGAGGGGCTGAAACAGAGGGGCTGAAACAGTGGGCGAGAAACAGAGTGGCTGCAACAGACGGCGAGAAACAGAGGGGCTGAAACAGAGGGCGAGAAACAGAGGGGCTGAAACAGAGGGGCTGAAACAGAGGGGCTGAAACAGAGGGCTGAATCAGAGTGGCTGATTCAGAGGGGGTGAAACAGAGGGGCTGAATCAGCGGGGCTGAAACAGAGGGCGAGAAACAGAGGGGCTGAAACAGAAGGGCTGAAACAGAGGGCGTGAAACAGAGGGGCTGAAACAGAGGGCGAGAAACAGAGGGGCTCAAACAGAGGGCGAGAAACAGAGGGGCTGAAACAGAGGGGCTGAAACAGAGGGGCTGAAACAGAGGGCGAGAAACAGAGGGGCTGTATCAGAGGGGCTGAATCAGAGGGGCTGAAACAGAGGGGCTGAAACAGAGGGCGAGAAACAAAGGGGCTGAAACAGCGGGCGAGAAACAGATGGCGAGAAACAGAGGGGCTGAAACAGAGGGGCTGAAACAGACGGGCTGAAACAGAGAGCCTGAAACAGAGGGCGAGAAACGGAGGGGCTGAAACAGAGGGTGAGAAACTGAGGGCGAGAAACAGAGGGACTGAAACAGAGGGGCTGAAACAGAGGGGCTGAATCAGAGGGGCTGAAACAGAGGTGCTGAATCAGAGGGCAAAAAACAGCGGGGCTGAAACAGAGGGCGAGAAACAGAGGGGCTGAAACTGAGGGCAAAAAACAGAGGGGCTGAAACAGAGGGCGAGAAACAGAGGGGCTGAAACAGAGAGCGCGAAACAGAGGGGTTGAAACAGAGGGGCTGAAACAGAGGGGCTGAAACAGAGGGGCTAAATCAGAGGGGCTGAAACAGAGGGGCTGAAACAGAGGGGCTGAAACAGAGGGCGAGAAACAGAGGGGCTGAAACAGAGGGCGAGTAACAGAGGGGCTGAAACAGAGGGCTATAAACAGAGGGACAGAAACAGAGGGGCTGAAAGAGAAGGGCCGAAACAGAGGGACTGAAACAGAGGGCGAGAAACAGTGGGGCTGAACCAGAGGGGCTGAATCAGAGCGGCTGAAACAGAGGGGCTTAAACAGAGGGCGAGAAACAGAGGGCCTGAAACAGAGGGCGAGAAACAGAGGGGCTGAAACAGAGGGCGAGGAACAGAGGGGCTGAAACAGAGGGTCTGAAACCGAGGGCGAGAAACAGAGGGGCTGAAACAGAGGGCGAGAAACAGAGGGGCTGAAACAGAGGGCGAGAAACAGAGGGGCTGAATCATAGAGGCTGAAACAGAGGGCGAGAATTAGAACGGCTGAAACAGAGGGGCTGAAACAGAGGGGCTGAAGCAGAGGGCGAGAAACAGAGGGGCTGAAACAGAGGGCGAGAAACAGAGGGGCTGAAACAGAGGTGCTTAAACAGAGAGCGCGAAACAGAGGGGCTGAAACAGAGGGCGAGAAACAGAGGGGCTGAATCAGAGGGGCTGAAACAGAGGTCGAGAAACAGAGGTTCTGAAACAGAGGGCGAGAAACAGAGGGGCTGAAACAGAGGGGCTGAAACAGAAGGTGAGATACAGAGAGGCTGAAACAGAGGGACTGAATAAGAGGGGCTGAAACAGAGGGGCTGAATCAGAGGGGCTGAAACAGAGGGGCTGAATCAGAGGGGCTGAAACAGAGAGCGAGAAACAGAGGGGCTGAAACAGAGGGCGGGAAACAGAGGGGCTCATACAGCGGGGCTGAAACAGAGGGCGAGAAACAGAGGGGCTGAAACAGAAGGCGAGAAACAGAGGGGCTGAAACAGAGGGGCTGAATCAGAGGGGCTGAGACCGAGGGCGAGAAACAGAGGGGCTGAAACAGTGGGCGAGAAACAGAGGGGCTGAATCATAGGGGCTGAAACAGAGGGCGAGAATTTGAGGGGCTGAAACAGAGGGCGAGAAAGAGAGGGCTGAAACAGAGGGGCTGAAACAGAGGGGCTAAATCAGAGGGGCTGATTCAGAGGGGCTGAAACAGAGGGGCTGATTCAGAGGGGCTGAAACAGAGGGGCTGAATCAGAGAGGCTGAAACACAGAGCGAGAAATAGAGGGGCTGAAACAAAGGGTGAGAAACAGAGGGGCAGAAACAGAGGGCGAGAAACAGAGGGGCTGAAACAGAGGGGCTGAAACAGAGGGCGTGAAACAGAGGGGCTGAAACAGAGGGCGAGAAACAGAGGGGCTGAAACAGAGGGCGAGAAACAGAGGGGCTGAAACAGAAATGCTTAAACAGAGAGCGCGAAACAGAGGGGCTGAAACAGAGGGCGAGAAACAGAGGGGCTGAACCAGAGGGGCTGAATCAGAGCGGCTGAAACAGAGGGGCTTAAACAGAGGGCGAGAAACAGAGGGGCTGAAACAGAGGGGCTGAAACAGAGGGCGAGAAACAGAGGGGCTGAAACAGAGGGCGAGAAACAGAGGGGCTGAAACAGAGGGCGGGAAACAGAGGGGCTGAAACAGAGGGGCTGAAATAGAGGGCGAGAAACAGAGGGGCTGAAACAGAGGGCGAGAAACAGAGGGACTGAAACAGAGGGCGAGAAACAGAGGGGCTGAACCAGAGGGGCTGAATCAGAGCGGCTGAAACAGAGGGGCTTAAACAGAGGGCGAGAAACAGAGGGGCTGAAACAGAGGGGCTGAAACAGAGGGCGAGAAACAGAGGGGCTGAAACAGAGGGCAAGAAACAGAGGGGCTGAAACACGGGGCGTGAAACAGAGGGGCTGAAACAGAGGGGCGGGAAACAGAGGGGCTGAATCAGAGGGGCTGAATCAGAGGGGCTGAAACAGAGGGTGAGAAACAGAGGGGCTGAAACAGAGGGGCCGAAACAGAGGGGCTGAAACAGAGGGCGAGAAACAGAGGGGCTGAATCAGAGGGGCTGAAACAGAGGGGCTGAATCAGAGGGGCTGAAACAGAGGGGCTGAATCAGAGGGGCTGAAACAGAGGGCGAGAAACAGAGGGGCTGAAACAGAGGGCGGGAAACAGAGGGGCTGATACAGAGGGGCTGAAACAGAGGGCGAGAAACAGGGGGGCTGACACAGAGGGGCTAAAACAGAGGGGCTGAAACAGAGGGGCTGAAACAGAGGGCGAGAAACAGAGGGGCTGAATCAGAGGGGCTGAATCAGAGGGGCTGAATCAGAGGGGCTGAAACAAAGGATGATAAACAGAGGGGCTGAAACAGAGGGGCTGAAACAGAGGGACTGAAACAGAGGGCGAGAAACAGAGGGGCTGAATCAGAGGGGCTGAATCAGAGGGGCTGAAACAGAGGGGCTGAATCAGAGGGGCTGAAACAGAGGGCGAGAAACAGAGGGGCTGAAACAGAGGGCGAGAAACAGAGGGGCTGAAACAGAGGGCGAGAAACCGAGGGGCTGAAACAGAGGGTCTGAAACAGAGGGCGAGAAACAGAGGGGCTGAATCAGAGGGGCTGAATCAGAGGGGCTGAATCAGAGGGGCTGAAACAGAGGGGCTGAATCAGCGGGGCTGAAACAGAGGGCGAGAAACAGAGGGGCCGAAACAGAGGGCGAGAAACAGAGGGGCAGAACCAGAGGGCGGGAAACAGAGGGGCTGAAACAGAGTGACTGAAACAGAGGGCGAGAAACAGAGGGGCTGAAACAGAGGGCGAGAAACAGAGGGGCTGAAACAGAGGGGCTGAAACAGAGAGACTGAAACAGAGGGCGAGAAACAGAGGGGCCGAAACAGAGGGCGAGAAACAGAGGGGCAGAAACAGAGGGGCTGAAACAGAGGGCGAGAAACAGAGGGGCTGAAACCGAGGGCGAGAAACAGAGGGGCTGAAACAGAGGGGCTGAAACAGTGGGCGAGAAACAGAGTGGCTGCAACAGACGGCGAGAAACAGAGGGGCTGAAACAGAGGGCGAGAAACAGAGGGGCTGAAACAGAGGGGCTGAAACAGAGGGGCTGAAACAGAGGGCTGAATCAGAGGGGCTGATTCAGAGGGGGTGAAACAGAGGGGCTGAATCAGCGGGGCTGAAACAGAGGGCGAGAAACAGAGGGGCTGAAACAGAGGGCAAGAAACAGAGGGGCTGAAACACGGGGCGTGAAACAGAGGGGCTGAAACAGAGGGGCTGAAACAGAGGGGCTGAAACAGAAGGGCTGAAACAGAGGGGCTGAAACAGAGGGCTGAATCAGAGGGGCTGATTCAGAGGGGGTGAAACAGAGGGGCTGAATCAGTGGGGCTGAAACAGAGGGCGAGAAACAGAGGGGCTGAAACAGAGGGCGAGAAACTGAGGGGCTGAAACAGAGGGGCTGAAACAGAGAGACTGAAACAGAGGGCGAGAAACAGAGGGGCCGAAACAGAGGGCGAGAAACAGAGGGGCAGAAACAGAGGGGCTGAAACAGAGGGCGAGAAACAGAGGGGCTGAAACCGAGGGCGAGAAACAGAGGGGCTGAAACAGAGGGGCTGAAACAGAGGGGCTGAAACAGTGGGCGAGAAACAGAGTGGCTGCAACAGACGGCGAGAAACAGAGGGGCTGAAACAGAGGGCGAGAAACAGAGGGGCTGAAACAGAGGGGCTGAAACAGAGGGGCTGAAACATAGGGCTGAATCAGAGGGGCTGATTCAGAGGGGCTGAAACAGAGGGGCTGAATCAGCGGGGCTGAAACAGAGGGCGAGAAACAGAGGGGCTGAAACAGAAGGGCTGAAAGAGAAGGGCTGAAACAGAGGGACTGAAACAGAGGGCGAGAAACAGTGGGGCTGAACCAGAGGGGCTGAATCAGAGCGGCTGAAACAGAGGGGCTTAAACAGAGGGCGAGAAACAGAGGGGCTGAAACAGAGGGCGAGAAACAGAGGGGCTGAAACAGAGGGTCTGAAACCGAGGGCGAGAAACAGAGGGGCTGAAACAGAGGGCGAGAAACAGAGGGGCTGAAACAGAGGGCGAGAAACAGAGGGGCTGAATCATAGAGGCTGAAACAGAGGGCGAGAATTAGAGCGGCTGAAACAGAGGGGCTGAAACAGAGGGGCTGAAGCAGAGGGCGAGAAACAGAGGGGCTGAAACAGAGTGCGAGAAACAGAGGGGCTGAAACAGAGGGGCTTAAACAGAGAGCGCGAAACAGAGGGGCTGAAACAGAGGGCGAGAAACAGAGGGGCTGAATCAGAGGGGCTGAAACAGAGGTCGAGAAACAGAGGTTCTGAAACAGAGGGCGAGAAACAGAGGGGCTGAAACAGAGGGGCTGAAACAGAAGGTGAGATACAGAGAGGCTGAAACAGAGGGACTGAATAAGAGGGGCTGAAACAGAGGGGCTGAATCAGAGGGGCTGAAACAGAGGGGCTGAATCAGAGGGGCTGAAACAGAGGGCGAGAAACAGAGGGGCTGAAACAGAGGGCGGGAAACAGAGGGGCTGATACAGCGGGGCTGAAACAGAGGGCGAGAAACAGAGGGGCTGAAACAGAGGGCGAGAAACAGAGGGGCTGAATCATAGAGGCTGAAACAGAGGGCGAGAATTAGAGCGGCTGAAACAGAGGGGCTGAAACAGAGGGGCTGAAGCAGAGGGCGAGAAACAGAGGGGCTGAAACAGAGTGCGAGAAACAGAGGGGCTGAAACAGAGGGGCTTAAACAGAGAGCGCGAAACAGAGGGGCTGAAACAGAGGGCGAGAAACAGAGGGGCTGAATCAGAGGGGCTGAAACAGAGGTCGAGAAACAGAGGTTCTGAAACAGAGGGCGAGAAACAGAGGGGCTGAAACAGAGGGGCTGAAACAGAAGGTGAGATACAGAGAGGCTGAAACAGAGGGACTGAATAAGAGGGGCTGAAACAGAGGGGCTGAATCAGAGGGGCTGAGACCGAGGGCGAGAAACAGAGGGGCTGAAACAGAGGGCGAGAAAGAGAGGGGCTGAAACAGAGGGGCTGAAACAGAGGGGCTAAATCAGAGGGGCTGATTCAGAGGGGCTGAAACAGAGCGGCTGATTCAGAGGGGCTGAAACAGAGGGGCTGAATCAGAGAGGCTGAAACACAGAGCGAGAAATAGAGGGGCTGAAACAAAGGTTGAGAAACAGAGGGGCAGAAACAGAGGGCGAGAAACAGAGGGGCTGAAACAGAGGGGCTGAAACAGAGAGCGTGAAACAGTGGGGCTGAAACAGAGGGCGAGAAACAGAGGGGCTGAAACAGAGGGGCTGAAACAGAGGGGCTAAATCAGAGGGGCTGAAACAGAGGGTGAGAAACAGAGCGGCTGAAACAGAGGGCGAGAAACAGAGGGGCTGAAACAGAGGGCGAGTAACAGAGGGGCTGAAACAGAGGGCTATAAACAGAGGGACAGAAACAGAGGGGCTGAAAGAGAAGGGCTGAAACAGAGGGACTGAAACAGAGGGCGAGAAACAGTGGGGCTGAACCAGAGGGGCTGAATCAGAGCGGCTGAAACAGAGGGGCTGAAGCAGAGGGCGAGAAACAGAGGGGCTGAAACAGAGTGCGAGAAACAGAGGGGCTGAAACAGAGGGGCTTAAACAGAGAGCGCGAAACAGAGGGGCTGAAACAGAGGGCGAGAAACAGAGGGGCTGAATCAGAGGGGCTGAAACAGAGGTCGAGAAACAGAGGTTCTGAAACAGAGGGCGAGAAACAGAGGGGCTGAAACTGAGGGGCTGAAACAGAAGGTGAGATACAGAGAGGCTGAAACAGAGGGACTGAATAAGAGGGGCTGAAACAGAGGGGCTGAATCAGAGGGGCTGAAACAGAGGGGCTGAATCAGAGGGGCTGAAAGAGAGGGCGAGAAACAGAGGGGCTGAAACAGAGGGCGGGAAACAGAGGGGCTGATACAGCGGGGCTGAAACAGAGGGCGAGAAACAGAGGGGCTGAAACAGAAGGCGAGAAACAGAGGGGCTGAAACAGAGGGGCTGAATCAGAGGGGCTGAGACCGAGGGCGAGAAACAGAGGGGCTGAAACAGAGGGCGAGAAAGAGAGGGGCTGAAACAGAGGGGCTGAAACAGAGGGGCGAAATCAGAGGGGCTGATTCAGAGGGGCTGAAACAGAGGTGCTGATTCAGAGGGGCTGAAACAGAGGGGCTGAATCAGAGAGGCTGAAACACAGAGCGAGAAATAGAGGGGCTGAAACAAAGGGTGAGAAACAGAGGGGCAGATACAGAGGACGAGAAACAGAGGGGCTGAAACAGAGGGGCTGAAACAGAGAGCGTGAAACAGTGGGGCTGAAACAGAGGGCGAGAAACAGAGGGGCTGAAACAGAGGGGCTGAAACAGAGGGGCTAAATCAGAGGGGCTGAAACAGAGGGTGAGAAACAGAGCGGCTGAAACAGAGGGCGAGCAACAGAGGGGCTTAAACAGAGGGGCTGAAACAGAGGGCGAGAAACAGAGGGGCTGAAACTGAGGGCAAAAAACAGAGAGGCTGAAACAGAGGGCGAGAAACAGAGGGGCTGAAACAGAGAGCGCGAAACAGAGGGGTTGAAACAGAGGGGCTGAAACAGAGGGGCTGAAACAGAGGGGCTAAATCAGAGGGGCTGAAACAGAGGGGCTGAAACAGAGGGGCTGAAACAGAGGGCGAGAAACAGAGGGGCTGAAACAGAGGGCGAGTAACAGAGGGGCTGAAACAGAGGGCTATAAACAGAGGGACAGAAACAGAGGGGCTGAAAGAGAAGGGCCGAAACAGAGGGACTGAAACAGAGGGCGAGAAACAGTGGGGCTGAACCAGAGGGGCTGAATCAGAGCGGCTGAAACAGAGGGGCTTAAACAGAGGGCGAGAAACAGAGGGCCTGAAACAGAGGGCGAGAAACAGAGGGGCTGAAACAGAGGGCGAGGAACAGAGGGGCTGAAACAGAGGGTCTGAAACCGAGGGCGAGAAACAGAGGGGCTGAAACAGAGGGCGAGAAACAGAGGGGCTGAATCATAGAGGCTGAAACAGAGGGCGAGAATTAGAACGGCTGAAACAGAGGGGCTGAAACAGAGGGGCTGAAGCAGAGGGCGAGAAACAGAGGGGCTGAAACAGAGGGCGAGAAACAGAGGGGCTGAAACAGAGGGGCTTAAACAGAGAGCGCGAAACAGAGGGGCTGAAACAGAGGGCGAGAAACAGAGGGGCTGAATCAGAGGGGCTGAAACAGAGGTCGAGAAACAGAGGTTCTGAAACAGAGGGCGAGAAACAGAGGGGCTGAAACAGAGGGGCTGAAACAGAAGGTGAGATACAGAGAGGCTGAAACAGAGGGACTGAATAAGAGGGGCTGAAACAGAGGGGCTGAATCAGAGGGGCTGAAACAGAGGGGCTGAATCAGAGGGGCTGAAACAGAGAGCGAGAAACAGAGGGGCTGAAACAGAGGGCGGGAAACAGAGGGGCTGATACAGCGGGGCTGAAACAGAGGGCGAGAAACAGAGGGGCTGAAACAGGAGGCGAGAAACAGAGGGGCTGAAACAGAGGGGCTGAATCAGAGGGGCTGAGACCGAGGGCGAGAAACAGAGGGGCTGAAACAGTGGGCGAGAAACAGAGGGGCTGAATCATAGTGGCTGAAACAGAGGGCGAGAATTTGAGGGGCTGAAACAGAGGGCGAGAAAGAGAGGGCTGAAACAGAGGGGCTGAAACAGAGGTGCTAAATCAGAGGGGCTGATTCAGAGGGGCTGAAACAGAGGGGCTGATTCAGAGGGGCTGAAACAGAGGGGCTGAATCAGAGAGGCTGAAACACAGAGCGAGAAATAGAGGGGCTGAAACAAAGGGTGAGAAACAGAGGGGCAGAAACAGAGGGCGAGAAACAGAGGGGCTGAAACAGAGGGGCTGAAACAGAGGGCGTGAAACAGAGGGGCTGAAACAGAGGGCGAGAAACAGAGGGGCTGAAACAGAGGGCGAGAAACAGAGGGGCTGAAACAGAGGGGCTTAAACAGAGAGCGCGAAACAGAGGGGCTGAAACAGAGGGCGAGAAACAGGGGGGCTGACACAGAGGGGCTAAAACAGAGGGGCTGAAACAGAGGGGCTGAAACAGAGGGCGAGAAACAGAGGGGCTGAATCAGAGGGGCTGAATCAGAGGGTCTGAATCAGAGGGGCTGAAACAAAGGATGATAAACAGAGGGGCTGAAACAGAGGGGCTGAAACAGAGGGACTGAAACAGAGGGCGAGAAACAGAGGGGCTGAATCAGAGGGGCTGAATCAGAGGGGCTGAAACAGAGGGGCTGAATCAGAGGGGCTGAAACAGAGGGCGAGAAACAGAGGGGCTGAAACAGAGGGCGAGAAACAGAGGGGCTGAAACAGAGGGCGAGAAACCGAGGGGCTGAAACAGAGGGTCTGAAACAGAGGGCGAGAAACAGAGGGGCTGAATCAGAGGGGCTGAATCAGAGGGGCTGAATCAGAGGGGCTGAAACAGAGGGGCTGAATCAGCGGGGCTGAAACAGAGGGCGAGAAACAGAGGGGCCGAAACAGAGGGCGAGAAACAGAGGGGCAGAACCAGAGGGCGGGAAACAGAGGGGCTGAAACAGAGTGACTGAAACAGAGGGCGAGAAACAGAGGGGCTGAAACAGAGGGCGAGAAACAGAGGGGCTGAAACAGAGGGGCTGAAACAGAGAGACTGAAACAGAGGGCGAGAAACAGAGGGGCCGAAACAGAGGGCGAGAAACAGAGGGGCAGAAACAGAGGGGCTGAAACAGAGGGCGAGAAACAGAGGGGCTGAAACCGAGGGCGAGAAACAGAGGGGCTGAAACAGAGGGGCTGAAACAGTGGGCGAGAAACAGAGTGGCTGCAACAGACGGCGAGAAACAGAGGGGCTGAAACAGAGGGCGAGAAACAGAGGGGCTGAAACAGAGGGGCTGAAACAGAGGGGCTGAAACAGAGGGCTGAATCAGAGGGGCTGATTCAGAGGGGGTGAAACAGAGGGGCTGAATCAGCGGGGCTGAAACAGAGGGCGAGAAACAGAGGGGCTGAAACAGAGGGCAAGAAACAGAGGGGCTGAAACACGGGGCGTGAAACAGAGGGGCTGAAACAGAGGGGCTGAAACAGAGGGGCTGAAACAGAAGGGCTGAAACAGAGGGGCTGAAACAGAGGGCTGAATCAGAGGGGCTGATTCAGAGGGGGTGAAACAGAGGGGCTGAATCAGTGGGGCTGAAACAGAGGGCGAGAAACAGAGGGGCTGAAACAGAGGGCGAGAAACTGAGGGGCTGAAACAGAGGGGCTGAAACAGAGAGACTGAAACAGAGGGCGAGAAACAGAGGGGCCGAAACAGAGGGCGAGAAACAGAGGGGCAGAAACAGAGGGGCTGAAACAGAGGGCGAGAAACAGAGGGGCTGAAACCGAGGGCGAGAAACAGAGGGGCTGAAACAGAGGGGCTGAAACAGAGGGGCTGAAACAGTGGGCGAGAAACAGAGTGGCTGCAACAGACGGCGAGAAACAGAGGGGCTGAAACAGAGGGCGAGAAACAGAGGGGCTGAAACAGAGGGGCTGAAACAGAGGGGCTGAAACATAGGGCTGAATCAGAGGGGCTGATTCAGAGGGGCTGAAACAGAGGGGCTGAATCAGCGGGGCTGAAACAGAGGGCGAGAAACAGAGGGGCTGAAACAGAAGGGCTGAAAGAGAAGGGCTGAAACAGAGGGACTGAAACAGAGGGCGAGAAACAGTGGGGCTGAACCAGAGGGGCTGAATCAGAGCGGCTGAAACAGAGGGGCTTAAACAGAGGGCGAGAAACAGAGGGGCTGAAACAGAGGGCGAGAAACAGAGGGGCTGAAACAGAGGGTCTGAAACCGAGGGCGAGAAACAGAGGGGCTGAAACAGAGGGCGAGAAACAGAGGGGCTGAAACAGAGGGCGAGAAACAGAGGGGCTGAATCATAGAGGCTGAAACAGAGGGCGAGAATTAGAGCGGCTGAAACAGAGGGGCTGAAACAGAGGGGCTGAAGCAGAGGGCGAGAAACAGAGGGGCTGAAACAGAGTGCGAGAAACAGAGGGGCTGAAACAGAGGGGCTTAAACAGAGAGCGCGAAACAGAGGGGCTGAAACAGAGGGCGAGAAACAGAGGGGCTGAATCAGAGGGGCTGAAACAGAGGTCGAGAAACAGAGGTTCTGAAACAGAGGGCGAGAAACAGAGGGGCTGAAACAGAGGGGCTGAAACAGAAGGTGAGATACAGAGAGGCTGAAACAGAGGGACTGAATAAGAGGGGCTGAAACAGAGGGGCTGAATCAGAGGGGCTGAAACAGAGGGGCTGAATCAGAGGGGCTGAAACAGAGGGCGAGAAACAGAGGGGCTGAAACAGAGGGCGGGAAACAGAGGGGCTGATACAGCGGGGCTGAAACAGAGGGCGAGAAACAGAGGGGCTGAAACAGAGGGCGAGAAACAGAGGGGCTGAATCATAGAGGCTGAAACAGAGGGCGAGAATTAGAGCGGCTGAAACAGAGGGGCTGAAACAGAGGGGCTGAAGCAGAGGGCGAGAAACAGAGGGGCTGAAACAGAGTGCGAGAAACAGAGGGGCTGAAACAGAGGGGCTTAAACAGAGAGCGCGAAACAGAGGGGCTGAAACAGAGGGCGAGAAACAGAGGGGCTGAATCAGAGGGGCTGAAACAGAGGTCGAGAAACAGAGGTTCTGAAACAGAGGGCGAGAAACAGAGGGGCTGAAACAGAGGGGCTGAAACAGAAGGTGAGATACAGAGAGGCTGAAACAGAGGGACTGAATAAGAGGGGCTGAAACAGAGGGGCTGAATCAGAGGGGCTGAGACCGAGGGCGAGAAACAGAGGGGCTGAAACAGAGGGCGAGAAAGAGAGGGGCTGAAACAGAGGGGCTGAAACAGAGGGGCTAAATCAGAGGGGCTGATTCAGAGGGGCTGAAACAGAGCGGCTGATTCAGAGGGGCTGAAACAGAGGGGCTGAATCAGAGAGGCTGAAACACAGAGCGAGAAATAGAGGGGCTGAAACAAAGGTTGAGAAACAGAGGGGCAGAAACAGAGGGCGAGAAACAGAGGGGCTGAAACAGAGGGGCTGAAACAGAGAGCGTGAAACAGTGGGGCTGAAACAGAGGGCGAGAAACAGAGGGGCTGAAACAGAGGGGCTGAAACAGAGGGGCTAAATCAGAGGGGCTGAAACAGAGGGTGAGAAACAGAGCGGCTGAAACAGAGGGCGAGAAACAGAGGGGCTGAAACAGAGGGCGAGTAACAGAGGGGCTGAAACAGAGGGCTATAAACAGAGGGACAGAAACAGAGGGGCTGAAAGTGAAGGGCTGAAACAGAGGGACTGAAACAGAGGGCGAGAAACAGTGGGGCTGAACCAGAGGGGCTGAATCAGAGCGGCTGAAACAGAGGGGCTGAAGCAGAGGGCGAGAAACAGAGGGGCTGAAACAGAGTGCGAGAAACAGAGGGGCTGAAACAGAGGGGCTTAAACAGAGAGCGCGAAACAGAGGGGCTGAAACAGAGGGCGAGAAACAGAGGGGCTGAATCAGAGGGGCTGAAACAGAGGTCGAGAAACAGAGGTTCTGAAACAGAGGGCGAGAAACAGAGGGGCTGAAACAGAGGGGCTGAAACAGAAGGTGAGATACAGAGAGGCTGAAACAGAGGGACTGAATAAGAGGGGCTGAAACAGAGGGGCTGAATCAGAGGGGCTGAAACAGAGGGGCTGAATCAGAGGGGCTGAAAGAGAGGGCGAGAAACAGAGGGGCTGAAACAGAGGGCGGGAAACAGAGGGGCTGATACAGCGGGGCTGAAACAGAGGGCGAGAAACAGAGGGGCTGAAACAGAAGGCGAGAAACAGAGGGGCTGAAACAGAGGGGCTGAATCAGAGGGGCTGAGACCGAGGGCGAGAAACAGAGGGGCTGAAACAGAGGGCGAGAAAGAGAGGGGCTGAAACAGAGGGGCTGAAACAGAGGGGCGAAATCAGAGGGGCTGATTCAGAGGGGCTGAAACAGAGGGGCTGATTCAGAGGGGCTGAAACAGAGGGGCTGAATCAGAGAGGCTGAAACACAGAGCGAGAAATAGAGGGGCTGAAACAAAGGGTGAGAAACAGAGGGGCAGATACAGAGGACGAGAAACAGAGGGGCTGAAACAGAGGGGCTGAAACAGAGAGCGTGAAACAGTGGGGCTGAAACAGAGGGCGAGAAACAGAGGGGCTGAAACAGAGGGGCTGAAACAGAGGGGCTAAATCAGAGGGGCTGAAACAGAGGGTGAGAAACAGAGCGGCTGAAACAGAGGGCGAGAAACAGAGGGGCTTAAACAGAGGGGCTGAAACAGAGGGCGAGAAACAGAGGGGCTGAAACAGAGTGCGAGAAACAGAGGGGCTGAAACAGAGGGGCTGCAACAGAGGGGCTGAAACAGAGGGGCTGAAACCGAGGGCGAGAAACAGAGGGGCTGAAACAGAGGGGCTGAATCAGAGGGGCTGAAACAGAGGGCTAGAAACAGAGGGCTAGAAACGGAGGGGCTGAAACAGAGGGCGAGAAACAGAGGGGCTGAAACAGAGGGGCTGAAACAGAGGGGCTGAAACAGAGGGGCTGAAACAGAGGCCAAGAAACAGAGGGGCTGAAACAGAGGGCGAGAAACAGAGGGGCTGAAACAGAGGGGCTGAAACAGAGGGGCTGAAACAGAGGGGCCGAATCAGAGGGGCTGTATCAGAGGGGCTGAAACAGAGGGGCAGAAACAGAGGGCGAGAAACAGAGGTGCTGAAACTGCGGGCGAGAAACAGAGGGCGAGAAACAGAGGGGCTGAAACAGAGGGGCTGAAACAGACGGGCTGAAACAGAGAGCCTGAAACAGAGGGCGAGAAACAGAGGGGCTGAAACAGAGGGGCTGAATCAGAGGGGCTGAAACAGAGGGGCTGTATCAGAGGGGCTGAAACAGAGGGCGAGAAACAGAGGGGCTGAAACAGAGGGCGAGAAACAGAGGGGCTGAAACAGAGGGGCTGAAACAGAGGGCGAGAAACAGAGGGGCTGAAACAGAGGGCGAGAAACAGAGAGGCTGAAACAGAGGGGCTGAAACAGAGGGGCTGTATCAGAGGGGCTGAAACAGAGGGCGAGAAACAGAGGGGCTGAAACAGAGGGCGAGAAACAGAGGGGCTGAAACAGAGGGGCTGAAACAGAGGGCGAGAAACAGAGGGGCTGAAACAGAGGGCGAGAAACAGAGGGGCTGAAACAGAGGGCGAGAAACCGAGGGGCTGAAACAGAGGGGCTGAAATATAGGGCGAGAAACAGAGGGCTGAAACAGAGGGCGAGAAACAGAGGGACTGAAAAAGAGGGGCTGAAACAGAGGGCGAGAAGCAGAGGGGCTGAAACAGAGGGCAAGAAACAGAGGGGCTGAAACACGGGGCGTGAAACAGAGGGGCTGAAACAGAGGGGCGGGAAACAGAGGGGCTGAATCAGAGGGGCTGAATCAGAGGGGCTGAAACAGAGGGTGAGAAACAGAGGGGCTGAAACAGAGGGGCCGAAACAGAGGGGCTGAAACAGAGGGTGAGAAACAGAGGGGCTGAATCAGAGGGGCTGAAACAGAGGGGCTGAATCAGAGGGGCTGAAACAGAGGGGCTGAATCAGAGGGGCTGAAACAGAGGGCGAGAAACAGAGGGGCTGAAACAGAGGGCTGGAAACAGAGGGGCTGATACAGAGGGGCTGAAACAGAGGGCGAGAAACAGGGGGGCTGACACAGAGGGGCTAAAACAGAGGGGCTGAAACAGAGGGGCTGAAACAGAGGGCGAGAAACAGAGGGGCTGAATCGGAGGGGCTGAATCAGAGGGGCTGAAACAAAGGATGAGAAACAGAGGGGCTGAAACAGAGGGGCTGAAACAGAGGGACTGAAACAGAGGGCGAGAAACAGAGGGGCTGAATCAGAGGGGCTGAATCAGAGGGGCTGAATCAGAGGGGCTGAAACAGAGGGGCTGAATCAGAGGGGCTGAAACAGAGGGCGAGAAACAGAGGGGCTGAAACAGAGGGCGAGAAACAGAAGGGCTGAAACAGAGGGCGAGAAACCGAGGGGCTGAAACAGAGGGTCTGAAACAGAGGGGCTGAAACAGAGGGCTGAATCAGAGGGGCTGATTCAGAGGGGGTGAAACAGAGGGGCTGAATCAGCGGGGCTGAAACAGAGGGCGAGAAACAGAGGGGCTGAATCGGAGGGGCTGAATCAGAGGGGCTGAATCAGAGGGGCTGAAACAAAGGATGAGAAACAGAGGGGCTGAAACAGAGGGGCTGAAACAGAGGGACTGAAACAGAGGGCGAGAAACAGAGGGGCTGAATCAGAGGGGCTGAATCAGAGGGGCTGAATCAGAGGGGCTGAAACAGAGGGGCTGAATCAGAGGGGCTGAAACAGAGGGCGAGAAACAGAGGGGCTGAAACAGAGGGCGAGAAACAGAGGGGCTGAAACAGAGGGCGAGAAACCGAGGGGCTGAAACAGAGGGTCTGAAACAGAGGGGCTGAAACAGAGGGCTGAATCAGAGGGGCTGATTCAGAGGGGGTGAAACAGAGGGGCTGAATCAGCGGGGCTGAAACAGAGGGCGAGAAACAGAGGGGCCGAAACAGAGGGCGAGAAACAGAGGGGCAGAAACAGAGGGCGGGAAACAGAGGGGCTGAAACAGAGGGCGAGAAACAGAGGGGCTGAAACAGAGGGCGAGAAACAGAGGGTCTGAAACAGAGGGCGAGAAACAGAGGGGCTGAAACAGAGGGCGAGAAACAGAGGGGCTGAATCAGAGGGGCTGAATCAGAGGGGCTGAATCAGAGGGGCTGAAACAGAGGGGCTGAATCAGAGGGGCTGAAACAGAGGGCGAGAAACAGAGGGGCTGAAACAGAGGGCGTGAAACAGAGGGGCTGAAACAGAGGGCGAGAAACCGAGGGGCTGAAACAGAGGGTCTGAAACAGAGGGGCTGAAACTGAGGGCTGAATCAGAGGGGCTGATTCAGAGGGGGTGAAACAGAGGGGCTAAATCAGCGGGGCTGAAACAGAGGGCGAGAAACAGAGGGACCGAAACAGAGGGCGAGAAACAGAGGGGCAGAAACAGAGGGCGGGAAACAGAGGGGCTGAAACAGAGGGGCTGAAACAGAGGGCGAGAAACAGAGGGGCTGAAACAGAGGGCGAGAAACTGAGGGGCTGAAACAGAGGGGCTGAAACAGAGAGACTGAAACAGAGGGCGAGAAACAGAGGGGCCGAAACAGAGGGCGAGAAACAGAGGGGCAGAAACAGAGGGGCTGAAACAGAGGGCGAGAAACAGAGGGGCTGAAACCGAGGGCGAGAAACAGAGGGGCTGAAACAGAGGGGCTGAAACAGAGGGGCTGAAACAGTGGGCGAGAAACAGAGTGGCTGGAACAGACGGCGAGAAACAGAGGGGCTGAAACAGAGGGCTAGAAACAGAGGGGCTGAAACAGAGGGCGAGAAACAGAGGGGCTGAAACAGAGGGGCTGAAACAGAGGGGCTGAAACAGAGGCCGAGAAACAGAGGGGCTGAAACAGAGGGCGAGAAACAGAGGGGCTGAAACAGAGGGGCTGAAACAGAGGGGCTGAAACAGAGGGGCCGAATCAGAGGGGCTGTATCAGAGGGGCTGAAACACAGTGGCTGAAACAGAGGGCGAGAAACAGAGGTGCTAAAACTGCGGGCGAGAAACAGAGGGCGAGAAATAGAGGGGCTGAAACAGAGGGGCTGAATCAGAGGGGCTGAAACAGAGGGGCTGTATCAGAGGGGCTGAAACAGAGGGCGAGAAACAGAGGGGCTGAAACAGAGGGCGAGAAACAAAGGGGCTGAAACAGAGGGGCTGAAACAGAGGGCGAGAAACAGAGGTGCTGAAACAGAGGGCGAGAAACAGAGGGGCTGAAACAGAGGGGCTGAAACAGAGGGGCTGTATCAGAGGGGCTGAAACAGAGGGCGAGAAACAGAGGGGGTGAAACAGAGGGGCTGAAACAGAGGGCGAGAAACAGAGGGGCTGAAACAGAGGGCGAGAAACAGAGGGGCTGAAACAGAGGGCGATAAACCGAGGGGCTGAAACAGAGGGGCTGAAATAGAGGGCGAGAAACAGAGGGGCTGAAACAGAGGGCGAGAAACAGAGGGACTGAAACAGAGGGGCTGAAACAGAGGGGCTGAAACAGAGGGCGAGAAACAGAGGGGCTGAAACAGAGGGCAAGAAACAGAGGGGCTGAAACACGGGGCGTGAAACAGAGGGGCTGAAACAGAGGGGCGGGAAACAGAGGGGCTGAAACAGAGGGGCCGAAACAGAGGGGCTGAAACAGAGGGCGAGAAACAGAGGGGCTGAATCAGAGGGGCTGAAACAGAGGGGCTGAATCAGAGGGGCTGAAACAGAGGGGCTGAATCAGAGGGGCTGAAACAGAGGGCGAGAAACAGAGGGGCTGAAACAGAGGGCGGGAAACAGAGGGGCTGATACAGAGGGGCTGAAACGGAGGGCGAGAAACAGGGGGGCTGACACAGAGGGGCTAAAACAGAGGGGCTGAAACAGAGGGGCTGAAACAGAGGGCGAGAAACAGAGGGGCTGAATCAGAGGGGCTGAATCAGAGGGGCTGAAACAAAGGATGAGAAACAGAGGGGCTGAAACAGAGGGGCTGAAACAGAGGGACTGAAACAGAGGGCGAGAAACAGAGGGGCTGAATCAGAGGGGCTGAATCAGAGGGGCTGAATCAGAGGGGCTGAAACAGAGGGGCTGAATCAGAGGGGCTGAAACAGAGGGCGAGAAACAGAGGGGCTGAAACAGAGGGCGAGAAACAGAGGGGCTGAAACAGAGGGCGAGAAACCGAGGGGCTGAAACAGAGGGTCTGAAACAGAGGGGCTGAAACAGAGGGCTGAATCAGAGGGGCTGATTCAGAGGGGGTGAAACAGAGGGGCTGAATCAGCGGGGCTGAAACAGAGGGCGAGAAACAGAGGGGCCGAAACAGAGGGCGAGAAACAGAGGGGCAGAAACAGAGGGCGGGAAACAGAGGGGCTGAAACAGAGTGACTGAAACAGAGGGCGAGAAACAGAGGGGCTGAAACAGAGGGCGAGAAACAGAGGGGCTGAAACAGAGGGGCTGAAACAGAGAGACTGAAACAGAGGGCGAGAAACAGAGGGGCCGAAACAGAGGGCGAGAAACAGAGGGGCAGAAACAGAGGGGCTGAAACAGAGGGCGAGAAACAGAGGGGCTGAAACCGAGGGCGAGAAACAGAGGGGCTGAAACAGAGGGGCTGAAACAGAGGGGCTGAAACAGTGGGCGAGAAACAGAGTGGCTGCAACAGACGGCGAGAAACAGAGGGGCTGAAACAGAGGGCGAGAAACAGAGGGGCTGAAACAGAGGGGCTGAAACAGAGGGGCTGAAACAGAGGGCTGAATCAGAGGGGCTGATTCAGAGGGGGTGAAACAGAGGGGCTGAATCAGCGGGGCTGAAACAGAGGGCGAGAAACAGAGGGGCTGAAACAGAGGGCAAGAAACAGAGGGGCTGAAACACGGGGAGTGAAACAGAGGGGCTGAAACAGAGGGGCTGAAACAGAGGGGCTGAAACAGAAGGGCTGAAACAGTGGGCGTGAAACAGAGGGGCTGAAACAGAGGGCGAGAAACAGAGGGGCTCAAACAGAGGGCGAGAAACAGAGGGGCTGAAACAGAGGGGCTGAAACGGAGGGGCTGAAACAGAGGGGCTGAAACAGAGGGCGAGAAACAAAGGGTTGAAACAGCGGGCGAGAAACAGATGGCGAGAAACAGAGGTGCTGAAACAGAGGGGCTGAAACAGACGGGCTGAAACAGAGAGCCTGAAACAGAGGGGGAGAAACGGAGGGGCTGAAACAGAGGGCGAAAAACAGAGGGGCTGAAACAGAGGCCGAGAAACACAGGGGCTGAAACAGAGGGTGAGAAACTGAGGGCGAGAAACAGAGGGACTGAAACAGAGGGGTAGAAACAGAGGGGCTGAATCAGAGGGGCTGAAACAGAGGTGCTGAATCAGAGGGGCTGAAACAGAGGGCGAGAAACAGAGGGGCTGAAACTGAGGGCAAAAAACAGAGGGGCTGAAACAGAGGGCGAGAAACAGAGGGGCTGAAACAGAGAGCGCGAAACAGAGGGGTTGAAACAGAGGGGCTGAAACAGAGGGGCTGAAACAGAGGGGCTAAATCAGAGGGGCTGAAACAGAGGGGCTGAAACAGAGGGGCTGAAACAGAGGGCGAGAAACAGAGGGGCTGAAACAGAGGGCTATAAACAGAGGGACAGAAACAGAGGGGCTGAAAGAGAAGGGCCGAAACAGAGGGACTGAAACAGAGGGCGAGAAACAGTGGGTCTGAACCAGAGGGGCTGAATCAGAGCGGCTGAAACAGAGGGGCTTAAACAGAGGGCGAGAAACAGAGGGGCTGAAACAGAGGGCGAGAAACAGAGGGGCTGAAACAGAGGGTCTGAAACCGAGGGCGAGAAACAGAGGGGCTGAAACAGAGGGCGAGAAACAGAGGGGCTGAAACAGAGGGCGAGAAACTGAGGGGCTGAAACAGAGGGGCTGAAACAGAGAGACTGAAACAGAGGGCGAGTAACAGAGGGGCCGAAACAGAGGGCGAGAAACAGAGGGGCAGAAACAGAGGGGCTGAAACAGAGGGCGAGAAACAGAGGGGCTGAAACCGAGGGCGAGAAACAGAGGGGCTGAAACAGAGGGGCTGAAACAGAGGGGCTGATACAGTGGGCGAGAAACAGAGTGGCTGCAACAGACGGCGAGAAACAGAGGGGCTGAAACAGAGGGCGAGAAACAGAGGGGCTGAAACAGAGGGGCTGAAAAAGAGGGGCTGAAACATAGGGCTGAATCAGAGGGGCTGATTCAGAGGGGGTGAAACAGAGGGGCTGAATCAGCGGGGCTGAAACAGAGGGCGAGAAACAGAGGGGCTGAAACAGAAGGGCTGAAACAGAGGGCGTGAAACAGAGGGGCTGAAACAGAGGGCGAGAAACAGAGGGGCTCAAACAGAGGGCGAGAAACAGAGGGGCTGAAACAGAGGGGCTGAAACGGAGGGGCTGAAACAGAGGGCGAGAAACAGAGGGGCTGTATCAGAGCGGCTGAATCAGAGGGGCTGAAACAGAGGGTCTGAAACAGAGGGCGAGAAACAGAGGGCGAGAAACAGAGGGGCTGAAACCGAGGGCGAGAAACAGAGGGGCTGAAACAGAGGGGCTGAAACAGAGGGGCTGAAACAGTGGGCGAGAAACAGAGTGGCTGCAACAGACGGCGAGAAACAGAGGGGCTGAAACAGAGGGCGAGAAACAGAGGGGCTGAAACAGAGGGGCTGAAACAGAGGGCGAGAAACAAAGGGGCTGAAACAGCGGGCGAGAAACAGATGGCGAGAAACAGAGGGGCTGAAACAGAGGGGCTGAAACAGACGGGCTGAAACAGAGAGCCTGAAACAGAGGGCGAGAAACGGAGGGGCTGAAACAGAGGGCGAAAAACAGAGGGGCTGAAACAGAGGGCGAGAAACACAGGGGCTGAAACAGAGGGTGAGAAACTGAGGGCGAGAAACAGAGGGACTGAAACAGAGGGGCTGAAACAGAGGGGCTGAATCAGAGGGGCTGAAACAGAGGTGCTGAATCAGAGGGCAAAAAACAGAGGGGCTGAAACAGAGGGCGAGAAACAGAGGGGCTGAAACTGAGGGCAAAAAACAGAGAGGCTGAAACAGAGGGCGAGAAACAGAGGGGCTGAAACAGAGAGCGCGAAACAGAGGGGTTGAAACAGAGGGGCTGAAACAGAGGGGCTGAAACAGAGGGGCTAAATCAGAGGGGCTGAAACAGAGGGGCTGAAACAGAGGGGCTGAAACAGAGGGCGAGAAACAGAGGGGCTGAAACAGAGGGCGAGTAACAGAGGGGCTGAAACAGAGGGCTATAAACAGAGGGACAGAAACAGAGGGGCTGAAAGAGAAGGGCCGAAACAGAGGGACTGAAACAGAGGGCGAGAAACAGTGGGGCTGAACCAGAGGGGCTGAATCAGAGCGGCTGAAACAGAGGGGCTTAAACAGAGGGCGAGAAACAGAGGGCCTGAAACAGAGGGCGAGAAACAGAGGGGCTGAAACAGAGGGCGAGGAACAGAGGGGCTGAAACAGAGGGTCTGAAACCGAGGGCGCGAAACAGAGGGGCTGAAACAGAGGGCGAGAAACAGAGGGGCTGAATCATAGAGGCTGAAACAGAGGGCGAGAATTAGAACGGCTGAAACAGAGGGGCTGAAACAGAGGGGCTGAAGCAGAGGGCGAGAAACAGAGGGGCTGAAACAGAGGGCGAGAAACAGAGGGGCTGAAACAGAGGGGCTTAAACAGAGAGCGCGAAACAGAGGGGCTGAAACAGAGGGCGAGAAACAGAGGGGCTGAATCAGAGGGGCTGAAACAGAGGTCGAGAAACAGAGGTTCTGAAACAGAGGGCGAGAAACAGAGGGGCTGAAACAGAGGGGCTGAAACAGAAGGTGAGATACAGAGAGGCTGAAACAGAGGGACTGAATAAGAGGGGCTGAAACAGAGGGGCTGAATCAGAGGGGCTGAAACAGAGGGGCTGAATCAGAGGGGCTGAAACAGAGAGCGAGAATCAGAGGGGCTGAAACAGAGGGGCTGAATCAGAGAGCCTGAAACAGAGGGCGAGAAACAGAGGGGCTGAAACAGAGGGCGAGGAACAGAGGGGCTGAAACAGAGGGTCTGAAACCGAGGGCGAGAAACAGAGGGGCTGAAACAGAGGGCGAGAAACAGAGGGGCTGAATCATAGAGGCTGAAACAGAGGGCGAGAATTAGAACGGCTGAAACAGAGGGGCTGAAACAGAGGGGCTGAAGCAGAGGGCGAGAAACAGAGGGGCTGAAACAGAGGGCGAGAAACAGAGGGGCTGAAACAGAGGGGCTTAAACAGAGAGCGCGAAACAGAGGGGCTGAAACAGAGGGCGAGAAACAGAGGGGCTGAATCAGAGGGGCTGAAACAGAGGTCGAGAAACAGAGGTTCTGAAACAGAGGGCGAGAAACAGAGGGGCTGAAACAGAGGGGCTGAAACAGAAGGTGAGATACAGAGAGGCTGAAACAGAGGGACTGAATAAGAGGGGCTGAAACAGAGGGGCTGAATCAGAGGGGCTGAAACAGAGGGGCTGAATCAGAGGGGCTGAAACAGAGAGCGAGAAACAGAGGGGCTGAAACAGAGGGCGGGAAACAGAGGGGCTGATACAGCGGGGCTGAAACAGAGGGCGAGAAACAGAGGGGCTGAAACAGGAGGCGAGAAACAGAGGGGCTGAAACAGAGGGGCTGAATCAGAGGGGCTGAGACCGAGGGCGAGAAACAGAGGGGCTGAAACAGTGGGCGAGAAACAGAGGGGCTGAATCATAGTGGCTGAAACAGAGGGCGAGAATTTGAGGGGCTGAAACAGAGGGCGAGAAAGAGAGGGCTGAAACAGAGGGGCTGAAACAGAGGTGCTAAATCAGAGGGGCTGATTCAGAGGGGCTGAAACAGAGGGGCTGATTCAGAGGGGCTGAAACAGAGGGGCTGAATCAGAGAGGCTGAAACACAGAGCGAGAAATAGAGGGGCTGAAACAAAGGGTGAGAAACAGAGGGGCAGAAACAGAGGGCGAGAAACAGAGGGGCTGAAACAGAGGGGCTGAAACAGAGGGCGTGAAACAGAGGGGCTGAAACAGAGGGCGAGAAACAGAGGGGCTGAAACAGAGGGCGAGAAACAGAGGGGCTGAAACAGAGGGGCTTAAACAGAGAGCGCGAAACAGAGGGGCTGAAACAGAGGGCGAGAAACAGAGGGGCTGAACCAGAGGGGCTGAATCAGAGCGGCTGAAACAGAGGGGCTTAAACAGAGGGCGAGAAACAGAGGGGCTGAAACAGAGGGGCTGAAACAGAGGGCGAGAAACAGAGGGGCTGAAACAGAGGGCGAGAAACAGAGGGGCTGAAACAGAGGGCGGGAAACAGAGGGGCTGAAACAGAGGGGCTGAAATAGAGGGCGAGAAACAGAGGGGCTGAAACAGAGGGCGAGAAACAGAGGGACTGAAACAGAGGGGCTGAAACAGAGGGGCTGAAACAGAGGGCGAGAAACAGAGGGGCTGAAACAGAGGGCAAGAAACAGAGGGGCTGAAACAGAGGGGCGGGAAACAGAGGGGCTGAATCAGAGGGGCTGAATCAGAGGGGCTGAAACAGAGGGTGAGAAACAGAGGGGCTGAAACAGAGGGGCCGAAACAGAGGGGCTGAAACAGAGGGCGAGAAACAGAGGGGCTGAATCAGAGGGGCTGAAACAGAGGGGCTGAATCAGAGGGGCTGAAACAGAGGGGCTGAATCAGAGGGGCTGAAACAGAGGGCGAGAAACAGAGGGGCTGAAACAGAGGGCGGGAAACAGAGGGGCTGATACAGAGGGGCTGAAACAGAGGGCGAGAAACAGGGGGGCTGACACAGAGGGGCTAAAACAGAGGGGCTGAAACAGAGGGGCTGAAACAGAGGGCGAGAAACAGAGGGGCTGAATCAGAGGGGCTGAATCAGAGGGGCTGAAACAGAGGGGCTGAATCAGATGGGCTGAAACAGAGGGCGAGAAACAGAGGGGCTGAAACAGAGGGCGAGAAACAGAGGGGCTGAAACAGAGGGCGAGAAACCGAGGGGCTGAAACAGAGGGTCCGAAACAGAGGGGCTGAAACAGAGGGCTGAATCAGAGGGGCTGATTCAGAGGGGGTGAAACAGAGGGGCTGAATCAGCGGGGCTGAAACAGAGGGCGAGAAACAGAGGGGCCGAAACAGAGGGCGAGAAACAGAGGGGCAGAACCAGAGGGCGGGAAACAGAGGGGCTGAAACAGAGTGACTGAAACAGAGGGCGAGAAACAGAGGGGCTGAAACAGACGGCGAGAAACAGAGGGGCTGAAACAGAGGGGCTGAAACAGAGGGACTGAAACAGAGGGCGAGAAACAGAGGGGCCGAAACAGAGGGCGAGAAACAGAGGGGCAGAAACAGAGGGGCTGAAACAGAGGGCGAGAAACAGAGGGGCTGAAACCGAGGGCGAGAAACAGAGGGGCTGAAACAGAGGGGCTGAAACAGAGGGGCTGAAACAGTGGGCGAGAAACAGAGTGGCTGCAACAGACGGCGAGAAACAGAGGGGCTGAAACAGAGGGCGAGAAACAGAGGGGCTGAAACAGAGGGGCTGAAACAGAGGGGCTGAAACAGAGGGCTGAATCAGAGGGGCTGATTCAGAGGGGGTGAAACAGAGGGGCTGAATCAACGGGGCTGAAACAGAGGGCGAGAAACAGAGGGGCTGAAACAGAGGGCAAGAAACAGAGGGGCTGAAACACGGGGCGTGAAACAGAGGGGCTGAAACAGAGGGGCTGAAACAGAGGGGCTGAAACAGAAGGGCTGAAACAGAGGGGCTGAAACAGAGGGCTGAATCAGAGGGGCTGATTCAGAGGGGGTGAAACAGAGGGGCTGAATCAGCGGGGCTGAAACAGAGGGCGAGAAACAGAGGGGCTGAAACAGAGGGCGAGAAACTGAGGGGCTGAAACAGAGGGGCTGAAACAGAGAGACTGAAACAGAGGGCGAGAAACAGAGGGGCCGAAACAGAGGGCGAGAAACAGAGGGGCAGAAACAGAGGGGCTGAAACAGAGGGCGAGAAACAGAGGGGCTGAAACCGAGGGCGAGAAACAGAGGGGCTGAAACAGAGGGGCTGAAACAGAGGGGCTGAAACAGTGGGCGAGAAACAGAGTGGCTGCAACAGACGGCGAGAAACAGAGGGGCTGAAACAGAGGGCGAGAAACAGAGGGGCTGAAACAGAGGGGCTGAAACAGAGGGGCTGAATCAGTGGGGCTGAGACCGAGGGCGAGAAACAGAGGGGCTGAAACAGAGGGCGAGAAAGAGAGGGGCTGAAACAGAGGGGCTGAAACAGAGGGGCTAAATCAGAGGGGCTGATTCAGAGGGGCTGAAACAGAGGGGCTGATTCAGAGGGGCTGAAACAGAGGGGCTGAATCAGAGAGGCTGAAACACAGAGCGAGAAATAGAGGGGCTGAAACAAAGGGTGAGAAACAGAGGGGCAGAAACAGAGGGCGAGAAACAGAGGGGCTGAAACAGAGGGGCTGAAACAGAGAGCGTGAAACAGTGGGGCTGAAACAGAGGGCGAGAAACAGAGGGGCTGAAACAGAGGGGCTGAAACAGAGGGGCTAAATCAGAGGGGCTGAAACAGAGGGTGAGAAACAGAGCGGCTGAAACAGAGGGCGAGAAACAGAGGGGCTTAAACAGAGGGGCTGAAACAGAGGGCGAGAAACAGAGGGGCTGAAACAGAGTGCGAGAAACAGAGGGGCTGAAACAGAGGGGCTGCAACAGAGGGGCTGAAACAGAGGGGCTGAAACCGAGGGCGAGAAACAGTGGGGCTGAAACAGAGGGGCTGAAACAGACGGGCTGAAACAGAGAGCCTGAAACAGAGGGCGAGAAACAGAGGGGCTGAAACAGAGGGGCTGAATCAGAGGGGCTGAAACAGAGGGGCTGTATCAGAGGGGCTGAAACAGAGGGCGAGAAACAGAGGGGCTGAAACAGAGGGCGAGAAACAGAGGGGCTGAAACAGAGGGGCTGAAACAGAGGGCGAGAAACAGAGGGGCTGAAACAGAGGGCGAGAAACAGAGGGGCTGAAACAGAGGGGCTGAAACAGAGGGGCTGTATCAGAGGGGCTGAAACAGAGGGCGAGAAACAGAGGGGCTGAAACAGAGGGCGAGAAACAGAGGGGCTGAAACAGAGGGGCTGAAACAGAGGGCGAGAAACAGAGGGGCTGAAACAGAGGGCGAGAAACAGAGGGGCTGAAACAGAGGGCGAGAAACCGAGGGGCTGAAACAGAGGGGCTGAAATATAGGGCGAGAAACAGAGGGGCTGAAACAGAGGGGCCGAAACAGAGGGGCTGAAACAGAGGGTGAGAAACAGAGGGGCTGAATCAGAGGGGCTGAAACAGAGGGACTGAAACAGAGGGGCTGAAACAGAGGGGCTGAAACAGAGGGCGAGAAGCAGAGGGGCTGAAACAGAGGGCAAGAAACAGAGGGGCTGAAACACGGGGCGTGAAACAGAGGGGCTGAAACAGAGGGGCGGGAAACAGAGGGGCTGAATCAGAGGGGCTGAATCAGAGGGGCTGAAACAGAGGGTGAGAAACAGAGGGGCTGAAACAGAGGGGCCGAAACAGAGGGGCTGAAACAGAGGGTGAGAAACAGAGGGGCTGAATCAGAGGGGCTGAAACAGAGGGGCTGAATCAGAGGGGCTGAAACAGAGGGGCTGAATCAGAGGGGCTGAAACAGAGGGCGAGAAACAGAGGGGCTGAAACAGAGGGCTGGAAACAGAGGGGCTGATACAGAGGGGCTGAAACAGAGGGCGAGAAACAGGGGGGCTGACACAGAGGGGCTAAAACAGAGGGGCTGAAACAGAGGGGCTGAAACAGAGGGCGAGAAACAGAGGGGCTGAATCGGAGGGGCTGAATCAGAGGGGCTGAATCAGAGGGGCTGAAACAAAGGATGAGAAACAGAGGGGCTGAAACAGAGGGGCTGAAACAGAGGGACTGAAACAGAGGGCGAGAAACAGAGGGGCTGAATCAGAGCGGCTGAATCAGAGGGGCTGAATCAGAGGGGCTGAAACAGAGGGGCTGAATCAGAGGGGCTGAAACAGAGGGCGAGAAACAGAGGGGCTGAAACAGAGGGCGAGAAACAGAGGGGCTGAAACAGAGGGCGAGAAACCGAGGGGCTGAAACAGAGGGTCTGAAACAGAGGGGCTGAAACAGAGGGCTGAATCAGAGGGGCTGATTCAGAGGGGGTGAAACAGAGGGGCTGAATCAGCGGGGCTGAAACAGAGGGCGAGAAACAGAGGGGCCGAAACAGAGGGCGAGAAACAGAGGGGCAGAAACAGAGGGCGGGAAACAGAGGGGCTGAAACAGAGGGCGAGAAACAGAGGGGCTGAAACAGAGGGCGAGAAACAGAGGGTCTGAAACAGAGGGCGAGAAACAGAGGGGCTGAAACAGAGGTCGAGAAACAGAGGGGCTGAATCAGAGGGGCTGAATCAGAGGGGCTGAATCAGAGGGGCTGAAACAGAGGGGCTGAATCAGAGGGGCTGAAACAGAGGGCGAGAAACAGAGGGGCTGAAACAGAGGGCGAGAAACAGAGGGGCTGAAACAGAGGGCGAGAAACCGAGGGGCTTAAACAGAGGGTCTGAAACAGAGGGGCTGAAACAGAGGGCTGAATCAGAGGGGCTGATTCAGAGGGGGTGAAACAGAGGGGCTAAATCAGCGGGGCTGAAACAGAGGGCGAGAAACAGAGGGACCGAAACAGAGGGCGAGAAACAGAGGGGCAGAAACAGAGGGCGGGAAACAGAGAGGCTGAAACAGAGGGGCTGAAACAGAGGGCGAGAAACAGAGGGGCTGAAACAGAGGGCGAGAAACTGAGGGGCTGAAACAGAGGGGCTGAAACAGAGAGACTGAAACAGAGGGCGAGAAACAGAGGGGCCGAAACAGAGCGGCTGAAACAGAGGGCGAGAAACAGAGGGGCTTAAACAGAGGGGCTGAAACAGAGGGCGAGAAACAGAGGGGCTGAAACAGAGTGCGAGAAACAGAGGGGCTGAAACAGAGGGGCTGCAACAGAGGGGCTGAAACAGAGGGGCTGAAACCGAGGGCGAGAAACAGTGGGGCTGAAACAGAGGGGCTGAATCAGAGGGGCTGAAACAGAGGGCTAGAAACAGAGGGCTAGAAACGGAGGGGCTGAAACAGAGGGCGAGAAACAGAGGGGCTGAAACAGAGGGGCTGAAACAGAGGGGCTGAAACAGAGGGGCTGAAACAGAGGCCAAGAAACAGAGGGGCTGAAACAGAGGGCGAGAAACAGAGGGGCTGAAACAGAGGGGCTGAAACAGAGGGGCTGAAACAGAGGGGCCGAATCAGAGGGGCTGTATCAGAGGGGCTGAAACAGAGGGGCTGAAACAGAGGGCGAGAAACAGAGGTGCTGAAACTGCGGGCGAGAAACAGAGGGCGAGAAACAGAGGGGCTGAAACAGAGGGGCTGAAACAGACGGGCTGAAACAGAGAGCCTGAAACAGAGGGCGAGAAACAGAGGGGCTGAAACAGAGGGGCTGAATCAGAGGGGCTGAAACAGAGGGGCTGTATCAGAGGGGCTGAAACAGAGGGCGAGAAACAGAGGGGCTGAAACAGAGGGCGAGAAACAGAGGGGCTGAAACAGAGGGGCTGAAACAGAGGGCGAGAAACAGAGGGGCTGAAACAGAGGGCGAGAAACAGAGGGGCTGAAACAAAGGGGCTGAAACAGAGGGGCTGTATCAGAGGGGCTGAAACAGAGGGCGAGAAACAGAGGGGCTGAAACAGAGGGCGAGAAACAGAGGGGCTGAAACAGAGGGGCTGAAACAGAGGGCGAGAAACAGAGGGGCTGAAACAGAGGGCGAGAAACAGAGGGGCTGAAACAGAGGGCGAGAAACCGAGGGGCTGAAACAGAGGGGCTGAAATATAGGGCGAGAAACAGAGGGGCTGAAACAGAGGGGCCGAAACAGAGGGGCTGAAACAGAGGGTGAGAAACAGAGGGGCTGAATCAGAGGGGCTGAAACAGAGGGACTGAAACAGAGGGGCTGAAACAGAGGGGCTGAAACAGAGGGCGAGAAGCAGAGGGGCTGAAACAGAGGGCAAGAAACAGAGGGGCTGAAACACGGGGCGTGAAACAGAGGGGCTGAAACAGAGGGGCGGGAAACAGAGGGGCTGAACCAGAGGGGCTGAATCAGAGGGGCTGAAACAGAGGGTGAGAAACAGAGGGGCTGAAACAGAGGGGCCGAAACAGAGGGGCTGAAACAGAGGGTGAGAAACAGAGGGGCTGAATCAGAGGGGCTGAAACAGAGGGGCTGAATCAGAGGGGCTGAAACAGAGGGGCTGAATCAGAGGGGCTGAAACAGAGGGCGAGAAACAGAGGGGCTGAAACAGAGGGCTGGAAACAGAGGGGCTGATACAGAGGGGCTGAAACAGAGGGCGAGAAACAGGGGGGCTGACACAGAGGGGCTAAAACAGAGGGGCTGAAACAGAGGGGCTGAAACAGAGGGCGAGAAACAGAGGGGCTGAATCGGAGGGGCTGAATCAGAGGGGCTGAATCAGAGGGGCTGAAACAAAGGATGAGAAACAGAGGGGCTGAAACAGAGGGGCTGAAACAGAGGGACTGAAACAGAGGGCGAGAAACAGAGGGGCTGAATCAGAGCGGCTGAATCAGAGGGGCTGAATCAGAGGGGCTGAAACAGAGGGGCTGAATCAGAGGGGCTGAAACAGTGGGCGAGAAACAGAGGGGCTGAAACAGAGGGCGAGAAACAGAGGGGCTGAAACAGAGGGCGAGAAACCGAGGGGCTGAAACAGAGGGTCTGAAACAGAGGGGCTGAAACAGAGGGCTGAATCAGAGGGGCTGATTCAGAGGGGGTGAAACAGAGGGGCTGAATCAGCGGGGCTGAAACAGAGGGCGAGAAACAGAGGGGCCGAAACAGAGGGCGAGAAACAGAGGGGCAGAAACAGAGGGCGGGAAACAGAGGGGCTGAAACAGAGGGCGAGAAACAGAGGGGCTGAAACAGAGGGCGAGAAACAGAGGGTCTGAAACAGAGGGCGAGAAACAGAGGGGCTGAAACAGAGGTCGAGAAACAGAGGGGCTGAATCAGAGGGGCTGAATCAGAGGGGCTGAATCAGAGGGGCTGAAACAGAGGGGCTGAATCAGAGGGGCTGAAACAGAGGGCGAGAAACAGAGGGGCTGAAACAGAGGGCGAGAAACAGAGGGGCTGAAACAGAGGGCGAGAAACCGAGGGGCTTAAACAGAGGGTCTGAAACAGAGGGGCTGAAACAGAGGGCTGAATCAGAGGGGCTGATTCAGAGGGGGTGAAACAGAGGGGCTAAATCAGCGGGGCTGAAACAGAGGGCGAGAAACAGAGGGACCGAAACAGAGGGCGAGAAACAGAGGGGCAGAAACAGAGGGCGGGAAACAGAGAGGCTGAAACAGAGGGGCTGAAACAGAGGGCGAGAAACAGAGGGGCTGAAACAGAGGGCGAGAAACTGAGGGGCTGAAACAGAGGGGCTGAAACAGAGAGACTGAAACAGAGGGCGAGAAACAGAGGGGCCGAAACAGAGGGCGAGAAACAGAGGGGCAGAAACAGAGGGGCTGAAACAGAGGGCGAGAAACAGAGGGGCTGAAACAGAGGGTGGGAAACAGAGGGGCTGATACAGAGGGTCTGAAACAGAGGGCGAGAAACAGTGGGGCCGACACAGAGGGGCTAAAATAGAGGGGCTGAAACAGAGGGGCTGAAACTGAGGGCGAGAAACAGAGGGGCTGAATCAGAGGGGCTGAATCAGAGGGGCTGAATCAGAGGGGCTGAAACAATGGATGAGAAACAGAGGGGCTGAAACAGAGGGGCTGAAACAGAGGGACTGAAACAGAGGGCGAGAAACAGAGGGGCTGAATCAGAGGGGCTGAATCAGAGGGGCTGAATGAGAGGGGCTGAAACAGAGGGGCTGAAACTGAGGGGCTGAAACAGAGGGCGAGAAACAGAGGGGCTGAAACAGAGGGCGAGAAACAGAGGGGCTGAAACAGAGGGCGAGAAACCGAGGGGCTGAAACAGATGGTCTGAAACAGAGGGGCTGAAACAGAGGGCTGAATCAGAGGGGCTGATTCAGAGGGGGTGAAACAGAGGGGCTGAATCAGCGGGGCTGAAACAGAGGGCGAGAAACAGAGGGGCCGAAACAGAGGGCGAGAAACAGAGGGGCAGAAACAGAGGGGTTGAAACAGAGGGCGAGAAACAGAGGGGCTGAAACCGAGGGCGAGAAACAGGGGGGCTGAAACAGAGGGGCTGAAACAGAGGGGCTGAAACAGTGGGTGAGAAACAGAGTGGCTGCAACAGATGGCGAGAAACAGAGGGGCTGAAACAGAGGGCGAGAAACAGAGGGGCTGAAACAGAGGGGCTGAAACAGAGGGGCTGAAACAGAGGGCTGAATCAGAGGGGCTGATTCAGAGGGGGTGAAACAGAGGGGCTGAATCAGCGGGGGTGAAACAGAGGGCGAGAAACAGAGGGGCTGAAACAGAGGGCAAGAAACAGAGGGGCTGAAATACGGGGCGTGAAACAGAGGGGCTGAAACAGAGGGGCTGAAACAGAGGGGCTGAAACAGAGGGGCTGAAACAGAGGGCGTGAAACAGAGGGGCTGAAACAGAGGGCGAGAAACAGAGGGGCTCAAACAGAGGGCGAGAAACAGAGGGGCTGAAACAGAGGGGCTGAAACAGAGGGGCTGAAACAGAGGGGCTGAAACAGAGGGCGAGAAACAGAGGGGCTGTATCAGAGGGGCTGAATCAGAGGGGCTGAAACAGAGGGGCTGAAACAGAGGGCGAGAAACAAAGGGGCTGAAACAGCGGGCGAGAAACAGATGGCGAGAAACAGAGGGGCTGAAACAGAGGGGCTGAAACAGACGGGCTGAAACAGAGAGCCTGAAACAGAGGGCGAGAAACGGAGGGGCTGAAACAGAGGGCGAAAAACAGAGGGGCTGAAACAGAGGGCGAGAAACACAGGGGCTGAAACAGAGGGTGAGAAACTGAGGGCGAGAAACAGAGGGACTGAAACAGAGGGGCTGAAACAGAGGGGCAGAATCAGAGGGGCTGAAACAGAGGTGCTGAATCAGAGGGGCTGAAACAGAGGGGCTGAAACAGAGGGCGTGAAACAGAGGGGCTGAAACAGAGGGCGAGAAACAGAGGGGCTCAAACAGAGGGCGAGAAACAGAGGGGCTGAAACAGTGGGGCTGAAACAGAGGGGCTGAATCAGAGGGGCTGAAACAGAGGGGCTGAAACAGAGGGCGAGAAACAAAGGGGCTGAAACAGCGGGCGAGAAACAGATGGCGAGAAACAGAGGGGCTGAAACAGAGGGGCTGAAACAGACGGGCTGAAACAGAGAGCCTGAAACAGAGGGCGAGAAACGGAGGGGCTGAAACAGAGGGCGAAAAACAGAGGGGCTGAAACAGAGGGCGAGAAACACAGGGGCTGAAACAGAGGGTGAGAAACTGAGGGCGAGAAACAGAGGGACTGAAACAGAGGGGCTGAAACAGAGGGGCTGAATCAGAGGGGCTGAAACAGAGGTGCTGAATCAGAGGGGCTGAAACAGAGGGCGAGAAACAGAGGGGCTGAAACTGAGGGCAAAAAACAGAGGGGCTGAAACAGAGGGCGAGAAACAGAGGGGCTGAAACAGAGAGCGCGAAACAGAGGGGCTGAAACAGAGGGGCTGAAACAGAGGGGCTGAAACAGAGGGGCTAAATCAGAGGGGCTGAAACAGAGGGCGAGAAACAGAGGGGCTGAAACAGAGGGCGAGAAACAGAGGGGCTGAAACAGAGGGTGAGTAACAGAGGGGCTGAAACAGAGGGCCATAAACAGAGGGACAGAAACAGAGGGGCTGAAAGAGAAGGGCTGAAACAGAGGGACTGAAACAGAGGGCGAGAAACAGTGGGGCTGAACCAGAGGGGCTGAATCAGAGCGGCTGAAACAGAGGGGCTTAAACAGAGGGCGAGAAACAGAGGGGCAGAAACAGAGGGCGAGAAACAGAGGGGCTGAAACAGAGGGTCTGAAACCGAGGGCGAGAAACAGAGGGGCTGAAACAGAGGGCGAGAAACAGAGGGGCTGAAACAGAGGGCGAGAAACAGAGGGGCTGAATCATAGAGGCTGAAACAGAGGGCGAGAATTAGAGCGGCTGAAACAGAGGGGCTGAAACAGAGGGGCTGAAGCAGAGGGCGAGAAACAGAGGGGCTGAAACAGAGTGCGAGAAACAGAGGGGCTGAAACAGAGGGGCTTAAACAGAGAGCGCGAAACAGAGGGGCTGAAACAGAGGGCGAGAAACAGAGGGGCTGAATCAGAGGGGCTGAAACAGAGGTCGAGAAACAGAGGTTCTGAAACAGAGGGCGAGAAACAGAGGGGCTGAAACAGAGGGGCTGAAACAGAAGGTGAGATACAGAGAGGCTGAAACAGAGGGACTGAATAAGAGGGGCTGAAACAGAGGGGCTGAATCAGAGGGGCTGAAACAGAGGGGCTGAATCAGAGGGGCTGAAACAGAGTGCGAGAAACAGAGGGGCTGAAACAGCGGGGCTGAAACAGAGGGCGAGAAACAGAGGGGCTGAAACAGAGGGCGAGAAACAGAGGGGCTGAATCATAGAGGCTGAAACAGAGGGCGAGAATTAGAGCGGCTGAAACAGAGGGGCTGAAACAGAGGGGCTGAAGCAGAGGGCGAGAAACAGAGGGGCTGAAACAGAGTGCGAGAAACAGAGGGGCTGAAACAGAGGGGCTTAAACAGAGAGCGCGAAACAGAGGGGCTGAAACAGAGGGCGAGAAACAGAGGGGCTGAATCAGAGGGGCTGAAACAGAGGTCGAGAAACAGAGGTTCTGAAACAGAGGGCGAGAAACAGAGGGGCTGAAACAGAGGGGCTGAAACAGAAGGTGAGATACAGAGAGGCTGAAACAGAGGGACTGAATAAGAGGGGCTGAAACAGAGGGGCTGAATCAGAGGGGCTGAGACCGAGGGCGAGAAACAGAGGGGCTGAAACAGAGGGCGAGAAAGAGAGGGGCTGAAACAGAGGGGCTGAAACAGAGGGGCTAAATCAGAGGGGCTGATTCAGAGGGGCTGAAACAGAGCGGCTGATTCAGAGGGGCTGAAACAGAGGGGCTGAATCAGAGAGGCTGAAACACAGAGCGAGAAATAGAGGGGCTGAAACAAAGGTTGAGAAACAGAGGGGCAGAAACAGAGGGCGAGAAACAGAGGGGCTGAAACAGAGGGGCTGAAACAGAGAGCGTGAAACAGTGGGGCTGAAACAGAGGGCGAGAAACAGAGGGGCTGAAACAGAGGGGCTGAAACAGAGGGGCTAAATCAGAGGGGCTGAAACAGAGGGTGAGAAACAGAGCGGCTGAAACAGAGGGCGAGAAACAGAGGGGCTGAAACAGAGGGCGAGTAACAGAGGGGCTGAAACAGAGGGCTATAAACAGAGGGACAGAAACAGAGGGGCTGAAAGAGAAGGGCTGAAACAGAGGGACTGAAACAGAGGGCGAGAAACAGTGGGGCTGAACCAGAGGGGCTGAATCAGAGCGGCTGAAACAGAGGGGCTGAAGCAGAGGGCGAGAAACAGAGGGGCTGAAACAGAGTGCGAGAAACAGAGGGGCTGAAACAGAGGGGCTTAAACAGAGAGCGCGAAACAGAGGGGCTGAAACAGAGGGCGAGAAACAGAGGGGCTGAATCAGAGGGGCTGAAACAGAGGTCGAGAAACAGAGGTTCTGAAACAGAGGGCGAGAAACAGTGGGGCTGAAACAGAGGGGCTGAAACAGAAGGTGAGATACAGAGAGGCTGAAACAGAGGGACTGAATAAGAGGGGCTGAAACAGAGGGGCTGAATCAGAGGGGCTGAAACAGAGGGGCTGAATCAGAGGGGCTGAAAGAGAGGGCGAGAAACAGAGGGGCTGAAACAGAGGGCGGGAAACAGAGGGGCTGATACAGCGGGGCTGAAACAGAGGGCGAGAAACAGAGGGGCTGAAACAGAAGGCGAGAAACAGAGGGGCTGAAACAGAGGGGCTGAATCAGAGGGGCTGAGACCGAGGGCGAGAAACAGAGGGGCTGAAACAGAGGGCGAGAAAGAGAGGGGCTGAAACAGAGGGGCTGAAACAGAGGGGCTAAATCAGAGGGGCTGATTCAGAGGGGCTGAAACAGAGGGGCTGATTCAGAGGGGCTGAAACAGAGGGGCTGAATCAGAGAGGCTGAAACACAGAGCGAGAAATAGAGGGGCTGAAACAAAGGGTGAGAAACAGAGGGGCAGAAACAGAGGACGAGAAACAGAGGGGCTGAAACAGAGGGGCTGAAACAGAGAGCGTGAAACAGTGGGGCTGAAACAGAGGGCGAGAAACAGAGGGGCTGAAACAGAGGGGCTGAAACAGAGGGGCTAAATCAGAGGGGCTGAAACAGAGGGTGAGAAACAGAGCGGCTGAAACAGAGGGCGAGAAACAGAGGGGCTTAAACAGAGGGGCTGAAACAGAGGGCGAGAAACAGAGGGGCTGAAACAGAGTGCGAGAAACAGAGGGGCTGAAACAGAGGGGCTGCAACACAGGGGCTGAAACAGAGGGGCTGAAACCGAGGGTGAGAAACAGAGGGGCTGAAACAGAGGGGCTGAATCAGAGGGGCTGAAACAGAGGGCTAGAAACAGAGGGCTAGAAACGGAGGGGCTGAAACAGAGGGCGAGAAACAGAGGGGCTGAAACAGAGGGGCTGAAACAGAGGGGCTGAAACAGAGGGGCTGAAACAGAGGCCAAGAAACAGAGGGGCTGAAACAGAGGGCGAGAAACAGAGGGGCTGAAACAGAGGGGCTGAAACAGAGGGGCTGAAACAGAGGGGCCGAATCAGAGGGGCTGTATCAGAGGGGCTGAAACAGAGGGGCTGAAACAGAGGGCGAGAAACAGAGGTGCTGAAACTGCGGGCGAGAAACAGAGGGCGAGAAACAGAGGGGCTGAAACAGAGGGGCTGAAACAGACGGGCTGAAACAGAGAGCCTGAAACAGAGGGCGAGAAACAGAGGGGCTGAAACAGAGGGGCTGAATCAGAGGGGCTGAAACAGAGGGGCTGTATCAGAGGGGCTGAAACAGAGGGCGAGAAACAGAGGGGCTGAAACAGAGGGCGAGAAACAGAGGGGCTGAAACAGAGGGGCTGAAACAGAGGGCGAGAAACAGAGGGGCTGAAACAGAGGGCGAGAAACAGAGGGGCTGAAACAGAGGGGCTGAAACAGAGGGGCTGTATCAGAGGGGCTGAAACAGAGGGCGAGAAACAGAGGGGCTGAAACAGAGGGGCTGAAACAGAGGGCGAGAAACAGAGGGGCTGAAACAGAGGGCGAGAAACAGAGGGGCTGAAACAGAGGGCGAGAAACCGAGGGGCTGAAACAGAGGGGCTGAAATATAGGGCGAGAAACAGAGGGGCTGAAACAGAGGGCGAGAAACAGAGGGACTGAAACAGAGGGGCTGAAACAGAGGGGCTGAAACAGAGGGCGAGAAGCAGAGGGGCTGAAACAGAGGGCAAGAAACAGAGGGGCTGAAACACGGGGCGTGAAACAGAGGGGCTGAAACAGAGGGGCGGGAAACAGAGGGGCTGAATCAGAGGGGCTGAATCAGAGGGGCTGAAACAGAGGGTGAGAAACAGAGGGGCTGAAACAGAGGGGCCGAAACAGAGGGGCTGAAACAGAGGGTGAGAAACAGAGGGGCTGAATCAGAGGGGCTGAAACAGAGGGGCTGAATCAGAGGGGCTGAAACAGAGGGGCTGAATCAGAGGGGCTGAAACAGAGGGCGAGAAACAGAGGGGCTGAAACAGAGGGCTGGAAACAGAGGGGCTGATACAGAGGGGCTGAAACAGAGGGCGAGAAACAGGGGGGCTGACACAGAGGGGCTAAAACAGAGGGGCTGAAACAGAGGGGCTGAAACAGAGGGCGAGAAACAGAGGGGCTGAATCGGAGGGGCTGAATCAGAGGGGCTGAATCAGAGGGGCTGAAACAAAGGATGAGAAACAGAGGGGCTGAAACAGAGGGGCTGAAACAGAGGGACTGAAACAGAGGGCGAGAAACAGAGGGGCTGAATCAGAGCGGCTGAATCAGAGGGGCTGAATCAGAGGGGCTGAAACAGAGGGGCTGAATCAGAGGGGCTGAAACAGAGGGCGAGAAACAGAGGGGCTGAAACAGAGGGCGAGAAACAGAGGGGCTGAAACAGAGGGCGAGAAACCGAGGGGCTGAAACAGAGGGTCTGAAACAGAGGGGCTGAAACAGAGGGCTGAATCAGAGGGGCTGATTCAGAGGGGGTGAAACAGAGGGGCTAAATCAGCGGGGCTGAAACAGAGGGCGAGAAACAGAGGGACCGAAACAGAGGGCGGGAAACAGAGGGGCTGAAACAGAGGGCGAGAAACAGAGGGGCTGAAACAGAGGGCGAGAAACAGAGGGTCTGAAACAGAGGGCGAGAAACAGAGGGGCTGAAACAGAGGTCGAGAAACAGAGGGGCTGAATCAGAGGGGCTGAATCAGAGGGGCTGAATCAGAGGGGCTGAAACAGAGGGGCTGAATCAGAGGGGCTGAAACAGAGGGCGAGAAACAGAGGGGCTGAAACAGAGGGCGAGAAACAGAGGGGCTGAAACAGAGGGCGAGAAACCGAGGGGCTGAAACAGAGGGTCTGAAACAGAGGGGCTGAAACAGAGGGCTGAATCAGAGGGGCTGATTCAGAGGGGGTGAAACAGAGGGGCTAAATCAGCGGGGCTGAAACAGAGGGCGAGAAACAGAGGGACCGAAATAGAGGGCGAGAAACAGAGGGGCAGAAACAGAGGGGCTGAAACAGACGGGCTGAAACAGAGAGCCTGAAACAGAGGGCGAGAAACGGAGGGGCTGAAACAGAGGGCGAAAAACAGAGGGGCTGAAACAGAGGGCGAGAAACACGGGGGCTGAAACAGAGGGTGAGAAACTGAGGGCGAGAAACAGAGGGACTGAAACAGAGGGGCTGAAACAGAGGGGCTGAATCAGAGGGGCTGAAACAGAGGTGCTGAATCAGAGGGGCTGAAACAGAGGGCGAGAAACAGAGGGGCTGAAACTGAGGGCAAAAAACAGAGGGGCTGAAACAGAGGGCGAGAAACAGAGGGGCTGAAACAGAGAGCGCGAAACAGAGGGGCTGAAACAGAGGGGCTGAAACAGAGGGGCTGAAACAGAGGGGCTAAATCAGAGGGGCTGAAACAGAGGGCGAGAAACAGAGGGGCTGAAATAGAGGGCGAGAAATAGAGGGGCTGAAACAGAGGGGCTGAAACAGAGGGGCTGAAACAGAGGGCGAGAAACAGAGGGGCTGAAACAGAGGGCGAGTAACAGAGGGGCTGAAACAGAGGGCCATAAACAGAGGGACAGAAACAGAGGGGCTGAAAGAGAAGGGCTGAAACAGAGGGACTGAAACAGAGGGCGAGAAACAGTGGGGCTGAACCAGAGGGGCTGAATCAGAGCGGCTGAAACAGAGGGGCTTAAACAGAGGGCGAGAAACAGAGGGGCAGAAACAGAGGGCGAGAAACAGAGGGGCTGAAACAGAGGGTCTGAAACCGAGGGTGAGAAACAGAGGGGCTGAAACAGAGGGCGAGAAACAGAGGGGCTGAAACAGAGGGCGAGAAACAGAGGGGCTGAATCATAGAGGCTGAAACAGAGGGCGAGAATTAGAGCGGCTGAAACAGAGGGGCTGAAACAGAGGGGCTGAAGCAGAGGGCGAGAAACAGAGGGGCTGAAACAGAGTGCGAGAAACAGAGGGGCTGAAACAGAGGGGCTTAAACAGAGAGCGCGAAACAGAGGGGCTGAAACAGAGGGCTAGAAACAGAGGGGCTGAATCAGAGGGGCTGAAACAGAGGTCGAGAAACAGAGGTTCTGAAACAGAGGGCGAGAAACAGAGGGGCTGAAACAGAGGGGCTGAAACAGAAGGTGAGATACAGAGAGGCTGAAACAGAGGGACTGAATAAGAGGGGCTGAAACAGAGGGGCTGAATCAGAGGGGCTGAAACAGAGGGGCTGAATCAGAGGGGCTGAAAGAGAGGGCGAGAAACAGAGGGGCTGAAACAGAGGGCGGGAAACAGAGGGGCTGATACAGCGGGGCTGAAACAGAGGGCGAGAAACAGAGGGGCTGAAACAGAGGGCGAGAAACAGAGGGGCTGAATCATAGAGGCTGAAACAGAGGGCGAGAATTAGAGCGGCTGAAACAGAGGGGCTGAAACAGAGGGGCTGAAGCAGAGGGCGAGAAACAGAGGGGCTGAAACAGAGTGCGAGAAACAGAGGGGCTGAAACAGAGGGGCTTAAACAGAGAGCGCGAAACAGAGGGGCTGAAACAGAGGGCGAGAAACAGAGGTGCTGAATCAGAGGGGCTGAAACAGAGGTCGAGAAACAGAGGTTCTGAAACAGAGGGCGAGATACAGAGGGGCTGAAACAGAGGGGCTGAAACAGAAGGTGAGATACAGAGAGGCTGAAACAGAGGGACTGAATAAGAGGGGCTGAAACAGAGGGGCTGAATCAGAGGGGCTGAGACCGAGGGCGAGAAACAGAGGGGCTGAAACAGAGGGCGAGAAAGAGAGGGGCTGAAACAGAGGGGCTGAAACAGAGGGGCTAAATCAGAGGGGCTGATTCAGAGGGGCTGAAACAGAGCGGCTGATTCAGAGGGGCTGAAACAGAGGGGCTGAATCAGAGAGGCTGAAACACAGAGCGAGAAATAGAGGGGCTGAAACAAAGGTTGAGAAACAGAGGGGCAGAAACAGAGGGCGAGAAACAGAGGGGCTGAAACAGAGGGGCTGAAACAGAGAGCGTGAAACAGTGGGGCTGAAACAGAGGGCGAGAAACAGAGGGGCTGAAACAGAGGGGCTGAAACAGAGGGGCTAAATCAGAGGGGCTGAAACAGAGGGTGAGAAACAGAGCGGCTGAAACAGAGGGCGAGAAACAGAGGGGCTGAAACAGAGGGCGAGTAACAGAGGGGCTGAAACAGAGGGCTATAAACAGAGGGACAGAAACAGAGGGGCTGAAAGAGAAGGGCTGAAACAGAGGGACTGAAACAGAGGGCGAGAAACAGTGGGGCTGAACCAGAGGGGCTGAATCAGAGCGGCTGAAACAGAGGGGCTGAAGCAGAGGGCGAGAAACAGAGGGGCTGAAACAGAGTGCGAGAAACAGAGGGGCTGAAACAGAGGGGCTTAAACAGAGAGCGCGAAACAGAGGGGCTGAAACAGAGGGCGAGAAACAGAGGGGCTGAATCAGAGGGGCTGAAACAGAGGTCGAGAAACAGAGGTTCTGAAACAGAGGGCGAGAAACAGAGGGACTGAAACAGAGGGGCTGAAACAGAAGGTGAGATACAGAGAGGCTGAAACAGAGGGACTGAATAAGAGGGGCTGAAACAGAGGGGCTGAATCAGAGGGGCTGAAACAGAGGGGCTGAATCAGAGGGGCTGAAAGAGAGGGCGAGAAACAGAGGGGCTGAAACAGAGGGCGGGAAACAGAGGGGCTGATACAGCGGGGCTGAAACAGAGGGCGAGAAACAGAGGGGCTGAAACAGAAGGCGAGAAACAGAGGGGCTGAAACAGAGGGGCTGAATCAGAGGGGCTGAGACCGAGGGCGAGAAACAGAGGGGCTGAAACAGAGGGCGAGAAAGAGAGGGGCTGAAACAGAGGGGCTGAAACAGAGGGGCGAAATCAGAGGGGCTGATTCAGAGGGGCTGAAACAGAGGGGCTGATTCAGAGGGGCTGAAACAGAGGGGCTGAATCAGAGAGGCTGAAACACAGAGCGAGAAATAGAGGGGCTGAAACAAAGGGTGAGAAACAGAGGGGCAGAAACAGAGGACGAGAAACAGAGGGGCTGAAACAGAGGGGCTGAAACAGAGAGCGTGAAACAGTGGGGCTGAAACAGAGGGCGAGAAACAGAGGGGCTGAAACAGAGGGGCTGAAACAGAGGGGCTAAATCAGAGGGGCTGAAACAGAGGGTGAGAAACAGAGCGGCTGAAACAGAGGGCGAGAAACAGAGGGGCTTAAACAGAGGGGCTGAAACAGAGGGCGAGAAACAGAGGGGCTGAAACAGAGTGCGAGAAACAGAGGGGCTGAAACAGAGGGGCTGCAACACAGGGGCTGAAACAGAGGGGCTGAAACCGAGGGTGAGAAACAGAGGGGCTGAAACAGAGGGGCTGAATCAGAGGGGCTGAAACAGAGGGCTAGAAACAGAGGGCTAGAAACGGAGGGGCTGAAACAGAGGGCGAGAAACAGAGGGGCTGAAACAGAGGGGCTGAAACAGAGGGGCTGAAACAGAGGGGCTGAAACAGAGGCCAAGAAACAGAGGGGCTGAAACAGAGGGCGAGAAACAGAGGGGCTGAAACAGAGGGGCTGAAACAGAGGGGCTGAAACAGAGGGGCCGAATCAGAGGGGCTGTATCAGAGGGGCTGAAACAGAGGGGCTGAAACAGAGGGCGAGAAACAGAGGTGCTGAAACTGCGGGCGAGAAACAGAGGGCGAGAAACAGAGGGGCTGAAACAGAGGGGCTGAAACAGACGGGCTGAAACAGAGAGCCTGAAACAGAGGGCGAGAAACAGAGGGGCTGAAACAGAGGGGCTGAATCAGAGGGGCTGAAACAGAGGGGCTGTATCAGAGGGGCTGAAACAGAGGGCGAGAAACAGAGGGGCTGAAACAGAGGGCGAGAAACAGAGGGGCTGAAACAGAGGGGCTGAAACAGAGGGCGAGAAACAGAGGGGCTGAAACAGAGGGCGAGAAACAGAGGGGCTGAAACAGAGGGGCTGAAACAGAGGGGCTGTATCAGAGGGGCTGAAACAGAGGGCGAGAAACAGAGGGGCTGAAACAGAGGGCGAGAAACAGAGGGGCTGAAACAGAGGGGCTGAAACAGAGGGCGAGAAACAGAGGGGCTGAAACAGAGGGCGAGAAACCGAGGGGCTGAAACAGAGGGGCTGAAATATAGGGCGAGAAACAGAGGGGCTGAAACAGAGGGCGAGAAACAGAGGGACTGAAACAGAGGGGCTGAAACAGAGGGGCTGAAACAGAGGGCGAGAAGCAGAGGGGCTGAAACAGAGGGCAAGAAACAGAGGGGCTGAAACACGGGGCGTGAAACAGAGGGGCTGAAACAGAGGGGCGGGAAACAGAGGGGCTGAATCAGAGGGGCTGAATCAGAGGGGCTGAAACAGAGGGTGAGAAACAGAGGGGCTGAAACAGAGGGGCCGAAACAGAGGGGCTGAAACAGAGGGTGAGAAACAGAGGGGCTGAATCAGAGGGGCTGAAACAGAGGGGCTGAATCAGAGGGGCTGAAACAGAGGGGCTGAATCAGAGGGGCTGAAACAGAGGGCGAGAAACAGAGGGGCTGAAACAGAGGGCTGGAAACAGAGGGGCTGATACAGAGGGGCTGAAACAGAGGGCGAGAAACAGGGGGGCTGACACAGAGGGGCTAAAACAGAGGGGCTGAAACAGAGGGGCTGAAACAGAGGGCGAGAAACAGAGGGGCTGAATCGGAGGGGCTGAATCAGAGGGCGAGAAACAGAGGGGCTGAAACAGAGGGCGAGAAACAGAGGGGCTGAAACAGAGGGGCTGAAACAGAGGGACTGAAACAGAGGGCGAGAAACAGAGGGGCTGAATCAGAGCGGCTGAATCAGAGGGGCTGAATCAGAGGGGCTGAAACAGAGGGGCTGAATCAGAGGGGCTGAAACAGAGGGCGAGAAACAGAGGGGCTGAAACAGAGGGCGAGAAACAGAGGGGCTGAAACAGAGGGCGAGAAACCGAGGGGCTGAAACAGAGGGTCTGAAACAGAGGGGCTGAAACAGAGGGCTGAATCAGAGGGGCTGATTCAGAGGGGGTGAAACAGAGGGGCTAAATCAGCGGGGCTGAAACAGAGGGCGAGAAACAGAGGGACCGAAACAGAGGGCGGGAAACAGAGGGGCTGAAACAGAGGGCGAGAAACAGAGGGGCTGAAACAGAGGGCGAGAAACAGAGGGTCTGAAACAGAGGGCGAGAAACAGAGGGGCTGAAACAGAGGTCGAGAAACAGAGGGGCTGAATCAGAGGGGCTGAATCAGAGGGGCTGAATCAGAGGGGCTGAAACAGAGGGGCTGAATCAGAGGGGCTGAAACAGAGGGCGAGAAACAGAGGGGCTGAAACAGAGGGCGAGAAACAGAGGGGCTGAAACAGAGGGCGAGAAACCGAGGGGCTGAAACAGAGGGTCTGAAACAGAGGGGCTGAAACAGAGGGCTGAATCAGAGGGGCTGATTCAGAGGGGGTGAAACAGAGGGGCTAAATCAGCGGGGCTGAAACAGAGGGCGAGAAACAGAGGGACCGAAATAGAGGGCGAGAAACAGAGGGGCAGAAACAGAGGGCTGGAAACAGAGGGGCTGATACAGAGGGGCTGAAACAGAGGGCGAGAAACAGGGGGGCTGACACAGAGGGGCTAAAACAGAGGGGCCGAAACAGAGGGCGAGAAACAGAGGGGCAGAAACAGAGGGCGGGAAACAGAGGGGCTGAAACAGAGGGCGAGAAACAGAGGGGTTGAAACAGAGGGCGAGAAACAGAGGGTCTGAAACAGAGGGCGAGAAACAGAGGGGCTGAAACAGAGGTCGAGAAACAGAGGGGCTGAATCAGAGGGGCTGAATCAGAGGGGCTGAATCAGAGGGGCTGAAACAGAGGGGCTGAATCAGAGGGGCTGAAACAGAGGGCGAGAAACAGAGGGGCTGAAACAGAGGGCGAGAAACAGAGGGGCTGAAACAGAGGGCGAGAATCCGAGGGGCTGAAACAGAGGGTCTGAAACAGAGGGGCTGAAACAGAGGGCTGAATCAGAGGGGCTGATTCAGAGGGGGTGAAACAGAGGGGCTAAATCAGCGGGGCTGAAACAGAGGGCGAGAAACAGAGGGACCGAAACAGAGGGCGAGAAACAGAGGGGCAGAAACAGAGGGCGGGAAACAGAGAGGCTGAAACAGAGGGGCTGAAACAGAGGGCGAGAAACAGAGGGGCTGAAACAGAGGGCGAGAAACTGAGGGGCTGAAACAGAGGGGCTGAAACAGAGAGACTGAAACAGAGGGCGAGAAACAGAGGGGCCGAAACAGAGGGCGAGAAACAGAGGGGCAGAAACAGAGGGGCTGAAACAGAGGGCGAGAAACAGAGGGGCTGAAACCGAGGGCGAGAAACAGAGGGGCTGAAACAGAGGGGCTGAAACAGAGGGGCTGAAACAGTGGGCGAGAAACAGAGTGGCTGTACCAGATGGCGAGAAACAGAGGGGCTGAAACAGAGGGCTAGAAACAGAGGGGCTGAAACAGAGGGCGAGAAACAGAGGGGCTGAAACAGAGGGGCTGAAACAGAGGGGCTGAAACAGAGGGGCTGAAACAGAGGCCGAGAAACAGAGGGGCTGAAACAGAGGGCGAGAAACAGAGGGGCTGAAACAGAGGGGCTGAAACAGAGGGGCTGAAACAGAGGGGCCGAATCAGAGGGGCTGTATCAGAGGGGCTGAAACACAGTGGCTGAAACAGAGGGCGAGAAACAGAGGTGCTAAAACTGCGGGCGAGAAACAGAGGGCGAGAAATAGAGGGGCTGAAACAGAGGGGCTGAAACAGACGGGCTGAAACAGAGAGCCTGAAACAGAGGGCGAGAAACAGAGGGGCTGAAACAGAGGGGCTGAATCAGAGGGGCTGAAACAGAGGGGCTGTATCAGAGGGGCTGAAACAGAGGGCGAGAAACAGAGGGGCTGAAACAGAGGGCGAGAAACAAAGGGGCTGAAACAGAGGGGCTGAAACAGAGGGGCTGAAACAGATGGCGAGAAACAGAGGGGCTGAATCAGAGGGGCTGAAACAGAGGGGCTGAATCAGAGGGGCTGAAACAGAGGGGCTGAATCAGACGGGCTGAAACAGAGGGCGAGAAACAGAGGGGCTGAAACAGAGGGTGGGAAACAGAGGGGCTGATACAGAGGGTCTGAAACAGAGGGCGAGAAACAGGGGGGCCGACACAGAGGGGCTAAAATAGAGGGGCTGAAACAGAGGGGCTGAAACTGAGGGCGAGAAACAGAGGGGCTGAATCAGAGGGGCTGAATCAGAGGGGCTGAATCAGAGGGGCTGAAACAATGGATGAGAAACAGAGGGGCTGAAACAGAGGGGCTGAAACAGAGGGACTGAAACAGAGGGCGAGAAACAGAGGGGCTGAATCAGAGGGGCTGAATCAGAGGGGCTGAATGAGAGGGGCTGAAACAGAGGGGCTGAAACTGAGGGGCTGAAACAGAGGGCGAGAAACAGAGGGGCTGAAACAGAGTGCGAGAAACAGAGGGGCTGAAACAGAGGGCGAGAAACCGAGGGGCTGAAACAGATGGTCTGAAACAGAGGGGCTGAAACAGAGGGCTGAATCAGAGGGGCTGATTCAGAGGGGGTGAAACAGAGGGGCTGAATCAGCGGGGCTGAAACAGAGGGCGAGAAACAGAGGGGCCGAAACAGAGGGCGAGAAACAGAGGGGCAGAAACAGAGGGGTTGAAACAGAGGGCGAGAAACAGAGGGGCTGAAACCGAGGGCGAGAAACAGGGGGGCTGAAACAGAGGGGCTGAAACAGAGGGGCTGAAACAGTGGGTGAGAAACAGAGTGGCTGCAACAGATGGCGAGAAACAGAGGGGCTGAAACAGAGGGCGAGAAACAGAGGGGCTGAAACAGAGGGGCTGAAACAGAGGGGCTGAAACAGAGGGCTGAATCAGAGGGGCTGATTCAGAGGGGGTGAAACAGAGGGGCTGAATCAGCGGGGGTGAAACAGAGGGCGAGAAACAGAGGGGCTGAAACAGAGGGCAAGAAACAGAGGGGCTGAAACACGGGGCGTGAAACAGAGGGGCTGAAACAGAGGGGCTGAAACAGAGGGGCTGAAACAGAGGGGCTGAAACAGAGGGCGTGAAACAGAGGGGCTGAAACAGAGGGCGAGAAACAGAGGGGCTCAAACAGAGGGCGAGAAACAGAGGGGCTGAAACAGAGGGGCTGAAACGGAGGGGCTGAAACAGAGGGGCTGAAACAGAGGGCGAGAAACAAAGGGGCTGAAACAGCGGGCGAGAAACAGATGGCGAGAAACAGAGGGGCTGAAACAGAGGGGCTGAAACAGACGGGCTGAAACAGAGAGCCTGAAACAGAGGGCGAGAAACGGAGGGGCTGAAACAGAGGGCGAAAAACAGAGGGGCTGAAACAGAGGGCGAGAAACACAGGGGCTGAAACAGAGGGTGAGAAACTGAGGGCGAGAAACAGAGGGACTGAAACAGAGGGGCTGAAACAGAGGGGCTGAATCAGAGGGGCTGAAACAGAGGTGCTGAATCAGAGGGGCTGAAACAGAGGGCGAGAAACAGAGGGGCTGAAACTGAGGGCAAAAAACAGAGGGGCTGAAACAGAGGGCGAGAAACAGAGGGGCTGAAACAGAGAGCGCGAAACAGAGGGGCTGAAACAGAGGGGCTGAAACAGAGGGGCTGAAACAGAGGGGCTAAATCAGAGGGGCTGAAACAGAGGGCGAGAAACAGAGGGGCTGAAATAGAGGGCGAGAAATAGAGGGGCTGAAACAGAGGGGCTGAAACAGAGGGGCTGAAACAGAGGGCGAGAAACAGAGGGGCTGAAACAGAGGGCGAGTAACAGAGGGGCTGAAACAGAGGGCCATAAACAGAGGGACAGAAACAGAGGGGCTGAAAGAGAAGGGCCGAAACAGAGGGACTGAAACAGAGGGCGAGAAACAGTGGGGCTGAACCAGAGGGGCTGAATCAGAGCGGCTGAAACAGAGGGGCTTAAACAGAGGGCGAGAAACAGAGGGGCTGAAACAGAGGGCGAGAAACAGAGGGGCTGAAACAGAGGGTCTGAAACCGAGGGCGAGAAACAGAGGGGCTGAAACAGAGGGCGAGAAACAGAGGGGCTGAAACAGATGGCGAGAAACAGAGGGGCTGAATCATAGAGGCTGAAACAGAGGGCGAGAATTAGAGCGGCTGAAACAGAGGGGCTGAAACAGAGGGGCTGAAGCAGAGGGCGAGAAACAGAGGGGCTGAAACAGAGTGCGAGAAACAGAGGGGCTGAAACAGAGGGGCTTAAACAGAGAGCGCGAAACAGAGGGGCTGAAACAGAGGGCGAGAAACAGAGGGGCTGAATCAGAGGGGCTGAAACAGAGGTCGAGAAACAGAGGTTCTGAAACAGAGGGCGAGAAACAGAGGGGCTGAAACAGAGGGGCTGAAACAGAAGGTGAGATACAGAGAGGCTGAAACAGAGGGACTGAATAAGAGGGGCTGAAACAGAGGGGCTGAATCAGAGGGGCTGAAACAGAGGGGCTGAATCAGAGGGGCTGAAACAGAGGGCGAGAAACAGAGGGGCTGAAACAGAGGGCGGGAAACAGAGGGGCTGATACAGCGGGGCTGAAACAGAGGGCGAGAAACAGAGGGGCTGAAACAGAGGGCGAGAAACAGAGGGGCTGAATCATAGAGGCTGAAACAGAGGGCGAGAATTAGAGCGGCTGAAACAGAGGGGCTAAAACAGAGGGGCTGAAGCAGAGGGCGAGAAACAGAGGGGCTGAAACAGAGTGCGAGAAACAGAGGGGCTGAAACAGAGGGGCTTAAACAGAGAGCGCGAAACAGAGGGGCTGAAACAGAGGGCGAGAAACAGAGGGGCTGAATCAGAGGGGCTGAAACAGAGGTCGAGAAACAGAGGTTCTGAAACAGAGGGCGAGAAACAGAGGGGCTGAAACAGAGGGGCTGAAACAGAAGGTGAGATACAGAGAGGCTGAAACAGAGGGACTGAATAAGAGGGGCTGAAACAGAGGGGCTGAATCAGAGGGGCTGAGACCGAGGGCGAGAAACAGAGGGGCTGAAACAGAGGGCGAGAAAGAGAGGGGCTGAAACAGAGGGGCTGAAACAGAGGGGCTAAATCAGAGGGGCTGATTCAGAGGGGCTGAAACAGAGCGGCTGATTCAGAGGGGCTGAAACAGAGGGGCTGAATCAGAGAGGCTGAAACACAGAGCGAGAAATAGAGGGGCTGAAACAAAGGTTGAGAAACAGAGGGGCAGAAACAGAGGGCGAGAAACAGAGGGGCTGAAACAGAGGGGCTGAAACAGAGAGCGTGAAACAGTGGGGCTGAAACAGAGGGCGAGAAACAGAGGGGCTGAAACAGAGGGGCTGAAACAGAGGGGCTAAATCAGAGGGGCTGAAACAGAGGGTGAGAAACAGAGCGGCTGAAACAGAGGGCGAGAAACAGAGGGGCTGAAACAGAGGGCGAGTAACAGAGGGGCTGAAACAGAGGGCTATAAACAGAGGGACAGAAACAGAGGGGCTGAAAGAGAAGGGCTGAAACAGAGGGACTGAAACAGAGGGCGAGAAACAGTGGGGCTGAACCAGAGGGGCTGAATCAGAGCGGCTGAAACAGAGGGGCTGAAGCAGAGGGCGAGAAACAGAGGGGCTGAAACAGAGTGCGAGAAACAGAGGGGCTGAAACAGAGGGGCTTAAACAGAGAGCGCGAAACAGAGGGGCTGAAACAGAGGGCGAGAAACAGAGGGGCTGAATCAGAGGGGCTGAAACAGAGGTCGAGAAACAGAGGTTCTGAAACAGAGGGCGAGAAACAGAGGGGCTGAAACAGAGGGGCTGAAACAGAAGGTGAGATACAGAGAGGCTGAAACAGAGGGACTGAATAAGAGGGGCTGAAACAGAGGGGCTGAATCAGAGGGGCTGAAACAGAGGGGCTGAATCAGAGGGGCTGAAAGAGAGGGCGAGAAACAGAGGGGCTGAAACAGAGGGCGGGAAACAGAGGGGCTGATACAGCGGGGCTGAAACAGAGGGCGAGAAACAGAGGGGCTGAAACAGAAGGCGAGAAACAGAGGGGCTGAAACAGAGGGGCTGAATCAGAGGGGCTTAGACCGAGGGCGAGAAACAGAGGGGCTGAAACAGAGGGCGAGAAAGAGAGGGGCTGAAACAGAGGGGCTGAAACAGAGGGGCGAAATCAGAGGGGCTGATTCAGAGGGGCTGAAACAGAGGGGCTGATTCAGAGGGGCTGAAACAGAGGGGCTGAATCAGAGAGGCTGAAACACAGAGCGAGAAATAGAGGGGCTGAAACAAAGGGTGAGAAACAGAGGGGCAGATACAGAGGACGAGAAACAGAGGGGCTGAAACAGAGGGGCTGAAACAGAGAGCGTGAAACAGTGGGGCTGAAACAGAGGGCGAGAAACAGAGGGGCTGAAACAGAGGGGCTGAAACAGAGGGGCTAAATCAGAGGGGCTGAAACAGAGGGTGAGAAACAGAGCGGCTGAAACAGAGGGCGAGAAACAGAGGGGCTTAAACAGAGGGGCTGAAACAGAGGGCGAGAAACAGAGGGGCTGAAACAGAGTGCGAGAAACAGAGGGGCTGAAACAGAGGGGCTGCAACAGAGGGGCTGAAACAGAGGGGCTGAAACCGAGGGCGAGAAACAGAGGGGCTGAAACAGAGGGGCTGAATCAGAGGGGCTGAAACAGAGGGCTAGAAACAGAGGGCTAGAAACGGAGGGGCTGAAACAGAGGGCGAGAAACAGAGGGGCTGAAACAGAGGGGCTGAAACAGAGGGGCTGAAACAGAGGGGCTGAAACAGAGGCCAAGAAACAGAGGGGCTGAAACAGAGGGCGAGAAACAGAGGGGCTGAAACAGAGGGGCTGAAAAAGAGGGGCTGAAACAGAGGGGCCGAATCAGAGGGGCTGTATCAGAGGGGCTGAAACAGAGGGGCTGAAACAGAGGGCGAGAAACAGAGGTGCTGAAACTGCGGGCGAGAAACAGAGGGCGAGAAACAGAGGGGCTGAAACAGAGGGGCTGAAACAGACGGGCTGAAACAGAGAGCCTGAAACAGAGGGCGAGAAACAGAGGGGCTGAAACAGAGGGGCTGAATCAGAGGGGCTGAAACAGAGGGGCTGTATCAGAGGGGCTGAAACAGAGGGCGAGAAACAGAGGGGCTGAAACAGAGGGCGAGAAACAGAGGGGCTGAAACAGAGGGGCTGAAACAGAGGGCAAGAAACAGAGGGGCTGAAACAGAGGGCGAGAAACAGAGGGGCTGAAACAGAGGGGCTGAAACAGAGGGGCTGTATCAGAGGGGCTGAAACAGAGGGCGAGAAACAGAGGGGCTGAAACAGAGGGCGAGAAACAGAGGGGCTGAAACAGAGGGGCTGAAACAGAGGGCGAGAAACAGAGGGGCTGAAACAGAGGGCGAGAAACAGAGGGGCTGAAACAGAGGGCGAGAAACCGAGGGGCTGAAACAGAGGGGCTGAAATATAGGGCGAGAAACAGAGGGGCTGAAACAGAGGGCGAGAAACAGAGGGACTGAAAAAGAGGGGCTGAAACAGAGGGCGAGAAGCAGAGGGGCTGAAACAGAGGGCAAGAAACAGAGGGGCTGAAACACGGGGCGTGAAACAGAGGGGCTGAAACAGAGGGGCGGGAAACAGAGGGGCTGAATCAGAGGGGCTGAATCAGAGGGGCTGAAACAGAGGGTGAGAAACAGAGGGGCTGAAACAGAGGGGCCGAAACAGAGGGGCTGAAACAGAGGGTGAGAAACAGAGGGGCTGAATCAGAGGGGCTGAAACAGAGGGGCTGAATCAGAGGGGCTGAAACAGAGGGGCTGAATCAGAGGGCTGGAAACAGAGGGGCTGATACAGAGGGGCTGAAACAGAGGGCGAGAAACAGGGGGGCTGACACAGAGGGGCTAAAACAGAGGGGCTGAAACAGAGGGGCTGAAACAGAGGGCGAGAAACAGAGGGGCTGAATCGGAGGGGCTGAATCAGAGGGGCTGAATCAGAGGGGCTGAAACAAAGGATGAGAAACAGAGGGGCTGAAACAGAGGGGCTGAAACAGAGGGACTGAAACAGAGGGCGAGAAACAGAGGGGCTGAATCAGAGGGGCTGAATCAGAGGGGCTGAATCAGAGGGGCTGAAACAGAGGGGCTGAATCAGAGGGGCTGAAACAGAGGGCGAGAAACAGAGGGGCTGAAACAGAGGGCGAGAAACAGAGGGGCTGAAACAGAGGGCGAGAAACCGAGGGGCTGAAACAGAGGGTCTGAAACAGAGGGGCTGAAACAGAGGGCTGAATCAGAGGGGCTGATTCAGAGGGGGTGAAACAGAGGGGCTGAATCAGCGGGGCTGAAACAGAGGGCGAGAAACAGAGGGGCCGAAACAGAGGGCGAGAAACAGAGGGGCAGAAACAGAGGGCGGGAAACAGAGGGGCTGAAACAGAGGGCGAGAAACAGAGGGGCTGAAACAGAGGGCGAGAAACAGAGGGTCTGAAACAGAGGGCGAGAAACAGAGGGGCTGAAACAGAGGGCGAGAAACAGAGGGGCTGAATCAGAGGGGCTGAATCAGAGGGGCTGAATCAGAGGGGCTGAAACAGAGGGGCTGAATCAGAGGGGCTGAAACAGAGGGCGAGAAACAGAGGGGCTGAAACAGAGGGCGAGAAACAGAGGGGCTGAAACAGAGGGCGAGAAACCGAGGGGCTGAAACAGAGGGTCTGAAACAGAGGGGCTGAAACAGAGGGCTGAATCAGAGGGGCTGATTCAGAGGGGGTGAAACAGAGGGGCTAAATCAGCGGGGCTGAAACAGAGGGCGAGAAACAGAGGGACCGAAACAGAGGGCGAGAAACAGAGGGGCAGAAACAGAGGGCGGGAAACAGAGGGGCTGAAACAGAGGGGCTGAAACAGAGGGCGAGAAACAGAGGGGCTGAAACAGAGGGCGAGAAACTGAGGGGCTGAAACAGAGGGGCTGAAACAGAGAGACTGAAACAGAGGGCGAGAAACAGAGGGGCCGAAACAGAGGGCGAGAAACAGAGGGGCAGAAACAGAGGGGCTGAAACAGAGGGCGAGAAACAGAGGGGCTGAAACCGAGGGCGAGAAACAGAGGGGCTGAAACAGAGGGGCTGAAACAGAGGGGCTGAAACAGTGGGCGAGAAACAGAGTGGCTGGAACAGACGGCGAGAAACAGAGGGGCTGAAACAGAGGGGCTGAAACAGAGGGCGAGAAACAGAGGGGCTGAAACAGAGGGGCTGAAACAGAGGGGCTGAAACAGAGGGGCTGAAACAGAGGCCGAGAAACAGAGGGGCTGAAACAGAGGGCGAGAAACAGAGGGGCTGAAACAGAGGGGCTGAAACAGAGGGGCTGAAACAGAGGGGCCGAATCAGAGGGGCTGTATCAGAGGGGCTGAAACACAGTGGCTGAAACAGAGGGCGAGAAACAGAGGTGCTAAAACTGCGGGCGAGAAACAGAGGGCGAGAAATAGAGTGGCTGAAACAGAGGGGCTGAATCAGAGGGGCTGAAACAGAGGGGCTGTATCAGAGGGGCTGAAACAGAGGGCGAGAAACAGAGGGGCTGAAACAGAGGGCGAGAAACAAAGGGGCTGAAACAGAGGGGCTGAAACAGAGGGCGAGAAGCAGAGGTGCTGAAACAGAGGGCGAGAAACAGAGGGGCTGAAACAGAGGGGCTGAAACAGAGGGGCTGTATCAGAGGGGCTGAAACAGAGTGCGAGAAACAGAGGGGCTGAAACAGAGGGCGAGAAACAGAGGGGCTGAAACAGAGGGGCTGAAACAGAGGGCGAGAAACAGAGGGGCTGAAACAGAGGGCGAGAAACAGAGGGGCTGAAACAGAGGGCGATAAACCGAGGGGCTGAAACAGAGGGGCTGAAATAGAGGGCGAGAAACAGAGGGGCTGAAACAGAGGGCGAGAAACAGAGGGACTGAAACAGAGGGGCTGAAACAGAGGGGCTGAAACAGAGGGCGAGAAACAGAGGGGCTGAAACAGAGGGCAAGAAACAGAGGGGCTGAAACACGGGGCGTGAAACAGAGGGGCTGAAACAGAGGGGCGGGAAACAGAGGGGCTGAAACAGAGGGGCCGAAACAGAGGGGCTGAAACAGAGGGCGAGAAACAGAGGGGCTGAATCAGAGGGGCTGAAACAGAGGGGCTGAATCAGAGGGGCTGAAACAGAGGGGCTGAATCAGAGGGGCTGAAACAGAGGGCGAGAAACAGAGGGGCTGAAACAGAGGGCAGGAAACAGAGGGGCTGATACAGAGGGGCTGAAACGGAGGGCGAGAAACAGGGGGGCTGACACAGAGGGGCTAAAACAGAGTGGCTGAAACAGAGGGGCTGAAACAGAGGGCGAGAAACAGAGGGGCTGAATCAGAGGGGCTGAATCAGAGGGGCTGAAACAAAGGATGAGAAACAGAGGGGCTGAAACAGAGGGGCTGAAACAGAGGGACTGAAACAGAGGGCGAGAAACAGAGGGGCTGAATCAGAGGGGCTGAATCAGAGGGGCTGAATCAGAGGGGCTGAAACAGAGGGGCTGAATCAGAGGGGCTGAAACAGAGGGCGAGAAACAGAGGGGCTGAAACAGAGGGCGAGAAACAGAGGGGCTGAAACAGAGGGCGAGAAACCGAGGGGCTGAAACAGAGGGTCTGAAACAGAGGGGCTGAAACAGAGGGCTGAATCAGAGGGGCTGATTCAGAGGGGGTGAAACAGAGGGGCTGAATCAGCGGGGCTGAAACAGAGGGCGAGAAACAGAGGGGCCGAAACAGAGGGCGAGAAACAGAGGGGCAGAAACAGAGGGCGGGAAACAGAGGGGCTGAAACAGAGTGACTGAAACAGAGGGCGAGAAACAGAGGGGCTGAAACAGAGGGCGAGAAACAGAGGGGCTGAAACAGAGGGGCTGAAACAGAGAGACTGAAACAGAGGGCGAGAAACAGAGGGGCCGAAACAGAGGGCGAGAAACAGAGGGGCAGAAACAGAGGGGCTGAAACAGAGGGCGAGAAACAGAGGGGCTGAAACCGAGGGCGAGAAACAGAGGGGCTGAAACAGAGGGGCTGAAACAGAGGGGCTGAAACAGTGGGCGAGAAACAGAGTGGCTGCAACAGACGGCGAGAAACAGAGGGGCTGAAACAGAGGGCGAGAAACAGAGGGGCTGAAACAGAGGGGCTGAAACAGAGGGGCTGAAACAGAGGGCTGAATCAGAGGGGCTGATTCAGAGGGGGTGAAACAGAGAGGCTGAATCAGCGGGGCTGAAACAGAGGGCGAGAAACAGAGGGGCTGAAACAGAGGGCAAGAAACAGAGGGGCTGAAACACGGGGAGTGAAACAGAGGGGCTGAAACAGAGGGGCTGAAACAGAGGGGCTGAAACAGAAGGGCTGAAACAGAGGGCGTGAAACAGAGGGGCTGAAACAGAGGGCGAGAAACAGAGGGGCTCAAACAGAGGGCGAGAAACAGAGGGGCTGAAACAGAGGGGCTGAAACGGAGGGGCTGAAACAGAGGGGCTGAAACAGAGGGCGAGAAACAAAGGGTTGAAACAGCGGGCGAGAAACAGATGGCGAGAAACAGAGGTGCTGAAACAGAGGGGCTGAAACAGACGGGCTGAAACAGAGAGCCTGAAACAGAGGGGGAGAAACGGAGGGGCTGAAACAGAGGGCGAAAAACAGAGGGGCTGAAACAGAGGGCGAGAAACACAGGGGCTGAAACAGAGGGTGAGAAACTGAGGGCGAGAAACAGAGGGACTGAAACAGAGGGGCTGAAACAGAGGGGCTGAATCAGAGGGGCTGAAACAGAGGTGCTGAATCAGAGGGGCTGAAACAGAGGGCGAGAAACAGAGGGGCTGAAACTGAGGGCAAAAAACAGAGGGGCTGAAACAGAGGGCGAGAAACAGAGGGGCTGAAACAGAGAGCGCGAAACAGAGGGGTTGAAACAGAGGGGCTGAAACAGAGGGGCTGAAACAGAGGGGCTAAATCAGAGGGGCTGAAACAGAGGGGCTGAAACAGAGGGGCTGAAACAGAGGGCGAGAAACAGAGGGGCTGAAACAGAGGGCTATAAACAGAGGGACAGAAACAGAGGGGCTGAAAGAGAAGGGCCGAAACAGAGGGACTGAAACAGAGGGCGAGAAACAGTGGGTCTGAACCAGAGGGGCTGAATCAGAGCGGCTGAAACAGAGGGGCTTAAACAGAGGGCGAGAAACAGAGGGGCTGAAACAGAGGGCGAGAAACAGAGGGGCTGAAACAGAGGGTCTGAAACTGAGGGCGAGAAACAGAGGGGCTGAAACAGAGGGCGAGAAACAGAGGGGCTGAAACAGAGGGCGAGAAACTGAGGGGCTGAAACAGAGGGGCTGAAACAGAGAGACTGAAACAGAGGGCGAGTAACAGAGGGGCCGAAACAGAGGGCGAGAAACAGAGGGGCAGAAACAGAGGGGCTGAAACAGAGGGCGAGAAACAGAGGGGCTGAAACCGAGGGCGAGAAACAGAGGGGCTGAAACAGAGGGGCTGAAACAGAGGGGCTGATACAGTGGGCGAGAAACAGAGTGGCTGCAACAGACGGCGAGAAACAGAGGGGCTGAAACAGAGGGCGAGAAACAGAGGGGCTGAAACAGAGGGGCTGAAAAAGAGGGGCTGAAACATAGGGCTGAATCAGAGGGGCTGAAACAGAGGGCGAGAAACAGAGGGGCTGAAACAGAGGGGCTGAAACAGAAGGGCTGAAACAGAGGGCGAGAAACAGAGGGGCTGAAACAGAGGGCGAGAAACAGAGGGGCTGAATCGGAGGGGCTGAATCAGAGGGGCTGAATCAGAGGGGCTGAAACAAAGGATGAGAAACAGAGGGGCTGAAACAGAGGGGCTGAATCAGCGGGGCTGAAACAGAGGGCGAGAAACAGAGGGGCTGAAACAGAAGGGCTGAAACAGAGGGCGTGAAGCAGAGGGGCTGAAACAGAGGGCGAGAAACAGAGGGGCTCAAACAGAGGGCGAGAAACAGAGGGGCTGAAACAGAGGGGCTGAAACGGAGGGGCTGAAACAGAGGGCGAGAAACAGAGGGGCTGTATCAGAGCGGCTGAATCAGAGGGGCTGAAACAGAGGGGCTGAAACAGAGGGCGAGAAACAAAGGGGCTGAAACAGCGGGCGAGAAACAGATGGCGAGAAACAGAGGGGCTGAAACAGAGGGGCTGAAACAGACGGGCTGAAACAGAGAGCCTGAAACAGAGGGCGAGAAACGGAGGGGCTGAAACAGAGGGCGAAAAACAGAGGGGCTGAAACAGAGGGCGAGAAACACAGGGGCTGAAACAGAGGGTGAGAAACTGAGGGCGAGAAACAGAGGGACTGAAACAGAGGGGCTGAAACAGAGGGGCTGAATCAGAGGGGCTGAAACAGAGGTGCTGAATCAGAGGGCAAAAAACAGAGGGGCTGAAACAGAGGGCGAGAAACAGAGGGGCTGAAACTGAGGGCAAAAAACAGAGGGGCTGAAACAGAGGGCGAGAAACAGAGGGGCTGAAACAGAGAGCGCGAAACAGAGGGGTTGAAACAGAGGGGCTGAAACAGAGGGGCTGAAACAGAGGGGCTAAATCAGAGGGGCTGAAACAGAGGGGCTGAAACAGAGGGGCTGAAACAGAGGGCGAGAAACAGAGGGGCTGAAACAGAGGGCGAGTAACAGAGGGGCTGAAACAGAGGGCTATAAACAGAGGGACAGAAACAGAGGGGCTGAAAGAGAAGGGCCGAAACAGAGGGACTGAAACAGAGGGCGAGAAACAGTGGGGCTGAACCAGAGGGGCTGAATCAGAGCGGCTGAAACAGAGGGGCTTAAACAGAGGGCGAGAAACAGAGGGCCTGAAACAGAGGGCGAGAAACAGAGGGGCTGAAACAGAGGGCGAGGAACAGAGGGGCTGAAACAGAGGGTCTGAAACCGAGGGCGAGAAACAGAGGGGCTGAAACAGAGGGCGAGAAACAGAGGGGCTGAATCATAGAGGCTGAAACAGAGGGCGAGAATTAGAACGGCTGAAACAGAGGGGCTGAAACAGAGGGGCTGAAGCAGAGGGCGAGAAACAGAGGGGCTGAAACAGAGGGCGAGAAACAGAGGGGCTGAAACAGAGGGGCTTAAACAGAGAGCGCGAAACAGAGGGGCTGAAACAGAGGGCGAGAAACAGAGGGGCTGAATCAGAGGGGCTGAAACAGAGGTCGAGAAACAGAGGTTCTGAAACAGAGGGCGAGAAACAGAGGGGCTGAAACAGAGGGGCTGAAACAGAAGGTGAGATACAGAGAGGCTGAAACAGAGGGACTGAATAAGAGGGGCTGAAACAGAGGGGCTGAATCAGAGGGGCTGAAACAGAGGGGCTGAATCAGAGGGGCTGAAACAGAGAGCGAGAAACAGAGGGGCTGAAACAGAGGGCGGGAAACAGAGGGGCTGATACAGCGGGGCTGAAACAGAGGGCGAGAAACAGAGGGGCTGAAACAGAAGGCGAGAAACAGAGGGGCTGAAACAGAGGGGCTGAATCAGAGGGGCTGAGACCGAGGGCGAGAAACAGAGGGGCTGAAACAGTGGGCGAGAAACAGAGGGGCTGAATCATAGTGGCTGAAACAGAGGGCGAGAATTTGAGGGGCTGAAACAGAGGGCGAGAAAGAGAGGGCTGAAACAGAGGGGCTGAAACAGAGGTGCTAAATCAGAGGGGCTGATTCAGAGGGGCTGAAACAGAGGGGCTGATTCAGAGGGGCTGAAACAGAGGGGCTGAATCAGAGAGGCTGAAACACAGAGCGAGAAATAGAGGGGCTGAAACAAAGGGTGAGAAACAGAGGGGCAGAAACAGAGGGCGAGAAACAGAGGGGCTGAAACAGAGGGGCTGAAACAGAGGGCGTGAAACAGAGGGGCTGAAACAGAGGGCGAGAAACAGAGGGGCTGAAACAGAGGGCGAGAAACAGAGGGGCTGAAACAGAGGGGCTTAAACAGAGAGCGCGAAACAGAGGGGCTGAAACAGAGGGCGAGAAACAGAGGGGCTGAACCAGAGGGGCTGAATCAGAGCGGCTGAAACAGAGGGGCTTAAACAGAGGGCGAGAAACAGAGGGGCTGAAACAGAGGGGCTGAAACAGAGGGCGAGAAACAGAGGGGCTGAAACAGAGGGCGAGAAACAGAGGGGCTGAAACAGAGGGCGGGAAACAGAGGGGCTGAAACAGAGGGGCTGAAATAGAGGGCGAGAAACAGAGGGGCTGAAACAGAGGGCGAGAAACAGAGGGACTGAAACAGAGGGGCTGAAACAGAGGGGCTGAAACAGAGGGCGAGAAACAGAGGGGCTGAAACAGAGGGCAAGAAACAGAGGGGCTGAAACAGAGGGGCGGGAAACAGAGGGGCTGAATCAGAGGGGCTGAATCAGAGGGGCTGAAACAGAGGGTGAGAAACAGAGGGGCTGAAACAGAGGGGCCGAAACAGAGGGGCTGAAACAGAGGGCGAGAAACAGAGGGGCTGAATCAGAGGGGCTGAAACAGAGGGGCTGAATCAGAGGGGCTGAAAAAGAGGGGCTGAATCAGAGGGGCTGAAACAGAGGGCGAGAAACAGAGGGGCTGAAACAGAGGGCGGGAAACAGAGGGGCTGATACAGAGGGGCTGAAACAGAGGGCGAGAAACAGGGGGGCTGACACAGAGGGGCTAAAACAGAGGGGCTGAAACAGAGGGGCTGAAACAGAGGGCGAGAAACAGAGGGGCTGAATCAGAGGGGCTGAATCAGAGGGGCTGAAACAGAGGGGCTGAATCAGATGGGCTGAAACAGAGGGCGAGAAACAGAGGGGCTGAAACAGAGGGCGAGAAACAGAGGGGCTGAAACAGAGGGCGAGAAACCGAGGGGCTGAAACAGAGGGTCTGAAACAGAGGGGCTGAAACAGAGGGCTGAATCAGAGGGGCTGATTCAGAGGGGGTGAAACAGAGGGGCTGAATCAGCGGGGCTGAAACAGAGGGCGAGAAACAGAGGGGCCGAAACAGAGGGCGAGAAACAGAGGGGCAGAACCAGAGGGCGGGAAACAGAGGGGCTGAAACAGAGTGACTGAAACAGAGGGCGAGAAACAGAGGGGCTGAAACAGACGGCGAGAAACAGAGGGGCTGAAACAGAGGGGCTGAAACAGAGGGACTGAAACAGAGGGCGAGAAACAGAGGGGCCGAAACAGAGGGCGAGAAACAGAGGGGCAGAAACAGAGGGGCTGAAACAGAGGGCGAGAAACAGAGGGGCTGAAACCGAGGGCGAGAAACAGAGGGGCTGAAACAGAGGGGCTGAAACAGAGGGGCTGAAACAGTGGGCGAGAAACAGAGTGGCTGCAACAGACGGCGAGAAACAGAGGGGCTGAAACAGAGGGCGAGAAACAGAGGGGCTGAAACAGAGGGGCTGAAACAGAGGGGCTGAAACAGAGGGCTGAATCAGAGGGGCTGATTCAGAGGGGGTGAAACAGAGGGGCTGAATCAACGGGGCTGAAACAGAGGGCGAGAAACAGAGGGGCTGAAACAGAGGGCAAGAAACAGAGGGGCTGAAACACGGGGCGTGAAACAGAGGGGCTGAAACAGAGGGGCTGAAACAGAGGGGCTGAAACAGAAGGGCTGAAACAGAGGGGCTGAAACAGTGGGCTGAATCAGAGGGGCTGATTCAGAGGGGGTGAAACAGAGGGGCTGAATCAGCGGGGCTGAAACAGAGGGCGAGAAACAGAGGGGCTGAAACAGAGGGCGAGAAACTGAGGGGCTGAAACAGAGGGGCTGAAACAGAGAGACTGAAAGAGAGGGCGAGAAACAGAGGGGCCGAAACAGAGGGCGAGAAACAGAGGGGCAGAAACAGAGGGGCTGAAACAGAGGGCGAGAAACAGAGGGGCTGAAACCGAGGGCGAGAAACAGAGGGGCTGAAACAGAGGGGCTGAAACAGAGGGGCTGAAACAGTGGGCGAGAAACAGAGTGGCTGCAACAGACGGCGAGAAACAGAGGGTCTGAAACAGAGGGCGAGAAACAGAGGGGCTGAAACAGAGGGGCTGAAACATAGGGCTGAATCAGAGGGGCTGATTCAGAGGGGGTGAAACAGAGTGGCTGAATCAGCGGGGCTGAAACAGAGGGCGAGAAACAGAGGGGCTGAAACAGAAGGGCTGAAACAGAGGGCGTGAAACAGAGGGGCTGAAACAGAGGGCGAGAAACAGAGGGGCTCAAACAGAGGGCGAGAAACAGAGGGGCTGAAACAGAGGGGCTGAAACGGAGGGGCTGAAACAGAGGGCGAGAAACAGAGGGGCTGTATCAGAGCGGCTGAATCAGAGGGGCTGAAACAGAGGGGCTGAAACAGAGGGCGAGAAACAGAGGGCGAGAAACAGAGGGGCTGAAACCGAGGGCGAGAAACAGAGGGGCTGAAACAGAGGGGCTGAAACAGAGGGGCTGAAACAGTGGGCGAGAAACAGAGTGGCTGCAACAGACGGCGAGAAACAGAGGGGCTGAAACAGAGGGCGAGAAACAGAGGGGCTGAAACAGAAGGGCTGAAACAGAGGGGCTGAAACAGAGGGCTGAATCAGAGGGGCTGATTCAGAGGGGGTGAAACAAAGGGGCTGAATCAGCGGGGCTGAAACAGAGGGCGAGAAACAGAGGGGCTGAAACAGAAGGGCTGAAACAGAGGGCGTGAAACAGAGGGGCTGAAACAGAGGGCGAGAAACAGAGGGGCTCAAACAGAGGGCGAGAAACAGAGGGGCTGAAACAGAGGGGCTGAAACGGAGGGGCTGAAACAGAGGGCGAGAAACAGAGGGGCTGTATCAGAGGGGCTGAATCAGAGGGGCTGAAACAGAGGGGCTGAAACAGAGGGCGAGAAACAAAGGGGCTGAAACAGCGGGCGAGAAACAGATGGCGAGAAACAGAGGGGCTGAAACAGAGGGGCTGAAACAGACGGGCTGAAACAGAGAGCCTGAAACAGAGGGCGAGAAACGGAGGGGCTGAAACAGAGGGCGAAAAACAGAGGGGCTGAAACAGAGGGCGAGAAACACAGGGGCTGAAACAGAGGGTGAGAAACTGAGGGCGAGAAACAGAGGGACTGAAACAGAGGGGCTGAAACAGAGGGGCTGAATCAGAGGGGCTGAAACAGAGGTGCTGAATCAGAGGGCAAAAAACAGAGGGGCTGAAACAGAGGGCGAGAAACAGAGGGGCTGAAACTGAGGGCAAAAAACAGAGGGGCTGAAACAGATGGCGAGAAACAGAGGGGCTGAAACAGAGAGCGCGAAACAGAGGGGTTGAAACAGAGGGGCTGAAACAGAGGGGCTGAAACAGAGGGGCTAAATCAGAGGGGCTGAAACAGAGGGGCTGAAACAGAGGGGCTGAAACAGAGGGCGAGAAACAGAGGGGCTGAAACAGAGGGCGAGTAACAGAGGGGCTGAAACAAAGGGCTATAAACAGAGGGACAGAAACAGAGGGGCTGAAAGAGAAGGGCCGAAACAGAGGGACTGAAACAGAGGGCGAGAAACAGTGGGGCTGAACCAGAGGGGCTGAATCAGAGCGGCTGAAACAGAGGGGCTTAAACAGAGGGCGAGAAACAGAGGGCCTGAAACAGAGGGCGAGAAACAGAGGGGCTGAAACAGAGGGCGAGAAACAGAGGGGCTGAAACAGAGGGTCTGAAACCGAGGGCGAGAAACAGAGGGGCTGAAACAGAGGGCGAGAAACAGAGGGGCTGAAACAGAGGGCGAGAAACAGAGGGGCTGAATCATAGAGGCTGAAACAGAGGGCGAGAATTAGAACGGCTGAAACAGAGGGGCTGAAACAGAGGGGCTGAAGCAGAGGGCGAGAAACAGAGGGGCTGAAACAGAGGGCGAGAAACAGAGGGGCTGAAACAGAGGGGCTTAAACAGAGAGCGCGAAACAGAGGGGCTGAATCAGAGGGGCTGAAACAGAGGTCGAGAAACAGAGGTTCTGAAACAGAGGGCGAGAAACAGAGGGGCTGAAACAGAGGGGCTGAAACAGAAGGTGAGATACAGAGAGGCTGAAACAGAGGGACTGAATAAGAGGGGCTGAAACAGAGGGGCTGAATCAGAGGGGCTGAAACAGAGGGGCTGAATCAGAGGGGCTGAAACAGAGAGCGAGAAACAGAGGGGCTGAAACAGAGGGCGGGAAACAGAGGGGCTGATACAGCGGGGCTGAAACAGAGGGGCTAAATCAGAGGGGCTGAAACAGAGGGGCTGAAACAGAGGGGCTGAAACAGAGGGCGAGAAACAGAGGGGCTGAAACAGAGGGCGAGTAACAGAGGGGCTGAAACAAAGGGCTATAAACAGAGGGACAGAAACAGAGGGGCTGAAAGAGAAGGGCCGAAACAGAGGGACTGAAACAGAGGGCGAGAAACAGTGGGGCTGAACCAGAGGGGCTGAATCAGAGCGGCTGAAACAGAGGGGCTTAAACAGAGGGCGAGAAACAGAGGGCCTGAAACAGAGGGCGAGAAACAGAGGGGCTGAAACAGAGGGCGAGAAACAGAGGGGCTGAAACAGAGGGTCTGAAACCGAGGGCGAGAAACAGAGGGGCTGAAACAGAGGGCGAGAAACAGAGGGGCTGAAACAGAGGGCGAGAAACAGAGGGGCTGAATCATAGAGGCTGAAACAGAGGGCGAGAATTAGAACGGCTGAAACAGAGGGGCTGAAACAGAGGGGCTGAAGCAGAGGGCGAGAAACAGAGGGGCTGAAACAGAGGGCGAGAAACAGAGGGGCTGAAACAGAGGGGCTTAAACAGAGAGCGCGAAACAGAGGGGCTGAAACAGAGGGCGAGAAACAGAGGGGCTGAATCAGAGGGGCTGAAACAGAGGTCGAGAAACAGAGGTTCTGAAACAGAGGGCGAGAAACAGAGGGGCTGAAACAGAGGGGCTGAAACAGAAGGTGAGATACAGAGAGGCTGAAACAGAGGGACTGAATAAGAGGGGCTGAAACAGAGGGGCTGAATCAGAGGGGCTGAAACAGAGGGGCTGAATCAGAGGGGCTGAAACAGAGAGCGAGAAACAGAGGGGCTGAAACAGAGGGCGGGAAACAGAGGGGCTGATACAGCGGGGCTGAAACAGAGGGCGAGAAACAGAGGGGCTGAAACAGAAGGCGAGAAACAGAGGGGCTGAAACAGAGGGGCTGAATCAGAGGGGCTGAGACCGAGGGCGAGAAACAGAGGGGCTGAAACAGTGGGCGAGAAACAGAGGGGCTGAATCATAGGGGCTGAAACAGAGGGCGAGAATTTGAGGGGCTGAAACAGAGGGCGAGAAAGAGAGGGCTGAAACAGAGGGGCTGAAACAGAGGGGCTAAATCAGAGGGGCTGATTCAGAGGGGCTGAAACAGAGGGGCTGATTCAGAGGGGCTGAAACAGAGGGGCTGAATCAGAGAGGCTGAAACACAGAGCGAGAAATAGAGGGGCTGAAACAAAGGGTGAGAAACAGAGGGGCAGAAACAGAGGGCGAGAAACAGAGGGGCTGAAACAGAGGGGCTGAAACAGAGGGCGTGAAACAGAGGGGCTGAAACAGAGGGCGAGAAACAGAGGGGCTGAAACAGAGGGCGAGAAACAGAGGGGCTGAAACAGAGGGGCTTAAACAGAGAGCGCGAAACAGAGGGGCTGAAACAGAGGGCGAGAAACAGAGGGGCTGAACCAGAGGGGCTGAATCAGAGCGGCTGAAACAGAGGGGCTTAAACAGAGGGCGAGAAACAGAGGGGCTGAAACAGAGGGGCTGAAACAGAGGGCGAGAAACAGAGGGGCTGAAACAGAGGGCGAGAAACAGAGGGGCTGAAACAGAGGGCGAGAAACCGAGGGGCTGAAACAGAGGGGCTGAAATAGAGGGCGAGAAACAGAGGGGCTGAAACAGAGGGCGAGAAACAGAGGGACTGAAACAGAGGGGCTGAAACAGAGGGGCTGAAACAGAGGGCGAGAAACAGAGGGGCTGAAACAGAGGGCAAGAAACAGAGGGGCTGAAACACGGGGCGTGAAACAGAGGGGCTGAAACAGAGGGGCGGGAAACAGAGGGGCTGAATCAGAGGGGCTGAATCAGAGGGGCTGAAACAGAGGGTGAGAAACAGAGGGGCTGAAACAGAGGGGCCGAAACAGAGGGGCTGAAACAGAGGGCGAGAAACAGAGGGGCTGAATCAGAGGGGCTGAAACAGAGGGGCTGAATCAGAGGGGCTGAAACAGAGGGGCTGAATCAGAGGGGCTGAAACAGAGGGCGAGAAACAGAGGGGCTGAAACAGAGGGCGGGAAACAGAGGGGCTGATACAGAGGGGCTGAAACAGAGGGCGAGAAACAGGGGGGCTGACACAGAGGGGCTAAAACAGAGGGGCTGAAACAGAGGGGCTGAAACAGAGGGCGAGAAACAGAGGGGCTGAATCAGAGGGGCTGAATCAGAGGGGCTGAATCAGAGGGGCTGAAACAAAGGATGATAAACAGAGGGGCTGAAACAGAGGGGCTGAAACAGAGGGACTGAAACAGAGGGCGAGAAACAGAGGGGCTGAATCAGAGGGGCTGAATCAGAGGGGCTGAATCAGAGGGGCTGAAACAGAGGGGCTGAATCAGAGGGGCTGAAACAGAGGGCGAGAAACAGAGGGGCTGAAACAGAGGGCGAGAAACAGAGGGGCTGAAACAGAGGGCGAGAAACCGAGGGGCTGAAACAGAGGGTCTGAAACAGAGGGGCTGAAACAGAGGGCGGGAAACAGAGGGGCTGAAACAGAGTGACTGAAACAGAGGGCGAGAAACAGAGGGGCTGAAACAGAGGGCGAGAAACAGAGGGGCTGAAACAGAGGGGCTGAAACAGAGAGACTGAAACAGAGGGCGAGAAACAGAGGGGCAGAAACAGAGGGGCTGAAACAGAGGGCGAGAAACAGAGGGGATGAAACCGAGGGCGAGAATCAGAGGGGCTGAAACAGAGTGGCTGAAACAGAGGGGCTGAAACAGTGGGCGAGAAACAGAGTGGCTGCAACAGACGGCGAGAAACAGAGGGGCTGAAACAGAGGGCGAGAAACAGAGGGTCTGAAACAGAGGGGCTGAAACAGAGGGGTTGAAACAGAGGGCTGAATCAGAGGGGCTGATTCAGAGGGGGTGAAACAGAGGGGCTGAATCAGCGGGGCTGAAACAGAGGGCGAGAAACAGAGGGGCTGAAACAGAGGGCAAGAAACAGAGGGGCTGAAACACGGGGCGTGAAACAGAGGGGCTGAAACAGAGGGGCTGAAACAGAGGGGCTGAAACAGAAGGGCTGAAACAGAGGGGCTGAAACAGAGGGCTGAATCAGAGGGGCTGATTCAGAGGGGGTGAAACAGAGGGGCTGAATCAGCAGGGCTGAAACAGAGGGCGAGAAACAGAGGGGCTGAAACAGAAGGGCTGAAACAGAGGGCGTGAAACAGAGGGGCTGAAACAGAGGGCGAGAAACAGAGGGGCTCAAACAGAGGGCGAGAAACAGAGGGGCTGAAACAGAGGGGCTGAAACGGAGGGGCTGAAACAGAGGGCGAGAAACAGAGGGGCTGTATCAGAGGGGCTGAATCAGAGGGGCTGAAACAGAGGGGCTGAAACAGAGGGCGAGAAACAAAGGGGCTGAAACAGCGGGCGAGAAACAGATGGCGAGAAACAGAGGGGCTGAAACAGAGGGGCTGAAACAGACGGGCTGAAACAGAGAGCCTGAAACAGAGGGCGAGAAACGGAGGGGCTGAAACAGAGGGCAAAAAACAGAGGGGCTGAAACAGAGGGCGAGAAACACAGGGGCTGAAACAGAGGGTGAGAAACTGAGGGCGAGAAACAGAGGGACTGAAACAGAGGGGCTGAAACAGAGGGGCTGAATCAGAGGGGCTGAAACAGAGGTGCTGAATCAGAGGGCAAAAAACAGAGGGGCTGAAACAGAGGGCGAGAAACAGAGGGGCTGAAACTGAGGGCAAAAAACAGAGGGGCTGAAACAGAGGGCGAGAAACAGAGGGGCTGAAACAGAGAGCGCGAAACAGAGGGGTTGAAACAGAGGGGCTGAAACAGAGGGGCTGAAACAGAGGGGCTAAATCAGAGGGGCTGAAACAGAGGGGCTGAAACAGAGGGGCTGAAACAGAGGGCGAGAAACAGAGGGGCTGAAACAGAGGGCGAGTAACAGAGGGGCTGAAACAGAGGGCTATAAACAGAGGGACAGAAACAGAGGGGCTGAAAGAGAAGGGCCGAAACAGAGGGACTGAAACAGAGGGCGAGAAACAGTGGGGCTGAACCAGAGGGGCTGAATCAGAGCGGCTGAAACAGAGGGGCTTAAACAGAGGGCGAGAAACAGAGGGCCTGAAACAGAGGGCGAGAAACAGAGGGGCTGAAACAGAGGGCGAGAAACAGAGGGGCTGAAACAGAGGGGCTGAAACCGAGGGCGAGAAACAGAGGGGCTGAAACAGAGGGCGAGAAACAGAGGGGCTGAAACAGAGGGCGAGAAACAGAGGGGCTGAATCATAGAGGCTGAAACAGAGGGCGAGAATTAGAACGGCTGAAACAGAGGGGCTGAAACAGAGGGGCTGAAGCAGAGGGCGAGAAACAGAGGGGCTGAAACAGAGGGCGAGAAACAGAGGGGCTGAAACAGAGGGGCTTAAACAGAGAGCGCGAAACAGAGGGGCTGAAACAGAGGGCGAGAAACAGAGGGGCTGAATCAGAGGGGCTGAAACAGAGGTCGAGAAACAGAGGTTCTGAAACAGAGGGCGAGAAACAGAGGGGCTGAAACAGAGGGGCTGAAACAGAAGGTGAGATACAGAGAGGCTGAAACAGAGGGACTGAATAAGAGGGGCTGAAACAGAGGGGCTGAATCAGAGGGGCTGAAACAGAGGGGCTGAATCAGAGGGGCTGAAACAGAGAGCGAGAAACAGAGGGGCTGAAACAGAGGGCGGGAAACAGAGGGGCTGATACAGCGGGGCTGAAACAGAGGGCGAGAAACAGAGGGGCTGAAACAGAAGGCGAGAAACAGAGGGGCTGAAACAGAGGGGCTGAATCAGAGGGGCTGAGACCGAGGGCGAGAAACAGAGGGGCTGAAACAGTGGGCGAGAAACAGAGGGGCTGAATCATAGGGGCTGAAACAGAGGGCGAGAATTTGAGGGGCTGAAACAGAGGGCGAGAAAGAGAGGGCTGAAACAGAGGGGCTGAAACAGAGGGGCTAAATCAGAGGGGCTGATTCAGAGGGGCTGAAACAGAGGGGCTGATTCAGAGGGGCTGAAACAGAGGGGCTGAATCAGAGAGGCTGAAACACAGAGCAAGAAATAGAGGGGCTGAAACAAAGGGTGAGAAACAGAGGGGCAGAAACAGAGGGCGAGAAACAGAGGGGCTGAAACAGAGGGGCTGAAACAGAGGGCGTGAAACAGAGGGGCTGAAACAGAGGGCGAGAAACAGAGGGGCTGAAACAGAGGGCGAGAAACAGAGGGGCTGAAACAGAGGGGCTTAAACAGAGAGCGCGAAACAGAGGGGCTGAAACAGAGGGCGAGAAACAGAGGGGCTGAACCAGAGGGGCTGAATCAGAGCGGCTGAAACAGAGGGGCTTAAACAGAGGGCAAGAAACAGAGGGGCTGAAACAGAGGGGCTGAAACAGAGGGCGAGAAACAGAGGGGCTGAAACAGAGGGCGAGAAACAGAGGGGCTGAAACAGAGGGCGGGAAACCGAGGGGCTGAAACAGAGGGGCTGAAATAGAGGGCGAGAAACAGAGGGGCTGAAACAGAGGGCGAGAAACAGAGGGACTGAAACAGAGGGGCTGAAACAGAGGGGCTGAAACAGAGGGCGAGAAACAGAGGGGCTGAAACAGAGGGCAAGAAACAGAGGGGCTGAAACACGGGGCGTGAAACAGAGGGGCTGAAACAGAGGGGCGGGAAACAGAGGGGCTGAATCAGAGGGGCTGAATCAGAGGGGCTGAAACAGAGGGTGAGAAACAGAGGGGCTGAAACAGAGGGGCCGAAACAGAGGGGCTGAAACAGAGGGCGAGAAACAGAGGGGCTGAATCAGAGGGGCTAAAACAGAGGGGCTGAATCAGAGGGGCTGAAACAGAGGGGCTGAATCAGAGGGGCTGAAACAGAGGGCGAGAAACAGAGGGGCTGAAACAGAGGGCGGGAAACAGAGGGGCTGATACAGATGGGCTGAAACAGAGGGCGAGAAACAGGGGGGCTGACACAGAGGGGCTAAAACAGAGGGGCTGAAACAGAGGGGCTGAAACAGAGGGCGAGAAACAGAGGGGCTGAATCAGAGGGGCTGAATCAGAGGGGCTGAATCAGAGGGGCTGAAACAAAGGATGATAAACAGAGGGGCTCAAACAGAGGGGCTGAAACAGAGGGACTGAAACAGAGGGCGAGAAACAGAGGGGCTGAATCAGAGGGGCTGAATCAGAGGGGCTGAATCAGAGGGGCTGAAACAGAGGGGCTGAATCAGAGGGGCTGAAACAGAGGGCGAGAAACAGAGGGGCTGAAACAGAGGGCGAGAAACAGAGGGGCTGAAACAGAGGGCGAGAAACCGAGGGGCTGAAACAGAGGGTCTGAAACAGAGGGGCTGAAACAGAGGGCTGAATCAGAGGGGCTGATTCAGAGGGGGTGAAACAGAGGGGCTGAATCAGCGGGGCTGAAACAGAGGTCGAGAAACAGAGGGGCCAAAACAGACGGCGAGAAACAGAGGGGCAGAACCAGAGGGCGGGAAACAGAGGGGCTGAAACAGAGTGACTGAAACAGAGGGCGAGAAACAGAGGGGCTGAAACAGAGGGCGAGAAACAGAGGGGCTGAAACAGAGGGGCTGAAACAGAGAGACTGAAACAGAGGGCGAGAAACAGAGGGGCCGAAACAGAGGGCGAGAAACAGAGGGGCAGAAACAGAGGGGCTGAAACAGAGGGCGAGAAACAGAGGGGCTGAAACCGAGGGCGAGAAACAGAGGGGCTGAAACAGAGGGGCTGAAACAGAGGGGCTGAAACAGTGGGCGAGAAACAGAGTGGCTGCAACAGACGGCGAGAAACAGAGGGGCTGAAACAGAGGGCGAGAAACAGAGGGGCTGAAACAGAGGGGCTGAAACAGAGGGGCTGAAACAGAGGGCTGAATCAGAGGGGCTGATTCAGAGGGGGTGAAACAGAGGGGCTGAATCAGCGGGGCTGAAACAGAGGGCGAGAAACAGAGGGGCTGAAACAGAGGGCAAGAAACAGAGGGGCTGAAACACGGGGCGTGAAACAGAGGGGCTGAAACAGAGGGGCTGAAACAGAGGGGCTGAAACAGAAGGGCTGAAACAGAGGGCGTGAAACAGAGGGGCTGAAACAGAGGGCGAGAAACAGAGGGGCTCAAACAGAGGGCGAGAAACAGAGGGGCTGAAACAGAGGGGCTGAAACGGAGGGGCTGAAACAGAGGGCGAGAAACAGAGGGGCTGTATCAGAGGGGCTGAATCAGAGGGGCTGAAACAGAGGGGCTGAAACAGAGGGCGAGAAACAAAGGGGCTGAAACTGCGGGCGAGAAACAGATGGCGAGAAACAGAGGGGCTGAAACAGAGGGGCTGAAACAGACGGGCTGAAACAGAGAGCCTGAAACAGAGGGCGAGAAACGGAGGGGCTGAAACAGAGGGCGAAAAACAGAGGGGCTGAAACAGAGGGCGAGAAACACAGGGGCTGAAACAGAGGGGCTGAAACAGAGGTGCTGAATCAGAGGGGCTGAAACAGAGGGCGAGAAACAGAGGGGCTGAAACTGAGGGCAAAAAACAGAGGGGCTGAAACAGAGGGCGAGAAACAGAGGGGCTGAAACAGAGGGCGAGAAACAGAGGGGCTGAAACAGAGGGTCTGAAACCGAGGGCGAGAAACAGAGGGGCTGAAACAGAGGGCGAGAAACAGAGGGGCTGAAACAGAGGGCGAGAAACAGAGGGGCTGAAACAGAGGGGCTGAAACAGAGAGACTGAAACAGAGGGCGAGAAACAGAGGGGCCGAAACAGAGGGCGAGAAACAGAGGGGCAGAAACAGAGGGGCTGAAACAGAGGGCGAGAAACAGAGGGGCTGAAACCGAGGGCGAGAAACAGAGGGGCTGAAACAGAGGGGCTGAAACAGAGGTGCTGAAACAGTGGGCGAGAAACAGAGTGGCTGCAACAGACGGCGAGAAACAGAGGGGCTGAAACAGAGGGCGAGAAACAGAGGGGCTGAAACAGAGGGGCTGAAACAGAGGGGCTGAAACAGAGGGCTGAATCAGAGGGGCTGATTCAGAGGGGGTGAAACAGAGGGGCTGAATCAGCGGGGCTGAAACAGAGGGCGAGAAACAGAGGGGCTGAAACAGAAGGGCTGAAACAGAGGGCGTGAAACAGAGGGGCTGAAACAGAGGGCGAGAAACAGAGGGGCTCAAACAGAGGGCGAGAAACAGAGGGGCTGAAACAGAGGGGCTGAAACGGAGGGGCTGAAACAGAGGGCGAGAAACAGAGGGGCTGTATCAGAGCGGCTGAATCAGAGGGGCTGAAACAGAGGGGCTGAAACAGAGGGCGAGAAACAGAGGGCGAGAAACAGAGGGGCTGAAACCGAGGGCGAGAAACAGAGGGGCTGAAACAGAGGGGCTGAAACAGAGGGGCTGAAACAGAGGGGCTGAAACAGAGAGGCTGAAACAGAGGGGCTGAAACAGAGGGCTGAATCAGAGGGGCTGAAACAGAGGGCGAGAAACAGAGGGGCTGAAACAGAAGGGCTGAAACAGAGGGCGTGAAACAGAGGGGCTGAAACAGAGGGCGAGAAACAGAGGGGCTCAAACAGAGGGCGAGAAACAGAGGGGCTGAAACAGAGGGGCTGAAACGGAGGGGCTGAAACAGAGGGCGAGAAACAGAGGGGCTGTATCAGAAGGGCTGAATCAGAGGGGCTGAAACAGAGGGGCTGAAACAGAGGGCGAGAAACAAAGGGGCTGAAACAGCGGGCGAGAAACAGATGGCGAGAAACAGAGGGGCTGAAACAGAGGGGCTGAAACAGACGGGCTGAAACAGAGAGCCTGAAACAGAGGGCGAGAAACGGAGGGGCTGAAACAGAGGGCGAAAAACAGAGGGGCTGAAACAGAGGGCGAGAAACACAGGGGCTGAAACAGAGGGCGAGAAACTGAGGGCGAGAAACAGAGGGACTGAAACAGAGGGGCTGAAACAGAGGGGCTGAATCAGAGGGGCTGAAACAGAGGTGCTGAATCAGAGGGGCTGAAACAGAGGGCGAGAAACAGAGGGGCTGAAACTGAGGGCAAAAAACAGAGGGGCTGAAACAGAGGGCGAGAAACAGAGGGGCTGAAACAGAGAGCGCGAAACAGAGGGGTTGAAACAGAGGGGCTGAAACAGAGGGGCTGAAACAGAGGGGCTAAATCAGAGGGGCTGAAACAGAGGGGCTGAAACAGAGGGGCTGAAACAGAGGGCGAGAAACAGAGGGGCTGAAACAGAGGGCGAGTAACAGAGGGGCTGAAACAGAGGGCTATAAACAGAGGGACAGAAACAGAGGGGCTGAAAGAGAAGGGCCGAAACAGAGGGACTGAAACAGAGGGCGAGAAACAGTGGGGCTGAACCAGAGGGGCTGAATCAGAGCGGCTGAAACAGAGGGGCTTAAACAGAGGGCGAGAAACAGAGGGGCTGAAACAGAGGGCGAGAAACAGAGGGGCTGAAACAGAGGACGAGAAACAGAGGGGCTGAAACAGAGGGTCTGAAACCGAGGGCGAGAAACAGAGGGGCTGAAACAGAGGGCGAGAAACAGAGGGGCTGAAACAGAGGGCGAGAAACAGAGGGGCTGAATCATAGAGGCTGAAACAGAGGGCGAGAATTAGAACGGCTGAAACAGAGGGGCTGAAACAGAGGGGCTGAAGCAGAGGGCGAGAAACAGAGGGGCTGAAACAGAGTGCGAGAAACAGAGGGGCTGAAACAGAGGGGCTTAAACAGAGAGCGCGAAACAGAGGGGCTGAAACAGAGGGCGAGAAACAGAGGGGCTGAATCAGAGGGGCTGAAACAGAGGTCGAGAAACAGAGGTTCTGAAACAGAGGGCGAGAAACAGAGGGGCTGAAACAGAGGGGCTGAAACAGAAGGTGAGATACAGAGAGGCTGAAACAGAGGGACTGAATAAGAGGGGCTGAAACAGAGGGGCTGAATCAGAGGGGCTGAAACAGAGGGGCTGAATCAGAGGGGCTGAAACAGAGAGCGAGAAACAGAGGGGCTGAAACAGAGGGCTGGAAACAGAGGGGCTGATACAGCGGGGCTGAAACAGAGGACGAGAAACAGAGGGGCTGAAACAGAAGGCGAGAAACAGAGGGGCTGAAACAGACGGTCTGAATCAGAGGGGCTGAGACCGAGGGCGAGAAACAGAGGGGCTGAAACAGTGGGCGAGAAACAGAGGGGCTGAATCATAGGGGCTGAAACAGAGGGCGAGTATTTGAGGGGCTGAAACAGAGGGCGAGAAAGAGAGGGCTGAAACAGAGGGGCTGAAACAGAGGGGCTAAATCAGAGGGGCTGATTCAGAGGGGCTGAAACAGAGGGGCTGATTCAGAGGGGCTGAAACAGAGGGGCTGAATCAGAGAGGCTGAAACACAGAGCGAGAAATAGAGGGGCTGAAACAAAGGGTGAGAAACAGAGGGGCAGAAACAGAGGGCGAGAAACAGAGGGGCTGAAACAGAGGGGCTGAAACAGAGGGCGTGAAACAGAGGGGCTGAAACAGAGGGCGAGAAACAGAGGGGCTGAAACAGAGGGCAAGAAACAGAGGGGCTGAAACAGAGGGGCTTAAACAGAGAGCGCGAAACAGAGGGGCTGAAACAGAGGGCGAGAAACAGAGGGGCTGAATCAGAGGGGCTGAAACAGAGGTCGAGAAACAGAGGTTCTGAAACAGAGGGCGAGAAACAGAGGGGCTGAAACAGAGGGGCTGAAACAGAAGGTGAGATACAGAGAGGCTGAAACAGAGGGACTGAATAAGAGGGGCTGAAACAGAGGGGCTGAATCAGAGGGGCTGAAACAGAGAGCGAGAAACAGAGGGGCTGAAACAGAGGGCGGGAAACAGAGGGGCTGATACAGCGGGGCTGAAACAGAGGGCGAGAAACAGAGGGGCTGAAACAGAAGGCGAGAAACAGAGGGGCTGAAACAGAGGGGCTGAATCAGAGGGGCTGAGACCGAGGGCGAGAAACAGAGGGGCTGAAACAGTGGGCGAGAAACAGAGGGGCTGAATCATAGGGGCTGAAACAGAGGGCGAGAATTTGAGGGGCTGAAACAGAGGGCGAGAAAGAGAGGGCTGAAACAGAGGGGATGAAACAGAGGGGCTAAATCAGAGGGGCTGATTCAGAGGGGCTGAAACAGAGGGGCTGATTCAGAGGGGCTGAAACAGAGGGGCTGAATCAGAGAGGCTGAAACACAGAGCGAGAAATAGAGGGGCTGAAACAAAGGGTGAGAAACAGAGGGGCAGAAACAGAGGGCGAGAAACAGAGGGGCTGAAACAGAGGGGCTGAAACAGAGAGCGTGAAACAGTGGGGCTGAAACAGAGGGGCTGAAACAGAAGGGCTAAATCAGAGGGGCTGAAACAGAGGTGCTGAATCAGAGGGGCTGAAACAGAGAGCGAGAAACAGAGGGGCTGAAACAGAGGGCTGGAAACAGAGGGGCTGATACAGCGGGGCTGAAACTGAGGGCGAGAAACAGAGGGGCTGAAACAGAAGGCGAGAAACAGAGGGGCTGAAACAGAGGGGCTAATCAGAGGGGCTGAGACCGAGGGCGAGAAACAGAGGGGCTGAAACAGTGGGCGAGAAACAGAGGGGCTGAATCATAGGGGCTGAAACAGAGGGCGAGAATTTGAGGGGCTGAAACAGAGGGCGAGAAAGAGAGGGCTGAAACAGAGGGGCTGAAACAGAGGGGCTAAATCAGAGGGGCTGATTCAGAGGGGCTGAAACAGAGGCGCTGATTCAGAGGGGCTGAAACAGAGGGGCTGAATCAGAGAGGCTGAAACACAGAGCGAGAAATAGAGGGGCTGAAACAAAGGGTGAGAAACAGAGGGGCAGAAACAGAGGGCGAGAAACAGAGGGGCTGAAACAGAGGGGCTGAAACAGAGGGCGTGAAACAGAGGGGCTGAAACAGAGGGCGAGAAACAGAGGGGCTGAAACAGAGGGCGAGAAACAGAGGGGCTGAAACAGAGGGGCTTAAACAGAGAGCGCGAAACAGAGGGGCTGAAACAGAGGGCGAGAAACAGAGGTGCTGAATCAGAGGGGCTGAAACAGAGGTCGAGAAACAGGTTCTGAAACAGAGGGCGAGAAACAGAGGGGCTGAAACAGAGGGGCTGAAACAGAAGGTGAGATACAGAGAGGCTGAAACAGAGGGACTGAATAAGAGGGGCTGAAACCGAGGGGCTGAATCAGAGGGGCTGAAACAGAGGGGCTGAATCAGAGGGGCTGAAACAGAGAGCGAGAAACAGAGGGGCTGAAACAGAGGGCGGGAAACAGAGGGGCTGATACAGCGGGGCTGAAACAGAGGGCGAGAAACAGAGGGGCTGAAACAGAAGGCGAGAAACAGAGGGGCTGAAACAGAGGGGCTGAATCAGAGGGGCTGAGACCGAGGGCGAGAAACAGAGGGGCTGAAACAGAGGGCGAGAAAGAGAGGGCTGAAACAGAGGGGCTGAAACTGAGGGGCTAAATCAGAGGGGCTGATTCAGAGGGGCTGAAACAGAGGGGCTGATTCAGAGGGGCTGAAACAGAGGGGCTGAATCAGAGAGGCTGAAACACAGAGCGAGAAATAGAGGGGCTGAAACAAAGGGTGAGAAACAGAGGGGCAGAAACAGAGGGCGAGAAACAGAGGGGCTGAAACAGAGTTGCTGAAACAGAGAGCGTGAAACAGTGGGGCTGAAACAGAGGGGCTGAAACAGAGGGGCTAAATCAGAGGGGCTGAAACAGAGGGTGAGAAACAGAGCGGCTGAAACAGAGGGGCCGAAACAGAGGGGCTGAAACAGACGGGCTGAAACAGAGAGCCTGAAACAGAGGGCGAGAAACAGAGGGGCTGAAACAGAGGGGCTGAATCAGAGGGGCTGAAACAGAGGGGCTGTATCAGAGGGGCTGAAACAGAGGGCGAGAAACAGAGGGGCTGAAACAGAGGGCGAGAAACAAAGGGGCTGAAACAGAGGGGCTGAAACAGAGGGCGAGAAACAGAGGGGCTGAAACAGAGGGCGAGAAACAGAGGGGCTGAAACAGAGGGGCTGAAACAGAGGGGCTGTATCAGAGGGGCTGAAACAGAGGGCGAGAAACAGAGGGGCTGAAACAGAGGGGCTGAAACAGAGGGGCTGAAACCGAGGGCGAGAAACAGAGGGGCTGAAACAGAGGGGCTGAATCAGAGGGGCTGAAACAGAGGGGCTGAAACAGACGGGCTGAAACAGAGAGCCTGAAACAGAGGGCGAGAAACAGAGGGGCTGAAACAGAGGGGCTGAATCAGAGGGGCTGAAACAGAGGGGCTGTATCAGAGGGGCTGAAACAGAGGGCGAGAAACAGAGGGGCTGAAACAGAGGGCGAGAAACAAAGGGGCTGAAACAGAGGGGCTGAAACAGAGGGCGAGAAACAGAGGGGCTGAAACAGAGGGCGAGAAACAGAGGGGCTGAAACAGAGGGGCTGAAACAGAGGGGCTGTATCAGAGGGGCTGAAACAGAGGGCGAGAAACAGAGGGGCTGAAACAGAGGGCGAGAAACAGAGGGGCTGAAACAGAGGGCGAGAAACAGAGGGGCTGAAACAGAGGGCGAGAAACAGAGGGGCTGAAACAGAGGGCGAGAAACCGAGGGGCTGAAACAGAGGGGCTGAAATAGAGGGCGAGAAACAGAGGGGCTGAAACAGAGGGCGAGAAACAGAGGGACTGAAACAGAGGGGCTGAAACAGAGGGGCCGAAACAGAGGGCGAGAAACAGAGGGGCTGAAACAGAGGGCAAGAAACAGAGGGGCTGAAACACGGGGCGTAAAACAGAGGGGCTGAAACAGAGGGGCGGGAAACAGAGGGGCTGAATCAGAGGGGCTGAATCAGAGGGGCTGAAACAGAGGGTGAGAAACAGAGGGGCTGAAACAGAGTGGCCGAAACAGAGGGGCTGAAACAGAGGGCGAGAAACAGAAGGGCTGAATCAGAGGGGCTGAAACAGAGGGGCTGAATCAGAGGGGCTGAAACAGAGGGGCTGAATCAGAGGGGCTGAAACAGAGGGCGAGAAACAGAGGGGCTGAAACAGAGGGCGGGAAACAGAGGGGCTGATACAGAGGGGCTGAAACAGAGGGCGAGAAACAGGGGGGCTGACACAGAGGGGCTAAAACAGAGGGGCTGAAACAGAGGGGCTGAAACAGAGGGCGAGAAACAGAGGGGCTGAATCAGAGGGGCTGAATCAGAGGGGCTGAATCAGAGGGGCTGAAACAAAGGATGAGAAACAGAGGGGCTGAAACAGAGGGGCTGAAACAGAGGGACTGAAACAGAGGGCGAGAATCAGAGGGGCTGAATCAGAGGGGCTGAATCAGAGGGGCTGAATCAGAGGGGCTGAAACAGAGGGGCTGAATCAGAGGGGCTGAAACAGAGGGCGAGAAACAGAGGGGCTGAAACAGAGGGCGAGAAACAGAGGGGCTGAAACAGAGGGCGAGAAACAAAGGGGCTGAAACAGAGGGTCTGAAACAGAGGGCGAGAAACAGAGGGGCTGAAACAGAGGGCGAGAAACAGAGGGGCTGAAACAGAGGGGCTGAAACAGAGGGGCTGAAACAGTGGGCGAGAAACAGAGTGGCTGCAACAGACGGCGAGAAACACAGGGGCTGAATCAGAGGGCGAGAAACAGAGGGGCTGAAACAGAGGGGCTGAAACAGAGGGCGAGAAACAGAGGGGCTGAATCAGAGGGGCTGAAACAGAGGGCGAGAAACAGAGGGCGACAAACAGACGAGCTGAAACAGAGGGCGAGAAACAGAGGGGCTGAAACAGAGGTCGAGAAACAGAGGGGCGGTATCAGAGGTGCTGAAACAGAGGGCGAGAAACAGAGGGGCTGAAACAGAGGGCGAGAAACAGAGGTGCTGAATCAGACGGGCTGAAACAGAGGGCGAGAAACAGAGGGGCTGAAACAGAGGGGCTGAAACAGAGGAGCTGAAACAGAGGGGCTGAAACAGAGGGCGAGAAACAGAGGGGCTGAAACAGAGAGCGCGAAACAGAGGGGCTGAAACAGAGGGCGAGAAACAGAGGGGCTGAATCAGAGGGGTTGAATCAGAGGGGCTGAAACAGTGGGGCTGAAACAGAGGACGAGAAACAGAGGGGCTGAAACAGAGGGCGAGAAACAGAGGGGCTGAAACAGAGGGGAAGAAATGGAGGGGCTGAAACAGAGGGTGAGAAACAGAGGGCGACATACAGTGGGGCTGAAACAGAGGGGCTGAAACAGAGGGCGAGAAACAGAGGGGCTGAAACAGAGGGCGAGAAACAGAGGGGCTGAAACAGAGGGCGAGAAACAGAGGGGCGGAATCAGAGGGGCTGAAACAGAGGGGCTGAAACAGAGGGGCTGAAACAGAGGGCGAGAAGCAGAGGGGCTGAATCAGAGGGGCTGAAACAGAGGGGCTGAAACAGAGGGCGAGAAACAGAGGGGCTGAAACAGAGGGGCTGAAAATGAGGGCGAGAAACAGAGGGGCTGAAACAGATGGGCTGAAACAGAGGGGCTGAAACAGAGGGGCTGAAACAGAGGGCGAGAAACAGAGGGGCTGAAACAGAGAGCGTGAAACAGAGGGGCTGAAACAGTGGGCGAGAAACAGAGGGGCTGAATCAGAGGGGCTGAATCAGAGGGGCTGAAACAGAGGGGCTGAAACAGAGGGCGAGAAACAGAGGGGCTGAAACAGAGGGCGAGAAACAGAGGGGCTGAAACAGAGGGCGAGAAACAGAGGGGCTGAAACAGAGGGGCTGAAACAGAGGGGCTGAAACCGAGGGCGAGAAACAGAGGGGCTGAAACAGACGGCAAGAAACAGAGGGGCTGAAACAGAGGGCGAGAAACAGAGGGGCTGAAACAAAGGGCGAGAAACAGAGGTGCTGAATCAGAGAGGCTGAAACAGAGGACGAGAAACAGAGGGGCTGAAACAGAGGGCGAGAAACAGAGGGGCTGAAACAGAGGGGCTGAAACACAGGGCGAGAAACAGAGGGGCTGAAACAGAGGGCGAAAAACAGAGGGGCTGAAACAGAGGGGCTGAATCAGAGGTGCTGATTCAGAGGGGCTGAAACAGAGGGGCTGAATCAGTGGGGCTGAAACAGAGGGGCTGAAACAGAGGGCGAGAAACAGAGGGGCTGAATCAGAGGGGCTGAAACAGAGGGCGAGAAACAGAGGGCGAGAAACAGACGGGCTGAAACAGAGGGCGAGAAACAGAGGGGCTGAAACAGAGGTCGAGAAACAGAGGGGCGGTATCAGAGGGGCTGAAACAGAGGGCGAGAAACAGAGGGGCTGAAACAGAGGGCGAGAAACAGAGGTGCTGAATCAGACGGGCTGAAACAGAGGGCGAGAAACAGAGGGGCTGAAACAGAGGGGCTGAAACAGAGGGGCTGAAACAGAGGGGCTCAAACAGAGGGCGAGAAACAGAGGGGCTGAAACAGAGAGCGCGAAACAGAGGGGCTGAAACAGAGGGCGAGAAACAGAGGGGCTGAATCAGAGGGGTTGAATCAGAGGGGCTGAAACAGTGGGGCTGAAACAGAGGACGAGAAACAGAGGGGCTGAAACAGAGGGCGAGAAACAGAGGGGCTGAAACAGAGGGGAAGAAATGGAGGGGCTGAAACAGAGGGCGAGAAACAGAGGGCGACAAACAGAGGGGCTGAAACAGAGGGGCTGAAACAGAGGGCGAGAAACAGAGGGGCTGAAACAGAGGGCGAGAAACAGAGGGGCTGAAACAGAGGGCGAGAAACAGAGGGGCGGAATCAGAGGGGCTGAAACAGAGGGGCTGAAACAGAGGGGCTGAAACAGAGGGCGAGAAGCAGAGGGGCTGAATCAGAGGGGCTGAAACAGAGGGGCTGAAACAGAGGGCGAGAAACAGAGGGGCTGAAACAGAGGGGCTGAAAATGAGGGCGAGAAACAGAGGGGCTGAAACAGATGGGCTGAAACAGAGGGGCTGAAACAGAGGGGCTGAAACAGAGGGCGAGAAACAGAGGGGCTGAAACAGAGAGCGCGAAACAGAGGGGCTGAAACAGTGGGTGAGAAACAGAGGGGCTGAATCAGAGGGGCTGAATCAGAGGGGCTGAAACAGAGGGGCTGAAACAGAGGGTGAGAAACAGAGGGGCTGAAACAGAGGGCGAGAAACAGAGGGGCTGAAACAGAGGGCGAGAAACAGAGGGGCTGAAACAGAGGGGCTGAAACAGAGGGGCTGAAACCGAGGGCGAGAAACAGAGGGGCTGAAACAGACGGCAAGAAACAGAGGGGCTGAAACAGAGGGCGAGAAACAGAGGGGCTGAAACAGAGGGCGTGAAACAGAGGTGCTGAATCAGAGAGGCTGAAACAGAGGACGAGAAACAGAGGGGCTGAAACAGAGGGCGAGAAACAGAGGGGCTGAAACAGAGGGGCTGAAACACAGGGCGAGAAACAGAGGGGCTGAAACAGAGGGCGAAAAACAGAGGGGCTGAAACAGAGGGGCTGAATCAGAGGTGCTGATTCAGAGGGGCTGAAACAGAGGGGCTGAATCAGAGGGGCTGAAACAGAGGGCGAGAAATAGAGGGGCTGAAACAGAGGGCGAGAAACAGAGGGCCTGAAACAGAAGGCGAGAAACAGAGGGGCTGAAACAGAGGGGCTGAAACAGAGGGCGAGAAATAGAGGGGCTGAAACAGAGGGCGAGAAACAGAGGGGCTGAAACAGAAGGCGAGAAACAGAGGGGCTGAAACAGAGGGGCTGAATCAGAGGGGCTGAGACCGAGGGCGAGAAACAGAGGGGCTGAAACAGAGGGCGAGAAACAGTGGAGCTGAAACAGAGGGCGAGAAACAGAGGGGCTGAATCATAGCGGCTGAAACAGAGGGCGAGAAGTAGAGGGGCTGAAACAGAGGGCGAGAAAGAGAGGGGCTGAAACAGAGGGGCTGAAACAGAGGGGCTGAATCAGAGGGGCTGAAACCGAGGGCGAGAAACAGAGGGGCTGAAACAGAGGGGCTGAAACAGAGGGGCTGAAACAGTGGGCGAGAAACAGAGTGGCTGCAACAGACGGCGAGAAACAGAGGGGCTGAAACAGAGGGCGAGAAACAGAGGGGCTGAAACAGAGGGGCTGAAACAGAGGGCTGAATCAGAGGGGCTGATTCAGAGGGGGTGAAACAGAGGGGCTGAATCAGCGGGGCTGAAACAGAGGGCGAGAAACAGAGGGGCTGAAACAGAAGGGCTGAAACAGAGGGCGTGAAACAGAGGGGCTGAAACAGAGGGCGAGAAACAGAGGGGCTCAAACAGAGGGCGAGAAACAGAGGGGCTGAAACAGAGGGGCTGAAACGGAGGGGCTGAAACAGAGGGCGAGAAACAGAGGGGCTGTATCAGAGCGGCTGAATCAGAGGGGCTGAAACAGAGGGGCTGAAACAGAGGGCGAGAAACAGAGGGCGAGAAACAGAGGGGCTGAAACAGAGGGCGAGAAACAGAGGGGCTGAAACAGAGGGGCTGAAACAGAGGGGCTGAAACAGAGGGCTGAATCAGAGGGGCTGATTCAGAGGGGGTGAAACAGAGGGGCTGAATCAGCGGGGCTGAAACAGAGGGCGAGAAACAGAGGGGCTGAAACAGAAGGGCTGAAACAGAGGGCGTGAAACAGAGGGGCTGAAACAGAGGGCGAGAAACAGAGGGGCTCAAACAGAGGGCGAGAAACAGAGGGGCTGAAACAGAGGGGCTGAAACGGAGGGGCTGAAACAGAGGGCGAGAATCAGAGGGGCTGTATCAGAGGGGCTGAATCAGAGGGGCTGAAACAGAGGGGCTGAAACAGAGGGCGAGAAACAAAGGGGCTGAAACAACGGGCGAGAAACAGATGGCGAGAAACAGAGGGGCTGAAACAGAGGGGCTGAAACAGACGGGCTGAAACAGAGAGCCTGAAACAGAGTGCGAGAAACGGAGGGGCTGAAACAGAGGGCGAAAAACAGAGGGGCTGAAACAGAGGGCGAGAAACACAGGGGCTGAAACAGAGGGTGAGAAACAGAGGGGCTGAAACAGAGGGCGAGAAACAGAGGGGCTGAAACAGAGGGCAAGAAACAGAGGGGCTGAAACAGAGGGCAAGAAACAGAGGGGCTGAAACACGGGGCGTGAAACAGAGGGGCTGAAACAGAGGGGCGGGAAACAGAGGGGCTGAATCAGAGGGGCTGAATCAGAGGGGCTGAAACAGAGGGTGAGAAACAGAGGGGCTGAAACAGAGTGGCCGAAACAGAGGGGCTGAAACAGAGGGCGAGAAACAGAAGGGCTGAATCAGAGGGGCTGAAACAGAGGGGCTGAATCAGAGGGGCTGAAACAGAGGGGCTGAATCAGAGGGGCTGAAACAGAGGGCGAGAAACAGAGGGGCTGAAACAGAGGGCGGGAAACAGAGGGGCTGATACAGAGGGGCTGAAACAGAGGGCGAGAAACAGGGGGGCTGACACAGAGGTGCTAAAACAGAGGGGCTGAAACAGAGGGGCTGAAACAGAGGGCGAGAAACAGAGGGGCTGAATCAGAGGGGCTGAATCAGAGGGGCTGAATCAGAGGGGCTGAAACAAAGGATGAGAAACAGAGGGGCTGAAACAGAGGGTCTGAAACAGAGGGACTGAAACAGAGGGCGAGAATCAGAGGGGCTGAATCAGAGGGGCTGAATCAGAGGGGCTGAATCAGAGGGGCTGAAACAGAGGGGCTGAATCAGAGGGGCTGAAACCGAGGGAGAGAAACAGAGGGGCTGAAACAGAGGGCGAGAAACAGAGGGGCTGAAACAGAGGGCGAGAAACAAAGGGGCTGAAACAGAGGGTCTGAAACAGAGGGCGAGAAACAGAGGGGCTGAAACAGAGGGCGAGAAACAGAGGGGCTGAAACAGAGAGCGCGAAACAGAGGGGCTGAAACAGAGGGCGAGAAACAGAGGGGCTGACTCAGAGGGGTTGAATCAGAGGGGCTGAAACAGTGGGGCTGAAACAGAGGACGAGAAACAGAGGGGCTGAAACAGAGGGCGAGAAACAGAGGGGCTGAAACAGAGGGGAAGAAATGGAGGGGCTGAAACAGAGGGTGAGAAACAGAGGGCGACAAACAGAGGGGCTGAAACAGAGGGGCTGAAACAGAGGGCGAGAAACAGAGGGGCTGAAACAGAGGGCGAGAAACAGAGGGGCTGAAACAGAGGGCGAGAAACAGAGGGGCGGAATCAGAGGGGCTGAAACAGAGGGGCTGAAACAGAGGGGCTGGAACAGAGGGCGAGAAGCAGTGGGGCTGAATCAGAGGGGCTGAAACAGAGGGGCTGAAACAGAGGGCGAGAAACAGATGGGCTGAAACAGAGGGGCTGAAAATGAGGGCGAGAAACAGAGGGGCTGAAACAGATGGGCTGAAACAGAGGGGCTGAAACAGAGGGGCTGAAACAGAGGGCGAGAAACAGAGGGGCTGAAACAGAGAGCGCGAAACAGATGGGCTGAAACAGTGGGCGAGAAACAGAGGGGCTGAATCAGAGGGGCTGAATCAGAGGGGCTGAAACAGAGGGGCTGAAACAGAGGGCGAGAAACAGAGGGGCTGAAACAGAGGGCGAGAAACAGAGGGGCTGAAACAGAGGGGCTGAAACCGAGGGCGAGAAACAGAGGGGCTGAAACAGACGGCAAGAAACAGAGGGGCTGAAACAGAGGGCGAGAAACAGAGGGGCTGAAACAGAGGGCGAGAAACAGAGGTGCTGAATCAGAGAGGCTGAAACAGAGGACGAGAAACAGAGGGGCTGAAACAGAGGGCGAGAAACAGAGGGGCTGAAACAGAGGGGCTGAAACACAGGGCGAGAAACAGAGGGGCTGAAACAGAGGGCGAAAAACAGAGGGGCTGAAACAGAGGGGCTGAATCAGAGGTGCTGATTCAGAGGGGCTGAAACAGAGGGGCTGAATCAGAGGGGCTGAAACAGAAGGGCTGAAACAGAGGGCGAGAAACAGAGGGGCTGAATCAGAGGGGCTGAAACAGAGGGCGAGAAACAGAGGGCGAGAAACAGACGGGCTGAAACAGAGGGCGAGAAACAGAGGGGCTGAAACAGAGGTCGAGAAACAGAGGGGCGGTATCAGAGGGGCTGAAACAGAGGGCGAGAAACAGAGGGGCTGAAACAGAGGGCGAGAAACAGAGGTGCTGAATCAGACGGGCTGAAACAGAGGGCGAGAAACAGAGGGGCTGAAACAGAGGGGCTGAAACAGAGGGGCTGAAACAGAGGGGCTCAAACAGAGGGCGAGAAACAGAGGGGCTGAAACAGAGAGCGCGAAACAGAGGGGCTGAAACAGAGGGCGAGAAACAGAGGGGCTGAAACAGAGGGCGAGAAACAGAGGGGCTGAAACAGAGGGGAAGAAATGGAGGGGCTGAAACAGAGGGCGCGAAACAGAGGGCGACAAACAGAGGGGCTGAAACAGAGGGGCTGAAACAGAGGGCGAGAAACAGAGGGGCTGAAACAGAGGGCGAGAAACAGAGGGGCGGAATCAGAGGGGCTGAAACAGGGGCTGAAACAGAGCAGCTGAAACAGAGGGCGAGAAGCAGAGGGGCTGAATCAGAGGTGCTGAAACAGAGGGGCTGAAACAGAGGGCGAGAAACAGAGGGGCTGAAACAGAGGGGCTGAAAATGAGGGCGAGAAACAGAGGGGCTGAAACAGATGGGCTGAAACAGAGGGGCTGAAACAGAGGGGCTGAAACAGAGGGCGAGAAACAGAGGGGCTGAAACAGAGAGCGCGAAACAGAGGGGCTGAAACAGTGGGCGAGAAACAGAGGGGCTGAATCAGAGGGGCTGAATCAGAGGGGCTGAAACAGAGGGGCTGAAACAGAGGGTGAGAAACAGAGGGGCTGAAACAGAGGGCGAGAAACAGAGGGGCTGAAACAGAGGGCGAGAAACAGAGGGGCTGAAACAGAGGGGCTGAAACAGAGGGGCTGAAACCGAGGGCGAGAAACAGAGGGGCTGAAACAGACGGCAAGAAACAGAGGGGCTGAAATAGAGGGCGAGAAACAGAGGGGCTGAAACAGAGGGCGAGAAACAGAGGTGCTGAATCAGAGAGGCTGAAACAGAGGACGAGAAACAGAGGGGCTGAAACAGAGGGCGAGAAACAGAGGGGCTGAAACAGAGGGGCTGAAACACAGGGCGAGAAACAGAGGGGCTGAAACAGAGGGCGAAAAACAGAGGGGCTGAAACAGAGGGGCTGAATCAGAGGTGCTGATTCAGAGGGATTGAAACAGAGGGGCTGAATCAGAGGGGCTGAAACAGAGGGCGAGAAATAGAGGGGCTGAAACAGAGGGCGAGAAACAGAGGGCCTGAAACAGAAGGCGAGAAACAGAGGGGCTGAAACAGAGGGGCTGAAACAGAGGGCGAGAAATAGAGGGGCTGAAACAGAGGGCGAGAAACAGAGGGGCTGAAACAGAAGGCGAGAAACAGAGGGGCTGAAACAGAGGGGCTGAATCAGAGGGGCTGAGACCGAGGGCGAGAAACAGAGGGGCTGAAACAGAGGGCGAGAAACAGAGGAGCTGAAACAGAGAGCGAGAAACAGAGGGGCTGAATCATAGCGGCTGAAACAGAGGGCGAGAAGTAGAGGGGCTGAAACAGAGGGCGAGAAAGAGAGGGGCTGAAACAGAGGGGCTGAAACAGAGGGGCTGAATCAGAGGGGCTGAAACCGAGGGCGAGAAACAGAGGGGCTGAAACAGAGGGGCTGAATCAGAGGGGCTGAAACAGAGGGGCTGAAACAGAGGGCTAGAAACAGAGGGGCTGAAACAGAGGGCGAGAAACAGAGGGGCTGAAACAGAGGGGCTGAAACAGAGGGGCTGAAACAGAGGGGCTGAAACAGAGGGCGAGAAACAGCGGGGCTGAAACAGAGGGCGAGAAACAGAGGGGCTGAAACAGAGGGGCTGAAACAGAGGGGCTGAAACAGAGGGGCCGAATCAGAGGGGCTGTATCAGAGGGGCTGAAACAGAGGGGCTGAAACAGAGGGCGAGAAACAGAGGGGCTGAAACTGCGGGGGAGAAACAGAGGGCGAGAAACAGAGGGGCTGAAACAGAGGGGCTGAAACAGACGGGCTGAAACAGAGAGCCTGAAACAGAGAGCGAGAAACAGAGGGGCTGAAACAGAGGGCGAAAAACAGAGGGGCCGAAACAGAGGGCGAGAAACAGAGTGGGAGAAACAGAGGGCGAGAAACAGAGGGGCTGAAACAGAGGGGCTGTAACAGAGCGGCTGAAACAGAGGGCGAGAAACAGAGGGGCTGAAACAGAGGGCGAGAAACAGAGGGGCTGAAACAGAGCGGCTGAAACAGAGGGGCTGAAACAGAGGGGCTGAAACAGAGGGCGTGAAACAGAGGGGCTGAAACAGAGGGGCTGAAACAGAGGGGCTGAATCAGAGGGGCTGAAACCGAGGGCGAGAAACAGAGGGGCTGAAACAGAGGGGCTGAATCAGAGGGGCTGAAACAGCTGGGCTGAAACAGAGGGCTAGGAACAGAGGGGCTGAAACAGAGGGCGAGAAACAGAGGGGCTGAAACAGAGGGGCTGAAACAGAGGGGCTGAAACAGAGGGGCTGAAACAGAGGCCGAGAAACAGAGGGGCTGCAACAGAGGGCGAGAAACAGAGGGGCTGAAACAGAGGGGCTGAAACAGAGGGGCTGAAACAGAGGGGCCGAATCAGAGGGGCTGTATCAGAGGGGCTGAAACAGAGGGGCTGAAACAGAGGGCGAGAAACAGAGGGGCTCAAACAGAGGGCGAGAAACAGAGGGGCTGAAACAGAGAGCGCAAAACAGAGGGGCTGAAACAGAGGGCGAGAAACAGAGGGGCTGAAACAGAGGGGCTGAAACAGAGGGGCTGAAACAGAGGGGCTGAAACAGAGGCCGAGAAACAGAGGGGCTGAAACAGAGGGCGAGAAACAGAGGGGCTGAAACAGAGGGGCTGAAACAGAGGGGCTGAAACAGAGGGGCTGAAACAGAGGGGCCGAATCAGAGGGGCTGTATCAGAGGGGCTGAAACAGAGGGGCTGAAACAGAGGGCGAGAAACAGAGGGGCTCAAACAGAGGGCGAGAAACAGAGGGGCTGAAACAGAGAGCGCGAAACAGAGGGGCTGAAACAGAGGGCGAGAAACAGAGGGGCTGAAACAGAGGGGCTGAAACAGAGGGGCTGAAACAGAGGGGCTGAAACAGAGGGCGAGAAACAGAGGGGCTGAAACAGAGGGGCTGAATCAGAGGGGCTGAAACAGAGTGGCTGAAACAGAGGGCTAGAAACAGAGGGGCTGAAACAGAGGGCGAGAAACAGAGGGGCTGAAACAGAGGCCGAGAAACAGAGGGGCTGAAACAGAGGGCGAGAAACAGAGGGGCTGAAACAGAGGGGCTGAAACAGAGGGGCTGAAACAGAGGGGCTGAAACAGAGGGGCCGAATCAGAGGGGCTGTATCAGAGGGGCTGAACCAGAGGGGCTGAAACAGAGGGCGAGAAACAGAGGGGCTGAAACTGCGGGCGAGAAACAGAGGGCGAGAAACAGAGGGGCTGAAACAGAGGGGCTGAAACAGACGGGCTGAAACAGAGAGCCTGAAACAGAGGGCGAGAAACAGAGGGGCTGAAACAGAGGGCGAAAAACAGAGGGGCCGAAACAGAGGGCGAGAAACAGAGTGGGAGAAACAGAGGGCGAGAAACAGAGGGGCTGAAACAGAGGGGCTGAAACAGAGCGGCTGAAACAGAGGGCGAGAAACAGAGGGGCTGAAACAGAGGGCGAGAAACAGAGGGGCTGAAACAGAGCGGCTGAAACAGAGGGGCTGAAACAGAGGGGCTGAAACAGAGGGCGTGAAACAGAGGGGCTGAAACAGAGGGGCTGAAACAGAGGGGCTGAAACAGAGGGCGAGAAACAGAGGGGCTGTATCAGATGGGCTGAATCAGAGGGGCTGAAACAGAGGGGCTGATACAGAGGGCGAGAAACAAAGGGGCTGAAACAGCGGGCGAGAAACAGATGGCGAGAAACAGAGGGGCTGAAACAGACGGGCTGAAACAGAGAGCCTGAAACAGAGGGCGAGAAACGGAGGGGCTGAAACAGAGGGCGAAAAACAGAGGGGCTGAAACAGAGGGCGAGAAACACAGGGGCTGAAACAGAGGGTGAGAAACTGAGGGCGAGAAACAGAGGGACTGAAACAGAGGGGCTGAAACAGAGGGGCTGAATCAGAGGGGCTGAAACAGAGGTGCTGAATCAGAGGGGCTGAAACAGAGGGCGAGAAACAGAGTGGCTGAAACTGAGGGCGAAAAACAGAGGGGCTGAAACAGAGGGCGAGAAACAGAGGGGCTGAAACAGAGAGCGCGAAACAGAGGGGCTGAAACAGAGGGGCTGAAACAGAGGGGCTGAAACAGAAGGGCTAAATCAGAGGGGCTGAAACAGAGGGCGAGAAACAGAGGGGCTGAAATAGAGGGTTAGAACCAGAGGGGCTGAAAAAGAGGGGCTGAAACAGAGGGCGAGAAACAGAGGGGCTGAAACAGAGGGGCTGAAACAGAGGGGCTGAAACCGAGGGCGAGAAACAGAGGGGCTGAAACAGAGGGGCTGAATCAGAGGGGCTGAAACAGAGGGGCTGAAACAGAGTGCGAGAAACAGAGGGGCTGAAACAGAGGGCGAGAAACAGAGGGGCTGAAACAGAGGGGCTGAAACAGAGGGGCTGAAACAGAGGCCGAGAAACAGAGGGGCTGAAACAGAGGGCGAGAATCAGAGGGGCTGAAACAGAGGGGCTGAAACAGAGGGGCTGAAACAGAGGGGCAGAATCAGAGGGGCTGTATCAGAGTGGCTGAAACAGAGGGGCTGAAACAGAGGGCGAGAAACAGAGGGGCTGAAACTGCGGCCGAGAAACAGAGGGCGAGAAACAGAGGTGCTGAATCAGAGGGGCTGAAACAGACGGGCAGAAACAGAGAGCCTGAAACAGAGGGCGAGAAATAGAGGGGCTGAAACAGAGGGCGAAAAACAGAGGGGCCGAAACAGAGGGCGAGAAACAGAGGGGGAGAAACAGAGAGCGAGAAACAGAGGGGCTGAAACAGAGGGGCTGAAACAGATGGGCTGAAACAGAGGGGCTGAATCAGAGGGGCTGAAACAGAGGTGCTGTATCAGAGGGGCTGAAACAGATGGCGAGAAACAGAGGGGCTGAAACAGAGGGCGAGAAACAGAGGGGCTGAAACAGAGGGGCTGAAACAGAGGGCGAGAAACAGAGAGGCTGAAACAGAGGGCGAGAAACAGAGGGGCTGAAACAGAGGGCGAGAAACCGAGGGGCTGAAACAGAGGGGCTGAAACAGAGGGGCTGAAACACAGGGCGAGAAACAGAGGGGCTGAAACAGAGGGCGAAAAACAGAGGGGCTGAAACAGAGGGGCTGAATCAGAGGTGCCGATTCAGAGGGGCTGAAACAGAGGGGCTGAATCAGAGGGGCTGAAACAGAGGGGCTGAAACAGAGGGCGAGAAACAGAGGGGCTGAATCAGAGGGGCTGAAACAGAGGGCGAGAAACAGAGGGCGAGAAACAGACGGGCTGAAACAGAGGGCGAGAAACAGAGGGGCTGAAACAGAGGTCGAGAAACAGAGGGGCGGTATCAGAGGGGCTGAAACAGAGGGCGAGAAACAGAGTGGCTGAAAAAGAGGGGAAGAAATGGAGGGGCTGAAACAGAGGGCGAGAAACAGAGGGCGACAAACAGAGGGGCTAAAACAGAGGGGCTGAAACAGAGGGCGAGAAACAGAGGGGCTGAAACAGAGGGCGAGAAACAGAGGGGCTGAAACAGAGGGCGAGAAACAGAGGGGCGGAATCAGAGGGGCTGAAACAGAGGGGCTGAAACAGAGGGGCTGAAACAGAGGGCGAGAAGCAGAGGGGCTGAATCAGAGGGGCTGAAACAGAGGGGCTGAAACAGAGGGCGAGAAACAGAGGGGCGGTATCAGAGGGGCTGAAAATGAGGGCGAGAAACAGAGGGGCTGAAACAGAGGGGAAGAAATGGAGGGGCTGAAACAGAGGGCGAGAAACAGAGGGCGACAAACAGAGGGGCTGAAACAGAGGGGCTGAAACAGGGCGAGAAACAGAGGGGCTGAAACAGAGGGCGAGAAACAGAGGGGCTGAAACAGAGGGCGAGAAACAGAGGGGCGGAATCAGAGGGGCTGAAACAGAGGGGCTGAAACAGAGGGGCTGAAACAGAGGGCGAGAAGCAGAGGGGCTGAATCAGAGGGGCTGAAACAGAGGGGCTGAAACAGAGGGCGAGAAACAGAGGGGCTGAAACAGAGGGGCTGGAAATGAGGGCGAGAAACAGAGGGGCTGAAACAGATGGCCTGAAACAGAGGGGCTGAAACAGAGGGGCTGAAACAGAGGGCGAGAAACAGAGGGGCTGAAACAGAGAGCGCGAAACAGAGGGGCTGAAACAGAGAGCGCGAAACAGAGGGGCTGAAACAGAGGGGCTGAAACAGAGGGCGAGAAACAGAGGGGCTGAAACAGAGGGGCTGAAAATGAGGGCGAGAAACAGAGGGGCTGAAACAGATGGGCTGAAACAGAGGGGCTGAAACAGAGGGGCTGAAACAGAGGGCGAGAAACAGAGGGGCTGAAACAGAGAGCGCGAAACAGAGGGGCTGAAACAGTGGGCGAGAAACAGAGGGGCTGAATCAGAGGGGCTGAATCAGAGGGGCTGAAACAGAGGGGCTGAAACAGAGGGCGAGAAACAGAGGGGCTGAAACAGAGGGCGAGAAACAGAGGGGCTGAAACAGAGGGGCTGAAACAGAGGGGCTGAAACCGAGGGCGAGAAACAGAGGGGCTGAAACAGACGGCAAGAAACAGAGGGGCTGAAACAGAGGGCGAGAAACAGAGGGGCTGAAACAGAGGGCGAGAAACAGAGGTGCTGAATCAGAGAGGCTGAAACAGAGGACGAGAAACAGAGGGGCTGAAACAGAGGGCGAGAAACAGTGGGGCTGAAACAGAGGGGCTGAAACACAGGGCGAGAAACAGAGGGGCTGAAACAGAGGGCGAAAAACAGAGGGGCTGAAACAGAGGGGCTGAATCAGAGGTGCTAATTCAGAGGGGCTGAAACAGAGGGGCTGAATCAGAGGGGCTGAAACAGAGGGCGAGAAATAGAGGGGCTGAAACAGAGGGCGAGAAACAGAGGGCCTGAAACAGAAGGCGAGAAACAGAGGGGCTGAAACAGAGGGGCTGAAACAGAGGGCGAGAAATAGAGGGGCTGAAACAGAGGGCGAGAAACAGAGGGGCTGAAACAGAAGGCGAGAAACAGAGGGGCTGAAACAGAGGGGCTGAATCAGAGGGGCTGAGACCGAGGGCGAGAAACAGAGGGGCTGAAACAGAGGGCGAGAAACAGAGGAGCTGAAACAGAGGGCGAGAAACAGAGGGGCTGAATCATAGCGGCTGAAACAGAGGGCGAGAAGTAGAGGGGCTGAAACAGAGGGCGAGAAAGAGAGGGGCTGAAACAGAGGGGCTGAAACAGAGGGGCTGAATCAGAGGGGCTGAAACCGAGGGCGAGAAACAGAGGGGCTGAAACAGAGGGGCTGAATCAGAGGGGCTGAAACAGAGGTGCTGAAACAGAGGGCTAGAAACAGAGGGGCTGAAACAGAGGGCGAGAAACAGAGGGGCTGAAACAGAGGGGCTGAAACAGAGGGGCTGAAACAGAGGGGCTGAAACAGAGGCCGAGAAACAGAGGGGCTGAAACAGAGGGCGAGAAACAGAGGGGCTGATACAGAGGGGCTGAAACAGAGGGGCTGAAACAGAGGGGACGAAACAGATGGGCCGAATCAGGGGGGCTGTATCAGAGGGGCTGAAACAGAGGGGCTGAAACAGAGGGCGAGAAACAGAGGGGCTGAAACTGCGGGTGAGAAACAGAGGGCGAGAAACAGAGGGGCTGAAACAGAGGGGCTGAAACAGACGGGCTGAAACAGAGAGCCTGAAACAGAGGGCGAGAAACAGAGGGGCTGAAACAGAGGGCGAAAAACAGAGGGGCCGAAACAGAGGGCGAGAAACAGAGTGGGAGAAACAGAGGGCGAGAAACAGAGGGGCTGAAACAGAGGGGCTGTAACAGAGCGGCTGAAACAGAGGGCGAGAAACAGAGGGGCTGAAACAGAGGGCGAGAAACAGAGGGGCTGAAACAGAGCGGCTGAAACAGAGGGGCTGAAACAGAGGGGCTGAAACAGAGGGCGTGAAACAGAGGGGCTGAAACAGAGGGGCTGAAACAGAGGGGCTGAATCAGAGGGGCTGAAACCGAGGGCGAGAAACAGAGGGGCTGAAACAGAGGGGCTGAATCAGAGGGGCTGAAACAGAGGGGCTGAAACAGAGGGCTAGAAACAGAGGGGCTGAAACAGAGGGCGAGAAACAGAGGGGCTGAAACAGAGGGGCTGAAACAGAGGGGCTGAAACAGAGGGGCTGAAACAGAGGCCGAGAAACAGAGGGGCTGAAACAGAGGGCGAGAAACAGAGGGGCTGAAACAGAGGGGCTGAAACAGAGGGGCTGAAACAGAGGGGCCGAATCAGAGGGGCTGTATCAGAGGGGCTGAAACAGAGGGGCTGAAACAGAGGGCGAGAAACAGAGGGGCTCAAACAGAGGGCGAGAAACAGAGGGGCTGAAACAGAGAGCGCGAAACAGAGGGGCTGAAACAGAGGGCGAGAAACAGAGGGGCTGAAACAGAGGGGCTGAAACAGAGGGGCTGAAACAGAGGGGCTGAAACAGAGGCCGAGAAACAGAGGGGCTGAAACAGAGGGCGAGAAACAGAGGGGCTGAAACAGAGGGGCTGAAACAGAGGGGCTGAAACAGAGGGGCCGAATCAGAGGGGCTGTATCAGAGGGGCTGAAACAGAGGGGCTGAAACAGAGGGTGAGAAACAGAGGGGCTCAAACAGAGGGCGAGAAACAGAGGGGCTGAAACAGAGAGCGCGAAACAGAGGGGCTGAAACAGAGGGGCTGAAACAGAGGGGCTGAAACAGAGGGCGAGAAACAGAGGGGCTGTATCAGATGGGCTGAATCAGAGGGGCTGAAACAGAGGGGCTGATACAGAGGGCGAGAAACAAAGGGGCTGAAACAGCGGGCGAGAAACAGATGGCGAGAAACAGAGGGGCTGAAACAGACGGGCTGAAACAGAGAGCCTGAAACAGAGGGCGAGAAACGGAGGGGCTGAAACAGAGGGCGAAAAACAGAGGGGCTGAAACAGAGGGCGAGAAACACAGGGGCTGAAACAGAGGGTGAGAAACTGAGGGCGAGAAACAGAGGGACTGAAACAGAGGGGCTGAAACAGAGGGGCTGAATCAGAGGGGCTGAAACAGAGGTGCTGAATCAGAGGGGCTGAAACAGAGGGCGAGAAACAGAGGGGCTGAAACTGAGGGCGAAAAACAGAGGGGCTGAAACAGAGGGCGAGAAACAGAGGGGCTGAAACAGAGAGCGCGAAACAGAGGGGCTGAAACAGAGGGGCTGAAACAGAGGGGCTGAAACAGAAGGGCTAAATCAGAGGGGCTGAAACAGAGGGCGAGAAACAGAGGGGCTGAAATAGAGGGTTAGAACCAGAGGGGCTGAAAAAGAGGGGCTGAAACAGAGGGCGAGAAACAGAGGGGCTGAAACAGAGGGGCTGAAACAGAGGGGCTGAAACCGAGGGCGAGAAACAGAGGGGCTGAAACAGAGGGGCTGAATCAGAGGGGCTGAAACAGAGGGGCTGAAACAGAGTGCGAGAAACAGAGGGGCTGAAACAGAGGGCGAGAAACAGAGGGGCTGAAACAGAGGGGCTGAAACAGAGGGGCTGAAACAGAGGCCGAGAAACAGAGGGGCTGAAACAGAGGGCGAGAAACAGAGGGGCTGAAACAGAGGGGCTGAAACAGAGGGGCTGAAACAGAGGGGCAGAATCAGAGGGGCTGTATCAGAGGGGCTGAAACAGAGGGGCTGAAACAGAGGGCGAGAAACAGAGGGGCTGAAACTGCGGGTGAGAAACAGAGGGCGAGAAACAGAGGGGCTGAAACAGAGGGGCTGAAACAGACGGGCTGAAACAGAGAGCCTGAAACAGAGGGCGAGAAATAGAGGGGCTGAAACAGAGGGCGAAAAACAGAGGGGCCGAAACAGAGGGCGAGAAACAGAGGGGGAGAAACAGAGAGCGAGAAACAGAGGGGCTGAAACAGAGGGGCTGAAACAGAGGGGCTGAAACAGAGGGGCTGAATCAGAGGGGCTGAAACAGAGGTGCTGTATCAGAGGGGCTGAAACAGATGGCGAGAAACAGAGGGGCTGAAACAGAGGGCGAGAAACAGAGGGGCTGAAACAGAGGGGCTGAAACAGAGGGCGAGAAACAGAGAGGCTGAAACAGAGGGCGAGAAACAGAGGGGCTGAAACAGAGGGCGAGAAACCGAGGGGCTGAAACAGAGGGGCTGAAACACAGGGCGAGAAACAGAGGGGCTGAAACAGAGGGCGAAAAACAGAGGGGCTGAAACAGAGGGGCTGAATCAGAGGTGCTGATTCAGAGGGGCTGAAACAGAGGGGCTGAATCAGAGGGGCTGAAACAGAGGGGCTGAAACAGAGGGCGAGAAACAGAGGGGCTGAATCAGAGGGGCTGAAACAGAGGGCGAGAAACAGAGGGCGAGAAACAGACGGGCTGAAACAGAGGGCGAGAAACAGAGGGGCTGAAACAGAGGTCGAGAAACAGAGGGGCGGTATCAGAGGGGCTGAAACAGAGGGCGAGAAACAGAGGGGCTGAAAAAGAGGGGAAGAAATGGAGGGGCTGAAACAGAGGGCGAGAAACAGAGGGCGACAAACAGAGGGGCTGAAACAGAGGGGCTGAAACAGAGGGCGAGAAACAGAGGGGCTGAAACAGAGGGCGAGAAACAGAGGGGCTGAAACAGAGGGCGAGAAACAGAGGGGCGGAATCAGAGGGGCTGAAACAGAGGGGCTGAAACAGAGGGGCTGAAACAGAGGGCGAGAAGCAGAGGGGCTGAATCAGAGGGGCTGAAACAGAGGGGCTGAAACAGAGGGCGAGAAACAGAGGGGCTGAAACAGAGGGGCTGAAAATGAGGGCGAGAAACAGAGGGGCTGAAACAGAGGGGAAGAAATGGAGGGGCTGAAACAGAGGGCGAGAAACAGAGGGCGACAAACAGAGGGGCTGAAACAGAGGGGCTGAAACAGAGGGCGAGAAACAGAGGGGCTGAAACAGAGGGCGAGAAACAGAGGGGCTGAAACAGAGGGCGAGAAACAGAGGGGCGGAATCAGAGGGGCTGAAACAGAGGGGCTGAAACAGAGGGGCTGAAACAGAGGGCGAGAAGCAGAGGGTCTGAATCAGAGGGGCTGAAACAGAGGGGCTGAAACAGAGGGCGAGAAACAGAGGGGCTGAAACAGAGGGGCTGAAAATGAGGGCGAGAAACAGAGGGGCTGAAACAGATGGGCTGAAACAGAGGGGCTGAAACAGAGGGGCTGAAACAGAGGGCGAGAAACAGAGGGGCTGAAACAGAGGGGCTGAAACAGAGGGCGAGAAACAGAGGGCGAGAAACAGACGGGCTGAAACAGAGGGCGAGAAACAGAGGGGCTGAAACAGAGGTCGAGAAACAGAGGGGCGGTATCAGAGGGGCTGAAACAGAGGGCGAGAAACAGAGGGGCAGAAAAAGAGGGGAAGAAATGGAGGGGCTGAAACAGAGGGCGAGAAACAGAGGTCGACAAACAGAGGGGCTGAAACAGAGGGGCTGAAACAGAGGGCGAGAAACAGAGGGGCTGAAACACAGGGCGAGAAACAGAGGGGCTGAAACAGAGGGCGCGAAACAGAGGGGCGGAATCAGAGGGGCTGAAACAGAGGGGCTGAAACAGAGGGCGAGAAACAGAGGGGCTGAAACAGAGGGGCTGAAAATGAGGGCGAGAAACAGAGGGGCTGAAACAGAGGGGAAGAAATGGAGGGGCTGAAACAGAGGGCGAGAAACAGAGGGCGACAAACAGAGGGGCTGAAACAGAGGGGCTGAAACAGAGGGCGAGAAACAGAGGGGCTGAAACAGAGGGCGAGAAACAGAGGGGCTGAAACAGAGGGCGAGAAACAGAGGGGCGGAATCAGAGGGGCTGAAACAGAGGGGCTGAAACAGAGGGGCTGAAACAGAGGGCGAGAAGCAGAGGGTCTGAATCAGAGGGGCTGAAACAGAGGGGCTGAAACAGAGGGCGAGAAACAGAGGGGCTGAAACAGAGGGGCTGAAAATGAGGGCGAGAAACAGAGGGGCTGAAACAGATGGGCTGAAACAGAGGGGCTGAAACAGAGGGGCTGAAACAGAGGGCGAGAAACAGAGGGGCTGAAACAGAGAGCGCGAAACAGAGGGGCTGAAACAGTGGGCGAGAAACAGAGGGGCTAAATCAGAGGGGCTGAATCAGAGGGGCTGAAACAGAGGGGCTGAAACAGAGGGCGAGAAACAGAGGGGCTGAAACAGAGGGCGAGAAACAGAGGGGCTGAAACCGAGGGCGAGAAACAGAGGGGCTGAAACAGACGGCAAGAAACAGAGGGGCTGAAACAGAGGGCGAGAAACAGAGGGGCTGAAACAGAGGGCGAGAAACAGAGGTGCTGAATCAGAGAGGCTGAAACAGAGGACGAGAAACAGAGGGGCTGAAACAGAGGGCGAGAAACAGAGGGGCTGAAACAGAGGGGCTGAAACACAGGGCGAGAAACAGAGGGGCTGAAACAGAGGGCGAAAAACAGAGGGGCTGAAACAGAGGGGCTGAATCAGAGGTGCTAATTCAGAGGGGCTGAAACAGAGGGGCTGAATCAGAGGGGCTGAAACAGAGGGCGAGAAATAGAGGGGCTGAAACAGAGGGCGAGAAACAGAGGGCCTGAAACAGAAGGCGAGAAACAGAGGGGCTGAAACAGAGGGGCTGAAACAGAGGGCGAGAAATAGAGGGGCTGAAACAGAGGGCAAGAAACAGAGGGGCTGAAACAGAAGGCGAGAAACAGAGGGGCTGAAACAGAGGGGCTGAATCAGAGGGGCTGAGACCGTGGGCGAGAAACAGAGGGGCTGAAACAGAGGGCGAGAAACAGAGGAGCTGAAACAGAGGGCGAGAAACAGAGGGGCTGAATCATAGCGGCTGAAACAGAGGGCGAGAAGTAGAGGGGCTGAAACAGAGGGCGAGAAAGAGAGGGGCTGAAACAGAGGGGCTGAAACAGAGGGGCTGAATCAGAGGGGCTGAAACCGAGGGCGAGAAACAGAGGGGCTGAAACAGAGGGGCTGAATCAGAGGGGCTGAAACAGAGGTGCTGAAACAGAGGGCTAGAAACAGAGGGGCTGAAACAGAGGGCGAGAAACAGAGGGGCTGAAACAGAGGGGCTGAAACAGAGGGGCTGAAACAGAGGGGCTGAAACAGAGGCCGAGAAACAGAGGGGCTGAAACAGAGGGCGAGAAACAGAGGGGCTGAAACAGAGGGGCTGAAACAGAGGATTGAAACAGAGGGGCCGAAACAGAGGGGCCGAATCAGAGGGGCTGTTTCTGAGGGGCTGAAACAGAGGGGCTGAAACAGAGGGCGAGAAACAGAGGGGCTGAAACTGCGGGCGAGAAACAGAGGGCGAGAAACAGAGGGGCTGAAACAGAGGGGCTGAAACAGACGGGCTGAAACAGAGAGCCTGAAACAGAGGGCGAGAAACAGAGGGGCTGAAACAGAGGGCGAAAAACAGAGGGGCCGAAACAGAGGGCGAGAAACAGAGTGGGAGAAACAGAGGGCGAGAAACAGAGGGGCTGAAACAGAGGGGCTGTAACAGAGCGGCTGAAACAGAGGGCGAGAAACAGAGGGGCTGAAACAGAGGGCGAGAAACAGAGGGGCTGAAACAGAGCGGCTGAAACAGAGGGGCTGAAACAGAGGGGCTGAAACAGAGGGCGTGAAACAGAGGGGCTGAAACAGAGGGGCTGAAACAGAGGGGCTGAATCAGAGGGGCTGAAACCGAGGGCGAGAAACAAAGGGGCTGAAACAGAGGGGCTGAATCAGAGGGGCTGAAACAGAGGGGCTGAAACAGAGGGCTAGAAACAGAGGGGCTGAAACAGAGGGCGAGAAACAGAGGGGCTGAAACAGAGGGGCTGAAACAGAGGGGCTGAAACAGAGGGGCTGAAACAGAGGCCGAGAAACAGAGGGGCTGAAACAGAGGGCGAGAAACAGAGGGGCTGAAACAGAGGGGCTGAAACAGAGGGGCTGAAACAGAGGGGCCGAATCAGAGGGGCTGTATCAGAGGGGCTGAAACAGAGGGGCTGAAACAGAGGGTGAGAAACAGAGGGGCTCAAACAGAGGGCGAGAAACAGAGGGGCTGAAACAGAGAGCGCGAAACAGAGGGGCTGAAACAGAGTGCGAGAATCAGAGGGGCTGAAACAGAGGGGCTGAAACAGAGGGGCTGAAACAGAGGGGCTGAAACAGAGGGCGAGAAACAGAGGGGCTGAAACAGAGGGGCTGAATCAGAGGGGCTGAAACAGAGGGGCTGAAACAGAGGGCTAGAAACAGAGGGGCTGAAACAGAGGGCGAGAAACAGAGGGGCTGAAACAGAGGGGCTGAAACAGAGGGGCTGAAACAGAGGTGCCGAAACAGAGGCCGAGAAACAGAGGGGCTGAAACAGAGGGCGAGAAACAGAGGGGCTGAAACAGAGGGGCTGAAACAGAGGGGCTGAAACAGAGGGGCTGAAACAGAGTGGCCGAATCAGAGGGGCTGTATCAGAGGGGCTGAAACAGAGGGGCTGAAACAGAGGGCGAGAAACAGAGGGGCTGAAACTGCGGGCGAGAAACAGAGGGCGAGAAACAGAGGGGCTGAAACAGAGGGGCTGAAACAGACGGGCTGAAACAGAGAGCCTGAAACAGAGGGCGAGAAACAGAGGGGCTGAAACAGAGGGCGAAAAACAGAGGGGTCGAAACAGAGGGCGAGAAACAGAGTAGGAGAAACAGAGGGCGAGAAACAGAGGGGCTGAAACAGAGGGGCTGAAACAGAGCGGCTGAAACAGAGGGCGAGAAACAGAGGGGCTGAAACAGAGGGCGAGAAACAGAGGGGCTGAAACAGAGCAGCTGAAACAGAGGGGCTGAAACAGAGGGGCTGAAACAGAGGACGTGAAACAGAGGGGCTGAAACAGAGGGGCTGAAACAGAGGGGCTGAAACAGAGGGCGAGAAACAGAGGGGCTGTATCAGATGGGCTGAATCAGAGGGGCTGAAACAGAGGGTCTGATACAGAGGGCGAGAAACAAAGGGGCTGAAATAGCGGGCGAGAAACAGATGGCGAGAAACAGAGGGGCTGAAACAGACGGGCTGAAACAGAGAGCCTGAAACAGAGGGCGAGAAACGGAGGGGCTGAAACAGAGGGCGAAAAACAGAGGGGCTGAAACAGAGGGCGAGAAACACAGGGGCTGAAACAGAGGGTGAGAAACTGAGGGCGAGAAACAGAGGGACTGAAACAGAGGGGCTGAAACAGAGGGGCTGAATCAGAGGGGCTGAAACAGAGGTGCTGAATCAGAGGGGCTGAAACAGAGGGCGAGAAACAGAGGGGCTGAAACTGAGGGCGAAAAACAGAGGGGCTGAAACAGAGGGCGAGAAACAGAGGGGCTGAAACAGAGAGCGCGAAACAGAGGGGCTGAAACAGAGGGGCTGAAACAGAGGGGCTGAAACAGAGGGGCTAAATCAGAGGGGCTGAAACAGAGGGCGAGAAACAGAGGGGCTGAAATAGAGGGCGAGAAACAGAGGGGCTGAAAAAGAGGGGCTGAAACAGAGGGCGAGAAACAGAGGGGCTGAAACAGAGGGGCTGAAACAGAGAGGCTGAAACCGAGGGCGAGAAACAGAGGGGCTGAAACAGAGGGGCTGAATCAGAGGGGCTGAAACAGAGGGGCTGAAACAGAGTGCGAGAAACAGAGGGGCTGAAACAGAGGGCGAGAAACAGAGGGGCTGAAACAGAGGGGCTGAAACAGAGGGGCTGAAACAGAGGGGCTGAAACAGAGGCCGAGAAACAGAGGGGCTGAAACAGAGGGCGAGAAACAGAGGGGCTGAAACAGAGGGGCTGAAACAGAGGGGCTGAAACAGAGGGGCTGAAACAGAGGGGCTGAAACAGAGGGCGAGAAACAGAGGGGCTGAAACTGCGGGCGAGAAACAGAGGGCGAGAAACAGAGGGGCTGAAACAGACGGGCTGAAACAGACGGGCTGAAACAGAGAGCCTGAAACAGAGGGCGAGAAACAGAGGGGCTGAAACAGAGGGCGAAAAACAGAGGGGCCGAAACAGAGGGCGAGAAACAGAGGGGGAGAAACAGAGAGCGAGAAACAGAGGGGCTGAAACAGAGGGGCTGAAACAGAGGGGCTGAAACAGAGGGGCTGAATCAGAGGGGCTGAAACAGAGGTGCTGTATCAGAGGGGCTGAAACAGATGGCGAGAAACAGAGGGGCTGAAACAGAGGGCGAGAAACAGAGGGGCTGAAACAGAGGGGCTGAAACAGAGGGCGAGAAACAGAGGGGCTGAAACAGAGGGCGAGAAACCGAGGGGCTGAAACAGAGGGGCTGAAATAGAGGGCGAGAAACAGAGGGGCTGAAACAGCGGGCGAGAAACAGAGGGACTGAAACAGAGGGGCTGAAACAGAGGGGCTGAAACAGAGGGCGAGAAACAGAGGGGCTGAAACAGAGGGCAAGAAACAGAGGGGCTGAAACACGGGGCGTGAAACAGAGGGGCTGAAACAGAGGGGCGGGAAACAGAGGGGCTGAATCAGAGGGGCTGAATCAGAGGGGCTGAAACAGAGGGTGAGAAACAGAGGGGCTGAAACAGAGGGGCTGAAACAGAGGGGCTGAAACAGAGGGCGAGAAACAGAGGGGCTGAATCAGAGGGGCAGAAACAGAGGGGCTGAATCAGAGGGGCTGAAACAGAGGGGCTGAATCAGAGGGGCTGAAACAGAGGGCGAGAAACAGAGGGGCTGAAACAGAGGGCGGGAAACAGAGGGGCTGATACAGAGGGGCTGAAACAGAGGGCGAGAAACAGGGGGGCTGACACAGAGGGGCTAAAACAGAGGGGCTGAAACAGTGGGGCTGAAACAGAGTGCGAGAAACAGAGGGGCTGAATCAGAGGGGCTGAATCAGAGGGGCTGAATCAGAGGGGCTGAAACAGAGGGGCTGATTCAGAGGGGGTGAAACAGAGGGGCTGAATCAGTGGGGCTGAAACAGAGGGGGAGAAACAGAGGGGCTAAAACAGAGGGCGAGAAACAGAGGGGCTGAAACAGAGGGCGAGAAACCGAGGGGCTGAAACAGAGGGTCTGAAACAGAGGGGCTGAAACAGAGGGCTGAATCAGAGGGGTTGATTCAGAGGGGGTGAAACAGAGGGGCTGAATCAGTGGGGCTGAAACAGAGGGGGAGAAACAGAGGGGCTGAAACAGAGGGTGAGAAACAGAGGGGCAGAAACAGAGGGCGAGAAACAGAGGGGCTGAAACAGAAGGCGAGAAACCGAGGGGCTGAAACAGACGTTCTGAAACAGAGGGGCTGAAACAGAGGGCTGAATCAGAGGGGCTGATTCAGAGGGGGAGAAACAGAGGGGCTGAATCAGCGGGGCTGAAACAGAGGGCGAGAAACAGAGGGGCCGAAACAGTGGGCTAGAAACAGAGGGGCAGAAACAGAGGGCGGGAAACAGAGGGGCTGAAACAGAGGGCGAGAAACAGAGGGGCTGAAAAAGAGGGGCTGAAACAGAGGGCGAGAAACAGAGGGGCTGAAACAGAGGGGCTGAAACAGAGGGGCTGAAACCGAGGGCGAGAAACAGAGGGGCTGAAACAGAGGGGCTGAATCAGAGGGGCTGAAACAGAGGGGCTGAAACAGAGTGCGAGAAACAGAGGGGCTGAAACAGAGGGCGAGAAACAGAGGGGCTGAAACAGAGGGGCTGAAACAGAGGGGCTGAAACAGAGGGGCTGAAACAGAGGCCGAGAAACAGAGGGGCTGAAACAGAGGGCGAGAAACAGAGGGGCTGAAACAGAGGGGCTGAAACAGAGGGGCTGAAACAGAGGGGCTGAAACAGAGGGGCTGAAACAGAGGGGCTGAAACAGAGGGCGAGAAACAGAGGGGCTGAAACTGCGGGCGAGAAACAGAGGGCGAGAAACAGAGGGGCTGAAACAGAGGGGCTGAAACAGACGGGCTGAAACAGAGAGCCTGAAACAGAGGGCGAGAAACAGAGGGGCTGAAACAGAGGGCGAAAAACAGAGGGGCCGAAACAGAGGGCGAGAAACAGAGGGGGAGAAACAGAGAGCGAGAAACAGAGGGGCTGAAACAGAGGGGCTGAAACAGAGGGGCTGAAACAGAGGGGCTGAATCAGAGGGGCTGAAACAGAGGTGCTGTATCAGAGGGGCTGAAACAGATGGCGAGAAACAGAGGGGCTGAAACAGAGGGCGAGAAACAGAGGGGCTGAAACAGAGGGGCTGAAACAGAGGGCGAGAAACAGAGGGGCTGAAACAGAGGGCGAGAAACCGAGGGGCTGAAACAGAGGGGCTGAAATAGAGGGCGAGAAACAGAGGGGCTGAAACAGAGGGCGAGAAACAGAGGGACTGAAACAGAGGGGCTGAAACAGAGGGGCTGAAACAGAGGGCGAGAAACAGAGGGGCTGAAACAGAGGGCAAGAAACAGAGGGGCTGAAACACGGGGCGTGAAACAGAGGGGCTGAAACAGAGGGGCGGGAAACAGAGGGGCTGAATCAGAGGGGCTGAATCAGAGGGGCTGAAACAGAGGGTGAGAAACAGAGGGGCTGAAACAGAGGGGCTGAAACAGAGGGGCTGAAACAGAGGGCGAGAAACAGAGGGGCTGAATCAGAGGGGCAGAAACAGAGGGGCTGAATCAGAGGGGCTGAAACAGAGGGGCTGAATCAGAGGGGCTGAAACAGAGGGCGAGAAACAGAGGGGCTGAAACAGAGGGCGGGAAACAGAGGGGCTGATACAGAGGGGCTGAAACAGAGGGCGAGAAACAGGGGGGCTGACACAGAGGGGCTAAAACAGAGGGGCTGAAACAGTGGGGCTGAAACAGAGTGCGAGAAACAGAGGGGCTGAATCAGAGGGGCTGAATCAGAGGGGCTGAATCAGAGGGGCTGAAACAGAGGGGCTGAATCAGAGGGGCTGAAACAGAGGGCGAGAAACAGAGGGGCTAAAACAGAGGGCGAGAAACAGAGGGGCTGAAACAGAGGCGAGAAACCGAGGGGCTGAAACAGAGGGTCTGAAACAGAGGGGCTGAAACAGAGGGCTGAATCAGAGGGGTTGATTCAGAGGGGGTGAAACAGAGGGGCTGAATCAGTGGGGCTGAAACAGAGGGGGAGAAACAGAGGGGCTGAAACAGAGGGTGAGAAACAGAGGGGCAGAAACAGAGGGCGAGAAACAGAGGGGCTGAAACAGAAGGCGAGAAACCGAGGGGCTGAAACAGACGTTCTGAAACAGAGGGGCTGAAACAGAGGGCTGAATCAGAGGGGCTGATTCAGAGGGGGAGAAACAGAGGGGCTGAATCAGCGGGGCTGAAACAGAGGGCGAGAAACAGAGGGGCCGAAACAGTGGGCTAGAAACAGAGGGGCAGAAACAGAGGGCGGGAAACAGAGGGGCTGAAACACAGGGCGAGAAACAGAGGGGCTGAAACAGAGGGGCTGAAACAGAGGGGCTGAAACAGTGGGCGAGAAACAGAGTGGCTGCAACAGACGGCGAGAAACAGAGGAGCTGAAACAGAGGGCGAGAAACAGAGGGGCTGAAACAGGGGGGCTGAAACACAGGGGCTGAAACAGAGGGGCTGAAACAGAGGGGCTGAAACAGAGGGCGAGAAACAGAGCGGCTGAAACAGAGGGCGAGAAACAGAGGGGCTGAAACAGAGGGCGAGAAACAGAGGGGCTGAAACAGAGGGGCTGAAACAGAGGGGCTGAAACAGAGGGACTGAAACAGAGGGCGAGAAACAGAGGGGCTGAAACAGAGGGCGAGAAACAGAGGGGCTGAAACAGAGTGCGAGAAACAGAGGGGCTGAAACAGAGGGGCTGAAACAGAGGGGCTGAAACAGAGGGCGAGAAACAGAGGGACTGTATCAGAGGGGCTGAATCAGAGGGGCTGAAACAGAGGGGCTGAAACAGAGGGCGAGAAACAAAGGGGCAGAAACAGCGGGCGAGAAACAGATGGCGAGAAACAGAGGGGCTGAAACAGAGGGGCTGAAACAGACGGGCTGAAACAGAGAGCCTGAAACAGAGGGCGAGAAACGGAGGGGCTGAAACAGAGGGCGAAAAACAGAGGGGCTGGAACAGAGGGCGAGAAACACAGGGGCTGAAACAGAGGGTGAGAAACTGAGGGCGAGAAACAGAGGGACTGAAACAGAGGGGCTGAAACAGAGGGGCTGAATCAGAGGGGCTGAAACAGAGGTGCTGAATCAGAGGGGCTGAAACAGAGGGCGAGAAACAGAGGGGCTGAAACTGAGGGCGAAAAACAGATGGGATGAAACAGAGGGCGAGAAACAGAGGGGCTGAAACAGAGAGCGAGAAACAGAGGGGCTGAAACAGAGGGGCTGAAACAGAGGGGCTGAAACAGAGGGGCTAAATCTGAGGGGCTGAAACAGAGGGCGAGAAACAGAGGGGCTGAAACAGAGGGGCTGAAACAGAGAGGCTGAAACATAGGGGCTGAAACAGAGGGCGAGAAACAGAGGGGCTGAAACAGAGGGCGAGTAACAAAGGGGCTGAAACAGAGGGGCTGAAACGGAGGGCGAGTAACAGAGGGGCTGAAACAGAAGGGCTGAAACAGAGGGACTGAAACAGAGGGCGAGAAACAGTGGGGCTGAGTCAGAGGGGCTGAATCAGAGCGGCTGAAACAGAGGGGCTGAAACAGAGGGCGAGAAACAGAGGGGCTGAAAGAGAGGGCGAGAAACAGAGGGGCTGAAACAGAGGGCGAGAAACAGAGGGGCTGAAACAGAGGGGCTGAAACCGAGGGCGAGAAACAGAGGGGCTGAAACAGAGGGCGAGAAACAGAGGGGCTGAAACAACGGGCGAGTAACAGAGGGGCTGAATCATAGAGGCTGAAACAGAGGGCGAGAATTAGAGCGGCTGAAACAGATGGGCTGAAACAGAGGGGCTGAAGCAGAGGGCGAGAAACAGAGGGGCTGAAACAGAGGGCGAGAAACAGAGGGGCTGAAACAGAGGCGCTGAAACAGAGTGCGAGAAACAGAGGGGCTGAATCTGAGGGGCTGAAACAGAGGGGCTGAAACAGAGGGCGAGAAACAGAGGGCGAGAAACAAAGGGGCTGAAACAGCGGGCGAGAAACAGATGGCGAGAAACAGAGGGGATGAAACAGAGGGACTGAAACAGACGGGCTGAAACAGAGAGCCTGAAACAGAGGGCGAGAAACGGAGTGGCTGAAACATAGGGCGAAAAACAGAGGGGCTGAAAGAGAGGGCGAGAAACACAGGGGCTGAAACAGAGGGCGAGAAACAGAGGGCAAGAAACAGAGGGTCTGAAGCAGAGGGGCTGAAACCGAGGGCGAGAAACAGAGGGGCTGAAACAGAGGGCGAGAAACAGAGGGGCTGAAACAGAGGGGCTGAAACAGAGGGGCTGAAACAGAGGGGCTGAAACAGAGGGCGAGAAACTGAGGGGCTGAATCAGAGGGGCTGAATCAGAGGGGCTGAAACAGAGGGGCTGAAACAGAGGGCGAGAAACAAAGAGGCTGAAACAGCGGGCGAGAAACAGAGGGCGAGAAACAGATGGGGCAGAAACAGAGGGTATGAAACAGACGGGCTGAAACAGAGAGCCTGAAACAGAGGGCGAGAAACAGAGGGGCTGAAACAGAGGGCGAGAAACACAGGGGCTGAAACATAGGGCGAGAAACTGAGGGGCTGAAACTGAGGGCGAGAAACAGAGGGGCTGAAACAGAGGGGTTGAAACAGAGGGGCTAAATCAGAGGGGCTGAAACAGAGGGCGAGAAACAGAGGGGCTGAAACAGAGGGCGAGAAACAGAGGGGCTGAATCAGAGGGTCTGAAACAGAGGGCGAGAAACAGAGGGGCTGAAACAGAGGGCGAGAAACAGAGGGGCTGAAACAGAGGGGCTGAAACAGAGGGCTGAATCAGAGGGGCTGATTCAGAGGGGGTGAAACAGAGGGGCTGAAACAGAGGGGCTGAAACAGAGGGCGAGAAACAGAGGGGCTGAAACAGAGAGTGCGAAACAGAGGGGCTGAAACAGAGGGCGAGAAACAGAGGGGCTGAATCAGAGGGGCTGAAACAGAGGGTGAGAAACAGAGGGTATGAAACAGATGGCGAGAAACAGAGGGGCTGAAACAGAGGGGCTGAAACAGAGGGGCTGAAACAGAGGGGCCGAATCAGAGGGGCTGTATCAGAGGGGCTGAAACAGAGGGGCTGAAACAGAGGGCGAGAAACAGAGGGGCTGAAACTGCGGGCGAGAAACAGAGGGCGAGAAACAGAGGGGCGGAAACAGAGGTGCTGAAACAGACGGGCTGAAACAGAGAGCCTGAAACAGAGGGCGAAAAACAGAGGGGCCGAAACAGAGGGCGAGAAACAGAGGGGGAGAAACAGAGAGCGAGAAACAGAGGGGCTGAAACAGAGGGGCTGAAACAGAGGGGCTAAAACAGAGGGGCTGAATCAGAGGGGCTGAAACAGAGGGGCTGTATCAGAGGGGCTGAAACAGAGGGCGAGAAAAAGAGGGGCTGAAACAGAGGGCGAGAAACAGAGGGGCTGAAACAGAGGGGCTGAAACAGAGGGCGAGAAACAGAGGGGCTGAAACAGAGGGCGAGAAACAGAGGGGCTGAAACAGAGGGCGAGAAACCGAGAGGCTGAAACAGAGGGGCTGAAATAGAGGGCGAGAAACAGAGGGGCTGAAACAGAGGGCGAGAAACAGAGGGACTGAAACAGAGGGGCTGAAACAGAGGGGCTGAAACAGAGGGCGAGAAACAGAGGGGCTGAAACAGAGGGCAAGAAACAGATGGGCTGAAACACGGGGCGTGAAACAGAGGGTCTGAAACAGAGGGGCGGGAAACAGAGGGGCTGAATCAGAGGGGCTGAATCAGAGGGGCTGAAACAGAGGGTGAGAAACAGAGGGGCTGAAACAGAGGGGCTGAAACAGAGGGGCTGAAACAGAGGGCGAGAAACAGAGGGGCTGAATCAGAGGGGCTGAAACAGAGGGGCTGAATCAGAGGGGCTGAAACAGAGGGGCTGAATCAGAGGGGCTGAAACAGAGGGCGAGAAACAGAGGGGCTGAAAGAGAGGGCGGGAAACAGAGGGGCTGATACAGAGGGGCTGAAACAGAGGGCGAGAAACAGGGGGGCTGACACAGAGGGGCTAAAACAGAGGGGCTGAAACAGTGGGGCTGAAACAGAGGGCGAGAAACAGAGGGGCTGAATCAGAGGGGCTGAATCAGAGGGGCTGAATCAGAGGGGCTGAAACAGAGGGGCTGAATCAGAGGGGCTGAAACAGAGGGCGAGAAACCGAGGGGCTGAAACAGAGCGTCTGAAACAGAGGGGCTGAAACAGAGGGCTGAATCAGAGGGGCTGAGTCAGAGGGGGTGAAACAGAGGGGCTGAATCAGCGGGGCTGAAACAGAGGGCGAGAAACAGAGGGGCCGAAACAGAGGGCGAGAAACAGAGGGGCAGACACAGAGGGCGAGAAACAGAGGGGCTGAAACAGAGGGGCTGAAACAGAGGGCGAGAAACAGAGGGGCTGAAACAGAGAGCGCGAAACAGAGGGGCTGAAACAGAGGGGCTGAAACAGAGGGGCTGAAACAGAGGGGCTAAATCAGAGGGGCTGAAACAGAGGGCGAGAAACAGAGGGGCTGAAATAGAGGGCGAGAAACAGAGGGGCTGAAAAAGAGGGGCTGAAACAGAGGGCGAGAAACAGAGGGGCTGAAACAGAGGGGCTGAAACAGAGGGGCTGAAACCGAGGGCGAGAAACAGAGGGGCTGAAACAGAGGGGCTGAATCAGAGGGGCTGAAACAGAGGGGCTGAAACAGAGTGCGAGAAACAGATGGGCTGAAACAGAGGGCGAGAAACAGAGGGGCTGAAACAGAGGGGCTGAAACAGAGGGGCTGAAACAGAGGCCGAGAAACAGAGGGGCTGAAACAGAGGGCGAGAAACAGAGGGGCTGAAACAGAGGGGCTGAAACAGAGGGGCTGAAACAGAGGGGCTGAAACAGAGGGGCAGAATCAGAGGGGCTGTATCAGAGGGGCTGAAACAGAGGGGCTGAAACAGAGGGCGAGAAACAGACGGGCTGAAACTGCGGGCGAGAAACAGAGGGCGAGAAACAGAGGGGCTGAAACAGAGGGGCTGAAACAGACGGGCTGAAACAGAGAGCCTGAAACAGAGGGCGAGAAACAGAGGGGCTGAAACAGAGGGCGAAAAACAGAGGGGCTGAAACAGAGGGCGAGAAACAGAGGGGGAGAAACAGAGAGCGAGAAACAGAGGGGCTGAAACAGAGGGGCTGAAACAGAGGGGCTGAATCAGAGGGGCTGAAACAGAGGTGCTGTATCAGAGGGGCTGAAACAGATGGCGAGAAACAGAGGGGCTGAAACAGAGGGCGAGAAACAGAGGGGCTGAAACAGAGGGGCTGAAACAGAGGGCGAGAAACAGAGGGGCTGAAACAGAGGGCAAGAAACAGAGGGGCTGAAACACGGGGCGTGAAACAGAGGGGCTGAAACAGAGGGGCGGGAAACAGAGGGGCTGAATCAGAGGGGCTGAATCAGAGGGGCTGAAACAGAGGGTGAGAAACAGAGGGGCTGAAACAGAAGGGCTGAAACAGAGGGGCTGAAACAGAGGGCGAGAAACAGAGGGGCTGAATCAGAGGGGCAGAAACAGAGGGGCTGAATCAGAGGGGCTGAAACAGAGGGGCTGAATCAGAGGGGCTGAAACAGAGGGCGAGAAACAGAGGGGCTGAAACAGAGGGCGGGAAACAGAGGGTCTGACACAGAGGGGCTGAAACAGAGGGCGAGAAACAGGGGGGCTGACACAGAGGGGCTAAAACAGAGGGGCTGAAACAGTGGGGCTGAAACAGAGTGCGAGAAACAGAGGGGCTGAATCAGAGGGGCTGAATCAGAGGGGCTGAATCAGAGGGGCTGAAACAGAGGGGCTGAATCAGAGGGGCTGAAACAGAGGGCGAGAAACAGAGGGGCTAAAACAGAGGGCGAGAAACAGAGGGGCTGAAACAGAGGGCGAGAAACCGTGGGGCTGAAACAGAGGGTCTGAAACAGAAAGGCTGAAACAGAGGGCTGAATCAGAGGGGTTGATTCAGAGGGGGTGAAACAGAGGGGCTGAATCAGTGGGGCTGAAACAGAGGGGGAGAAACAGAGGGGCTGAAACAGAGGGTGAGAAACAGAGGGGCAGAAACAGAGGGCGAGAAACAGAGGGGCTGAAACAGAAGGCGAGAAACCGAGGGGCTGAAACAGACGGTCTGAAACAGAGGGGCTGAAACAGAGGGCTGAATCAGAGGGGCTGATTCAGAGGGGGTGAAACAGAGGGGCTGAATCAGCGGGGCAGAAACAGAGGGCGAGAAACAGAGGGGCCGAAACAGAGGGCTAGAAACAGAGGGGCAGAAACAGAGGGCGGGAAACAGAGGGGCTGAAACAGAGGGGCTGAAACAGAGGGCGAGAAACAGAGGGGCTGAAACACAGGGCGAGAAACAGAGGGGCTGAAACAGAGGGGCTGAAACAGAGGGGCTGAAACAGTGGGCGAGAAACAGAGTGGCTGCAACAGACGGCGAGAAACAGAGGAGCTGAAAAAGAGGGCGAGAAACAGAGGGGCTGAAACAGGGGGGCTGAAACAGAGGGGCTGAAACAGAGGGGCTGAAACAGAGGGGCTGAAACAGAGGGCGAGAAACAGAGCGGCTGAAACAGAGGGCGAGAAACAGAGGGGCTGAAACAGAGGGCGAGAAACAGAGGGGCTGAAACAGAGGGGCTGAAACAGAGGGGCTGAAAGAGAGGGACTGAAACAGAGGGCGAGAAACAGAGGGGCTGAAACAGAGGGCGAGAAACAGAGGGGCTGAAACAGAGGGCGAGAAACAGAGGGGCTGAAACAGAGGGGCTGAAACAGAGGGGCTGAAACAGAGGGGCTGAAACAGAGGGCGAGAAACAGAGGGGCTGTATCAGAGGGGCTGAATCAGAGGGGCTGAAACAGAGGGGCTGAAACAGAGGGCGAGAAACAAAGGGGCAGAAACAGCGGGCGAGAAACAGATGGCGAGAAACAGAGGGGCTGAAACAGAGGGGCTGAAACAGACTGGCTTAAACAGAGAGCCTGAAACAGAGGGCGAGAAACGGAGGGGCTGAAACAGAGGGCGAAAAACAGAGGGGCTGAAACAGAGGGCGAGAAACACAGGGGCTGAAACAGAGGGTGAGAAACTGAGGGCGAGAAACAGAGGGACTGAAACAGAGGGGCTGAAACAGAGGGGCTGAATCAGAGGGGCTGAAACAGAGGTGCTGAATCAGAGGGGCTGAAACAGAGGGCGAGAAACAGAGGGGCTGAAACTGAGGGCGAAAAACAGATGGGATGAAACAGAGGGCGAGAAACAGAGGGGCTGAAACAGAGAGCGAGAAACAGAGGGGCTGAAACAGAGGGGCTGAAACAGAGGGGCTGAAACAGAGGGGCTAAATCTGAGGGGCTGAAACAGAGGGCGAGAAACAGAGGGGCTGAAATAGAGGGCGAGAAACAGAGGGGCTGAAACAGAGGGGCTGAAACAGAGAGGCTGAAACATAGGGGCTGAAACAGAGGGCGAGAAACAGAGGGGCTGAAACAGAGGGCGAGTAACAAAGGGGCTGAAACGGAGGGCGAGTAACAGAGGGGCTGAAACAGAAGGGCTGAAACAGAGGGACTGAAACAGAGGGCGAGAAACAGTGGGGCTGAGTCAGAGGGGCTGAATCAGAGCGGCTGAAACAGAGGGGCTGAAACAGAGGGCGAGAAACAGAGGGGCTGAAACAGAGGGCGAGAAACAGAGGGGCTGAAACAGAGGGCGAGAAACAGAGGGGCTGAAACAGAGGGGCTGAAACCGAGGGCGAGAAACAGAGGGGCTGAAACAGAGGGCGAGAAACAGAGGGGCTGAAACAACGGGCGAGAAACAGAGGGGCTGAATCATAGAGGCTGAAACAGAGGGCGAGAATTAGAGCGGCTGAAACAGAGGGGCTGAAACAGAGGGGCTGAAGCAGAGGGCGAGAAACAGAGGGGCTGAAACAGAGGGCGAGAAACAGAGGGGCTGAAACAGAGGCGCTGAAACAGAGTGCGAGAAACAGAGGGGCTGAATCTGAGGTGCTGAAACAGAGGGGCTGAAACAGAGGGCGAGAAACAGAGGGCGAGAAACAAAGGGGCTGAAACAGCGGGCGAGAAACAGATGGCGAGAAACAGAGGGGATGAAACAGAGGGACTGAAACAGACGGGCTGAAACAGAGAGCCTGAAACAGAGGGCGAGAAACGGAGTGGCTGAAACATAGGGCGAAAAACAGAGGGGCTGAAAGAGAGGGCGAGAAACACAGGGGCTGAAACAGAGGGCGAGAAACAGAGGGCAAGAAACAGAGGGTCTGAAGCAGAGGGGCTGAAACCGAGGGCGAGAAACAGAGGGGCTGAAACAGAGGGCGAGAAACAGAGGGGCTGAAACAGAGGGGCTGAAACAGAGGGGCTGAAACAGAGTGCGAGAAACTGAGGGGCTGAATCAGAGGGGCTGAATCAGAGGGGCTGAAACAGAGGGGCTGAAACAGAGGGCGAGAAACAAAGAGGCTGAAACAGCGGGCGAGAAACAGAGGGCGAGAAACAGATGGGGCAGAAACAGAGGGTATGAAACAGACGGGCTGAAACAGAGAGCCTGAAACAGAGGGCGAGAAACAGAGGGGCTGAAACAGAGGGCGAGAAACACAGGGGCTGAAACATAGGGCGAGAAACTGAGGGGCTGAAACTGAGGGCGAGAAACAGAGGGTCTGAAACAGAGGGGCTGAAACAGAGGGGCTAAATCAGAGGGGCTGAAACAGAGGGCGAGAAACAGAGGGGCTGAAACAGAGGGCGAGAAACAGAGGGGCTGAATCAGAGGGTCTGAAACAGAGGGCGAGAAACAGAGGGGCTGAAACAGACGGCGAGAAACAGAGGGGCTGAATCAGAGGGGCTGAAACAGAGGGCTGAATCAGAGGGGCTGATTCAGAGGGGGTGAAACAGAGGGGCTGAAACAGAGGGGCTGAAACAGAGGGCGAGAAACAGAGGGGCTGAAACAGAGAGTGCGAAACAGAGGGGCTGAAACAGAGGGCGAGAAACAGAGGGGCTGAATCAGAGGGGCTGAAACAGAGGGCGAGAAACAGAGGGGCTGAAACAGATGGCGAGAAACAGAGGGGCTGAAACAGAGCGGCTGAAACAGAGGGGCTGAAACAGAGGGGCCGAATCAGAGGGGCTGTATCAGAGGGGCTGAAACAGAGGGGCTGAAACAGAGGGCGAGAAACAGAGGGGCTGAAACTGCGGGCGAGAAACAGAGGGCGAGAAACAGAGGGGCGGAAACAGAGGGGCTGAAACAGACGGGCTGAAACAGAGAGCCTGAAACAGAGGGCGAAAAACAGAGGGGCCGAAACAGAGGGCGAGAAACAGAGGGGGAGAAACAGAGAGCGAGAAACAGAGGGGCTGAAACAGAGGGGCTGAAACAGAGGGGCTGAAACAGAGGGGCTGAATCAGAGGGGCTGAAACAGAGGGGCTGTATCAGAGGGGCTGAAACAGAGGGCGAGAAAAAGAGGGGCTGAAACAGAGGGCAAGAAACAGAGGGGCTGAAACAGAGGGGCTGAAACAGAGGGCGAGAAACAGAGGGTCTGAAACAGAGGGCGAGAAACAGAGGGGCTGAAACAGAGGGCGAGAAACCGAGAGGCTGAAACAGAGGGGCTGAAATAGAGGGCGAGAAACAGAGGGGCTGAAACAGAGGGCGAGAAACAGAGGGACTGAAACAGAGGGGCTGAAACAGAGGGGCTGAAACAGAGGGCGAGAAACAGAGGGGCTGAAACAGAGGGCAAGAAACAGAGGGGCTGAAACACGGGGCGTGAAACAGAGGGGCTGAAACAGAGGGGCGGGAAACAGAGGGGCTGAATCAGAGGGGCTGAATCAGAGGGGCTGAAACAGAGGGTGAGAAACAGAGGGGCTGAAACAGAGGGGCTGAAACAGAGGGGCTGAAACAGAGGGCGAGAAACAGAGGGGCTGAATCAGAGTGGCTGAAACAGAGGGGCTGAATCAGAGGGGCTGAAACAGAGGGGCTGAATCAGAGGGGCTGAAACAGAGGGCGAGAAACAGAGGGGCTGAATCAGAGGGCGGGAAACAGAGGGGCTGATACAGAGGGGCTGAAACAGAGGGCGAGAAACAGGGGGGCTGACACAGAGGGGCTAAAACAGAGGGGCTGAAACAGTGGGGCTGAAACAGAGGGCGAGAAACAGAGGGGCTGAATCAGAGGCGCTGAATAAGAGGGGCTGAATCAGAGGGGCTGAAACAGAGGGGCTGAATCAGAGGGGCTGAAACAGAGGGCGAGAAACAGAGGGGCTGAAACAGAGGGCGAGAAACAGAGGGACTGAAACAGAGGGTGAGAAACCGAGGGGCTGAAACAGAGCGTCTGAAACAGAGGGGCTGAAACAGAGGGCTGAATCAGAGGGGCTGAGTCAGAGGGGGTGAAACAGAGGGGCTGAATCAGCGGGGCTGAAACAGAGGGCGAAAAACAGAGGGGCCGAAACAGAGGGCGAGAAACAGAGGGGCAGAAACAGAGGGCGAGAAACAGAGGGGCTGAAACAGAGGGCGAGAAACCGAGGGGCTGAAACAGACGGTCTGAATCAGAGGGGCTGAAACAGAGGGCTGAATCAGAGGGGCTGATTCAGAGGGGGTGAAACAGAGGGGCTGAATCAGCGGCGCTGAAACAGAGGGCGAGAAACAGAGGGGCCGAAACAGAGGGCGAGAAACAGAGGGGCAGAAACAGAGGGCGGGAAACAGAGGGGCTGAAACAGAGGGGCTGAAACAGAGTGCGAGAAACAGAAGGGCTGAAACAGAGGGCGAGAAACAGAGGGGCTGAAACAGAGGGGCTGAAACAGAGGGGCTGAAACAGTGGGCGAGAAACAGAGTGGCTGCAACAGACGGCGAGAAACAGAGGAGCTGAAACAGAGGGCGAGAAACAGAGGGGCTGGAACAGAGGGGCTGAAACAGAGGGGCTGAAACAGAGGGGCTGAAACAGAGGGGCTGAAACAGAGGGCGAGAAAAAGAGCGGCTGAAACAGAGGGCGAGAAACAGAGGGGCTGAAACAGAGGGCGAGAAACAGAGGGGCTGAAACAGAGGGGCTGAAACAGAGGTGCTGAAAGAGAGGGGCTGAAACAGAGGGCGAGAAACAGAGGGGCTGAAACAGAGGGCGAGAAACAGAGGGGCTGAAACAGAGGGCGAGAAACAGAGGGGCTGAAACAGAGGGGCTGAAACAGAGGGGCTGAAACAGAGGGCAAGAAACAGAGGGGCTGTATCAGAGGGGCTGAATCAGAGGGGCTGAAACAGAGGGGCTGAAACAGAGGGCGAGAAACAAAGGGGCTGAAACAGCGGGCGAGAAACAGATGGCGAGAAACAGAGGGGCTGAAAAAGAGGGGCTGAAACAGACGGGCTGAAACAGAAGGGCTGAAACAGAGAGCGCGAAACAGAGGGGCTGAAACAGAGGGGCTGAAACAGAGGGGCGGAAACAGTGGGGCAAAATCAGAGGGGCTGAAACAGAGGGCGAGAATAAGAGGGGCTGAAATAGAGGGCGAGAAACAGACGGGCTGAAACAGAGGGGCTGAAACAGAGGGGCTGAAACATAGGGTCTGAAATAGAGGGCGAGAAACAGAGGGGCTGAAACAGAGGGCGAATAACAGAGGGGCTGAAACAGAGGGCGATAAACAGAGGGACTGAAACAGAGGGGCTGAAACAGAGGGGCTGAAACAGAGGGCGAGAAACAGAGGGGCTGTATCAGAGGGGCTGAATCAGTTGGGCTGAAACAGAGGGGCTGAAACAGAGGGCGAGAAACAAAGGGGCTGAAACAGCGGGCGAGAAAAAGATGGCGAGAAACAGAGGGGCTGAAACAGAGGGGCTGAAACAGACGGGCTGAAACAGAGAGCCTGAAACAGAGGGCGAGAAACGGAGGGGCTGAAACAGAGGGCGAAAAAAAGAGGGGCTGAAACAGAGGGCGAGAATCACAGGGGCTGAAACAGAAGGTGAGAAACTGAGGGCGAGAATCAGAGGGACTGAAACAGAGGGGCTGAAACAGAGGGCGAAAAACAGAGGGGCCGAAACAGAGGGCGAGAAACAGAGGGGGAGAAACAGAGAGCGAGAAACAGAGGGGCTGAAACAGAGGGGCTGAAACAGAGGGGCTGAAACAGAGGGGCTGAATCAGAGGGGCTGAAACAGAGGGGCTGTATCAGAGGGGCTGAAACAGAGGGCGAGAAAAAGAGGGGATGAAACAGAGGGCGAGAAACAGAGGGGCTGAAACAGAGGGGCTGAAACAGAGGGCGAGAAACAGAGGGGCTGAAACAGAGGGCGAGAAACAGAGGGGCTGAAACAGAGGGCGAGAAACCGAGAGGCTGAAACAGAGGGGCTGAAATAGAGGGCGAGAAACAGAGGGGCTGAAACAGAGGGCGAGAAACAGAGGGACTGAAACAGAGGGGCTGAAACAGAGGGGCTGAAACAGAGGGCGAGAAACAGAGGGGCTGAAACAGAGGGCAAGAAACAGAGGGGCTGAAACACGGGGCGTGAAACAGAGGGGCTGAAACAGAGGGGCGGGAAACAGAGGGGCTGAATCAGAGGGGCTGAATCAGAGGGGCTGAAACAGAGGGTGAGAAACAGAGGGGCTGAAACAGAGGGGCTGAAACAGAGGGGCTGAAACAGAGGGCGAGAAACAGAGGGGCTGAATCAGAGGGGCTGAAACAGAGGGGCTGAATCAGAGGGGCTGAAACAGAGGGGCTGAATCAGAGGGGCTGAAACAGAGGGCGAGAAACAGAGGGGCTGAATCAGAGGGCGGGAAACAGAGGGGCTGAAACAGAGGGCGAGAAACAGGGGGGCTGACACAGAGGGGCTAAAACAGAGGGGCTGAAACAGTGGGGCTGAAACAGAGGGCGAGAAACAGAGGGGCTGAATCAGAGGGGCTGAATCAGAGGGGCTGAATCAGAGGGGCTGAAACAGAGGGGCTGAATCAGAGGGGCTGAAACAGAGGGCGAGAAACAGAGGGGCTGAAACAGAGGGCGAGAAACAGAGGGACTGAAACAGAGGGTGAGAAACCGAGGGGCTGAAACAGAGCGTCTGAAACAGAGGGGCTGAAACAGAGGGCTGAATCAGAGGGGCTGAGTCAGAGGGGGTGAAACAGAGGGGCTGAATCAGCGGGGCTGAAACAGAGGGCGAGAAACAGAGGGGCCGAAACAGAGGGCGAGAAACAGAGGGGCAGAAACAGAGGGCGAGAAACAGAGGGGCTGAAACAGAGGGCGAGAAACCGAGGGGCTGAAACAGACGGTCTGAATCAGAGGGGCTGAAACAGAGGGCTGAATCAGAGGGGCTGATTCAGAGGGGGTGAAAGAGAGGGGCTGAATCAGCGGGGCTGAAACAGAGGGCGAGAAACAGAGGGGCCGAAACAGAGGGCGAGAAACAGAGGGGCAGAAACAGAGGGCGGGAAACAGAGGGGCTGAAACAGAGGGGCTGAAACAGAGTGCGAGAAACAGAAGGGCTGAAACAGAGGGCGAGAAACAGAGGGGCTGAAACAGAGGGGCTGAAACAGAGGGGCTGAAACAGTGGGCGAGAAACAGAGTGGCTGCAACAGACGGCGAGAAACAGAGGAGCTGAAACAGAGGGCGAGAAACAGAGGGGCTGGAACAGAGGGGCTGAAACAGAGGGGCTGAAACAGAGGGGCTGAAACAGAGGGGCTGAAACAGAGGGCGAGAAAAAGAGCGGCTGAAACAGAGGGCGAGAAACAGAGGGGCTGAAACAGAGGGCGAGAAACAGAGGGGCTGAAACAAAGGGGCTGAAACAGAGGTGCTGAAAGAGAGGGGCTGAAACAGAGGGCGAGAAACAGAGGGGCTGAAACAGAGGGCGAGAAACAGAGGGGCTGAAACAGAGGGCGAGAAACAGAGGGGCTGAAACAGAGGGGCTGAAACAGAGGGGCTGAAACAGAGGGCAAGAAACAGAGGGGCTGTATCAGAGGGGCTGAATCAGAGGGGCTGAAACAGAGGGGCTGAAACAGAGGGCGAGAAACAAAGGGGCTGAAACAGCGGGCGAGAAACAGATGGCGAGAAACAGAGGGGCTGAAAAAGAGGGGCTGAAACAGACGGGCTGAAACAGAGGGGCTGAAACAGAGAGCGCGAAACGGAGGGGCGGAAACAGAGGGGCTGAAACAGAGGGGCGGAAACAGTGGGGCTAAATCAGAGGGGCTGAAACAGAGGGCGAGAATAAGAGGGGCTGAAATAGAGGGCGAGAAACAGACGGGCTGAAACAGAGGGGCTGAAACTGAGGGGCTGAAACATAGGGTCTGAAACAGAGGGCGAGAAACAGAGGGGCTGAAACAGAGGGCGAATAACAGAGGGGCTGAAACAGAGGGCGATAAACAGAGGGGCTGAAACAGAGGGGCTGAAACAGAGGGGCTGAAACAGAGGGCGAGAAACAGAGGGGCTGTATCAGAGGGGCTGAATCAGTTGGGCTGAAACAGAGGGGCTGAAACAGAGGGCGAGAAACAAAGGGGCTGAAACAGCGGGCGAGAAAAAGATGGCGAGAAACAGAGGGGCTGAAACAGAGGGGCTGAAACAGACGGGCTGAAACAGAGAGCCTGAAACAGAGGGCGAGAAACGGAGGGGCTGAAACAGAGGGCGAAAAAAAGAGGGGCTGAAACAGAGGGCGAGAATCACAGGGGCTGAAACAGAAGGTGAGAAACTGAGGGCGAGAATCAGAGGGACTGAAACAGAGGGGCTGAAACAGAGGGGCTGAATCAGAGGGGCTGAAACAGAGGTGCTGAATCAGAGGGGCTGAAACAGAGGGCGAGAAACAGAGGGGCTGAAACTGAGGGCGAAAAACAGAGGGGATGAAACAGACGGCGAGGAACAGAGGGGCTGAAACAGAGAGCGTGAAACAGAGGGGCTGAAACAGAGGGGCTGAAACAGAGGGGCTGAAACAGAGGGGCTAAATCAGAGGGGCAGAAACAGAGGGCGAGAAACAGAGTGGCTGAAATAGAGGGCGAGAAACAGAGGGGCTGAAACAGAGGGGCTGAAACAGAGGGGCTGAAACATAGGGGCTGAAACAGAGGGCGAGAAACAGAGGGGCTGAAACAGAGGGCGAGTAACAGAGGGGCTGAAACAGAGGGCGATAAACAGAGGGACTGAAACAGAGGGGCTGAAACAGAAGGGCTGAAACAGAGGGACTGAAACAGATGTCGAGAAACAGTGGGGCTGAGTCAGAGGGGCTGAATCAGAGCGGCTGAAACAGAGGGGCTGAAACAGAGGGCGAGAAACAGAGGGGCTGAAACAGAGGGCGAGAAACAGAGTGGCTGGAACAGAGGGCGAGAAACAGAGGGGCTGAAACAGAGGGGCTGAAACCGAGAGCGAGAAACAGAGGGGCTGAAACAGAGGCCGAGAAACAGAGGGGCTGAATCATAGAGGCTGAAACAGAGGGCGAGAATTAGAGCGGCTGAAACAGAGGGGCTGAAACAGAGGGGCTGAAGCAGAGGGCGAGAAACAGAGGGGCTGAAACAGAGGGGCTGAAACAGAGGGGCTGAAAGAGAGGGGCTGAAACCGAGGGCGAGAAACAGAGGGGCTGAAACAGAGGGGCTGAATCAGAGGGCCTGAAACAGAGGGGCTGAAACAGAGGGCGAGAAACAGAGGGGCTGAAACAGAGGGCGAGAAACTGAGGGGCTGAAACAGAGGGGCTGAAACAGAAGGGCTGAAACAGAGGGGCTGAAACAGAGTGCGAGAAACAGAGGGGCTGAATCTGAGGGGCTGAAACAGAGGGGCTGAAACAGAGGGCGAGAAACAGAGGGCGAGAAACAAAGGGGCTGAAACAGTGGGCGAGAAACAGATGGCGAGTTTCAGAGGGGCTGAAACAGAGGGACTGAAACAGACGGGCTGAAACAGAGAGCCTGAAACAGAGGGCGAGAAACGGAGGGGCTGAAACAGAGGGTGAAAAACAGAGGGGCTGAAAGAGAGGGCGAGAAACAGAGGGTCTGAAGCAGAGGGGCTGAAACCGAGGGCGAGAAACAGAGGGGCTGAAACAGAGGGCGAGAAACAGAGGGGCTGAAACAGAGGGGCTGAAACAGAGGGGCTGAAACAGAGGGGCTGAAACAGAGGGCGAGAAACAAAGGGGCTGAAACAGCGGGCGAGAAACAGAGGGCGAGAAACAGAGGGGCAGAAACAGAGGGGCTGAAACAGACGGGCTGAAACAGAGCGCCTGAAACAGAGGGCGAGAAACAGAGGGGCTGAAACTGAGGTCGAAAAACAGAGGGGCTGAAACAGAGGGCGAGAAACACAGGGGCTGAAACAGAGGGGCTGAAACAGAGGGCGAGAAACAGAGGGGCTGAAACTGCCGGCGAGAAACAGAGGGCGAGAAACAGAGGGGCTGAAACAGAGGGGCTGAAACAGACGGGCTGAAACAGAGAGCCTGAAACAGAGGGCGAGAAACAGAGGGGCTGAAACTGAGGGCGAGAAACAGAGGGGCTGAAACAGAGGGGCTGAAACAGAGGCGCTAAATCAGAGGGGCTGAAACAGAGGGCGAGAAACAGAGGGGCTGAAATAGAGGGCGAGAAACAGAGGGGCTGAAACAGAGGGCGAGAAACAGACGGGCTGAATCAGAGGGGCTGAAACAGAGGGCGAGAAACAGAGGGGCTGAAACAGAGGGCGAGAAACAGAGGGGCTGAATCAGAGGGGCTGAAACAGAGGGCGAGAAACAGAGGGGCTGAAACAGAGGGGCTGAAACAGAGGGGCTGAAACAGAAGGGCTGAAACAGAGGGCGAGAAACAGAGGGGCTGAAACAGAGAGTGCGAAACAGAGGGGCTGAAACAGAGGGCGAGAAACAGAGGGCCTGAATCAGAGGGGCTGAAACAGAGGGGCTGAAACAGAGGGCGAGAAACAGAGGGGCTGAAACAGAGGGCGAGAAACAGAGGGGCTGAAACAGAGGGGAAGAAACGGAGGGGCTGAAACAGAGGGCGAGAAACAGAGGGCGAGAAACAGAGGGGCTGAAACAGAGGGGCTGAAACAGACGGGCTGAAACAGAGGGCGAGAAACAGCGGGGCGGAATCAGAGGGGCTGAAACAGAGGGGCTGAAACAGAGGGGCTGAAACAGAGGGCGAGAAACAGAGGGGCTGAATCAGAGGGGCTGAAACAGAGGGCGAGAAACAGAGGAGCTGAAACAGAGGGGCTGAAACAGAGGGGCTGAAACAGAGGGCGAGAAACAGACGGGTTGAAACAGAGGGCGAGAAACAGAGGGGCTGAAACAGAGGGCGAGAAACAGAGGGGCTGAAACAGAGGGCGAGAAACAGCGGGGCGGAATCAGAGGGGCTGAAACAGAGGGGCTGAAACAGAGGGGCTGAAACAGAGGGCGAGAAACAGAGGGGCTGAATCAGAGGGGCTGAAACAGAGGGCGAGAAACAGAGGGGCTGAAACAGAGGGGCTGAAACAGAGGGGCTGAAACAGAGGGCGAGAAACAGACGGGTTGAAACAGAGGGCGAGAAACAGAGGGGCTGAAACAGAGGGCGAGAAACATAGGGGCGGAATCAGAGGGGCTGAAACAGAGCGCGAGAAACAGAGGGGCTGAAACAGAGGGCGAGAAACAGCGGGGCTGAATCTGAGGGGCTGAAACAGAGGGCGAGAAACAGAGGGGCTGAAACAGAGGGGCTGAAACAGAGGGGCCGAAACAGAGGGGCTCAAACAGAGGGCGAGAAACAGAGGGGCTGAAACAGAGAGCGCGAAACAGAGGGGCTGAATCAGAGGGGCTGAATCAGAGGGGCTGTATCAGAGGGGCTGAATCAGAGGGGCTGAATCAGAGGGGCTGTATCAGAGGGGCTGAAACAGAGGGGCTGAAACAGAGGGCGAGAAACAGAGGGGCTGAAACAGAGGGGCTGAATCAGAGGGGCTGAAACAGAGGGCGAGAAATAGAGGGGCTGAAACAGAGGGCGAGAAACAGAGGGGCTGAAACAGAAGGCGAGAAACAGAGCGGCTGAAACAGAGGGGCTGAAACAGAGGGCGAGAAATAGAGGGTCTGAAACAGAGGGCGAGAAACAGAGGGGCTGAAACAGAGGGCGAGAAACAGAGGGGCTGAAACAGAGGGCGAGAAACAGAGGGGCTGAATCAGAGGGGCTGAGACCGAGGGCGAGAAACAGAGGGGCTGAAACTGAGGGCGAGAAACAGAGGGGCTGAAACAGAGGCGCTAAATCAGAGGGGCTGAAACAGAGGGCGAGAAACAGAGGGGCTGAAATTGAGGGCGAGAAACAGAGGGGCTGAAACAGAGGGCGAGAAACAGACGGGCTGAATCAGAGGGGCTGAAACAGAGGGCGAGAAACAGAGGGGCTGAAACAGAGGGCGAGAAACAGAGGGGCTGAATCAGAGGGGCTGAAACAGAGGGCGAGAAACAGAGGGGCTGAAACAGAGGGGCTGAAACAGAAGGGCTGGAACAGAGGGCGAGAAACAGAGGGGCTGAAACAGAGAGTGCGAAACAGAGGGGCTGAAACAGAGGGCGAGAAACAGAGGGCCTCAATCAGAGGGGCTGAAACAGAGGGGCTGAAACAGAGGGCGAGAAACAGAGGGGCTGAAACAGAGGGCGAGAAACAGAGGGGCTGAAACAGAGGGGAAGAAACGGAGGGGCTGAAACTGAGGGCGAGAAACAGAGGGCGAGAAACAGAGGGGCTGAAACAGAGGGGCTGAAACAGACGGGCTGAAACAGAGGAGCTGAAACCGAGGGCGAGAAACAGAGGGGCTGAAACAGACGGCAAGAAACAGAGGGGCTGAAACAGAGGGGCTGAAACCGAGGGCGAGAAACAGAGGGGCTGAAACAGACGGCAAGAAACAGAGGGGCTGAAACAGAGGGCGAGAAACAGAGGGGCTGAAACAGAGGGCGAGAAACAGAAGTGCTGAATCAGAGAGGCTGAAACAGAGGGTGAGAAACAGAGGGGCTGAAACAGAGGGCGAGAAACAGAGGGGCTGAAACAGAGGGGCTGAAACAGAGGGCGAGAAACAGAGGGGCTGAAACAGAGGGCGAAAAACAGAGGGGCTGAAACAGTGGGGCTGAATCAGAGGTGCTGATTCAGAGGGGCTGAAACAGAGGGGCTGAATCAGAGGGGCTGAAACAGAGGGCGAGAAATAGAGGGGCTGAAACAGAGGGCGAGAAACAGAGGGGCTGAAACAGAGGGCGAGAATTAGAGGGGCTGAAACCGAGGGCGAGAAAGAGAGGGGCTGAATCAGAGGGGCTGAATCAAAGGGGCTGAAACACAGGGCGAGAAATAGAGGGGCTGAAACAAAGGGTGAGAAACAGAGGGGCAGATACAGAGGGCGAGAAACAGAGGGGCTGAAACAGAGGGGCTGAAACAGAGAGCGCGAAACAGTGGGGCTGGAACAGAGGGCGAGAAACAGAGGGGCTAAATCAGAGGGGCTGAAACAGAGGGCGAGAAACAGAGGGGCTTAAACAGAGGGCGAGAAACAGAGGGGCTGAAACAGAGGGGCTGAAACCGAGGGCGAGAAACAGAGGGGCTGAAACAGACGGCAAGAAACAGAGGGGCTGAAACAGAGGGCGAGAAACAGAGGGGCTGAAACAGAGGGCGAGAAACAGAAGTGCTGAATCAGAGAGGCTGAAACAGAGGGCGATAAACAGAGGGGCTGAAACAGAGGGCGAGAAACAGAGGGGCTGAAACAGAGGGGCTGAAACAGAGGGCGAGAAACAGAGGGGCTGAAACAGAGGGCGAAAAACAGAGGGGCTGAAACAGTGGGGCTGAATCAGAGGTGCTGATTCAGAGGGGCTGAAACAGAGGGGCTGAATCAGAGGGGCTGAAACAGAGGGCGAGAAATAGAGGGGCTGAAACAGAGGGCGAGAAACAGAGGTGCTGAAACAGAAGGCGAGAAACAGAGGGGCTGAAACAGAGGGGCTGAAACAGAGGGCGAGAAATAGAGGGGCTGAAACAGAGGGCGAGAAACAGAGGGGCTGAAACAGAGGGCGAGAAACAGAGGGGCTGAATCAGAGGGGCTGAGACCGAGGGCGAGAAACAGAGGGGCTGAAACTGAGGGCGAGAAACAGAGGGGCTGTAACAGAGGGGCTGAAACAGAGGCGCTAAATCAGAGGGGCTGAAACAGAGGGCGAGAAACAGAGGCGCTGAAATAGAGGGCGAGAAACAGAGGGGCTGAAACAGAGGGCGAGAAACAGACGGGCTGAATCAGAGGGGCTGAAACAGAGGGCGAGAAACAGAGGGGCTGAAACAGAGGGCGAGAAACAGAGGGGCTGAATCAGAGGGGCTGAAACAGAGGGGCTGAAACATAGGGGCTGAAACAGAGGGCGAGAAACAGAGGGGCTGAAACAGAGGGCGAATAACAGAGGGGCTGAAACAGAGGGCGATAAACAGAGGGGCTGAAACAGAGGGGCTGAAACAGAGGGGCTGAAACAGAGGGCGAGAAACAGAGGGGCTGTATCAGAGGGGCTGAATCAGTTGGGCTGAAACAGAGGGGCTGAAACAGAGGGCGAGAAACAAAGGGGCTGAAACAGCGGGCGAGAAAAAGATGGCGAGAAACAGAGGGGCGGAAACAGAGGGGCTGAAACAGACGGGCTGAAACAGAGAGCCTGAAACAGAGGGCGAGAAACGGAGGGGCTGAAACAGAGGGCGAAAAAAAGAGGGGCTGAAACAGAGGGCGAGAATCACAGGGGCTGAAACAGAAGGTGAGAAACTGAGGGCGAGAATCAGAGGGACTGAAACAGAGGGGCTGAAACAGAGGGGCTGAATCAGAGGGGCTGAAACAGAGGTGCTGAATCAGAGGGGCTGAAACAGAGGGCGAGAAACAGAGGGGCTGAAACTGAGGGCGAAAAACAGAGGGGATGAAACAGAGGGCGAGGAACAGAGGGGCTGAAACAGAGAGCGTGAAACAGAGGGGCTGAAACAGAGGTGCTGAAACAGAGGGGCTGAAACAGAGGGGCTAAATCAGAGGGGCTGAAACAGAGGGCGAGAAACAGAGTGGCTGAAATAGAGGGCGAGAAACAGAGGGGCTGAAACAGAGGGGCTGAAACAGAGGGGCTGAAACATAGGGGCTGAAACAGAGGGCGAGAAACAGAGGGGCTGAAACAGAGGGCGAGTAACAGAGGGGCTGAAACAGAGGGCGATAAACAGAGGGACTGAAACAGAGGGGCTGAAACAGAAGGGCTGAAACAGAGGGACTGAAACAGATGTCGAGAAACAGTGGGGCTGAGTCAGAGGGGCTGAATCAGAGCGGCTGAAACAGAGGGGCTGAAACAGAGGGCGAGAAACAGAGGGGCTGAAACAGAGGGCGAGAAACAGAGTGGCTGGAACAGAGGGCGAGAAACAGAGGGGCTGAAACAGAGGGGCTGAAACCGAGAGCGAGAAACAGAGGGGCTGAAACAGAGGGCGAGAAACAGAGGGGCTGAATCATAGAGGCTGAAACAGAGGGCGAGAATTAGAGCGGCTGAAACAGAGGGGCTGAAACAGAGGGGCTGAAGCAGAGGGCGAGAATTAGAGCGGCTGAAACAGAGGGGCTGAAAGAGAGGGGCTGAAAGAGAGGGGCTGAAACGGAGGGCGAGAAACAGAGGGGCTGAAACAGAGGGGCTGAATCAGAGGGCCTGAAACAGAGGGGCAGAAACAGAGGGCGAGAAACAGAGGGGCTGAAACAGAGGGCGAGAAACCGAGGGGCTGAAACAGAGGGGCTGAAACAGAAGGGCTGAAACAGAGGGGCTGAAACAGAGTGCGAGAAACAGAGGGGCTGAATCTGAGGGGCTGAAACAGAGGGGCTGAAACAGAGGGCGAGAAACAGAGGGCGAGAAACAAAGGGGCTGAAACAGTGGGCGAGAAACAGATGGCGAGAAACAGAGGGGCTGAAACAGAGGGACTGAAACAGATGGGCTGAAACAGAGAGCCTGAAACAGAGGGCGAGAAACGGAGGGGCTGAAACAGAGGGTGAAAAACAGAGGGGCTGAAAGAGAGGGCGAGAAACAGAGGGTCTGAAGCAGAGGGGCTGAAACCGAGGGCGAGAAACAGAGGGGCTGAAACAGAGGGCGAGAAACAGAGGGGCTGAAACAGAGGGGCTGAAACAGAGGGGCTGAAACAGAGGGGCTGAAACAGAGGGCGAGAAACAAAGGGGCTGAAACAGCGGGCGAGAAACAGAGGGCGAGAAACAGAGGGGCAGAAACAGAGGGGCTGAAACAGACGGGCTGAAACAGAGCGCCTGAAACAGAGGGCGAGAAACAGAGGGGCTGAAACTGAGGGCGAGAAACACAGGGGCTGAAACAGAGGGGCTGAAACAGAGGGCGAGAAACAGAGGGGCTGAAACTGCCGGCGAGAAACAGAGTGCGAGAAACAGAGGGGCTGAAACAGAGGGGCTGAAACAGACGGGCTGAAACAGAGAGCCTGAAACAGAGGGCGAGAAACAGAGGGGCTGAAACTGAGGGCGAGAAACAGAGGGGCTGAAACAGAGGCGCTAAATCAGAGGGGCTGAAACAGAGGGCGAGAAACAGAGGGGCTGAAATAGAGGGCGAGAAACAGAGGGGCTGAAACAGAGGGCGAGAAACAGACGGGCTGAATCAGAGGGGCTGAAACAGAGGGCGAGAAACAGAGGGGCTGAAACAGAGGGCGAGAAACAGAGGGGCTGAATCAGAGGGGCTGAAACAGAGGGCGAGAAACAGAGGGGCTGAAACAGAGGGCAAGAAACAGAGGGGCTGAAACAGAAGGGCTGAAACAGAGGGCGAGAAACAGAGGGGCTGAAACAGAGAGTGCGAAACAGAGGGGCTGAAACAGAGGGCGAGAAACAGAGGGCCTGAATCAGAGGGGCTGAAACAGAGGGGCTGAAACAGAGGGCGAGAAACAGAGGGGCTGAAACAGAGGGGCTGAAACAGACGGGCTGAAACAGAGAGCCTGAAACAGAGGGCGAGAAACAGAGGGGCTGAAACTGAGGGCGAGAAACAGAGGGGCTGAAACAGAGGCGCTAAATCAGAGGGGCTGAAACAGAGGGCGAGAAACAGAGGGGCTGAAATAGAGGGCGAGAAACAGAGGGGCTGAAACAGAGGGCGAGAAACAGACGGGCTGAATCAGAGGGGCTGAAACAGAGGGCGAGAAACAGAGGGGCTGAAACAGAGGGCGAGAAACAGAGGGGCTGAATCAGAGGGGCTGAAACAGAGGGCGAGAAACAGAGGGGCTGAAACAGAGGGCAAGAAACAGAGGGGCTGAAACAGAAGGGCTGAAACAGAGGGCGAGAAACAGAGGGGCTGAAACAGAGAGTGCGAAACAGAGGGGCTGAAACAGAGGGCGAGAAACAGAGGGCCTGAATCAGAGGGGCTGAAACAGAGGGGCTGAAACAGAGGGCGAGAAACAGAGGGGCTGAAACAGAGGTCGAGAAACAGAGGGATCTGAAACAGAGGGGAAGAAACGGAGGGGCTGAAACAGGGTGCGAGAAACAGAGGGCGAGAAACAGAGGGGCTGAAACAGAGGGGCTGAAACAGACGGGCTGAAACAGAGGGCGAGAAACAGAGGGGCTGAAACAGAGGGCGAGAAACAGAGGGGCTGAAACAGAGGGCGAGAAACAGCGGGGCGGAATCAGAGGGGCTGAAACAGAGGGGCTGAAACAGAGGGGCTGAAACAGAGGGCGAGTATCAGAGGGGCTGAATCAGAGGGGCTGAAACAGAGGGCGAGAAACAGAGGGGCTGAAACAGAGGGGCTGAAACAGAGGGGCTGAAACAGAGGGCGAGATACAGACGGGTTGAAACAGAGGGCGAGAAACAGAGGGGCTGAAACAGAGGGCGAGAAACAGAGGGGCGGAATCAGAGGGGCTGAAACAGAGCGCGAGAAACAGAGGGGCTGAAACAGAGGGCGAGAAACAGCGGGGCTGAATCTGAGGGGCTGAAACAGAGGGCGAGAAACAGAGGGGCTGAAACAGAGGGGCTGAAACAGAGGGGCCGAAACAGAGGGGCTCAAACAGAGGGCGAGAAACAGAGGGGCTGAAACAGAGAGCGCGAAACAGAGGGGCTGAATCAGAGGGGCTGAATCAGAGGGGCTGTATCTGAGGGGCTGAATCAGAGGGGCTGAATCAGAGGGGCTGTATCAGAGGGGCTGAAACAGAGGGGCTGAAACAGAGGGCGAGAAACAGAGGGGCTGAAACAGAGGGGCTGAATCAGAGGGGCTGAAACAGAGGGCGAGAATTAGAGGGGCTGAAACAGAGGGCGAGAAACAGAGGGGCTGAAACAGAAGGCGAGAAACAGAGGGGCTGAAACAGAGGGGCTGAAACAGAGGGCGAGAAATAGAGGGTCTGAAACAGAGGGCGAGAAACAGAGGGGCTGAAACAGAGGGCGAGAAACAGAGGGGCTGAAACAGAGGGCGAGAAACAGAGGGGCTGAATCAGAGGGGCTGAGACCGAGGGCGAGAAACAGAGGGTCTGAAACTGAGGGCGAGAAACAGAGGGGCTGAAACTGAGGGCGAGAAACAGAGGGGCTGAAACAGAGGGGCTGAAACAGAGGCGCTAAATCAGAGGGGCTGAAACAGAGGGCGAGAAACAGAGGGGCTGAAATAGAGGGCGAGAAACAGAGGGGCTGAAACAGAGGGCGAGACACAGACGGGCTGAATCAGAGGGGCTGAAACAGAGGGCGAGAAACAGAGGGGCTGAAACAGAGGGCGAGAAACAGAGGGGCTGAATCAGAGGGGCTGAAACAGAGGGCGAGAAACAGAGGGGCTGAAACAGAGGGGCTGAAACAGAAGGGCTGGAACAGAGGGCGAGAAACAGAGGGGCTGAAACAGAGAGTGCGAAACAGAGGGGCTGAAACAGAGGGCGAGAAACAGAGGGCCTGAATCAGAGGGGCTGAAACAGAGGGGCTGAAACAGAGGGCGAGAAACAGAGGGGCTGAAACAGAGGGCGAGAAACAGAGTGGCTGAAACAGAGGGGAAGAAACGGAGGGGCTGAAACTGAGGGCGAGAAACAGAGGGCGAGAAACGGAGGGGCTGAAACAGAGGGGCTGAAACAGACGGGCTGAAACAGAGGGGCTGAAACCGAGGGCGAGAAACAGAGGGGCTGAAACAGACGGCAAGAAACAGAGGGGCTGAAACAGAGGGGCTGAAACCGAGGGCGAGAAACAGAGGGGCTGAAACAGACGGCAAGAAACAGAGGGGCTGAAACAGAGGGCGAGAAACAGAGGGGCTGAAACAGAGGGCGAGAAACAGAAGTGCTGAATCAGAGAGGCTGAAACAGAGGGTGAGAAACAGAGGGGCTGAAACAGAGGGCGAGAAACAGAGGGGCTGAAACAGAGGGGCTGAAACAGAGGGCGAGAAACAGAGGGGCTGAAACAGAGGGCGAAAAACAGAGGGGCTGAAACAGTGGGGCTGAATCAGAGGTGCTGATTCAGAGGGGCTGAAACAGAGGGGCTGAATCAGAGGGGCTGAAACAGAGGGCGAGAAATAGAGGGGCTGAAACAGAGGGCGAGAAACAGAGGGGCTGAAACAGAGGGCGAGTAACAGAGGGGGTGAAACAGAGGGCGAGAAAGAGAGGGGCTGAATCAGAGGGGCTGAATCAAAGGGGCTGAAACACAGGGCGAGAAATAGAGGGGCTGAAACAAAGGGTGAGAAACAGAGGGGCAGATACAGAGGGCGAGAAACAGAGGGGCTGAAACAGAGGGGCTGAAACAGAGAGCGCGAAACAGTGGGGCTGGAACAGAGGGCGAGAAACAGAGGGGCTAAATCAGAGGGGCTGAAACAGAGGGCGAGAAACAGAGGGGCTTAAACAGAGGGCGAGAAACAGAGGGGCTGAAACAGAGGGGCTGAAACCGAGGGCGAGAAACAGAGGGGCTGAAACAGACGGCAAGAAACAGAGGGGCTGAAACAGAGGGCGAGAAACAGAGGGGCTGAAACAGAGGGCGAGAAACAGAAGTGCTGAATCAGAGAGGCTGAAACAGAGGGCGATAAACAGAGGGGCTGAAACAGAGGGCGAGAAACAGAGGGGCTGAAACAGAGGGGCTGAAACAGAGGGCGAGAAACAGAGGGGCTGAAACAGAGGGCGAAAAACAGAGGGGCTGAAACAGTGGGGCTGAATCAGAGTTGCTGATTCAGAGGGGCTGAAACAGAGGGGCTGAATCAGAGGGGCTGAAACAGAGGGCGAGAAATAGAGGGGCTGAAACAGAGGGCAAGAAACAGAGGTGCTGAAACAGAAGGCGAGAAACAGAGGGGCTGAAACAGAGGTGCTGAAACAGAGGGCGAGAAATAGAGGGTCTGAAACAGAGGGCGAGAAACAGAGGGGCTGAAACAGACGGCGAGAAACAGAGGGGCTGAAACAGAGGGCGAGAAACAGAGGGGCTGAATCAGAGGGGCTGAGACCGAGGGCGAGAAACAGAGGGGCTGAAACTGAGGGCGAGAAACAGAGGGGCTGAAACAGAGGGGCTGAAACAGAGGCGCTAAATCAGAGGGGCTGAAACAGAGGGCGAGAAACAGAGGCGCTGAAATAGAGGGCGAGAAACAGAGGGGCTGAAACAGAGGGCGAGAAACAGACGGGCTGAATCAGAGGGGCTGAAACAGAGGGCGAGAAACAGAGGGGCTGAAACAGAGGGCGAGAAACAGAGGGGCTGAATCAGAGGGGCTGAAACAGAGGGCGAGAAACAGAGGGGCTGAAACAGAGGGGCTGAAACAGAAGGGCTGAAACAGAGGGCGAGAAACAGAGGGGCTGAAACAGAGAGTGCGAAACAGAGGGGCTGAAACAGAGGGCGAGAAACAGAGGGCCTGAATCAGAGGGGCTGAAACAGAGGGGCTGAAACAGAGGGCGAGAAACAGAGGGGCTGAAACAGAGGGCGAGAAACAGAGGGGCTGAAACAGAGGGGAAGAAACGGAGGGGCTGAAACAGAGGGCGAGAAACAGAGGGCGAGAAACAGAGGGGCTGAAACAGAGGGGCTGAAACAGACGGGCTGAAACAGAGGGGCTGAAACCGAGGGCGAGAAACAGAGGGGCTGAAACAGACGGCAAGAAACAGAGGGGCTGAAACAGAGGGGCTGAAACCGAGGGCGAGAAACAGAGGGGCTGAAACAGACGGCAAGAAACAGAGGGGCTGAAACAGAGGGCGAGAATCAGAGGGGCTGAAACAGAGGGCGAGAAACAGAAGTGCTGAATCAGAGAGGCTGAAACAGAGGGCGAGAAACAGAGGGGTTGAAACAGAGGGCGAGAAACAGAGGGGCTGAAACAGAGGGGCTGAAACAGAGGGCGAGAAACAGAGGGGCTGAAACAGAGGGCGAAAAACAGAGGGGCTGAAACAGTGGGGCTGAATCAGAGGTGCTGATTCAGAGGGGCTGAAACAGAGGGGCTGAATTAGAGGGGCTGAAACAGAGGGCGAGAAATAGAGGGGCTGAAACAGAGGGCGAGAAACAGAGGGGCTGAAACAGAAGGCGAGAAACAGAGGGGCTGAAACAGAGGGGCTGAAACAGAGGGCGAGAAATAGAGGGTCTGAAACAGAGGGCGAGAAACAGAGGGGCTGAAACAGAGGGCGAGAAACAGAGGGGCTGAAACAGAGGGCGAGAAACAGAGGGGCTGAATCAGAGGGGCTGAGACCGAGGGCGAGAAACAGAGGGGCTGAAACAGAGGGCGAGAAACAGAGGGGCTGAAACAGAGGGCGAGAAACAGAGGGGCTGAATCATAGGGCTGAATCAGAGGGCGAGAATTAGAGGGGCTGAAACAGAGGGCGAGAAACAGAGGGGCTGAATCAGAGGGGCTGAATCAGAGTGGCTGAAACACAGGGCGAGAAATAGAGGGGCTGAAACAAAGGGTGAGAAACAGAGGGGCAGATACAGAGGGCGAGAAACAGAGGGGCTGAAACAGAGGGGCTGAAACAGAGAGCGCGAAACAGTGGGGCTGGAACAGAGGGCGAGAAACAGAGGGGCTGAATCTGAGGGGCTGAAACAGAGGGCGAGAAACAGAGGGGCTGAATCAGAGGGGCTGAGACCGAGGGCGAGAAACAGAGGGGCTGAAACTGAGGGCGAGAAACAGAGGGGCTGAAACAGAGGGGCTGAAACAGAGGCGCTAAATCAGAGGGGCTGAAACAGAGGGCGAGAAACAGAGGCGCTGAAATAGAGGGCGAGAAACAGAGGGGCTGAAACAGAGGGCGAGAAACAGACGGGCTGAATCAGAGGGGCTGAAACAGAGGGCGAGAAACAGAGGGGCTGAAACAGAGGGCGAGAAACAGAGGGGCTGAATCAGAGGGGCTGAAACAGAGGGCGAGAAACAGAGGGGCTGAAACAGAGGGGCTGAAACAGAAGGGCTGAAACAGAGGGCGAGAAACAGAGGGGCTGAAACAGAGAGTGCGAAACAGAGGGGCTGAAACAGAGGGCGAGAAACAGAGGGCCTGAATCAGAGGGGCTGAAACAGAGGGGCTGAAACAGAGGGCGAGAAACAGAGGGGCTGAAACAGAGGGCGAGAAACAGAGGCGCTGAAATAGAGGGCGAGAAACAGAGGGGCTGAAACAGAGGGCGAGAAACAGAGGGCGAGAAACAGGGGGGCTGAAACAGAGGGGCTGAAACAGACGGGCTGAAACAGAGGGGCTGAAACCGAGGGCGAGAAACAGAGGGGCTGAAACAGACGGCAAGAAACAGAGGGGCTGAAACAGAGGGGCTGAAACAGAAGGGCTGAAACAGAGGGCGAGAAACAGAGGGGCTGAAACAGAGAGTGCGAAACAGAGGGGCTGAAACAGAGGGCGAGAAACAGAGGGCCTGAATCAGAGGGGCTGAAACAGAGGGGCTGAAACAGGGCGAGAAACAGAGGGGCTGAAACAGAGGGCGAGAAACAGAGGGGCTGAAACAGAGGGGAAGAAACGGAGGGGCTGAAACAGAGGGCGAGAAACAGAGGGCGAGAAACAGAGGGGCTGAAACAGAGGGGCTGAAACAGACGGGCTGAAACAGAGGGGCTGAAACCGAGGGCGAGAAACAGAGGGGCTGAAACAGACGGCAAGAAACAGAGGGGCTGAAACAGAGGGGCTGAAACCGAGGGCGAGAAACAGAGGGGCTGAAACAGACGGCAAGAAACAGAGGGGCTGAAACAGAGGGCGAGAAACAGAGGGGCTGAAACAGAGGGCGAGAAACAGAAGTGCTGAATCAGAGAGGCTGAAACAGAGGGCGAGAAACAGAGGGGCTGAAACAGAGAGGCTGAAACAGAGGGGCTGAAACAGAGGGGCTGAAACAGAGGGCGAGAAACAGAGGGGCTGAAACAGAGGGCGAAAAACAGAGGGGCTGAAACAGTGGGGCTGAATCAGAGGTGCTGATTCAGAGGGGCTGAAACAGAGGGGCTGAATTAGAGGGGCTGAAACAGAGGGCGAGAAATAGAGGGGCTGAAACAGAGGGCGAGAAACAGAGGGGCTGAAACAGAAGGCGAGAAACAGAGGGGCTGAAACAGAGGGGCTGAAACAGAGGGCGAGAAATAGAGGGTCTGAAACAGAGGGCGAGAAACAGAGGGGCTGAAACAGAGGGCGAGAAACAGAGGGGCTGAAACAGAGGGCGAGAAACAGAGGGGCTGAATAAGAGGGGCTGAGACCGAGGGCGAGAAACAGAGGGGCTGAAACAGAGGGCGAGAAACAGAGGGGCTGAAACAGAGGGCGAGAAACAGAGGGGCTGAATCATAGGGCTGAATCAGAGGGCGAGAATTAGAGGGGCTGAAACAGAGGGCGAGAAAGAGAGGGGCTGAATCAGAGGGGCTGAATCAGAGTGGCTGAAACACAGGGCGAGAAATAGAGGGGCTGAAACAAAGGGTGAGAAACAGAGGGGCAGATACAGAGGGCGAGAAACAGAGGGGCTGAAACAGAGGGGCTGAAACAGAGAGCGCGAAACAGTGGGGCTGGAACAGAGGGCGAGAAACAGAGGGGCTGAATCTTAGGGGCTGAAACAGAGGGCGAGAAACAGAGGGGCTGAATCAGAGGGGCTGAGACCGAGGGCGAGAAACAGAGGGGCTGAAACTGAGGGCGAGAAACAGAGGGGCTGAAACAGAGGGGCTGAACAGAGGCGCTAAATCAGAGGGGCTGAAACAGAGGGCGAGAAACAGAGGCGCTGAAATAGAGGGCGAGAAACAGAGGGGCTGAAACAGAGGGTGAGAAACAGACGGGCTGAATCAGAGGGGCTGAAACAGAGGGCGAGAAACAGAGGGGCTGAAACAGAGGGCGAGAAACAGAGGGGCTGAATCAGAGGGGCTGAAACAGAGGGGCTGAAACAGAGGGGCTGAAACAGAGGGGCTGAAACAGAAGGGCTGAAACAGAGGGCGAGAAACAGAGGGGCTGAAACAGAGAGTGCGAAACAGAGGGGCTGAAACAGAGGGCGAGAAACAGAGGGCCTGAATCAGAGGGGCTGAAACAGAGGGGCTGAAACAGAGGGCGAGAAACAGAGGGGTTGAAACAGAGGGCGAGAAACAGAGGCGCTGAAATAGAGGGCGAGAAACAGAGGGGCTGAAACAGAGGGCGAGAAACAGAGGGCGAGAAACAGAGGGGCTGAAACAGAGGGGCTGAAACAGACGGGCTGAAACAGAGGGGCTGAAACCGAGGGCGAGAAACAGAGGGGCTGAAACAGACGGCAAGAAACAGAGGGGCTGAAACAGAGGGGCTGAAACAGAAGGGCTGAAACAGAGGGCGAGAAACAGAGGGGCTGAAACAGAGAGTGCGAAACAGAGGGGCTGAAACAGAGGGCGAGAAACAGAGGGCCTGAATCAGAGGGGCTGAAACAGAGGGGCTGAAACAGGGCGAGAAACAGAGGGGCTGAAACAGAGGGCGAGAAACAGAGGGCGAGAAACAGAGGGGCTGAAACAGAGGGGCTGAAACAGACGGGCTGAAACAGAGGGGCTGAAACCGAGGGCGAGAAACAGAGGGGCTGAAACAGACGGCAAGAAACAGAGGGGCTGAAACAGAGGGGCTGAAACCGAGGGCGAGAAACAGAGGGGCTGAAACAGACGGCAAGAAACAGAGGGGCTGAAACAGAGGGCGAGAAACAGAGGGGCTGAAACAGAGGGCGAGAAACAGAAGTGCTGAATCAGAGAGGCTGAAACAGAGGGCGAGAAACAGAGGGGCTGAAACAGAGGGCAAGAAACAGAGGGGCTGAAACAGAGGGGCTGAAACAGAGGGCGAGAAACAGAGGGGCTGAAACAGAGGGCGAAAAACAGAGGGGCTGAAACAGTGGGGCTGAATCAGAGGTGCTGATTCAGAGGGGCTGAAACAGAGGGGCTGAATTAGAGGGGCTGAAACAGAGGGCGAGAAATAGAGGGGCTGAAACAGAGGGCGAGAAACAGAGGGGCTGAAACAGAAGGCGAGAAACAGAGGGGCTGAAACAGAGGGGCTGAAACAGAGGGCGAGAAATAGAGGGTCTGAAACAGAGGGCGAGAAACAGGGGCTGAAACAGAGGGCGAGAAACAGAGGGCGAGAAACAGAGGGGCTGAATCAGAGGGGCTGAGACCGAGGGCGAGAAACAGAGGGGCTGAAACAGAGGGCGAGAAACAGAGGGGCTGAAACAGAGGGCGAGAAACAGAGGGGCTGAATCATAGGGCTGAAACAGAGGGCGAGAATTAGAGGGGCTGAAACAGAGGGCGAGAAAGAGAGGGGCTGAATCAGAGGGGCTGAATCACAGGGGCTGAAACACAGGGCGAGAAATAGAGGGGCTGAAACAAACGGTGAGAAACAGAGGGGCAGATACAGAGGGCGAGAAACAGAGGGGCTGAAACAGAGGGGCTGAAACAGAGAGCGCGAAACAGTGGGGCTGGAACAGTGGGCGAGAAACAGAGGTGCTGAATCTGAGGGGCTGAAACAGAGGGCGAGAAACAGAGGGGCTGAAACAGAGGGGCTTAAACATAGGGGCTGAAACAGAGGGGCTCAAACAGAGGGCGAGAAACAGAGGGGCTGAAACAGAGAGCGCGAAACAGAGGGGCTGAATCAGAGGGGCTGAATCAGAGGGGCTGTATCAGAGGGGCTGAATCAGAGGGGCTGAATCAGAGGGGCTGTATCAGAGGGGCTGAAACAGAGGGGCTGAAACAGAGGGCGAGAAACAGAGGGGCTGAAACAGAGAGCGCGAAACAGAGGGGCTGAAACAGTGGGCGAGAAACAGAGGGGCTGAATCAGAGGGGCTGAATCAGAGGGGCTGAAACAGAGGGGCTGAAACAGAGGGCGAGAAACAGAGGGGCTGAAACAGAGGGCGAGAAACAGAGGGGCTGAAACAGAGGGCGAGAAACAGAGGGGCTGAAACAGAGGGGCTGAAACCGAGGGCGAGAAACAGAGGGGCTGAAACAGACGGCAAGAAACAGAGGGGCTGAAACAGAGGGGCTGAATTAGAGGGGCTGAAACAGAGGGCGAGAAATAGAGGGGCTGAAACAGAGGGCGAGAAACAGAGGGGCTGAAACAGAAGGCGAGAAACAGAGGGGCTGAAACAGAGGGGCTGAAACAGAGGGCGAGAAATAGAGGGTCTGAAACAGAGGGCGAGAAACAGAGGGGCTGAAACAGAGGGCGAGAAACAGACGGGCTGAAACAGAGGGGCTGAAACCGAGGGCGAGAAACAGAGGGGCTGAAACAGACGGCAAGAAACAGAGGGGCTGAAACAGAGGGGCTGAAACCGAGGGCGAGAAACAGAGGGGCTGAAACAGACGGCAAGAAACAGAGGGGCTGAAACAGAGGGCGAGAAACAGAGGGGCTGAAACAGAGGGCGAGAAACAGAAGTGCTGAATCAGAGAGGCTGAAACAGAGGGTGAGAAACAGAGGGGCTGAAACAGAGGGCAAGAAACAGAGGGGCTGAAACAGAGGGGCTGAAACAGAGGGCGAGAAACAGAGGGGCTGAAACAGAGGGCGAAAAACAGAGGGGCTGAAACAGTGGGGCTGAATCAGAGGTGCTGATTCAGAGGGGCTGAAACAGAGGGGCTGAATTAGAGGGGCTGAAACAGAGGGCGAGAAATAGAGGGGCTGAAACAGAGGGCGAGAAACAGAGGGGCTGAAACAGAAGGCGAGAAACAGAGGGGCTGAAACAGAGGGGCTGAAACAGAGGGCGAGAAATAGAGGGGCTGAAACAGAGGGCGAGAAACAGAGGGGCTGAAACAGAAGGCGAGAAACAGAGGGGCTGAAACAGAGGGGCTGAAACAGAGGGCGAGAAATAGAGGGTCTGAAACAGAGGGCGAGAAACAGGGGCTGAAACAGAGGGCGAGAAACAGAGGGCGAGAAACAGAGGGGCTGAATCAGAGGGGCTGAGACCGAGGGCGAGAAACAGAGGGGCTGAAACAGAGGGCGAGAAACAGAGGGGCTGAAACAGAGGGCGAGAAACAGAGGGGCTGAATCATAGGGCTGAAACAGAGGGCGAGAATTAGAGGGGCTGAAACAGAGGGCGAGAAAGAGAGGGGCTGAATCAGAGGGGCTGAATCACAGGGGCTGAAACACAGGGCGAGAAATAGAGGGGCTGAAACAAACGGTGAGAAACAGAGGGGCAGATACAGAGGGCGAGAAACAGAGGGGCTGAAACAGAGGGGCTGAAACAGAGAGCGCGAAACAGTGGGGCTGGAACAGTGGGCGAGAAACAGAGGGGCTGAATCTGAGGGGCTGAAACAGAGGGCGAGAAACAGAGGGGCTGAAACAGAGGGGCTTAAACATAGGGGCTGAAACAGAGGGGCTCAAACAGAGGGCGAGAAACAGAGGGGCTGAAACAGAGAGCGCGAAACAGAGGGGCTGAATCAGAGGGGCTGAATCAGAGGGGCTGTATCAGAGGGGCTGAATCAGAGGGGCTGAATCAGAGGGGCTGTATCAGAGGGGCTGAAACAGAGGGGCTGAAACAGAGGGCGAGAAACAGAGGGGCTGAAACAGAGAGCGCGAAACAGAGGGGCTGAAACAGTGGGCGAGAAACAGAGGGGCTGAATCAGAGGGGCTGAATCAGAGGGGCTGAAACAGAGGGGCTGAAACAGAGGGCGAGAAACAGAGGGGCTGAAACAGAGGGCGAGAAACAGAGGGGCTGAAACAGAGGGCGAGAAACAGAGGGGCTGAAACAGAGGGGCTGAAACCGAGGGCGAGAAACAGAGGGGCTGAAACAGACGGCAAGAAACAGAGGGGCTGAAACAGAGGGCGAGAAACAGAGGGGCTGAAACAGAGGGCGAGAAACAGAAGTGCTGAATCAGAGAGGCTGAAACAGAGGGCGAGAAACAGAGGGGCTGAAACAGAGGGCGAGAAACAGAGGGGCTGAAACAGAGGGGCTGAAACAGAGGGCGAGAAACAGAGGGGCTGAAACAGAGGGCGAAAAACAGAGGGGCTGAAACAGTGGGGCTGAATCAGAGGTGCTGATTCAGAGGGGCTGAAACAGAGGGGCTGAATCAGAGGGGCTGAAACAGAGGGCGAGAAATAGAGGGGCTGAAACAGAGGGCGAGAAACAGAGGGGCTGAAACAGAAGGCGAGAAACAGAGGGGCTGAAACAGAGGGGCTGAAACAGAGGGCGAGAAATAGAGGGTCTGAAACAGAGGGCGTGAAACAGAGGGGCTGAAACAGAGGGCGAGAAACAGAGGGGCTGAAACAGAGAGCGAGAAACAGAGGGGCTGAATCAGAGGGGCTGAAACAGAGTGCGAGAAACAGAGGGCCTGAATCAGAGGGGCTGAAACAGAGGGGCTGAAACAGAGGGCGAGAAACAGAGGGGCTGAAACAGAGGGCGAGAAACAGAGGCGCTGAAATAGAGGGCGAGAAACAGAGGGGCTGAAACAGAGGGCGAGAAACAGAGGGCGAGAAACAGAGGGGCTGAAACAGAGGGGCTGAAACAGACGGGCTGAAACAGAGGGGCTGAAACCGAGGGCGAGAAACAGAGGGGCTGAAACAGACGGCAAGAAACAGAGGGGCTGAAACAGAGGGGCTGAAACAGAAGGGCTGAAACAGAGGGCGAGAAACAGAGGGGCTGAAACAGAGAGTGCGAAACAGAGGGGCTGAAACAGAGGGCGAGAAACAGAGGGCCTGAATCAGAGGGGCTGAAACAGAGGGGCTGAAACAGGGCGAGAAACAGAGGGGCTGAAACAGAGGGCGAGAAACAGAGGGGCTGAAACAGAGGGGAAGAAACGGAGGGGCTGAAACAGAGGGCGAGAAACAGAGGGCGAGAAACAGAGGGGCTGAAACAGAGGGGCTGAAACAGACGGGCTGAAACAGAGGGGCTGAAACCGAGAGCGAGAAACAGAGGGGCTGAAACAGACGGCAAGAAACAGAGGGGCTGAAACAGAGGGGCTGAAACCGAGGGCGAGAAACAGAGGGGCTGAAACAGACGGCAAGAAACAGAGGGGCTGAAACAGAGGGCGAGAAACAGAGGGGCTGAAACAGAGGGCGAGAAACAGAAGTGCTGAATCAGAGAGGCTGAAACAGAGGGCGAGAAACAGAGGGGCTGAAACAGAGAGGCTGAAACAGAGGGGCTGAAACAGAGGGGCTGAAACAGAGGGCGAGAAACAGAGGGGCTGAAACAGAGGGCGAAAAACAGAGGGGCTGAAACAGTGGGGCTGAATCAGAGGTGCTGATTCAGAGGGGCTGAAACAGAGGGGCTGAATTAGAGTGGCTGAAACAGAGGGCGAGAAATAGAGGGGCTGAAACAGAGGGCGAGAAACAGAGGGGCTGAAACAGAAGGCGAGAAACAGAGGGGCTGAAACAGAGGGGCTGAAACAGAGGGCGAGAAATAGAGGGTCTGAAACAGAGGGCGAGAAACAGAGGGGCTGAAACAGAGGGCGAGAAACAGAGGGGCTGAAACAGAGGGCGAGAAACAGAGGGGCTGAATCAGAGGGGCTGAGACCGAGGGCGAGAAACAGAGGGGCTGAAACAGAGGGCGAGAAACAGAGGGGCTGAAACAGAGGGCGAGAAACAGAGGGGCTGAATCATAGGGCTGAAACAGAGGGCGAGAATTAGAGGGGCTGAAACAGAGGGCGAGAAAGAGAGGGGCTGAATCAGAGGGGCTGAATCACAGGGGCTGAAACACAGGGCGAGAAATAGAGGGGCTGAAACAAACGGTGAGAAACAGAGGGGCAGATACAGAGGGCGAGAAACAGAGGGGCTGAAACAGAGGGGCTGAAACAGAGAGCGCGAAACAGTGGGGCTGGAACAGTGGGCGAGAAACAGAGGGGCTGAATCTGAGGGGCTGAAACAGAGGGCGAGAAACAGAGGGGCTGAAACAGAGGGCGAGAAACAGAGGGGCTGAAACAGAGGGGCTCAAACAGAGGGCGAGAAACAGAGGGGCTGAAACAGAGAGCGCGAAACAGAGGGGCTGAATCAGAGGGGCTGAATCAGAGGGGCTGTATCAGAGGGGCTGAATCAGAGGGGCTGAATCAGAGGGGCTGTATCAGAGGGGCTGAAACAGAGGGGCTGAAACAGAGGGCGAGAAACAGAGGGGCTGAAACAGAGAGCGCGAAACAGAGGGGCTGAAACAGTGGGCGAGAAACAGAGGGGCTGAATCAGAGGGGCTGAATCAGAGGGGCTGAAACAGAGGGGCTGAAACAGAGGGCGAGAAACAGAGGGGCTGAAACAGAGGGCGAGAAACAGAGGGGCTGAAACAGAGGGCGAGAAACAGAGGGGCTGAAACAGAGGGGCTGAAACCGAGGGCGAGAAACAGAGGGGCTGAAACAGACGGCAAGAAACAGAGGGGCTGAAACAGAGGGCGAGAAACAGAGGGGCTGAAACAGAGGGCGAGAAACAGAAGTGCTGAATCAGAGAGGCTGAAACAGAGGGCGAGAAACAGAGGGGCTGAAACAGAGGGCGAGAAACAGAGGGGCTGAAACAGAGGGGCTGAAACAGAAGGCGAGAAACAGAGGGGCTGAAACAGAGGGCGAAAAACAGAGGGGCTGAAACAGTGGGGCTGAATCAGAGGTGCTGATTCAGAGGGGCTGAAACAGAGGGGCTGAATCAGAGGGGCTGAAACAGAGGGCGAGAAATAGAGGGGCTGAAACAGAGGGCAAGAAACAGAGGGGCTGAAACAGAAGGCGAGAAACAGAGGGGCTGAAACAGAGGGGCTGAAACAGAGGGCGAGAAATAGAGGGTCTGAAACAGAGGGCGTGAAACAGAGGGGCTGAAACAGAGGGCGAGAAACAGAGGGGCTGAAACAGAGAGCGAGAAACAGAGGGGCTGAATCAGAGCGGCTGAAACAGAGGGCAAGAAACAGAGGGCCTGAATCAGAGGGGCTGAAACAGAGGGGCTGAAACAGAGGGCGAGAAACAGAGGGGCTGAAACAGAGGGCGAGAAACAGAGGCGCTGAAATAGAGGGCGAGAAACAGAGGGGCTGAAACAGAGGGCGAGAAACAGAGGGCGAGAAACAGAGGGGCTGAAACAGAGGGGCTGAAACAGACGGGCTGAAACAGAGGGGCTGAAACCGAGGGCGAGAAACAGAGGGGCTGAAACAGACGGCAAGAAACAGAGGGGCTGAAACAGAGGGGCTGAAACAGAAGGGCTGAAACAGAGGGCGAGAAACAGAGGGGCTGAAACAGAGAGTGCGAAACAGAGGGGCTGAAACAGAGGGCGAGAAACAGAGGGCCTGAATCAGAGGGGCTGAAACAGAGGGGCTGAAACAGGGCGAGAAACAGAGGGGCTGAAACAGAGGGCGAGAAACAGAGGGGCTGAAACAGAGGGGAAGAAACGGAGGGGCTGAAACAGAGGGCGAGAAACAGAGGGCGAGAAACAGAGGGGCTGAAACAGAGGGGCTGAAACAGACGGGCTGAAACAGAGGGGCTGAAACCGAGGGCGAGAAACAGAGGGGCTGAAACAGACGGCAAGAAACAGAGGGGCTGAAACAGAGGGGCTGAAACCGAGGGCGAGAAACAGAGGGGCTGAAACAGACGGCAAGAAACAGAGGGGCTGAAACAGAGGGCGAGAAACAGAGGGGCTGAAACAGAGGGCGAGAAACAGAAGTGCTGAATCAGAGAGGCTGAAACAGAGGGCGAGAAACAGAGGGGCTGAAACAGAGAGGCTGAAACAGAGGGGCTGAAACAGAGGGGCTGAAACAGAGGGCGAGAAACAGAGGGGCTGAAACAGAGGGCGAAAAACAGAGGGGCTGAAACAGTGGGGCTGAATCAGAGGTGCTGATTCAGAGGGGCTGAAACAGAGGGGCTGAATTAGAGGGGCTGAAACAGAGGGCGAGAAATAGAGGGGCTGAAACAGAGGGCGAGAAACAGAGGGGCTGAAACAGAAGGCGAGAAACAGAGGGGCTGAAACAGAGGGGCTGAAACAGAGGGCGAGAAATAGAGGGTCTGAAACAGAGGGCGAGAAACAGAGGGGCTGAAACAGAGGGCGAGAAACAGAGGGGCTGAAACAGAGGGCGAGAAACAGAGGGGCTGAATCAGAGGGGCTGAGACCGAGGGCGAGAAACAGAGGGGCTGAAACAGAGGGCGAGAAACAGAGGGGCTGAAACAGAGGGCGAGAAACAGAGGGGCTGAATCATAGGGCTGAAACAGACGGCGAGAATTAGAGGGGCTGAAACAGAGGGCGAGAAAGAGAGGGGCTGAATCAGAGGGGCTGAATCACAGGGGCTGAAACACAGGGCGAGAAATAGAGGGGCTGAAACAAACGGTGAGAAACAGAGGGGCAGATACAGAGGGCGAGAAACAGAGGGGCTGAAACAGAGGGGCTGAAACAGAGAGCGCGAAACAGTGGGGCTGGAACAGTGGGCGAGAAACAGAGGGGCTGAATCTGAGGGGCTGAAACAGAGGGCGAGAAACAGAGGGGCTGAAACAGAGGGGCTTAAACATAGGGGCTGAAACAGAGGGGCTCAAACAGAGGGCGAGAAACAGAGGGGCTGAAACAGAGAGCGCGAAACAGAGGGGCTGAATCAGAGGGGCTGAATCAGAGGGGCTGTATCAGAGGGGCTGAATCAGAGGGGCTGAATCAGAGGGGCTGTATCAGAGGGGCTGAAACAGAGGGGCTGAAACAGAGGGCGAGAAACAGAGGGGCTGAAACAGAGAGCGCGAAACAGAGGGGCTGAAACAGTGGGCGAGAAACAGAGGGGCTGAATCAGAGGGGCTGAATCAGAGGGGCTGAAACAGAGGGGCTGAAACAGAGGGCGAGAAACAGAGGGGCTGAAACAGAGGGCGAGAAACAGAGGGGCTGAAACAGAGGGCGAGAAACAGAGGGGCTGAAACAGAGGGGCTGAAACCGAGGGCGAGAAACAGAGGGGCTGAAACAGACGGCAAGAAACAGAGGGGCTGAAACAGAGGGCGATAAACAGAGGGGCTGAAACAGAGGGCGAGAAACAGAAGTGCTGAATCAGAGAGGCTGAAACAGAGGGCGAGAAACAGAGGGGCTGAAACAGAGGGCGAGAAACAGAGGGGCTGAAACAGAGGGGCTGAAACAGAGGGCGAGAAACAGAGGGGCTGAAACAGAGGGCGAAAAACAGAGGGGCTGAAACAGTGGGGCTGAATCAGAGGTGCTGATTCAGAGGGGCTGAAACAGAGGGGCTGAATCAGAGGGGCTGAAACAGAGGGCGAGAAATAGAGGGGCTGAAACAGAGGGCGAGAAACAGAGGGGCTGAAACAGAAGGCGAGAAACAGAGGGGCTGAAACAGAGGGGCTGAAACAGAGGGCGAGAAATAGAGGGTCTGAAACAGAGGGCGTGAAACAGAGGGGCTGAAACAGAGGGCGAGAAACAGAGGGGCTGAAACAGAGAGCGAGAAACAGAGGGGCTGAATCAGAGGGGCTGAGACCGAGGGCGAGAAACAGAGGGGCTGAAACAGAGGGCGAGAAACAGAGGGGCTGAAACAGAGGGCGAGAAACAGAGGGGCTGAATCATAGGGCTGAAACAGAGGGCGAGAATTAGAGGGGCTGAAACAGAGAGCGAGAAAGAGAGGGGCTGAATCAGAGGGGCTGAATCAAAGGGGCTGAAACACAGGGCGAGAAATAGAGGGGCTGAAACAAAGGGTGAGAAACAGAGGGGCAGATACAGAGGGCGAGAAACAGAGGGGCTGAAACAGAGGGGCTGAAACAGAGAGCGCGAAACAGTGGGGCTGGAACAGAGGGCGAGAAACAGAGGGGCTGAAACAGAGGGGCTGAAACAGAGGGGCTAAATCAGAGGGGCTGAAACAGAGGGCGAAAAACAGAGCGGCTGAAACAGAGGGCGAGAAACAGAGGGGCTTAAACAGTGGGCGAGAAACAGACGGGCTGAAACAGAGGGCGAGAAACAGAGGGGCTGAAACAGAGGGCGAGAAACAGATGTGCTGAAACAGTGGGGCTGAAACAGAGGGCGAGAAACAGAGGGGCTGAAACAGAGGGCGAGAAACAGAGGGGCTGAAACAGAGGGGCTGAAACAGAGGGGCTGAAACAGAGGGGCTGAAACAGTGGGCGAGAAACAGAGGGGCTGAAACAGAGGGGCTGAATCAGAGGGGCTGAAACAGAGGGGCTGAAACAGAGGGCTAGAAACAGAGGGGCTGAAACAGAGGGCGAGAAACAGAGGGGCTGAAACAGAGGGGCAGAAACAGAGGGGCTGAAACAGAGGGTCTGAAACAGAGGCCGAGAAACAGAGGGGCTGAAACAGAGGGCGAAAAACAGAGGGGCTGAAACAGAGGGGCTGAAACAGAGGGGCTGAAACAGAGGGGCCTAATCAGAGGGGCTGTATCAGAGGGGCTGAAACAGAGGGGCTGAAACAGAGGGCGAGAAACAGAGGGGCTGAAACTGCCGGCGAGAAACAGAGGGCGAGAAACAGAGGGGCTGAAACAGAGGGGCTGAAACAGACGGGCTGAAACAGAGAGCCTGAAACAGAGGGCGAGAAACAGAGGGGCTGAAACTGAGGGCGAGAAACAGAGGGGCTGAAACAGAGGGGCTGAAACAGAGGCGCTAAATCAGAGGGGCTGAAACAGAGGGCGAGAAACAGAGGGGCTGAAATAGAGGGCGAGAAACAGAGGGGCTGAAACAGAGGGGCTGAAACAGACGGGCTGAATCAGAGGGGCTGAAACAGAGGGCGAGAAACAGAGGGGCTGAAACAGAGGGCGAGAAACAGAGGGGCTGAATCAGAGGGGCTGAAACAGAGAGCGAGAAACAGAGGGGCTGAAACAGAGGGCCTGAAACAGAGGGGCTGAAACAGAAGGGCTGAAACAGAGGGCGAGAAACAGAGGGGCTGAAACAGAGAGTGCGAAACAGAGGGGCTGAAACAGAGGGCGAGAAACAGAGGGCCTGAATCAGAGTGGCTGAAACAGAGGGGCTGAAACAGAGGGCGAGAAACAGAGGGGCTGAAACAGAGGGCGAGAAACAGAGGGGCTGAAACAGAGGGGAAGAAACGGAGGGGCTGAAACAGAGGGCGAGAAACAGAGGGCGAGAAACAGAGGGGCTGAAACAGAGGGGCTGAAACAGACGGGCTGAAACAGAGGGCGAGAAACAGAGGGGCTGAAACAGAGGAGCTGAAACAGAGGGCGAGAAATAGAGGGTCTGAAACAGAGGGCGAGAAACAGTGGGGCTGAAACAGAGGGCGAGAAACAGAGGGGCTGAAACAGAGGCCGAGAAACAGAGGGGCTGAAACAGAGGGGCTGAAACAGAGGGGGAGAAATAGAGGGTCTGAAACAGAGGGCGAGAAACAGAGGGGCTGAAACAGACGGCGAGAAACAGAGGGGCTGAAACAGAGGGCGAGAAACAGAGGGGCTGAATCAGAGGGGCTGAGACCGAGGGCGAGAAACAGAGGGGCTGAAACTGAGGGCGAGAAACAGAGGGGCTGAAACAGAGGGGCTGAAACAGAGGCGCTAAATCAGAGGGGCTGAAACAGAGGGCGAGAAACAGAGGCGCTGAAATAGAGGGCGAGAAACAGAGGGGCTGAAACAGAGGGCGAGAAACAGACGGGCTGAATCAGAGGGGCTGAAACAGAGGGCGAGAAACAGAGGGGCTGAAACAGAGGGCGAGAAACAGAGGGGCTGAATCAGAGGGGCTGAAACAGAGGGCGAGAAACAAAGGGGCTGAAACAGAGGGGCTGAAACAGAAGGGCTGAAACAGAGGGCGAGAAACAGAGGGGCTGAAACAGAGAGTGCGAAACAGAGGGGCTGAAACAGAGGGCGAGAAACAGAGGGTCTGAATCAGAGGGGCTGAAACAGAGGGGCTGAAACAGAGGGCGAGAAACAGAGGGGCTGAAACAGAGGGCGAGAAACAGAGGGGCTGAAACAGAGGGGAAGAAACGGAGGGGCTGAAACAGAGGGCGAGAAACAGAGGGCGAGAAACAGAGGGGCTGAAACAGAGGGGCTGAAACAGACGGGCTGAAACAGAGGGGCTGAAACCGAGGGCGAGAAACAGAGGGGCTGAAACAGACGGCAAGAAACAGAGGGGCTGAAACAGAGGGGCTGAAACCGAGGGCGAGAAACAGAGGGGCTGAAACAGACAGCAAGAAACAGAGGGGCTGAAACAGAGGGCGAGAAACAGAGGGGCTGAAACAGAGGGCGAGAAACAGAAGTGCTGAATCAGAGAGGCTGAAACAGAGGGCGAGAAACAGAGGGGCTGAAACAGAGGGCGAGAAACAGAGGGGCTGAAACAGAGGGGCTGAAACAGAGGGCGAGAAACAGAGGGGCTGAAACAGAGGGCGAAAAACAGAGGGGCTGAAACAGTGGGGCTGAATCAGAGGTGCTGATTCAGAGGGGCTGAAACAGAGGGGCTGAATCAGAGGGGCTGAAACAGAGGGCGAGAAATAGAGGGGCTGAAACAGAGGGCGAGAAACAGAGGGGCTGAAACAGAAGGCGAGAAACAGAGGGGCTGAAACAGAGGGGCTGAAACAGAGGGCGAGAAATAGAGGGTCTGAAACAGAGGGCGAGAAACAGAGGGGCTGAAACAGAGGGCGAGAAACAGAGGGGCTGAAACAGAGGGCGAGAAACAGAGGGGCTGAATCAGAGGGGCTGAGACCGAGGGCGAGAAACAGAGGGGCTGAAACAGAGGGCGAAAAACAGAGGGGCTGAAACAGAGGGCGAGAAACAGAGGGGCTGAATCATAGGGCTGAAACAGAGGGTGAGAATTAGAGGGGCTGAAACAGAGGGCGAGAAAGAGAGGGGCTGAATCAGAGGGGCTGAATCATAGGGGCTGAAACACAGGGCGAGAAATAGAGGGGCTGAAACAAAGGGTGAGAAATAGAGGGGCAGATACAGAGGGCGAGAAACAGAGGGGCTGAAACAGAGGGGCTGAAACAGAGAGCGCGAAACAGTGGGGCTGGAACAGAGGGCGAGAAACAGAGGGGCTGAATCTGAGGGGCTGAAACAGAGGGCGAGAAACAGAGGGGCTGAAACAGAGGGGCTTAAACAGAGGGGCTGAATCAGAGGGGCTCAAACAGAGGGCGAGAAACAGAGGGGCTGAAACAGAGAGCGCGAAACAGAGGGGCTGAATCAGAGGGGCTGAATCAGATGGGCTGTATCAGAGGGGCAATATGAGGGGCTGAATCAGAGGGGCTGTATCAGAGGGGCTGAAACAGAGGGGCTGAAACAGAGGGCGAGAAACAGAGGGGCTGAAACAGAGAGCGCGAAACAGAGGGGCTGAAACAGTGGGCGAGAAACAGAGGGGCTGAATCAGAGGGGCTGAATCAGAGGGGCTGAAACAGAGGGGCTGAAACAGAGGGCGAGAAACAGAGGGGCTGAAACAGAGGGCGAGAAACAGAGGGGCTGAAACAGAGGGCGAGAAACAGAGGGGCTGAAACAGAGGGGCTGAAACCGAGGGCGAGAAACAGAGGGGCTGAAACAGACGGCAAGAAACAGAGGGGCTGAAACAGAGGGCGAGAAACAGAGGGGCTGAAACAGAGGGCGAGAAACAGAAGTGCTGAATCAGAGAGGCTGAAACAGAGGGCGAGAAACAGAGGGGCTGAAACAGAGGGCGAGAAACAGAGGGGCTGAAACAGAGGGGCTGAAACAGAGGGCGAGAAACAGAGGGGCTGAAACAGAGGGCGAAAAACAGAGGGGCTGAAACAGTGGGGCTGAATCAGAGGTGCTGATTCAGAGGGGCTGAAACAGAGGGGCTGAATCAGAGGGGCTGAAACAGAGGGCGAGAAATAGAGGGGCTGAAACAGAGAGCGAGAAACAGAGGGGCTGAAACAGAAGGCGAGAAACAGAGGGGCTGAAACAGAGGGGCTGAAACAGAGGGCGAGAAATAGAGAGTCTGAAACAGAGGGCGAGAAACAGAGGGGCTGAAACAGAGGGCGAGAAACAGAGGGGCTGAAACAGAGAGCGAGAAACAGAGGGGCTGAATCAGAGGGGCTGAGACCGAGGGCGAGAAACAGAGGGGCTGAAACAGAGGGCGAAAAACAGAGGGGCTGAAACAGAGGGCGAGAAACAGAGGGGCTGAATCATAGGGCTGAAACAGAGGGCGAGAATTAGAGGGGCTGAAACAGAGGGCGAGAAAGAGAGGGGCTGAATCAGAGGGGCTGAATCAAAGGGGCTGAAACACAGGGCGAGAAATAGAGGGGCTGAAACAAAGGGTGAGAAACAGAGGGGCAGATACAGAGGGCGAGAAACAGAGGGGCTGAAACAGAGGGGCTGAAACAGAGAGCGCGAAACAGTGGGGCTGGAACAGAGGGCGAGAAACAGAGGGGCTGAAACAGAGGGGCTGAAACACAGGGGCTAAATCAGAGGGGCTGAAACAGAGGGCGAAAAACAGAGCGGCTGAAACAGAGGGCGAGAAACAGAGGGGCTTAAACAGTGGGCGAGAAACAGACGGGCTGAAACAGAGGGCGAGAAACAGAGGGGCTGAAATAGAGGGCGAGAAACAGAGGTGCTGAAACAGAGGGGCTGAAACAGAGGGCGAGAAACAGAGGGGCTGAAACAGAGGGCGAGAAACAGAGGGGCTGAAACAGAGGGGCTGAAACAGAGGGGCTGAAACAGAGGGGCTGAAACCGAGGGCGAGAAACAGAGGGGCTGAAACAGAGGGGCTGAATCAGAGGGGCTGAAACAGAGGGGATGAAACAGAGGGCTAGAAACAGAGGGGCTGAAACAGAGGGCGAGAAACAGAGGGGTGAAACAGAGGGGCTGAAACAGAGGGGCTGAAACTGAGGGTCTGAAACAGAGGCCGAGAAACAGAGGGGCTGAAACAGAGGGCGAGAAACAGAGGGGCTGAAACAGAGGGGCTGAAACAGAGGGGCTGAAACAGAGGGGCCGAATCAGAGGGGCTGTATCAGAGGGGCTGAAACAGAGGGGCTGAAACAGAGGGCGAGAAACAGAGGGGCTGAAACTGCCGGCGAGAAACAGAGGGCGAGAAACAGAGGGGCTGAAACAGAGGGGCTGAAACAGACGGGCTGAAACAGAGAGCCTGAAACAGAGGGCGAGAAACAGAGGGGCTGAAACTGAGGGCGAGAAACAGAGGGGCTGAAACAGAGGGGCTGAAACAGAGGCGCTAAATCAGAGTGGCTGAAACAGAGGGCGAGAAACAGAGGGGCTGAAATAGAGGGCGAGAAACAGAGGGGCTGAAACAGAGGGCGAGAAACAGACGGGCTGAATCAGAGGGGCTGAAACAGAGGGCGAGAAACAGAGGGGCTGAAACAGAGGGCGAGAAACAGAGGGGCTGAATCAGAGGGGCTGAAACAGAGGGCGAGAAACAGAGGGGCTGAAACACAGGGGCTGAAACAGAGGGGCTGAAACAGAAGGGCTGAAACAGAGGGCGAGAAACAGAGGGGCTGAAACCGAGAGTGTGAAACAGAGGGGCTGAAACAGAGGGTGAGAAACAGAGGGCCTGAATCAGAGGGGCTGAAACAGAGGGGCTGAAACAGTGGGCGAGAAACAGAGGGGCTGAAACAGAGGGCGAGAAACAGAGGGGCTGAAACAGAGGGGAAGAAACGGAGGGGCTGAAACAGAGGGCGAGAAACAGAGGGCGAGAAACAGAGGGGCTGAAACAGAGGGGCTGAAACAGACGGGCTGAAACAGAGGGCGAGAAACAGAGGGGCTGAAACAGAGGGCGAGAAACAGAGGGGCTGAAACAGAGGGCGAGAAACAGCGGGGCGGAATCAGAGGGGCTGAAACAGAGGGGCTGAAACAGAGGTGCTGAGACAGAGGGCGAGAAACAGAGGGGCTGAATCAGAGGGGCTGAAACAGAGGGCGAGAAACAGAGGGGCTGAAACAGAGGGGCTGAAACAGAGGGGCTGAAACAGAGGGCGAGAAACAGACGGGTTGAAACAGAGGGCGAGAAACAGAGGGGCTGAAACAGATGGCGAGAAACAGAGGGGCGGAATCAGAGGGGCTGAAACAGAGCGCGAGAAACAGAGGGGCTGAAACAGAGGGCGAGAAACAGCGGGGCTTAATCTGAGGGGCTGAAACAGAGGGCGAGAAACAGAGGGGCTGAAACAGAGAGCGCGAAACAGAGGGGCTGAATCAGAGGGGCTGAATCAGAGGGGCTGTATCAGAGGGGCTGAATCAGAGGGGCTGAATCAGAGGGGCTGTATCAGAGGGGCTGAAACAGAGGGGCTGAAACAGAGGGCGAGAAACAAAGGGGCTGAAACAGAGAGCGCGAAACAGAGGGGCTGAAACAGTGGGCGAGAAACAGAGGGGCTGAATCAGAGGGGCTGAATCAGAGGGGCTGAAACAGAGGGGCTGATACAGAGGGCGAGAAACAGAGGGGCTGAAACAGAGGGCGAGAAACAGAGGGGCTGAAACAGAGGGCGAGAAACAGAGGGGCTGAAACAGAGGGGCTGAAACCGGGGGCGAGAAACAGAGGGGCTGAAACAGACGGCAAGAAACAGAGGGGCTGAAACAGAGGGCGAGAAACAGAGGGGCTGAAACAGAGGGCGAGAAACAGAAGTGCTGAATCAGAGAGGCTGAAACAGAGGGCGAGAAACAGAGGGGCTGAAGCAGAGGGCGAGAAACAGAGGGGCTGAAACAGAGGGGCTGAAACAGAGGGCGAGAAACAGAGGGGCTGAAACAGAGGGCGAAAAACAGAGGGGCAGAAGCAGTGGGGCTGAATCAGAGGTGCTGATTCAGAGGTGCTGAAACAGAGGGGCTGAATCAGAGGGGCTGAAACAGAGGGCGAGAAATAGAGGGGCTGAAACAGAGGGCGAGAAACAGAGGGGCTGAAACTGAAGGCGAGAAACAAAGGGGCTGAAACAGAGGGGCTGAAACAGAGGGCGAGAAATAGAGGGTCTGAAACAGAGGGCGAGAAACAGAGGGCGAGAAACAGAGGGCGCGAAACAGAGGGGCTGAAACAGAAGGCGAGAAACAGAGGGGCTGAATCAGAGGGGCTGAGACCGAGGGCGAGAAACAGAGGGGCTGAAACTGAGGGCGAGAAACAGAGGGGCTGAAACAGAGGGGCTGAAACAGAGGCGCTAAATCAGAGGGGCTGAAACAGAGGGCGAGAAACAGAGGGGCTGAAATAGAGGGCGAGAAACAGAGGGGCTGAAACAGAGGGCGAGAAACAGACGGGCTGAATCAGAGGGGCTGAAACAGAGGGCGAGAAACAGAGGGGCTGAAACAGAGGGCGAGAAACAGAGGGGCTGAATCAGAGGGGCTGAAACAGAGGGCGAGAAACAGAGGGGCTGAAACAGAGGGGCTGAAACAGAAGGGCTGGAACAGAGGGCGAGAAACAGAGGGGCTGAAACAGAGAGTGCGAAACAGAGGGGCTGAAACAGAGGGGCTTAAACAGAGGGCCTGAATCAGAGGGGCTGAAACAGAGGGGCTGAAACAGAGGGCGAGAAACAGAGGGGCTGAAACAGAGGGCGAGAAACAGAGGGGCTGAAACAGAGGGAAGAAACGGAGGGGCTGAAACAGAGGGCGAGAAACAGAGGGCGAGAAACAGAGGGGCTGAAACAGAGGGGCTGAAACAGACGGGCTGAAACAGAGGGGCTGAAACCGAGGGCGAGAAACAGAGGGGCTGAAACAGACGGCAAGAAACAGAGGGGCTGAAACAGAGGGGCTGAAACCGAGGGCGAGAAACAGAGGGGCTGAAACAGACGGCAAGAAACAGAGGGGCTGAAACAGAGGGCGAGAAACAGAGGGGCTGAAACAGAGGGCGAGAAACAGAAGTGCTGAATCAGAGAGGCTGAAACAGAGGGCGAGAAACAGAGGGGCTGAAACAGAGGGCGAGAAACAGAGGGGCTGAAACAGAGGGGCTGAAACAGAGGGCGAGAAACAGAGGGGCTGAAACAGAGGGCGAAAAACAGAGGGGCTGAAACAGTGGGGCTGAATCAGAGGTGCTGATTCAGAGGGGCTGAAACAGAGGGGCTGAATCAGAGGGGCTGAAACAGATGGCGAGAAATAGAGGGGCTGAAACAGAGGGCGAGAAACAGAGGGGCTGAAACAGAGGGCGAGAATTAGAGGGGCTGAAACAGAGGGCGAGAAAGAGAGGGGCTGAATCAGAGGGGCTGAATCAAAGGGGCTGAAACACAGGGCGAGAAATAGAGGGGCTGAAACAAAGGGTGAGAAACAGAGGGGCAGATACAGAGGGCGAGAAACAGAGGGGCTGAAACAGAGGGGCTGAAACAGAGGGGCTAAATCAGAGGGGCTGAAACAGAGGGCGAAAAACAGAGCGGCTGAAACAGAGGGCGAGAAACAGAGGGGCTTAAACAGAGGGCGAGAAACAGAGGGGCTGAAACAGAGGGGCTGAAACCGAGGGCGAGAAACAGAGGGGCTGAAACAGACGGCAAGAAACAGAGGGGCTGAAACAGAGGGCGAGAAACAGAGGGGCTGAAACAGAGGGCGAGAAACAGAAGTGCTGAATCAGAGAGGCTGAAACAGAGGGCGAGAAACAGAGGGGCTGAAACAGAGGGCGAGAAACAGAGGGGCGAAACAGAGGGGCTGAAACAGAGGGCGAGAAACAGAGGGGCTGAAACAGAGGGCGAAAAACACAGGGGCTGAAACAGTGGGGCTGAATCAGAGGTGCTGATTCAGAGGGGCTGAAACAGAGGGGCTGAATCAGAGGGGCTGAAACAGAGGGCGAGAAATAGAGGGGCTGAAACAGAAGGCGAGAAACAGAGGGGCTGAAACAGAGGGGCTGAAACAGAGGGTGAGAAATAGAGGGTCTGAAACAGAGGGCGAGAAACAGAGGGGCTGAAACAGAGGGCGAGAAACAGAGGGGCTGAAACAGAGGGCGAGAAACAGAGGGGCTGAATCAGAGGGGCTGAGACCGAGGGCGAGAAACAGAGGGGCTGAAACTGAGGGCGAGAAACAGAGGGGCTGAAACAGAGGGGCTGAAACAGAGGCGCTAAATCAGAGGGGCTGAAACAGAGGGCGAGAAACAGAGGGGCTGAAATAGAGGGCGAGAAACAGAGGGGCTGAAACAGAGGGCGAGAAACAGAACGGCTGAATCAGAGGGGCTGAAACAGAGGGCGAGAAACAGAGGGGCTGAAACAGAGGGCGAGAAACAGAGGGGCTGAATCAGAGGGGCTGAAACAGAGGGCGAGAAACAGAGGGGCTGAAACAGAGGGGCTGAAACAGAAGGGCTGAAACAGAGGGCGAGAAACAGAGGGGCTGAAACAGAGAGTGCGAAACAGAGGGGCTGAAACAGAGGGCGAGAAACAGAGGGCCTGAATCAGAGGGGCTGAAACAGAGGGGCTGAAACAGAGGGCGAGAAACAGAGGGGCTGAAACAGAGGGCGAGAAACAGAGGGGCTGAAACAGAGGGGAAGAAACGGAGGGGCTGAAACAGAGGGCGAGAAACAGAGGGCGAGAAAGAGAGGGGCTGAAACAGAGGGGCTGAAACAGACGGGCTGAAACAGAGGGGCTGAAACCGAGGGCGAGAAACAGAGGGGCTGAAACAGACGGCAAGAAACAGAGGGGCTGAAACAGAGGGGCTGAAACCGAGGGCGAGAAACAGAGGGGCTGAAACAGACGGCAAGAAACAGAGGGGCTGAAACAGAGGGCGAGAAACAGAGGGGCTGAAACAGAGGGCGAGAAACAGAAGTGCTGAATCAGAGAGGCTGAAACAGAGGGCGAAAAACAGAGGGGCTGAAACAGAGGGCGAGAAACAGAGGGGCTGAAACAGAGGGGCTGAAACAGAGGGCGAGAAACAGAGGGGCTGAAACAGAGGGCGAAAAACAGAGGGGCTGAAACAGTGGGGCTGAATCAGAGGTGCTGATTCAGAGGGGCTGAAACAGAGGGGCTGAATCAGAGGGGCTGAAACAGAGGGCGAGAAATAGAGGGTCTGAAACAGAGGGCGAGAAACAGAGGGGCTGAAACAGAAGGCGAGAAACAGAGGGGCTGAAACAGAGGGGCTGAAACAGAGGGCGAGAAATAGAGGGTCTGAAACAGAGGGCGAGAAACAGAGGGGCTGAAACAGAGGGCGAGAAACAGAGGGGCTGAAACAGAGGGCGAGAAACAGAGGGGCTGAATCAGAGGGGCTGAGACCGAGGGCGAGAAACAGAGGGGCTGAAACAGAGGGCGAGAAACAGAGGGGCTGAAACAGAGGGCGAGAAACAGAGGGGCTGAATCATAGGGCTGAAACAGAGGGCGAGAATTAGAGGGGCTGAAACAGAGGGCGAGAAAGAGAGGTGCTGAATCAGAGGGGCTGAATCATAGGGGCTGAAACACAGGGCGAGAAATAGAGGGGCTGAAACAAAGGGTGAGAAACAGAGGGGCAGATACAGAGGGCGAGAAACAGAGGGGCTGAAACAGAGGGGCTGAAACAGAGAGCGCGAAACAGTGGGGCTGGAACAGAGGGCGAGAAACAGAGGGGCTGAATCTGAGGGGCTGAAACAGAGGGCGAGAAACAGAGGGGCTGAAACAGAGGGGCTTAAACAGAGGGGCTGAAACAGAGGGGCTCAAACAGAGGGCGAGAAACAGAGGGGCTGAAACAGAGAGCGTGAAACAGAGGGGCTGAATCAGAGGGGCTGAATCAGAGGGGCTGTATCAGAGGGGCTGAATCAGAGGGGCTGAATCAGAGGGGCTGTATCAGAGGGGCTGAAACAGAGGGGATGAAACAGAGGGCGAGAAACAGAGGGGCTGAAACAGAGAGCGCGAAACAGAGGGTTCTGAAACAGTGGGCGAGAAACAGAGGGGCTGAATCAGAGGGGCTGAATCAGAGGGGCTGAAACAGAGGGGCTGAAACAGAGGGCGAGAAACAGAGGGGCTGAAACAGAGGGCGAGAAACAGAGGGGCTGAAACAGAGGGGCTGAATCAGAGGTGCTGATTCAGAGGAGCTGAAACAGAGGGGCTGAATCAGAGGGGCTGAAACAGAGGGCGAGAAACAGAGGGGCTGAAACAGACGGCAAGAAACAGAGGGGCTGAAACAGAGGGCGAGAAACAGAGGGGCTGAAACAGAGGGCGAGAAACAGAAGTGCTGAATCAGAGAGTCTGAAACAGAGGGCGAGAAACAGAGGGGCTGAAACAGAGGGCGAGAAACAGAGGGGCTGAAACAGAGGGGCTGAAACAGAGGGCGAGAAACAGAGGGGCTGAAACAGAGGGCGAAAAACAGAGGGGCTGAAACAGTGGGGCTGAATCAGAGGTGCTGATTCAGAGGGGCTGAAACAGAGGGGCTGAATCAGAGGGGCTGAAACAGAGGGCGAGAAATAGAGGGGCTGAAACAGAGGGCGAGAAACAGAGGGGCTGAAACAGAAGGCGAGAAACAGAGGGGCTGAAACAGAGGGGCTGAAACAGAGGGCGAGAAATAGAGGGTCTGAAACAGAGGGCGAGAAACAGAGGGGCTGAAACAGAGGGCGAGAAACAGAGGGGCTGAAACAGAGGGCGAGAAACAGAGGGGCTGAATCATAGGGCTGAAACAGAGGGCGAGAATTAGAGGGGCTGAAACAGAGGGCGAGAAAGAGAGGGGCTGAATCAGAGGGGCTGAATCAAAGGGGCTGAAACACAGGGCGAGAAATAGAGGGGCTGAAACAAAGGGTGAGAAACAGAGGGGCAGATACAGAGGGCGAGAAACAGAGGGGCTGAAACAGAGGGGCTGAAACAGAGAGCGCGAAACAGTGGGGCTGGAACAGAGGGCGAGAAACAGAGGGGCTGAAACAGAGGGGCTGAAACACAGGGGCTAAATCAGAGGGGCTGAAACAGAGGGCGAAAAACAGAGCGGCTGAAACAGAGGGCGAGAAACAGAGGGGCTTAAACAGTGGGCGAGAAACAGACGGGCTGAAACAGAGGGCGAGAAACAGAGGGGCTGAAACAGAGGGCGAGAAACAGAGGTGCTGAAACAGAGGGGCTGAAACAGAGGGCGAGAAACAGAGGGGCTGAAACAGAGGGCGAGAAACAGAGGGGCTGAAACAGAGGGGCTGAAACAGAGGGGCTGAAACAGAGGGGCTGAAACCGAGGGCGAGAAACAGAGGGGCTGAAACAGAGGGGCTGAATCAGAGGGGCTGAAACAGAGGGGATGAAACAGAGGGCTAGGAACAGAGGGGCTGAAACAGAGGGCGAGAAACAGAGGGGCTGAAACAGAGGGGCTGAAACAGAGGGGCTGAAACAGAGGGTCTGAAACAGAGGCCGAGAAACAGAGGGGCTGAAACAGAGGGCGAGAAACAGAGGGGCTGAAACAGAGGGGCTGAAACAGAGGGGCCGAATCAGAGGGGCCGAATCAGAGGGGCTGTATCAGAGGGGCTGAAACAGAGGGGCTGAAACAGAGGGCGAGAAACAGAGGGGCTGAAACTGCCGGCGAGAAACAGAGGGCGAGAAACAGAGGGGCTGAAACAGAGGGGCTGAAACAGACGGGCTGAAACAGAGAGCCTGAAACAGAGGGCGAGAAACAGAGGGGCTGAATCAGAGGGCGAAAAACAGAGGGGCCGAAACAGAGGGCGAGAAAAAGAGGGGGAGAAACAGAGGGCGAGAAACAGAGGGGCTGAATAAGAGGGGCTGAAACAGAGGGGCTGAATCAGAGGGGCTGAAACAGAGGGGCTGTATCAGAGGGGCTGAAACAGAGGGCGAGAAACAGAGGGGCTGAAACAGAGGGCGAGAAACAGAGGGGCTGAAACAGAGGGGCTGAAACAGAGGGCGAGAAACAGAGGGGCTGAAACAGAGGGCGAGAAACCGAGGGGCTGAAATAGAGGGCGAGAAACAGAGGGGCTGAAACTGAGGGCGAAAAACAGAGGGGCTGAAACAGAGGGCGAGAAACACAGGGGCTGAAACTGAGGGCGAGAAACTGAGGGCGAGAAACAGAGGGACTGAAACAGAGGGGCTGAAACAGAGGGGCTGAATCAGAGGGGCTGAAACAGAGGTGCTGAATCAGAGGGGCTGAAACAGAGGGCGAGAAACAGAGGGGCTGAAACTGAGGGCGAGAAAAAGAGGGGCTGAAACAGAGGGGCTGAAACAGAGGCGCTAAATCAGAGGGGCTGAAACAGAGGGCGTGAAACAGAGGGGCTGAAATAGAGGGCGAGAAACAGAGGGGCTAAAACAGAGGGCGAGAAACAGAGGGGCTGAATCAGAGGGGCTGAAACAGAGGGCGAGAAACAGAGGGGCTGAAACAGAGGGGCTGAAACCGAGGGCGAGAAACAGAGGGGCTGAAACAGAGGGGCTGAAACCGAGGGCGAGAAACAGAGGGGCTGAAACAGACGGCAAGAAACAGAGGGGCTGAAACAGAGGGCGAGAAACAGAGGGGCTGAAACAGAGGGCGAGAAACAGAAGTGCTGAATCAGAGAGGCTGAAACAGAGGGCGAGAAACAGAGGGGCTGAAACAGAGGGCGAGAAACAGAGGGGCTGAAACAGAGGGGCTGAAACAGAGGGCGAGAAACAGAGGGGCTGAAACAGAGGGCGAAAAACAGAGGGGCTGAAACAGTGGGGCTGAATCAGAGGTGCTGATTCAGAGGGGCTGAAACAGAGGGGCTGAATCAGAGGGGCTGAAACAGAGGGCGAGAAATAGAGGGGCTGAAACAGAGGGCGAGAAACAGAGGGGCTGAAACAGAAGGCGAGAAACAGAGGGGCTGAAACAGAGGGGCTGAAACAGAGGGCGAGAAATAGAGGGTCTGAAACAGAGGGCGAGAAACAGAGGGGCTGAAACAGAGGGCGAGAAACAGAGGGGCTGAAACAGAGGGCGAGAAACAGAGGGGCTGAATCATAGGGCTGAAACAGAGGGCGAGAATTAGAGGGGCTGAAACAGAGGGCGAGAAAGAGAGGGGCTGAATCAGAGGGGCTGAATCAAAGGGGCTGAAACACAGGGCGAGAAATAGAGGGGCTGAAACAAAGGGTGAGAAACAGAGGGGCAGATACAGAGGGCGAGAAACAGAGGGGCTGAAACAGAGGGGCTGAAACAGAGAGCGCGAAACAGTGGGGCTGGAACAGAGGGCGAGAAACAGAGGGGCTGAAACAGAGGGGCTGAAACAGAGGGGCTAAATCAGAGGGGCTGAAACAGAGGGCGAAAAACAGAGCGGCTGAAACAGAGGGCGAGAAACAGAGGGGCTTAAACAGTGGGCGAGAAACAGACGGGCTGAAACAGAGGGCGAGAAACAGAGGGGCTGAAACAGAGGGCGAGAAACAGAGGTGCTGAAACAGAGGGGCTGAAACAGAGGGCGAGAAACAGAGGGGCTGAAACAGAGGGCGAGAAACAGAGGGGCTGAAAAAGAGGGGCTGAAACAGAGGGGCTGAAACAGAGGGGCTGAAACCGAGGGAGAGAAACAGAGGGGCTGAAACAGAGGGGCTGAATCAGAGGGGCTGAAACAGAGGGGATGAAACAGAGGGCTAGAAACAGAGGGGCTGAAACAGAGGGCGAGAAACAGAGGGGCTGAAACAGAGGGGCTGAAACAGAGGGGCTGAAACAGAGAGTCTGAAACAGAGGGGCTGAAACAGAGGGGCCGAATCAGAGGGGCTGTATCAGAGGGGCTGAAACAGAGGGGCTGAAACAGAGGGCGAGAAACAGAGGGGCTGAAACTGCCGGCGAGAAACAGAGGGCGAGAAACAGAGGGGCTGAAACAGAGGGGCTGAAACAGACGGGCTGAAACAGAGAGCCTGAAACAGAGGGCGAGAAACAGAGGGGCTGAAACAGAGGGCGAAAAACAGAGGGGCCGAAACAGAGGGCGAGAAAAAGAGGGGGAGAAACAGAGGGCGAGAAACAGAGGGGCTGAATAAGAGGGGCTGAAACAGAGGGGCTGAATCAGAGGGGCTGAAACAGAGGGGCTGTATCAGAGGGGCTGAAACAGAGGGCGAGAAACAGAGGGGCTGAAACAGAGGGCGAGAAACAGAGGGGCTGAAACAGAGGGGCTGAAACAGAGGGCGAGAAACAGAGGGGCTGAAACAGAGGGCGAGAAACCGAGGGGCTGAAACAGAGGTGCTGAAATAGAGGGCGAGAAACAGAGGGGCTGAAACTGAGGGCGAAAAACAGAGGGGCTGAAACAGAGGGCGAGAAACACAGGGGCTGAAACAGAGGGCGAGAAACTGAGGGCGAGAAACAGAGGGACTGAAACAGAGGGGCTGAAACAGAGGGGCTGAATCAGAGGGGCTGAAACAGAGGTGCTGAATCAGAGGGGCTGAAACAGAGGGCGAGAAACAGAGGGGCTGAAACAGAGGGGCTGAAACAGAGGGGCTGAAACAGAGGCGCTAAATCAGAGGGGCTGAAACAGAGGGCGTGAAACAGAGGGGCTGAAATAGAGGGCGAGAAACAGAGGGGCTGAAACAGAGGGCGAGAAACAGAGGGGCTGAATCAGAGGGGCTGAAACAGAGGGCGAGAAACAGAGGGGCTGAAACAGAGGGCGAGTAACAGAGGGGCTGAAAAAGAGGGGCTGAAACAGAGGGCGAGAAACAGAGGGGCTGAAACAGAGGGGCTGAAACAGAGGGGCTGAAACAGAAGGGCTGAAACAGAGGGCGAGAAACAGAGGGGCTGAAACAGAGAGTGCGAAACAGAGGGGCTGAAACAGAGGGCGAGAAACAGAGGGCCTGAATCAGAGGGGCTGAAACAGAGGGGCTGAAACAGAGGGCGAGAAACAGAGGGGCTGAAACAGAGGGCGAGAAACAGAGGGGCTGACACAGAGGGGAAGAAACGGAGGGGCTGAAACAGAGGGCGAGAAACAGAGGGCGAGAAACAGAGGGACTGAAACAGAGGGGCTGAAACAGACGGGCTGAAACAGAGGGCGAGAAACAGAGGGGCTGAAACAGAGGGCGAGAAACAAAGGGGCTGAAACAGAGGGCGAGAAACAGCGGGGCGGAATCAGAGGGGCTGAAACAGAGGGGCTGAAACAGAGGGGCTGAAACAGAGGGCGAGAAGCAGAGGGGCTGAATCAGAGGGGCTGAAACAGAGGGCGAGAAACAGAGGGGCTGAAACAGAGGGGCTGAAACAGAGGGGCTGAAACAGAGGGCGAGAAACAGACGGGTTGAAACAGAGGGCGAGAAACAGAGGGGCTGAAACAGAGGGCGAGAAACAGAGGGGCGGAATCAGAGGGGCTGAAACAGAGCGCGAAAAACAGAGGGGCTGAAACAGAGGGCGAGAAACAGAGGGGCTGAATCTGAGGGGCTGAAACAGAGGGCGAGAAACAGAGGGGCTGAAACAGAGGGGCTGAAACAGAGGGGCTGAAACAGAGGGGCTCAAACAGAGGGCGAGAAACAGAGGGGCTGAAACAGAGAGCGCGAAACAGAGGGGCTGAATCAGAGGGGCTGAATCAGAGGGGCTGTATCAGAGGGGCTGAATCAGAGGGGCTGAATCAGAGGGGCTGTATCAGAGGGGCTGAAACAGAGGGGCTGAAACAGAGGGCGAGAAACAGAGGGGCTGAAACAGAGAGCGCGAAACAGAGGGGCTGAAACAGTGGGCGAGAAACAGAGGGGCTGAATCAGAGGGGCTGAATCAGAGGGGCTGAAACAGAGGGGCTGAAACCGAGGGCGAGAAACAGAGGGGCTGAAACAGAGGGCGAGAAACAAAGGGGCTGAAACAGAGGGCGAGAAACAGAGGAGCTGGAACAGAGGGGCTGAAACCGAGTGCGAGAAACAGAGGGGCTGAAACAGACGGCAAGAAACAGAGGGGCTGAAACAGAGGGCGAGAAACAGAGGGGCTGAAACAGAGGGCGAGAAACAGAGGGGCTGAAACAGAGGGGCTGAAACCGAGTGCGAGAAACAGAGGGGCTGAAACAGACGGCAAGAAACAGAGGGGCTGAAACAGAGGGCGAGAAACAGAGGGGCTGAAACCGAGTGCGAGAAACAGAGGGGCTGAAACAGACGGCAAGAAACAGAGGGGCTGAAACAGAGGGCGAGAAACCGAGGGGCTGAAACAGACGGTCTGAATCAGAGGGGCTGAAACAGAGGGCTGAATCAGAGGGGCTGATTCAGAGGGGGTGAAACAGAGGGGCTGAATCAGAGGGGCTGAAACAGAGGGCGAGAAACAGAGGGGCCGAAACAGAGGGCGAGAAACAGAGGGGCAGAAACAGAGGGCGGGAAACAGAGGGGCTGAAACAGAGGGGCTGAAACAGAGTGCGAGAAACAGAGGGGCTGAAACAGAGGGCGAGAAACAGAGGGGCTGAAACAGAGGGGCTGAAACAGAGGGGCTGAAACAGTGGGCGAGAAACAGAGTGGCTGCAACAGACGGCGAGAAACAGAGGAGCTGAAACAGAGGGCGAGAAACAGAGGGGCTGGAACAGAGGGGCTGAAACAGAGGGGCTGAAACAGAGGGGCTGATACAGAGGGCGAGAAAAAGAGCGGCTGAAACAGAGGGCGAGAAACAGAGGGGCTGAAACAGAGGGCGAGAAACAGAGGGGCTGAAACAGAGGGGCTGAAACAGAGGTGCTGAAAGAGAGGGGCTGAAACAGAGGGCGAGAAACAGAGGGGCTGAAACAGAGGGCGAGAAACAGAGGGGCTGAAACAGAGGGCGAGAAACAGAGGGGCTGAAACAGAGGGGCTGAAACAGAGGGGCTGAAACAGAGGGCAAGAAACAGAGGGGCTGTATCAGAGGGGCTGAAGCAGAGGGGCTGAAACAGAGGGGCTGAAACAAAGGGCGAGAAACAAAGGGGCTGAAACAGCGGGCGAGAAACAGATGGCGAGAAACAGAGGGGCTGAAAAAGAGGGGCTGAAACAGACGGGCTGAAACAGAGGGGCTGAAACAGAGAGCGCGAAACAGAGGGGCTGAAACAGAGGGGCTGAAACAGAGGGGCGGAAACAGTGGGGCTAAATCAGAGGGGCTGAAACAGAGGGCGAGAATAAGAGGGGCTGAAATAGAGGGCGAGAAACAGACGGGCTGAAACAGAGGGGCTGAAACAGAGGGGCTGAAACATAGGGGCTGAAACAGAGGGCGAGAAACAGAGGGGCTGAAACAGAGGGCGAATAACAGAGGGGCTGAAACAGAGGGCGATAAACAGAGGGGCTGAAACAGAGGGGCTGAAACAGAGGGGCTGAAACAGAGGTGTTGAAACAGAGGGCGAGAAACAGAGGGGCTGTATCAGAGGGGCTGAATCAGTTGGGCTGAAACAGAGGGGCTGAAACAGAGGGCGAGAAAAAAAGGGGCTGAAACAGCGGGCGAGAAAAAGATGGCGAGAAACAGAGGGGCTGAAACAGAGGGGCTGAAACAGACGGGCTGAAACAGAGAGCCTGAAACAGAGGGCGAGAAACGGAGGGGCTGAAACAGAGGGCGAAAAAAAGAGGGGCTGAAACAGAGGGCGAGAATCACAGGGGCTGAAACAGAAGGTGAGAAACTGAGGGCGAGAATCAGAGGGACTGAAACAGAGGGGCTGAAACAGAGGGGCTTAATCAGAGGGGCTGAAACAGAGGTGCTGAATCAGAGGGGCTGAAACAGAGGGCGAGAAACAGAGGGGCTGAAACTGAGGGCGAAAAACAGAGGGGATGAAACAGAGGGCGAGGAACAGAGGGGCTGAAACAGAGAGCGTGAAACAGAGGGGCTGAAACAGAGGGGCTGAAACAGAGGGGCTGAAACAGAGGGGCTAAATCAGAGGGGCTGAAACAGAGGGCGAGAAACAGAGTGGCTGAAATAGAGGGCGAGAAACAGAGGGGCTGAAACAGAGGGGCTGAAACAGAGGGGCTGAAACATAGGGGCTGAAACAGAGGGCGAGAAACAGAGGGGCTGAAACAGAGGGCGAGTAACAGAGGGGCTGAAACAGAGGGCGATAAACAGAGGGACTGAAACAGAGGGGCTGAAACAGAAGGGCTGAAACAGAGGGACTGAAACAGATGTCGAGAAACAGTGGGGCTGAGTCAGAGGGGCTGAATCAGAGCGGCTGAAACGGAGGGGCTGAAACAGAGGGCGAGAAACAGAGGGGCTGAAACAGAGGGCGAGAAACAGAGGGGCTGGAACAGAGGGCGAGAAACAGAGGGGCTGAAACAGAGGGGCTGAAACCGAGAGCGAGAAACAGAGGGGCTGAAACAGAGTGCGAGAAACAGAGGGGCTGAATCATAGAGGCTGAAACAGAGGGCGAGAATTAGAGCGGCTGAAACAGAGGGGCTGAAACAGAGGGGCTGAAGCAGAGGGCGAGAAACAGAGGGGCTGAAACAGAGGGGCTGAAACAGAGGGGCTGAAAGAGAGGGGCTGAAACCGAGGGCGAGAAACAGAGGGGCTGAAACAGAGGGGCTGAATCAGAGGGGCTGAAACAGAGGGGCTGAAACAGAGGGCGAGAAACAGAGGGGCTGAAACAGAGGGCGAGAAACCGAGGGGCTGAAACAGAGGGGCTGAAACAGAAGGGCTGAAACAGAGGGGCTGAAACAGAGTGCGAGAAACAGAGGGGCTGAATCTGAGGGGCTGAAACAGAGGGGCTGAAACAGAGGGCGAGAAACAGAGGGCGAGAAACAAAGGGGCTGAAACAGTGGGCGAGAAACAGATGGCGAGAAACAGAGGGGCTGAAACAGAGGGACTGAAACAGACGGGCTGAAACAGAGAGCCTGAAACAGAGGGCGAGAAACGGAGGGGCTGAAACAGAGGGTGAAAAACAGAGGGGCTGAAAGAGAGGGCGAGAAACAGAGGGTCTGAAGCAGAGGGGCTGAAACCGAGGGCGAGAAACAGAGGGGCTGAAACAGAGGGCGAGAAACAGAGGGGCTGAAACAGAGGGGCTGAAACAGAGGGGCTGAAACAGAGGGGCTGAAACAGAGGGGCTGAAACAGAGGGCGAGAAACAAAGGGGCTGAACCAGCGGGCGAGAAACAGAGGGCGAGAAACAGAGGGGCAGAAAAAGAGGGGCTGAAACAGAGCGCCTGAAACAGAGGGCGAGAAACAGAGGGGCTGAAACTGAGGGCGAAAAACAGAGGGGCTGAAACAGAGGGCGAGAAACACAGGGGCTGAAACAGAGGGCGAGAAACTGAGGGCGAGAAACAGAGGGACTGAAACAGAGGGGCTGAAACAGAGGGGCTGAATCAGAGGGGCTGAAACAGAGGTGCTGAATCAGAGGGGCTGAAACAGAGGGCGAGAAACAGAGGGGCTGAAACTGAGGGCGAGAAACAGAGGGGCTGAAACAGAGGGGCTGAAACAGAGGCGCTAAATCAGAGGGGCTGAAACAGAGGGCGAGAAACAGAGGGGCTGAAATAGAGGTCAAGAAACAGAGGGGCTGAAACAGAGGGCGAGAAACAGACGGGCTGAATCAGAGGGGCTGAAACAGAGGGCGAGAAACAGAGGGGCTGAAACAGAGGGCGAGAAGCAGAGGGGCTGAATCAGAGGGGCTGAAACAGAGGGCGAGAAACAGAGGGGCTGAAACAGAGGGGCTGAAACAGAGGGGCTGAAACAGAAGGGCTGAAACAGAGGGCGAGAAACAGAGGGGCTGAAACAGAGAGTGCGAAACAGAGGGGCTGAAACAGAGGGCGAGAAACAGAGGGCCTGAATCAGAGGGGCTGAAACAGAGGGGCTGAAACAGAGGGCGAGAAACAGAGGGGCTGAAACAGAGGGCGAGAAACAGAGGGGCTGAAACAGAGGGGAAGAAACGGAGGGGCTGAAACAGAGGGCGAGAAACTGAGGGCGAGAAACAGAGGTGCTGAAACAGAGGTGCTGAAACAGACGGGCTGAAACAGAGGGCGAGAAACAGAGGGGCTGAAACAGAGGGCGAGAAACAGAGGGGCTGAAACAGAGGGCGAGAAACAGCGGGGCGGAATCAGAGGGGCTGAAACAGAGTGGCTGAAACAGTGGGGCTGAAACAGAGGGCGAGAAACAGAGGGGCTGAATCAGAGGGGCTGAAACAGAGGGCGAGAAACAGAGGGGCTGAAACAGAGGGGCTGAAACAGAGGGGCTGAAACAGAGGGCGAGAAACAGACGGGTTGAAACAGAGGGCGAGAAACAGAGGGGCTGAAACAGAGGGCGAGAAACAGAGGGGCGGAATCAGAGGGGCTGAAACAGAGCGCGAGAAACAGAGGGGCTGAAACAGAGGGCGAGAAACAGCGGGGCTGAATCTGAGGGCTGAAACAGAGGGCGAGAAACAGAGGGGCTGAAACAGAGGGACTGAAACAGAGGGGCCGAAACAGAGGGGCTCAAACAGAGGGCGAGAATCAGAGGGGCTGAAACAGAGAGCGCCAAACAGAGGGGCTGAATCAGAGGGGCTGAATCAGAGGGGCTGTATCAGAGGGGCTGAATCAGAGGGGCTGAATCAGAGGGGCTGTATCAGAGGGGCTGAAACAGAGGGGCTGAAACAGAGGGCGAGAAACAGAGGGGCTGAAACAGAGAGCGCGAAACAGAGGGGCTGAAAGAGTGGGCGAGAAACAGAGGGGCTGAATCAGAGGGGCTGAATCAGAGGGGCTGAAACAGAGGGGCTGAAACAGAGGTCGAGAAACAGAGGGGCTGAAACAGAGGGCGAGAAACAGAGGGGCTGAAACAGAGGGCGAGAAACAGAGGGGCTGAAACAGAGGGGCTGAAACCGAGGGCGAGAAACAGAGGGGCTGAAACAGACGGCAAGAAACAGAGGGGCTGAAACAGAGGGCGAGAAACAGAAGTGCTGAATCAGAGAGGCTGAAACAGAGGGCGAGAAACAGAGGGGCTGAAACAGAGGGCGAGAAACAGAGGGGCTGAAACAGAGGGGCTGAAACAGAGGGCGAGAAACAGAGGGGCTGAAACAGAGGGCGAAAAACAGAGGGGCTGAAACAGTGGGGCTGAATCAGAGGCGCTGATTCAGAGGGGCTGAAACAGAGGGGCTGAATCAGAGGGGCTGAAACAGAGGGCGAGAAATAGAGGGGCTGAAACAGAGGGCGAGAAACAGAGGGGCTGAAACAGAAGGCGAGAAACAGAGGGGCTGAAACAGAGGGGCTGAAACAGAGGGCGAGAAATAGAGGGTCTGAAACAGAGGGCGAGAAACAGAGGGGCTGAAACAGAGGGCGAGAAACAGAGGGGCTGAAACAGAGGGCGAGAAACAGAGGGGCTGAATCAGAGGGGCTGAGACCGAGGGCGAGAAACAGAGGGGCTGAAACTGAGGGCGAGAAACAGAGGGGCTGAAACAGAGCGGCTGAAACAGAGGCGCTAAATCAGAGGGGCTGAAACAGAGGGCGAGAAACAGAGGGGCTGAAATAGAGGGCGAGAAACAGAGGGGCTGAAACAGAGGGCGAGAAACAGACGGGCTGAATCAGAGGGGCTGAAACAGAGGGCGAGAAACAGAGGGGCTGAAACAGAGGGCGAGAAACAGAGGGGCTGAATCAGAGGGGCTGAAACAGAGGGCGAGAAACAGAGGGGCTGAAACAGAGGGGCTGAAACAGAGAGTGCGAAACAGAGGGGCTGAAACAGAGGGCGAGAAACAGAGGGCCTGAATCAGAGGGGCTGAAACAGAGGGGCTGAAACAGAGGGCGAGAAACAGAGGGGCTGAAACAGAGGGCGAGAAACAGAGGGGCTGAAACAGAGGGGAAGAAACGGAGGGGCTGAAACAGAGGGCGAGAAACAGAGGGGCTGAAACAGAGGGGCTGAAACAGACGGGCTGAAACAGAGGGGCTGAAACCGAGGGCGAGAAACAGAGGGGCTGAAACAGACGGCAAGAAACAGAGGGGCTGAAACAGAGGGGCTGAAACCGAGGGCGAGAAACAGAGGGGCTGAAACAGACGGCAAGAAACAGAGGGGCTGAAACAGAGGGCGAGAAACAGAGGGGCTGAAACAGAGGGCGAGAAACAGAAGTGCTGAATCAGAGAGGCTGAAACAGAGGGCGAGAAACAGAGGGGCTGAAACAGAGGGCGAGAAACAGAGGGGCTGAAACAGAGGGGCTGAAACAGAGGGCAAGAAACAGAGGGGCTGAAACAGAGGGCGAAAAACAGAGGGGCTGAAACAGTGGGGCTGAATCAGAGGTGCTGATTCAGAGGGGCTGAAACAGAGGGGCTGAATCAGAGGGGCTGAAGCAGAGGGCGAGAAACAGAGGGGCTGAAACAGAGGGCGAGAATTAGAGGGGCTGAAACAGAAGGCGAGAAAGAGAGGGGCTGAATCAGAGGGGCTGAATCAAAGTTGCTGAAACACAGGGCGAGAAATAGAGGGGCTGAAACAAAGGGTGAGAAACAGAGGGGCAGATACAGAGGGCGAGAAACAGAGGGGCTGAAACAGAGGGGCTGAAACAGAGAGCGCGAAACAGTGGGGCTGGAACAGAGGGCGAGAAACAGAGGGGCTGAAACAGAGGGGCTGAAACAGAGGGGCTAAATCAGAGGGGCTGAAACAGAGGGCGAAAAACAGAGCGGCTGAAACAGAGAGCGAGAAACAGAGGGGCTTAAACAGAGGGCGAGAAACAGAGGGGCTGAAACAGAGGGGCTGAAACCGAGGGCGAGAAACAGAGGGGCTGAAACAGACGGCAAGAAACAGAGGGGCTGAAACAGAGGGCGAGAAACAGAGGGGCTGAAACAGAGGGCGAGAAACAGAAGTGCTGAATCAGAGAGGCTGAAACAGAAGGCGAGAAACAGAGGGGCTGAAACAGAGGGCGAGAAACAGAGGGGCTGAAACAGAGGGGCTGAAACAGAGGGCGAGAAACAGAGGGGCTGAAACAGAGGGCGAAAAACAGAGGGGCTGAAACAGTGGGGCTGAATCAGAGGTGCTGATTCAGAGGGGCTGAAACAGAGGGGCTGAATCAGAGGGGCTGAAACAGAGGGCGAGAAATAGAGGGGCTGAAACAGAGGGCGAGAAACAGTGGGGCTGAAACAGAAGGCGAGAAACAGAGGGGCTGAAACAGAGGGGCTGAAACAGAGGGCGAGAAATAGAGGGTCTGAAACAGAGGGCGAGAAACAGAGGGGCTGAAACAGAGGGCGAGAAACAGAGGGCGAGAAACAGAGGGGCTGAATCAGAGGGGCTGAGACCGAGGGCGAGAAACAGAGGGGCTGAAACTGAGGGCGAGAAACAGAGGGGCTGAAACAGAGGGGCTGAAACAGAGGCGCTAAATCAGAGGGGCTGAAACAGAGGGCGAGAAACAGAGGCGCTGAAATAGAGGGCGAGAAACAGAAGGGCTGAAACAGAGGGCGAGAAACAGACGGGCTGAATCAGAGGGGCTGAAACAGAGAGTGCGAAACAGAGGGGCTGAAACAGAGGGCGAGAAACAGAGGGCCTGAATCAGAGGGGCTGAAACAGATAGGCTGAAACAGAGGGCGAGAAACAGAGGGGCTGAAACAGAGGGCGAGAAACAGAGGGGCTGAAACAGAGGGGAAGAAATGGAGGGGCTGAAACAGAGGGCGAGAAACAGAGGGCGAGAAACAGAGGGGCTGAAACAGAGGGGCTGAAACAGAGGGGCTGAAAGAGAGGGGCTGAAACCGAGGGCGAGAAACAGAGGGGCTGAAACAGAGGGGCTGAATCAGAGGGGCTGAAACAGAGGGGCTGAAACAGAGGGCGAGAAACAGAGGGGCTGAAACAGAGGGCGAGAAACCGAGGGGCTGAAACAGAGGGGCTGAAACAGAAGGGCTGAAACAGAGGGGCTGAAACAGAGTGCGAGAAACAGAGGGGCTGAATCTGAGGGGCTGAAACAGAGGGCGAGAAACAGAGGGCGAGAAACAAAGGGGCTGAAACAGTGGGCGAGAAACAGATGGCGAGAAACAGAGGGGCTGAAACAGAGGGACTGAAACAGACGGGCTGAAACAGAGAGCCTGAAACAGAGGGCGAGAAACGGAGGGGCTGAAACAGAGGGTGAAAAACAGAGGGGCTGAAAGAGAGGGCGAGAAACAGAGTGTCTGAAGCAGAGGGGCTGAAAACGAGGGCGAGAAACAGAGGGGCTGAAACAGAGGGCGAGAAACAGAGGGGCTGAAACAGAGGGGCTGAAACAGAGGGGCTGAAACAGAGGGGCTGAAACAGAGGGGCTGAAACAGAGGGCGAGAAACAAAGGGGCTGAAACAGCGGGCGAGAAACAGAGGGCGAGAAACAGAGGGGCAGAAACAGAGGGGCTGAAACAGACGGGCTGAAACAGAGTGCCTGAAACAGAGGGCGAGAAACAGAGGGGCTGAAACTGAGGGCGAAAAACAGAGGGGCTGAAACAGAGGGCGAGAAACACAGGGGCTGAAACAGAGGGCGAGAAACTGAGGGCGAGAAACAGAAGTGCTGAATCAGAGAGGCTGAAACAGAGGGCGAGAAACAGAGGGGCTGAAACAGAGGGCGAGAAACAGAGGGGCTGAAACAGAGGGGCTGAAACAGAGGGCGAGAAACAGAGGGGCTGAAACAGAGGGCGAAAAACAGAGGGGCTGAAACAGTGGGGCTGAATCAGAGGTGCTGATTCAGAGGGGCTGAAACAGAGGGGCTGAATCAGAGGGGCTGAAACAGAGGGCGAGAAATAGAGGGGCTGAAGCAGAGGGCGAGAAACAGAGGGGCTGAAACAGAGGGCGAGAATTAGAGGGGCTGAAACAGAGGGCGAGAAAGAGAGGGGCTGAATCAGAGGGGCTGAATCAAAGTTGTTGAAACACAGGGCGAGAAATAGAGGGGCTGAAACAAAGGGTGAGAAACAGAGGGGCAGATACAGAGGGCGAGAAACAGAGGGGCTGAAACAGAGGGGCTGAAAAAGAGAGCGCGAAACAGTGGGGCTGGAACAGAGGGCGAGAAACAGAGGGGCTGAAACAGAGGGGCTGAAACAGAGGGGCTAAATCAGAGGGGCTGAAACAGAGGGCGAAAAACAGAGCGGCTGAAACACAGAGCGAGAAACAGAGGGGCTTAAACAGAGGGCGAGAAACAGAGGGGCTGAAACAGAGGGGCTGAAACCGAGGGCGAGAAGCAGAGGGGCTGAAACAGACGGCAAGAAACAGAGGGGCTGAAACAGAGGGCGAGAAACAGAGGGGCTGAAACAGAGGGCGAGAAACAGAAGTGCTGAAACAGAGGGCGAGAAACAGAGGGGCTGAAACAGAGGGGCTGAAACAGAGGGCGAGAAACAGAGGGGCTGAAACAGAGGGCGAAAAACAGAGGGGCTGAAACAGACGGCAAGAAACAGAGGGGCTGAAACAGAGGGCGAGAAACAGAGAGGCTGAAACAGAGGGCGAGAAACAGAGGGGCTGAAACAGAGGGCGAGAAACAGAGGGGCTGAAACAGAGGGGCTGAAACAGAGGGCGAGAAACAGAGGGGCTGAAACAGAGGGCGAAAAACAGAGGGGCTGAAACAGTGGGGCTGAATCAGAGGTGCTGATTCAGAGGGGCTGAAACAGAGGGGCTGAATCAGAGGGGCTGAAACAGAGGGCGAGAAATAGAGGGGCTGAAACAGAGGGCGAGAAACAGTGGGGCTGAAACAGAAGGCGAGAAACAGAGGGGCTGAAACAGAGGGGCTGAAACAGAGGGCGAGAAATAGAGGGTCTGAAACAGAGGGCGAGAAACAGACGGGCTGAAACAGAGGGCGAGAAACAGAGGGGCTGAAACAGAGGGCGAGAAACAGAGGGGCTGAATCAGAGGGGCTGAGACCGAGGGCGAGAAACAGAGGGGCTGAAACTGAGGGCGAGAAACAGAGGGGCTGAAACAGAGGGGCTGAAACAGAGGCGCAAAATCAGAGGGGCTGAAACAGAGGGCGAGAAACAGAGGCGCTGAAATAGAGGGCGAGAAACAGAAGGGCTGAAACAGAGGGCGAGAAACAGACGGGCTGAATCACAGGGGCTGAAACAGAGGGCGAGAAACAGAGGGGCTGAAACAGAGAGTGCGAAACAGAGGGGCTGAAACAGAGGGCGAGAAACAGAGGGCCTGAATCAGAGGGGCTGAAACAGAGGGCGAGAAACAGAGGGGCTGAAACAGAGGGGAAGAAATGGAGGGGCTGAAACAGAGGGCGAGAAACAGAGGGCGAGAAACAGAGGGGCTGAAACAGAGGGGCTGAAACAGAGGGGCTGAAAGAGAGGGGCTGAAACCGAGGGCGAGAAACAGAGGGGCTGAAACAGAGGGGCTGAATCAGAGGGGCTGAAAGAGAGGGGCTGAAACAGAGGGCGAGAAACACAGGGGCTGAAACAGAGGGCGAGAAACTGAGGGCGAGAAACAGAAGTGCTGAATCAGAGAGGCTGAAACAGAGGGCGAGAAACAGAGGGGCTGAAACAGAGCGCCTGAAACAGAGGGCGAGAAACAGAGGGGCTGAAACTGAGGGCGAAAAACAGAGGGGCTGAAACAGAGGGCGAGAAACACAGGGGCTGAAACAGAGGGCGAGAAACTGAGGGCGAGAAACAGAGGGACTGAAACAGAGGGGCTGAAACAGAGGGGCTGAATCAGAGGGGCTGAAACAGAGGTGCTGAATCAGAGGGGCTGAAACAGAGGGCGAGAAACAGAGGGGCTGAAACTGAGGGCGAGAAACAGAGGGGCTGAAACAGAGGGGCTGAAACAGAGGCGCTAAATCAGAGGGGCTGAAACAGAGGGCGAGAAACAGAGGGGCTGAAATAGAGGTCGAGAAACAGAGGGGCTGAAACAGAGGGCGAGAAACAGACGGGCTGAATCAGAGGGGCTGAAACAGAGGGCGAGAAACAGAGGGGCTGAAACAGAGGGCGAGAAGCAGAGGGGCTGAATCAGAGGGGCTGAAACAGAGGGCGAGAAACAGAGGGGCTGAAACAGAGGGGCTGAAACAGAGGGGCTGAAACAGAAGGGCTGAAACAGAGGGCGAGAAACAGAGGGGCTGAAACAGAGAGTGCGAAACAGAGGGGCTGAAACAGAGGGCGAGAAACAGAGGGCCTGAATCAGAGGGGCTGAAACAGAGGGGCTGAAACAGAGGGCGAGAAACAGAGGGGCTGAAACAGAGGGCGAGAAACAGAGGGGCTGAAACAGAGGGGCTGAAACAGAGGGACTGAAACAGAGGGGCTGAAACAGAGGGGCTGAATCAGAGGGGCTGAAACAGAGGTGCTGAATCAGAGGGGCTGAAACAGAGGGCGAGAAACAGAGGGGCTGAAACTGAGGGCGAGAAACAGAGGGGCTGAAACAGAGGGGCTGAAACAGAGGCGCTAAATCAGAGGGGCTGAAACAGAGGGCGAGAAACAGAGGGGCTGAAATAGAGGTCGAGAAACAGAGGGGCTGAAACAGAGGGCGAGAAACAGACGGGCTGAATCAGAGGGGCTGAAACAGAGGGCGAGAAACAGAGGGGCTGAAACAGAGGGCGAGAAGCAGAGGGGCTGAATCAGAGGGGCTGAAACAGAGGGCGAGAAACAGAGGGGCTGAAACAGAGGGGCTGAAACAGAGGGGCTGAAACAGAAGGGCTGAAACAGAGGGCGAGAAACAGAGGGGCTGAAACAGAGAGTGCGAAACAGAGGGGCTGAAACAGAGGGCGAGAAACAGAGGGCCTGAATCAGAGGGGCTGAAACAGAGGGGCTGAAACAGAGGGCGAGAAACAGAGGGGCTGAAACAGAGGGCGAGAAACAGAGGGGCTGAAACAGAGGGGAAGAAACGGAGGGGCTGAAACAGAGGGCGAGAAACAGAGGGCGAGGTACAGAGGGGCTGAAACAGAGGGGCTGAAACAGACGGGCTGAAACAGAGGGCGAGAAACAGAGGGGCTGAAACAGAGGGCGAGAAACAGAGGGGCTGAAACAGAGGGCGAGAAACAGCGGGGCGGAATCAGAGGGGCTGAAACAGAGGGGCTGAAACAGAGGGGCTGAAACAGAGGGCGAGAAACAGAGGGGCTGAATCAGAGGGGCTGAAACAGAGGGCGAGAAACAGAGGGGCTGAAACAGAGGGGCTGAAACAGAGGGGCTGAAACAGAGGGCGAGAAACAGACGGGTTGAAACAGAGGGCGAGAAACAGAGGGGCTGAAACAGAGGGCGAGAAACAGAGGGGCGGAATCAGAGGGGCTGAAACAGAGCGCGAGAAACAGAGGGGGCTGAATCTGAGGGCTGAAACAGAGGGCGAGAAACAGAGGGGCTGAAACAGAGGGGCTGAAACAGAGGGGCCGAAACAGAGGGGCTCAAACAGAGGGCGAGAATCAGAGGGGCTGAAACAGAGAGCGCCAAACAGAGGGGCTGAATCAGAGGGGCTGAATCAGAGGGGCTGTATCAGAGGGGCTGAATCAGAGGGGCTGAATCAGAGGGGCTGTATCAGAGGGGCTGAAACAGAGGGGCTGAAACAGAGGGCGAGAAACAGAGGGGCTGAAACAGAGAGCGCGAAACAGAGGGGCTGAAAGAGTGGGCGAGAAACAGAGGGGCTGAATCAGAGGGGCTGAATCAGAGGGGCTGAAACAGAGGGGCTGAAACAGAGGTCGAGAAACAGAGGGGCTGAAACAGAGGGCGAGAAACAGAGGGGCTGAAACAGAGGGCGAGAAACAGAGGGGCTGAAACAGAGGGGCTGAAACCGAGGGCGAGAAACAGAGGGGCTGAAACAGACGGCAAGAAACAGAGGGGCTGAAACAGAGGGCGAGAAACAGAGGGGCTGAAACAGAGGGCGAGAAACAGAAGTGCTGAATCAGAGAGGCTGAAACAGAGGGCGAGAAACAGAGGGGCTGAAACAGAGGGCGAGAAACAGAGGGGCTGAAACAGAGGGGCTGAAACAGAGGGCGAGAAACAGAGGGGCTGAAACAGAGGGCGAAAAACAGAGGGGCTGAAACAGTGGGGCTGAATCAGAGGCGCTGATTCAGAGGGGCTGAAACAGAGGGGCTGAATCAGAGGGGCTGAAACAGAGGGCGAGAAATAGAGGGGCTGAAACAGAGGGCGAGAAACAGAGGGGCTGAAACAGAAGGCGAGAAACAGAGGGGCTGAAACAGAGGGGCTGAAACAGAGGGCGAGAAATAGAGCGTCTGAAACAGAGGGCGAGAAACAGAGGGGCTGAAACAGACGGCGAGAAACAGAGGGGCTGAAACAGAGGGCGAGAAACAGAGGGGCTGAATCAGAGGGGCTGAGACCGAGGGCGAGAAACAGAGGGGCTGAAACTGAGGGCGAGAAACAGAGGGGCTGAAACAGAGCGGCTGAAACAGAGGCGCTAAATCAGAGGAGCTGAAACAGAGGGCGAGAAACAGAGGGGCTGAAATAGAGGGCGAGAAACAGAGGGGCTGAAACAGAGGGCAAGAAACAGACGGGCTGAATCAGAGGGGCTGAAACAGAGGGCGAGAAACAGAGGGGCTGAAACAGAGGGCGAGAAACAGAGGGGCTGAATCAGAGGGGCTGAAACAGAGGGCGAGAAACAGAGGGGCTGAAACAGAGGGGCTGAAACAGAGAGTGCGAAACAGAGGGGCTGAAACAGAGGGCGAGAAACAGAGGGCCTGAATCAGAGGGGCTGAAACAGAGGGGCTGAAACAGAGGGCGAGAAACAGAGGGGCTGAAACAGAGGGCGAGAAACAGAGGGGCTGAAACAGAGGGGAAGAAACGGAGGGGCTGAAACAGAGGGCGAGAAACAGAGGGGCTGAAACAGAGGGGCTGAAACCGAGGGCGAGAAACAGAGGGGCTGAAACAGACGGCAAGAAACAGAGGGGCTGAAACAGAGGGGCTGAAACCGAGGGCGAGAAACAGAGGGGCTGAAACAGAGGGCGAAAAACAGAGGGGCTGAAACAGTGGGGCTGAATCAGAGGTGCTGATTCAGAGGGGCTGAAACAGAGGGCTGAATCAGAGGGGCTGAAACAAAGGGCGAGAAATAGAGGGGCTGAAACAGAGGGCGAGAAACAGAGTGGCTGAAACAGAGGGCGAGAATTAGAGGGGCTGAAACAGAGGGCGAGAAAGAGAGGGGCTGAATCAGAGGGGCTGAATCAAAGGGGCTGAAACACAGGGCGAGAAATAGAGGGGCTGAAACAAAGGGTGAGAAACAGAGGGGCAGATACAGAGGGCGAGAAACAGAGGGGCTGAAACAGAGGGGCTGAAACAGAGAGCGTGAAACAGTGGGGCTGGAACAGAGGGCGAGAAACAGAGGGGCTGAAACAGAGGGGCTGAAACAGAGGGGATAAATCAGAGGGGCTGAAACAGAGGGGGAAAAACAGAGCGGCTGAAACAGAGAGCGAGAAACAGAGGGGCTTAAACAGACGGCAAGAAACAGAGGGGCTGAAACAGAGGGGCTGAAACCGAGGGCGAGAAACAGAAGGGCTGAAACAGACGGCAAGAAACAGAGGGGCTGAAACAGAGGGCGAGAAACAGAGGGGCTGAAACAGAGGGCGAGAAACAGAGGGGCTGAATCAGAGGGGCTGAAACAGAGGGGCTGAAACAGAGGGTGAGAAACAGAGGGGCTGAAACAGAGGGCGAGAAACAAAGGGGCTGAAACAGTGGGCGAGAAACAGAGGGGCTGAAACAGAGGGGCTGAAACCGAGTGCGAGAAACAGAGGTGCTGAAACAGACGGCAAGAAACAGAGGGGCTGAAACAGAGGGCGAGAAACAGAGGGGCTGAAACAGAGGGCGAGAAACAGAGGGGCTGAAACAGAGGGGCTGAAACAGAGGGCGAGAAACCGAGGGGCTGAAACAGAGGGCGAAAAACAGAGGGGCTGAATCAGAGGGGCTGATTCAGAGGGGCTGAAACAGAGGGGCTGAATCAGAGGGGCTGAAACAGAGGGCGAAAAATAGAGGGGCTGAAATAGAGGGCGAGAAACAGAGGGGCTGAAACAGAAGGCGAGAAACAGAGGGGCTGAAACAGAGGGGCTGAAACAGAGGGCGAGAAATAGAGGGTCTGAAACAGAGGGCGAGAAACAGAGGGGCTGAAACAGAGGGCGAGAAACAGAGGGGCTGAAACAGAGGGCGAGAAACAGAGGGGCTGAATCAGAGGGGCTGAGACCGAGGGCGAGAAACAGAGGGGCTGAAACAGAGGGCGAGAAACAGAGGGGCTGAATCATAGGGCTGAAACAGAGGGCGAGAATTAGAGGGGCTGAAACAGAGGGCGAGAAAGAGAGGGGCTGAATCAGAGGGGCTGAATCAAAGGGGCTGAAACACAGGGCGAGAAATAGAGGGTCTGAAACAAAGGGTGAGAAACAGAGGGGCAGATACAGAGGGCGAGAAACAGAGGGGCTGAAACAGAGGGGCTGAAACAGAGGGGCTGAAACATAGGGGCTGAAACAGAGGGCGAGTAACAGAGGGGCTGAAACAGAGGGCGATAAACAGAGGGACTGAAACAGAGGGGCTGAAACAGAAGGGCTGAAACAGAGGGACTGAAACAGATGTCGAGAAACAGTGGGGCTGAGTCAAGGGGGTTAATCAGAGCGGCTGAAACAGAGGGGCTGAAACAGAGGGCGAGAAACAGAGGGGCTGAAACAGAGGTCGAGAAACAGAGGGGCTGGAACAGAGGGCGAGAAACAGAGGGGCTGAATCATAGAGGCTGAAACCGAGAGCGAGAATTAGAGGGGCTGAAACAGAGGGGCTGAAACAGAGGGGCTGAAGCTGAGGGCGAGAAACAGAGGGGCTGAAACATAGGGGCTGAAACAGAGGGGCTGAAAGAGAGGGGCTGAAACCGAGGGCGAGAAACAGAGGGGCTGAAACAGAGGGGCTGAATCAGAGGGGCTGAAACAGAGGGGCTGAAACAGAGGGCGAGAAACAGCGGGGCGGAATCAGAGGGGCTGAAACAGAGGGGCTGAAACAGAGGGCGAGAAACAGAGGGGCTGAAACAGAGGGGCTGAATCAGAGGGGCTGAAACAGAGAGCGCGAAACAGAGGGGCTGAAACAGAGCGCGAGAAACAGAGGGGCTGAATCAGAGGGGCTGAATCAGAGGGGCTGAAACAGAGGGGCTGAACCAGAGGGGCTGAAACAGAGGGGCTGAAACAGAGGGCGAGAAACAGCGGGGCGGAATCAGAGGGGCTGAAACAGACGGGCTGAAACAGAGGGCGAGAAACAGAGGGGCTGAATCAGAGGGGCTGAAACAGAGGGCGAGAAACAGAGGGGCTGAAACAGAGGGGCTGAAACAGAGGGCGAGAAACAGACGGGCTGAAACAGAGGGCGAGAAACAGAGGGGCTGAAACAGAGGGCGAGAAACAGAGGGGCGGAATCAGAGGGGCTGAAACAGAGGGCGAGAAACAGAGGGGCTGAAACAGAGGGCGAGATACAGTGGGGCTGAATCAGAGGGGCTGAAACAGAGGGCGAGAAACAGAGGGGCTGAAACAGAGGGGCTGAAACAGAGGGGCTGAAACAGAGGGGCTGAATCAGAGGGGCTGAAACAGAGAGCGCGAAACAGAGGGGCTGAAACAGAGCGCGAGAAACAGAGGGGCTGAATCAGAGGGGCTGAATCAGAGGGGCTGAAACAGTGGGGCTGAAACAGAGGGCGAGAAACAGAGGGGCTGAAACAGAGGGGCTGAAACAGAGGGGCTGAAACAGAGGGGCTAAATCAGAGGGGCTGAAACTGAGGGCGAGAAACAGAGGGGCTGAAATAGAGGGCGAGAAACAGAGGGGCTGAAACAGAGGGGCTGAAACAGAGGGGCTGAAACAGAGAGCGCGAAACAGAGGGGCTGAAACAGAGGGCGAGAAACAGAGGGGCTGAATCAGAGGGGCTGAATCAGAGGGGCTGAAACAGTGGGGCTGAAACAGAGGGCGAGAAACAGAGGGACTGAAACAGAGGGGCTGAAACAGAAGGGCTGAAACAGAGGGACTGAAACAGAGGGCGAGAAACAGTGGGGCTGAATCAGAGGGGCTGAATCAGAGGGGCTGAAACAGAGGGGCTGAAACAGAGGGCGAGAAACAGAGGGGCTGAAACAGAGGGCGAGAAACAGAGGTGCTGAATCAGAGAGGCTGAAACAGAGAGCGAGAAACAGAGGGGCTGAAACAGAGGGCGAGAAACAGAGGGGCTGAAACAGAGGGGCTGAAACAGAGGGCGAGAAACAGAGGGGCTGAAACAGAGGGCGAAAAGCAGAGGGGCTGAAACAGAGGGGCTGAATCAGAGGTGCTGATTCAGAGGGGCTGAAACAGAGGGGCTGAATCAGAGGGGCTGAAACAGAGGGCGAGAAATAGAGCGGGTGAAACAGAGGGCGAGAAACAAAGGGGCTGAAACAGAAGGCGAGAAACAGATGGGCTGAAACAGAGGGGCTGAAACAGAGGGCGAGAAATAGAGGGGCTGAAACAGAGGGCGAGAAACAGAGGGGCTGAAACAGAAGGCGAGAAACAGAGGGGCTGAAACAGATGGGCTGAATCAGAGGGGCTGAGACCGAGGGCGAGAAACATAGGGGCTGAAACAGAGGGCGAGAAACAGGGGGGCTGAATCAGAGGGGCTGAAACAGAGGGCGTGAAACAGAGGGGCTGAAACAGAGGGGTTGAAACAGAGGGGCTGAAACAGAGGGGCTCAAACAGAGGGCGAGAAACAGAGGGTCTGAAACAGAGAGCGCGAAACAGAGGGGCTGAAACAGAGGGCGAGAAACAGAGGGGCTGAATCAGAGGGGCTGAATCAGAGGGGCTGAAACAGTGGGGCTGAAACAGAGGGCGAGAAACAGAGGGGCTGAAACAGAGGGCGAGAAACAGAGGGGCTGAAACAGAGGGGAAGAAATGGAGGGGCTGAAACAGAGGGCGAGAAACAGAGGGCGAGAAACAGAGGGGCTGAAACAGATGGGCTGAAACAGAGGGGCTGAAACAGAGGGCGAGAAACAGAGAGGCTGAAACAGAGGGCGAGAAACAGAGGGGCTGAAACAGAGGGCGAGAAACAGAGGGGCGGAATCAGAGTTGCTGAAACAGAGGGGCTGAAACAGAGGGCGAGAAGCAGAGGGGCTGAATCAGAGGGGCTGAAACAGAGGGGCTGAAACAGAGGGCGAGAAACAGAGGGGCTGAAACAGAGGGGCTGAAACAGAGGGCGAGAAACAGAGGGGCTGAAACAGAGGGGCTGAAACAGAGGGGCTGGAACAGAGCGCGCGAAACAGAGGGGCTGAAACAGTGGGCGAGAAACAGAGGGGCTGAATCAGAGGGGCTGAATCAGAGGGGCTGAAACAGAGGGGCTGAACCAGAGGGCGAGAAATAGAGGGGCTGAAACAGAGGGCGAGAAACAGAGGGGCTGAAACAGAGGGCGAGAAACAGAGGGGCTGAAACAGAGGGGCTGAAACAGAGGGGCTGAAACCGATGGCGAGAAACAGACGGGCTGAAACAGACGGCAAGAAACAGAGGAGCTGAAACAAAGGGCGAGAAACAGAGGGGCTGAAACAGAGGGCGAGAAACAGAGGTGCTGAATCAGAGAGGCTGATACAGAGGGCGAGAAACAGAGGGGCTGAAACAGAGGGCGAGAAACAGAGGGGCTGAAACAGAGGGGCTGAAACAGAGGGAGAGAAACAGTGGGGCTGAAACAGAGGGCGAAAAACAGAGGGGCTGAAACAGAGGGGCTGAATCAGAGGTGCTGATTCAGAGGGGCTGAAACAGAGGGGCTGAATCAGAGGGGCTGAAACAGAGGGCGAGAAATAGGGGGGTTAAACAGAGGGCGAGAAACAGAGGGGCTGAAACCGAATGCGAGAAACAGAGGGGCTGAAACAGAGGGGCTGAAACAGAGGGCGAGAAATAGAGGGGCTGAAACAGAGGGCTAGAAACAGAGGGTCTGAAACTGAAGGCGAGAAACAGAGGGGTTGAAACAGAGGGGCTGAATCAGAGGGGCTGAGACCGAGGGCGAGAAACAGAGGGGCTGAAACAGAGGGCGAGAAACAGAGGGGCTGAAACAGAGGGCGAGAAACAGAGGGGCTGAATCATAGGTGCTGAAACAGAGGGCGAGAATTAGAGGGGCTGAAACAGAGGGCGAGAAAGAGAGGGGCTGAATCAGAGAGGCTGAAACAGAGGGACTGAATCAGAGGGGCTGATTCAGAGGGGCTGAAACAGAGGGGCTGATTCAGAGGGGCTGAAACAGAGGGTCTGAATCAGAGGGGCTGAAACACAGGGCGAGAAATAGAGGGGCTGAAACAAAGGGTGAGAAAGAGAGGGGCAGAAACAGAGGGCGAGAAACAGAGGGGCTGAAACAGAGGGGCTGAAACAGAGAGCGCGAAATAGTGGGGCTGAAACAGAGGGCGAGAAACAGAGGGGCTGAAACAGAGGGGCTAAATCAGAGGGGCTGAAACAGAGGGCGAGAAACAGAGCGGCTGAAACAGAGGGCGAGAAACAGAGGGGCTTAAACAGAGGGGCTGAAACAGAGGAGCTGAAACAGAGGGCGAGAAACAGAGGGACTGAAACAGAGGGGCTGAAACAGAGGGGCTGAAACAGAGGGCGAGAAACAGAGGGGCTGAAACAGAGGGGCTGAAACAGAGGGGCTGAAACAGAGGTGCTGAATCAGAGGGGCTGAAACAGAGGGCGAGAAACAGAGGGGCTGAAACACGGGGCGTGAAACAGAGGGGCTGAAACAGAGGGGCGGGAAACAGAGGGCCTGAATCAGAGGGGCTGAATCAGAGGGGCTGAAACAGAGGGTGAGAAACAGAGGGGCTGAAACAGAGGGGCTGAAACAGAGGGGCTGAAACAGAGGGCGAGAAACAGAGGGGCTGAATCAGAGGGGCTGAAACAGAGGGGCTGAATCAGAGGGGCTGAAACAGAGGGGCTGAATCAGAGGGGCTGAAACAGAGGGGCTGAAACAGAGGGGCTGAATCAGAGGGGCTGAAACAGTGTGCGAGAAACAGAGGGGCTGAAACAGAGGGGAAGAAACGGAGGGGCTGAAACAGAGGGCGAGAAACAGAGGGCGAGAAACAGAGGGGCTGAAACAGAGGGGCTGAAACAGAGGGTCTGAAACAGAGGGCGAGAAACAGAGGGGCTGAAACAGAGGGCGAGAAACAGCGGGGCGGAATCAGAGGGGCTGAAACAGAGGGGCTGAAACAGAGGGGCTGAAACAGAGGGCGAGAAACAGAGGGGCTGAATCAGAGGGGCTGAAACAGAGGGCGAGAAACAGAGGGGCTGAAACAGAGGGGCTGAAACAGAGGGGCTGAAACAGAGGGCGAGAAACAGACGGGCTGAAACAGAGGGGCTGAAACAGAGGGCCTGAAACAGTGGGGCTGAAACAGAGGGCGAGAAACAGAGGGGCTGAAACAGAGGGCGAGAAACAGAGGGGCTGAATCATAGGTGCTGAAACAGAGGGCGAGAATTAGAGGGGCTGAAACAGAGGGCGAGAAAGAGAGGGCCTGAAACAGAGAGGCTGAAACAGAGGGACTGAAGCAGAGGGGCTGATTCAGAGGGGCTGAAACAGAGGGGCTGATTCCGAGGGGCTGAAACAGAGGGGCTGAATCAGAGGGGCTGAAACACAGGCGAGAAATAGAGGGGCTGAAACAAAGGGTGAGAAACAGAGGGGCAGAAACAGAGGGCGAGAAACAGAGGGGCTGAAACAGAAGGGCTGAAACAGAGAGCGCGAAATAGTGGGGCTGAAACAGAGGGCGAGAAACAGAGGGGCTGAAACAGAGGGGCTAAATCAGAGGGGCTGAAACAGAGGGCGAGAAACAGAGCGGCTGAAACAGAGGGCGAGAAACAGAGGGGCTTAAACAGAGGGGCTGAAACAGAGGAGCTGAAACAGAGGGCGAGAAACAGAGGGACTGAAAGAGAGGGGCTGAAACAGAGGGGCTGAAACAGAGGGCGAGAAACAGAGGGGCTGAAACAGAGGGCAAGAAACAGAGGGGCTGAAACACGGGGCGTGAAACAGAGGGGCTGAAACAGAGGGGCGGGAAACAGAGGGGCTGAATCAGAGGGGCTGAATCAGAGGGGCTGAAACAGACGATGAGAAACAGAGGGGCTGAAACAGAGGGGCTGAAACAGAGGGGCTGAAACAGAGGGCGAGAAACAGAGGGGCTGAATCAGAGGGGCTGAAACAGAGGGGCTGAATCAGAGGGGCTGAAACAGAGGGGTTGAATCAGAGGGGCTGAAACAGAGGGGCTGAAACAGAGGGCGAGAAACAGAGGGGCTGAAACAGAGGGCGAGAATCAGAGGGGCTGAAACAGAGGGGAAGAAACGGAGGGGCTGAAACAGAGGGCGAGAAACAGAGGGCGAGAAACAGAGGGGCTGAAACAGAGGGGCTGAAACAGAGGGGCTGAAACAGAGGGCGAGAAACAGAGGGGCTGAAACAGAGGGTGAGAAACAGAGGGGCTGAAACAGAGGGCGAGAAACAGAGGGGCTGAATCAGAGGGGCTGAAACAGAGGGCGAGAAACAGAGGGGCTGAAACAGAGGGGCTGAAACAGAGGGGCTGAAACAGAGGGCGAGAAACAGACGGGCTGAAACAGAGAGCGAGAAACAGAGGGGCTGAAACAGAGGGCGAGAAACAGAGTGGCGGAATCAGAGGGGCTGAAACAGAGGGCGAGAAACAGAGAGGCTGAAACAGAGGGCGAGAAACAGTGGGGCTGAATCAGAGGGGTGAAACAGAGGGCGAGAAACAGAGGGGCTGAAACAGAGGGGCTGAAACAGAGGTGCTGAAACAGAGGTGCTGAAACAGAGGGGCTGAAACAGAGGGCGAGAAACAGAGGGGCTGAAACAGAGAGCGCGAAACAGAGGGGCTGAAACACAGGGCGAGAAACAGAGGGGCTGAATCAGAGGGGCTGAATCAGAGGGGCTGAAACAGTGGGGCTGAAACAGAGGGCGAGAAACAGAGGGGCTGAAACAGAGGGAGAGAAACAGAGGGGCTGAAACAGAGGGGAAGAAATGGAGCGGCTGAAAGAGAGGGCGAGAAACAGAGGGCGAGAAACAGAGGGGCTGAAACAGAGGGGCTGAAACAGAGGGGCTGAAACAGAGGGCGAGTAACCGAGGAGCTGAAACAGAGGGCGAGAAACAGAGGGGCTGAAACAGAGGGCGAGAAACAGAGGGGCGGACTCAGAGGGGCTGAAACAGAGGAGCTGAAACAGAGGGGCTGAAACAGAGGGCGAGAAGCAGAGCGGCTGAATCAGAGGGGCTGAAACAGAGGGGCTGAAACAGAGGGCGAGAAACAGAGGGTCTGAAACAGAGGGGCTGAAACAGAGGGCGAGAAACAGAGGGGCTGAAACAGAGGGGCTGAAACAGAGGGGCTGAAACAGAGGGGCTGAAACAGAGGGCGAGAAACAGAGGGGCTGAAACAGAGAGCGCGAAACAGAGGGGCTGAAACAGTGGGCGAGAAACAGAGGGGCTGAATCAGAGGGGCTGAATCAGAGGGGCTGAAACAGAGTGGCTGAAACAGAGGGCGAGAAACAGAGGGGCTGAAACAGAGGGCGAGAAACAGAGTGGCAGAAACAGAGGGCGAGAAACAGAGGGGCTGAAACAGAGGGGCTGAAACAGAGGGGATGAAACCGAGGGCGAGAAACAGAGGGGCTGAAACAGACGGCAAGAAACAGAGGGGCTGAAACAGAGGGCGAGAAACAGAGGGGCTGACACAGAGGGCGAGAAACAGAGGTGCTGAATCAGAGGGGCTGAAACGGAGGGCGAGAAACAGAGGGGCTGAAACAGAGGGCGAGAAACAGAGGGGCTGAAACAGAGGGGCTGAAACAGAGGGCGAGAAACAGAGGGGCAGAAACAGAGGGCGAAAAACAGAGGGGCTGAAACAGAGGGGCTGAATCAGAGGGGCTGAGACCGAGGGCGAGAAACAGAGGGGCTGAAACAGAGGGCGAGAAACAGAGGGGCTGAAACAGAGGGCGAGAAACAGAGGGGCTGAATCATAGGGGCTTAAACAGAGGGCGAGAATTAGAGGGGCTGAAACAGAGGGCGAGAAAGAGAGGGGCTGAAACAGAGGGGCTGAAACAGAGGGGCTGAATCAGAGGGCTGACTCAGAGGGGCTGAAACAGAGGGGCTGATTCAGAGGGGCTGAAACAGAGGGGCTGAATCAGAGGGGCTGAAACACAGGGCGAGAAATAGAGGGGCTGAAACAAAGGGTGAGAAACAGACGGGCCGAAACAGAGGGCGAGAAACAGAGGGGCTGAAACAGAGGGGCTGAAACAGAGAGCGCGAAACAGTGGGGCTGAAACAGAGGGCGAGAAACAGAGGGGCTGAAACAGAGGGGCTGAAACAGAGGGGCTAAATCAGACGTGCTGAAACAGAGGGCGAGAAACAGAGCGGCTGAAACAGAGGGCGAGAAACAGAGGGGCTTAAACAGAGTGGCTGAAACAGAGGAGCTGAAACAGAGAGCGAGAAACAGAGGGGCTGAAACAGAGGGCGAGAAACAGAGGTGCTGAAACAGAGGGGCTGAAACAGAGGGCGAGAAACAGAGGGGCTGAAACAGAGGGCGAGAAACAGAGGGGCTGAAACAGAGGGGCTGAAACAGAGGGGCTGAAACAGAGGGGCTGAAACAGAGGCCGAGAAACAGAGGGGCTGAAACAGAGGGCGAGAAACAGAGGGGCTGAAACAGAGGGGCTGAAACAGAGGGGCTGAAACAGAGGGGCCGAATCAGAGGGGCTGTATCAGAGGGGCTGAAACAGAGGGGCTGAAACAGAGGGGCTGAAACTGCGGGCGAGAAACAGAGGGCGAGAAACAGAGTGGCTGAAACAGAGGGGCTGAAACAGATGGGCTGAAACAGAGAGCCTGAAACAGAGGGTGAGAAACAGAGGGGCTGAAACAGAGGGTGAGAAACAGAGGGGGAGAAACAGAGGGGCTGAAACAGAGGGGCTGAAACAGAGGGGCTGAAACAGAGGGGCTGAATCAGAGGGGCTGAAACAGAGGGGCTGTATCAGAGGGGCTGAAACAGAGGGCGAGAAACAGAGGGGCTGAAACAGAGGGGCTGAAACAGAGGGGCTGAAACAGAGGGCGAGAAACAGAGGGGCTGAAACAGAGGGCGAGAAACAGAGGGGCTGAAACAGAGGGCGAGAAACAGCGGGGCGGAATCAGAGGGGCTGAAACAGAGGGGCTGAAACAGAGGGGCTGAAACAGAGGGCGAGAAACAGAGGGGCTGAAACAGAGGGGCTGAAACAGAGGGGCTGAAACGGCGGGCGAGAAACAGACGGGCTGAAACAGAGGGCGAGAAACAGAGGGGCTGAAACAGAGGGCGAGAAACAGAGGGGCGGAATCAGAGGGGCTGAAACAGAGGGCGAGAAACAGAGGGGCTGAAACAGAGGGCGAGAAACAGAGGGGCTGAATCAGAGGTGCTGAAACAGAGGTCGAGAAACAGAGGGGCTGAAAGAGAGGGGCTGAAACAGAGGGGCTGAAACAGAGGGGCTCAAACAGAGGGAGAGAAACAGAGGGGCTGAATCAGAGGGGCTGAAACAGAGGGCGAGAAACAGATGGGCTGAAACAGAGGGGCTGAAACAGAGGGCGAGAAACAGACGGGCTGAAACAGAGGGCGAGAAACAGAGTGGCTGAAACAGAGGCCGAGAAGCAGAGGGGCGGAATCAGAGGGGCTGAAACAGAGGGCGAGAAACAGAGGGGCTGAAACAGAGGGCGAGATACAGTGGGGCTGAATCAGAGGGGCTGAAACAGAGGGCGAGAAACAGAGGGGCTGAAACAGAGTGGCTGAAACAGAGGGGCTGAAACAGAGGGGCTGAAACAGCGGGGCTGAAACAGAGGGCGAGAAACAGAGGGGCTGAAACAGAGGGGCTGAAACAGAGGGGCTGAAACAGAGGGGCTGAAACAGAGGGGCTGAATCAGAGGGGCTGAAACAGAGAGCGCGAAACAGAGGGGCTGAAACAGAGCGCGAGAAACAGAGGGGCTGAATCAGAGGGGCTGAATCAGAGGGGCTGAAACAGTGGGGCTGAAACAGAGGGCGAGAAACAGAGGGGCTGAAACAGAGGGGCTGAAACAGAGGGGCTGAAACAGAGGGGCTAAATCAGAGGGGCTGAAACAGAGGGCGAGAAACAGAGGGGCTGAAATAGAGGGCGAGAAACAGAGGGGCTGAAACAGAGGGGCTGAAACAGAGGGGCTGAAACAGAGAGCGCGAAACAGAGGGGCTGAAACAGAGGGCGAGAAACAGAGGGGCTGAATCAGAGGGGCTGAATCAGAGGGGCTGAAACAGTGGGGCTGAAACAGAGGGCGAGAAACAGAGGGACTGAAACAGAGGGGCTGAAACAGAAGGGCTGAAACAGAGGGACTGAAACAGAGGGCGAGAAACAGTGGGGCTGAATCTGAGGGGCTGAATCAGAGGGGCTGAAACAGAGGGGCTGAAACAGAGGTTGAGAAACAGAGGGGCTGAAACAGAGGGCGAGAAACAGAGGTGCTGAATCAGAGAGGCTGAAACAGAGAGCGAGAAACAGAGGGGCTGAAACAGAGGGCGAGAAACAGAGGGGCTGAAACAGAGGGGCTGAAACAGAGGGCGAGAAACAGAGGGGCTGAAACAGAGGGCGAAAAGCAGAGGGGCTGAAACAGAGGGGCTGAATCAGAGGTGCTGATTCAGAGGGGCTGAAACAGAGGGGCTGAATCAGAGGGGCTTAAACAGAGGGCGAGAAATAGAGCGGGTGAAACAGAGGGCGAGAAACAAAGGGGCTGAAACAGAAGGCGAGAAACAGATGGGCTGAAACAGAGGGGCTGAAACAGAGGGCGAGAAATAGAGGGGCTGAAACAGAGGGCGAGAAACAGAGGGGCTGAAACAGAAGGCGAGAAACAGAGGGGCTGAAACAGAGGGGCTGAATCAGAGGGGCTGAGACCGAGGGCGAGAAACATAGGGGCTGAAACAGAGGGCGAGAAACAGAGGGGCTGAATCAGAGGGGCTGAATCAGAGGGCGTGAAACAGAGGGGCTGAAACAGAGGGGCTGAAACAGAGGGGCTGAAACAGAGGGGCTCAAACAGAGGGCGAGAAACAGAGGGTCTGAAACAGAGAGCGCGAAACAGAGGGGCTGAAACAGAGGGCGAGAAACAGAGGGGCTGAATCAGAGGGGCTGAATCAGAGGGGCTGAAACAGTGGGGCTGAAACAGAGGGCGAGAAACAGAGGGGCTGAAACAGAGGGTGAGAAACAGAGGGGCTGAAACAGAGGGGAAGAAATGGAGGGGCTGAAACAGAGGGCGAGAAACAGAGGGCGAGAAACAGAGGGGCTGAAACAGATGGGCTGAAACAGAGGGGCTGAAACAGAGGGCGAGAAACAGAGAGGCTGAAACATAGGGCGAGAAACAGAGGGGCTGAAACAGAGGGCGAGAAACAGAGGGGCGGAATCAGAGTTGCTGAAACAGAGGGGCTGAAACAGAGGGTGAGAAGCAGAGGGGCTGAATCAGAGGGGCTGAAACAGAGGGGCTGAAACAGAGGGCGAGAAACAGAGGGGCTGAAACAGAGGGGCTGAAACAGAGGGCGAGAAACAGAGGGGCTGAAACAGAGGGGCTGAAACAGAGGGGCTGAAACAGAGGGCGAGAAACAGAGGGGCTGGAACAGAGAGCGCGAAACAGAGGGGCTGAAACAGTGGGCGAGAAACAGAGGGGCTGAATCAGAGGGGCTGAATCAGAGGGGCTGAAACAGAGGGGCTGAACCAGAGGGCGAGAAATAGAGGGGCTGAAACAGAGGGCGAGAAACAGAGGGGCTGAAACAGAGGGGCTGAATCAGAGGGGCTGAGACCGAGGGCGAGAAACAGAGGGGCTGAAACAGAGGGCGAGAAACAGAGGGGCTGAAACAGAGGGCGAGAAACAGAGGGGCTGAAACAGAGGGCGAGAAACAGAGGGGCGGACTCAGAGGGGCTGAAACAGAGGAGCTGAAACAGAGGGGCTGAAACAGAGGGCGAGAAGCAGAGCGGCTGAATCAGAGGGGCTGAAACAGAGGGGCTGAAACAGAGGGCGAGAAACAGAGGGTCTGAAACAGAGGGGCTGAAACAGAGGGCGAGAAACAGAGGGGCTGAAACAGAGGGGCTGAAACAGAGGGGCTGAAACAGAGGGGCTGAAACAGAGGGCGAGAAACAGAGGGGCTGAAACAGAGAGCGCGAAACAGAGGGGCTGAAACAGTGGGCGAGAAACAGAGGGGCTGAATCAGAGGGGCTGAATCAGAGGGGCTGAAACAGAGTGGCTGAAACAGAGGGCGAGAAACAGAGGGGCTGAAACAGAGGGCGAGAAACAGAGTGGCAGAAACAGAGGGCGAGAAACAGAGGGGCTGAAACAGAGGGGCTGAAACAGAGGGGATGAAACCGAGGGCGAGAAACAGAGGGGCTGAAACAGACGGCAAGAAACAGAGGGGCTGAAACAGAGGGCGAGAAACAGAGGGGCTGACACAGAGGGCGAGAAACAGAGGTGCTGAATCAGAGGGGCTGAAACAGAGGGCGAGAAACAGAGGGGCTGAAACAGAGGGCGAGAAACAGAGGGGCTGAAACAGAGGGGCTGAAACAGAGGGCGAGAAACAGAGGGGCAGAAACAGAGGGCGAAAAACAGAGGGGCTGAAACAGAGGGGCTGAATCAGAGGGGCTGAGACCGAGGGCGAGAAACAGAGGGGCTGTAACAGAGGGCGAGAAACAGAGGGGCTGAAACAGAGGGCGAGAAACAGAGGGGCTGAATCATAGGGGCTTAAACAGAGGGCGAGAATTAGAGGGGCTGAAACAGAGGGCGAGAAAGAGAGGGGCTGAAACAGAGGGGCTGAAACAGAGGGGCTGAATCAGAGGGCTGACTCAGAGGGGCTGAAACAGAGGGGCTGATTCAGAGGGGCTGAAACAGAGGGGCTGAATCAGAGGGGCTGAAACACAGGGCGAGAAATAGAGGGGCTGAAACAAAGGGTGAGAAACAGACGGGCAGAAACAGAGGGCGAGAAACAGAGGGGCTGAAACAGAGGGGCTGAAACAGAGGGGCTAAATCAGACGTGCTGAAACAGAGGGCGAGAAACAGAGCGGCTGAAACAGAGGGCGAGAAACAGAGGGGCTTAAACAGAGTGGCTGAAACAGAGGAGCTGAAACAGAGAGCGAGAAACAGAGGGGCTGAAACAGAGGGCGAGAAACAGAGGTGCTGAAACAGAGGGGCTGAAACAGAGGGCGAGAAACAGAGGGGCTGAAACAGAGGGCGAGAAACAGAGGGGCTGAAACAGAGGGGCTGAAACAGAGGGGCTGAAACAGAGGGGCTGAAACAGAGGCCGAGAAACAGAGGGGCTGAAACAGAGGGCGAGAAACAGAGGGGCTGAAACAGAGGGGCTGAAACAGAGGGGCTGAAACAGAGGGGCCGAATCAGAGGGGCTGTATCAGAGGGGCTGAAACAGAGGGGCTGAAACAGAGGGGCTGAAACTGCGGGCGAGAAACAGAGGGCGAGAAACAGAGTGGCTGAAACAGAGGGGCTGAAACAGATGGGCTGAAACAGAGAGCCTGAAACAGAGGGTGAGAAACAGAGGGGCTGAAACAGAGGGTGAGAAACAGAGGGGGAGAAACAGAGGGGCTGAAACAGAGGGGCTGAAACAGAGGGGCTGAAACAGAGGGGCTGAATCAGAGGGGCTGAAAAAGAGGGGCTGTATCAGAGGGGCTGAAACAGAGGGCGAGAAACAGAGGGGCTGAAACAGAGGGGCTGAAACAGAGGGGCTGAAACAGAGGGCGAGAAACAGAGGGGCTGAAACAGAGGGCGAGAAACAGAGGGGCTGAAACAGAGGGCGAGAAACAGCGGGGCGGAATCAGAGGGGCTGAAACAGAGGGGCTGAAACAGAGGGGCTGAAACAGAGGGCGAGAAACAGAGGGGCTGAAACAGAGGGGCTGAAACAGAGGGGCTGAAACGGAGGGCGAGAAACAGACGGGCTGAAACAGAGGGCGAGAAACAGAGGGGCTGAAACAGAGGGCGAGAAACAGAGGGGCGGAATCAGAGGGGCTGAAACAGAGGGCGAGAAACAGAGGGGCTGAAACAGATGGCGAGAAACAGAGGGGCTGAATCAGAGGTGCTGAAACAGAGGTCGAGAAACAGAGGGGCTGAAAGAGAGGGGCTGAAACAGAGGGGCTGAAACAGAGGGGCTCAAACAGAGGGCGAGAAACAGAGGGGCTGAATCAGAGGGGCTGAAACAGAGGGCGAGAAACAGAGGGGCTGAAACAGAGGGGCTGAAACAGAGGGCGAGAAACAGACGGGCTGAAACAGAGGGCGAGAAACAGAGTGGCTGAAACAGAGGGCGAGAAACAGAGGGGCGGAATCAGAGGGGCTGAAACAGAGGGCGAGAAACAGAGGGGCTGAAACAGAGGGCGAGATACAGTGGGGCTGAATCAGAGGGGCTGAAACAGAGGGCGAGAAACAGAGGGGCTGAAACAGAGGGGCTGAAACAGAGGGGCTGAAACAGAGGGGCTGAAACAGCGGGGCTGAAACAGAGGGCGAGAAACAGAGGGGCTGAAACAGAGGGGCTGAAACAGAGGGGCTGAAACAGAGGGGCTGAAACAGAGGGGCTGAATCAGAGGGGCTGAAACAGAGAGCGCGAAACAGAGGGGCTGAAACAGAGCGCGAGAAACAGAGGGGCTGAATCAGAGGGGCTGAATCAGAGGGGCTGAAACAGTGGGGCTGAAACAGAGGGCGAGAAACAGAGGGGCTGAAACAGAGGGGCTGAAACAGAGGGGCTGAAACAGAGGGGCTAAATCAGAGGGGCTGAAACAGAGGGCGAGAAACAGAGGGGCTGAAATAGAGGGCGAGAAACAGAGGGGCTGAAACAGAGGGGCTGAAACAGAGGGGCTGAAACAGAGAGCGCGAAACAGAGGGGCTGAAACAGAGGGCGAGAAACAGAGGGGCTGAATCAGAGGGGCTGAATCAGAGGGGCTGAAACAGTGGGGCTGAAACAGAGGGCGAGAAACAGAGGGACTGAAACAGAGGGGCTGAAACAGAAGGGCTGAAACAGAGGGACTGAAACAGAGGGCGAGAAACAGTGGGGCTGAATCTGAGGGGCTGAATCAGAGGGGCTGAAACAGAGGGGCTGAAACAGAGGGCGAGAAACAGAGGGGCTGAAACAGAGGGCGAGAAACAGAGGTGCTGAATCAGAGAGGCTGAAACAGAGAGCGAGAAACAGAGGGGCTGAAACAGAGGGCGAGAAACAGAGGGGCTGAAACAGAGGGGCTGAAACAGAGGGCGAGAAACAGAGGGGCTGAAACAGAGGGCGAAAAGCGGAGGGGCTGAAACAGAGGGGCTGAATCAGAGGTGCTGATTCAGAGGGGCTGAAACAGAGGGGCTGAATCAGAGGGGCTTAAACAGAGGGCGAGAAATAGAGCGGGTGAAACAGAGGGCGAGAAACAAAGGGGCTGAAACAGAAGGCGAGAAACAGATGGGCTGAAACAGAGGGGCTGAAACAGAGGGAGAGAAATAGAGGGGCTGAAACAGAGGGCGAGAAACAGAGGGGCTGAAACAGAAGGCGAGAAACAGAGGGGCTGAAACAGAGGGGCTGAATCAGAGGGGCTGAGACCGAGGGCGAGAAACATAGGGGCTGAAACAGAGGGCGAGAAACAGAGGGGCTGAATCAGAGGGGCTGAATCAGAGGGCGTGAAACAGAGGGGCTGAAACAGAGGGGCTGAAACAGAGGGGCTGAAACAGAGGGGCTCAAACAGAGGGCGAGAAACAGAGGGTCTGAAACAGAGAGCGCGAAACAGAGGGGCTGAAACAGAGGGCGAGAAACAGAGGGGCTGAATCAGAGGGGCTGAATCAGAGGGGCTGAAACAGTGGGGCTGAAACAGAGGGCGAGAAACAGAGGGGCTGAAACAGAGGGTGAGAAACAGAGGGGCTGAAACAGAGGGGAAGAAATGGAGGGGCTGAAACAGAGGGCGAGAAACAGAGGGCGAGAAACAGAGGGGCTGAAACAGATGGGCTGAAACAGAGGGGCTGAAACAGAGGGCGAGAAACAGAGAGGCTGAAACATAGGGAGAGAAACAGAGGGGCTGAAACAGAGGGCGAGAAACAGAGGGGCGGAATCAGAGTTGCTGAAACAGAGGGGCTGAAACAGAGGGCGAGAAGCAGAGGGGCTGAATCAGAGGGGCTGAAACAGAGGGGCTGAAACAGAGGGCGAGAAACAGAGGGGCTGAAACAGAGGGGCTGAAACAGAGGGCGAGAAACAGAGGGGCTGAAACAGAGGGGCTGAAACAGAGGGGCTGAAACAGAGGGCGAGAAACAGAGGGGCTGGAACAGAGAGCGCGAAACAGAGGGGCTGAAACAGTGGGCGAGAAACAGAGGGGCTGAATCAGAGGGGCTGAATCAGAGGGGCTGAAACAGAGGGGCTGAACCAGAGGGCGAGAAATAGAGGGGCTGAAACAGAGGGCGAGAAACAGAGGGGCTGAAACAGAGGGCGAGAAACAGAGGGGCTGAAACAGAGGGGCTGAAACAGAGGGGCTGAAACCGATGCCGAGAAACAGAGGGGCTGAAACAGACGGCAAGAATCAGAGGAGCTGAAACAAAGGGCGAGAAACAGAGGGGCTGAAACAGAGGGCGAGAAACAGAGGTGCTGAATCAGAGAGGCTGATACAGAGGGCGAGAAACAGAGGGGCTGAAACAGAGGGCGAGAAACAGAGGGGCTGAAACAGAGGGGCTGAAACAGAGGGAGAGAAACAGAGGGGCTGAAACAGAGGGCGAAAAACAGAGGGGCTGAAACAGAGGGGCTGAATCAGAGGTGCTGATTCAGAGCGGCTGAAACAGAGGGGCTGAATCAGAGGGGCTGAAACAGAGGGCGAGAAATAGGGGGTTAAACAGAGGGCGAGAAACAGAGGGGCTGAAACCGAATGCGAGAAACAGAGGGGCTGAAACAGAGGGGCTGAAACAGAGGGCGAGAAATAGAGGGGCTGAAACAGAGGGCTAGAAACAGAGGGTCTGAAACTGAAGGCGAGAAACAGAGGGGCTGAAACAGAGGGGCTGAATCAGAGGGGCTGAGACCGAGGGCGAGAAACAGAGGGGCTGAAACAGAGGGCGAGAAACAGAGGGGCTGAAACAGAGGGCGAGAAACAGAGGGGCTGAATCATAGGTGCTGAAACAGAGGGCGAGAATTAGAGGGGCTGAAACAGAGGGCGAGAAAGAGAGGGGCTGAATCAGAGAGGCTGAAACAGAGGGACTGAATCAGAGGGGCTGATTCAGAGGGGCTGAAACAGAGGGGCTGATTCAGAGGGGCTGAAACAGAGGGGCTGAATCAGAGGGGCTGAAACACAGGGCGAGAAATAGAGGGGCTGAAACAAAGGGTGAGAAACAGAGGGGCAGAAACAGAGGGCGAGAAACAGAGGGGCTGAAACAGAGGGGCTGAAACAGAGAGCGCGAAATAGTGGGGCTGAAACAGAGGGCGAGAAACAGAGGGGCTGAAACAGAGGGGCTAAATCAGAGGGGCTGAAACAGAGGGCGAGAAACAGAGCGGCTGAAACAGAGGGCGAGAAACAGAGGGGCTTAAACAGAGGGGCTGAAACAGAGGAGCTGAAACAGAGGGCGAGAAACAGAGGGACTGAAACAGAGGGGCTGAAACAGAGGGGCTGAAACAGAGGGCGAGAAACAGAGGGGCTGAAACAGAGGGGCTGAAACAGAGGGGCTGAAACAGAGGTGCTGAATCAGAGGGGCTGAAACAGAGGGCGAGAAACAGAGGGGCTGAAACACGGGGCGTGAAACAGAGGGGCTGAAACAGAGGGGCGGGAAACAGAGGGCCTGAATCAGAGGGGCTGAATCAGAGGGGCTGAAACAGAGGGTGAGAAACAGAGGGGCTGAAACAGAGGGGCTGAAACAGAGGGGCTGAAACAGAGGGCGAGAAACAGAGGGGCTGAATCAGAGGGGCTGAAACAGAGGGGCTGAATCAGAGGGGCTGAAACAGAGGGGCTGAATCAGAGGGGCTGAAACAGAGGGGCTGAAACAGAGGGGCTGAATCAGAGGGGCTGAAACAGTGTGCAAGAAACAGAGGGGCTGAAACAGAGGGGAAGAAACGGAGGGGCTGAAACAGAGGCCGAGAAACAGAGGGCGAGAAACAGAGGGGCTGAAACAGAGGGGCTGAAACAGAGGGGCTGAAACAGAGGGCGAGAAACAGAGGGGCTGAAACAGAGGGCGAGAAACAGAGGGGCTGAAACAGAGGGCGAGAAACAGCGGGGCGGAATCAGAGGGGCTGAAACAGAGGGGCTGAAACAGAGGGGCTGAAACAGAGGGCGAGAAACAGAGGGGCTGAATCAGAGGGGCTGAAACAGAGGGCGAGAAACAGAGGGGCTGAAACAGAGGGGCTGAAACAGAGGGGCTGAAACAGAGGGCGAGAAACAGACGGGCTGAAACAGAGTGGCTGAAACAGAGGGCCTGAAACAGTGGGGCTGAAACAGAGGGCGAGAAACAGAGGGGCTGAAACAGAGGGCGAGAAATAGAGGGGCTGAAACAGAGGGGAAGAAATGGAGGGGCTGAAACAGAGGGCGAGAAACAGTGGGCGAGAAACAGAGGGGCTGAAACAGAGGGGCTGAAACAGAGGGGCTGAAACAGAGGGCGAATTACAGAGGGGCTGAAACAGAGGGCGAGAAACAGAGGGGCTGAAACAGAGGGCGAGAAACAGAGGGGCGGAATCAGAGTGGCTGAAACAGAGGGGCTGAAACAGAGGGGCTGAAACAGAGGGCGAGAAGCAGAGGGGCTGAATCAGCGGGGCTGAAACAGTGGGGCTGAAACAGAGGGCGAGAAACAGAGGGGCTGAAACAGAGGGGCTGAAACAGAGGGCGAGAAACAGAGGGGCTGAAACAGAGGGGCTGAAACAGAGGGGCTGAAACAGAGGGGCTGAAACAGTGGGCGAGAAACAGAGGGGCTGAAACAGAGAGCGCGAAACAGAGGGGCTGAAACAGTGGGTGAGAAACAGAGGGGCTGAATCAGAGGTGCTGAATCAGAGGGGCTGAAACAGAGGGGCTGAACCAGAGGGCGAGAAACAGAGGGGCTGAAACAGAGGGCGAGAAACAGAGGGGCTGAAACAGAGGGCGAGAAACAGAGGGGCTGAAACAGAGGGGCTGAAACAGAGGGGCTGAAACCGATGGCGAGAAACAGAGGGGCTGAAACAGACGGCAAGAAACAGAGGAGCTGAAACAGAGGGCGAGAAACAGAGGGGCTGAAACAGAGGGCGAGAAACAGAGGGGCTGAAACAGAGGGGCTGAAACAGAGGGCGAGAAACAGAGGGGCTGAAACAGAGGGCGAAAAACAGAGGGGCTGAAACAGAGGGGCTGAATCAGAGGTGCTGATTCAGAGGGGCTGAAACAGAGGGGCTGAATCAGAGGGGCTGAAACAGAGGGCGAGAAATAGGGGGGTTAAACAGAGGGCCAGAAACAGAGGGGCTGAAACAGAAGGCGAGAAACAGAGGGGCTGAAACAGAGGGGCTGAAACAGAGGGCGAGAAATAGAGGGGCTGAAACAGAGGGCTAGAAACAGAGGGTCTGAAACAGAAGGCGAGAAACAGAGGGGCTGAAACAGAGGGGCTGAATCAGAGGGGCTGAGACCGAGGGCGAGAAACAGAGGGGCTGAAACAGAGGGCGAGAAACAGAGGGGCTGAAACAGAGGGCGAGAAACAGAGGGGCTGAATCATAGGTGCTGAAACAGAGGGCGAGAATTAGAGGGGCTGAAACAGAGGGCGAGAAAGAGAGGGCCTGAAACAGAGAGGCTGAAACAGAGGGACTGAATCAGAGGGGCTGATTCAGAGGGGCTGAAACAGAGGGGCTGATTCCGAGGGGCTGAAACAGAGGGGCTGAATCAGAGGGGCTGAAACACAGGCGAGAAATAGAGGGGCTGAAACAAAGGGTGAGAAACAGAGGGGCAGAAACAGAGGGCGAGAAACAGAGGGGCTGAAACAGAGGGGCTGAAACAGAGAGCGCGAAATAGTGGGGCTGAAACAGAGGGCGAGAAACAGAGGGGCTGAAACAGAGGGGCTAAATCAGAGGGGCTGAAACAGAGGGCGAGAAACAGAGCGGCTGAAACAGAGGGCGAGAAACAGAGGGGCTTAAACAGAGGGGCTGAAACAGAGGAGCTGAAACAGAGGGCGAGAAACAGAGGGACTGAAAGAGAGGGGCTGAAACAGAGGGGCTGAAACAGAGGGCGAGAAACAGAGGGGCTGAAACAGAGGGCAAGAAACAGAGGGGCTGAAACACGGGGCGTGAAACAGAGGGGCTGAAACAGAGGGGCGGGAAACAGAGGGGCTGAATCAGAGGGGCTGAAACAGAGGGGCTGAAACAGACGATGAGAAACAGAGGGGCTGAAACAGAGGGGCTGAAACAGAGGGGCTGAAACAGAGGGCGAGAAACAGAGGGGCTGAATCAGAGGGGCTGAAACAGAGGGGCTGAATCAGAGGGGCTGAAACAGAGGGGTTGAATCAGAGGGGCTGAAACAGAGGGGCTGAAACAGAGGGCGAGAAACAGAGGGGCTGAAACAGAGGGCGAGAATCAGAGGGGCTGAAACAGAGGGGAAGAAACGGAGGGGCTGAAACAGAGGGCGAGAAACAGAGGGCGAGAAACAGAGGGGCTGAAACAGAGGGGCTGAAACAGAGGGGCTGAAACAGAGGGCGAGAAACAGAGGGGCTGAAACAGAGGGTGAGAAACAGAGGGGCTGAAACAGAGGGCGAGAAACAGAGGGGCTGAAACAGAGGGGCTGAAACAGAGGGGCTGAAACAGAGGGCGAGAAACAGACGGGCTGAAACAGAGAGCGAGAAACAGAGGGGCTGAAACAGAGGGCGAGAAACAGAGTGGCGGAATCAGAGGGGCTGAAACAGAGGGCGAGAAACAGAGAGGCTGAAACAGAGGGCGAGAAACAGTGGGGCTGAATCAGAGGGGTGAAACAGAGGGCGAGAAACAGAGGGGCTGAAACAGAGGGGCTGAAACAGAGGTGCTGAAACAGAGGTGCTGAAACAGAGGGGCTGAAACAGAGGGCGAGAAACAGAGGGGCTGAAACAGAGAGCGCGAAACAGAGGGGCTGAAACACAGGGCGAGAAACAGAGGGGCTGAATCAGAGGGGCTGAATCAGAGGGGCTGAAACAGTGGGGCTGAAACAGAGGGCGAGAAACAGAGGGGCTGAAACAGAGGGAGAGAAACAGAGGGGCTGAAACAGAGGGGAAGAAATGGAGCGGCTGAATGAGAGGGCGAGAAACAGAGGGCGAGAAACAGAGGGGCTGAAACAGAGGGGCTGAAACAGAGGGCGAGTAACCGAGGAGCTGAAACAGAGGGCGAGAAACAGAGGGGCTGAAACAGAGGGCGAGAAACAGAGGGGCGGACTCAGAGGGGCTGAAACAGAGGAGCTGAAACAGAGGGGCTGAAACAGAGGGCGAGAAGCAGAGCGGCTGAATCAGAGGGGCTGAAACAGAGGGGCTGAAACAGAGGGCGAGAAACAGAGGGTCTGAAACAGAGGGGTTGAAACAGAGGGCGAGAAACAGAGGGGCTGAAACAGAGGGGCTGAAACAGAGGGGCTGAAACAGAGGGGCTGAAACAGAGGGCGAGAAACAGAGGGGCTGAAACAGAGAGCGCGAAACAGAGGGGCTGAAACAGTGGGCGAGAAACAGAGGGGCTGAATCAGAGGGGCTGAATCAGAGGGGCTGAAACAGAGTGGCTGAAACAGAGGGCGAGAAACAGAGGGGCTGAAACAGAGGGCGAGAAACAGAGTGGCAGAAACAGAGGGCGAGAAACAGAGGGGCTGAAACAGAGGGGCTGAAACAGAGGGGATGAAACCGAGGGCGAGAAACAGAGGGGCTGAAACAGACGGCAAGAAACAGAGGGGCTGAAACAGAGGGCGAGAAACAGAGGGGCTGACACAGAGGGCGAGAAACAGAGGTGCTGAATCAGAGGGGCTGAAACAGAGGGCGAGAAACAGAGGGGCTGAAACAGAGGGCGAGAAACAGAGGGGCTGAAACAGAGGGGCTGAAACAGAGGGCGAGAAACAGAGGGGCAGAAACAGAGGGCGAAAAACAGAGGGGCTGAAACAGAGGGGCTGAATCAGAGGGGCTGAGACCGAGGGCGAGAAACAGAGGGGCTGAAACAGAGGGCGAGAAACAGAGGGGCTGAAACAGAGGGCGAGAAACAGAGGGGCTGAATCATAGGGGCTTAAACAGAGGGCGAGAATTAGAGGGGCTGAAACAGAGGGCGAGAAAGAGAGGGGCTGAAACAGAGGGGCTGAAACAGAGGGGCTGAATCAGAGGGCTGACTCAGAGGGGCTGAAACAGAGGGGCTGATTCAGAGGGGCTGAAACAGAGGGGCTGAATCAGAGGGGCTGAAACACAGGGCGAGAAATAGAGGGGCTGAAACAAAGGGTGAGAAACAGACGGGCAGAAACAGAGGGCGAGAAACAGAGGGGCTGAAACAGAGGGGCTGAAACAGAGAGCGCGAAACAGTGGGGCTGAAACAGAGGGCGAGAAACAGAGGGGCTGAAACAGAGGGGCTGAAACAGAGGGGCTAAATCAGACGTGCTGAAACAGAGGGCGAGAAACAGAGCGGCTGAAACAGAGGGCGAGAAACAGAGGGGCTTAAACAGAGTGGCTGAAACAGAGGAGCTGAAACAGAGAGCGAGAAACAGAGGGGCTGAAACAGAGGGCGAGAAACAGAGGTGCTGAAACAGAGGGGCTGAAACAGAGGGCGAGAAACAGAGGGGCTGAAACAGAGGGCGAGAAACAGAGGGGCTGAAACAGAGGGGCTGAAACAGAGGGGCTGAAACAGAGGGGCTGAAACAGAGGCCGAGAAACAGAGGGGCTGAAACAGAGGGCGAGAAACAGAGGGGCTGAAACAGAGGGGCTGAAACAGAGGGGCTGAAACAGAGGGGCCGAATCAGAGGGGCTGTATCAGAGGGGCTGAAACAGAGGGGCTGAAACAGAGGGCGAGAAACAGAGGGGCTGAAACAGAGGGCGAAAAACAGAGGGGCTGAAACAGAGGGGCTGAATCAGAGGTGCTGATTCAGAGGGGCTGAAACAGAGGGGCTGAATCAGAGGGGCTGAAACAGAGGGCGAGAAATAGGGGGGTTAAACAGAGGGCCAGAAACAGAGGGGCTGAAACAGAAGGCGAGAAACAGAGGGGCTGAAACAGAGGGGCTGAAACAGAGGGCGAGAAATAGAGGGGCTGAAACAGAAGGCGAGAAACAGAGGGGCTGAAACAGAGGGGCTGAATCAGGGGGGCTGAGACCGAGGGCGAGAAACAGAGGGGCTGAAACAGAGGGCGAGAAACAGAGGGGCTGAAACAGAGGGCGAGAAACAGAGGGGCTGAATCATAGGTGCTGAAACAGAGGGCGAGAATTAGAGGGGCTGAAACAGAGGGCGAGAAAGAGAGGGCCTGAAACAGAGAGGCTGAAACAGAGGGACTGAATCAGAGGGGCTGATTCAGAGGGGCTGAAACAGAGGGGCTGATTCCGAGGGGCTGAAACAGAGGGGCTGAATCAGAGGGGCTGAAACACAGGCGAGAAATAGAGGGGCTGAAACAAAGGGTGAGAAACAGAGGGGCAGAAACAGAGGGCGAGAAACAGAGGGGCTGAAACAGAGGGGCTGAAACAGAGAGCGCGAAATAGTGGGGCTGAAACAGAGGGCGAGAAACAGAGGGGCTGAAACAGAGGGGCTAAATCAGAGGGGCTGAAACAGAGGGCGAGAAACAGAGCGGCTGAAACAGAGGGCGAGAAACAGAGGGGCTTAAACAGAGGGGCTGAAACAGAGGAGCTGAAACAGAGGGCGAGAAACAGAGGGACTGAAAGAGAGGGGCTGAAACAGAGGGGCTGAAACAGAGGGCGAGAAACAGAGGGGCTGAAACAGAGGGCAAGAAACAGAGGGGCTGAAACACGGGGCGTGAAACAGAGGGGCTGAAACAGAGGGGCGGGAAACAGAGGGGCTGAATCAGAGGGGCTGAATCAGAGGGGCTGAAACAGACGATGAGAAACAGAGGGGCTGAAACAGAGGGGCTGAAACAGAGGGGCTGAAACAGAGGGCGAGAAACAGAGGGGCTGAATCAGAGGGGCTGAAACAGAGGGGCTGAATCAGAGGGGCTGAAACAGAGGGGTTGAATCAGAGGGGCTGAAACAGAGGGGCTGAAACAGAGGGCGAGAAACAGAGGGGCTGAAACAGAGGGCGAGAATCAGAGGGGCTGAAACAGAGGGGAAGAAACGGAGGGGCTGAAACAGAGGGCGAGAAACAGAGGGCGAGAAACAGAGGGGCTGAAACAGAGGGGCTGAAACAGAGGGGCTGAAACAGAGGGCGAGAAACAGAGGGGCTGAAACAGAGGGTGAGAAACAGAGGGGCTGAAACAGAGGGCGAGAAACAGAGGGGCTGAATCAGAGGGGCTGAAACAGAGGGCGAGAAACAGAGGGGCTGAAACAGAGGGGCTGAAACAGAGGGGCTGAAACAGAGGGCGAGAAACAGACGGGCTGAAACAGAGAGCGAGAAACAGAGGGGCTGAAACAGAGGGCGAGAAACAGAGTGGCGGAATCAGAGGGGCTGAAACAGAGGGCGAGAAACAGAGAGGCTGAAACAGAGGGCGAGAAACAGTGGGGCTGAATCAGAGGGGTGAAACAGAGGGCGAGAAACAGAGGGGCTGAAACAGAGGGGCTGAAACAGAGGTGCTGAAACAGAGGTGCTGAAACAGAGGGGCTGAAACAGAGGGCGAGAAACAGAGGGGCTGAAACAGACAGCGCGAAACAGAGGGGCTGAAACACAGGGCGAGAAACAGAGGGGCTGAATCAGAGGGGCTGAATCAGAGGGGCTGAAACAGTGGGGCTGAAACAGAGGGCGAGAAACAGAGGGGCTGAAACAGAGGGAGAGAAACAGAGGGGCTGAAACAGAGGGGAAGAAATGGAGCGGCTGAAAGAGAGGGCGAGAAACAGAGGGCGAGAAACAGAGGGGCTGAAACAGAGGGCGAGTAACCGAGGAGCTGAAACAGAGGGCGAGAAACAGAGGGGCTGAAACAGAGGGCGAGAAACAGAGGGGCGGACTCAGAGGGGCTGATACAGAGGAGCTGAAACAGAGGGGCTGAAACAGAGGGCGAGAAGCAGAGCGGCTGAATCAGAGGGGCTGAAACAGAGGGGCTGAAACAGAGGGCGAGAAACAGAGGGTCTGAAACAGAGGGGCTGAAACAGAGGGCGAGAAACAGAGGGGCTGAAACAGAGGGGCTGAAACAGAGGGGCTGAAACAGAGGGGCTGAAACAGAGGGCGAGAAACAGAGGGGCTGAAACAGAGAGCGCGAAACAGAGGGGCTGAAACAGTGGGCGAGAAACAGAGGGGCTGAATCAGAGGGGCTGAATCAGAGGGGCTGAAACAGAGTGGCTGAAACAGAGGGCGAGAAACAGAGGGGCTGAAACAGAGGGCGAGAAACAGAGTGGCAGAAACAGAGGGCGAGAAACAGAGGGGCTGAAACAGAGGGGCTGAAACAGAGGGGATGAAACCGAGGGCGAGAAACAGAGGGGCTGAAACAGACGGCAAGAAACAGAGGGGCTGAAACAGAGGGCGAGAAACAGAGGGGCTGACACAGAGGGCGAGAAACAGAGGTGCTGAATCAGAGGGGCTGAAACAGAGGGCGAGAAACAGAGGGGCTGAAACAGAGGGCGAGAAACAGAGGGGCTGAAACAGAGGGGCTGACACAGCGGGCGAGAAACAGAGGGGCAGAAACAGAGGGCGAAAAACAGAGGGTCTGAAACAGAGGGGCTGAATCAGAGGGGCTGAGACCGAGGGCGAGAAACAGAGGGGCTGAAACAGAGGGCGAGAAACAGAGGGGCTGAAACAGAGGGCGAGTAACCGAGGAGCTGAAACAGAGGGCGAGAAACAGAGGGGCTGAAACAGAGGGCGAGAAACAGAGGGGCGGACTCAGAGGGGCTGATACAGAGGAGCTGAAACAGAGGGGCTGAAACAGAGGGCGAGAAGCAGAGCGGCTGAATCAGAGGGGCTGAAACAGAGGGGCTGAAACAGAGGGCGAGAAACAGAGGGTCTGAAACAGAGGGGCTGAAACAGAGGGCGAGAAACAGAGGGGCTGAAACAGAGGGGCTGAAACAGAGGGGCTGAAACAGAGGGGCTGAAACAGAGGGCGAGAAACAGAGGGGCTGAAACAGAGAGCGCGAAACAGAGGGGCTGAAACAGTGGGCGAGAAACAGAGGGGCTGAATCAGAGGGGCTGAATCAGAGGGGCTGAAACAGAGTGGCTGAAACAGAGGGCGAGAAACAGAGGGGCTGAAACAGAGGGCGAGAAACAGAGTGGCAGAAACAGAGGGCGAGAAACAGAGGGGCTGAAACAGAGGGGCTGAAACAGAGGGGATGAAACCGAGGGCGAGAAACAGAGGGGCTGAAACAGACGGCAAGAAACAGAGGGGCTGAAACAGAGGGCGAGAAACAGAGGGGCTGACACAGAGGGCGAGAAACAGAGGTGCTGAATCAGAGGGGCTGAAACAGAGGGCGAGAAACAGAGGGGCTGAAACAGAGGGCGAGAAACAGAGGGGCTGAAACAGAGGGGCTGACACAGAGGGCGAGAAACAGAGGGGCAGAAACAGAGGGCGAAAAACAGAGGGTCTGAAACAGAGGGGCTGAATCAGAGGGGCTGAGACCGAGGGCGAGAAACAGAGGGGCTGAAACAGAGGGCGAGAAACAGAGGGGCTGAAACAGAGGGCGAGAAACAGAGGGGCTGAATCATAGGGGCTTAAACAGAGGGCGAGAATTAGAGGGGCTGAAACAGAGGGCGAGAAAGAGAGGGGCTGAAACAGAGGGGCTGAAACAGAGGGGCTGAATCAGAGGGCTGACTCAGAGGGGCTGAAACAGAGGGGCTGATTCAGAGGGGCTGAAACAGAGGGGCTGAATCAGAGGGGCTGAAACACAGGGCGAGAAATAGAGGGGCTGAAACAAAGGGTGAGAAACAGACGGGCAGAAACAGAGGGCGAGAAACAGAGGGGCTGAAACAGAGGGGCTGAAACAGAGAGCGCGAAACAGTGGGGCTGAAACAGAGGGCGAGAAACAGAGGGGCTGAAACAGAGGGGCTGAAACAGAGGGGCTAAATCAGACGTGCTGAAACAGAGGGCGAGAAACAGAGCGGCTGAAACAGAGGGCGAGAAACAGAGGGGCTTAAACAGAGTGGCTGAAACAGAGGAGCTGAAACAGAGAGCGAGAAACAGAGGGGCTGAAACAGAGGGCGAGAAACAGAGGTGCTGAAACAGAGGGGCTGAAACAGAGGGCGAGAAACAGAGGGGCTGAAACAGAGGGCGAGAAACAGAGGGGCTGAAACAGAGGGGCTGAAACAGAGGGGCTGAAACAGAGGGGCTGAAACAGAGGCCGAGAAACAGAGGGGCTGAAACAGAGGGCGAGAAACAGAGGGGCTGAAACAGAGGGGCTGAAACAGAGGGGCTGAAACAGAGGGGCCGAATCAGAGGGGCTGTATCAGAGGGGCTGAAACAGAGGGGCTGAAACAGAGGGGCTGAAACTGCGGGCGAGAAACAGAGGGCGAGAAACAGAGTGGCTGAAACAGAGGGGCTGAAACAGATGGGCTGAAACAGAGAGCCTGAAACAGAGGGTGAGAAACAGAGGGGCTGAAACAGAGGGTGAGAAACAGAGGGGGAGAAACAGAGGGGCTGAAACAGAGGGGCTGAAACAGAGGGGCTGAAACAGAGGGGCTGAATCAGAGGGGCTGAAACAGAGGGGCTGTATCAGAGGGGCTGAAACAGAGGGCGAGAAACAGAGGGGCTGAAACAGAGGGGCTGAAACAGAGGGGCTGAAACAGAGGGCGAGAAACAGAGGGGCTGAAACAGAGGGCGAGAAACAGCGGGGCAGAATCAGAGGGGCTGAAACAGAGGGGCTGAAACAGAGGGCGAGAAACAGAGGGGCTGAAACAGAGGGGCTGAAACAGAGGGGCTGAAACGGAGGGCGAGAAACAGACGGGCTGAAACAGAGGGCGAGAAACAGAGGGGCTGAAACAGAGGGCGAGAAACAGAGGGGCGGAATCAGAGGGGCTGAAACAGAGGGCGAGAAGCAGAGGGGCTGAAACAGAGGGCGAGAAACAGAGTGGCTGAATCAGAGGTGCTGAAACAGAGGTCGAGAAACAGAGGGGCTGAAAGAGAGGGGCTGAAACAGAGGGGCTGAAACAGAGGGGCTCAAACAGAGGGCGAGAAACAGAGGGGCTTAAACAGAGGGCGAGAAACAGAGGGTGAGAAACAGATGGGCTGAAACAGAGGGGCTGAAACAGAGGGCGAGAAACAGAGGGGCTGAAACAGAGGGCGAGAAACAGAGGGGCTGAAACAGAGGGCGAGAAACAGAGGGGCGGAATCAGAGGGGCTGAAACAGAGGGGCTGAAACAGAGGGGCTGAAACAGAGGGCGAGAAGCAGAGGGGCTGAATCAGAGGGGCTGAAACAGAGGGGCTGAAACAGAGGGCGAGAAACAGAGGGGCTGAAACAGAGGGGCTGAAACAGAGGGCGAGAAACAGAGGGGCTGAAACAGAGGGGCTGAAACAGAGGGGCTGAAACAGAGGGCGAGAAACAGAGGGGCTGAAACAGAGAGCGTGAAACAGAGGGGCTGAAACAGTGGGCGAGAAACAGAGGGGCTGAAAAAGAGGGGCTGAATCAGAGGGGCTGAAACAGAGTGGCTGAAACAGAGGGCGAGAAACAGAGGGGCTGAAACAGAGGGCGAGAAACAGAGTGGCAGAAACAGAGGGCGAGAAACAGAGGGGCTGAAACAGAGGGGCTGAAACAGAGGGGATGAAACCGAGGGCGAGAAACAGAGGGGCTGAAACAGACGGCAAGAAACAGAGGGGCTGAAACAGAGGGCGAGAAACAGAGGGGCTGACACAGAGGGCGAGAAACAGAGGTGCTGAATCAGAGGGGCTGAAACAGAGGGCGAGAAACAGAGGGGCTGAAACAGAGGGCGAGAAACAGAGGGGCTGAAACAGAGGGGCTGAAAAAGAGGGCGAGAAACAGAGGGGCAGAAACAGAGGGCGAAAAACAGAGGGTCTGAAACAGAGGGGCTGAATCAGAGGGGCTGAGACCGAGGGCGAGAAACAGAGGGGCTGAAACAGAGGGCGAGAAACAGAGGGGCTGAAACAGAGGGCGAGAAACAGAGGGGCTGAATCATAGGGGCTTAAACAGAGGGCGAGAATTAGAGCGGCTGAAACAGAGGGCGAGACAGAGAGGGGCTGAAACAGAGGGGCTGAAACAGAGGGGCTGAATCAGAGGGCTGACTCAGAGGGGCTGAAACAGAGGGGCTGATTCAGAGGGGCTGAAACAGAGGGGCTGAATCAGAGGGGCTGAAACACAGGGCGAGAAATAGAGGGGCTGAAACAAAGGGTGAGAAACAGACGGGCAGAAACAGAGGGCGAGAAACAGAGGGGCTGAAACAGAGGGGCTGAAACAGAGAGCGCGAAACAGTGGGGCTGAAACAGAGGGCGAGAAACAGAGGGGCTGAAACAGAGGGGCTGAAACAGAGGGGCTAAATCAGACGTGCTGAAACAGAGGGCGAGAAACAGAGCGGCTGAAACAGAGGGCGAGAAACAGAGGGGCTTAAACAGAGTGGCTGAAACAGAGGAGCTGAAACAGAGAGCGAGAAACAGAGGGGCTGAAACAGAGGGCGAGAAACAGAGGTGCTGAAACAGAGGGGCTGAAACAGAGGGCGAGAAACAGAGGGGCTGAAACAGAGGGCGAGAAACAGAGGGGCTGAAACAGAGGGGCTGAAACAGAGGGGCTGAAACAGAGGGGCTGAAACAGAGGCCGAGAAACAGAGGGGCTGAAACAGAGGGCGAGAAACAGAGGGGCTGAAACAGAGGGGCTGAAACAGAGGGGCTGAAACAGAGGGGCCGAATCAGAGGGGCTGTATCAGAGGGGCTGAAACAGAGGGGCTGAAACAGAGGGGCTGAAACTGCGGGCGAGAAACAGAGGGCGAGAAACAGAGTGGCTGAAACAGAGGGGCTGAAACAGATGGGCTGAAACAGAGAGCCTGAAACAGAGGGTGAGAAACAGAGGGGCTGAAACAGAGGGTGAGAAACAGAGGGGGAGAAACAGAGGGGCTGAAACAGAGAGCGCGAAACAGAGGGGCTGAAACAGAGGGGCTGAATCAGAGGGGCTGAAACAGAGGGGCTGTATCAGAGGGGCTGAAACAGAGGGCGAGAAACAGAGGGGCTGAAACAGAGGGGCTGAAACAGAGGGGCTGAAACAGAGGGCGAGAAACAGAGGGGCTGAAACAGAGGGCGAGAAACAGCGGGGCGGAATCAGAGGGGCTGAAACAGAGGGGCTGAAACAGAGGGCGAGAAACAGAGGGGCTGAAACAGAGGGGCTGAAACAGAGGGGCTGAAACGGAGGGCGAGAAACAGACGGGCTGAAACAGAGGGCGAGAAACAGAGGGGCTGAAACAGAGGGCGAGAAACAGAGGGGCGGAATCAGAGGGGCTGAAACAGAGGGCGAGAAGCAGAGGGGCTGAAACAAAGGGCGAGAAACAGAGGGGCTGAATCAGAGGTGCTGAAACAGAGGTCGAGAAACAGAGGGGCTGAAAGAGAGGGGCTGAAACAGAGGGGCTGAAACAGAGGGGCTCAAACAGAGGGCGAGAAACAGAGGGGCTTAAACAGAGGGCGAGAAACAGAGGGTGAGAAACAGATGGGCTGAAACAGAGGGGCTGAAACAGAGGGCGAGAAACAGAGGGGCTGAAACAGAGGGCGAGAAACAGAGGGGCTGAAACAGAGGGCGAGAAACAGAGGGGCGGAATCAGAGGGGCTGAAACAGAGGGGCTGAAACAGAGGGGCTGAAACAGAGGGCGAGAAGCAGAGGGGCTGAATCAGAGGGGCTGAAACAGAGGGGCTGAAACAGAGGGCGAGAAACAGAGGGGCTGAAACAGAGGGGCTGAATCAGAGGGCGAGAAACAGAGGGGCTGAAACAGAGGGGCTGAAACAGAGGGGCTGAAACAGAGGGCGAGAAACAGAGGGGCTGAAACAGAGAGCGTGAAACAGAGGGGCTGAAACAGAGGGCGAGAAACAGAGGGGCTGAATCAGAGGGGCTGAATCAGAGGGGCTGAAACAGAGGGGCTGAAACAGAGGGCGAGAAACAGAGGGGCTAAAACAGAGGGCGAGAAACAGAGGGGCTGAAACAGAGGGGCTGAAACAGAGGGGCTGAAACCGAGTGCGAGAAACAGAGGGGCTGAAACAGACGGCAAGAAACAGAGGGGCTGAAACAGAGGGGCTGAAACAGAGGGCCTGAAACAGAGGGGCTGAAACAGAGGGCGAGAAACAGAGGGGCTGAAACAGAGGGGCTGAAACAGAGGGGCTGAATCAGAGGGGCTGAAACAGAGGGGTTGAATCAGAGGGGCTGAAACAGAGGGGCTGAAACAGAGGGCGAGAAACAGAGGGGCTGAAACAGAGGGCGAGAATCAGAGGGGCTGAAACAGAGGGGAAGAAACGGAGGGGCTGAAACAGAGGGCGAGAAACAGAGGGCGAGAAACAGAGGGGCTGAAACAGAGGGGCTGAAACAGAGGGGCTGAAACAGAGGGCGAGAAACAGAGGGGCTGAAACAGAGGGTGAGAAACAGAGGGGCTGAAACAGAGGGCGAGAAACAGAGGGGCTGAATCAGAGGGGCTGAAACAGAGGGCGAGAAACAGAGGGGCTGAAACAGAGGGGCTGAAACAGAGGGGCTGAAACAGAGGGCGAGAAACAGCCGGGCTGAAACAGAGAGCGAGAAACAGAGGGGCTGAAACAGAGGGCGAGAAACAGAGTGGCGGAATCAGAGGGGCTGAAACAGAGGGCGAGAAACAGAGAGGCTGAAACAGAGGGCGAGAAACAGTGGGGCTGAATCAGAGGGGTGAAACAGAGGGCGAGAAACAGAGGGGCTGAAACAGAGGGGCTGAAACAGAGGTGCTGAAACAGAGGTGCTGAAACAGAGGGGCTGAAACAGAGGGCGAGAAACAGAGGGGCTGAAACAGAGAGCGCGAAACAGAGGGGCTGAAACACAGGGCGAGAAACAGAGGGGCTGAATCAGAGGGGCTGAATCAGAGGGGCTGAACCAGAGGGCGAGAAACAGAGGGGCTGAAACAGTGGGGCTGAAACAGAGGGAGAGAAACAGAGGGGCTGAAACAGAGGGGAAGAAATGGAGCGGCTGAAAGAGAGGGCGAGAAACAGAGGGCGAGAAACAGAGGGGCTGAAACAGAGGGCGAGTAACCGAGGAGCTGAAACAGAGGGCGAGAAACAGAGGGGCTGAAACAGAGGGCGAGAAACAGAGGGGCGGACTCAGAGGGGCTGATACAGAGGAGCTGAAACAGAGGGGCTGAAACAGAGGGCGAGAAGCAGAGCGGCTGAATCAGAGGGGCTGAAACAGAGGGGCTGAAACAGAGGGCGAGAAACAGAGGGTCTGAAACAGAGGGGCTGAAACAGAGGGCGAGAATCAGAGGGGCTGAAACAGAGGGGCTGAAACAGAGGGGCTGAAACAGAGGGGCTGAAACAGAGGGCGAGAAACAGAGGGGCTGAAACAGAGAGCGCGAAACAGAGGGGCTGAAACAGTGGGCGAGAAACAGAGGGGCTGAATCAGAGGGGCTGAATCAGAGGGGCTGAAACAGAGTGGCTGAAACAGAGGGCGAGAAACAGAGGGGCTGAAACAGAGGGCGAGAAACAGAGTGGCAGAAATAGAGGGCGAGAAACAGAGGGGCTGAAACAGAGGGGCTGAAACAGAGGGGATGAAACCGAGGGCGAGAAACAGAGGGGCTGAAACAGACGGCAAGAAACAGAGGGGCTGAAACAGAGGGCGAGAAACAGAGGGGCTGACACAGAGGGCGAGAAACAGAGGTGCTGAATCAGAGGGGCTGAAACAGAGGGCGAGAAACAGAGGGGCTGAAACAGAGGGCGAGAAACAGAGGGGCTGAAACAGAGGGGCTGAAACAGAGGGCGAGAAACAGAGGGGCAGAAACAGAGGGCGAAAAACAGAGGGGCTGAAACAGAGGGGCTGAATCAGAGGGGCTGAGACCGAGGGCGAGAAACAGAGGGGCTGAAACAGAGGGCGAGAAACAGAGGGGCTGAAACAGAGGGCGAGAAACAGAGGGGCTGAATCATAGGGGCTTAAACAGAGGGCGAGAATTAGAGGGGCTGAAACAGAGGGCGAGAAAGAGAGGGGCTGAAACAGAGGGGCTGAAACAGAGGGGCTGAATCAGAGGGCTGACTCAGAGGGGCTGAAACAGAGGGGCTGATTCAGAGGGGCTGAAACAGAGGGGCTGAATCAGAGGGGCTGAAACACAGGGCGAGAAATAGAGGGGCTGAAACAAAGGGTGAGAAACAGACGGGCAGAAACAGAGGGCGAGAAACAGAGGGGCTGAAACAGAGGGGCTGAAACAGAGAGCGCGAAACAGTGGGGCTGAAACAGAGGGCGAGAAACAGAGGGGCTGAAACAGAGGGGCTGAAACAGAGGGGCTAAATCAGACGTGCTGAAACAGAGGGCGAGAAACAGAGCGGCTGAAACAGAGGGCGAGAAACAGAGGGGCTTAAACAGAGTGGCTGAAACAGAGGAGCTGAAACAGAGAGCGAGAAACAGAGGGGCTGAAACAGAGGGCGAGAAACAGAGGTGCTGAAACAGAGGGGCTGAAACAGAGGGCGAGAAACAGAGGGGCTGAAACAGAGGGCGAGAAACAGAGGGGCTGAAACAGAGGGGCTGAAACAGAGGGGCTGAAACAGAGGGGCTGAAACAGAGGCCGAGAAACAGAGGGGCTGAAACAGAGGGCGAGAAACAGAGGGGCTGAAACAGAGGGGCTGAAACAGAGGGGCTGAAACAGAGGGGCCGAATCAGAGGGGCTGTATCAGAGGGGCTGAAACAGAGGGGCTGAAACAGAGGGGCTGAAACTGCGGGCGAGAAACAGAGGGCGAGAAACAGAGTGGCTGAAACAGAGGGGCTGAAACAGATGGGCTGAAACAGAGAGCCTGAAACAGAGGGTGAGAAACAGAGGGGCTGAAACAGAGGGTGAGAAACAGAGGGGGAGAAACAGAGGGGCTGAAACAGAGGGGCTGAAACAGAGGGGCTGAAACAGAGGGGCTGAATCAGAGGGGCTGAAACAGAGGGGCTGTATCAGAGGGGCTGAAACAGAGGGCGAGAAACAGAGGGGCTGAAACAGAGGGGCTGAAACAGAGGGGCTGAAACAGAGGGCGAGAAACAGAGGGGCTGAAACAGAGGGCGAGAAACAGCGGGGCGGAATCAGAGGGGCTGAAACAGAGGGGCTGAAACAGAGGGCGAGAAACAGAGGGGCTGAAACAGAGGGGCTGAAACAGAGGGGCTGAAACGGAGGGCGAGAAACAGACGGGCTGAAACAGAGGGCGAGAAACAGAGGGGCTGAAACAGAGGGCGAGAAACAGAGGGGCGGAATCAGAGGGGCTGAAACAGAGGGCGAGAAGCAGAGGGGCTGAAACAGAGGGCGAGAAACAGAGGGGCTGAATCAGAGGTGCTGAAACAGAGGTCGAGAAACAGAGGGGCTGAAAGAGAGGATCTGAAACAGAGGGGCTGAAACAGAGTGGCTCAAACAGAGGGCGAGAAACAGAGGGGCTTAAACAGAGGGCGAGAAACAGAGGGTGAGAAACAGATGGGCTGAAACAGAGGGGCTGAAACAGAGGGCGAGAAACAGAGGGGCTGAAACAGAGGGCGAGAAACAGAGGGGCTGAAACAGAGGGCGAGAAACAGAGGGGCGGAATCAGAGGGGCTGAAACAGAGGGGCTGAAACAGAGGGGCTGAAACAGAGGGCGAGAAGCAGAGGGGCTGAATCAGAGGGGCTGAAACAGAGGGGCTGAAACAGAGGGCGAGAAACAGAGGGGCTGAAACAGAGGGGCTGAAACAGAGGGCGAGAAACAGAGGGGCTGAAACAGAGGGGCTGAAACAGAGGGGCTGAAACAGAGGGCGAGAAACAGAGGGGCTGAAACAGAGAGCGTGAAACAGAGGGCGAGAAACAGAGGGGCTGAATCAGAGGGGCTGAAAAAGAGGGGCTGAAACAGAGGGGCTGAAACAGAGGGCGAGAAACAGAGGGGCTAAAACAGAGGGCGAGAAACAGAGGGGCTGAAACAGAGGGGCTGAAACAGAGGGGCTGAAACCGAGTGCGAGAAACAGAGGGGCTGAAACAGACAGCAAGAAACAGAGGGGCTGAAACAGAGGGGCTGAAACAGAGGGCCTGAAACAGAGGGGCTGAAACAGAGGGCGAGAAACAGAGGGGCTGAAACAGAGAGCGCGAAACAGAGGGGCTGAAACAGTGGGCGAGAAACAGAGGGGCTGAATCAGAGGGGCTGAATCAGAGGGCCTGAAACAGAGGGGCTGAAACAGAGGGCGAGAAAGAGAGGGGCTGAAACAGAGGGCGAGAAACAGAGGGGCTGAAACAGAGGGGCTGAAACAGAGGGGCTGAAACCGAGGACGAGAAACAGAGGGGCTGAAACAGAGGGCGAGAAACAGAGGTGCTGAATCAGAGAGGCTGAAACATAGGGCGAGAAACAGAGGGGCTGAAACAGAGGGCGAGAAACAGAGGGGCTGAAACAGAGGGTCTGAAACAGAGGGCGAGAAACAGAGGGGCTGAAACAGAGGGGGAAAAACAGAGGGGCTGAAACAGAGGGGCTGAATCAGAGGTGCTGATTCAGAGGGGCTGAAACAGAGGGGCTGAATCAGAGGGGCTGAAACAGTGGGCGAGAAATAGAGGGGCTGAAACAGAAGGCGAGAAACAGAGGGGCTGAAACAGAGGGGCTAAAACAGAGGGCGAGAAATAGAGGGGCTGAAACAGAGGGCTAGAAACAGAGGGGCTGAAACAGAAGGCGAGAAACAGAGGGGCTGAAACAGAGGGGCTGAATCAGAGGGGCTGAGACCGAGAGCGAGAAACAGAGGGGCTGAAACAGAGGGCGAGAAACAGAGGGGCTGAAACAGAGGGCGTGAAACAGAGGGGCTGAATCATAGGGGCTGAAACAAAGGGCGAGAATTAGAGGGGCTGAAACAGAGGGCGAGAAAGAGAGGGGCTGAAACAGAGGGGCTGAAACAGAGGGGCTGAATCAGAGGGGCTGATTCAGACGGGCTGAAACAGAGGGGCTGAATCAGAGGGGCTGAAACACAGGGCGAGAAACAGAGGGGCTGAAACAGAGGGGCTGAAACAGAGAGCGCGAAACAGTGGGGCTGAAACAGAGGGCGAGAAACAGAGGGGCTGAAACAGAGGGGCTGAAACAGAGGGGCTAAATCAGAGGGGCTGAAACAGAGCGCGAGAAACAGAGCGGCTGAAACAGAGGGCGAGAAACAGAGGGGCTTAAACAGAGGGGCTGAAACAGAGGAGCTGAAACAGAGGGCGAGAAACAGAGGGGCTGAAACAGAGTGCGAGAAACAGAGGTGCTGAAACAGAGGGGCTGAAACAGAGGGCGAGAAACAGAGGGGCTGAAACAGAGGGCGAGACACAGAGGGGCTGAAACAGAGGGGCTGAAACAGAGGGGCTGAAACAGAGGGGCTGAAACCGAGGGCGAGAAACAGAGGGGCTGAAACAGAGGGGCTGAAACAGAGGGGCTAAATCAGAGGAGCTGAAACAGAGGGCGAGAAACAGAGGGGCTGAAACAGAGGGGCTAAAACAGAGGGGCTGAAACAGAGGGCGAGAAACAGAGGGGCTGAAACAGAGGGCGAGAAACAGAGGGGCTGAAACAGAAGGCGAGAAACAGAGGGGCTGAATCAGAGGGGCAGAAACAGAGGGGCTGAAACAGAGGGGCTGAAACAGAGGGCGAGAAACAGAGGGGCTGAAACAGAGGGGCTGAAACAGAGGGGCTGAAACAGAGGGGCTGAAACAGAGGGCGAGAAACAGAGGGGCTGTAACAGAGGGGCTGAATCAGAGGGGCTGAAACAGAGGGTGAAAAACAGAGGGGCTGAAACAGAGGGGCTGAAACAGAGGGGCTGAATCAGAGGGGCTGATACAGAGGTGCTGAATCAGAGGGGCTAAAACAGAGGGCGAGAAACAGAGGGGCTGAAACTGAGGGCGAAAAACAGAGGGGCTGAAACAGAGGGCGAGAAACAGAGGGGCTGAAACAGAGAGCGCGAAACAGAGGGGCTGAAACAGAGGGGCTGAAACAGAGGGGCTGAAACAGAGGGGCTAAATCAGAGGAGCTGAAACAGAGGGCGAGAAACAGAGGGGATGAAACAGAGGGGCTGAAACAGAGGGGCTGAAACAGAGGGGCTGAAACAGAGGGCGAGAAACAGAGGGGCTGAAACAGAGGGCGAGAAACAGAGGGGCTGAAACAGAAGGCGAGAAACAGAGGGGCTGAATCAGAGGGGCTGAAACAGAGGGGCTGAAACAGAGGGGCTGAAACAGAGGGCGAGAAACAGAGGGGCTGAAACAGAGGGGCTGAAACAGAGGGGCTGAAACAGAGGGGCCGAAACAGAGGGCGAGAAACAGAGGGGCTGTATCAGAGGTGCTGAATCAGAGGGGCTGAAACAGAGGGTGAAAAACAGAGGGGCTGAAACAGAGGGCGAGAAACACAGGGGCTGAAACAGAGGGTGGGAAACTGAGGGCGAGAAACAGAGGGACTGAAAAAGAGGGGCTGAAACAGAGGGGCTGAATCAGAGGGGCTGATACAGAGGTGCTGAATCAGAGGGGCTAAAACAGAGGGCGAGAAACAGAGGGGCTGAAACTGAGGGCGAAAAACAGAGGGGCTGAAACAGAGGGCGAGAAACAGAGGGGCTGAAACAGAGAGCGCGAAACAGAGGGGCTGAAACAGAGGGGCTGAAACAGAGGGGCTGAAACAGAGGGGCTAAATCAGAGGGGCTGAAACAGAGGGCGAGAAACAGAGGGGCTGAAATAGAGGGCGAGACACAGAGGGGCTGAAACAGAGGGGCTGAAACAGAGGGGCTGAAACAGAGGGCGAGAAACAGAGGGGCTGAAACAGAAGGCGAGGAACAGAGGGGCAGAAACAGAGGGCGATAAACAGAGGGACTGAAACAGAGGGGCTGAAACAGAAGGGCTGAAACAGAGGGACTGAAACAGAGGGCGAGAAACAGTGGGGCTGAATCAGAGGGGCTGAATCAGAGGGGCTGAAACAGAGGGGCTGAAACAGAGGGCGAGAAACAGAGGGGCTGAAACCGAGGGCGAGAAACAGAGGGGCCGAATCAGAGAGGCTGAAACAGAGGGCGAGAAACAGAGGGGCTGAAACAGAGGGCGAGAAACAGAGGGGCTGAAACAGAGGGGCTGAAACAGAGGGCGAGAAACAGAGGGGCTGAAACAGAGGGCGAAAAACAGAGGGGCTGAAACAGAGGGGCTGAAACAGAGGGCGAGAAACAGAGGGGCTGAAACAGAGGGCGAAAAACAGAGGTGCTGAAACAGAGGGGCTGAATCAGAGGTGCTGTATCAGAGGGGCTGAAACAGAGGGCGAGAAATACAGGGGCTGAAACAGAGGGCGTGAAACAGAGGGGCTGAAACAGAAGGCGAGAAACAGATGGGTTGAAACAGAGGGGCTGAAACAGAGGGCGAGAAATAGAGTGGCTGAAACAGAGGGCGAGAAACAGAGGGGCTGAAACAGCGGGCGAGAAACAGAGGGGCTCAATCAGAGAGGCTGAAACAGAGGGCGAGAAACAGAGGGGCTGAAACTGAGGGCGAGAAACAGAGGGGCTGAAACAGAGGGGCTGAAACAGAGGGCGAGAAACAGAGGGGCTGAAACAGAGGGCGAGAAACAGAGGGGCTGAAACAGAGGGGCTGAAACAGAGGGCGAGAAACAGAGGGGCTGAAACAGAGGGCGAAAAACAGAGGGGCTGAAACAGAGGGGCTGAATCAGAGGTGCTGAATCAGAGGGGCTGAAACAGATGGCGAGAAATAGAGGGGCTGAAACAGAGGGCGAGAAACAGAGGGGCTGAAACAGAAGGCGAGAAACAGATGGGCTGAAACAGAGGGTCTGAAACAGAGGGCGAGAAATAGAGGGGCTGAAACAGAGGGCGAGAAACAGAGGGGCTGAAACAGAAGGCGAGAAACAGAGGGGCTAAAACAGAGGGGCTGAATCAGAGGGGCTGAGACCGAGGGCGTGAAACAGAGGGGCTGAAACAGAGGGCGAGAAACTGAGGGGCTGAATCAGAGGGGCTGAAACAGAGGGCGTGAAACAGAGGGGCTGACACAGAGGGGCTGAAACAGAGGGGCTCAAACAGAGGGCGAGAAACAGAGGGTCTGAAACAGAGAGCGGGAAACAGAGGGGCTGAAACAGAGGGCGAGAAACAGAGGGGCTGAATCAGAGGGGCTGAATTAGAGGGGCTGAAACAGTGGGGCTGAAACAGAGGGCGAGAAACAGAGGGGCTGAAACAGAGGGCGAGAAACAGAGGGGCTGAAACAGAGGTGAAGAAATGGAGGGGCTGAAACAGAGGGCGAGAAACAGAGGGCGAGAACCAGAGGGGCTGAAACAGAGGGGCTGAAACAGAGGGCGAGAAACAGAGGGGCTGAAACAGATGGCGAGAAACAGAGGGGCGGAATCAGACGGGCTGAAACAGAGGGGCTGAAACAGAGGGGCTGAAACAGAGGGCGAGAAGCAGAGGGGCTGAATCAGAGGGTCTGAAACAGAGGGGCTGAAACAGAGGGCGAGAAACAGAGGGGCTGAAACAGAGGGGCTGAAACAGAGGGCGAGAAACAGAGGGGCTGAAACAGAGGGTCTGAAACAGAGGGGCTGAAACAGAGGTGCTGAAACAGAGGGCGAGAAACAGAGAGGCTGAAACAGAGAGCGCGAAACAGAGGGACTGAAACAGTGGGCGAGAAACAGAGGGTCTGAATCAGAGGGGCTGAATCAGAGGGGCTGAAACAGAGGGGCTGAACCAGAGGGCGAGAAACAGAGAGGCTGAAACAGTGGGCGAGAAACAGAGGGGCTGAAACAGAGGGCGAGAAACAGAGGGGCTGAAACAGAGGGGCTGTAACAGAGGGGCTGAAACCGATGGCGAGAAACAGAGGGGCTGAAACAGACGGCAAGAAACAGAGGAGCTGAAACAGAGGGCGAGAAACAGAGGGGCTGAAACAGAGGGCGAGAAACAGAGGGGCTGAAACAGAGGGCGAGAAACAGAGTGGCTGAAACCGAGGGGCTGAAACAGAGGGCGAGAAACAGAGGGGCTGAAACAGAGGGCGAAAAACAGAGGGGCTGAAACAGAGAGCGCGAAACAGTGGGGCTGAAACAGAAGGCGAGGAACAGAGGGGCAGAAACAGAGGGCGATAAACAGAGGGACTGAAACAGAGGGGCTGAAACAGAAGGGCTGAAACAGAGGGACTGAAACAGAGGGCGAGAAACAGTGGGGCTGAATCAGAGGGGCTGAATCAGAGGGGCTGAAACAGAGGGGCTGAAACAGAGGGCGAGAAACAGAGGGGCTGAAACCGAGGGCGAGAAACAGAGGGGCCGAATCAGAGAGGCTGAAACAGAGGGCGAGAAACAGAGGGGCTGAAACAGAGGGCGAGAAACAGAGGGGCTGAAACAGAGGGGCTGAAACAGAGGGCGAGAAACAGAGGGGCTGAAACAGAGGGCGAAAAACAGAGGGGCTGAAACAGAGGGGCTGAAACAGAGGGCGAGAAACAGAGGGGCTGAAACAGAGGGCGAAAAACAGAGGTGCTGAAACAGAGGGGCTGAATCAGAGGTGCTGTATCAGAGGGGCTGAAACAGAGGGCGAGAAATACAGGGGCTGAAACAGAGGGCGTGAAACAGAGGGGCTGAAACAGAAGGCGAGAAACAGATGGGCTGAAACAGAGGGGCTGAAACAGAGGGCGAGAAATAGAGGGGCTGAAACAGAGGGCGAGAAACAGAGGGGCTGAAACAGCGGGCGAGAAACAGAGGGGCTCAATCAGAGAGGCTGAAACAGAGGGCGAGAAACAGAGGGGCTGAAACTGAGGGCGAGAAACAGAGGGGCTGAAACAGAGGGGCTGAAACAGAGGGCGAGAAACAGAGGGGCTGAAACAGAGGGCGAGAAACAGAGGGGCTGAAACAGAGGGGCTGAAACAGAGGGCGAGAAACAGAGGGGCTGAAACAGAGGGCGAAAAACAGAGGGGCTGAAACAGAGGGGCTGAATCAGAGGTGCTGAATAAGAGGGGCTGAAACAGATGGCGAGAAATAGAGGGGCTGAAACAGAGGGCGAGAAACAGAGGGGCTGAAACAGAAGGCGAGAAACAGATGGGCTGAAACAGAGGGTCTGAAACAGAGGGCGAGAAATAGAGGGGCTGAAACAGAGGGCGAGAAACAGAGGGGCTGAAACAGAAGGCGAGAAACAGAGGGGCTAAAACAGAGGGGCTGAATCAGAGGGGCTGAGACCGAGGGCGAGAAACAGAGGGGCTGAAACAGAGGGCGAGAAACAGAGGGGCTGAATCAGAGGGGCTGAAACAGAGGGCGTGAAACAGAGGGGCTGACACAGAGGGGCTGAAACAGAGGGGCTCAAACAGAGGGCGAGAAACAGAGGGTCTGAAACAGAGAGCGGGAAACAGAGGGGCTGAAACAGAGGGCGAGAAACAGAGGGGCTGAATCAGAGGGGCTGAATTAGAGGGGCTGAAACAGTGGGGCTGAAACAGAGGGCGAGAAACAGAGGGGCTGAAACAGAGGGCGAGAAACAGAGGGGCTGAAACAGAGGTGAAGAAATGGAGGGGTTGAAACAGAGGGCGAGAAACAGAGGGCGAGAACCAGAGGGGCTGAAACAGAGGGGCTGAAACAGAGGGCGAGAAACAGAGGGGCTGAAACAGATGGCGAGAAACAGAGGGGCGGAATCAGACGGGCTGAAACAGAGGGGCTGAAACAGAGGGGCTGAAACAGAGGGCGAGAAGCAGAGGGGCTGAATCAGAGGGTCTGAAACAGAGGGGCTGAAACAGAGGGCGAGAAACAGAGGGGCTGAAACAGAGGGGCTGAAACAGAGGGCGAGAAACAGAGGGGCTGAAACAGAGGGTCTGAAACAGAGGGGCTGAAACAGAGGGGCTGAAACAGAGGGCGAGAAACAGAGGGGCTGAAACAGAGAGCGCGAAACAGAGGGGCTGAAACAGTGGGCGAGAAACAGAGGGGCTGAATCAGAGGGGCTGAATCAGAGGGGCTGAAACAGAGGGGCTGAACCAGAGGGCGAGAAACAGAGGGGCTGAAACAGTGGGCGAGAAACAGAGGGGCTGAAACAGAGGGCGAGAAACAGAGGGGCTGAAACAGAGGGGCTGTAACAGAGGGGCTGAAACCGATGGCGAGAAACAGAGGGGCTGAAACAGACGGCAAGAAACAGAGGAGCTGAAACAGAGGGCGAGAAACAGAGGGGCTGAAACAGAGGGCGAGAAACAGAGGTGCTGAATCAGAGAGGCTGATACAGAGGGCGAGAAACAGAGGGGCTGAAACAGAGGGCGAGAAACAGAGTGGCTGAAACAGAGGGGCTGAAACAGAGAGCGAGAAACAGAGGGGCTGAAACAGAGGGCGAAAAACAGAGGGGCTGAAACAGAGAGCGCGAAACAGTGGGGCTGAAACAGAGGGCGAGAAACAGAGGGGCAGAAACAGAGGGCGAGAAACAGAGGGGCTGAAACAGAGGGGCTGAAACAGAGAGCGCGAAACAGTGGGCCTGAAACAGAGGGCGAGAAACAGAGGGGCTGAAACAGAGGGGCTGAAACAGAGGGGCTAAATCAGAGGGGCTGAAACAGAGGGTGAGAAACAGAGCGGCTGAAACAGAGGGCGAGAAACAGAGGGGCTTAAACAGAGGGGCTGAAACAGAGGAGCTGAAACAGAGGGCGAGAAACAGAGGGACTGAAACAGAGGGGCTGAAACAGAGGGGCTGAAACAAAGGGCGAGAAACAGAGGGGCTGAAACAGAGGGCAAGAAACAGAGGCGCTGAAACACGGGGCGTGAAACAGAGGGGCTGAAACAGAGGGGCGGGAAACAGAGGGGCTGAATCAGAGGGGCTGAATCAGTGGGGCTGAAACAGAGGGTGAGAAACAGAGGGGCTGAAACAGAGTGGCTGAAGCAGAGGGGCTGAAACAGAGGGCGAGAAACAGAGGGGCTGAATCAGAGGGGCTGAAACAGAGGGGCTGAATCAGAGGGGCTGAAACAGAGGGGCTGAATCAGAGGGGCTGAAACAGACGGGCTGAATCTGAGGGGCTGAAACAGAGGGGCTGAAACAGAGGGCGAGAAACAGAGGGGCTGAAACAGAGGGGCTGAAACAGAGGGTGAGAAATAGGGGGGTTAAACAGAGGGCGAGAAACAGAGGGGCTGAAACAGAAGGCGAGAAACAGAGGGTCTGAAACAGAGGGGCTGAAACAGAGGGCGAGAAATAGAGGGGCTGAAACTGAGGGCTAGAAACAGAGGGGCTGAAACAGAAGGCGAGAAACAGAGGGGCTGAATCAGAGGGGCTGAATCAGAGGGGCTGAGACCGAGGGCGAGAAACAGAGGGGCTGAAACAGAGGGCGAGAAACAGAGGGGCTGAAACAGAGGGCGAGAAACAGAGGGGCTGAATCATAGGTGCTGAAACAGAGGGCGAGAATTAGAGGGGCTGAAACAGAGGGCGAGAAAGAGAGGGGCTGAAACAGAGAGGCTGAAACAGAGGGACTGAATCAGAGGGGCTGAAACACAGGGCGGGAAATAGAGGGGCTGAAACAAAGGGTGAGAAACAGAGGGGCAGAAACAGAGGGCGAGAAACAGAGGGGCTGAAACAGAGGGGCTGAAACAGAGAGCGCGAAACAGTGGGGCTGAAACAGAGGGCGAGAAACAGAGGGGCTGAAACAGAGGGGCTGAAACAGAGGGGCTAAATCAGAGGGGCTGAAACAGAGGGCGAGAAACAGAGCGGCTGAAACAGAGGGCGAGAAACAGAGGGGCTTAAACAGAGGGGCTGAAACAGAGGAGCTGAAACAGAGGGGCTGAAACAGAGAGCGCGAAACAGTGGGGCTGAAACAGAGGGCGAGAAACAGAGGGGCTGAAACAGAGGGGCTGAAACAGAGGGGCTGAAACAGAGGGCGAGAAACAGAGGGGCTGAAACAGAGGGGCTGAAACAGAGGGGCTAAATCAGAGGGGCTGAAACAGAGGGCGAGAAACAGAGCGGCTGAAACAGAGGGCGAGAAACAGAGGGGCTTAAACAGAGGGGCTGAAACAGAGGAGCTGAAACAGAGGGGCTGAAACAGAGAGCGCGAAACAGTGGGGCTGAAACAGAGGGCGAGAAACAGAGGGGCTGAAACAGAGGGCGAGAAACAGAGGGGCTGAAACTGCGGGCGAGAAACAGAGGGCGAGAAACAGAGGGGCTGAAACAGACGGGCTGAAACAGAGAGCCTGAAACAGAGGGCGAGAAACAGAGGGGCTGAAACAGAGGGCGAAAAACAGAGGGGCCGAAACAGAGGGCGAGAAACAGAGGGGGAGAAACAGAGGGCGAGAAACAGAGGGGCTGAAACAGAGGGGCTGAAACAGAGGGCGTGAAACAGAGGGGCTGAAACAGAGGGCGAAAAACAGAGGGGCAGAAACAGAGGGCGAGAAACTGAGGGGCTGAAACAGAGGGGCTGAAATAGAGGGCGAGAAACAGAGGGGCTGAAACAGAGGGCGAGAAACAGAGGGACTGAAACAGAGGGGCTGAAACAGAGGGGCTGAAACAGTGGGCGAGAAACAGAGTGGCTGCAACAGACGGCGAGAAACAGAGGGGCTGAAACAGAGGGCGAGAAACAGAGGGGCTGAAACAGAGGGGCTGAAACAGAGGGGCTGAAACAGAGGGGCTGAAACAGAGAGCGCGAAACAGAGGGGCTGAAACAGAGGGCGAGAAACAGAGGGGCTGAAACAGAGGGCGAGAAACAGAGGGGCGGAATCAGAGGGGCTGAAACAGAGGGGCTGAAACAGAGGGGCTGAAACAGAGGGCGAGAAACAGAGGGGCTGAAACAGAGGGGCTGAAACAGAGGGGCTGAAACAGAGGGGCTGAAACAGAGGGCGAGAAACAGAGGGGCTGTATCAGAGGGGCTGAATCAGAGGGGCTGAAACAGAGGGGCTGAAACAGAGGGCGAGAAACAAAGGGGCTGAAACAGCGGGCGAGAAACAGATGGCGAGAAACAGAGGGGCTGAAACAGAGGGGCTGAAACAGACGGGCTGAAACAGAGAGCCTGAAACAGAGGGCGCGAAATCGAGCGGCTGAAACAGAGGGTGAAAAACAGAGGGGCTGAAACAGAGGGCGAGAAACACAGGGGCTGAAACAGAGGGGGGAAACTGAGGGCGAGAAACAGAGGGACTGAAACAGAGGGGCTGAAACAGAGGGGCTGAATCAGAGGGGCTGATACAGAGGTGCTGAATCAGAGGGGCTAAAACAGAGGGCGAGAAACAGAGGGGCTGAAACTGAGGGCGAAAAACAGAGGGGCTGAAACAGAGGGCGAGAAACAGAGGGGCTGAAACAGAGAGCGCGAAACAGAGGGGCTGAAACAGAGGGGCTGAAACAGAGGGGCTGAAACAGAGGGGCTAAATCAGAGGGGCTGAAACAGAGGGCGAGAAACAGAGGGGCTGAAACAGAGGGGCTGAAACAGAGGGGCTGAAACAGAGGGGCTGAAACAGAGGGCGAGAAACAGAGGGGCTGAAACAGAGGGCGATAAACAGAGGGGCTGAAACAGAAGGCGAGAAACAGAGGGGCTGAATCAGAGGGGCTGAAACAGAGGGGCTGAAACAGAGGGGCTGAAACAGAGGGCGAGAAACAGAGGGGCTGAAACAGAGGGGCTGAAACAGAGGGGCTGAAACAGAGGGCGAGAAACAGAGGGGCTGTATCAGAGGGGCTGAATCAGAGGGGCTGAAACAGAGGGTGAAAAACAGAGGGGCTGAAACAGAGGGCGAGAAACACAGGGGCTGAAACAGAGGGTGGGAAACTGAGGGCGAGAAACAGAGGGACTGAAACAGAGGGGCTGAAACAGAGGGGCTGAATCAGAGGGGCTGATACAGAGGTGCTGAATCAGAGGGGCTAAAACAGAGGGCGAGAAACAGAGGGGCTGAAACTGAGGGCGAAAAACAGAGGGGTTGAAACAGAGGGCGAGAAACAGAGGGGCTGAAACAGAGAGCGCGAAACAGAGGGGCTGAAACAGAGGGGCTGAAACAGAGGGGCTGAAACAGAGGGGCTAAATCAGAGGGGCTGAAACAGAGGGCGAGAAACAGAGGGGCTGAAATAGAGGGCGAGAAACAGAGGGGCTGAAACAGAGGGGCTGAAACAGAGGGGCTGAAACAGAGGGCGAGAAACAGAGGGGCTGAAACAGAGGGCGAGGAACAGAGGGGCAGAAACAGAGGGCGATAAACAGAGGGACTGAAACAGAGGGGCTGAAACAGAAGGGCTGAAACAGAGGGACTGAAACAGAGGGCGAGAAACAGTGGGGCTGAATCAGAGGGGCTGAATCAGAGGGGCTGAAACAGAGGGGCTGAAACAGAGGGCGAGAAACAGAGGGGCTGAAACAGAGGGCGAGAAACAGAGGGGCCGAATCAGAGAGGCTGAAACAGAGGGCGAGAAACAGAGGGGCTGAAACAGAGGGCGAGAAACAGAGGGGCTGAAACAGAGGGGCTGAAACAGAGGGCGAGAAACAGAGGGGCTGAAACAGAGGGCGAAAAACAGAGGGGCTGAAACAGAGGGGCTGAAACATAGGGCGAGAAACAGAGGGGCTGAAACAGAGGGGCTGAATCAGAGGTGCTGTATCAGAGGGGCTGAAACAGAGGGCGAGAAATACAGGGGCTGAAACAGAGGGCGTGAAACAGAGGGGCTGAAACAGAAGGCGAGAAACAGATGGGCTGAAACAGAGGGGCTGAAACAGAGGGCGAGAAATAGAGGGGCTGAAACAGAGGGCGAGAAACAGAGGGGCTGAAACAGAGGGCGTGAAACAGAGGGGCTCAATCAGAGAGGCTGAAACAGAGGGCGAGAAACAGAGGGGCTGAAACTGAGGGCGAGAAACAGAGGGGCTGAAACAGAGGGGCTGAAACAGAGGGCGAGAAACAGAGGGGCTGAAACAGAGGGCGAGAAACAGAGGGGCTGAAACAGAGGGGCTGAAACAGAGGGCGAGAAACAGAGGGGCTGAAACAGAGGGCGAAAAACAGAGGGGCTGAAACAGAGGGGCTGAATCAGAGGTGCTGAATCAGAGGGGCTGAAACAGATGGCGAGAAATAGAGGGGCTGAAACAGAGGGCGAGAAACAGAGGGGCTGAAACAGAAGGCGAGAAACAGATGGGCTGAAACAGAGGGTCTGAAACAGAGGGCGAGAAATAGAGGGGCTGAAACAGAGGGCGAGAAACAGAGGGGCTGAAACAGAAGGCGAGAAACAGAGGGGCTAAAACAGAGGGGCTGAATCAGAGGGGCTGAGACCGAGGGCGAGAAACAGAGGGGCTGAAACAGAGGGCGAGAAACAGAGGGGCAGAATCAGAGGGGCTGAAACAGAGGGCGTGAAACAGAGGGGCTGAAACAGAGGGGCTGAAACAGAGGGGCTGAAACAGAGGGGCTCAAACAGAGGGCGAGAAACAGAGGGTCTGAAACAGAGAGCGCGAAACAGAGGGGCGGAAACAGAGGGCGAGAAACAGAGGGGCTGAATCAGAGGGGCTGAATTAGAGGGGCTGAAACAGTGGGGCTGAAACAGAGGGCGAGAAACAGAGGGGTTGAAACAGAGGGCGAGAAACAGAGGGGCTGAAACAGAGCGGAAGAAATGGAGGGGCTGAAACAGAGGGCGAGAAACAGAGGGCGAGAAACAGAGGGGCTGAAACAGAGGGGCTGAAACAGAGGGCGAGAAACAGAGGGGCTGAAACAGAGGGCGAGAAACAGAGGGGCGGAATCAGAGGGGCTGAAACAGAGGGGCTGAAACAGAGGGGCTGAAACAGAGGGCGAGAAGCAGAGGGGCTGAATCAGAGGGGCTGAAACAGAGGGGCTGAAACAGAGGGCGAGAAACAGAGGGGCTGAAACAGAGGCGCTGAAACAGAGGGCGAGAAACAGAGGGGCTGAAACAGAGGGTCTGAAACAGAGGGGCTGAAACAGAGAGGCTGAAACAGAGGGCGAGAAACAGAGGGGCTGAAACAGAGAGCGCGAAACAGAGGGGCTGAAACAGTGGGCGAGAAACAGAGGGGCTGAATCAGAGGGGCTGAATCAGAGGGGCTGAAACAGAGGGGCTGAACCAGAGGGCGAGAAACAGAGGGGCTGAAACAGAGGGCGAGAAACAGAGGGGCTGAAACAGAGGGCGAGAAACAGAGGGGCTGAAACAGAGGGGCTGTAACAGAGGGGCTGAAACCGATGGCGAGAAACAGAGGGGCTGAAACAGACGGCAAGAAACAGAGGAGCTGAAACAAAGGGCGAGAAACAGAGGGGCTGAAACAGAGGGCGAGAAACAGAGGTGCTGAATCAGAGAGGCTGATACAGAGGGCGAGAAACAGAGGGGCTGAAACAGAGGGCGAGAAACAGAGTGGCTGAAACAGAGGGGCTGAAACAGAGGGCGAGAAACAGAGGGGCTGAAACAGAGGGCGAAAAACAGAGGGGCTGAAACAGAGGGGCTGAATCAGAGGTGCTGATTCAGAGGGGCTGAAACAGAGGGGCTGAATCAGAGGGGCTGAAACAGAGGGCGAGAAACAGAGGGGCTGAAACAGAGGGGCTGAAACAGAGGGCGAGAAATAGAGGGGCTGAAACAGAGGGCTAGAAACAGAGGGGCTGAAACAGAAGGCGAGAAACAGAGGGGCTGAAACAGAGGGGCTGAATCAGAGGGGCTGAGACCGAGGGCGAGAAACAGAGGGGCTGAAACAGAGGGCGAGAAACAGAGGGGCTGAATCATAGGTGCTGAAACAGAGGGCGAGAATTAGAGGTGCTGAAACAGAAGGCGAGAAACAGAGGGGCTGAAACAGAGGGGCTGAATCAGAGGGGCTGAGACCGAGGGCGAGAAACAGAGGGGCTGAAACAGAGGGCGAGAAACAGAGGGGCTGAATCATAGGTGCTGAAACAGAGGGCGAGAATTAGAGGTGCTGAAACAGAGGGCGAGAAAGAGAGGGGCTGAAACAGAGAGGCTGAAACAGAGGGACTGAATCAGAGGGGCTGATTCAGAGGGGCTGAAACAGAGGGGCTGATTCAGAGGGGCTGAAACAGAGGGGCTGAATGAGCGGGGCTGAAAGACAGGGCGAGAAATAGAGGGGCTGAAACAAAGGGTGAGAAACAGAGGGGCAGAAACAGAGGGCGAGAAACAGAGGGGCTGAAACAGAGGGGCTGAAACAGAGAGCGCGAAACAGTGGGGCTGAAACAGAGGGCGAGAAACAGAGGGGCTGAAACAGAGGGGCTGAAACAGAGGGGCTAAATCAGAGGGGCTGAAACAGAGGGTGAGAAACAGAGCGGCTGAAACAGAGGGCGAGAAACAGAGGGGTTTAAACAGAGGGGCTGAAACAGAGGAGCTGAAACAGAGGGCGAGAAACAGAGGGACTGAAACAGAGGGGCTGAAACAGAGGGGCTGAAACAAAGGGCGAGAAACAGAGGGTCTGAAACAGAGGGCAAGAAACAGAGGCGCTGAAACACGGGGCGTGAAACAGAGGGGCTGAAACAGAGGGGCGGGAAACAGAGGGGCTGAATCAGAGGGGCTGAATCAGTGGGGCTGAAACAGAGGGTGAGAAATAGAGGGGCTGAAACAGAGGGGCTGAAACAGAGGGGCTGAAACAGAGGGCGAGAAACAGAGGGGCTGAATCAGAGGGGCTGAAACAGAGGGGCTGAATCAGAGGGGCTGAAACAGAGGGGCTGAATCAGAGGGGCTGAAACAGACGGGCTGAATCAGAGGAGCTGAAACAGAGGGGCTGAAACAGAGGGCGAGAAACAGAGGGGCTGAAACAGAGGGGCTGAAACAGAGGGCGAGAAATAGGGGGGTTAAACAGAGGGCGAGAAACAGAGGGGCTGAAACAGAAGGCGAGAAACAGAGGGTCTGAAACAGAGGGGCTGAAACAGAGGGCGAGAAATAGAGGGGCTGAAACAGAGTGCTAGAAACAGAGGGGCTGAAACAGAAGGCGAGAAACAGAGGGGCTGAATCAGAGGGGCTGAATCAGAGGGGCTGAGACCGAGGGCGAGAAACAGAGGGGCTGAAACAGAGGGCGAGAAACAGAGGGCTGAATCATAGGTGCTGAAACAGAGGGCGAGAATTAGAGGGGCTGAAACAGAGGGCGAGAAAGAGAGGGGCTGAAACTGAGAGGCTGAAACAGAGGGACTGAATCAGAGGGGCTGAAACACAGGGCGAGAAATAGAGGGGCTGAAACAAAGGGTGAGAAACAGAGGGGCAGAAACAGAGGGCGAGAAACAGAGGGGCTGAAACAGAGGGGCTGAAACAGAGAGCGCGAAACAGTGGGGCTGAAACAGAGGGTGAGAAACAGAGGGGCTGAAACAGAGGGGCTAAAACAGAGGGGCTAAATCAGAGGGGCTGAAACAGAGGGCGAGAAACAGAGGGGCTGAAACAGAAGGCGAGAAACAGAGGGGCTAAAACAGAGGGGCTGAATCAGAGGGGCTGAGACCGAGGGCGAGAAACAGAGGGGCTGAAACAGAGGGCGAGAAACAGAGGGGCAGAATCAGAGGGGCTGAAACAGAGGTCGTGAAACAGAGGGGCTGAAACAGAGGGGCTGAAACAGAGGGGCTGAAACAGAGGGGCTCAAACAGAGGGCGAGAAACAGAGGGTCTGAAACAGAGAGCGCGAAACAGAGGGGCGGAAACAGAGGGCGAGAAACAGAGGGGCTGAATCAGAGGGGCTGAATTAGAGGGGCTGAAACAGTGGGGCTGAAACAGAGGGCGAGAAACAGAGGGGTTGAAACAGAGGGCGAGAAACAGAGGGGCTGAAACAGAGCGGAAGAAATGGAGGGGCTGAAACAGAGGGCGAGAAACAGAGGGCGAGAAACAGAGGGGCTGAAACAGAGGGGCTGAAACAGAGGGCGAGAAACAGAGGGGCTGAAACAGAGGGCGAGAAACAGAGGGGCGGAATCAGAGGGGCTGAAACAGAGGGGCTGAAACAGAGGGCCTGAAACAGAGGGCGAGAAGCAGAGGGGCTGAATCAGAGGGGCTGAAACAGAGGGGCTGAAACAGAGGGCGAGAAACAGAGGGGCTGAAACAGAGGGGCTGAAACAGAGGGCGAGAAACAGAGGGGCTGAAACAGAGGGTCTGAAACAGAGGGGCTGAAACAGAGAGGCTGAAACAGAGGGCGAGAAACAGAGGGGCTGAAACAGAGAGCGCGAAACAGAGGGGCTGAAACAGTGGGCGAGAAACAGAGGGGCTGAATCAGAGGGGCTGAATCAGAGGGGCTGAAACAGAGGGGCTGAACCAGAGGGCGAGAAACAGAGGGGCTGAAACAGAGGGCGAGAAACAGAGGGGCTGAAACAGAGGGCGAGAAACAGAGGGGCTGAAACAGAGGGGCTGTAACAGAGGGGCTGAAACCGATGGCGAGAAACAGAGGGGCTGAAACAGACGGCAAGAAACAGAGGAGCTGAAACAAAGGGCGAGAAACAGAGGGGCTGAAACAGAGGGCGAGAAACAGAGGTGCTGAATCAGAGAGGCTGATACAGAGAGCGAGAAACAGAGGGGCTGAAACAGAGGGCGAGAAACAGAGTGGCTGAAACAGAGGGGCTGAAACAGAGGGCGAGAAACAGAGGGGCTGAAACAGAGGGCGAAAAACAGAGGGGCTGAAACAGAGGGGCTGAATCAGAGGTGCTGATTCAGAGGGGCTGAAACAGAGGGGCTGAATCAGAGGGGCTGAAACAGAGGGCGAGAAACAGAGGGGCTGAAACAGAGGGGCTGAAACAGAGGGCGAGAAATAGAGGGGCTGAAACAGAGGGCTAGAAACAGAGGGGCTGAAACAGAAGGCGAGAAACAGAGGGGCTGAAACAGAGGGGCTGAATCAGAGGGGCTGAGACCGAGGGCGAGAAACAGAGGGGCTGAAACAGAGGGCGAGAAACAGAGGGGCTGAATCATAGGTGCTGAAACAGAGGGCGAGAATTAGAGGTGCTGAAACAGAAGGCGAGAAACAGAGGGGCTGAAACAGAGGGGCTGAATCAGAGGGGCTGAGACCGAGGGCGAGAAACAGAGGGGCTGAAACAGAGGGCGAGAAACAGAGGGGCTGAATCATAGGTGCTGAAACAGAGGGCGAGAATTAGAGGTGCTGAAACAGAGGGCGAGAAAGAGAGGGGCTGAAACAGAGAGGCTGAAACAGAGGGACTGAATCAGAGGGGCTGATTCAGAGGGGCTGAAACAGAGGGGCTGATTCAGAGGGGCTGAAACAGAGGGGCTGAATGAGCGGGGCTGAAAGACAGGGCGAGAAATAGAGGGGCTGAAACAAAGGGTGAGAAACAGAGGGGCAGAAACAGAGGGCGAGAAACAGAGGGGCTGAAACAGAGGGGCTGAAACAGAGAGCGCGAAACAGTGGGGCTGAAACAGAGGGCGAGAAACAGAGGGGCTGAAACAGAGGGGCTGAAACAGAGGGGCTAAATCAGAGGGGCTGAAACAGAGGGTGAGAAACAGAGCGGCTGAAACAGAGGGCGAGAAACAGAGGGGTTTAAACAGAGGGGCTGAAACAGAGGAGCTGAAACAGAGGGCGAGAAACAGAGGGACTGAAACAGAGGGGCTGAAACAGAGGGGCTGAAACAAAGGGCGAGAAACAGAGGGTCTGAAACAGAGGGCAAGAAACAGAGGCGCTGAAACACGGGGCGTGAAACAGAGGGGCTGAAACAGAGGGGCGGGAAACAGAGGGGCTGAATCAGAGGGGCTGAATCAGTGGGGCTGAAACAGAGGGTGAGAAACAGAGGGGCTGAAACAGAGGGGCTGAAACAGAGGGGCTGAAACAGAGGGCGAGAAACAGAGGGGCTGAATCAGAGGGGCTGAAACAGAGGGGCTGAATCAGAGGGGCTGAAACAGAGGGGCTGAATCAGAGGGGCTGAAACAGAGGGGCTGAAACAGAGGGCGAGAAACAGAGGGGCTGAAACAGAAGGCGAGAAACAGAGGGGCTGAATCAGAGGGGCTGAATCAGAGGGGCTGAGACCGAGGGCGAGAAACAGAGGGGCTGAAACAGAGGGCGAGAAACAGAGGGGCTGAAACAGAGGGCGAGAAACAGAGGGCTGAATCATAGGTGCTGAAACAGAGGGCGAGAATTAGAGGGGCTGAAACAGAGGGCGAGAAAGAGAGGGGCTGAAACTGAGAGGCTGAAACAGAGGGACTGAATCAGAGGGGCTGAAACACAGGGCGAGAAATAGAGGGGCTGAAACAAAGGGTGAGAAACAGAGGGGCAGAAACAGAGGGCGAGAAACAGAGGGGCTGAAACAGAGGGGCTGAAACAGAGAGCGCGAAACAGTGGGGCTGAAACAGAGGGCGAGAAACAGAGGGGCTGAAACAGAGGGGCTGAAACAGAGGGGCTAAATCAGAGGGGCTGAAACAGAGGGCGAGAAACAGAGCGGCTGAAACAGAGGGCTAGAAACAGAGGGGCTTAAACAGAGGGGCTGAAACAGAGGAGCTGAAACAGAGGGGCTGAAACAGAGAGCGCGAAACAGTGGGGCTGAAACAGAGGGCGAGAAACAGAGGGGCTGAAACAGAGGGGCTGAAACAGAGGGGCTAAATCAGAGGGGCTGAAACAGAGGGCGAGAAACAGAGGGGCTTAAACAGAGGGGCTGAAACAGAGGAGCTGAAACAGAGGGCGAGAAACAGAGGGACTGAAACAGAGGGGCTGAAACAGAGGGGCTGAAACAGAGGGCGAGAAACAGAGGGGCTGAAACAGAGGGCAAGAAACAGAGGGGCTGAAACACGGGGCGTGAAACAGAGGGGCTGAAACAGAGGGGCGGGAAACAGAGGGGCTGAATCAGAGGGGCTGAATCAGAGGGGCTGAAACAGAGGGTGAGAAACAGAGGGTGAGAAACAGAGGGGCTGAAACAGAGGGGCTGAAACAGAGGGGCTGAAACAGAGGGCGAGAAACAGAGGGGCTGAATCAGAGGGGCTGAATCAGAGGGGCTGAAACAGAGGGCGTGAAACAGAGGGGCTGAAACAGAGGGGCTGAAACAGAGGGGCTCAAACAGATGGCGAGAAACAGAGGGTCTGAAACAGAGAGCGCGAAACAGAGGGGCTGAAACAGCGGGCGAGAAACAGAGGGGCTGAATCAGAGGGGCTGAATCAGAGGGGCTGAAACAGTGGGGCTGAAACAGAGGGCGAGAAACAGAGGGGCTAAAACAGAGGTCGAGAAACAGAGGGTTTTGATACAGAGGGGAAGAAATGGAGGGGCTGAAACAGAGGGCGAGAAACAGAGGGCGAGAAACAGAGGGGGTGAAACAGAGGGGCTGAAACAGAGGGGCTGAAACAGAGGGCGAGAAACAGAGGGGCTGAAACAGAGGGCGAGAAACAGAGGGGCTGAAACAGAGGGCGAGAAACAGAGGGGCGGAATCAGAGGGGCTGAAACAGAGGGGCTGAAACAGAGGGGCTGAATCAGAGGGTCTGAAACAGAGGGGCTGAAACAGAGGGCGAGAAACAGAGGGGCTGAAACAGAAGGCGAGAAACAGAGGGGCTGAATCAGAGGGGCTGAATCAGAGGGGCTGAGACCGAGGGCGAGAAACAGAGGGGCTGAAACAGAGGGCGAGAAACAGAGGGGCTGAAACAGAGGGCGAGAAACAGAGGGCTGAATCATAGGTGCTGAAACAGAGGGCGAGAATTAGAGGGGCTGAAACAGAGGGCGAGAAAGAGAGGGGCTGAAACTGAGAGGCTGAAACAGAGGGGCTGAAACAGTGGGGCTGAAACAGAGGGGCTGAAACAGTGGGGCTGAAACAGAGGGCGAGAAACAGAGGGGCTAAAACAGAGGTCGAGAAACAGAGGGTTTTGATACAGAGGGGAAGAAATGGAGGGGCTGAAACAGAGGGCGAGAAACAGAGGGCGAGAAACAGAGGGGGTGAAACAGAGGGGCTGAGACAGAGGGGCTGAAACAGAGGGCGAGAAACAGAGGGGCTGAAACAGAGGGCGAGAAACAGAGGGGCTGAAACAGAGGGCGAGAAACAGAGGGGCGGAATCAGAGGGGCTGAAACAGAGGGGCTGAAACAGAGGGGCTGAATCAGAGGGTCTGAAACAGAGGGGCTGAAACAGAGGGCGAGAAACAGAGGGGCTGAAACAGAAGGCGAGAAACAGAGGGGCTGAATCAGAGGGGCTGAATCAGAGGGGCTGAGACCGAGGGCGAGAAACAGAGGGGCTGAAACAGAGGGCGAGAAACAGAGGGGCTGAAACAGAGGGCGAGAAACAGAGGGCTGAATCATAGGTGCTGAAACAGAGGGCGAGAATTAGAGGGGCTGAAACAGAGGGCGAGAAAGAGAGGGGCTGAAACTGAGAGGCTGAAACAGAGGGACTGAATCAGAGGGGCTGAAACACAGGGCGAGAAATAGAGGGGCTGAAACAAAGGGTGAGAAACAGAGGGGCAGAAACAGAGGGCGAGAAACAGAGGGGCTGAAACAGAGGGGCTGAAACAGAGAGCGCGAAACAGTGGGGCTGAAACAGAGGGCGAGAAACAGAGGGGCTGAAACAGAGGGGCTGAAACAGAGGGGCTAAATCAGAGGGGCTGAAACAGAGGGCGAGAAACAGAGCGGCTGAAACAGAGGGCTAGAAACAGAGGGGCTTAAACAGAGGGGCTGAAACAGAGGAGCTGAAACAGAGGGGCTGAAACAGAGAGCGCGAAACAGTGGGGCTGAAACAGAGGGCGAGAAACAGAGGGGCTGAAACAGAGGGGCTGAAACAGAGGGGCTAAATCAGAGGGGCTGAAACAGAGGGCGAGAAACAGAGGGGCTTAAACAGAGGGGCTGAAACAGAGGAGCTGAAACAGAGGGCGAGAAACAGAGGGACTGAAACAGAGGGGCTGAAACAGAGGGGCTGAAACAGAGGGCGAGAAACAGAGGGGCTGAAACAGAGGGCAAGAAACAGAGGGGCTGAAACACGGGGCGTGAAACAGAGGGGCTGAAACAGAGGGGCGGGAAACAGAGGGGCTGAATCAGAGGGGCTGAATCAGAGGGGCTGAAACAGAGGGTGAGAAACAGAGGGTGAGAAACAGAGGGGCTGAAACAGAGGGGCTGAAACAGAGGGGCTGAAACAGAGGGCGAGAAACAGAGGGGCTGAATCAGAGGGGCTGAATCAGAGGGGCTGAAACAGAGGGCGTGAAACAGAGGGGCTGAAACAGAGGGGCTGAAACAGAGGGGCTCAAACAGATGGCGAGAAACAGAGGGTCTGAAACAGAGAGCGCGAAACAGAGGGGCTGAAACAGCGGGCGAGAAACAGAGGGGCTGAATCAGAGGGGCTGAATCAGAGGGGCTGAAACAGTGGGGCTGAAACAGAGGGCGAGAAACAGAGGGGCTAAAACAGAGGTCGAGAAACAGAGGGTTTTGATACAGAGGGGAAGAAATGGAGGGGCTGAAACAGAGGGCGAGAAACAGAGGGCGAGAAACAGAGGGGGTGAAACAGAGGGGCTGAAACATAGGGGCTGAAACAGAGGGCGAGAAACAGAGGGGCTGAAACAGAGGGCGAGAAACAGAGGGGCTGAAACAGAGGGCGAGAAACAGAGGGGCGGAATCAGAGGGGCTGAAACAGAGGGGCTGAAACAGAGGGGCTGAAACAGAGGGCGAGAAGCAGAGGGGCTGAATCAGAGGGGCTGAAACAGAGGGGCTGAAACAGAGGGCGAGAAACAGAGGGGCTGAAACAGAGGGGCTGAAACAGAGGGCGAGAAACAGAGGGGCTGAAACAGAGGGTCTGAAACAGAGGGCCTGAAACAGAGGGCGAGAAACAGAGGGGCTGAAACAGAGAGCTCGAAACAGAGGGGCTGAAACAGTGGGCGAGAAACAGAGGGGCTGAATCAGAGGGGCTGAATCAGAGGGGCTGAAACAGAGGGGCTGAACCAGAGGGCGAGAAACAGAGGGGCTGAAACAGAGGGCGAGAAACAGAGGGGCTGAAACAGAGGGCGAGAAACAGAGGGGCTGAAACAGAGGGGCTGAAACAGAGAGGCTGAAACCGATGGCGAGAAACAGAGGGGCTGAAACAGACGGCAAGAAACTGAGGAGCTGAAACAGAGGGCGAGAAACAGAGGGGCTGAATCAGAGGGCGAGAAACAGAGGTGCTGAATCAGAGAGGCTGATACAGAGGGCGAGAAACAGAGGGGCTGAAACAGAGGGCAAGAAACAGAGGGGCTGAAACAGAGGGGCTGAAACAGAGGGCGAGAAACAGAGGGGCTGAAACAGAAGGCGAAAAATAGAGGGGCTGAAACAGAGGGGCTGAATCAGAGGTGCTGATTCAGAGGGGCTGAAACAGAGGGGCTGAATCAGAGGGGCTGAAACAGAGGGGCTGAAACAGAGGGCGAGAAATAGAGGGGCTGAAACAGAGGGCTAGAAACAGAGGGGCTGAAACAGAAGGCGAGAAACAGAGGGGCTGAAACAGAGGGGCTGAATCAGAGGGGCTGAGACCGAGGACGAGAAACAGAGGGGCTGAAACAGAGGGCGAGAAACAGAGGGGCTGAATCATAGGTGCTGAAAAAGATGGCGAGAATTAGAGGTGCTGAAACAGAGGGCGAGAAAGAGAGGGGCTGAAACAGAGAGGCTGAAACAGAGGGACTGAATCAGAGGAGCTGATTCAGAGGGGCTGAAACAGAGGGGCTGATTCAGAGGGGCTGAAACAGAGGGGCTGAATCAGCGGGGCTGAAACACAGGGCGAGAAATAGAGGGGCTGAAACAAAGGGTGAGAAACAGAGGGGCAGAAACAGAGGGCGAGAAACAGAGGGGCTGAAACAGAGGGGCTGAAACAGAGAGCGCGAAACAGTGGGGCTGAAACAGAGGGCGAGAAACAGAGGGGCTGAAACAGAGGGGCTGAAACAGAGGGGCTAAATCAGAGGGGCTGAAACAGAGGGCGAGAAACAGAGCGGCTGAAACAGAGGGCGAGAAACAGAGGGGCTTAAACAGAGGGGCTGAAACAGAGGAGCTGAAACAGAGGGCGAGAAACAGAGGGACTGAAACAGAGGGGCTGAAACAGAGGGGCTGAAACAAAGGGCGAGAAACAGAGGGGCTGAAACAGAGGGCAAGAAACAGAGGCGCTGAAACACAGGGCGTGAAACAGAGGGGCTGAAACAGAGGGGCGGGAAACAGAGGGGCTGAATCAGAGGGGCTGAATCAGTGGGGCTGAAACAGAGGGTGAGAAACAGAGGGGCTGAAACAGAGGGGCTGAAACAGAGGGGCTGAAACAGAGGGCGAGAAACAGAGGGGCTGAATCAAAGGGGCTGAAACAGAGGGGCTGAATCAGAGGGGCTGAAACAGAGGGGCTGAATCAGAGAGGCTGAAACAGAGGGGCTGAATCAGAGGGGCTGAAACAGAGGGGCTGAAACAGAGGGCGAGAAACAGAGGGGCTGAAACAGAGGGCGAGAAACAGAGGTGCTGAATCAGAGAGGCTGATACAGAGGGCGAGAAACAGAGGGGCTGAAACAGAGGGCGAGAAACAGAGGGGCTGAAACAGAGGGGCTGAAACAGAGGGCGAGAAACAGAGGGGCTGAAACAGAGGGCGAAAAACAGAGGGGCTGAATCAGAGGGGCTGAAACAGAGGGGCTGAATCAGAGGGGCTGAAACAGAGGGGCTGAATCAGAGGGGCTGAAACAGAGGGGCTAAAACAGAGGGCGATAAACAGAGGGGCTGAAACAGAGGGCGAGAAACAGAGGTGCTGAATCAGAGAGGCTGATACAGAGAGCGAGAAACAGAGGGGCTGAAACAGAGGGCGAGAAACAGAGGGGCTGAAACAGAGGGGCTGAAACAGAGGGCGAGAAACAGAGGGGCTGAAACAGAGGGCGAAAAACAGAGGGGCTGAAACAGAGGGGCTGAATCAGAGGTGCTGATTCAGAGGGGCTGAAACTGAGGGGCTGAATCAGAGGGGCTGAAACAGAGGGCGAGAAATAGAGGGGTTAAACAGAGGACGAGAAACAGAGGGGCTGAAACAGAAGGCGAGAAACAGAGGGGCTGAAACAGAGGGGCTGAAACAGAGGGCGAGAAATAGAGGGGCTGAAACAGAGGGCTAGAAACAGAGGGGCTGAAACAGAAGGCGAGAAACAGAGGGGCTGAAACAGAGGGGCTGAATCAGAGGGGCTGAGACCGAGGGCGAGAAACAGAGGGGCTGAAACAGAGGGCGAGAAATAGGGGGGTTAAACAGAGGGCGAGAAACAGAGGGGCTGAAACAGAAGGCGAGAAACAGAGGGGCTGAAACAGAGGGGCTGAAACAGAGGGCGAGAAATAGAGGGGCTGAAACAGAGGGGCGGAAACAGAGGGGCTGATTCAGAGGGGCTGAAACAGAGGGGCTGAATCAGCGGGGCTGAAACACAGGGCGAGAAATAGAGGGGCTGAAACAAAGGGTGAGAAACAGAGGGGCAGAAACAGAGGGCGAGAAACAGAGGGGCTGAAACAGAGGGGCTGAAACAGAGGGCGAGAAATAGGGGGGTTAAACAGAGGGCGAGAAACAGAGGGGCTGAAACAGAAGGCGAGAAACAGAGGGGCTGAAACAGAGGGGCTGAAACAGAGGGCGAGAAATAGAGGGGCTGAAACAGAGGGGCTGAAACAGAGGGGCTGATTCAGAGGGGCTGAAACAGAGGGGCTGAATCAGCGGGGCTGAAACACAGGGCGAGAAATAGAGGGGCTGAAACAAAGGGTGAGAAACAGAGGGGCAGAAACAGAGGGTGAGAAACAGAGGGGCTGAAACAGAGGGGCTAAAACAGAGAGCGCGAAACAGTGGGGCTGAAACAGAGGGCGAGAAACAGAGGGGTGAAACAGAGGGGCTGAAACAGAGGGGCTAAATCAGAGGGGCTGAAACAGAGGGCGAGAAACAGAGCGGCTGAAACAGAGGGCGAGAAACAGAGGGGCTTAAACAGAGGGGCTGAAACAGAGGAGCTGAAACAGAGGGCGAGAAACAGAGGGACTGAAACAGAGGGGCTGAAACAAAGGGCGAGAAACAGAGGGGCTGAAACAGAGGGCAAGAAACAGAGGCGCTGAAACACAGGGCGTGAAACAGAGGGGCTGAAACAGAGGGGCGGGAAACAGAGGGGCTGAATCAGAGGGGCTGAATCAGTGGGGCTGAAACAGAGGGTGAGAAACAGAGGGGCTGAAACAGAGGGGCTGAAACAGAGGGGCTGAAACAGAGGGCGAGAAACAGAGGGGCTGAATCAAAGGGGCTGAAACAGAGGGGCTGAATCAGAGGGGCTGAAACAGAGGGGCTGAATCAGAGAGGCTGAAACAGAGGGGCTGAATCAGAGGGGCTGAAACAGAGGGGCTGAAACAGAGGGCGAGAAACAGAGGGGCTGAAACAGAGGGCGAGAAACAGAGGTGCTGAATCAGAGAGGCTGATACAGAGGGCGAGAAACAGAGGGGCTGAAACAGAGGGCGAGAAACAGAGGGGCTGAAACAGAGGGGCTGAAACAGAGGGCGAGAAACAGAGGGGCTGAAACAGAGGGCGAAAAACAGAGGGGCTGAAACAGAGGGGCTGAATCAGAGGGGCTGAAACAGAGGGGCTGAAACCGAGGGTGAGAAACAGAGGGGCTGAAACAGAGGGGCTGAATCAGAGGTGCTGAATCAGTGGGGCTGAAACAGAGGGTGAGAAACAGAGGGGCTGAAACAGAGGGGCTGAAACAGAGGGGCTGAAACAGAGGGCGAGAAACAGAGGGGCTGAATCAGAGGGGCTGAAACAGAGGGGCTGAATCAGAGGGGCTGAAACAGAGGGGCTGAATCAGAGGGGCTGAAACAGAGGGGCTGGATCAGAGGGGCTGAAACAGAGGGGCTGAAACAGAGGGCGAGAAACAGAGGGGCTGAAACAGAGGGCGAGAAACAGAGGTGCTGAATCAGAGAGGCTGATACAGAGGGCGAGAAACAGAGGGGCTGAAACAGAGGGCGAGAAACAGAGGGGCTGAAACAGAGGGGCTGAAACAGAGGGCGAGAAACTGAGGGGCTGAAACAGAGGGCGAAAAAAAGAGGGGCTGAAACAGAGGGGCTGAATCAGAGGTGCTGATTCAGAGGTGCTGAAACAGAGGGGCTGAATCAGAGGGGCTGAAACAGAGGGCGAGAAATAGGGGGGTTAAACAGAGGGCGAGAAACAGAGGGGCTGAAACAGAGGGGCTGAAACAGAGGGCGAGAAACAGAGGGGCTGAATCAGAGGGGCTGAAACAGAGGGGCTGAATCAGAGGGGCTGAAACAGAGGGGCTGAATCAGAGGTGCTGATTCAGAGGTGCTGAAACAGAGGGGCTGAATCAGCGGGGCTGAAACAGAGGGCGCGAAACAGAGGGGCTGAAACAGAGGGGCTGAAACAGAGGGCGAGAAACAGAGGGGCTGAAACAGAGGGGCTGAATCAGAGGGGCTGAAACAGAGGGGCTGAAACAGAGGGCGAGAAACAGAGGGGCTGAAACAGAGGGGCTGAAACAGAGGGTCTGAATCACAGGGGCTGATTCAGAGGGGCTGAAACAGAGGGGCTGAATCAGCGGGGCTGAAACAGAGGGCGAGAAACAGAGGGGCTGAAACAAAGGGCGAGAAACAGAGGGGCTGAAACAGAGGGCGAGAAAGAGAGGGGCTGACACAGAGGGGCTGAAACAGAGGGGCTGAAAGAGAGGGGCTGAAACAGAGGGCGAGAAACAGAGGGGCTTAAACAGAGGGGCTGAAACAGAGGAGCTGAAACAGAGGGCGAGAAACAGAGGGACTGAAACAGAGGTGCTGAAACAGAGGGGCTGAAACAGAGGGCGAGACACAGAGGGGCTGAAACAGAGGGCAAGAAACAGAGGGGCTGAAAAACGGGTCGTGAAACAGAGGGGCTGAAACAGAGGGGCGGGAAACAGAGGGGCTGAATCAGAGGGGCTGAATCAGAGGGGCTGAAACAGAGGGTGAGAAACAGAGGGGCTGAAACAGAGGGGCTGAAACAGAGGGGCTGAAACAGAGGGCGAGAAACAGAGGGGCTGAATCAGAGGGGCTGAATCAGAGGGGCTGAAACAGAGGGCGTGAAACAGAGGGCGAGAAATAGGGGGGTTAATCAGAGGGCGAGAAACAGAGGGGCTGAAACAGAAGGCGAGAAACAGAGGCGCTGAAACAGAGGGGCTGAAACAGAGGGCGAGAAATAGAGGGGCTGAAACAGAGGGCTAGAAACAGAGGGGCTGAAACAGAAGGCGAGAAACAGAGGGGCTGAAACAGAGGGGCTGAATCAGAGGGGCTGAGACCGAGGACGAGAAACAGAGGGGCTGAAACAGAGGGCGAGAAACAGAGGGGCTGAATCATAGGTGCTGAAAAAGATGGCGAGAATTAGAGGTGCTGAAACAGAGGGCGAGAAAGAGAGGGGCTGAAACAGAGAGGCTGAAACAGAGGGACTGAATCAGAGGGGCTGATTCAGAGGGGCTGAAACAGAGGGGCTGATTCAGAGGGGCTGAAACAGAGGGGCTGAATCAGCGGGGCTGAAACACAGGGCGAGAAATAGAGGGGCTGAAACAAAGGGTGAGAAACAGAGGGGCAGAAACAGAGGGCGAGAAACAGAGGGGCTGAAACAGAGGGGCTGAAACAGAGAGCGCGAAACAGTGGGGCTGAAACAGAGGGCGAGAAACAGAGGGGCTGAAACAGAGGGGCTGAAACAGAGGGGCTAAATCAGAGGGGCTGAAACAGAGGGCGAGAAACAGAGCGGCTGAAACAGAGGGCGAGAAACAGAGGGGCTTAAACAGAGGGGCTGAAACAGAGGAGCTGAAACAGAGGGCGAGAAACAGAGGGACTGAAACAGAGGGGCTGAAACAGAGGGGCTGAAACAAAGGGCGAGAAACAGAGGGGCTGAAACAGAGGGCAAGAAACAGAGGCGCTGAAACACAGGGCGTGAAACAGAGGGGCTGAAACAGAGGGGCGGGAAACAGAGGGGCTGAATCAGAGGGGCTGAATCAGTGGGGCTGAAACAGAGGGTGAGAAACAGAGGGGCTGAAACAGAGGGGCTGAAACAGAGGGGCTGAAACAGAGGGCGAGAAACAGAGGGGCTGAATCAGAGGGGCTGAAACAGAGGGGCTGAATCAGAGGGGCTGAAACAGAGGGGCTGAATCAGAGGGGCTGAAACAGAGGGGCTGAAACAGAGGGGCTGAAACAGAGGGGCTGAAACAGAGGGCGAGAAACAGAGGGGCTGAAACAGAGGGCGAGAAACAGAGGTGCTGAATCAGAGAGGCTGATACAGAGGGCGAGAAACAGAGGGGCTGAAACAGAGGGCGAGAAACAGAGGGGCTGAAACAGAGGGGCTGAAACAGAGGGCGAGAAACAGAGGGGCTGAAACAGAGGGCGAAAAACAGAGGGGCTGAAACAGAGGGGCTGAATCAGAGGGGCTGAAACAGAGGGGCTGAAACCGAGGGCGAGAAACAGAGGGGCTGAAACAGAGGGGCTGAATCAGAGGTGCTGAATCAGTGGGGCTGAAACAGAGGGTGAGAAACAGAGGGGCTGAAACAGAGGGGCTGAAACAGAGGGGCTGAAACAGAGGGCGAGAAACAGAGGGGCTGAATCAGAGGGGCTGAAACAGAGGGGCTGAATCAGAGGGGCTGAAACAGAGGGGCTGAAACAGAGGGGCTAAATCAGAGGGGCTGAAACAGAGGGCGAGAAACAGAGCGGCTGAAACAGAGGGCGAGAAACAGAGGGGCTGAATCAGAGGGGCTGAATCAGTGGGGCTGAAACAGAGGGTGAGAAACAGAGGGGCTGAAACAGAGGGGCTGAAACAGAGGGGCTGAAACAGAGGGCGAGAAACAGAGGGGCTGAATCAGAGGGGCTGAAACAGAGGGCGAGAAACAGAGGGACAGAAACAGAGGGGCTGAAACAGAGGGGCTGAAACAAAGGGCGAGAAACAGAGGGGCTGAAACAGAGGGCAAGAAACAGAGGCGCTGAAACACAGGGCGTGAAACAGAGGGGCTGAATCAGAGGGGCTGAAACAGAGGGGCTGAATCAGAGGGGCTGAAACAGAGGGGCTAAAACAGAGGGCGATAAACAGAGGGGCTGAAACAGAGGGCGAGAAACAGAGGTGCTGAATCAGAGAGGCTGATACAGAGAGCGAGAAACAGAGGGGCTGAAACAGAGGGCGAGAAACAGAGGGGCTGAAACAGAGGGGCTGAAACAGAGGGCGAGAAACAGAGGGGCTGAAACAGAGGGCGAAAAACAGAGGGGCTGAAACAGAGGGGCTGAATCAGAGGTGCTGATTCAGAGGGGCTGAAACTGAGGGGCTGAATCAGAGGGGCTGAAACAGAGGGCGAGAAATAGAGGGGTTAAACAGAGGACGAGAAACAGAGGGGCTGAAACAGAAGGCGAGAAACAGAGGGGCTGAAACAGAGGGGCTGAAACAGAGGGCGAGAAATAGAGGGGCTGAAACAGAGGGCTAGAAACAGAGGGGCTGAAACAGAAGGCGAGAAACAGAGGGGCTGAAACAGAGGGGCTGAATCAGAGGGGCTGAGACCGAGGGCGAGAAACAGAGGGGCTGAAACAGAGGGCGAGAAATAGGGGGGTTAAACAGAGGGCGAGAAACAGAGGGGCTGAAACAGAAGGCGAGAAACAGAGGGGCTGAAACAGAGGGGCTGAAACAGAGGGCGAGAAATAGAGGGGCTGAAACAGAGGGGCGGAAACAGAGGGGCTGATTCAGAGGGGCTGAAACAGAGGGGCTGAATCAGCGGGGCTGAAACACAGGGCGAGAAATAGAGGGGCTGAAACAAAGGGTGAGAAACAGAGGGGCAGAAACAGAGGGCGAGAAACAGAGGGGCTGAAACAGAGGGGCTGAAACAGAGGGCGAGAAATAGGGGGGTTAAACAGAGGGCGAGAAACAGAGGGGCTGAAACAGAAGGCGAGAAACAGAGGGGCTGAAACAGAGGGGCTGAAACAGAGGGCGAGAAATAGAGGGGCTGAAACAGAGGGGCTGAAACAGAGGGGCTGATTCAGAGGGGCTGAAACAGAGGGGCTGAATCAGCGGGGCTGAAACACAGGGCGAGAAATAGAGGGGCTGAAACAAAGGGTGAGAAACAGAGGGGCAGAAACAGAGGGTGAGAAACAGAGGGGCTGAAACAGAGGGGCTGAAACAGAGAGCGCGAAACAGTGGGGCTGAAACAGAGGGCGAGAAACAGAGGGGCTGAAACAGAGGGGCTGAAACAGAGGGGCTAAATCAGAGGGGCTGAAACAGAGGGCGAGAAACAGAGCGGCTGAAACAGTGGGCGAGAAACAGAGGGGCTTAAACAGAGGGGCTGAAACAGAGGAGCTGAAACAGAGGGCGAGAAACAGAGGGACTGAAACAGAGGGGCTGAAACAGAGGGGCTGAAACAAAGGGCGAGAAACAGAGGGGCTGAAACAGAGGGCAAGAAACAGAGGCGCTGAAACACAGGGCGTGAAACAGAGGGGCTGAAACAGAGGGGCGGGAAACAGAGGGGCTGAATCAGAGGGGCTGAATCAGTGGGGCTGAAACAGAGGGTGAGAAACAGAGGGGCTGAAACAGAGGGGCTGAAACAGAGGGGCTGAAACAGAGGGCGAGAAACAGAGGGGCTGAATCAAAGGGGCTGAAACAGAGGGGCTGAATCAGAGGGGCTGAAACAGAGGGGCTGAATCAGAGAGGCTGAAACAGAGGGGCTGAATCAGAGGGGCTGAAACAGAGGGGCTGAAACAGAGGGCGAGAAACAGAGGGGCTGAAACAGAGGGCGAGAAACAGAGGTGCTGAATCAGAGAGGCTGATACAGAGGGCGAGAAACAGAGGGGCTGAAACAGAGGGCGAGAAACAGAGGGGCTGAAACAGAGGGGCTGAAACAGAGGGCGAGAAACAGAGGGGCTGAAACAGAGGGCGAAAAACAGAGGGGCTGAAACAGAGGGGCTGAATCAGAGGGGCTGAAACAGAGGGGCTGAAACCGAGGGTGAGAAACAGAGGGGCTGAAACAGAGGGGCTGAATCAGAGGTGCTGAATCAGTGGGGCTGAAACAGAGGGTGAGAAACAGAGGGGCTGAAACAGAGGGGCTGAAACAGAGGGGCTGAAACAGAGGGCGAGAAACAGAGGGGCTGAATCAGAGGGGCTGAAACAGAGGGGCTGAATCAGAGGGGCTGAAACAGAGGGGCTGAATCAGAGGGGCTGAAACAGAGGGGCTGGATCAGAGGGGCTGAAACAGAGGGGCTGAAACAGAGGGCGAGAAACAGAGGGGCTGAAACAGAGGGCGAGAAACAGAGGTGCTGAATCAGAGAGGCTGATACAGAGGGCGAGAAACAGAGGGGCTGAAACAGAGGGCGAGAAACAGAGGGGCTGAAACAGAGGGGCTGAAACAGAGGGCGAGAAACTGAGGGGCTGAAACAGAGGGCGAAAAAAAGAGGGGCTGAAACAGAGGGGCTGAATCAGAGGTGCTGATTCAGAGGTGCTGAAACAGAGGGGCTGAATCAGAGGGGCTGAAACAGAGGGCGAGAAATAGGGGGGTTAAACAGAGGGCGAGAAACAGAGGGGCTGAAACAGAGGGGCTGAAACAGAGGGCGAGAAACAGAGGGGCTGAATCAGAGGGGCTGAAACAGAGGGGCTGAATCAGAGGGGCTGAAACAGAGGGGCTGAATCAGAGGTGCTGATTCAGAGGTGCTGAAACAGAGGGGCTGAATCAGCGGGGCTGAAACAGAGGGCGCGAAACAGAGGGGCTGAAACAGAGGGGCTGAAACAGAGGGCGAGAAACAGAGGGGCTGAAACAGAGGGGCTGAATCAGAGGGGCTGAAACAGAGGGGCTGAAACAGAGGGCGAGAAACAGAGGGGCTAAAACAGAGGGGCTGAAACAGAGGGGCTGAAACAGAGGGTCTGAATCACAGGGGCTGATTCAGAGGGGCTGAAACAGAGGGGCTGAATCAGCGGGGCTGAAACAGAGGGCGAGAAACAGAGGGGCTGAAACAAAGGGCGAGAAACAGAGGGGCTGAAACAGAGGGCGAGAAAGAGAGGGGCTGACACAGAGGGGCTGAAACAGAGGGGCTGAAAGAGAGGGGCTGAAACAGAGGGCGAGAAACAGAGGGGCTTAAACAGAGGGGCTGAAACAGAGGAGCTGAAACAGAGGGCGAGAAACAGAGGGACTGAAACAGAGGTGCTGAAACAGAGGGGCTGAAACAGAGGGCGAGACACAGAGGGGCTGAAACAGAGGGCAAGAAACAGAGGGGCTGAAAAACGGGTCGTGAAACAGAGGGGCTGAAACAGAGGGGCGGGAAACAGAGGGGCTGAATCAGAGGGGCTGAATCAGAGGGGCTGAAACAGAGGGTGAGAAACAGAGGGGCTGAAACAGAGGGGCTGAAACAGAGGGGCTGAAACAGAGGGCGAGAAACAGAGGGGCTGAATCAGAGGGGCTGAATCAGAGGGGCTGAAACAGAGGGCGTGAAACAGAGGGCGAGAAATAGGGGGGTTAATCAGAGGGCGAGAAACAGAGGGGCTGAAACAGAAGGCGAGAAACAGAGGCGCTGAAACAGAGGGGCTGAAACAGAGGGCGAGAAATAGAGGGGCTGAAACAGAGGGCTAGAAACAGAGGGGCTGAAACAGAAGGCGAGAAACAGAGGGGCTGAAACAGAGGGGCTGAATCAGAGGGGCTGAGACCGAGGACGAGAAACAGAGGGGCTGAAACAGAGGGCGAGAAACAGAGGGGCTGAATCATAGGTGCTGAAAAAGATGGCGAGAATTAGAGGTGCTGAAACAGAGGGCGAGAAAGAGAGGGGCTGAAACAGAGAGGCTGAAACAGAGGGACTGAATCAGAGGGGCTGATTCAGAGGGGCTGAAACAGAGGGGCTGATTCAGAGGGGCTGAAACAGAGGGGCTGAATCAGCGGGGCTGAAACACAGGGCGAGAAATAGAGGGGCTGAAACAAAGGGTGAGAAACAGAGGGGCAGAAACAGAGGGCGAGAAACAGAGGGGCTGAAACAGAGGGGCTGAAACAGAGAGCGCGAAACAGTGGGGCTGAAACAGAGGGCGAGAAACAGAGGGGCTGAAACAGAGGGGCTGAAACAGAGGGGCTAAATCAGAGGGGCTGAAACAGAGGGCGAGAAACAGAGCGGCTGAAACAGAGGGCGAGAAACAGAGGGGCTTAAACAGAGGGGCTGAAACAGAGGAGCTGAAACAGAGGGCGAGAAACAGAGGGACTGAAACAGAGGGGCTGAAACAGAGGGGCTGAAACAAAGGGCGAGAAACAGAGGGGCTGAAACAGAGGGCAAGAAACAGAGGCGCTGAAACACAGGGCGTGAAACAGAGGGGCTGAAACAGAGGGGCGGGAAACAGAGGGGCTGAATCAGAGGGGCTGAATCAGTGGGGCTGAAACAGAGGGTGAGAAACAGAGGGGCTGAAACAGAGGGGCTGAAACAGAGGGTCTGAAACAGAGGGCGAGAAACAGAGGGGCTGAATCAGAGGGGCTGAAACAGAGGGGCTGAATCAGAGGGGCTGAAACAGAGGGGCTGAATCAGAGGGGCTGAAACAGAGGGGCTGAAACAGAGGGGCTGAAACAGAGGGGCTGAAACAGAGGGCGAGAAACAGAGGGGCTGAAACAGAGGGCGAGAAACAGAGGTGCTGAATCAGAGAGGCTGATACAGAGGGCGAGAAACAGAGGGGCTGAAACAGAGGGCGAGAAACAGAGGGGCTGAAACAGAGGGGCTGAAACAGAGGGCGAGAAACAGAGGGGCTGAAACAGAGGGCGAAAAACAGAGGGGCTGAAACAGAGGGGCTGAATCAGAGGGGCTGAAACAGAGGGGCTGAAACCGAGGGCGAGAAACAGAGGGGCTGAAACAGAGGGGCTGAATCAGAGGTGCTGAATCAGTGGGGCTGAAACAGAGGGTGAGAAACAGAGGGGCTGAAACAGAGGGGCTGAAACAGAGGGGCTGAAACAGAGGGCGAGAAACAGAGGGGCTGAATCAGAGGGGCTGAAACAGAGGGGCTGAATCAGAGGGGCTGAAACAGAGGGGCTGAAACAGAGGGGCTAAATCAGAGGGGCTGAAACAGAGGGCGAGAAACAGAGCGGCTGAAACAGAGGGCGAGAAACAGAGGGGCTGAATCAGAGGGGCTGAATCAGTGGGGCTGAAACAGAGGGTGAGAAACAGAGGGGCTGAAACAGAGGGGCTGAAACAGAGGGGCTGAAACAGAGGGCGAGAAACAGAGGGGCTGAATCAGAGGGGCTGAAACAGAGGGCGAGAAACAGAGGGACTGAAACAGAGGGGCTGAAACAGAGGGGCTGAAACAAAGGGCGAGAAACAGAGGGGCTGAAACAGAGGGCAAGAAACAGAGGCGCTGAAACACAGGGCGTGAAACAGAGGGGCTGAAACAGAGGGGCGGGAAACAGAGGGGCTGAATCAGAGGGGCTGAATCAGTGGGGCTGAAACAGAGGGTGAGAAACAGAGGGGCTGAAACAGAGGGGCTGAAACAGAGGGGCTGAAACAGAGGGCGAGAAACAGAGGGGCTGAATCAGAGGGGCTGAAACAGAGGGGCTGAATCAGAGGGGCTGAAACAGAGGGGCTGAATCAGAGGGGCTGAAACAGAGGGGCTGAAACAGAGGGGCTGAAACAGAGGGGCTGAAACAGAGGGCGAGAAACAGAGGGGCTGAAACAGAGGGCGAGAAACAGAGGTGCTGAATCAGAGAGGCTGATACAGAGGGCGAGAAACAGAGGGGCTGAAACAGAGGGCGAGAAACAGAGGGGCTGAAACAGAGGGACTGAAACAGAGGGCGAGAAACAGAGGGGCTGAAACAGAGGGCGAAAAACAGAGGGGCTGAAACAGAGGGGCTGAATCAGAGGGGCTGAAACAGAGGGGCTGAAACCGAGGGCGAGAAACAGAGGGGCTGAAACAGAGGGGCTGAATCAGAGGTGCTGAATCAGTGGGGCTGAAACAGAGGGTGAGAAACAGAGGGGCTGAAACAGAGGGGCTGAAACAGAGGGCTGAAACAGAGGGCGAGAAACAGAGGGGCTGAATCAGAGGGGCTGAAACAGAGGGGCTGAATCAGAGGGGCTGAAACAGAGGGGCTGAATCAGAGGGGCTGAAACAGAGGGGCTGAATCAGAGGGGCTGAAACAGAAGGGCTGAAACAGAGGGCGAGAAACAGAGGGGCTGAAACAGAGGGGCTGAAACAGAGGGGCTAAATCAGAGGGGCTGAAACAGAGGGCGAGAAACAGAGCGGCTGAAACAGAGGGCGAGAAACAGAGGGGCTTAAACAGAGGGGCTGAAACAGAGGAGCTGAAACAGAGGGCGAGAAACAGAGGGACTGAAACAGAGTTGCTGAAAAAAAGGGTTGAAACAAAGGGCGAGAAACAGAGGGGCTGAAACAGAGGGCAAGAAACAGAGGCGCTGAAACACAGGGCGTGAAACAGAGGAGCTGAAACAGAGGGCGAGAAACAGAGGGACTGAAACAGAGGGGCTGAAACAGAGGGGCTGAAACAAAGGGCGAGAAACAGAGGGGCTGAAACAGAGGGCAAGAAACAGAGGCGCTGAAACACAGGGCGTGAAACAGAGGGGCTGAAACAGAGGGGCGGGAAACAGAGGGGCTGAATCAGAGGGGCTGAATCAGTGGGGCTGAAACAGAGGAGCTGAAACAGAGGGCGAGAAACAGAGGGACTGAAACAGAGGGGCTGAAACAGAGGGGCTGAAACAAAGGGCGAGAAACAGTGGGGCTGAAACAGAGGGCGAGAAACAGAGGGGCTGAAACAGAGGGGCTGAAACAGAGGGGCTAAATCAGAGGGGCTGAAACAGAGGGCGAGAAACAGAGCGGCTGAAACAGAGGGCGAGAAACAGAGGGGCTTAAACAGAGGGGCTGAAACAGAGGAGCTGAAACAGAGGGCGAGAAACAGAGGGACTGAAACAGAGGGGCTGAAACAGAGTGGCTGAAACAGAGGGGCTGAAACAGAGGGGCTGAAACAGAGGGGCTGAAACAGAGGGCGAGAAACAGAGGGGCTGAATCAGAGGGGCTGAAACAGAGGGGCTGAATCAGAGGGGCTGAAACAGAGGGGCTGAATCAGAGGGGCTGAAACAGAGGGGCTGAATCAGAGGGGCTGAAACAGAGGGGCTAAAACAGAGGGCGATAAACAGAGGGGCTGAAACAGAGGGCGAGAAACAGAGGTGCTGAATCAGAGAGGCTGATACAGAGAGCGAGAAACAGAGGGGCTGAAACAGAGGGCGAGAAACAGAGGGGCTGAAACAGAGGGGCTGAAACAGAGGGCGAGAAACAGAGGGGCTGAAACAGAGGGCGAAAAACAGAGGGGCTGAAACAGAGGGGCTGAATCAGAGGTGCTGATTCAGAGGGGCTGAAACAGAGGGGCTGAATCAGAGGGGCTGAAACAGAGGGCGAGAAATAGAGGGGTTAAACAGAGGACGAGAAACAGAGGGGCTGAAACAGAAGGCGAGAAACAGAGGGGCTGAAACAGAGGGGCTGAAACAGAGGGCGAGAAATAGAGGGGCTGAAACAGAGGGCTAGAAACAGAGGGGCTGAAACAGAAGGCGAGAAACAGAGGGGCTGAAACAGAGGGGCTGAATCAGAGGGGCTGAGACCGAGGGCGAGAAACAGAGGGGCTGAAACAGAGGGCGAGAAATAGGGGGGTTAAACAGAGGGCGAGAAACAGAGGGGCTGAAACAGAAGGCGAGAAACAGAGGGGCTGAAACAGAGGGGCTGAAACAGAGGGCGAGAAATAGAGGGGCTGAAACAGAGGGGCGGAAACAGAGGGGCTGATTCAGAGGGGCTGAAACAGAGGGGCTGAATCAGCGGGGCTGAAACACAGGGCGAGAAATAGAGGGGCTGAAACAAAGGGTGAGAAACAGAGGGGCAGAAACAGAGGGCGAGAAACAGAGGGGCTGAAACAGAGGGGCTGAAACAGAGGGCGAGAAATAGGGGGGTTAAACAGAGGGCGAGAAACAGAGGGGCTGAAACAGAAGGCGAGAAACAGAGGGGCTGAAACAGAGGGGCTGAAACAGAGGGCGAGAAATAGAGGGGCTGAAACAGAGGGGCTGAAACAGAGGGGCTGATTCAGAGGGGCTGAAACAGAGGGGCTGAATCAGCGGGGCTGAAACACAGGGCGAGAAATAGAGGGGCTGAAACAAAGGGTGAGAAACAGAGGGGCAGAAACAGAGGGTGAGAAACAGAGGGGCTGAAACAGAGGGGCTGAAACAGAGAGCGCGAAACAGTGGGGCTGAAACAGAGGGCGAGAAACAGAGGGGCTGAAACAGAGGGGCTGAAACAGAGGGGCTAAATCAGAGGGGCTGAAACAGAGGGCGAGAAACAGAGCGGCTGAAACAGAGGGCGAGAAACAGAGGGGCTTAAACAGAGGGGCTGAAACAGAGGAGCTGAAACAGAGGGCGAGAAACAGAGGGACTGAAACAGAGGGGCTGAAACAGAGGGGCTGAAACAAAGGGCGAGAAACAGAGGGGCTGAAACAGAGGGCAAGAAACAGAGGCGCTGAAACACAGGGCGTGAAACAGAGGTGCTGAAACAGAGGGGCGGGAAACAGAGGGGCTGAATCAGAGGGGCTGAATCAGTGGGGCTGAAACAGAGGGTGAGAAACAGAGGGGCTGAAACAGAGGGGCTGAAACAGAGGGGCTGAAACAGAGGGCGAGAAACAGAAGGGGCTGAATCAAAGGGGCTGAAACAGAGGGGCTGAATCAGAGGGGCTGAAACAGAGGGGCTGAATCAGAGAGGCTGAAACAGAGGGGCTGAATCAGAGGGGCTGAAACAGAGGGGCTGAAACAGAGGGCGAGAAACAGAGGGGCTGAAACAGAGGGCGAGAAACAGAGGTGCTGAATCAGAGAGGCTGATACAGAGGGCGAGAAACAGAGGGGCTGAAACAGAGGGCGAGAAACAGAGGGGCTGAAACAGAGGGGCTGAAACAGAGGGCGAGAAACAGAGGGGCTGAAACAGAGGGCGAAAAACAGAGGGGCTGAAACAGAGGGGCTGAATCAGAGGGGCTGAAACAGAGGGGCTGAAACCGAGGGTGAGAAACAGAGGGGCTGAATCAGAGGGGCTGAATCAGTGGGGCTGAAACAGAGGGTGAGAAACAGAGGGGCTGAAACAGAGGGGCTGAAACAGAGGGGCTGAAACAGAGGGCGAGAAACAGAGGGGCTGAATCAGAGGGGCTGAAACAGAGGGGCTGAATCAGAGGGGCTGAAACAGAGGGGCTGAATCAGAGGGGCTGAAACAGAGGGGCTGAATCAGAGGGGCTGAAACAGAGGGGCTGAAACAGAGGGCGAGAAACAGAGGGGCTGAAACAGAGGGCGAGAAACAGAGGTGCTGAATCAGAGAGGCTGATACAGAGGGCGAGAAACAGAGGGGCTGAAACAGAGGGCGAGAAACAGAGGGGCTGAAACAGAGGGGCTGAAACAGAGGGCGAGAAACTGAGGGGCTGAAACAGAGGGCGAAAAAAAGAGGGGCTGAAACAGAGGGGCTGAATCAGAGGTGCTGATTCGGAGGTGCTGATACAGAGGGGCTGAATCAGAGGGGCTGAAACAGAGGGCGAGAAATAGGGGGGTTAAACAGAGGGCGAGAAACAGAGGGGCTGAAACAGAGGGGCTGAAACAGAGGGCGAGAAACAGAGGGGCTGAATCAGAGGGGCTGAAACAGAGGGGCTGAATCAGAGGGGCTGAAACAGAGGGGCTGAATCAGAGGGGCTGAAACAGAGGGGCTGAATCAGAGGTGCTGATTCAGAGGTGCTGAAACAGAGGGGCTGAATCAGCGGGGCTGAAACAGAGGGCGCGAAACAGAGGGGCTGAAACAGAGGGGCTGAAACAGAGGGCGAGAAACAGAGGGGCTGAAACAGAGGGGCTGAATCAGAGGGGCTGAAACAGAGGGGCTGAAACAGAGGGCGAGAAACAGAGGGGCTGAAACAGAGGGGCTGAAACAGAGGGGCTGAAACAGAGGGTCTGAATCACAGGGGCTGATTCAGAGGGGCTGAAACAGAGGGGCTGAATCAGCGGGGCTGAAACAGAGGGCGAGAAACAGAGGGGCTGAAACAAAGGGCGAGAAACAGAGGGGCTGAAACAGAGGGCGAGAAAGAGAGGGGCTGACACAGAGGGGCTGAAACAGAGGGGCTGAAAGAGAGGGGCTGAAACAGAGGGCGAGAAACAGAGGGGCTTAAACAGAGGGGCTGAAACAGAGGAGCTGAAACAGAGGGCGAGAAACAGAGGGACTGAAACAGAGGTGCTGAAACAGAGGGGCTGAAACAGAGGGCGAGACACAGAGGGGCTGAAACAGAGGGCAAGAAACAGAGGGGCTGAAAAACGGGTCGTGAAACAGAGGGGCTGAAACAGAGGGGCGGGAAACAGAGGGGCTGAATCAGAGGGGCTGAATCAGAGGGGCTGAAACAGAGGGTGAGAAACAGAGGGGCTGAAACAGAGGGGCTGAAACAGAGGGGCTGAAACAGAGGGCGAGAAACAGAGGGGCTGAATCAGAGGGGCTGAATCAGAGGGGCTGAAACAGAGGGCGTGAAACAGAGGGCGAGAAATAGGGGGGTTAATCAGAGGGCGAGAAACAGAGGGGCTGAAACAGAAGGCGAGAAACAGAGGGGCTGAAACAGAGGGGCTGAAACAGAGGGCGAGAAATAGAGGGGCTGAAACAGAGGGTTAGAAACAGAGGGGCTGAAACAGAAGGCGAGAAACAGAGGGGCTGAAACAGAGGGGCTGAATCAGAGGGGCTGAGACCGAGGACGAGAAACAGAGGGGCTGAAACAGAGGGCGAGAAACAGAGGGGCTGAATCATAGGTGCTGAAAAAGATGGCGAGAATTAGAGGTGCTGAAACAGAGGGCGAGAAAGAGAGGGGCTGAAACAGAGAGGCTGAAACAGAGGGACTGAATCAGAGGGGCTGATTCAGAGGGGCTGAAACAGAGGGGCTGATTCAGAGGGGCTGAAACAGAGGGGCTGAATCAGCGGGGCTGAAACACAGGGCGAGAAATAGAGGGGCTGAAACAAAGGGTGAGAAACAGAGGGGCAGAAACAGAGGGCGAGAAACAGAGGGGCTGAAACAGAGGGGCTGAAACAGAGAGCGCGAAACAGTGGGGCTGAAACAGAGGGCGAGAAACAGAGGGGCTGAAACAGAGGGGCTGAAACAGAGGGGCTAAATCAGAGGGGCTGAAACAGAGGGCGAGAAACAGAGCGGCTGAAACAGAGGGCGAGAAACAGAGAGGCTTAAACAGAGGGGCTGAAACAGAGGAGCTGAAACAGAGGGCGAGAAACAGAGGGACTGAAACAGAGGGGCTGAAACAGAGGGGCTGAAACAAAGGGCGAGAAACAGAGGGGCTGAAACAGAGGGCAAGAAACAGAGGCGCTGAAACACAGGGCGTGAAACAGAGGGGCTGAAACAGAGGGGCGGGAAACAGAGGGGCTGAATCAGAGGGGCTGAATCAGTGGGGCTGAAACAGAGGGTGAGAAACAGAGGGGCTGAAACAGAGGGGCTGAAACAGAGGGGCTGAAACAGAGGGCGAGAAACAGAGGGGCTGAATCAGAGGGGCTGAAACAGAGGGGCTGAATCAGAGGGGCTGAAACAGAGGGGCTGAATCAGAGGGGCTGAAACAGAGGGGCTGAAACAGAGGGGCTGAAACAGAGGGGCTGAAACAGAGGGCGAGAAACAGAGGGGCTGAAACAGAGGGCGAGAAACAGAGGTGCTGAATCAGAGAGGCTGATACAGAGGGCGAGAAACAGAGGGGCTGAAACAGAGGGCGAGAAACAGAGGGGCTGAAACAGAGGGGCTGAAACAGAGGGCGAAAAACAGAGGGGCTGAAACAGAGGGCGAAAAACAGAGGGGCTGAAACAGAGGGGCTGAATCAGAGGGGCTGAAACAGAGGGGCTGAAACCGAGGGCGAGAAACAGAGGGGCTGAAACAGAGGGGCTGAATCAGAGGTGCTGAATCAGTGGGGCTGAAACAGAGGGTGAGAAACAGAGGGGCTGAAACAGAGGTGCTGAAACAGAGGGGCTGAAACAGAGGGCGAGAAACAGAGGGGCTGAATCAGAGGGGCTGAAACAGAGGGGCTGAATCAGAGGGGCTGAAACAGAGGGGCTGAAACAGAGGGGCTAAATCAGAGGGGCTGAAACAGAGGGCGAGAAACAGAGCGGCTGAAACAGAGGGCGAGAAACAGAGGGGCTTAAACAGAGGGGCTGAAACAGAGGAGCTGAAACAGAGGGCGAGAAACAGAGGGACTGAAACAGAGGGGCTGAAACAGAGGGGCTGAAACAAAGGGCGAGAAACAGAGGGGCTGAAACAGAGGGCAAGAAACAGAGGCGCTGAAACACAGGGCGTGAAACAGAGGGGCTGAAACAGAGGGGCGGGAAACAGAGGGGCTGAATCAGAGGGGCTGAATCAGTGGGGCTGAAACAGAGGGTGAGAAACAGAGGGGCTGAAACAGAGGGGCTGAAACAGAGGGGCTGAAACAGAGGGCGAGAAACAGAGGGGCTGAATCAGAGGGGCTGAAACAGAGGGGCTGAATCAGAGGGGCTGAAACAGAGGGGCTGAATCAGAGGGGCTGAAACAGAGGGGCTGAAACAGAGGGGCTGAAACAGAGGGCGAGAAACAGAGGGGCTGAAACAGAGGGCGAGAAACAGAGGTGCTGAATCAGAGAGGCTGATACAGAGGGCGAGAAACAGAGGGGCTGAAACAGAGGGCGAGAAACAGAGGGGCTGAAACAGAGGGGCTGAAACAGAGGGCGAGAGACAGAGGGGCTGAAACAGAGGGCGAAAAACAGAGGGGCTGAAACAGAGGGGCTGAATCAGAGGGGCTGAAACAGAGGGGCTGAAACCGAGGGCGAGAAACAGAGGGGCTGAAACAGAGGGGCTGAATCAGAGGTGCTGAATCAGTGGGGCTGAAACAGAGGGTGAGAAACAGAGGGGCTGAAACAGAGGGGCTGAAACAGAGGGCTGAAACAGAGGGCGAGAAACAGAGGGGCTGAATCAGAGGGGCTGAAACAGAGGGGCTGAATCAGAGGGGCTGAAACAGAGGGGCTGAATCAGAGGGGCTGAAACAGAGGGGCTGAATCAGAGGGGCTGAAACAGAAGGGCTGAAACAGAGGGCGAGAAACAGAGGGGCTGAAACAGAGGGGCTGAAACAGAGGGGCTAAATCAGAGGGGCTGAAACAGAGGGCGAGAAACAGAGCGGCTGAAACAGAGGGCGAGAAACAGAGGGGCTTAAACAGAGGGGCTGAAACAGAGGAGCTGAAACAGAGGGCGAGAAACAGAGGGACTGAAACAGAGTTGCTGAAAAAAAGGGTTGAAACAAAGGGCGAGAAACAGAGGGGCTGAAACAGAGGGCAAGAAACAGAGGCGCTGAAACACAGGGCGTGAAACAGAGGGGCTGAAACAGAGGGGCGGGAAACAGAGGGGCTGAATCAGAGGGGCTGAATCAGTGGGGCTGAAACAGAGGGTGAGAAACAGAGGGGCTGAAACAGAGGGGCTGAAACAGAGGGGCTGAAAGAGAGGGCGAGAAACAGAGGGGCTGAATCAGAGGGGCTGAAACAGAGGGGCTGAATCAGAGGGGCTGAAACAGAGGGGCTGAATCAGAGGGGCTGAAACAGAGGGGCTGAAACAGAGGGGCTGAAACAGAGGGGCTGAAACAGAGGGCGAGAAACAGAGGGGCTGAAACAGAGGGCGAGAAACAGAGGCGCTGAAACACAGGGCGTGAAACAGAGGGGCTGAAACAGAGGGGCGGGAAACAGAGGGGCTGAATCAGAGGGGCTGAATCAGTGGGGCTGAAACAGAGGGTGTGAAACAGAGGGGCTGAAACAGAGGGGCTGAAACAGAGGGGCTGAAACAGAGGGCGAGAAACAGAGGGGCTGAATCAGAGGGGCTGAAACAGAGGGGCTGAATCAGAGGGGCTGAAACAGAGGGGCTGAATCAGAGGGGCTGAAACAGAGGGGCTGAAACAGAGGGTCTGAAACAGAGGGGCTGAAACAGAGGGCGAGAAACAGAGGGGCTGAAACAGAGGGCGAGAAACAGAGGTGCTGAATCAGAGAGGCTGATACAGAGGGGGAGAAACAGAGGGGCTGAAACAGAGGGCGAGAAACAGAGGGGCTGAAACAGAGGGGCTGAAACAGAGGGCGAGAAACAGAGGGGCTGAAACAGAGGGCGAAAAACAGAGGGGCTGAAACAGAGGGGCTGAATCAGAGGGGCTGAAACAGAGGGGCTGAAACCGAGGGCGAGAAACAGAGGGGCTGAAACAGAGGGGCTGAATCAGAGGTGCTGAATCAGTGGGGCTGAAACAGAGGGTGAGAAACAGAGGGGCTGAAACAGAGGGGCTGAAACAGAGGGGCTGAAATAGAGGGCGAGAAACAGAGGGGCTGAATCAGAGGGGCTGAAACAGAGGGGATGAATCAGAGGGGCTGAAACAGAGGGGCTGAATCAGAGGGGCTGAAACAGAGGGGCTGAATCAGAGGGGCTGAAACAGAGGGGCTGAAACAGAGGGCGAGAAACAGAGGGGCTGAAACAGAGGGGCTGAAACAGAGGGGCTAAATCAGAGGGGCTGAAACAGAGGGCGAGAAACAGAGCGGCTGAAACAGAGGGCGAGAAACAGAGGGGCTTAAACAGAGGGGCTGAAACAGAGGAGCTGAAACAGAGGGCGAGAAACAGAGGGACTGAAACAGAGGGGCTGAAACAGAGGGGCTGAAACAAAGGGCGAGAAACAGAGGGGCTGAAACAGAGGGCAAGAAACAGAGGCGCTGAAACACAGGGCGTGAAACAGAGGGGCTGAAACAGAGGGGCGGGAAACAGAGGGGCTGAATCAGAGGGGCTGAATCAGTGGGGCTGAAACAGAGGGTGAGAAACAGAGGGGCTGAAACAGAGGGGCTGAAACAGAGGGGCTGAAACAGAGGGCGAGAAACAGAGGGGCTGAATCAGAGGGGCTGAAACAGAGGGGCTGAATCAGAGGGGCTGAAACAGAGGGGCTGAATCAGAGGGGCTGAAACAGAGGGGCTGAAACAGAGGGGCTGAAACAGAGGGGCTGAAACAGAGGGCGAGAAACAGAGGGGCTGAAACAGAGGGCGAGAAACAGAGTTGCTGATTCAGAGAGGCTGATACAGAGGGCGAGAAACAGAGGGGCTGAAACAGAGGGCGAGAAACAGAGGGGCTGAAACAGAGGGGCTGAAACAGAGGGCGAGAAACAGAGGGGCTGAAACAGAGGGCGAAAAACAGAGGGGCTGAAACAGAGGGGTTGAATCAGAGGGGCTGAAACAGAGGGGCTGAAACCGAGGGCGAGAAACAGAGGGGCTGAATCAGAGGTGCTGAATCAGTGGGGCTGAAACAGAGGGTGAGAAACAGAGGGGCTGAAACAGAGGGGCTGAAACAGAGGGGCTGAAACAGAGGGCGAGAAACAGAGGGGCTGAATCAGAGGGGCTGAAACAGAGGGGCTGAATCAGAGGGGCTGAAACAGAGGGGCTGAATCAGAGGGGCTGAAACAGAGGGGCTGAATCAGAGGGGCTGAAACAGAGGGGCTGAAACAGAGGGCCAGAATCAGAGGGGCTGAAACAGAGGGCGAGAAACAGAGGTGCTGAATCAGAGAGGCTGATACAGAGGGCGAGAAACAGAGGGGCTGAAACAGAGGGCGAGAAACAGAGGGGCTGAAACAGAGGGGCTGAAACAGAGGGCGAGAAACAGAGGGGCTGAAACAGAGGGCGAAAAACAGAGGGGCTGAAACAGAGGGGCTGAATCAGAGGTGCTGATTCAGAGGGGCTGAAACAGAGGGGCTGAATCAGAGGGGCTGAAACAGAGGGCGAGAAATAGGGGGGTTAAACAGAGGGCGAGAAACAGAGGGGCTGAAACAGAGGGGCTGAAACAGAGGGGCTGAGACCGAGGGCGAGAAACAGAGGGGCTGAAACAGAGGGCGAGAAACAGTGGGGCTGAAACAGAAGGCGAGAAACAGAGGGGCTGAAACAGAGGGGCTGAATCAGAGGGGCTGAGACCGAGGGCGAGAAACAGAGGGGCTGAAACAGAGGGCGAGAAACAGAGGGGCTGAATCATAGGTGCTGAAAAAGAGGGCGAGAATTAGAGGTGCTGAAACAGAGGGCGAGAAAGAGAGGGGCTGAAACAGAGAGGCTGAAACAGAGGGACTAAATCAGAGGGGCTGATTCAGAGGGGCTGAAACAGAGGGGCTGATTCAGAGGGGCTGAAACAGATGGGCTGAATCAGCGGGGCTGAAACACAGGACGAGAAATAGAGGGGCAGAAACAGAGGGCGAGAAACAGAGGGGCTGAAACAGAGGGGCTGAAACAGAGAGCGCAAAACAGTGGTGCTGAAACAGAGGGCGAGAAACAGAGGGGCTGAAACAGCGGGGCTGAAACACAGGGGCTAAATCAGAGGGGCTGAAACAGAGGGCGAGAAACAGAGCGGCTGAAACAGAGGGCGAGAAACAGAGGGGCTTAAACAGAGGGGATGAAACAGAGGAGCTGAAACAGAGGGCGAGAAACAGAGGGACTGAAACAGAGGGGCTGAAACAGAGGGGCTGAAACAAAGGGCGAGAAACAGAGGGGCTGAAACAGAGGGCAAGAAACAGAGGCGCTGAAACACGGGGCGTGAAACAGAGGGGCTGAAACAGAGGGGCGGTAAACAGAGGGGCTGAATCAGAGGGGCTGAATCAGTGGGGCTGAAACAGAGGGTGAGAAACAGAGGGGCTGAAACAGAGGGGCTGAAACAGTGGGGCTGAAACAGAGGGCGAGAAACAGAGGGGCTGAATCAGAAGGGCTGAAACAGAGGGGCTGAATCAGAGGGGCTGAAACAGAGGGGCTGAATCAGAGGGGCTGAAACAGAGGGTCTGAATCAGAGGGGCTGAAACAGAGGGCGAGAAACAGAGGGGCTGAAACAGAGGGGCTGAAACAGAGGGCGAGAAACAGAGGGGCTGAAACAGAGGGCGAGAAACAGAGGTGCTGAATCAGAGAGGCTGATACAGAGGGCGAGAAACAGAGGGGCTGAAACAGAGGGGCTGAAACAGAGGGCGAGAAACAGAGGGGCTGAAACAGAGGGCGAAAAACAGAGGGGCTGAAACAGAGGGTATGAATCAGAGGTGCTGATTCAGAGGGGCTGAAACAGAGGGGCTGAATCAGAGGGGCTGAAACAGAGGGCGAGAAATAGGGGGGTTAAACAGAGGGCGAGAAACAGAGGGGCTGAAACAGAAGGCGAGAAACAGAGGGTCTGAAACAGAGGGGCTGAAACAGAGGGCGAGAAATAGAGGGGCTGAAACAGAGGGCTAGAAACAGAGGGCCTGAAACAGAAGGCGAGAAACAGAGGGGCTGAAACAGAGGGGCTGAATCAGAGGGGCTGAGACCGAGGGCGAGAAACAGAGGGGCTGAAACAGAGGGCGAGAAACAGAGGGGCTGAAACAGAGGGCGAGAAACAGAGGGGCTGAATCATTGGTGCTGAAACAGAGGGCGAGAATTAGAGGGGCTGAAACAGAGGGCGAGAAAGAGAGGGGCTGAAACAGAGAGGCTGAAACAGAGGGACTGAATCAGAGGGGCTGAAACACAGGGCGAGAAATAGAGGGGCTGAAACAAAGGTTGAGAAACAGAGGGGCAGAAACAGAGGGCGAGAAACAGAGGCGCTGAAACAGAGGGGCTGAAACAGAGAGCGCGAAACAGTGGGGCTGAAACAGAGGGCGAGAAACAGAGGGGCTGAAACGGAGGGGCTGAAACAGAGGGGCTAAATCAGAGGGGCTGAAACAGAGGGCGAGAAACAGAGCGGCTGAAACAGAGGGAGAGAAACAGAGGGGCTTAAACAGAGGGGCTGAAACAGAGGAGCTGAAACAGAGGGGCTGAAACAGAGAGCGCGAAACAGTGGGGCTGAAACAGAGGGCGAGAAAAAGAGGGGCTGAAACAGAGGGGCTGAAACAGAGGGGCTAAATCAGAGGGGCTGAAACAGAGGGCGAGAAACAGAGGGGCTTAAACAGAGGGGCTGAAACAGAGGAGCTGAAACAGAGGGCGAGAAACAGAGGGACTGAAACAGAGGGGCTGAAACAGAGGGGCTGAAACAGAGGGCGAGAAACAGAGGGGCTGAAACAGAGGGCAAGAAACAGAGGGGCTGAAACACGGGGCGTGAAACAGAGGTGCTGAAACAGAGGGGCTGGAAACAGAGGGGCTGAATCAGAGGGGCTGAATCAGAGGGGCTGAAACAGAGGGTGAGAAACAGAGGGGCAGAAACAGAGGGGCTGAAACAGAGGGGCTGAAACAGAGGGCGAGAAACAGAGGGGCTGAATCAGAGGGGCTGAATCAGAGGGGCTGAAACAGAGGGCGTGAAACAGAGGGGCTGAAACAGAGGGGCTCAAACAGTGGGGCTCAAACAGATGGCGAGAAACAGAGGGTCTGAAACAGAGAGCACGAAACAGAGGGGCTGAAACAGCGGGCGAGAAACAGAGGGGCTGAATCAGAGGGGCTGAATCAGAGGGGCTGAAACAGTGGGGCTGAAACAGAGGGCGAGAAACAGAGGGGCTGAAACAGAGGGCGAGAAACAGAGGGGCTGAAACAGAGGGGAAGAAATGGAGGGGCTGAAACAGAGGGCGAGGATCAGAGGGCGAGAAACAGAGGGGGTGAAACAGAGGGGCTGAAACAGAGGGGCTGAAACAGAGGGCGAGAAACAGAGGGGCTGAAACAGAGGGCGAGAAACAGAGGGGCTGAAACAGAGGGCGAGAAACAGAGGGGCGGAATCAGAGGGGCTGAAACAGAGAGGCTGAAACAGAGGGGCTGAAACAGAGGGCGAGAAACAGAGGGGCTGAAACAGAGGGGCTGAAACAGAGAGCGAGAAACAGAGGGGCTGAAACAGAGGGGCTGAAACAGAGGGGCTGAAACAGAGGGTGAGAAACAGAGGGGCTGAAACAGAGAGCGCGAAACTGAGGGGCTGAAACAGTGGGCGAGAAACAGAGGGGCTGAATCAGAGGGGCTGAATCAGAGGGGCTGAAACAGAGGGGCTGAACCAGAGGGCGAGAAACAGAGGGGCTGAAACAGAGGGCGAGAAACAGAGGGGCTGAAACAGAGGGCGAGAAACAGAGGGTCTGAAACAGAGAGCACGAAACAGAGGGGCTGAAACAGCGGGCGAGAAACAGAGGGGCTGAATCAGAGGGGCTGAAACAGAGAGGCTGAAACCGATGGCGAGAAACAGAGGGGCTGAAACAGACGGCAAGAAACAGAGGAGCTGAAACAGAGGGCGAGAAACAGAGGGGCTGAAACAGAGGGCGAGAAACAGAGGTGCTGAATCAGAGAGGCTGATACAGAGGGCGAGAAACAGAGGGGCTGAAACAGAGGGCGAGAAACAGAGGGGCTGAAACAGAGGGGCTGAAACAGAGGGCGAGAAACAGAGGGGCTGAAACAGAGGGCGAAAAACAGAGGGGCTGAAACAGAGGGGCTGAATCAGAGGTGCTGATTCAGAGGGGCTGAAACAGAGGGGCTGAATCAGAGGGGCTGAAACAGAGGGCGAGAAATAGGGGGTTTAAACAGAGGGCGAGAAACAGAGGGGCTGAAACAGAAGGCGAGAAACAGAGGGTCTGAAACAGAGGGGCTGAAACAGAGGGCGAGAAATAGAGGGGCTGAAACAGAGGGCTAGAAACAGAGGGGCTGAAACAGAAGGCGAGAAACAGAGGGGCTGAAACAGAGGGGCTGAATCAGAGGGGCTGAGACCGAGGGCGAGAAACAGAGGGGCTGAAACAGAGGGCGAGAAACAGAGGGGCTGAATCATAGGTGCTGAAAAAGAGGGCGAGAATTAGAGGTGCTGAAACAGAGGGCGAGAAAGAGAGGGGCTGAAACAGAGAGGCTGAAACAGAGGGACTGAATCAGAGGGGCTGATTCAGAGGGGCTGAAACAGAGGGGCTGAATCAGCGGGGCTGAAACACAGGGCGAGAAATAGAGGGGCTGAAACAAAGGGTGAGAAACAGAGGGGCAGAAACAGAGGGCGAGAAACAGAGGGGCTGAAACAGAGAGCGCGAAACAGTGGGGCTGAAACAGAGGGCGAGAAACAGAGGGGCTGAAACAGAGGGGCTGAAACAGAGGGGCTAAATCAGAGGGGCTGAAACAGAGGGCGAGAAACAGAGCGGCTGAAACAGAGGGCGAGAAACAGAGGGGCTTAAACAGAGGGGCTGAAACAGAGGAGCTGAAACAGAGGGCGAGAAACAGAGGGACTGAAACAGAGGGGCTGAAACAGAGGGGCTGAAACAAAGGGCGAGAAACAGAGGGGCTGAAACAGAGGGCAAGAAACAGAGGCGCTGAAACACAGGGCGTGAAACAGAGGGGCTGAAACAGAGGGGCGGGAAACAGAGGGGCTGAATCAGAGGGGCTGAATCAGTGGGGCTGAAACAGAGGGTGAGAAACAGAGGGGCTGAAACAGAGGGGCTGAAACAGAGGGGCTGAAACAGAGGGCGAGAAACAGAGGGGCTGAATCAGAGGGGCTGAAACAGAGGGGCTGAAACAGAGGGGCTGAAACAGAGGGGCTGAATCAGAGGGGCTGAAACAGAGGGGCTGAATCAGAGGGGCTGAAACAGAGGGGCTGAAACAGAGGGCGAGAAACAGAGGGGCTGAAACAGAGGGCGAGAAACAGAGGTGCTGAATCAGAGAGGCTGATACAGAGGGCGAGAAACAGAGGGGCTGAAACAGAGGGCGAGAAACAGAGGGGCTGAAACAGAGGGGCTGAAACAGAGGGCGAGAAACAGAGGGGCTGAAACAGAGAGCGAAAAACAGAGGGGCTGAAACAGAGGGGCTGAATCAGAGGTGCTGATTCAGAGGGGCTGAAACAGAGGGGCTGAAACAGAGGGGCTGAAACAGAGGGCGAGAAACAGAGGGGCTGAATCAGAGGGGCTGAATCAGAGGGGCTGAAACAGAGGGCGTGAAACAGAGGGGCTGAAACAGAGGGGCTGAAACAGAGGGGCTCAAACAGATGGCGAGAAACAGAGGGTCTGAAACAGAGAGCGCGAAACAGAGGGGCTGAAACAGCGGGCGAGAAACAGAGGGGCTGAATCAGAGGGGCTGAATCAGAGGGGCTGAAACAGTGGGGCTGAAACAGAGGGCGAGAAACAGAGGGGCTAAAACAGAGGTCGAGAAACAGAGGGTTTTGATACAGAGGGGAAGAAATGGAGGGGCTGAAACAGAGGGCGAGAAACAGAGGGCGAGAAACAGAGGGGGTGAAACAGAGGGGCTGAAACAGAGGGGCTGAAACAGAGGGCGAGAAACAGAGGGGCTGAAACAGAGGGCGAGAAACAGAGGGGCTGAAACAGAGGGCGAGAAACAGAGGGGCGGAATCAGAGGGGCTGAAACAGAGGGGCTGAAACAGAGGGGCTGAAACAGAGGGCGAGAACCAGAGGGGCTGAATCAGAGGGGCTGAAACAGAGGGGCTGAAACAGAGGGCGAGAAACAGAGGGGCTGAAACAGAGGGGCTGAAACAGAGGGCGAGAAACAGAGGGGCTGAAACAGAGGGTCTGAAACAGAGGGCCTGAAACAGAGGGCGAGAAACAGAGGGGCTGAAACAGAGAGCTCGAAACAGAGGGGCTGAAACAGTGGGCGAGAAACAGAGGGGCTGAATCAGAGGGGCTGAATCAGAGGGGCTGAAACAGAGGGGCTGAACCAGAGGGCGAGAAACAGAGGGGCTGAAACAGAGGGCGAGAAACAGAGGGGCTGAAACAGAGGGCGAGAAACAGAGGGGCTGAAACAGAGGGGCTGAAACAGAGAGGCTGAAACCGATGGCGAGAAACAGAGGGGCTGAAACAGACGGCAAGAAACTGAGGAGCTGAAACTGAGGGCGAGAAACAGAGGGGCTGAATCAGAGGGCGAGAAACAGAGGTGCTGAATCAGAGAGGCTGATACAGAGGGCGAGAAACAGAGGGGCTGAAACAGAGGGCAAGAAACAGAGGGGCTGAAACAGAGGGGCTGAAACAGAGGGGCTGAGACCGAGGGCGAGAAACAGAGGGGCTGAAACAGAGGGCGAGAAACAGAGGGGCTGAATCATAGGTGCTGAAAAAGAGGGCGAGAATTAGAGGTGCTGAAACAGAGGGCGAGAAAGAGAGGGGCTGAAACAGAGAGGCTGAAACAGAGGGACTGAATCAGAGGGGCTGATTCAGAGGGGCTGAAACAGAGGGGCTGATTCAGAGGGGCTGAAACAGAGGGGCTGAATCAGCGGGGCTGAAACACAGGGCGAGAAATAGAGGGGCTGAAACAAAGGGTGAGAAACAGAGGGGCAGAAACAGAGGGCGAGAAACAGAGGGGCTGAAACAGAGGGGCTGAAACAGAGAGCGCGAAACAGTGGGGCTGAAACAGAGGGCGAGAAACAGAGGGGCTGAAACAGAGGGGCTGAAACAGAGGGGCTAAATCAGAGGGGCTGAAACAGAGGGCGAGAAACAGAGCGGCTGAAACAGAGGGCGAGAAACAGAGGGGCTTAAACAGAGGGGCTGAAACAGAGGAGCTGAAACAGAGGGCGAGAAACAGAGGGACTGAAACAGAGGGGCTGAAACAGAGGGGCTGAAACAAAGGGCGAGAAACAGAGGGGCTGAAACAGAGGGCAAGAAACAGAGGCGCTGAAACACAGGGCGTGAAACAGAGGGGCTGAAACAGAGGGGCGGGAAACAGAGGGGCTGAATCAGAGGGGCTGAATCAGTGGGGCTGAAACAGAGGGTGAGAAACAGAGGGGCTGAAACAGAGGGGCTGAAACAGAGGGGCTGAAACAGAGGGGCTGAATCAGAGGGGCTGAAATAGAGGGGCTGAATCAGAGGGGCTGAAACAGAGGGGCTGAAACAGAGGGCGAGAAACAGAGGGGCTGAAACAGAGGGCGAGAAACAGAGGTGCTGAATCAGAGAGGCTGATACAGAGGGCGAGAAACAGAGGGGCTGAAACAGAGGGCAAGAAACAGAGGGGCTGAAACAGAGGGGCTGAAACAGAGGGCGAGAAACAGAGGGGCTGAAACAGAGGGCGAAAAACAGAGGGGCTGAAACAGAGGGGCTGAATCAGAGGTGCTGATTCAGAGGGGCTGAAACAGAGGGGCTGAAACAGAGGGGCTGAAACAGAGGGCGAGAAACAGAGGGGCTGAATCAGAGGGGCTGAATCAGAGGGGCTGAAACAGAGGGCGTGAAACAGAGGGGCTGAAACAGAGGGGCTGAAACAGAGGGGCTCAAACAGATGGCGAGAAACAGAGGGTCTGAAACAGAGAGCGCGAAACAGAGGGGCTGAAACAGAGGGCGAGAAACAGAGGGGCTGAAACAGAGGGCGAGAAACAGAGGTGCTGAATCAGAGAGGCTGATACAGAGGGCGAGAAACAGAGGGGCTGAAACAGAGGGCAAGAAACAGAGGGGCTGAAACAGAGGGGCTGAAACAGAGGGCGAGAAACAGAGGGGCTGAAACAGAGGGCGAAAAACAGAGGGGCTGAAACAGAGGGGCTGAATCAGAGGTGCTGATTCAGAGGGGCTGAAACAGAGGGGCTGAAACAGAGGGGCTGAAACAGAGGGCGAGAAACAGAGGGGCTGAATCAGAGGGGCTGAATCAGAGGGGCTGAAACAGAGGGCGTGAGAGGGGCTGAAAACAGAGGGGCTGAAACAGAGGGGCTCAAACAGATGGCGAGAAACAGAGGGTCTGAAACAGAGAGCGCGAAACAGAGGGGCTGAAACAGCGGGCGAGAAACAGAGGGGCTGAATCAGAGGGGCTGAATCAGAGGGGCTGAAACAGTGGGCTGAAACAGAGGGGCGAGAAACAGAGGGGCTAAAACAGAGGTCGAGAAACAGAGGGTTTTGATACAGTGGGGAAGAAATGGAGGGGCTGAAACAGAGGGCGAGAAACAGAGGGCGAGAAACAGAGGGGGTGAAACAGGAGTGGCTGAAACAGAGGGGGCTGAAACAGAGGGCGAGAAACAGAGGGGCTGAAACAGAGGGCGAGAAACAGAGGGGCTGAAACAGAGGCGAGAAACAGAGGGGCGGAATCAGAGGGGCTGAAACAGAGGGGCTGAAACAGAGTGCTGAAACAGAGGGCGAGAACCAGAGGGGCTGAATCAGAGGGGCTGAAACAGAGGGGCTGAACAGAGGGCGAGAAACAGAGGGGCTGAAACAGAGGGGCTGAAACAGAGGGCGAGAAACAGAGGGGCTGAAACAGAGGGTCTGAAACAGAGGGCCTGAAAACAGAGGCGAGAAACAGAGGGGGCTGAAACAGAGAGCTCGAAACAGAGGGGCTGAAACAGTGGGCGAGAAACAGAGGGGCTGAATCAGAGGGGCTGAATCAGAGGGGCTGAAACAGAGGGGCTGAACCAGAGGGCGAGAAACAGAGGGGCTGAAACAGAGGGCGAGAAACAGAGGGGCTGAAACAGAGGGCGAGAAACAGAGGGGCTGAAACAGAGGGGCTGAAACAGAGAGGCTGAAACCGATGGGCGAGAAACAGAGGGGCTGAAACAGACGGCAAGAAACTGAGGAGCTGAAACAGAGGGGCGAGAAACAGAGGGGCTGAATCAGGAGGGCGAGAAACAGAGGTGCTGAATCAGAGAGGCTGATACAGAGGGCGAGAAACAGAGGGGCTGAAACAGAGGGCAAGAAACAGAGGGGCTGAAACAGAGGGGCTGAAACAGAGGGCGAGAAACAGAGGGGCTGAAACAGAGGGCGAAAAATAGAGGGGCTGAAACAGAGGGGCTGAATCAGAGGTGCTGATTCAGAGGGGCTGAAACAGAGGGGCTGAATCAGAGGGGCTGAAACAGAGGGGCTGAAACAGAGGGCGAGAAATAGAGGGGCTGAAACAGAGGGCTAGAAACAGAGGGGCTGAAACAGAAGGCGAGAAACAGAGGGGCTGAAACAGAGGGGCTGAATCAGAGGGGCTGAGACCGAGGACGAGAAACAGAGGGGCTGAAACAGAGGGCGAGAAACAGAGGGGCTGAATCATAGGTGCTGAAAAAGATGGCGAGAATTAGAGGTGCTGAAACAGAGGGCGAGAAAGAGAGGGGCTGAAACAGAGAGGCTGAAACAGAGGGACTGAATCAGAGGGGCTGATTCAGAGGGGCTGAAACAGAGGGGCTGATTCAGAGGGGCTGAAACAGAGGGGCTGAATCAGCGGGGCTGAAACACAGGGCGAGAAATAGAGGGGCTGAAACAAAGGGTGAGAAACAGAGGGGCAGAAACAGAGGGCGAGAAACAGAGGGGCTGAAACAGAGGGGCTGAAACAGAGAGCGCGAAACAGTGGGGCTGAAACAGAGGGCGAGAAACAGAGGGGCTGAAACAGAGGGGCTGAAACAGAGGGGCTAAATCAGAGGGGCTGAAACAGAGGGCGAGAAACAGAGCGGCTGAAACAGAGGGCGAGAAACAGAGGGGCTTAAACAGAGGGGCTGAAACAGAGGAGCTGAAACAGAGGGCGAGAAACAGAGGGACTGAAACAGAGGGGCTGAAACAGAGGGGCTGAAACAAAGGGCGAGAAACAGAGGGGCTGAAACAGAGGGCAAGAAACAGAGGCGCTGAAACACAGGGCGTGAAACAGAGGGGCTGAAACAGAGGGGCGGGAAACAGAGGGGCTGAATCAGAGGGGCTGAATCAGTGGGGCTGAAACAGAGGGTGAGAAACAGAGGGGCTGAAACAGAGGGGCTGAAACAGAGGGGCTGAAACAGAGGGCGAGAAACAGAGGGGCTGAATCAAAGGGGCTGAAACAGAGGGGCTGAATCAGAGGGGCTGAAACAGAGGGGCTGAATCAGAGAGGCTGAAACAGAGGGGCTGAATCAGAGGGGCTGAAACAGAGGGGCTGAAACAGAGGGCGAGAAACAGAGGGGCTGAAACAGAGGGCGAGAAACAAAGGTGCTGAATCAGAGAGGCTGATACAGAGGGCGAGAAACAGAGGGGCTGAAACAGAGGGCGAGAAACAGAGGGGCTGAAACAGAGGGGCTGAAACAGAGGGCGAGAAACAGAGGGGCTGAAACAGAGGGCGAAAAACAGAGGGGCTGAATCAGAGGGGCTGAAACAGAGGGGCTGAAACCGAGGGCGAGAAACAGAGGGGCTGAAACAGAGGGGCTGAATCAGAGGTGCTGAATCAGTGGGGCTGAAACAGAGGGTGAGAAACAGAGGGGCTGAAACAGAGGGGCTGAAACAGAGGGGCTGAAACAGAGGGCGAGAAACAGAGGGGCTGAATCAGAGGGGCTGAAACAGAGGGGCTGAATCAGAGGGGCTGAAACAGAGGGGCTGAATCAGAGGGGCTGAAACAGAGGGGCTGAATCAGAGGGGCTGAAACAGAGGGGCTGAAACAGAGGGCGAGAAACAGAGGGGCTGAAACAGAGGGCGAGAAACAGAGGTGCTGAATCAGAGAGGCTGATACAGAGAGCGAGAAACAGAGGGGCTGAAACAGAGGGCGAGAAACAGAGGGGCTGAAACAGAGGGGCTGAAACAGAGGGCGAGAAACAGAGGGGCTGAAACAGAGGGCGAAAAACAGAGGGGCTGAAACAGAGGGGCTGAATCAGAGGTGCTGATTCAGAGGGGCTGAAACAGAGGGGCTGAATCAGAGGGGCTGAAACAGAGGGCGAGAAATAGAGGGGTTAAACAGAGGACGAGAAACAGAGGGGCTGAAACAGAAGGCGAGAAACAGAGGGGCTGAAACAGAGGGGCTGAAACAGAGGGCGAGAAATAGAGGGGCTGAAACAGAGGGCTAGAAACAGAGGGGCTGAAACAGAAGGCGAGAAACAGAGGGGCTGAAACAGAGGGGCTGAATCAGAGGTGCTGAGACCGAGGGCGAGAAACAGAGGGGCTGAAACAGAGGGCGAGAAATAGGGGGGTTAAACAGAGGGCGAGAAACAGAGGGGCTGAAACAGAAGGCGAGAAACAGAGGGGCTGAAACAGAGGGGCTGAAACAGAGGGCGAGAAATAGAGGGGCTGAAACAGAGGGGCTGAAACAGAGGGGCTGATTCAGAAGGGCTGAAACAGAGGGGCTGAATCAGCGGGGCTGAAACACAGGGCGAGAAATAGAGGGGCTGAAACAAAGGGTGAGAAACAGAGGGGCAGAAACAGAGGGCGAGAAACAGAGGGGCTGAAACAGAGGGGCTGAAACAGAGGGCGAGAAATAGGGGGGTTAAACAGAGGGCGAGAAACAGAGGGGCTGAAACAGAAGGCGAGAAACAGAGGGGCTGAAACAGAGGGGCTGAAACAGAGGGCGAGAAATAGAGGGGCTGAAACAGAGGGGCTGAAACAGAGGGGCTGATTCAGAGGGGCTGAAACAGAGGGGCTGAATCAGCGGGGCTGAAACACAGGGCGAGAAATAGAGGGGCTGAAACAAAGGGTGAGAAACAGAGGGGCAGAAACAGAGGGCGAGAAACAGAGGGGCTGAAACAGAGGGGCTGAAACAGAGAGCGCGAAACAGTGGGGCTGAAACAGAGGGCGAGAAACAGAGGGGCTGAAACAGAGGGGCTGAAACAGAGGGGCTAAATCAGAGGGGCTGAAACAGAGGGCGAGAAACAGAGCGGCTGAAACAGAGGGCGAGAAACAGAGGGGCTTAAACAGAGGGGCTGAAACAGAGGAGCTGAAACAGAGGGCGAGAAACAGAGGGACTGAAACAGAGGGGCTGAAACAGAGGGGCTGAAACAAAGGGCGAGAAACAGAGGGGCTGAAACAGAGGGCAAGAAACAGAGGCGCTGAAACACAGGGCGTGAAACAGAGGGGCTGAAACAGAGGGGCGGGAAACAGAGGGGCTGAATCAGAGGGGCTGAATCAGTGGGGCTGAAACAGAGGGTGAGAAACAGAGGGGCTGAAACAGAGGGGCTGAAACAGAGGGGCTGAAACAGAGGGCGAGAAACAGAGGGGCTGAATCAAAGGGGCTGAAATAGAGGGGCTGAATCAGAGGGGCTGAAACAGAGGGGCTGAATCAGAGAGGCTGAAACAGAGGGGCTGAATCAGAGGGTCTGAAACAGAGGGGCTGAAACAGAGGGCGAGAAACAGAGGGGCTGAAACAGAGGGCGAGAAACAGAGGTGCTGAATCAGAGAGGCTGATACAGAGGGCGAGAAACAGAGGGGCTGAAACAGAGGGCGAGAAACAGAGGGGCTGAAACAGAGGGGCTGAAACAGAGGGCGAGAAACAGAGGGGCTGAAACAGAGGGCGAAAAACAGAGGGGCTGAAACAGAGGGGCTGAATCAGAGGGGCTGAAACAGAGGGGCTGAAACCGAGGGCGAGATACAGAGGGGCTGAAACAGAGGGGCTGAATCAGAGGTGCTGAATCAGTGGGGCTGAAACAGAGGGTGAGAAACAGAGGGGCTGAAACAGAGGGGCTGAAACAGAGGGGCTGAAACAGAGGGCGAGAAACAGAGGGGCTGAATGAGAGGGGCTGAAACAGAGGGGCTGAATCAGAGGGGCTGAAACAGGGGGGCTGAATCAGAGGGGCTGAAACAGAGGGGCTGAATCAGAGGGGCTGAAACAGAGGGGCTGAAACAGAGGGCGAGAAACAGAGGGGCTGAAACAGAGGGCGAGAAACAGAGGTGCTGAATCAGAGAGGCTGATACAGAGGGCGAGAAACAGAGGGGCTGAAACAGAGGGCGAGAAACAGAGGGGCTGAAACAGAGGGGCTGAAACAGAGGGCGAGAAACTGAGGGGCTGAAACAGAGGGCGAAAAAAAGAGGGGCTGAAACAAAGGGGCTGAATCAGAGGTGCTGATTCAGAGGTGCTGAAACAGAGGGGCTGAATCAGAGGGGCTGAAACAGAGGGCGAGAAATAGGGGGGTTAAACAGAGGGCGAGAAACAGAGGGGCTGAAACAGAGGGGCTGAAACAGAGGGCGAGAAACAGAGGGGCTGAATCAGAGGGGCTGAAACAGAGGGGCTGAATCAGAGGGGCTGAAACAGAGGGGCTGAATCAGAGGGGCTGAAACAGAGGGGCTGAATCAGAGGTGCTGATTCAGAGGTGCTGAAACAGAGGGGCTGAATCAGCGGGGCTGAAACAGAGGGCGCGAAACAGAGGGGCAGAAACAGAGGGGCTGAAACAGAGGGCGAGAAACAGAGGGGCTGAAACAGAGGGGCTGAATCAGAGGGGCTGAAACAGAGGGGCTGAAACAGAGGGCGAGAAACAGAGGGGCTGAAACAGAGGGGCTGAAACAGAGGGGCTGAAACAGAGGGTCTGAATCACAGGGGCTGATTCAGAGGGGCTGAAACAGAGGGGCTGAATCAGCGGGGCTGAAACAGAGGGCGAGAAACAGAGGGGCTGAAACAAAGGGTGAGAAACAGAGGGGCTGAAACAGAGGGCGAGAAAGAGAGGGGCTGACACAGAGGGGCTGAAACAGAGGGGCTGAAAGAGAGGGGCTGAAACAGAGGGCGAGAAACAGAGGGGCTTAAACAGAGGGGCTGAAACAGAGGAGCTGAAACAGAGGGCGAGAAACAGAGGGACTGAAACAGAGGTGCTGAAACAGAGGGGCTGAAACAGAGGGCGAGACACAGAGGGGCTGAAACAGAGGGCAAGAAACAGAGGGGCTGAAAAACGGGTCGTGAAACAGAGGGGCTGAAACAGAGGGGCGGGAAACAGAGGGGCTGAATCAGAGGGGCTGAATCAGAGGGGCTGAAACAGAGGGTGAGAAACAGAGGGGCTGAAACAGAGGGGCTGAAACAGAGGGGCTGAAACAGAGGGCGAGAAACAGAGGGGCTGAATCAGAGGGGCTGAATCAGAGGGGCTGAAACAGAGGGCGTGAAACAGAGGGCGAGAAATAGGGGGGTTAAACAGAGGGCGAGAAACAGAGGGGCTGAAACAGAAGGCGAGAAACAGAGGGGCTGAAACAGAGGGGCTGAAACAGAGGGCGAGAAATAGAGGGGCTGAAACAGAGGGCTAGAAACAGAGGGGCTGAAACAGAAGGCGAGAAACAGAGGGGCTGAAACAGAGGGGCTGAATCAGAGGGGCTGAGACCGAGGGCGAGAAACAGAGGGGCTGAAACAGAGGGCGAGAAACAGAGGGGCTGAATCATAGGTGCTGAAAAAGAGGGCGAGAATTAGAGGTGCTGAAACAGAGGGCGAGAAAGAGAGGGGCTGAAACAGAGAGGCTGAAACAGAGGGACTGAATCAGAGGGGCTGATTCAGAGGGGCTGAAACAGAGGGGCTGATTCAGAGGGGCTGAAACAGAGGGGCTGAATCAGCGAGGCTGAAACACAGGGCGAGAAATAGAGGGGCTGAAACAAAGGGTGAGAAACAGAGGGGCAGAAACAGAGGGCGAGAAACAGAGGGGCTGAAACAGAGGGGCTGAAACAGAGAGCGCGAAACAGTGGGGCTGAAACAGAGGGCGAGAAACAGAGGGGCTGAAACAGAGGGGCTGAAACAGAGGGGCTAAATCAGAGGGGCTGAAACAGAGGGCGAGAAACAGAGCGGCTGAAACAGAGGGCGAGAAACAGAGGGGCTTAAACAGAGGGGCTGAAACAGAGGAGCTGAAACAGAGGGCGAGAAACAGAGGGACTGAAACAGAGGGGCTGAAACAGAGGGGCTGAAACAAAGGGCGAGAAACAGAGGGGCTGAAACAGAGGGCAAGAAACAGAGGCGCTGAAACACAGGGCGTGAAACAGAGGGGCTGAAACAGAGGGGCGGGAAACAGAGGGGCTGAATCAGAGGGGCTGAATCAGTGGGGCTGAAACAGAGGGTGAGAAACAGAGGGGCTGAAACAGAGGGGCTGAAACAGAGGGGCTGAAACAGAGGGCGAGAAACAGAGGGGCTGAATCAGAGGGGCTGAAACAGAGGGGCTGAATCAGAGGGGCTGAAACAGAGGGGCTGAATCAGAGGGGCTGAAACAGAGGGGCTGAAACAGAGGGGCTGAAACAGAGGGGCTGAAACAGAGGGCGAGAAACAGAGGGGCTGAAACAGAGGGCGAGAAACAGAGGTGCTGAATCAGAGAGGCTGATACAGAGGGGGAGAAACAGAGGGGCTGAAACAGAGGGCGAGAAACAGAGGGGCTGAAACAGAGGGGCTGAAACAGAGGGCGAGAAACAGAGGGGCTGAAACAGAGGGCGAAAAACAGAGGGGCTGAAACAGAGGGGCTGAATCAGAGGGGCTGAAACAGAGGGGAAGAAACCGAGGGCGAGAAACAGAGGGGCTGAAACAGAGGGGCTGAATCAGAGGTGCTGAAACAGTGGGGCTGAAACAGAGGGTGAGAAACAGAGGGGCTGAAACAGAGGGGCTGAAACAGAGGGGCTGAAACAGAGGGCGAGAAACAGAGGGGCTGAATCAGAGGGGCTGAAACAGAGGGGCTGAATCAGAGGGGCTGAAACAGAGGGGCTGAAACAGAGGGGCTAAATCAGAGGGGCTGAAACAGAGGGCGAGAAACAGAGCGGCTGAAACAGAGGGCGAGAAACAGAGGGGCTTAAACAGAGGGGCTGAAACAGAGGAGCTGAAACAGAGGGCGAGAAACAGAGGGACTGAAACAGAGGGGCTGAAACAGAGGGGCTGAAACAAAGGGCGAGAAACAGAGGGGCTGAAACAGAGGGCAAGAAACAGAGGCGCTGAAACACAGGGCGTGAAACAGAGGCGCTGAAACAGAGGGGCGGGAAACAGAGGGGCTGAATCAGAGGGGCTGAATCAGTGGGGCTGAAACAGAGGGTGAGAAACAGAGGGGCTGAAACAGAGGGGCTGAAACAGAGGGGCTGAAACAGAGGGCGAGAAACAGAGGGGCTGAATCAGAGGGGCTGAAACAGAGGGGCTGAATCAGAGGGGCTGAAACAGAGGGGCTGAATCAGAGGGGCTGAAACAGAGGGGCTGAAACAGAGGGGCTGAAACAGAGGGGCTGAAACAGAGGGCGAGAAACAGAGGGGCTGAAACAGAGGGCGAGAAACAGAGGTGCTGAATCAGAGAGGCTGATACAGAGGGCGAGAAACAGAGGGGCTGAAACAGAGGGCGAGAAACAGAGGGGCTGAAACAGAGGGGCTGAAACAGAGGGCGAGAAACAGAGGGGCTGAAACAGAGGGCGAAAAACAGAGGGGCTGAAACAGAGGGGCTGAATCAGAGGGGCTGAAACAGAGGGGCTGAAACCGAGGGCGAGAAACAGAGGGGCTGAAACAGAGGGGCTGAATCAGAGGTGCTGAATCAGTGGGGCTGAAACAGAGGGTGAGAAACAGAGGGGCTGAAACAGAGGGGCTGAAACAGAGGGGCTGAAACAGAGGGCGAGAAACAGAGGGGCTGAATCAGAGGGGCTGAAACAGAGGGGCTGAATCAGAGGGGCTGAAACAGAGGGGCTGAATCAGAGGGGCTGAAACAGAGGGGCTGAATCAGAGGGGCTGAAACAGAAGGGCTGAAACAGAGGGCGAGAAACAGAGGGGCTGAAACAGAGGGGCTGAAACAGAGGGGCTAAATCAGAGGGGCTGAAACAGAGGGCGAGAAACAGAGCGGCTGAAACAGAGGGCGAGAAACAGAGGGGCTTAAACAGAGGGGCTGAAACAGAGGAGCTGAAACAGAGGGCGAGAAACAGAGGGACTGAAACAGAGTTGCTGAAAAAAAGGGTTGAAACAAAGGGCGAGAAACAGAGGGGCTGAAACAGAGGGCAAGAAACAGAGGCGCTGAAACACAGGGCGTGAAACAGAGGGGCTGAAACAGAGGGGCGGGAAACAGAGGGGCTGAATCAGAGGGGCTGAATCAGTGGGGCTGAAACAGAGGGTGAGAAACAGAGGGGCTGAAACAGAGGGGCTGAAACAGAGGGGCTGAAACAGAGGGCGAGAAACAGAGGGGCTGAATCAGAGGGGCTGAAACAGAGGGGCTGAATCAGAGGGGCTGAAACAGAGGGGCTGAATCAGAGGGGCTGAAACAGAGGGGCTGAAACAGAGGGGCTGAAACAGAGGGGCTGAAACAGAGGGCGAGAAACAGAGGGGCTGAAACAGAGGGCGAGAAACAGAGGCGCTGAAACACAGGGCGTGAAACAGAGGGGCTGAAACAGAGGGGCGGGAAACAGAGGGTCTGAATCAGAGGGGCTGAATCAGTGGGGCTGAAACAGAGGGTGAGAAACAGAGGGGCTGAAACAGAGGGGCTGAAACAGAGGGGCTGAAACAGAGGGCGAGAAACAGAGGGGCTGAATCAGAGGGGCTGAAACAGAGGGGCTGAATCAGAGGGGCTGAAACAGAGGGGCTGAATCAGAGGGGCTGAAACAGAGGGGCTGAAACAGAGGGTCTGAAACAGAGGGGCTGAAACAGAGGGCGAGAAACAGAGGGGCTGAAACAGAGGGCGAGAAACAGAGGTGCTGAATCAGAGAGGCTGATACAGAGGGGGAGAAACAGAGGGGCTGAAACAGAGGGCGAGAAACAGAGGGGCTGAAACAGAGGGGCTGAAACAGAGGGCGAGAAACAGAGGGGCTGAAACAGAGGGCGAAAAACAGAGGGGCTGAAACAGAGGGGCTGAATCAGAGGGGCTGAAACAGAGGGGCTGAAACCGAGGGCGAGAAACAGAGGGGCTGAAACAGAGGGGCTGAATCAGAGGTGCTGAATCAGTGGGGCTGAAACAGAGGGTGAGAAACAGAGGGGCTGAAACAGAGGGGCTGAAACAGAGGGGCTGAAATAGAGGGCGAGAAACAGAGGGGCTGAATCAGAGGGGCTGAAACAGAGGGGCTGAATCAGAGGGGCTGAAACAGAGGGGCTGAATCAGAGGGGCTGAAACAGAGGGGCTGAAACAGAGGGCGAGAAACAGAGGGGCTGAAACAGAGGGGCTGAAACAGAGGGGCTAAATCAGAGGGGCTGAAACAGAGGGCGAGAAACAGAGCGGCTGAAACAGAGGGCGAGAAACAGAGGGGCTTAAACAGAGGGGCTGAAACAGAGGAGCTGATACAGAGGGCGAGAAACAGAGGGACTGAAACAGAGGGGCTGAAACAGAGGGGCTGAAACAAAGGGCGAGAAACAGAGGGGCTGAAACAGAGGGCAAGAAACAGAGGCGCTGAAACACAGGGCGTGAAACAGAGGGGCTGAAACAGAGGGGCGGGAAACAGAGGGGCTGAATCAGAGGGGCTGAATCAGTGGGGCTGAAACAGAGGGTGAGAAACAGAGGGGCTGAAACAGAGGGGCTGAAACAGAGGGGCTGAAACAGAGGGCGAGAAACAGAGGGGCTGAATCCGTGGGGCGGAAACAGAGGGGCTGAATCAGAGGGGCTGAAACAGAGGGGCTGAATCAGAGGGGCTGAAACAGAGGGGCTGAAACAGAGGGGCTGAAACAGTGGGGCTGAAACAGAGGGCGAGAAACAGAGGGGCTGAAACAGAGGGCGAGAAACAGAGTTGCTGAATCAGAGAGGCTGATACAGAGGGCGAGAAACAGAGGGGCTGAAACAGAGGGCGAGAAACAGAGGGGCTGAAACAGAGGGGCTGAAACAGAGGGCGAGAAACAGAGGGGCTGAAACAGAGGGCGAAAAACAGAGGGGCTGAAACAGAGCGGTTGAATCAGAGGGGCTGAAACAGAGGGGCTGAAACCGAGGGCGAGAAACAGAGGGGCTGAAACAGAGGGGCTGAATCAGAGGTGCTGAATCAGTGGGGCTGAAACAGAGGGTGAGAAACAGAGGGGCTGAAACAGAGGGGCTGAAACAGAGGGGCTGAAACAGAGGGCGAGAAACAGAGGGGCTGAATCAGAGGGGCTGAAACAGAGGGGCTGAATCAGAGGGGCTGAATCAGAGGGGCTGAATCAGAGGGGCTGAAACAGAGGGGCTGAATCAGAGGGGCTGAAACAGAGGGGCTGAAACAGAGGGCCAGAATCAGAGGGGCTGAAACAGAGGGCGAGAAACAGAGGTGCTGAATCAGAGAGGCTGATACAGAGGGCGAGAAACAGAGGGGCTGAAACAGAGGGCGAGAAACAGAGGGGCTGAAACAGAGGGGCTGAAACAGAGAGCGCGAAACAGAGGGGCTGAAACAGAGGGCGAAAAACAGAGGGGCTGAAACAGAGGGGCTGAATCAGAGGTGCTGATTCAGAGGGGCTGAAACAGAGGGGCTGAATCAGAGGGGCTGAAACAGAGGGCGAGAAATAGGGGGGTTAAACAGAGGGCGAGAAACAGAGGGGCTGAAACAGAGGGGCTGAAACAGAGGGGCTGAGACCGAGGGCGAGAAACAGAGGGGCTGAAACAGAGGGCGAGAAACAGAGGGGCTGAAACAGAAGGCGAGAAACAGAGGGGCTGAAACAGAGGGGCTGAATCAGAGGGGCTGAGACCGAGGGCGAGAAACAGAGGGGCTGAAACAGAGGGCGAGAAACAGAGGGGCTGAATCATAGGTGCTGAAAAAGAGGGCGAGAATTAGAGGTGCTGAAACAGAGGGCGAGAAAGAGAGGGGCTGAAACAGAGAGGCTGAAACAGAGGGACTAAATCAGAGGGGCTGATTCAGAGGGGCTGAAACAGAGGGGCTGATTCAGAGGGGCTGAAACAGATGGGCTGAATCAGCGGGGCTGAAACACAGGACGAGAAATAGAGGGGCTGAAACAGAGGGCGAGAAACAGAGGGGCTGAAACAGAGGGGCTGAAACAGAGAGCGCAAAACAGTGGGGCTGAAACAGAGGGCGAGAAACAGAGGGGCTGAAACAGAGGGGCTGAAACAGAGGGGCTAAATCAGAGGGGCTGAAACAGAGGGCGAGAAACAGAGCGGCTGAAACAGAGGGCGAGAAACAGAGGGGCTTAAACAGAGGGGATGAAACAGAGGAGCTGAAACAGAGGGCGAGAAACAGAGGGACTGAAACAGAGGGGCTGAAACAGAGGGGCTGAAACAAAGGGCGAGAAACAGAGGGGCTGAAACAGAGGGCAAGAAACAGAGGCGCTGAAACACGGGGCGTGAAACAGAGGGGCTGAAACAGAGGGGCGGTAAACAGAGGGGCTGAATCAGAGGGGCTGAATCAGTGGGGCTGAAACAGAGGGTGAGAAACAGAGGGGCTGAAACAGAGGGGCTGAAACAGTGGGGCTGAAACAGAGGGCGAGAAACAGAGGGGCTGAATCAGAAGGGCTGAAACAGAGGGGCTGAATCAGAGGGGCTGAAACAGAGGGGCTGAATCAGAGGGGCTGAAACAGAGGGTCTGAATCAGAGGGGCTGAAACAGAGGGGCTGAAACAGAGGGCGAGAAACAGAGGGGCTGAAACAGAGGGCGAGAAACAGAGGTGCTGAATCAGAGAGGCTGATACAGAGGGCGAGAAACAGAGGGGCTGAAACAGAGGGCGAGAAAAAGAAGGGCTGAAACAGAGGGGCTGAAACAGAGGGCGAGAAACAGAGGGGCTGAAACAGAGGGCGAAAAACAGAGGGGCTGAAACAGAGGGGATGAATCAGAGGTGCTGATTCAGAGGGGCTGAAACAGAGGGGCTGAATCAGAGGGGCTGAAACAGAGGGCGAGAAATAGGGGGGTTAAACAGAGGGCGAGAAACAGAGGGGCTGAAACAGAAGGCGAGAAACAGAGGGTCTGAAACAGAGGGGCTGAAACAGAGGGCGAGAAATAGAGGGGCTGAAACAGAGGGCTAGAAACAGAGGGGCTGAAACAGAAGGCGAGAAACAGAGGGGCTGAAACAGAGGGGCTGAATCAGAGGGGCTGAGACCGAGGGCGAGAAACAGAGGGGCTGAAACAGAGGGCGAGAAACAGAGGGGCTGAAACAGAGGGCGAGAAACAGAGGGGCTGAATCATAGGTGCTGAAACAGAGGGCGAGAATTAGAGGGGCTGAAACAGAGGGCGAGAAAGAGAGGGGCTGAAACAGAGAGGCTGAAACAGAGGGACTGAATCAGAGGGGCTGAAACACAGGGCGAGAAATAGAGGGGCTGAAACAAAGGTTGAGAAACAGAGGGGCAGAAACAGAGGGCGAGAAACAGAGGGGCTGAAACAGAGGGGCTGAAACAGAGAGCGCGAAACAGTGGGGCTGAAACAGAGGGCGAGAAACAGAGGGGCTGAAACGGAGGGGCTGAAACAGAGGGGCTAAATCAGAGGGGCTGAAACAGAGGGCGAGAAACAGAGCGGCTGAAACAGAGGGCGAAAAACAGAGGGGCTTAAACAGAGGGGCTGAAACAGAGGAGCTGAAACAGAGGGGCTGAAACAGAGAGCGCGAAACAGTGGGGCTGAAACAGAGGGCGAGAAAAAGAGGGGCTGAAACAGAGGGGCTGAAACAGAGGGGCTAAATCAGAGGGGCTGAAACAGAGGGCGAGAAACAGAGGGGCTTAAACAGAGGGGCTGAAACAGAGGAGCTGAAACAGAGGGCGAGAAACAGAGGGACTGAAACAGAGGGGCTGAAACAGAGGGGCTGAAACAGAGGGCGAGAAACAGAGGGGCTGAAACAGAGGGCAAGAAACAGAGGGGCTGAAACACGGGGCGTGAAACAGAGGTGCTGAAACAGAGGGGCTGGAAACAGAGGAGCTGAATCAGAGGGGCTGAATCAGAGGGGCTGAAACAGAGGGTGAGAAACAGAGGGGCTGAAACAGAGGGGCTGAAACAGAGGGGCTGAAACAGAGGGCGAGAAACAGAGGGGCTGAATCAGAGGGGCTGAATCAGAGGGGCTGAAACAGAGGGCGTGAAACAGAGGGGCTGAAACAGAGGGGCTCAAACAGTGGGGCTCAAACAGATGGCGAGAAACAGAGGGTCTGAAACAGAGAGCACGAAACAGAGGGGCTGAAACAGCGGGCGAGAAACAGAGGGGCTGAATCAGAGGGGCTGAATCAGAGGGGCTGAAACAGTGGGGCTGAAACAGAGGGCGAGAAACAGAGGGGCTGAAACAGAGGGCGAGAAACAGAGGGGCTGAAACAGAGGGGCTGAATCAGAGGGGCTGAAACAGTGGGGCTGAAACAGAGGGCGAGAAACAGAGGGGCTGAAACAGAGGGCGAGAAACAGAGGGGCTGAAACAGAGGGGAAGAAATGGAGGGGCTGAAACAGAGGGCGAGAAACAGAGGGCGAGAAACAGAGGGGGTGAAACAGAGGGGCTGAAACAGAGGGGCTGAAACAGAGGGCGAGAAACAGAGGGGCTGAAACAGAGGGCGAGAAACAGAGGGGCTGAAACAGAGGGCGAGAAACAGAGGGGCGGAATCAGAGGGGCTGAAACAGAGAGGCTGAAACAGAGGGGCTGAAACAGAGGGCGAGAAGCAGAGGGGCTGAATCAGAGGGGCTGAAACAGAGGGGCTGAAACAGAGGGCGAGAAACAGAGGGGCTGAAACAGAGGGGCTGAAACAGAGAGCGAGAAAGAGAGGGGCTGAAACAGAGGGGCTGAAACAGAGGGGCTGAAACAGAGGGTGAGAAACAGAGGGGCTGAAACAGAGAGCGCGAAACAAAGGGGCTGAAACAGTGGGCGAGAAACAGAGGGGCTGAATCAGAGGGGCTGAATCAGAGGGGCTGAAACAGAGGGGCTGAACCAGAGGGCGAGAAACAGAGGGGCTGAAACAGAGGGCGAGAAACAGAGGGGCTGAAACAGAGGGCGAGAAACAGAGGGGCTGAAACAGAGGGGCTGAAACAGAGAGGCTGAAACCGATGGCGAGAAACAGAGGGGCTGAAACAGACGGCAAGAAACAGAGGAGCTGAAACAGAGGGCGAGAAACAGAGGGGCTGAAACAGAGGGCGAGAAACAGAGGTGCTGAATCAGAGAGGCTGATACAGAGGGCGAGAAACAGAGGGGCTGAAACAGAGGGCGAGAAACAGAGGGGCTGAAACAGAGGGGCTGAAACAGAGGGCGAGAAACAGAGGGGCTGAAACAGAGGGCGAAAAACAGAGGGGCTGAAACAGAGGGGCTGAATCAGAGGTGCTGATTCAGAGGGGCTGAAACAGAGGGGCTGAATCAGAGGGGCTGAAACAGAGGGCGAGAAATAGGGGGTTTAAACAGAGGGCGAGAAACAGAGGGGCTGAAACAGAAGGCGAGAAACAGAGGGTCTGAAACAGAGGGGCTGAAACAGAGGGCGAGAAATAGAGGGGCTGAAACAGAGGGCTAGAAACAGAGGGGCTGAAACAGAAGGCGAGAAACAGAGGGGCTGAAACAGAGGGGCTGAATCAGAGGGGCTGAGACCGAGGGCGAGAAACAGAGGGGCTGAAACAGAGGGCGAGAAACAGAGGGGCTGAATCATAGGTGCTGAAAAAGAGGGCGAGAATTAGAGGTGCTGAAACAGAGGGCGAGAAAGAGAGGGGCTGAAACAGAGAGGCTGAAACAGAGGGACTGAATCAGAGGGGCTGATTCAGAGGGGCTGAAACAGAGGGGCTGATTCAGAGGGGCTGAAACAGAGGGGCTGAATCAGCGGGGCTGAAACACAGGGCGAGAAATAGAGGGGCTGAAACAAAGGGTGAGAATCAGAGGGGCAGAAACAGAGGGCGAGAAACAGAGGGGCTGAAACAGAGGGGCTGAAACAGAGAGCGCGAAACAGTGGGGCTGAAACAGAGGGCGAGAAACAGAGGGGCTGAAACAGAGGGGCTGAAACAGAGGGGCTAAATCAGAGGGGCTGAAACAGAGGGCGAGAAACAGAGCGGCTGAAACAGAGTGAGAAACAGAGGGGCTTAAACAGAGGGGCTGAAACAGAGGAGCTGAAACAGAGGGCGAGAAACAGAGGGACTGAAACAGAGGGGCTGAAACAGAGGGGCTGAAACAAAGGGCGAGAAACAGAGGGGCTGAAACAGAGGGCAAGAAACAGAGGCGCTGAAACACAGGGCGTGAAACAGAGGGGCTGAAACAGAGGGGCGGGAAACAGAGGGGCTGAATCAGAGGGGCTGAATCAGTGGGGCTGAAACAGAGGGTGAGAAACAGAGGGGCTGAAACAGAGGGGCTGAAACAGAGGGGCTGAAACAGAGGGCGAGAAACAGAGGGGCTGAATCAGAGGGGCTGAAACAGAGGGGCTGAAACAGAGGGGCTGAAACAGAGGGGCTGAATCAGAGGGGCTGAAACAGTGGGGCTGAATCAGAGGGGCTGAAACAGAGGGGCTGAAACAGAGGGCGAGAAACAGAGGGGCTGAAACAGAGGGCGAGAAACAGAGGTGCTGAATCAGAGAGGCTGATACAGAGGGCGAGAAACAGAGGGGCTGAAACAGAGGGCGAGAAACAGAGGGGCTGAAACAGAGGGGCTGAAACAGAGGGCGAGAAACAGAGGGGCTGAAACAGAGGGCGAAAAACAGAGGGGCTGAAACAGAGGGGCTGAATCAGAGGTGCTGATTCAGAGGGGCTGAAACAGAGGGGCTGAATCAGAGGGGCTGAAACAGAGGGCGAGAAATAGTGGGGTTAAACAGAGGGCGAGAAACAGAGGGGCTGAAACAGAAGGCGAGAAACAGAGGGTCTGAAACAGAGGGGCTGAAACAGAGGGCGAGAAATAGAGGGGCTGAAACAGAGGGGCTGAATCAGAGGGGCTGAGACCGAGGGCGAGAAACAGAGGGGCTGAAACAGAGGGCGAGAAACAGAGGGGCTGAATCATAGGTGCTGAAAAAGAGGGCGAGAATTAGAGGTGCTGAAACAGAGGGCGAGAAAGAGAGGGGCTGAAACAGAGAGGCTGAAACAGAGGGACTGAATCAGAGGGGCTGATTCAGAGGGGCTGAAACAGAGGGGCTGATTCAGAGGGGCTGAAACAGAGGGGCTGAATCAGCGGGGCTGAAACACAGGGCGAGAAATAGAGGGGCTGAAACAAAGGGTGAGAAACAGAGGGGCAGAAACAGAGGGCGAGAAACAGAGGGGCTGAAACAGAGGGGCTGAAACAGAGAGCGCGAAACAGTGGGGCTGAAACAGAGGGCGAGAAACAGCGGGGCTGAAACAGAGGGGCTGAAACAGAGGGTCTAAATCAGAGGGGCTGAAACAGAGGGCGAGAAACAGAGCGGCTGAAACAGAGGGCGAGAAACAGAGGGGCTTAAACAGAGGGGCTGAAACAGAGGAGCTGAAACAGAGGGCGAGAAACAGAGGGACTGAAACAGAGGGGCTGAAACAGAGGGGCTGAAACAAAGGGCGAGAAACAGAGGGGCTGAAACAGAGGGCAAGAAACAGAGGCGCTGAAACACAGGGCGTGAAACAGAGGGGCTGAAACAGAGGGGCGGGAAACAGAGGGGCTGAATCAGAGGGGCTGAATCAGTGGGGCTGAAACAGAGGGTGAGAAACAGAGGGGCTGAAACAGAGGGGCTGAAACAGAGGGGCTGAAACAGAGGGCGAGAAACAGAGGGGCTGAATCAGAGGGGCTGAAACAGAGGGGCTGAATCAGAGGGGCTGAAACAGAGGGGCTGAATCAGAGGGGCTGAAACAGAGGGGCTGAAACAGAGGGCGAGAAACAGAGGGGCTGAAAAAGAGGGCCAGAAACAGAGGTGCTGAATCAGAGAGGCTGATACAGAGGGCGAGAAACAGAGGGGCTGAAACAGAGGGCGAGAATCAGAGGGGCTGAAACAGAGGGGCTGAAACAGAGGGCGAGAAACAGAGGGGCTGAAACAGAGGGCGAAAAACAGAGGGGCTGAAACAGAGGGGCTGAATCAGAGGTGCTGATTCAGAGGGGCTGAAACAGAGGGGCTGAATCAGAGGGGCTGAAACAGAGGGCGAGAAATAGGGGGGTTAAACAGAGGGCGAGAAACAGAGGGGCTGAAACAGAAGGCGCGAAACAGAGGGTCTGAAACAGAGGGGCTGAAACAGAGGGCGAGAAATAGAGGGGCTGAAACAGAGGGCTAGAAACAGAGGGGCTGAAACAGAAGGCGAGAAACAGAGGGGCTGAAACAGAGGGCGAGAAAAAGAGGGGCTGAAACAGAGGGGCTGAAACAGAGGGGCTAAATCAGAGGGGCTGAAACAGAGGGCGAGAAACAGAGGGGCTTAAACAGAGGGGCTGAAACAGAGGAGCTGAAACAGAGGGCGAGAAACAGAGGGACTGAAACAGAGGGGCTGAAACAGAGGGGCTGAAACAGAGGGCGAGAAACAGAGGGGCTGAAACAGAGGGCAAGAAACAGAGGGGCTGAAACACGGGGCGTGAAACAGAGGGGCTGAAACAGAGGGGCTGGAAACAGAGGGGCTGAATCAGAGGGGCTGAATCAGAGGGGCTGAAACAGAGGGTGAGAAACAGAGGGGCTGAAACAGAGGGGCTGAAATAGAGGGGCTGAAACAGAGGGCGAGAAACAGAGGGGCTGAATCAGAGGGGCTGAATCAGAGGGGCTGAAACAGAGGGCGTGAAACAGAGGGGCTGAAACAGAGGGGCTCAAACAGAGGGGCTCAAACAGATGGCGAGAAACAGAGGGTCTGAAACAGAGAGCACGAAACAGAGGGGCTGAAACAGCGGGCGAGAAACAGAGGGGCTGAATCAGAGGGGCTGAATCAGAGGGGCTGAAACAGTGGGGCTGAAACAGAGGGCGAGAAACAGAGGGGCTGAAACAGAGGGCGAGAAACAGAGGGGCTGAAACAGAGGGGAAGAAATGGAGGGGCTGAAACAGAGGGCGAGAAACAGAGGGCGAGAAACAGAGGGGGTGAAACAGAGGGGCTGAAACAGAGGGGCTGAAACAGAGGGCGAGAAACAGAGGGGCTGAAACAGAGGGCGAGAAACAGAGGGGCTGAAACAGAGGGCGAGAAACAGAGGGGCGGAATCAGAGGGGCTGAAACAGAGAGGCTGAAACAGAGGGGCTGAAACAGAGGGCGAGAAGCAGAGGGGCTGAATCAGAGGGGCTGAAACAGAGGGGCTGAAACAGAGGGCGAGAAACAGAGGGGCTGAAACAGAGGGGCTGAAACAGAGGGGCTGAAACAGAGGGGCTGAAACAGAGGGGCTGAAACAGAGGGGCTGAAACAGAGGGCGAGAAACAGAGGGGCTGAAACAGAGAGCGCGAAACAGAGGGGCTGAAACAGTGGGCGAGAAACAGAGGGGCTGAATCAGAGGGGCTGAATCAGAGGGGCTGAAACAGAGGGGCTGAACCAGAGGGCGAGAAACAGAGGGGCTGAAACAGAGGGCGAGAAACAGAGGGGCTGAAACAGAGGGCGAGAAACAGAGGGGCTGAAACAGAGGGGCTGAAACAGAGAGGCTGAAACCGATGGCGAGAAACAGAGGGGCTGAAACAGACGGCAAGAAACAGAGGAGCTGAAACAGAGGGCGAGAAACAGAGGGGCTGAAACAGAGGGCGAGAAACAGAGGTGCTGAATCAGAGAGGCTGATACAGAGGGCGAGAAACAGAGGGGCTGAAACAGAGGGCGAGAAACAGAGGGGCTGAAACAGAGGGGCTGAAACAGAGGGCGAGAAACAGAGGGGCTGAAACAGAGGGCGAAAAACAGAGGGGCTGAAACAGAGGGGCTGAATCAGAGGTGCTGATTCAGAGGGGCTGAAACAGAGGGGCTGAATCAGAGGGGCTGAAACAGAGGGCGAGAAATAGGGGGTTTAAACAGAGGGCGAGAAACAGAGGGGCTGAAACAGAAGGCGAGAAACAGAGGGTCTGAAACAGAGGGGCTGAAACAGAGGGCGAGAAATAGAGGGGCTGAAACAGAGGGCTAGAAACAGAGGGGCTGAAACAGAAGGCGAGAAACAGAGGGGCTGAAACAGAGGGGCTGAATCAGAGGGGCTGAGACCGAGGGCGAGAAACAGAGGGGCTGAAACAGAGGGCGAGAAACAGAGGGGCTGAATCATAGGTGCTGAAAAAGAGGGCGAGAATTAGAGGTGCTGAAACAGAGGGCGAGAAAGAGAGGGGCTGAAACAGAGAGGCTGAAACAGAGGGACTGAATCAGAGGGGCTGATTCAGAGGGGCTGAAACAGAGGGGCTGATTCAGAGGGGCTGAAACAGAGGGGCTGAATCAGCGGGGCTGAAACACAGGGCGAGAAATAGAGGGGCTGAAACAAAGGGTGAGAAACAGAGGGGCAGAAACAGAGGGCGAGAAACAGAGGGGCTGAAACAGAGGGGCTGAAACAGAGAGCGCGAAACAGTGGGGCTGAAACAGAGGGCGAGAAACAGAGGGGCTGAAACAGAGGGGCTGAAACAGAGGGGCTAAATCAGAGGGGCTGAAACAGAGGGCGAGAAACAGAGCGGCTGAAACAGAGGGCGAGAAACAGAGGGGCTTAAACAGAGGGGCTGAAACAGAGGAGCTGAAACAGAGGGCGAGAAACAGAGGGACTGAAACAGAGGGGCTGAAACAGAGGGGCTGAAACAAAGGGCGAGAAACAGAGGGGCTGAAACAGAGGGCAAGAAACAGAGGCGCTGAAACACAGGGCGTGAAACAGAGGGGCTGAATCAGAGGGGCGGGAAACAGAGGGGCTGAATCAGAGGGGCTGAATCAGTGGGGCTGAAACAGAGGGTGAGAAACAGAGGGGCTGAAACAGAGGGGCTGAAACAGAGGGGCTGAAACAGAGGGCGAGAAACAGAGGGGCTGAATCAGAGGGGCTGAATCAGAGGGGCTGAAACAGAGGGGCTGAAACAGAGGGGCTGAATCAGAGGGGCTGAAACAGAGGGGCTGAATCAGAGGGGCTGAAACAGAGGGGCTGAAACAGAGGGCGAGAAACAGAGGGCCAGAAACAGAGGGCGAGAAACAGAGGTGCTGAATCAGAGAGGCTGATACAGAGGGCGAGAAACAGAGGGGCTGAAACAGAGGGCGAGAAACAGAGGGGCTGAAACAGAGGGGCTGAAACAGAGGGCGAGAAACAGAGGGGCTGAAACAGAGGGCGAAAAACAGAGGGGCTGAAACAGAGGGGCTGAATCAGAGGTGCTGATTCAGAGGGGCTGAAACAGAGGGGCTGAATCAGAGGGGCTGAAACAGAGGGCGAGAAATAGGGGGGTTAAACAGAGGGCGAGAAACAGAGGGGCTGAAACAGAAGGCGAGAAACAGAGGGTCTGAAACAGAGGGGCTGAAACAGAGGGCGAGAAATAGAGGGGCTGAAACAGAGGGGCTGAATCACAGGGGCTGAGACCGAGGGCGAGAAACAGAGGGGCTGAAACAGAGGGCGAGAAACAGAGGGGCTGAATCATAGGTGCTGAAAAAGAGGGAGAGAATTAGAGGTGCTGAAACAGAGGGCGAGAAAGAGAGGGGCTGAAACAGAGAGGCTGAAACAGAGGGACTGAATCAGAGGGGCTGATTCAGAGGGGCTGAAACAGAGGGGCTGATTCAGAGGGGCTGAAACAGAGGGGCTGAATCAGCGGGGCTGAAACACAGGGCGAGAAATAGAGGGGCTGAAACAAAGGGTGAGAAACAGAGGGGCAGAAACAGAGGGCGAGAAACAGAGGGGCTGAAACAGAGGGGCTGAAACAGAGAGCGCGAAACAGTGGGGCTGAAACAGAGGGCGAGAAACAGAGGGGCTGAAACAGAGGGGCTGAAACAGAGGGGCTAAATCAGAGGGGCTGAAACAGAGGGCGAGAAACAGAGCGGCTGAAACAGAGGGCGAGAAACAGAGGGGCTTAAACAGAGGGGCTGAAACAGAGGAGCTGAAACAGAGGGCGAGAAACAGAGGGACTGAAACAGAGGGGCTGAAACAGAGGGGCTGAAACAAAGGGCGAGAAACAGAGGGGCTGAAACAGAGGGCAAGAAACAGAGGCGCTGAAACACAGGGCGTGAAACAGAGGGGCTGAAACAGAGGGGCGGGAAACAGAGGGGCTGAATCAGAGGGGCTGAATCAGTGGGGCTGAAACAGAGGGTGAGAAACAGAGGGGCTGAAACAGAGGGGCTGAAACAGAGGGGCTGAAACAGAGGGCGAGAAACAGAGGGGCTGAATCAGAGGGGCTGAAACAGAGGGGCTGAATCAGAGGGGCTGAAACAGAGGGGCTGAATCAGAGGGGCTGAAACAGAGGGGCTGAAACAGAGGGCGAGAAACAGAGGGGCTGAAACAGAGGGCCAGAAACAGAGGTGCTGAATCAGAGAGGCTGATACAGAGGGCGAGAAACAGAGGGGCTGAAACAGAGGGCGAGAAATAGGGGGGTTAAACTGAGGGCGAGAAACAGAGGGGCTGAAACAGAAGGCGCGAAACAGAGGGTCTGAAACAGAGGGGCTGAAACAGAGGGCGAGAAATAGAGGGGCTGAAACAGAGGGCTAGAAACAGAGGGGCTGAAACAGAAGGCGAGAAACAGAGGGGCTGAAACAGAGGGGCTGAATCAGAGGGGCTGAGAACGAGGGCGAGAAACAGAGGGGCTGAAACAGAGGGTGAGAAACAGAGGGGCTGAATCATAGGTGCTGAAACAGAGGGCGAGAATTAGAGGGGCTGAAACAGAGGGCGAGAAAGAGAGGGGCTGAAACAGAGAGGCTGAAACAGAGGGACCGAACCAGAGGGGCTGATTCAGAGGGGCTGAAACAGAGGGGCTGATTCAGAGGGGCTGAAACAGAGGGGCTGAATGAGAGGGGCTGAAACACAGGGCGAGAAATAGAGGGGCTGAAACAAAGGGTGAGAAACAGAGGGGCAGAAACAGAGGGCGAGAAACAGAGGGGCTGAAACAGAGGGGCTGAAACAGAGAGCGCGAAACAGTGGGGCTGAAACAGAGGGCGAGAAACAGAGGGGCTGAAACAGAGGGGCTGAAACAGAGGGGCTAAATCAGAGGGGCTGAAACAGAGGGCGAGAAACAGAGCGGCTGAAACAGAGGGCGAGAAACAGAGGGGCTTAAACAGAGGGGCTGAAACAGAGGAGCTGAAACAGAGGGCGAGAAACAGAGGGACTGAAACAGAGGGGCTGAAACAGAGGGGCTGAAACAGAGGGCGAGAAACAGAGGGGCTGAAACAGAGGGCAAGAAACAGAGGGGCTGAAACACGGGGCGTGAAACAGAGGGGCTGAAACAGAGGGGCGGGAAACAGAGGGGCTGAAACAGAGGGGCTGAATCAGAGGGGCTGAAACAGAGGGTGAGATACAGAGGGGCTGAAACAGAGGGGCTGAAACAGAGGGGCTGAAACAGAGGGCGAGAAACAGAGGGGCTGAATCAGAGGGGCTGAAACAGAGGGGCTGAATCAGAGGGGCTGAAACAGAGGGGCTGAATCAGAGGGGCTGAAACAGAGGGGCTGAAACAGAGGGCGAGAAACAGAGGGGCTGAAACAGAGGGCGAGAAACAGAGGGGCTGAAACAGAGGGGAAGAAACGGAGGGGCTGAAACAGTGGGCGAGAAACAGAGGGCGAGAAACAGAGGGGCTGAAACAGAGGGGCTGAAACAGAGGGGCTGAAACAGAGGGCGAGAAACAGAGGGGCTGAAACAGAGGGCGAGAAACAGAGGGGCTGAAACTGAGGGCGAGAAACAGCGGGGCGGAATCAGAGGGGCTGAAACAGAGGGGCTGAAACAGAGGGGCTGAAACAGAGGGCGAGAAACAGAGGGGCTGAATCAGAGGAGCAGAAACAGAGGGCGAGAAACAGAGGGGCTGAAACAGAGGGGCTGAAACAGAGGGGCTGAAACAGAGGGCGAGAAACAGACGGGCTGAAACAGAGGGCGAGAAACAGAGGGGCTGAAACAGAGGGCGAGAAACAGAGGGGCGGAATCAGAGGGGCTGAAACAGAGTGCGAGAAACAGAGGGGCTGAAACAGAGGGCGAGAAACAGTGGGGCTGAATCAGAGGGGCTGAAACAGAGGGCGAGAAACAGAGGGTCTGAAACAGAGGGGCTGAAACAGAGGGGCTGAAACAGAGGGGCTCAAACAGAGGGCGAGAAACAGAGGGGCTGAATCAGAGGGGCTGAAACAGTGGGGCAGAAACAGAGGGCGAGAAACAGAGGGGCTGAAACAGAGGGCGAGAAACAGAGGGGCTGAAACAGAGGGGAAGAAATGGAGGGGCTGAAAGAGAGGGCGAGAAACAGAGGGCGAGAAACAGAGGGGCTGAAACAGAGGGGCTGAAACAGAGGGGCTGAAACAGAGGGTGAGAAACCGAGGGGCTGAAACTGAGGGCGAGAAACAGAGGGGCAGAAACAGAGGACGAGAAACAGAGGGGCGGACTCAGAGGGGCTGAAACAGAGGAGCTGAAACAGAAGGGCTGAAACAGAGGGCGAGAAGCAGAGGGGCTGAATCAGAGGGGCAGAAACAGAGGGGCTGAAACAGAGGGCGAGAAACAGAGGGGCTGAAACAGAGGGGCTGAAACAGAGGGCGAGAAACAGAGGGGCTGAAACAGAGGGTCTGAAACAGAGGGGCTGAAACAGTGGGGCTGAAACAGAGGGGGAGAAACAGAGGGGCTGAAACAGAGAGCGCGATACAGAGGGGCTGAAACAGTGGGCGAGAAACAGAGGGGTTGAATCAGAGGGGCTTAATCAGAGGGGCTGAAACAGAGGGGCTGAAACAGAGGGCGAGAAACAGCGGGGCTGAAACAGAGGGCGAGAAACAGAGTGGCTGAAACAGAGGGCGAGAAACAGAGGGGCTGAAACAGAGGGGCTGAAACAGAGGGGATGAATCCGAGGGCGAGAAACAGAGGGGCTGAAACAGACAGCAAGAAACAGTGGGGCTGAAACAGAGGGCGAGAAACAGAGGGGCTGAAACAGAGGGCTAGAAACAGAGGTGCTGAATCAGAGAGGCTGAAACAGAGGGCGAGAAACAGAGGGGCTGAAACTGAGGGCGAGAAACAGAGGGGCTGAAACAGAGGGGCTGAAACAGAGGGCGAGAAAAAGAGAGGCTGAAACAGAGGGCGAGAAACAGAGGGGCTGAAACAGAGGGTGAAAAACAGAGGGGCTGAAACAGAGGGGCTGAATCAGAGGGCGAGAAAAAGAGGGGCTGAAACAGAGTGCGAGAAACAGAGGGGCTGAAACAGAGGGCGAAAAACAGAGGGGCTGAAACAGAGGGGCTGAATCAGAGGGGCTGAGACCGAGGGCGAGAAACAGAGGGGCTGAAACAGAGGGCGAGAAACAGAGTGGCTGAATCATAGGTGCTGAAACAGACGGCGAAAATTAGAGGGGCTGAAACAGAGGGCGAGAAAGAGAGGTGCTGAAACAGAGGGGCTGAAACAGAGGGGCTGAATCAGAGGGCTGATTCAGAGGGGCTGAAACAGAGGGGCTGATTCAGAGGGGCTGAAACAGAGGGGCTGAATCAGAGGGGCTGAAACACAGGGCGAGAAATAGAGGGGCTGAAACCAAGGGAGAGAAACAGAGGGGCAGAAACAGAGGGCGAGAAACAGAGGGGCTGAAACAGAGGGGCTGAAACAGAGAGCGCGAAACAGTGGGGCTGAAACAGAGGGCGAGAAACAGAGGGGCTGAAACAGAGGGGCTGAAAGAGAGGGGCTAAATCAGAGGGGCTGAAACAGAGGGCGAGAAACAGAGCGGCTGAAACAGAGGGCGAGAAACAGAGGGGCTTAAACAGAGGGGCTGAAACAGAGGAGCTGAAACAGAGGGCGAGAAACAGAGGGGCTGAAACAGAGGGCGAGAAACAGAGGTGCTGAAACAGAGGGGCTGAAACAGAGGGCGAGAAACAGAGGGGCTGAAACAGAGGGCGAGAAACAGAGGGGCTGAAACAGAGGGGCTGAAACAGAGGGGCTGAAACAGAGGGTCTGAAACCGAGGGCGAGAAACAGAGGGGCTGAAACAGAGGGGCTGAATCAGAGGGGCTGAAACAGAGGGGCTGAAACAGAGGGCTAGAAACAGAGGGGCTGAAACAGAGGGCGAGAAACAGAGGGGCTGAAACAGAGGGGCTGAAACAGAGGGGCTGAAACAGAGGGGCTGAAACAGAGGGGCTGTAACAGAGGCCGAGAAACAGAGGGGCTGAAACAGAGGCCGAGAAACAGAGGGGCTGAAACAGAGGGGCTGAAACAGAGGGGCTGAAACAGAGGGGCCGAATCAGAGGGGCTGTATCAGAGGGGCTGAAACAGAGGGGCTGAAACAGAGGGCGAGAAACAGAGGGGCTGAAACTGCGGGCGAGAAACAGAGGGCGAGGAACAGAGGGGCTGAAACAGAGGGGCTGAAACAGACGGGCTGAAACAGAGAGCCTGAAACAGAGGGCGAGAAACAGAGGGGCTGAAACAGAGGGCGAAAAACAGAGGTGCCGAAACAGAGGGTGAGAAACAGAGGGGGAGAAACAGAGGGCGAGAAACAGAGGGGCTGAAACAGAGGGGCTGAAACAGAGGGGCTGAAACAGAGGGGCTGAATCAGAGGGGCTGAAACAGAGGGGCTGTATCAGAGGGGCTGAAACAGAGGGACTGAAACAGAGGGGCTGAAGCAGAGGGGCTGAAACAGAGGGGCTGAAACAGAGGGCGAGAAACAGAGGGGCTGAAACAGAGGGCGAGAAACAGAGGGGCTGAAACAGAGGGCGAGAAACAGAGGGGCGGAATCAGAGGGGCTGAAACAGAGGGGCTGAAACAGAGGGGCTGAAACAGAGGGCGAGAAACAGAGGGGCTGAATCAGAGGGGCTGAAACAGAGGGCGAGAAACAGAGGGGCTGAAACAGTGGGGCTGAAACAGAGGGGCTGAAACAGGGCGAGAAACAGACGGGCTGAAACAGAGGGCGAGAAACAGAGGGGCTGAAACAGAGGGCGAGAAACAGAGGGGCGGAATCAGAGGGGCTGAAACAGAGGGGCTGAAACAGAGGGGCTGAATCAGAGGGGCTGATTCAGAGGGGCTGAAACAGAGGGGCTGAATCAGAGGGGCTGAAACACAGGGCGAGAAAGAGAGGGGCTGAAACAAAGGGTGAGCAACAGAGGGGCAGAAACAGAGGGCGAGAAACAGAGGGGCTGAAACAGAGGGGCTGAAACAGAGAGCGCGAAACAGTGGGGCTGAAACAGAGGGCGAGAAACAGAGGGGCTGAAACAGAGGGGCTGAAACAGAGGGGCTAAATCAGAGGGGCTGAAACAGAGGGCGAGAAACAGAGCGGCTGAAACAGAGGGCGAGAAACAGAGGGGCTTAAACAGAGGGGCTGAAACAGAGGAGCTGAAACAGAGGGCGAGAAACAGAGGGGCTGAAACAGAGGGCGAGAAACAGAGGTGCTGAAACAGAGGGGCTGAAACAGAGGGCGAGAAACAGAGGGGCTGAAACCGAGGGCGAGACACAGAGGGGCTGAAACAGAGTGGCTGAAACAGAGGGGCTGAAACAGAGGGGCTGAAACCGAGGGCGAGAAACAGAGGGGCTGAAACAGAGGGGCTGAATCAGAGGGGCTGAAACAGAGGGGCTGAAACAGAGGGCTAGAAACAGAGGGGCTGAAACAGAGGGCGAGAAACAGAGGGGCTGAAACAGAGGGGCCGAAACAGAGGGGCTGAAACAGAGGGGCTGAAACAGAGGCCGAGAAACAGAGGGGCTGAAACAGAGGGCGAGAAACAGAGGGGCTGAAACAGAGGGGCTGAAACAGAGGGGCTGAAACAGAGGGGCTGATACAGAGGGGCCGAATCAGAGGGGCTGTATCAGAGGGGCTGAAACAGAGGGGCTGAAACAGAGGGCGAGAAACAGAGGGGCTGAAACTGCGGGCGAGAAACAGAGGGCGAGAAACAGAGGGGCTGAAACAGAGGGGCTGAAACAGACGGGCTGAAACAGAGAGACTGAAACAGAGGGCGAGAAACAGAGGGGCTGAAACAGAGGGCGAAAAACAGAGGGGCCGAAACAGAGGGCGAGAAACAGAGGGGGAGAAACAGAGGGCGAGAAACAGAGGGGCTGAAACAGAGGGGCTGAAACAGAGGGCGAGAAACAGAGGGGCTGAAACAGAGGGGCTGAAACAGAGGGCGAGAAACAGAGGGGCAGAAACAGAGGGCGAGAAACTGAGGGGCTGAAACAGAGGGGCTGAAATAGAGGGCGAGACACAGAGGTGCTGAAACAGAGGGCGAGAAACAGAGGGACTGAAACAGAGGGGCTGAAACAGAGGGGCTGAAACAGTGGGCGAGAAACAGAGTGGCTGCAACAGACGGCGAGAAACAGAGGGGCTGAAACAGAGGGCGAGAAACAGAGGGGCTGAAACAGAGGGGCTGAAAGAGAGGGGTTGAAACAGAGGGGCTGAAACAGAGGGGCTGAACCAGAGGGCGAGAAACAGAGGATCTGAAACAGAGGGCGAGAAACAGAGGGGCTGAAACAGAGGGGCTGAAACAGAGGGGCTGAAACAGAGGGGCTGAAACAGAGGGCGAGAAACAGAGGAGCTGAAACAGAGGGCGAGAAACAGAGGGGCTGAAACAGAGGGGCTGAAACAGAGGGGCTGAAACAGAGGGGCTGAAACAGAGGGCGAGAAACAGAGGGGCTGTATCAGAGGGGCTGAATCAGAGGGGCTGAAACAGAGGGGCTGAAACAGAGGGCGAGAAACAAAGGGGCTGAAACAGCGGGCGAGAAACTGATGGCGAGAAACAGCGGGGCTGAAACAGAGGGGCTGAAACAGACGGGCTGAAACAGAGAGCCTGAAACAGAGGGGGAGAAACGGACTGGCTGAAACAGAGGGTGAAAAACAGAGGGGCTGAAACAGAGGGTGAGAAACTGAGGGCGAGAAACAGAGGGACTGAAACAGAGGGGCAGAAACAGAGGGGCTGAATCAGAGGGGCTGATACAGAGGTGCTGAATCAGAGGGGCTAAAACAGAGGGCGAGAAACAGAGGGGCTGAAACTGAGGGCGAAAAACAGAGGGGCTGAAACAGAGGGCGAGAAACAGAGGGGCTGAAACAGAGAGCGCGAAACAGAGGGGCTGAAACAGAGGGGCTGAAACAGAGGGGCTGAAACAGAGGGGCTGAATCAGAGGGGCTGAAACAGAGGGGCTGTATCAGAGGGGCTGAAACAGAGGGCGAGAAACAGAGGGGCTGAAACAGAGGGGCTGAAACAGAGGGGCTGAAACAGAGGGCGAGAAACAGAGGGGCTGAAACAGAGGGCGAGAAACAGAGGGGCTGAAATAGAGGGCGAGAAACAGCGGGGCGGAATCAGAGGGGCTGAAACAGAGGGGCTGAAACAGAGGGGCTGAAACAGAGGGCGAGAAACAGAGGGGCTGAATCAGAGGGGCTGAAACAGAGGGCGAGAAACAGTGGGGCTGAAACAGAGGGGCTGAAACAGAGGGCGAGAAACAGACGGGCTGAAACAGAGGGCGAGAAACAGAGGGGCTGAAACAGAGGGCGAGAAACAGTGGGGCGGAATCAGTGGGGCTGAAACAGAGGGGCTGAAACAGAGGGGCTGAATCAGAGGGGCTGATTCAGAGGGGCTGAAACAGAGGGGCTGAATCAGAGGGGCTGAAACACAGGGCGAGAAATAGAGGGGCTGAAACAAAGGGTGAGAAACAGATGGGCAGAAACAGAGGGCGAGAAACAGAGGGGCTGAAACAGAGGGGCTGAAACAGAGAGCGCGAAACAGTGGGGCTGAAACAGAGGGCGAGAAACAGAGGGGCTGAAACAGAGGGGCTGAAACAGAGGGGCTAAATCAGAGGGGCTGAAACAGAGGGTGAGAAACAGAGCGGCTGAAACAGAGGGCGAGAAACAGAGGGGCTTAAACAGAGGGGCTGAAACAGAGGAGCTGAAACAGAGGGCGAGAAACAGAGGGGCTGAAACAGAGGGCGAGAAACAGAGGTGCTGAAACAGAGGGGCTGAAACAGAGGGCGAGAAACAGAGGGGCTGAAACAGAGGGCGAGACACAGAGGGGCTGAAACAGAGGGGCTGAAACAGAGGGGCTGAAACAGAGGGGCTGAAACCGAGGGCGAGAAACAGAGGGGCTGAAACAGAGGGGCTGAATCATAGGTGCTGAAACAGAGGGCGAAAATTAGAGGTGCTGAAACAGAGGGCGAGAAAGAGAGGTGCTGAAACAGTGGGGCTGAAACAGAGGGGCTGAATCAGAGGGCTGATTCAGAGGGGCTGAAACAGAGGGGCTGATTCAGAGGGGCTGAAACAGAGGGGCTGAATCAGAGGGGCTGAAACACAGGGCGAGAAATAGAGGGGCTGAAACCAAGGGAGAGAAACAGAAGGGCAGAAACAGAGGGCGAGAAACAGAGGGGCTGAAACAGAGGGGCTGAAACAGAGAGCGCGAAACAGTGGGGCTGAAACAGAGGGCGAGAAACAGAGGGGCTGAAACAGAGGGGCTGAAACAGAGGGGCTAAATCAGAGGGGCTGAAACAGAGGGCGAGAAACAGAGCGGCTGAAACAGAGGGCGAGAAACAGAGGGGCTTAAACAGAGGGGCTGAAACAGAGGAGCTGAAACAGAGGGCGAGAAACAGAGGGGCTGAAACAGAGGGCGAGAATCAGAGGTGCTGAAACAGAGGGGCTGAAACAGAGGGCGAGAAACAGAGGGGCTGAAACAGAGGGCGAGAAACAGAGGGGCTGAAACAGAGGGGCTGAAACAGAGGGGCTGAAACAGAGGGGCTGAAACCGAGGGCGAGAAACAGAGGGGCTGAAACAGAGGGGCTGAATCAGAGGGGCTGAAACAGAGGGGCTGAAACAGAGGGCTAGAAACAGAGGGGCTGAAACAGAGGGCGAGAATCAGAGGGGCTGAAACAGAGGGGCTGAAACAGAGGTGCTGAAACAGAGGGGCTGAAACAGAGGCCGAGAAACAGAGGGGCTGAAACAGAGGGCGAGAAACAGAGGTGCTGAAACAGAGGGCGAGAAATAGAGGGTCTGAAACAGAGGGCGAGAAACAGAGGGGCTGAAACAGAGGGCGAGAAACAGAGGGGCGGAATCAGTGGGGCTGAAACAGAGGGGCTGAAACAGAGGGGTTGAATCAGAGGGGCTGATTCAGAGGGGCTGAAACAGAGGGGCTGAATCAGAGGGGCTGATACACAGGGCGAGAAATAGAGGGGCTGAAACAAAGGGTGAGAAACAGACGGGCAGAAACAGAGGGCGAGAAACAGAGGGGCTGAAACAGAGGGGCTGAAACAGAGAGCGCGAAACAGTGGGGCTGAAACAGAGGGCGAGAAACAGAGGGGCTGAAACAGAGGGGCTGGAACAGAGGGCGAGAAACAGAGCGGCTGAAACAGAGGGCGAGAAACAGAGGGGCTTAAACAGAGGGGCTGAAACAGAGGAGCTGAAACAGAGGGCGAGAAACAGAGGGGCTGAAACAGAGGGCGAGAAACAGAGGTGCTGAAACAGAGGGGCTGAAACAGAGGGCGAGAAACAGAGGGGCTGAAACAGAGGGCGAGACACAGAGGGGCTGAAATAGAGGGGCTGAAACAGAGGGGCTGAAACAGAGGGGCTGAAACCGAGGGCGAGAAACAGAGGGTCTGAAACAGAGGGGCTGAATCATAGGTGCTGAAACAGAGGGCGAAAATTAGAGGGGCTGAAACAGAGGGCGAGAAAGAGAGGGGCTGAAACAGAGGGGCTGAAACAGAGGGGCTGAATCAGAGGGCTGATTCAGAGGGGCTGAAACAGAGGGGCTGATTCAGAGGGGCTGAAACAGAGGGGCTGAATCAGAGGGGCTGAATCACAGGGCGAGAAATAGAGGGGCTGAAACCAAGGGAGAGAAACAGAAGGGCAGAAACAGAGGGCGAGAAACAGAGGGGCTGAAACAGAGGGGCTGAAACAGAGAGCGCGAAACAGTGGGGCTGAAACAGAGGGCGCGAAACAGAGCGGCTGAAACAGAGGGGCTGAAACAGCGGGGCTAAATCAGAGGGGCTGAAACAGAGGGCGAGAAACAGAGCGGCTGAAACAGAGGGCGAGAAACAGAGGGGCTTAAACAGAGGGGCTGAAACAGAGGAGCTGAAACAGAGGGCGAGAAACAGAGGGGCTGAAACAGAGGGCGAGAAACAGAGGTGCTGAAACAGAGGGGCTGAAACAGAGGGCGAGAAACAGAGGGGCTGAAACAGAGGGCGAGAAACAGAGGGGCTGAAACAGAGGGGCTGAAACAGAGGGGCTGAAACAGAGGGGCTGAAACCGAGGGCGAGAAACAGAGGGGCCGAAACAGAGGGGCTGAATCAGAGGGGCTGAAACAGAGGGGCTGAAACAGAGGGCTAGAAACAGAGGGGCTGAAACAGAGGGCGAGAAACAGAGGGGCTGAAACAGAGGGGCTGAAACAGAGGGGCTGAAACAGAGGGGCTGAAACAGAGGCCGAGAAACAGAGGGCGAAAAACAGAGGGGCTGAAACAGAGGGGCTGAAACAGAGGGGCTGAAACAGAGGGGCCGAATCAGAGGGGCTGTATCAGAGGGGCTGAAACAGAGGGGCTGAAACAGAGGGCGAGAAACAGAGGGGCTGAAACTGCGGGCGAGAAACAGAGGGCGAGAAACAGAGGGGCTGAAACAGAGGGGCTGAAACAGAGAGCCTGAAACAGAGGGCGAGAAACAGAGGGGCTGAAACAGAGGGCGAAAAACAGAGGTGCCGAAACAGAGGGTGAGAAACAGAGGGGGAGAAACAGAGGGCAAGAAACAGAGGGGCTGAAACAGAGGGGCTGAAACAGAGGGGCTGAAACAGAGGGGCTGAATCAGAGGGGCTGAAACAGAGGGGCTGTATCAGATGGGCTGAAACAGAGGGCGAGAAACAGAGGGGCTGAAACAGAGGGGCTGAAACAGAGGGGCTGAAACAGTGGGCGAGAAACAGAGGGGCTGAAACAGAGGGCGAGAAACAGAGGGGCTGAAACAGAGGGCGAGAAACAGCGGGGCGGAATCAGAGGGGCTGAAACAGAGGGGCTGAAACAGAGGGGCTGAAACAGAGGGCGAGAAACAGAGGGGCTGAATCAGAGGGGCTGAAACAGAGGGCGAGAAACAGAGGGGCTGAAACAGTGGGGCTGAAACAGAGGGGCTGAAACAGAGGGCGAGAAACAGACGGGCTGAAACAGAGGGCGAGAAACAGAGGGGCTGAAACAGAGGGCGAGAAACAGAGGGGCGGAATCAGAGGGGCTGAAACACAGGAGCTGAAACAGAGGGGCTGAATCAGAGGGGCTGATTCAGAGGGGCTGAAACAGAGGGGCTGAATCAGAGGGGCTGAAACACAGGGCGAGAAATAGAGGGGCTGAAACAAAGGGTGAGCAACAGAGGGGCAGAAACAGAGGGCGAGAAACAGAGGGGCTGAAACAGAGGGGCTGAAACAGAGAGCGCGAAACAGTGGGGCTGAAACAGAGGGCGAGAAACAGAGGGGCTGAAACAGAGGGGCTGAAACAGAGGGGCTAAATCAGAGGGGCTGAAACAGAGGGCGAGAAACAGGGCGGCTGAAACAGAGGGCGAGAAACAGAGGGGCTTAAACAGAGGGGCTGAAACAGAGTAGCTGAAACAGAGGGCGAGAAACAGAGGGGCTGAAACAGAGGGCGAGAAACAGGTGCTGAAACAGAGGGGCTGAAACAGAGGGCGAGAAACAGAGGGGCTGAAACCGAGGGCGAGACACAGAGGGGCTGAAACAGAGTGGCTGAAACAGAGGGGCTGAAACCAAGGGCGAGAAACAGAGGGGCTGAAACAGAGGGGCTGAATCAGAGGGGCTGAAACAGAGGGGCTGAAACAGTGGGCTAGAAACAGAGGGGCTGAAACAGAGGGCGAGAAACAGAGGGGCTGAAACAGAGGGGACAAAACAGAGGGGCTGAAACAGAGGGGCTGAAACAGAGGCCGAGAAACAGAGGGGCTGAAACAGAGGGCGAGAAACAGAGGGGCTGAAACAGAGGGGCTGAAACAGAGGGGCTGAAACAGAGGGGCTGATACAGAGGGGCCGAATCAGAGGGGCTGTATCAGAGGGGCTGAAACAGAGGGGCTGAAACAGAGGGCGAGAAACAGAGGGGCTGAAACTGCGGGCGAGAAACAGAGGGCGAGAAACAGAGGGGCTGAAACAGAGGACGAGAAACAGAGGGGCTGAAACAGAGGGCGAAAAACAGAGGTGCCGAAACAGAGGGTGAGAAACAGAGGGGGAGAAACAGAGGACGAGAAACAGAGGGGCTGAAACAGAGGGGCTGAAACAGAGGGGCTGAAACAGAGGGGCTGAATCAGAGGGGCTGAAACAGAGGGGCTGTATCAGAGGGGCTGAAACAAAGGGCGAGAAACAGAGGGGCTGAAACAGAGGGGCTGAAACAGAGGGGCTGAAACAGAGGGCGAGAAACAGAGGGGCTGAAACAGAGGGCGAGAAACAGAGGGGCTGAAACAGAGGGCGAGAAACAGAGGGGCGGAATCAGAGGGGCTGAAACAGAGGGGCTGAAACAGAGGGGCTGAAACAGAGGGCGAGAAACAGAGGGGCTGAATCAGAGGGGCTGAAACAGAGGGCGAGAAACAGAGGGGCTGAAACAGTGGGGCTGAAACAGAGGGGCTGAAACAGGGCGAGAAACAGACGGGCTGAAACAGAGGGCGAGAAACAGAGGGGCTGAAACAGAGGGCGAGAAACAGAGGGGCGGAATCAGAGGGGCTGAAACAGAGGGGCTGAAACAGAGGGGCTGAATCAGAGGGGCTGATTCAGAGGGCTGAAACAGAGGGGCTGAATCAGAGGGGCTGAAACACAGGGCGAGAAATAGAGGGGCTGAAACAAAGGGTGAGCAACAGAGGGGCAGAAACAGAGGGCGAGAAACAGAGGGGCTGAAACAGAGGGGCTGAAACAGAGAGCGCGAAACAGTGGGGCTGAAACAGAGGGCGAGAAACAGAGGGGCTGAAACAGAGGGGCTGAAACAGAGGGGCTAAATCAGAGGGGCTGAAACAGAGGGCGAGAAACAGAGCGGCTGAAACAGAGGGCGAGAAACAGAGGGGCTTAAACAGAGGGGCTGAAACAGAGGAGCTGAAACAGAGGGCGAGAAACAGAGGGGCTGAAACAGAGGGCGAGAAACAGAGGTGCTGAAACAGAGGGGCTGAAACAGAGGGCGAGAAACAGAGGGGCTGAAACCGAGGGCGAGACACAGAGGGGCTGAAACAGAGTGGCTGAAACAGAGGGGCTGAAACAGAGGGGCTGAAACCGTGGGCGAGAAACAGAGGGGCTGAAACAGAGGGGCTGAATCAGAGGGGCTGAAACAGAGGGGCTGAAACAGAGGGCTAGAAACAGAGGGGCTGAAACAGAGGGCGAGAAACAGAGGGGCTGAAACAGAGGGGCCGAAACAGAGGGGCTGAAACAGAGGGGCTGAAACAGAGGCCGAGAAACAGAGGGGCTGAAACAGAGGGCGAGAAACAGAGGGGCTGAAACAGAGGGGCTGAAACAGAGGGGCTGAAACAGAGGGGCTGATACAGAGGGGCCGAATCAGAGGGGCTGTATCAGAGGGGCTGAAACAGAGGGGCTGAAACAGAGGGCGAGAAACAGAGGGGCTGAAACCGAGGGCGAGACACAGAGGGGCTGAATCATAGGTGCTGAAACAGAGGGCGAGAATTAGAGGGGCTGAAACAGAGTGCGAGAAAGAGAGGGGCTGAAACAGAGAGGCTGAAACAGAGGGACTGAACCAGAGGGGCTGATTCAGAGGGGCTGAAACAGAGGGGCTGATTCAGAGGGGCTGAAACAGAGGGGCTGAATGAGAGGGGCTGAAACACAGGGCGAGAAATAGAGGGGCTGAAACAAAGGGTGAGAAACAGAGGGGCAGAAACAGAGGGCGAGAAACAGAGGGGCTGAAACAGAGGGGCTGAAACAGAGAGCGCGAAACAGTGGGGCTGAAACAGAGGGCGAGAAACAGAGGGGCTGAAACAGAGGGGCTGAAACAGAGGGGCTAAATCAGAGGGGCTGAAACAGAGGGCGAGAAACAGAGCAGCTGAAACAGAGGGCGAGAAACAGAGGGGCTTAAACAGAGGGGCTGAAACAGAGGAGCTGAAACAGAGGGCGAGAAACAGAGGGACTGAAACAGAGGGGCTGAAACAGAGGGGCTGAAACAGAGGGCGAGAAACAGAGGGGCTGAAACAGAGGGCAAGAAACAGAGGGGCTGAAACACGGGGCGTGAAACAGAGGGGCTGAAACAGAGGGGCGGGAAACAGAGGGGCTGAAACAGAGGGGCTGAATCAGAGGGGCTGAAACAGAGGGTGAGATACAGAGGGGCTGAAACAGAGGGGCTGAAACAGAGGGCGAGAAACAGAGGGGCTGAAACAGAGGGGAAGAAACGGAGGGGCTGAAACAGAGGGCGAGAAACAGAGGGCGAGAAACAGAGGGGCTGAAACAGAGGGGCTGAAACAGAGAGGCTGAAACAGAGGGCGAGAAAGAGAGGGGCTGAAACAGAGGGCGAGAAACAGAGGGGCTGAAACTGAGGGCGAGAAACAGCGGGGCGGAATCAGAGGGGCTGAAACAGAGGGGCTGAAACAGAGGGGCTGAAACAGAGGGCGAGAAACAGAGGGGCTGAATCAGAGGAGCAGAAACAGAGGGCGAGAAACAGAGGGGCTGAAACAGAGGGGCTGAAACAGAGGGGCTGAAACAGAGGGCGAGAAACAGACGGGCTGAAACAGAGGGCGAGAAACAGAGGGGCTGAAACAGAGGGCGAGAAACAGACGGGCGGAATCAGAGGGGCTGAAACAGAGGGCGAGAAACAGAGGGGCTGAAACAGAGGGCGAGAAACAGTGGGGCTGAATCAGAGGGGCTGAAACAGAGGGCGAGAAACAGAGGGTCTGAAACAGAGGGGCTGAAACAGAGGGGCTGAAACAGAGGGGCTCAAACAGAGGGCGAGAAACAGAGGGGCTGAATCAGAGGGGCTGAAACAGTGGGGCAGAAACAGAGGGCGAGAAAAAGAGGGGCTGAAACAGAGGGCGAGAAACAGAGGGGCTGAAACAGAGGGGAAGAAATGGAGGGGCTGAAAGAGAGGGCGAGAAACAGAGGGCGAGAAACAGAGGGGCTGAAACAGAGGGGCTGAAACAGAGGGGCTGAAACAGAGGGCGAGAAACCGAGGGGCTGAAACAGAGGGCGAGAAACAGAGGGGCTGAAACAGAGGGCGAGAAACAGAGGGGCGGACTCAGAGGGGCTGAAACAGAGGAGCTGAAACAGAAGGGCTGAAACAGAGGGCGAGAAGCAGAGGGGCTGAATCAGAGGGGCAGAAACAGAGGGGCTGAAACAGAGGGGCTGAAACAGAGGGGCTGAAACAGAGGGGCTGAAACAGTGGGCGAGAAACAGAGGGGCTGAAACAGAGGGCGAGAAACAGAGGGGCTGAAACAGAGGGCGAGAAACAGCGGGGCGGAATCAGAGGGGCTGAAACAGAGGGGCTGAAACAGAGGGGCTGAAACAGAGGGCGAGAAACAGAGGGGCTGAATCAGAGGGGCTGAAACAGAGGGCGAGAAACAGAGGGGCTGAAACAGTGGGGCTGAAACAGAGGGGCTGAAACAGAGGGCGAGAAACAGACGGGCTGAAACAGAGGGCGAGAAACAGAGGGGCTGAAACAGAGGGCGAGAAACAGAGGGGCGGAATCAGAGGGGCTGAAACAGAGGAGCTGAAACAGAGGGGCTGAATCAGAGGGGCTGATTCAGAGGGGCTGAAACAGAGGGGCTGAATCAGAGGGGCTGAAACACAGGGCGAGAAATAGAGGGGCTGAAACAAAGGGTGAGCAACAGAGGGGCAGAAACAGAGGGCGAGAAACAGAGGGGCTGAAACAGAGGGGCTGAAACAGAGAGCGCGAAACAGTGGCGCTGAAACAGAGGGCGAGAAACAGAGGGGCTGAAACAGAGGGGCTGAAACAGAGGGGTTAAATCAGAGGGGCTGAAACAGAGGGCGAGAAACAGGGCGGCTGAAACAGAGGGCGAGAAACAGAGGGGCTTAAACAGAGGGGCTGAAACAGAGTAGCTGAAACAGAGGGCGAGAAACAGAGGGGCTGAAACAGAGGGCGAGAAACAGGTGCTGAAACAGAGGGGCTGAAACAGAGGGCGAGAAACAGAGGGGCTGAAACCGAGGGCGAGACACAGAGGGGCTGAAACAGAGTGGCTGAAACAGAGGGGCTGAAACCAAGGGCGAGAAACAGAGGGGCTGAAACAGAGGGGCTGAATCAGAGGGGCTGAAACAGAGGGGCTGAAACAGAGGGCTAGAAACAGAGGGGCTGAAACAGAGGGCGAGAAACAGAGGGGCTGAAACAGAGGGGACAAAACAGAGGGGCTGAAACAGAGGGGCTGAAACAGAGGCTGAGAAACAGAGGGGCTGAAACAGAGGGCGAGAAACAGAGGGGCTGAAACAGAGGGGCTGAAACAGAGGGGCTGATACAGAGGGGCCGAATCAAAGGGGCTGTATCAGAGGGGCTGAAACAGAGGGGCTGAAACAGAGGGCGAGAAACAGAGGGGCTGAAACTGCGGGCGAGAAACAGAGGGCGAGAAACAGAGGGGCTGAAACAGAGGACGAGAAACAGAGGGGCTGAAACAGAGGGCGAAAAACAGAGGTGCCGAAACAGAGGGTGAGAAACAGAGGGGGAGAAACAGAGGGCGAGAAACAGAGGGGCTGAAACAGAGGGGCTGAAACAGAGGGGCTGAAACAGAGGGGCTGAATCAGAGGGGCTGAAACAGAGGGGCTGTATCAGAGGGGCTGAAACAAAGGGCGAGAAACAGAGGGGCTGAAACAGAGGGGCTGAAACAGAGGGGCTGAAACAGAGGGCGAGAAACAGAGGGGCTGAAACAGAGGCCGAGAAACAGAGGGGCTGAAACAGAGGGCGAGAAACAGAGGGGCGGAATCAGAGGGGCTGAAACAGAGGGGCTGAAACAGAGGGGCTGAAACAGAGGGCGAGAAACAGAGGGGCTGAATCAGAGGGGCTGAAACAGAGGGCGAGAAACAGAGGGGCTGAAACAGTGGGGCTGAAACAGAGGGGCTGAAACAGGGCGAGAAACAGACGGGCTGAAACAGAGGGCGAGAAACAGAGGGGCTGAAACAGAGGGCGAGAAACAGAGGGGCGGAATCAGAGGGGCTGAAACAGAGGGGCTGAAACAGAGGGGCTGAATCAGAGGGGCTGATTCAGAGGGCTGAAACAGAGGGGCTGAATCAGAGGGGCTGAAACACAGGGCGAGAAATAGAGGGGCTGAAACAAAGGGTGAGCAACAGAGGGGCAGAAACAGAGGCCGAGAAACAGAGGGGCTGAAACAGAGGGCGAGAAACAGAGGGGCTGAAACAGAGGGGCTGAAACAGAGGGGCTGAAACAGAGGGGCTGATACAGAGGGGCCGAATCAGAGGGGCTGTATCAGAGGGGCTGAAACAGAGGGGCTGAAACAGAGGGCGAGAAACAGAGGGGCTGAAACTGCGGGCGAGAAACAGAGGGGCTGAAACAGAGGGCGAAAAACAGAGGTGCCGAAACAGAGGGTGAGAAACAGAGGGGGAGAAACAGAGGACGAGAAACAGAGGGGCTGAAACAGAGGGGCTGAAACAGAGGGGCTGAAACAGAGGGGCTGAATCAGAGGGGCTGAAACAGAGGGGCTGTATCAGAGGGGCTGAAACAAAGGGCGAGAAACAGAGGGGCTGAAACAGAGCGGCTGAAACAGAGGGGCTGAAACAGAGGGCGAGAAACAGAGGGGCTGAAACAGAGGGCGAGAAACAGAGGGGCTGAAACAGAGGGCGAGAAACAGAGGGGCGGAATCAGAGGGGCTGAAACAGAGGGGCTGAAACAGAGGGGCTGAAACAGAGGGCGAGAAACAGAGGGGCTGAATCAGAGGGGCTGAAACAGAGGGCGAGAAACAGAGGGGCTGAAACAGTGGGGCTGAAACAGAGGGGCTGAAACAGGGCGAGAAACAGACGGGCTGAAACAGAGGGCGAGAAACAGAGGGGCTGAAACAGAGGGCGAGAAACAGAGGGGCGGAATCAGAGGGGCTGAAACAGAGGGGCTGAAACAGAGGGGCTGAATCAGAGGGGCTGATTCAGAGGGCTGAAACAGAGGGGCTGAATCAGAGGGGCTGAAACACAGGGCGAGAAATAGAGGGGCTGAAACAAAGGGTGAGCAACAGAGGGGCAGAAACAGAGGGCGAGAAACAGAGGGGCTGAAACAGAGGGGCTGAAACAGAGAGCGCGAAACAGTGGGGCTGAAACAGAGGGCGAGAAACAGAGGGGCTGAAACAGAGGGGCTGAAACAGAGGGGCTAAATCAGAGGGGCTGAAACAGAGGGCGAGAAACAGAGCGGCTGAAACAGAGGGCGAGAAACAGAGGGGCTTAAACAGAGGGGCTGAAACAGAGGAGCTGAAACAGAGGGCGAGAAACAGAGGGGCTGAAACAGAGGGCGAGAAACAGAGGTGCTGAAACAGAGGGGCTGAAACAGAGGGCGAGAAACAGAGGGGCTGAAACCGAGGGCGAGACACAGAGGGGCTGAAACAGAGTGGCTGAAACAGAGGGGCTGAAACAGAGGGGCTGAAACCGTGGGCGAGAAACAGAGGGGCTGAAACAGAGGGGCTGAATCAGAGGGGCTGAAACAGAGGGGCTGAAACAGAGGGCTAGAAACAGAGGGGCTGAAACAGAGGGCGAGAAACAGAGGGGCTGAAACAGAGGGGCCGAAACAGAGGGGCTGAAACAGAGGGGCTGAAACAGAGGCCGAGAAACAGAGGGGCTGAAACAGAGGGCGAGAAACAGAGGGGCTGAAACAGAGGGGCTGAAACAGAGGGGCTGAAACAGAGGGGCTGATACAGAGGGGCCGAATCAGAGGGGCTGTATCAGAGGGGCTGAAACAGAGGGGCTGAAACAGAGGGCGAGAAACAGAGGGGCTGAAACCGAGGGCGAGACACAGAGGGGCTGAATCATAGGTGCTGAAACAGAGGGCGAGAATTAGAGGGGCTGAAACAGAGTGCGAGAAAGAGAGGGGCTGAAACAGAGAGGCTGAAACAGAGGGACTGAACCAGAGGGGCTGATTCAGAGGGGCTGAAACAGAGGGGCTGATTCAGAGGGGCTGAAACAGAGGGGCTGAATGAGAGGGGCTGAAACACAGGGCGAGAAATAGAGGGGCTGAAACAAAGGGTGAGAAACAGAGGGGCAGAAACAGAGGGCGAGAAACAGAGGGGCTGAAACAGAGGGGCTGAAACAGAGAGCGCGAAACAGTGGGGCTGAAACAGAGGGCGAGAAACAGAGGGGCTGAAACAGAGGGGCTGAAACAGAGGGGCTAAATCAGAGGGGCTGAAACAGAGGGCGAGAAACAGAGCAGCTGAAACAGAGGGCGAGAAACAGAGGGGCTTAAACAGAGGGGCTGAAACAGAGGAGCTGAAACAGAGGGCGAGAAACAGAGGGACTGAAACAGAGGGGCTGAAACAGAGGGGCTGAAACAGAGGGCGAGAAACAGAGGGGCTGAAACAGAGGGCAAGAAACAGAGGGGCTGAAACACGGGGCGTGAAACAGAGGGGCTGAAACAGAGGGGCGGGAAACAGAGGGGCTGAAACAGAGGGGCTGAATCAGAGGGGCTGAAACAGAGGGTGAGATACAGAGGGGCTGAAACAGAGGGGCTGAAACAGAGGGCGAGAAACAGAGGGGCTGAAACAGAGGGGAAGAAACGGAGGGGCTGAAACAGAGGGCGAGAAACAGAGGGCGAGAAACAGAGGGGCTGAAACAGAGGGGCTGAAACAGAGAGGCTGAAACAGAGGGCGAGAAAGAGAGGGGCTGAAACAGAGGGCGAGAAACAGAGGGGCTGAAACTGAGGGCGAGAAACAGCGGGGCGGAATCAGAGGGGCTGAAACAGAGGGGCTGAAACAGAGGGGCTGAAACAGAGGGCGAGAAACAGAGGGGCTGAATCAGAGGAGCAGAAACAGAGGGCGAGAAACAGAGGGGCTGAAACAGAGGGGCTGAAACAGAGGGGCTGAAACAGAGGGCGAGAAACAGACGGGCTGAAACAGAGGGCGAGAAACAGAGGGGCTGAAACAGAGGGCGAGAAACAGAGGGGCGGAATCAGAGGGGCTGAAACAGAGGGCGAGAAACAGAGGGGCTGAAACAGAGGGCGAGAAACAGTGGGGCTGAATCAGAGGGGCTGAAACAGAGGGCGAGAAACAGAGGGTCTGAAACAGAGGGGCTGAAACAGAGGGGCTGAAACAGAGGGGCTCAAACAGAGAGCGAGAAACAGAGGGGCTGAATCAGAGGGGCTGAAACAGTGGGGCAGAAACAGAGGGCGAGAAACAGAGGGGCTGAAACAGAGGGCGAGAAACAGAGGGGCTGAAACAGAGGGGAAGAAATGGAGGGGCTGAAAGAGAGGGCGAGAAACAGAGGGCGAGAAACAGAGGGGCTGAAACAGAGGGGCTGAAACAGAGGGGCTGAAACAGAGGGCGAGAAACCGAGGGGCTGAAACAGAGGGCGAGAAACAGAAGGGCTGAAACAGAGGGCGAGAAACAGAGGGGCGGACTCAGAGGGGCTGAAACAGAGGAGCTGAAACAGAAGGGCTGAAACAGAGGGCGAGAAGCAGAGGGGCTGAATCAGAGGGGCAGAAACAGAGGGGCTGAAACAGAGGGGCTGAAACAGAGGGGCTGAAACAGAGGGGCTGAAACAGTGGGCGAGAAACAGAGGGGCTGAAACAGAGGGCGAGAAACAGAGGGGCTGAAACAGAGGGCGAGAAACAGCGGGGCGGAATCAGAGGGGCTGAAACAGAGGGGCTGAAACAGAGGGGCTGAAACAGAGGGCGAGAAACAGAGGGGCTGAATCAGAGGGGCTGAAACAGAGGGCGAGAAACAGAGGGGCTGAAACAGTGGGGCTGAAACAGAGGGGCTGAAACAGAGGGCGAGAAACAGACGGGCTGAAACAGAGGGCGAGAAACAGAGGGGCTGAAACAGAGGGCGAGAAACAGAGGGGCGGAATCAGAGGGGCTGAAACAGAGGAGCTGAAACAGAGGGGCTGAATCAGAGGGGCTGATTCAGAGGGGCTGAAACAGAGGGGCTGAATCAGAGGGGCTGAAACACAGGGCGAGAAATAGAGGGGCTGAAACAAAGGGTGAGCAACAGAGGGGCAGAAACAGAGGGCGAGAAACAGAGGGGCTGAAACAGAGGGGCTGAAACAGAGAGCGCGAAACAGTGGCGCTGAAACAGAGGGCGAGAAACAGAGGGGCTGAAACAGAGGGGCTGAAACAGAGGGGTTAAATCAGAGGGGCTGAAACAGAGGGCGAGAAACAGGGCGGCTGAAACAGAGGGCGAGAAACAGAGGGGCTTAAACAGAGGGGCTGAAACAGAGTAGCTGAAACAGAGGGCGAGAAACAGAGGGGCTGAAACAGAGGGCGAGAAACAGGTGCTGAAACAGAGGGGCTGAAACAGAGGGCGAGAAACAGAGGGGCTGAAACCGAGGGCGAGACACAGAGGGGCTGAAACAGAGTGGCTGAAACAGAGGGGCTGAAACCAAGGGCGAGAAACAGAGGGGCTGAAACAGAGGGGCTGAATCAGAGGGGCTGAAACAGAGGGGCTGAAACAGAGGGCTAGAAACAGAGGGGCTGAAACAGAGGGCGAGAAACAGAGGGGCTGAAACAGAGGGGACAAAACAGAGGGGCTGAAACAGAGGGGCTGAAACAGAGGCTGAGAAACAGAGGGGCTGAAACAGAGGGCGAGAAACAGAGGGGCTGAAACAGAGGGGCTGAAACAGAGGGGCTGAAACAGAGGGGCTGATACAGAGGGGCCGAATCAAAGGGGCTGTATCAGAGGGGCTGAAACAGAGGGGCTGAAACAGAGGGCGAGAAACAGAGGGGCTGAAACTGCGGGCGAGAAACAGAGGGCGAGAAACAGAGGGGCTGAAACAGAGGACGAGAAACAGAGGGGCTGAAACAGAGGGCGAAAAACAGAGGTGCCGAAACAGAGGGTGAGAAACAGAGGGGGAGAAACAGAGGGCGAGAAACAGAGGGGCTGAAACAGAGGGGCTGAAACAGAGGGGCTGAAACAGAGGGGCTGAATCAGAGGGGCTGAAACAAAGGGCGAGAAACAGAGGGGCTGAAACAGAGGGGCTGAAACAGAGGGGCTGAAACAGAGGGCGAGAAACAGAGGGGCTGAAACAGAGGCCGAGAAACAGAGGGGCTGAAACAGAGGGCGAGAAACAGAGGGGCGGAATCAGAGGGGCTGAAACAGAGGGGCTGAAACAGAGGGGCTGAAACAGAGGGCGAGAAACAGAGGGGCTGAATCAGAGGGGCTGAAACAGAGGGCGAGAAACAGAGGGGCTGAAACAGTGGGGCTGAAACAGAGGGGCTGAAACAGGGCGAGAAACAGACGGGCTGAAACAGAGGGCGAGAAACAGAGGGGCTGAAACAGAGGGCGAGAAACAGAGGGGCGGAATCAGAGGGGCTGAAACAGAGGGGCTGAAACAGAGGGGCTGAATCAGAGGGGCTGATTCAGAGGGCTGAAACAGAGGGGCTGAATCAGAGGGGCTGAAACACAGGGCGAGAAATAGAGGGGCTGAAACAAAGGGTGAGCAACAGAGGGGCAGAAACAGAGGGCGAGAAACAGAGGGGCTGAAACAGAGGGGCTGAAACAGAGAGCGCGAAACAGTGGGGCTGAAACAGAGGGCGAGAAACAGAGGGGCTGAAACAGAGGGGCTGAAACAGAGGGGCTAAATCAGAGGGGCTGAAACAGAGGGCGAGAAACAGAGCGGCTGAAACAGAGGGCGAGAAACAGAGGGGCTTAAACAGAGGGGCTGAAACAGAGGAGCTGAAACAGAGGGCGAGAAACAGAGGGGCTGAAACAGAGGGCGAGAAACAGAGGTGCTGAAACAGAGGGGCTGAAACAGAGGGCGAGAAACAGAGGGGCTGAAACCGAGGGCGAGACACAGAGGGGCTGAAACAGAGTGGCTGAAACAGAGGGGCTGAAACAGAGGGGCTGAAACCGAGGGCGAGAAACAGAGGGGCTGAAACAGAGGGGCTGAATCAGAGGGGCTGAAACAGAGGGGCTGAAACAGAGGGCTAGAAACAGAGGGGCTGAAACAGAGGGCGAGAAACAGAGGGGCTGAAACAGAGGGGCCGAAACAGAGGGGCTGAAACAGAGGGGCTGAAACAGAGGCCGAGAAACAGAGGGGCTGAAACAGAGGGCGAGAAACAGAGGGGCTGAAACAGAGGGGCTGAAACAGAGGGGCTGAAACAGAGGGGCTGATACAGAGGGGCCGAATCAGAGGGGCTGTATCAGAGGGGCTGAAACAGAGGGGCTGAAACAGAGGGCGAGAAACAGAGGGGCTGAAACCGAGGGCGAGACACAGAGGGGCTGAATCATAGGTGCTGAAACAGAGGGCGAGAATTAGAGGGGCTGAAACAGAGTGCGAGAAAGAGAGGGGCTGAAACAGAGAGGCTGAAACAGAGGGACTGAACCAGAGGGGCTGATTCAGAGGGGCTGAAACAGAGGGGCTGATTCAGAGGGGCTGAAACAGAGGGGCTGAATGAGAGGGGCTGAAACACAGGGCGAGAAATAGAGGGGCTGAAACAAAGGGTGAGAAACAGAGGGGCAGAAACAGAGGGCGAGAAACAGAGGGGCTGAAACAGAGGGGCTGAAACAGAGAGCGCGAAACAGTGGGGCTGAAACAGAGGGCGAGAAACAGAGGGGCTGAAACAGAGGGGCTGAAACAGAGGGGCTAAATCAGAGGGGCTGAAACAGAGGGCGAGAAACAGAGCAGCTGAAACAGAGGGCGAGAAACAGAGGGGCTTAAACAGAGGGGCTGAAACAGAGGAGCTGAAACAGAGGGCGAGAAACAGAGGGACTGAAACAGAGGGGCTGAAACAGAGGGGCTGAAACAGAGGGCGAGAAACAGAGGGGCTGAAACAGAGGGCAAGAAACAGAGGGGCTGAAACACGGGGCGTGAAACAGAGGGGCTGAAACAGAGGGGCGGGAAACAGAGGGGCTGAAACAGAGGGGCTGAATCAGAGGGGCTGAAACAGAGGGTGAGATACAGAGGGGCTGAAACAGAGGGGCTGAAACAGAGGGCGAGAAACAGAGGGGCTGAAACAGAGGGGAAGAAACGGAGGGGCTGAAACAGAGGGCGAGAAACAGAGGGCGAGAAACAGAGGGGCTGAAACAGAGGGGCTGAAACAGAGAGGCTGAAACAGAGGGCGAGAAAGAGAGGGGCTGAAACAGAGGGCGAGAAACAGAGGGGCTGAAACTGAGGGCGAGAAACAGCGGGGCGGAATCAGAGGGGCTGAAACAGAGGGGCTGAAACAGAGGGGCTGAAACAGAGGGCGAGAAACAGAGGGGCTGAATCAGAGGAGCAGAAACAGAGGGCGAGAAACAGAGGGGCTGAAACAGAGGGGCTGAAACAGAGGGGCTGAAACAGAGGGCGAGAAACAGACGGGCTGAAACAGAGGGCGAGAAACAGAGGGGCTGAAACAGAGGGCGAGAAACAGAGGGGCGGAATCAGAGGGGCTGAAACAGAGGGTGAGAAACAGAGGGGCTGAAACAGAGGGCGAGAAACAGTGGGGCTGAATCAGAGGGGCTGAAACAGAGGGCGAGAAACAGAGGGTCTGAAACAGAGGGGCTGAAACAGAGGGGCTGAAACAGAGGGGCTCAAACAGAGGGCGAGAAACAGAGGGGCTGAATCAGAGGGGCTGAAACAGTGGGGCAGAAACAGAGGGCAAGAAACAGAGGGGCTGAAACAGAGGGCGAGAAACAGAGGGGCTGAAACAGAGGGGAAGAAATGGAGGGGCTGAAAGAGAGGGCGAGAAACAGAGGGCGAGAAACAGAGGGGCTGAAAGAGGGGCTGAAACAGAGGGGCTGAAACAGAGGGCGAGAAACAGAGGGGCTGAAACAGAGGGCGAGAAACAGAGGGGCTGAAACAGAGGGCGAGAAACAGAGGGGCGGACTCAGAGGGGCTGAAACAGAGGAGCTGAAACAGAAGGGCTGAAACAGAGGGCGAGAAGCAGAGGGGCTGAATCAGAGGGGCAGAAACAGAGGGGCTGAAACAGAGGGCGAGAAACAGAGGGGCTGAAACAGAGGGGCTGAAACAGAGGGCGAGAAACAGAGGGGCTGAAACAGAGGGGCTGAAACAGAGGGGCTGAAACAGAGGGGCTGAAACAGAGGGGGAGAAACAGAGGGGCTGAAACAGAGAGCGTGAAACAGAGGGGCTGAAACAGTGGGCGAGAAGCAGGGGTTGAATCAGAGGAGCTGAATCAGAGGGGCTGAAACAGAGGGGCTGAAACAGAGGGCGAGAAACAGAGGGGCTGAAACAGAGGGCGAGAAACAGAGTGGCTGAAACAGAGGGCGAGAAACAGAGGGGCTGAAACAGAGGGGCTGAAACAGAGGGGATGAATCCGAGGGCGAGAAACAGAGGGGCTGAAACAGACAGCAAGAAACAGTGGGGCTGAAACAGAGGGGGAGAAACAGAGGGGCTGAAACAGAGGGCGAGAAACAGAGGTGCTGAATCTGAGAAGCTGAAACAGAGGGCGAGAAACAGAGGGGCTGAAACTGAGGGCGAGAAACAGAGGGGCTGAAACAGAGGGGCTGAAACAGAGGGCGAGAAAAAGAGGGGCTGAAACAGAGGGCGAGAAACAGAGGGGCTGAAACAGAGGGCGAAAAACAGAGGGGCTGAAACAGAGGGGCTGAATCAGAGGGCGAGAAAAAGAGGGGCTGAAACTAAGGGCGAGAAACAGAGGGGCTGAAACAGAGGGCGAAAAACAGAGGGGCTGAAACAGAGGGGCTGAATCAGAGGGGCTGAGACCGAGGGCGAGAAACTGAGGGGCTGAAACAGAGGGCGAGAAACAGAGTGGCTGAATCATAGGTGCTGAAACAGAGGGCGAAAATTAGAGGGGCTGAAACAGAGGGCGAGAAAGAGAGGTGCTGAAACAGAGGGGCTGAAACAGAGGCCGAGAAACAGAGGGGCTGAAACAGAGGCCGAGAAACAGAGGGGCTGAAACAGAGGGGCTGAAACAGAGGGGCTGAAACAGAGGGGCCCAATCAGAGGGGCTGTATCAGAGGGGCTGAAACAGAGGGGCTGAAACAGAGGGCGAGAAACAGAGGGGCTGAAACTGCGGGCGAGAAACAGAGGGCGAGAAACAGAGGGGCTGAAACAGAGGGGCTGAAACAGACGGGCTGAAACAGAGAGCCTGAAACAGAGGGCGAGAAACAGAGGGGCTGAAACAGAGGGCGAAAAACAGAGGTGCCGAAACAGAGGGTGAGAAACAGAGGGGGAGAAACAGAGGGCGAGAAACAGAGGGGCTGAAACAGAGGGGCTGAAACAGAGGGGCTGAAACAGAGGGGCTGAATCAGAGGGGCTGAAACAGAGGGGCTGTATCAGAGGGGCTGAAACAGAGGGACTGAAACAGAGGGACTGAAACAGAGGGGCTGAAACAGAGGGGCTGAAACAGAGGGCGAGAAACAGAGGGGCTGAAACAGAGGGCGAGAAACAGAGGGGCTGAAACAGAGGGCGAGAAACAGAGGGGCGGAATCAGAGGGGCTGAAACAGAGGGGCTGAAACAGAGGGGCTGAAACAGAGGGCGAGAAACAGAGGGGCTGAATCAGAGGGGCTGAAACAGAGGGCGAGAAACAGAGGGGCTGAAACAGTGCGGCTGAAACAGAGGGGCTGAAACAGGGCGAGAAACAGACGGGCTGAAACAGAGGGCGAGAAACAGAGGGGCTGAAACAGAGGGCGAGAAACAGAGGGGCGGAATCAGAGGGGCTGAAACAGAGGGGCTGAAACAGAGGGGCTGAATCAGAGGGGCTGATTCAGAGGGGCTGAAACAGAGGGGCTGAATCAGAGGGGCTGAAACACAGGGTGAGAAATAGAGGGGCTGAAACAAAGGGTGAGCAACAGAGGGGCAGAAACAGAGGGCGAGAAACAGAGGGGCTGAAACAGAGGGGCTGAAACTGAGGGCGAGAAACAGAGGGGCTGAAACAGAGGGGCTGAAACAGAGGGCGAGAAAAAGAGGGGCTGAAACAGAGGGCGAGAAACAGAGGGGCTGAAACAGAGGGCGAAAAACAGAGGGGCAGAAACAGAGGGGCTGAATCAGAGGGCGAGAAAAAGAGGGGCTGAAACAGAGGGCGAGAAACAGAGGGGCTGAAACAGAGGGCGAAAAACAGAGGGGCTGAAACAGAGGGGCTGAATCAGAGGGGCTGAGACCGAGGGCGAGAAACAGAGGGGCTGAAACAGAGGGCGAGAAACAGAGTGGCTGAATCATAGGTGCTGAAACAGAGGGCGAAAATTAGAGGGGCTGAAACAGAGTGCGAGAAAGAGAGGTGCTGAAACAGTGGGGCTGAAACAGAGGGGCTGAATCAGAGGGCTGATTCAGAGGGGCTGAAACAGAGGGGCTGATTCAGAGGGGCTGAAAAAGAGGGGCTGAATCAGAGGGGCTGAAACACAGGGCGAGAAATAGAGGGGCTGAAACCAAGGGAGAGAAACAGAGGGGCAGAAACAGAGGGCGAGAAACAGAGGGGCTGAAACAGAGGGGCTGAAACAGAGAGCGCGAAACAGTGGGGCTGAAACAGAGGGCGAGAAACAGAGGGGCTGAAACAGAGGGGCTGAAACAGAGGGGCTAAATCAGAGGGGCTGAAACAGAGGGCGAGAAACAGATCGGCTGAAACAGAGGGCGAGAAACAGAGGGGCTTAAACAGAGGGGCTGAAACAGAGGAGCTGAAACAGAGGGCGAGAATCAGAGGGGCTGAAACAGAGGGCGAGAACCAGAGGTGCTGAAACAGAGGGGCTGAAACAGAGGGCGAGAAACAGAGGGGCTGAAACAGAGGGCGAGAAACAGAGGGGCTGAAACAGAGGGGCTGAAACAGAGGGGCTGAAACAGAGGGGCTGAAACCGAGGGCGAGAAACAGAGGGGCTGAAACAGAGGGGCTGAATCAGAGGGGCTGAAACAGAGGGGCTGAAACAGAGGGCTAGAAACAGAGGGGCTGAAACAGAGGGCGAGAAACAGAGGGGCTGAAACAGAGGGGCTGAAACAGAGGGGCTGAAACAGAGGGGGTGAAACAGAGGGGCTGAAACAGAGGCCGAGAAACAGAGGGGCTGAAACAGAGGCCGAGAAACAGAGGGGCTGAAACAGAGGGGCTGAAACAGAGGGGCTGAAACAGAGGGGCCCAATCAGAGGGGCTGTATCAGAGGGGCTGAAACAGAGGGGCTGAAACAGAGGGCGAGAAACAGAGGGGCTGAAACTGCGGGCGAGAAACAGAGGGCGAGAAACAGAGGGGCTGAAACAGAGGGGCTGAAACAGACGGGCTGAAACAGAGAGCCTGAAACAGAGGGCGAGAAACAGAGGGGCTGAAACAGAGGGCGAAAAACAGAGGTGCCGAAACAGAGGGTGAGAAACAGAGGGGGAGAAACAGAGGGCGAGAAACAGAGGGGCTGAAACAGAGGGGCTGAAACAGAGGGGCTGAATCAGAGGGGCTGAAACAGAGGGGCTGTATCAGAGGGGCTGAAACAGAGGGACTGAAACAGAGGGACTGAAACAGAGGGGCTGAAACAGAGGGGCTGAAACAGAGGGCGAGAAACAGAGGGGCTGAAACAGAGGGCGAGAAACAGAGGGGCTGAACAGAGGGCGAGAAACAGAGGGGCGGAATCAGAGGGGCTGAAACAGAGGGGCTGAAACAGAGGGGCTGAAACAGAGGGCGAGAAACAGAGGGGCTGAATCAGAGGGGCTGAAACAGAGGGCGAGAAACAGAGGGGCTGAAACAGTGGGGCTGAAACAGAGGGGCTGAAACAGGGCGAGAAACAGACGGGCTGAAACAGAGGGCGAGAAACAGAGGGGCTGAAACAGAGGGCGAGAAACAGAGGGGCGGAATCAGAGGGGCTGAAACAGAGGGGCTGAAACAGAGGGGCTGAATCAGAGGGGCTGATTCAGAGGGGCTGAAACAGAGGGGCTGAATCAGAGGGGCTGAAACACAGGGTGAGAAATAGAGGGGCTGAAACAAAGGGTGAGCAACAGAGGGGCAGAAACAGAGGGCGAGAAACAGAGGGGCTGAAACAGAGGGGCTGAAACTGAGGGCGAGAAACAGAGGGGCTGAAACAGAGGGGCTGAAACAGAGGGCGAGAAAAAGAGGGGCTGAAACAGAGGGCGAGAAACAGAGGGGCTGAAACAGAGGGCGAAAAACAGAGGGGCTGAAACAGAGGGGCTGAATCAGAGGGCGAGAAACAGAGGGGCTGAAACCGAGGGCGAGACACAGAGGGGCTGAAACAGAGGGGCTGAATCAGAGGGGCTGAAACAGAGGGGCTGAAACAGAGGGCTAGAAACAGAGGGGCTGAAACAGAGGGCGAGAAACAGAGGGGCTGAAACAGAGGGGCCGAAACAGAGGGGCTGAAACAGAGGGGCTGAAACAGAGGCCGAGAAACAGAGGGGCTGAAACAGAGGGCGAGAAACAGAGGGGCTGAAACAGAGGGGCTGAAACAGAGGGGCTGATACAGAGGGGCCGAATCAGAGGGGCTGTATCAGAGGGGCTGAAACAGAGGTGCTGAAACAGAGGGCGAGAAACAGAGGGGCTGAAACTGCGGGCGAGAAACAGAGGGCGAGAAACAGAGGGGCTGAAACAGAGGGGCTGAAACAGACGGGCTGAAACAGAGAGCCTGAAACAGAGGACGAGAAACAGAGGGGCTGAAACAGAGGGCGAAAAACAGAGGGGCCGAAACAGAGGGCGAGAAACAGAGGGGGAGAAACAGAGGGCGAGAAACAGAGGGGCTGAAACAGAGGGGCTGAAACAGAGGGCGAGAAACAGAGGGGCTGAAACAGAGGGGCTGAAACAGAGGGCGAGAAACAGAGGGGCAGAAACAGAGGGCGAGAAACTGAGGGGCTGAAACAGAGGGGCTGAAATAGAGGGCGAGACACAGAGGTGCTGAAACAGAGGGCGAGAAACAGAGGGACTGAAACAGAGGGGCTGAAACAGAGGGGCTGAAACAGTGGGCGAGAAACAGAGTGGCTGCAACAGACGGCGAGAAACAGAGGGGCTGAAACAGAGGGCGAGAAACAGAGGGGCTGAAACAGAGGGGCTGAAACAGAGGGTTTGAAACAGAGGGGCTGAAACAGAGGGGCTGAAACAGAGGGCGAGAAACAGAGGATCTGAAACAGAGGGCGAGAAACAGAGGGGCTGAAACAGAGGGGCTGAAACAGAGGGGCTGAAACAGAGGGGCTGAAACAGAGGGCGAGAAACAGAGGAGCTGAAACAGAGGGCGAGAAACAGAGGGGCTGAAACAGAGGGGCTGAAACAGAGGGGCTGAAACAGAGGGGCTGAAACAGAGGGCGAGAAACAGAGGGGCTGTATCAGAGGGGCTGAATCAGAGGGGCTGAAACAGAGGGGCTGAAACAGAGGGCGAGAAACAAAGGGGCTGAAACAGCGGGCGAGAAACAGATGGCGAGAAACAGAGGGGCTGAAACAGAGGGGCTGAAACAGACGGGCTGAAACAGAGGGTGAGAAACTGAGGGCGAGAAACAGAGGGACTGAAACAGAGGGGCAGAAACAGAGGGGCTGAATCAGAGGGGCTGATACAGAGGTGCTGAATCAGAGGGGCTAAAACAGAGGGCGAGAAACAGAGGGGCTGAAACTGAGGGCGAAAAACAGAGGGGCTGAAACAGAGGGCGAGAAACAGAGGGGCTGAAACAGAGGGGCTGAAACAGAGGGGCTGAAACAGAGGGGCTGAATCAGAGGGGCTGAAACAGAGGGGCTGTATCAGAGGGGCTGAAACAGAGGGCGAGAAACAGAGGGGCTGAAACAGAGGGGCTGAAACAGAGGGGCTGAAACAGAGGGCGAGAAACAGAGGGGCTGAAACAGAGGGCGAGAAACAGAGGGGCTGAAATAGAGGGCGAGAAACAGCGGGGCGGAATCAGAGGGGCTGAAACAGAGGGGCTGAAACAGAGGGGCTGAAACAGAGGGCGAGAAACAGAGGGGCTGAATCAGAGGGGCTGAAACAGAGGGCGAGAAACAGAGGGGCTGAAACAGAGGGGCTGAAACAGGGGGCGAGAAACAGACGGGCTGAAACAGAGGGCGAGAAACAGAGGGGCTGAAACAGAGGGCGAGAAACAGAGGGGCGGAATCAGTGGGGCTGAAACAGAGGGGCTGAAACAGAGGGGCTGAATCAGAGGGGCTGATTCAGAGGGGCTGAAACAGAGGGGCTGAATCAGAGGGGCTGAAACCCCGGTGCCAGAAATAGAGGGGCTGAAACAAAGGGTGAGAAACAGACGGGCAGAAACAGAGGGCGAGAAACAGAGGGGCTGAAACAGAGGGGCTGAAACAGAGAGCGCGAAACAGTGGGGCTGAAACAGAGGGCGAGAAACAGAGGGGCTGAAACAGAGGGGCTTAAACAGAGGGGCTAAATCAGAGGGGCTGAAACAGAGGGCGAGAAACAGAGCGGCTGAAACAGAGGGCGAGAAACAGAGGGGCTTAAACAGAGGGGCTGAAACAGAGGAGCTGAAACAGAGGGCGAGAAACAGAGGGGCTGAAACAGAGGGCGAGAAACAGAGGTGCTGAAACAGAGGGGCTGAAACAGAGGGCGAGAAACAGAGGGGCTGAAACAGAGGGCGAGACACAGAGGGGCTGAAACAGAGGGGCTGAAACAGAGGGGCTGAAACAGAGGGGCTGAAACCGAGGGCGAGAAACAGAGGGGCTGAAACAGAGGGGCTGAATCATAGGTGCTGAAACAGAGGGCGAAAATTAGAGGGGCTGAAACAGAGGGCGAGAAAGAGAGGTGCTGAAACAGTGGGGCTGAAACAGAGGGGCTGAATCAGAGGGCTGATTCAGAGGGGCTGAAACAGAGGGGCTGATTCAGAGGGGCTGAAACAGAGGGGCTGAATCAGAGGGGCTGAAACACAGGGCGAGAAATAGAGGGGCTGAAACCAAGGGAGAGAAACAGAAGGGCAGAAACAGAGGGCGAGAAACAGAGGGGCTGAAACAGAGGGGCTGAAACAGAGAGCGCGAAACAGTGGGGCTGAAACAGAGGGCGAGAAACAGAGGGGCTGAAACAGAGGGGCTGAAACAGAGGGGCTAAATCAGAGGGGCTGAAACAGAGGAGCTGAAACAGAGGGCGAGAAACAGAGGGGCTGAAACAGAGGGCGAGAATCAGAGGTGCTGAAACAGAGGGGCTGAAACAGAGGGCGAGAAACAGAGGGGCTGAAACAGAGGGCGAGAAACAGAGGGGCTGAAACAGAGGGGCTGAAACAGAGGGGCTGAAACAGAGGGGCTGAAACAGTGGGCGAGAAACAGAGGGGCTGAAACAGAGGGGCTGAATCAGAGGGGCTGAAACAGAGGGGCTGAAACAGAGGGCTAGAAACAGAGGGGCTGAAACAGAGGGCGAGAAACAGAGGGGCTGAAACAGAGGGGCTGAAACAGAGGGGCTGAAACAGAGGGGCTGAAACAGAGGCCGAGAAACAGAGGGGCTGAAACAGAGGGCGAGAAACAGAGGGGCTGAAACAGAGGGCGAGAAATAGAGGGTCTGAAACAGAGGGCGAGAAACAGAGGGGCTGAAACAGAGGGCGAGAAACAGAGGGGCGGAATCAGTGGGGCTGAAACAGAGGGGCTGAAACAGAGGGGCTGAATCAGAGGGGCTGATTCAGAGGGGCTGAAACAGAGGGGCTGAATCAGAGGGGCTGATACACAGGGCGAGAAATAGAGGGGCTGAAACAAAGGGTGAGAAACAGACGGGCAGAAACAGAGGGCGAGAAACAGAGGGGCTGAAACAGAGGGGCTGAAACAGAGAGCGCGAAACAGTGGGGCTGAAACAGAGGGCGAGAAACAGAGGGGCTGAAACAGAGGGGCTGGAACAGAGGGGCTAAATCAGAGGGGCTGAAACAGAGGGCGAGAAACAGAGCGGCTGAAACAGAGGGCGAGAAACAGAGGGGCTTAAACAGAGGGGCTGAAACAGAGGAGCTGAAACAGAGGGCGAGAAACAGAGGGGCTGAAACAGAGGGCGAGAAACAGAGGTGCTGAAACAGAGGGGCTGAAACAGAGGGCGAGAAACAGAGGGGCTGAAACAGAGGGCGAGACACAGAGGGGCTGAAATAGAGGGGCTGAAACAGAGGGGCTGAAACAGAGGGGCTGAAACCGAGGGCGAGAAACAGAGGGGCTGAAACAGAGGGGCTGAATCATAGGTGCTGAAACAGAGGGCGAAAATTAGAGGGGCTGAAACAGAGGGCGAGAAAGAGCGGTGCTGAAACAGAGGGGCTGAAACAGAGGGGCTGAATCAGAGGGCTGATTCAGAGGGGCTGAAACAGAGGGGCTGATTCAGAGGGGCTGAAACAGAGGGGCTGAATCAGAGGGGCTGAATCACAGGGCGAGAAATAGAGGGGCTGAAACCAAGGGAGAGAAACAGAAGGGCAGAAACAGAGGGCGAGAAACAGAGGGGCTGAAACAGAGGGGCTGAAACAGAGAGCGCGAAACAGTGGGGCTGAAACAGAGGGCGCGAAACAGAGGGGCTGAAACAGAGGGGCTGAAACAGAGGGGGTAAATCAGAGGGGCTGAAACAGAGGGCGAGAAACAGAGCGGCTGAAACAGAGGGCGAGAAACAGAGGAGCTTAAACAGAGGTGCTGAAACAGAGGAGCTGAAACAGAGGGCGAGAAACAGAGGGGCTGAAACAGAGGGCGAGAAACAGAGGTGCTGAAACAGAGGGGCTGAAACAGAGGGCGAGAAACAGAGGGGCTGAAACAGAGGGCGAGAAACAGAGGGGCTGAAACAGAGGGGCTGAAACAGAGGGGCTGAAACAGAGGGGCTGAAACCGAGGGCGAGAAACAGAGGGGCTGAAACAGAGGGGCTGAATCAGAGGGGCTGAAACAGAGGGGCTGAAACAGAGGGCTAGAAACAGAGGGGCTGATACAGAGGGCGAGAAACAGAGGGGCTGAAACAGAGGGGCTGAAACAGAGGGGCTGAAACAGAGGGGCTGAAACAGAGGCCGAGAAACAGAGGGGCTGAAACAGAGGGCGAAAAACAGAGGGGCTGAAACAGAGGGGCTGAAACAGAGGGGCTGAAACAGAGGGGCCGAATCAGAGGGGCTGTATCAGAGGGGCTGAAACAGAGGGGCTGAAACAGAGGGCGAGAAACAGAGGGGCTGAAACTGCGGGCGAGAAACAGAGGGCGAGAAACAGAGGGGCTGAAACAGAGGGGCTGAAACAGATGGGCTGAAACAGAGAGCCTGAAACAGAGGGCGAGAAACAGAGGGGCTGAAACAGAGGGCGAAAAACAGAGGTGCCGAAACAGAGGGTGAGAAACAGAGGGGGAGAAACAGAGGGCAAGAAACAGAGGGGCTGAAACAGAGGGGCTGAAACAGAGGGGCTGAAACAGAGGGGCTGAATCAGAGGGGCTGAAACAGAGGGGCTGTATCAGAGGGGCTGAAACAGAGGGACTGAAACAGAGGGGCTGAAACAGAGGGGCTGAAACAGAGGGGCTGAAACAGTGGGCGAGAAACAGAGGGGCTGAAACAGAGGGCGAGAAACAGAGGGGCTGAAACAGAGGGCGAGAAACAGCGGGGCGGAATCAGAGGGGCTGAAACAGAGGGGCTGAAACAGAGGGGCTGAAACAGAGGGCGAGAAACAGAGGGGCTGAATCAGAGGGGCTGAAACAGAGGGCGAGAAACAGAGGGGCTGAAACAGTGGGGCTGAAACAGAGGGGCTGAAACAGAGAGCGAGAAACAGACCGGCTGAAACAGAGGGCGAGAAACAGAGGGGCTGAAACAGAGGGCGAGAAACAGAGGGGCGGAATCAGAGGGGCTGAAACAGAGGGGCTGAAACAGAGGGGCTGAATCAGAGGGGCTGATTCAGAGGGGCTGAAACAGAGGGGCTGAATCAGAGGGGCTGAAACACAGGGCGAGAAATAGAGGGGCTGAAACAAAGGGTGAGCAACAGAGGGGCAGAAACAGAGGGCGAGAAACAGAGGGGCTGAAACAGAGGGGCTGAAACAGAGAGCGCGAAACAGTGGGGCTGAAACAGAGGGCGAGAAACAGAGGGGCTGAAACAGAGGGGCTGAAACAGAGGGGCTAAATCAGAGGGGCTGAAACAGAGGGCGAGAAACAGGGCGGCTGAAACAGAGGGCGAGAAACAGAGGGGCTTAAACAGAGGGGCTGAAACAGAGGAGCTGAAAGAGAGGGCGAGAAACAGAGGGGCTGAAACAGAGGGCGAGAAACAGAGGTGCTGAAACAGAGGGGCTGAAACAGAGGGCGAGAAACAGAGGGGCTGAAACCGAGGGCGAGACACAGAGGGGCTGAAACAGAGTGGCTGAAACAGAGGGGCTGAAACAGAGGGGCTGAAACCGAGGGCGAGAAAAAGAGGGTCTGAAACAGAGGGGCTGAATCAGAGGGGCTGAAACAGAGGGGCTGAAACAGAGGGCTAGAAACAGAGGGGCTGAAACAGAGGGCGAGAAACAGAGGGGCTGAAACAGAGGGGACAAAACAGAGGGGCTGAAACAGAGGGGCTGAAACAGAGACCGAGAAACAGAGGTGCTGAAACAGAGGGCGAGAAACAGAGGGGCTGAAACAGAGGGGCTGAAACAGAGGGGCTGAAACAGAGGGGCTGATACAGAGGGGCCGAATCAAAGGGGCTGTATCAGAGGGGCTGAAACAGAGGGGCTGAAACAGAGGGCGAGAAACAGAGGGGCTGAAACTGCGGGCGAGAAACAGAGGGCGAGAAACAGAGGGGCTGAAACAGAGGACGAGAAACAGAGGGGCTGAAACAGTGGGCGAAAAACAGAGGTGCCGAAACAGAGGGTGAGAAACAGAGGGGGAGAAACAGAGGGCGAGAAACAGAGGGGCTGAAACAGAGGGGCTGAAACAGAGGGGCTGAAACAGAGGGGCTGAATCAGAGGGGCTGAAACAGAGGGCGAGAAACAGAGGGGCTGAAACAGAGGGGCTGAAACAGAGGGCGAGAAACAGAGGGGCTGAAACAGAGGGCGAGAAACAGAGGGGCTGAAACAGAGGGCGAGAAACAGAGGGGCGGAATCAGAGGGGCTGAAACAGAGGGGCTGAAACAGAGGGGCTGAAACAGAGGGCGAGAAACAGATGGGCTGAATCAGAGGGGCTGAAACAGAGGGCGAGAAACAGAGGGGCTGAAACAGTGGGGCTGAAACAGAGGGGCTGAAACAGGGCGAGAAACAGACGGGCTGAAACAGAGGGCGAGAAACAGAGGGGCTGAAACAGAGGGCGAGAAACAGAGGGGCGGAATCAGAGGGGCTGAAACAGAGGGGCTGAAACAGAGGGGCTGAATCAGAGGGGCTGATTCAGAGGGGCTGAAACAGAGGGGCTGAATCAGAGGGGCTGAAACACAGGGCGAGAAATAGAGGGGCTGAAACAAAGGGTGAGCAACAGAGGGGCAGAAACAGAGGGCGAGAAACAGAGGGGCTGAAACAGAGGGGCTGAAACAGAGAGCGCGAAACAGTGGGGCTGAAACAGAGGGCGAGAAACAGAGGGGCTGAAACAGAGGGGCTGAAACAGAGGGGCTAAATCAGAGGGGCTGAAACAGAGGGCGAGAAACAGAGCGGCTGAAACAGAGGGCGAGAAACAGAGGGGCTTAAACAGAGGGGCTGAAACAGAGGAGCTGAAACAGAGGGCGAGAAACAGAGGGGCTGAAACAGAGGGCGAGAAACAGAGGTGCTGAAACAGAGGGGCTGAAACAGAGGGCGAGAAACAGAGGGGCTGAAACCGAGGGCGAGACACAGAGGGGCTGAAACAGAGTGGCTGAAACAGAGGGGCTGAAACAGAGGGGCTGAAACCGAGGGCGAGAAACAGAGGGGCTGAAACAGAGGGGCTGAATCAGAGGGGCAGAAACAGAGGGGCTGAAACAGAGGGCGAGAAACAGAGGGGCTGAAACAGAGGGGCCGAAACAGAGGGGCTAAATCAGAGGGGCTGAAACAGAGGAGCTGAAACAGAGGGCGAGAAACAGAGGGGCTGAAACAGAGGGCGAGAATCAGAGGTGCTGAAACAGAGGGGCTGAAACAGAGGGCGAGAAACAGAGGGGCTGAAACAGAGGGCGAGAAACAGAGGGGCTGAAACAGAGGGGCTGAAACAGAGGGGCTGAAACAGAGGGGCTGAAACAGTGGGCGAGAAACAGAGGGGCTGAAACAGAGGGGCTGAATCAGAGGGGCTGAAACAGAGGGGCTGAAACAGAGGGCTAGAAACAGAGGGGCTGAAACAGAGGGCGAGAAACAGAGGGGCTGAAACAGAGGGGCTGAAACAGAGGGGCTGAAACAGAGGGGCTGAAACAGAGGCCGAGAAACAGAGGGGCTGAAACAGAGGGCGAGAAACAGAGGGGCTGAAACAGAGGGCGAGAAATAGAGGGTCTGAAACAGAGGGCGAGAAACAGAGGGGCTGAAACAGAGGGCGAGAAACAGAGGGGCGGAATCAGTGGGGCTGAAACAGAGGGGCTGAAACAGAGGGGCTGAATCAGAGGGGCTGATTCAGAGGGGCTGAAACAGAGGGGCTGAATCAGAGGGGCTGATACACAGGGCGAGAAATAGAGGGGCTGAAACAAAGGGTGAGAAACAGACGGGCAGAAACAGAGGGCGAGAAACAGAGGGGCTGAAACAGAGGGGCTGAAACAGAGAGCGCGAAACAGTGGGGCTGAAACAGAGGGCGAGAAACAGAGGGGCTGAAACAGAGGGGCTGGAACAGAGGGGCTAAATCAGAGGGGCTGAAACAGAGGGCGAGAAACAGAGCGGCTGAAACAGAGGGCGAGAAACAGAGGGGCTTAAACAGAGGGGCTGAAACAGAGGAGCTGAAACAGAGGGCGAGAAACAGAGGGGCTGAAACAGAGGGCGAGAAACAGAGGTGCTGAAACAGAGGGGCTGAAACAGAGGGCGAGAAACAGAGGGGCTGAAACAGAGGGCGAGACACAGAGGGGCTGAAATAGAGGGGCTGAAACAGAGGGGCTGAAACAGAGGGGCTGAAACCGAGGGCGAGAAACAGAGGGGCTGAAACAGAGGGGCTGAATCATAGGTGCTGAAACAGAGGGCGAAAATTAGAGGGGCTGAAACAGAGGGCGAGAAAGAGCGGTGCTGAAACAGAGGGGCTGAAACAGAGGGGCTGAATCAGAGGGCTGATTCAGAGGGGCTGAAACAGAGGGGCTGATTCAGAGGGGCTGAAACAGAGGGGCTGAATCAGAGGGGCTGAATCACAGGGCGAGAAATAGAGGGGCTGAAACCAAGGGAGAGAAACAGAAGGGCAGAAACAGAGGGCGAGAAACAGAGGGGCTGAAACAGAGGGGCTGAAACAGAGAGCGCGAAACAGTGGGGCTGAAACAGAGGGCGCGAAACAGAGGGGCTGAAACAGAGGGGCTGAAACAGAGGGGGTAAATCAGAGGGGCTGAAACAGAGGGCGAGAAACAGAGCGGCTGAAACAGAGGGCGAGAAACAGAGGAGCTTAAACAGAGGGGCTGAAACAGAGGAGCTGAAACAGAGGGCGAGAAACAGAGGGGCTGAAACAGAGGGCGAGAAACAGAGGTGCTGAAACAGAGGGGCTGAAACAGAGGGCGAGAAACAGAGGGGCTGAAACAGAGGGCGAGAAACAGAGGGGCTGAAACAGAGGGGCTGAAACAGAGGGTCTGAAACAGAGGGGCTGAAACCGAGGGCGAGAAACAGAGGGGCTGAAACAGAGGGGCTGAATCAGAGGGGCTGAAACAGAGGGGCTGAAACAGAGGGCTAGAAACAGAGGGGCTGATACAGAGGGCGAGAAACAGAGGGGCTGAAACAGAGGGGCTGAAACAGAGGGGCTGAAACAGAGGGGCTGAAACAGAGGCCGAGAAACAGAGGGGCTGAAACAGAGGGCGAAAAACAGAGGGGCTGAAACAGAGGGGCTGAAACAGAGGGGCTGAAACAGAGGGGCCGAATCAGAGGGGCTGTATCAGAGGGGCTGAAACAGAGGGGCTGAAACAGAGGGCGAGAAACAGAGGGGCTGAAACTGCGGGCGAGAAACAGAGGGCGAGAAACAGAGGGGCTGAAACAGAGGGGCTGAAACAGACGGGCTGAAACAGAGAGCCTGAAACAGAGGGCGAGAAACAGAGGGGCTGAAACAGAGGGCGAAAAACAGAGGTGCCGAAACAGAGGGTGAGAAACAGAGGGGGAGAAACAGAGGGCAAGAAACAGAGGGGCTGAAACAGAGGGGCTGAAACAGAGGGGCTGAAACAGAGGGGCTGAATCAGAGGGGCTGAAACAGAGGGGCTGTATCAGAGGGGCTGAAACAGAGGGACTGAAACAGAGGGGCTGAAACAGAGGGGCTGAAACAGAGGGGCTGAAACAGTGGGCGAGAAACAGAGGGGCTGAAACAGAGGGCGAGAAACAGAGGGGCTGAAACAGAGGGCGAGAAACAGCGGGGCGGAATCAGAGGGGCTGAAACAGAGGGGCTGAAACAGAGGGGCTGAAACAGAGGGCGAGAAACAGAGGGGCTGAATCAGAGGGGCTGAAACAGAGGGCGAGAAACAGAGGGGCTGAAACAGTGGGGCTGAAACAGAGGGGCTGAAACAGAGAGCGAGAAACAGACGGGCTGAAACAGAGGGCGAGAAACAGAGGGGCTGAAACAGAGGGCGAGAAACAGAGGGGCGGAATCAGAGGGGCTGAAACAGAGGGGCTGAAACAGAGGGGCTGAATCAGAGGGGCTGATTCAGAGGGGCTGAAACAGAGGGGCTGAATCAGAGGGGCTGAAACACAGGGCGAGAAATAGAGGGGCTGAAACAAAGGGTGAGCAACAGAGGGGCAGAAACAGAGGGCGAGAAACAGAGGGGCTGAAACAGAGGGGCTGAAACAGAGAGCGCGAAACAGTGGGGCTGAAACAGAGGGCGAGAAACAGAGGGGCTGAAACAGAGGGGCTGAAACAGAGGGGCTAAATCAGAGGGGCTGAAACAGAGGGCGAGAAACAGGGCGGCTGAAACAGAGGGCGAGAAACAGAGGGGCTTAAACAGAGGGGCTGAAACAGAGGAGCTGAAACAGAGGGCGAGAAACAGAGGGGCTGAAACAGAGGGCGAGAAACAGAGGTGCTGAAACAGAGGGGCTGAAACAGAGGGCGAGAAACAGAGGGGCTGAAACCGAGGGCGAGACACAGAGGGGCTGAAACAGAGTGGCTGAAACAGAGGGGCTGAAACAGAGGGGCTGAAACCGAGGGCGAGAAAAAGAGGGTCTGAAACAGAGGGGCTGAATCAGAGGGGCTGAAACAGAGGGGCTGAAACAGAGGGCTAGAAACAGAGGGGCTGAAACAGAGGGCGAGAAACAGAGGGGCTGAAACAGAGGGGACAAAACAGAGGGGCTGAAACAGAGGGGCTGAAACAGAGACCGAGAAACAGAGGGGCTGAAACAGAGGGCGAGAAACAGAGGGGCTGAAACAGAGGGGCTGAAACAGAGGGGCTGAAACCGAGGGGCTGATACAGAGGGGCCGAATCAAAGGGGCTGTATCAGAGGGGCTGAAACAGAGGGGCTGAAACAGAGGGCGAGAAACAGAGGGGCTGAAACTGCGGGCGAGAAACAGAGGGCGAGAAACAGAGGGGCTGAAACAGAGGACGAGAAACAGAGGGGCTGAAACAGTGGGCGAAAAACAGAGGTGCCGAAACAGAGGGTGAGAAACAGAGGGGGAGAAACAGAGGGCGAGAAACAGAGGGGCTGAAACAGAGGGGCTGAAACAGAGGGGCTGAAACAGAGGGGCTGAATCAGAGGGGCTGAAACAGAGGGGCTGTATCAGAGGGGCTGAAACAGAGGGCGAGAAACAGAGGGGCTGAAACAGAGGGGCTGAAACAGAGGGCGAGAAACAGAGGGGCTGAAACAGAGGGCGAGAAACAGAGGGGCTGAAACAGAGGGCGAGAAACAGAGGGGCGGAATCAGAGGGGCTGAAACAGAGGGGCTGAAACAGAGGGGCTGAAACAGAGGGCGAGAAACAGATGGGCTGAATCAGAGGGGCTGAAACAGAGGGCGAGAAACAGAGGGGCTGAAACAGTGGGGCTGAAACAGAGGGGCTGAAACAGGGCGAGAAACAGACGGGCTGAAACAGAGGGCGAGAAACAGAGGGGCTGAAACAGAGGGCGAGAAACAGAGGGGCGGAATCAGAGGGGCTGAAACAGAGGGGCTGAAACAGAGGGGCTGAATCAGAGGGGCTGATTCAGAGGGGCTGAAACAGAGGGGCTGAATCAGAGGGGCTGAAACACAGGGCGTGAAATAGAGGGGCTGAAACAAAGGGTGAGCAACAGAGGGGCAGAAACAGAGGGCGAGAAACAGAGGGGCTGAAACAGAGGGGCTGAAACAGAGAGCGCGAAACAGTGGGGCTGAAACAGAGGGCGAGAAACAGAGGGGCTGAAACAGAGGGGCTGAAACAGAGGGGCTAAATCAGAGGGGCTGAAACAGAGGGCGAGAAACAGAGCGGCTGAAACAGAGGGCGAGAAACAGAGGGGCTTAAACAGAGGGGCTGAAACAGAGGAGCTGAAACAGAGGGCGAGAAACAGAGGGGCTGAAACAGAGGGCGAGAAACAGAGGTGCTGAAACAGAGGGGCTGAAACAGAGGGCGAGAAACAGAGGGGCTGAAACCGAGGGCGAGACACAGAGGGGCTGAAACAGAGTGGCTGAAACAGAGGGGCTGAAACAGAGGGGCTGAAACCGAGGGCGAGAAACAGAGGGGCTGAAACAGAGGGGCTGAATCAGAGGGGCAGAAACAGAGGGGCTGAAACAGAGGGCGAGAAACAGAGGGGCTGAAACAGAGGGGCCGAAACAGAGGGGCTGAAACAGAGGGGCCGAAACAGAGGGGCTGAAACAGAGGGGCTGAAACAGAGGCCGAGAAACAGAGGGGCTGAAACAGAGGGCGAGAAACAGAGGGGCTGAAACAGAGGGGCTGAAACAGAGGGGCTGAAACAGAGGGGCTGATACAGAGGGGCCGAATCAGAGGGGCTGTATCAGAGGGGCTGAAACAGAGGGGCTGAAACAGAGGGCGAGAAACAGAGGGGCTGAAACCGAGGGCGAGACACAGAGGGGCTGAATCATAGGTGCTGAAACAGAGGGCGAGAATTAGAGGGGCTGAAACAGAGGGCGAGAAAGAGAGGGGCTGAAACAGAGAGGCTGAAACAGAGGGACTGAACCAGAGGGGCTGATTCAGAGGGGCTGAAACAGAGGGGCTGATTCAGAGGGGCTGAAACAGAGGGGCTGAATGAGAGGGGCTGAAACACAGGGCGAGAAATAGAGGGGCTGAAACAAAGGGTGAGAAACAGAGGGGCAGAAACAGAGGGCGAGAAACAGAGGGGCTGAAACAGAGGGGCTGAAACAGAGAGCGCGAAACAGTGGGGCTGAAACAAAGGGCGAGAAACAGAGGGGCTGAAACAGAGGGGCTGAAACAGAGGGGCTAAATCAGAGGGGCTGAATCAGAGGGCGAGAAACAGAGCGGCTGAAACAGAGGGCGAGAAACAGAGGGGCTTAAACAGAGGGGCTGAAACAGAGGAGCTGAAACAGAGGGCGAGAAACAGAGGGACTGAAACAGAGGGGCTGAAACAGAGGGGCTGAAACAGAGGGCGAGAAACAGAGGGGCTGAAACAGAGGGCAAGAAACAGAGGGGCTGAAACACGGGGCGTGAAACAGAGGGGCTGAAACAGAGGGGCGGGAAACAGAGGGGCTGAAACAGAGGGGCTGAATCAGAGGGGCTGAAACAGAGGGTGAGATACAGAGGGGCTGAAACAGAGGGGCTGAAACAGAGGGGCTGAAACAGAGGGCGAGAAACAGAGGGGCTGAATCAGAGGGGCTGAAACAGAGGGGCTGAATCAGAGGGGCTGAAACAGAGGGGCTGAATCAGAGGGGCTGAAACAGAGGGGCTGAATCAGAGGGGCTGAAACAGAGGGGCTGAAAAAGAGGGCGAGAAACAGAGGGGCTGAAACAGAGGGCGAGAAACAGAGGGGCTGAAACAGAGGGGAAGAAACGGAGGGGCTGAAACAGAGGGCGAGAAACAGAGGGCGAGAAACAGAGGGGCTGAAACAGAGGGGCTGAAACAGAGGGGCTGAAACAGAGGGCGAGAAACAGAGGGGCTGAAACAGAGGGCGAGAAACAGAGGGGCTGAAACTGAGGGCGAGAAACAGCGGGGCGGAATCAGAGGGGCTGAAACAGAGTAGCTGAAACAGAGGGGCTGAAACAGAGGGCGAGAAACAGAGGGGCTGAATCAGAGGAGCAGAAACAGAGGGCGAGAAACAGAGGGGCTGAAACAGAGGGGCTGAAACAGAGGGGCTGAAACAGAGGGCGAGAAACAGACGGGCTGAAACAGAGGGCGAGAAACAGAGGGGCTGAAACAGAGGGCGAGAAACAGAGGGGCGGAATCAGAGGGGCTGGAACAGAGGGCGAGAAACAGAGGGGCTGAAACAGAGGGCGAGAAACAGTGGGGCTGAATCAGAGGGGCTGAAACAGAGGGCGAGAAACAGAGGGTCTGAAACAGAGGGGCTGAAACAGAGGGGCTGAAACAGAGGGGCTCAAACAGAGGGCGAGAAACAGAGGGGCTGAATCAGAGGGGCTGAAACAGTGGGGCAGAAACAGAGGGCGAGAAACAGAGGGGCTGAAACAGAGGGCGAGAAACAGTGGGGCTGAAACAGAGGGGAAGAAATGGAGGGGCTGAAAGAGAGGGCGAGAAACAGAGGGCGAGAAACAGAGGGGCTGAAACAGAGGGGCTGAAACAGAGGGGCTGAAACAGTGGGCGAGAAACCGAGGGGCTGAAACAGAGGGCGAGAAACAGAGGGGCTGAAACAGAGGGCGAGAAACAGAGGGGCGGACTCAGAGGGGCTGAAACAGAGGAGCTGAAACAGAAGGGCTGAAACAGAGGGCGAGAAGCAGAGGGGCTGAATCAGAGGGGCAGAAACAGAGGGGCTGAAACAGATGGCGAGAAACAGAGGGGCTGAAACAGAGGGGCTGAAACAGAGGGCGAGAAACAGAGGGGCTGAAACAGAGGGGCTGAAACAGAGGGGCTGAAACAGAGGGGCTGAAACAGAGGGGGAGAAACAGAGGGGCTGAAACAGAGAGCGCGAAACAGAGGGGCTGAAACAGTGGGCGAGAAACAGAGGGGTTGAATCAGAGGGGCTGAATCAGAGGGGCTGAAACAGAGGGGCTGAAACAGAGGGCGAGAAACAGAGGGGCTGAAACAGAGGGCGAGAAACAGAGTGGCTGAAACAGAGGGTGAGAAACAGAGGGGCTGAAACAGAGGGGCTGAAACAGAGGGGATGAATCCGAGGGCGAGAAACAGAGGGGCTGAAACAGACAGCAAGAAACAGTGGGGCTGAAACAGAGGGCGAGAAACAGAGGGGCTGAAACAGAGGGCGAGAAACAGAGGTGCTGAATCAGAGAGGCTGAAACAGAGGGCGAGAAACAGAGGGGCTGAAACTGAGGGCGAGAAACAGAGGGGCTGAAACAGAGGGGCTGAAACAGAGGGCGAGAAAAAGAGGGGCTGAAACAGAGGGCGAGAAACAGAGGGGCTGAAACAGAGGGCGAAAAACAGAGGGGCTGAAACAGAGGGGCTGAATCAGAGGGCGAGAAAAAGAGGGGCTGAAACAGTGGGCGAGAAACAGAGGGGCTGAAACAGAGGGCGAAAAACAGAGGGGCTGAAACAGAGGGGCTGAATCAGAGGGGCTGAGACCGAGGGCGAGAAACAGAGGGGCTGAAACAGAGGGCGAGAAACAGAGTGGCTGAAACAGAGGGCGAGAAACAGAGGGGCGGAATCAGTGGGGCTGAAACAGAGGGGCTGAAACAGAGGGGCTGAATCAGAGGGGCTGATTCAGAGGGGCTGAAACAGAGGGGCTGAATCAGAGGGGCTGAAACCCCGGTGCCAGAAATAGAGGGGCTGAAACAAAGGGTGAGAAACAGACGGGCAGAAACAGAGGGCGAGAAACAGAGGGGCTGAAACAGAGGGGCTGAAACAGAGAGCGCGAAACAGTGGGGCTGAAACAGAGGGGATGAATCCGAGGGCGAGAAACAGAGGGGCTGAAACAGACAGCAAGAAACAGTGGGGCTGAAACAGAGGGCGAGAAACAGAGGGGCTGAAACAGAGGGCGAGAAACAGAGGTGCTGAATCAGAGAGGCTGAAACAGAGGGCGAGAAACAGAGGGGCTGAAACTGAGGGCGAGAAACAGAGGGGCTGAAACTGCGGGCGAGAAACAGAGGGCGAAAAACAGAGGGGCTGAAACAGAGGGGCTGAAACAGACGGGCTGAAACAGAGAGCCTGAAACAGAGGGCGAGAAACAGAGGGGCTGAAACAGAGGGCGAAAAACAGAGGTGCCGAAACAGAGGGTGAGAAACAGAGGGGGAGAAACAGAGGGCGAGAAACAGAGGGGCTGAAACAGAGGGGCTGAAACTGAGGGCGAGAAACAGAGGGGCTGAAACAGAGGGGCTGAAACAGAGGGCGAGAAAAAGAGGGGCTGAAACAGAGGGCGAGAAACAGAGGGGCTGAAACAGAGGGCGAAAAACAGAGGGGCTGAAACAGAGGGGCTGAATCAGAGGGCGAGAAACAGAGGGGCTGAAACCGAGGGCGAGACACAGAGGGGCTGAAACAGAGGGGCTGAATCAGAGGGGCTGAAACAGAGGGGCTGAAACAGAGGGCTAGAAACAGAGGGGCTGAAACAGAGGGCGAGAAACAGAGGGGCTGAAACAGAGGGGCCGAAACAGAGGGGCTGAAACAGAGGGGCTGAAACAGAGGCCGAGAAACAGAGGGGCTGAAACAGAGGGCGAGAAACAGAGGGGCTGAAACAGAGGGGCTGAAACAGAGGGGCTGAAACAGAGGGGCTGATACAGAGGGGCCGAATCAGAGGGGCTGTATCAGAGGGGCTGAAACAGAGGTGCTGAAACAGAGGGCGAGAAACAGAGGGGCTGAAACTGCGGGCGAGAAACAGAGGGCGAGAAACAGAGGGGCTGAAACAGAGGGGCTGAAACAGACGGGCTGAAACAGAGAGCCTGAAACAGAGGACGAGAAACAGAGGGGCTGAAACAGAGGGCGAAAAACAGAGGGGCCGAAACAGAGGGCGAGAAACAGAGGGGGAGAAACAGAGGGCGAGAAACAGAGGGTCTGAAAGAGAGGGGCTGAAACAGAGGGCGAGAAACAGAGGGGCTGAAACAGAGGGGCTGAAACAGAGGGCGAGAAACAGAGGGGCAGAAACAGAGGGCGAGAAACTGAGGGGCTGAAACAGAGGGGCTGAAATAGAGGGCGAGACACAGAGGTGCTGAAACAGAGGGCGAGAAACAGAGGGACTGAAACAGAGGGGCTGAAACAGAGGGGCTGAAACAGTGGGCGAGAAACAGAGTGGCTGCAACAGACGGCGAGAAACAGAGGGGCTGAAACAGAGGGCGAGAAACAGAGGGGCTGAAACAGAGGGGCTGAAACAGAGGGGTTGAAACAGAGGGGCTGAAACAGAGGGGCTGAAACAGAGGGCGAGAAACAGAGGATCTGAAACAGAGGGCGAGAAACAGACGGGCTGAAACAGAGGGGCTGAAACAGAGGGGCTGAAACAGAGGGGCTGAAACAGAGGGCGAGAAACAGAGGAGCTGAAACAGAGGGCGAGAAACAGAGGGGCTGAAACAGAGGGGCTGAAACAGAGGGGCTGAAACAGAGGGGCTGAAACAGAGGGCGAGAAACAGAGGGGCTGTATCAGAGGGGCTGAATCAGAGGGGCTGAAACAGAGGGGCTGAAACAGAGGGCGAGAAACAAAGGGGCTGAAACAGCGGGCGAGAAACAGATGGCGAGAAACAGAGGGGCTGAAACAGAGGGGCTGAAACAGACGGGCTGAAACAGAGGGTGAGAAACTGAGGGCGAGAAACAGAGGGACTGAAACAGAGGGGCAGAAACAGAGGGGCTGAATCAGAGGGGCTGATACAGAGGTGCTGAATCAGAGGGGCTAAAACAGAGGGCGAGAAACAGAGGGGCTGAAACTGAGGGCGAAAAACAGAGGGGCTGAAACAGAGGGCGAGAAACAGAGGGGCTGAAACAGAGGGGCTGAAACAGAGGGGCTGAAACAGAGGGGCTGAATCAGAGGGGCTGAAACAGAGGGGCTGTATCAGAGGGGCTGAAACAGAGGGCGAGAAACAGAGGGGCTGAAACAGAGGGGCTGAAACAGAGGGGCTGAAACAGAGGGCGAGAAACAGAGGGGCTGAAACAGAGGGCGAGAAACAGAGGGGCTGAAATAGAGGGCGAGAAACAGCGGGGCGGAATCAGAGGGGCTGAAACAGAGGGGCTGAAACAGAGGGGCTGAAACAGAGGGCGAGAAACAGAGGGGCTGAATCAGAGGGGCTGAAACAGAGGGCGAGAAACAGAGGGGCTGAAACAGAGGGGCTGAAACAGGGGGCGAGAAACAGACGGGCTGAAACAGAGGGCGAGAAACAGAGGGGCTGAAACAGAGGGCGAGAAACAGAGGGGCGGAATCAGTGGGGCTGAAACAGAGGGGCTGAAACAGAGGGGCTGAATCAGAGGGGCTGATTCAGAGGGGCTGAAACAGAGGGGCTGAATCAGAGGGGCTGAAACCCCGGTGCCAGAAATAGAGGGGCTGAAACAAAGGGTGAGAAACAGACGGGCAGAAACAGAGGGCGAGAAACAGAGGGGCTGAAACAGAGGGGCTGAAACAGAGAGCGCGAAACAGTGGGGCTGAAACAGAGGGGATGAATCCGAGGGCGAGAAACAGAGGGGCTGAAACAGACAGCAAGAAACAGTGGGGCTGAAACAGAGGGCGAGAAACAGAGGGGCTGAAACAGAGGGCGAGAAACAGAGGTGCTGAATCAGAGAGGCTGAAACAGAGGGCGAGAAACAGAGGGGCTGAAACTGAGGGCGAGAAACAGAGGGGCTGAAACAGAGGGGCTGAAACAGAGGGCGAGAAAAAGAGGGGCTGAAACAGAGGGCGAGAAACAGAGGGGCTGAAACAGAGGGCGAAAAACAGAGGGGCTGAAACAGAGGGGCTGAATCAGAGGGCGAGAAAAAGAGGGGCTGAAACAGTGGGCGAGAAACAGAGGGGCTGAAACAGAGGGCGAAAAACAGAGGGGCTGAAACAGAGGGGCTGAATCAGAGGGGCTGAGACCGAGGGCGAGAAACAGAGGGGCTGAAACAGAGGGCGAGAAACAGAGTGGCTGAATCATAGGTGCTGAAACAGAGGGCGAAAATTAGAGGGGCTGAAACAGAGGGCGAGAAAGAGAGGTGCTGAAACAGAGGGGCTGAAACAGAGGGGCTGAATCAGAGGGCTGATTCAGAGGGGCTGAAACAGAGGGGCTGATTCAGAGGGGCTGAAACAGAGGGGCTGAATCAGAGGGGCTGAAACACAGGGCGAGAAATAGAGGGGCTGAAACCAAGGGAGAGAAACAGAGGGGCAGAAACAGAGGGCGAGAAACAGAGGGGCTGAAACAGAGGGGCTGAAACAGAGAGTGCGAAACAGTGGGGCTGAAACAGAGGGCGAGAAACAGAGGGGCTGAAACAGAGGGGCTGAAACAGAGGGGCTAAATCAGAGGGGCTGAAACAGAGGGCGAGAAACAGAGCGGCTGAAACAGAGGGCGAGAAACAGAGGGGCTTAAACAGAGGGGCTGAAACAGAGGAGCTGAAACAGAGGGCGAGAAACAGAGGGGCTGAAACAGAGGGCGAGAAACAGAGGTGCTGAAACAGAGGGGCTGAAACAGAGGGCGAGAAACAGAGGGGCTGAAACAGAGGGCGAGAAACAGAGGGGCTGAAACAGAGGGGCTGAAACAGAGGGGCTGAAACAGAGGGGCTGAAACCGAGGGCGAGAAACAGAGGGGCTGAAACAGAGGGGCTGAATCAGAGGGGCTGAAACAGAGGGGCTGAAACAGAGGGCTAGAAACAGAGGGGCTGAAACAGAGGGCGAGAAACAGAGGGGCTGAAACAGAGGGGCTGAAACAGAGGGGGTGAAACAGAGGGGCTGAAACAGAGGCCGAGAAACAGAGGGGCTGAAACAGAGGCCGAGAAACAGAGGGGCTGAAACAGAGGGGCTGAAACAGAGGGGCTGAAACAGAGGGGCCGAATCAGAGGGGCTGTATCAGAGGGGCTGAAACAGAGGGGCTGAAACAGAGGGCGAGAAACAGAGGGGCTGAAACTGCGGGCGAGAAACAGAGGGCGAAAAACAGAGGGGCTGAAACAGAGGGGCTGAAACAGACGGGCTGAAACAGAGAGCCTGAAACAGAGGGCGAGAAACAGAGGGGCTGAAACAGAGGGCGAAAAACAGAGGTGCCGAAACAGAGGGTGAGAAACAGAGGGGGAGAAACAGAGGGCGAGAAACAGAGGGGCTGAAACAGAGGGGCTGAAACTGAGGGCGAGAAACAGAGGGGCTGAAACAGAGGGGCTGAAACAGAGGGCGAGAAAAAGAGGGGCTGAAACAGAGGGCGAGAAACAGAGGGGCTGAAACAGAGGGCGAAAAACAGAGGGGCTGAAACAGAGGGGCTGAATCAGAGGGCGAGAAACAGAGGGGCTGAAACCGAGGGCGAGACACAGAGGGGCTGAAACAGAGGGGCTGAATCAGAGGGGCTGAAACAGAGGGGCTGAAACAGAGGGCTAGAAACAGAGGGGCTGAAACAGAGGGCGAGAAACAGAGGGGCTGAAACAGAGGGGCCGAAACAGAGGGGCTGAAACAGAGGGGCTGAAACAGAGGCCGAGAAACAGAGGGGCTGAAACAGAGGGCGAGAAACAGAGGGGCTGAAACAGAGGGGCTGAAACAGAGGGGCTGAAACAGAGGGGCTGATACAGAGGGGCCGAATCAGAGGGGCTGTATCAGAGGGGCTGAAACAGAGGTGCTGAAACAGAGGGCGAGAAACAGAGGGGCTGAAACTGCGGGCGAGAAACAGAGGGCGAGAAACAGAGGGGCTGAAACAGAGGGGCTGAAACAGACGGGCTGAAACAGAGAGCCTGAAACAGAGGACGAGAAACAGAGGGGCTGAAACAGAGGGCGAAAAACAGAGGGGCCGAAACAGAGGGCGAGAAACAGAGGGGGAGAAACAGAGGGCGAGAAACAGAGGGGCTGAAACAGAGGGGCTGAAATAGAGGGCGAGACACAGAGGTGCTGAAACAGAGGGCGAGAAACAGAGGGACTGAAACAGAGGGGCTGAAACAGAGGGGCTGAAACAGTGGGCGAGAAACAGAGTGGCTGCAACAGACGGCGAGAAACAGAGGGGCTGAAACAGAGGGCGAGAAACAGAGGGGCTGAAACAGAGGGGCTGAAACAGAGGGGTTGAAACAGAGGGGCTGAAACAGAGGGGCTGAAACAGAGGGCGAGAAACAGAGGATCTGAAACAGAGGGTGAGAAACAGAGGGGCTGAAACAGAGGGGCTGAAACAGAGGGGCTGAAACAGAGGGGCTGAAACAGAGGGCGAGAAACAGAGGAGCTGAAACAGAGGGCGAGAAACAGAGGGGCTGAAACAGAGGGGCTGAAACAGAGGGGCTGAAACAGAGGGGCTGAAACAGAGGGCGAGAAACAGAGGGGCTGTATCAGAGGGGCTGAATCAGAGGGGCTGAAACAGAGGGGCTGAAACAGAGGGCGAGAAACAAAGGGGCTGAAACAGCGGGCGAGAAACAGATGGCGAGAAACAGAGGGGCTGAAACAGAGGGGCTGAAACAGACGGGCTGAAACAGAGGGTGAGAAACTGAGGGCGAGAAACAGAGGGACTGAAACAGAGGGGCAGAAACAGAGGGGCTGAATCAGAGGGGCTGATACAGAGGTGCTGAATCAGAGGGGCTAAAACAGAGGGCGAGAAACAGAGGGGCTGAAACTGAGGGCGAAAAACAGAGGGGCTGAAACAGAGGGCGAGAAACAGAGGGGCTGAAACAGAGGGGCTGAAACAGAGGGGCTGAAACAGAGGGGCTGAATCAGAGGGGCTGAAACAGAGGGGCTGTATCAGAGGGGCTGAAACAGAGGGCGAGAAACAGAGGGGCTGAAACAGAGGGGCTGAAACAGAGGGGCTGAAACAGAGGGCGAGAAACAGAGGGGCTGAAACAGAGGGCGAGAAACAGAGGGGCTGAAATAGAGGGCGAGAAACAGCGGGGCGGAATCAGAGGGGCTGAAACAGAGGGGCTGAAACAGAGGGGCTGAAACAGAGGGCGAGAAACAGAGGGGCTGAATCAGAGGGGCTGAAACAGAGGGCGAGAAACAGAGGGGCTGAAACAGAGGGGCTGAAACAGGGGGCGAGAAACAGACGGGCTGAAACAGAGGGCGAGAAACAGAGGGGCTGAAACAGAGGGCGAGAAACAGAGGGGCGGAATCAGTGGGGCTGAAACAGAGGGGCTGAAACAGAGGGGCTGAATCAGAGGGGCTGAAACAGAGGGGCTGAATCAGAGGGGCTGAAACCCCGGTGCCAGAAATAGAGGGGCTGAAACAAAGGGTGAGAAACAGACAGGCAGAAACAGAGGGCGAGAAACAGAGGGGCTGAAACAGAGGGGCTGAAACAGAGAGCGCGAAACAGTGGGGCTGAAACAGAGGGCGAGAAACAGAGGGGCTGAAACAGAGGGGCTTAAACAGAGGGGCTAAATCAGAGGGGATGAAACAGAGGGCGAGAAACAGAGCGGCTGAAACAGAGGGCGAGAAACAGAGGGGCTGAAACAGAGGGCGAGAAACAGAGGGGCTGAAACAGAGGGCGAGAAATAGAGGGTCTGAAACAGAGGGCGAGAAACAGAGGGGCTGAAACAGAGGGCGAGAAACAGAGGGGCGGAATCAGTGGGGCTGAAACAGAGGGGCTGAAACAGAGGGGCTGAATCAGAGGGGCTGATTCAGAGGGGCTGAAACAGAGGGGCTGAATCAGAGGGGCTGATACACAGGGCGAGAAATAGAGGGGCTGAAACAAAGGGTGAGAAACAGACGGGCAGAAACAGAGGGCGAGAAACAGAGGGGCTGAAACAGAGGGGCTGAAACAGAGAGCGCGAAACAGTGGGGCTGAAACAGAGGGCGAGAAACAGAGGGGCTGAAACAGAGGGGCTGGAACAGAGGGGCTAAATCAGAGGGGCTGAAACAGAGGGCGAGAAACAGAGCGGCTGAAACAGAGGGCGAGAAACAGAGGGGCTTAAACAGAGGGGCTGAAACAGAGGAGCTGAAACAGAGGGCGAGAAACAGAGGGGCTGAAACAGAGGGCGAGAAACAGAGGTGCTGAAACAGAGGGGCTGAAACAGAGGGCGAGAAACAGAGGGGCTGAAACAGAGGGCGAGACACAGAGGGGCTGAAATAGAGGGGCTGAAACAGAGGGGCTGAAACAGAGGGGCTGAAACCGAGGGCGAGAAACAGAGGGGCTGAAACAGAGGGGCTGAATCATAGGTGCTGAAACAGAGGGCGAAAATTAGAGGGGCTGAAACAGAGGGCGAGAAAGAGCGGTGCTGAAACAGAGGGGCTGAAACAGAGGGGCTGAATCAGAGGGCTGATTCAGAGGGGCTGAAACAGAGGGGCTGATTCAGAGGGGCTGAAACAGAGGGGCTGAATCAGAGGGGCTGAATCACAGGGCGAGAAATAGAGGGGCTGAAACCAAGGGAGAGAAACAGAAGGGCAGAAACAGAGGGCGAGAAACAGAGGGGCTGAAACAGAGGGGCTGAAACAGAGAGCGCGAAACAGTGGGGCTGAAACAGAGGGCGCGAAACAGAGGGGCTGAAACAGAGGGGCTGAAACAGAGGGGGTAAATCAGAGGGGCTGAAACAGAGGGCGAGAAACAGAGCGGCTGAAACAGAGGGCGAGAAACAGAGGAGCTTAAACAGAGGGGCTGAAACAGAGGAGCTGAAACAGAGGGCGAGAAACAGAGGGGCTGAAACAGAGGGCGAGAAACAGAGGTGCTGAAACAGAGGGGCTGAAACAGAGGGCGAGAAACAGAGGGGCTGAAACAGAGGGCGAGAAACAGAGGGGCTGAAACAGAGGGGCTGAAACAGAGGGGCTGAAACAGAGGGGCTGAAACCGAGGGCGAGAAACAGAGGGGCTGAAACAGAGGGGCTGAATCAGAGGGGCTGAAACAGAGGGGCTGAAACAGAGGGCTAGAAACAGAGGGGTTGATACAGAGGGCGAGAAACAGAGGGGCTGAAACAGAGGGGCTGAAACAGAGGGGCTGAAACAGAGGGGCTGAAACAGAGGCCGAGAAACAGAGGGGCTGAAACAGAGGGCGAAAAACAGAGGGGCTGAAACAGAGGGGCTGAAACAGAGGGGCTGAAACAGAGGGGCCGAATCAGAGGGGCTGTATCAGAGGGGCTGAAACAGAGGGGCTGAAACAGAGGGCGAGAAACAGAGGGGCTGAAACTGCGGGCGAGAAACAGAGGGCGAGAAACAGAGGGGCTGAAACAGAGGGGCTGAAACAGACGGGCTGAAACAGAGAGCCTGAAACAGAGGGCGAGAAACAGAGGGGCTGAAACAGAGGGCGAAAAACAGAGGTGCCGAAACAGAGGGTGAGAAACAGAGGGGGAGAAACAGAGGGCAAGAAACAGAGGGGCTGAAACAGAGGGGCTGAAACAGAGGGGCTGAAACAGAGGGGCTGAATCAGAGGGGCTGAAACAGAGGGGCTGTATCAGAGGGGCTGAAACAGAGGGACTGAAACAGAGGGGCTGAAACAGAGGGGCTGAAACAGAGGGGCTGAAACAGTGGGCGAGAAACAGAGGGGCTGAAACAGAGGGCGAGAAACAGAGGGGCTGAAACAGAGGGCGAGAAACAGCGGGGCGGAATCAGAGGGGCTGAAACAGAGGGGCTGAAACAGAGGGGCTGAAACAGAGGGCGAGAAACAGAGGGGCTGAATCAGAGGGGCTGAAACAGAGGGCGAGAAACAGAGGGGCTGAAACAGTGGGGCTGAAACAGAGGGGCTGAAACAGAGAGCGAGAAACAGACGGGCTGAAACAGAGGGCGAGAAACAGAGGGGCTGAAACAGAGGGCGAGAAACAGAGGGGCGGAATCAGAGGGGCTGAAACAGAGGGGCTGAAACAGAGGGGCTGAATCAGAGGGGCTGATTCAGAGGGGCTGAAACAGAGGGGCTGAATCAGAGGGGCTGAAACACAGGGCGAGAAATAGAGGGGCTGAAACAAAGGGTGAGCAACAGAGGGGCAGAAACAGAGGGCGAGAAACAGAGGGGCTGAAACAGAGGGGCTGAAACAGAGAGCGCGAAACAGTGGGGCTGAAACAGAGGGCGAGAAACAGAGGGGCTGAAACAGAGGGGCTGAAACAGAGGGGCTAAATCAGAGGGGCTGAAACAGAGGGCGAGAAACAGGGCGGCTGAAACAGAGGGCGAGAAACAGAGGGGCTTAAACAGAGGGGCTGAAACAGAGGAGCTGAAACAGAGGGCGAGAAACAGAGGGGCTGAAACAGAGGGCGAGAAACAGAGGTGCTGAAACAGAGGGGCTGAAACAGAGGGCGAGAAACAGAGGGGCTGAAACCGAGGGCGAGACACAGAGGGGCTGAAACAGAGTGGCTGAAACAGAGGGGCTGAAACAGAGGGGCTGAAACCGAGGGCGAGAAAAAGAGGGTCTGAAACAGAGGGGCTGAATCAGAGGGGCTGAAACAGAGGGGCTGAAACAGAGGGCTAGAAACAGAGGGGCTGAAACAGAGGGCGAGAAACAGAGGGGCTGAAACAGAGGGGACAAAACAGAGGGGCTGAAACAGAGGGGCTGAAACAGAGACCGAGAAACAGAGGGGCTGAAACAGAGGGCGAGAAACAGAGGGGCTGAAACAGAGGGGCTGAAACAGAGGGGCTGAAACAGAGGGGCTGATACAGAGGGGCCGAATCAAAGGGGCTGTATCAGAGGGGCTGAAACAGAGGGGCTGAAACAGAGGGCGAGAAACAGAGGGGCTGAAACTGCGGGCGAGAAACAGAGGGCGAGAAACAGAGGGGCTGAAACAGAGGACGAGAAACAGAGGGGCTGAAACAGTGGGCGAAAAACAGAGGTGCCGAAACAGAGGGTGAGAAACAGAGGGGGAGAAACAGAGGGCGAGAAACAGAGGGGCTGAAACAGAGGGGCTGAAACAGAGGGGCTGAAACAGAGGGGCTGAATCAGAGGGGCTGAAACAGAGGGGCTGTATCAGAGGGGCTGAAACAGAGGGCGAGAAACAGAGGGGCTGAAACAGAGGGGCTGAAACAGAGGGCGAGAAACAGAGGGGCTGAAACAGAGGGCGAGAAACAGAGGGGCTGAAACAGAGGGCGAGAAACAGAGGGGCGGAATCAGAGGGGCTGAAACAGAGGGGCTGAAACAGAGGGGCTGAAACAGAGGGCGAGAAACAGATGGGCTGAAGCAGAGGGGCTGAAACAGAGGGCGAGAAACAGAGGGGCTGAAACAGTGGGGCTGAAACAGAGGGGCTGAAAAAGGGCGAGAAACAGACGGGCTGAAACAGAGGGCGAGAAACAGAGGGGCTGAAACAGAGGGCGAGAAACAGAGGGGCGGAATCAGAGGGGCTGAAACAGAGGGGCTGAAACAGAGGGGCTGAATCAGAGGGGCTGATTCAGAGGGGCTGAAACAGAGGGGCTGAATCAGAGGGGCTGAAACACAGGGCGAGAAATAGAGGGGCTGAAACAAAGGGTGAGCAACAGAGGGGCAGAAACAGAGGGCGAGAAACAGAGGGGCTGAAACAGAGGGGCTGAAACAGAGAGCGCGAAACAGTGGGGCTGAAACAGAGGGCGAGAAACAGAGGGGCTGAAACAGAGGGGCTGAAACAGAGGGGCTAAATCAGAGGGGCTGAAACAGAGGGCGAGAAACAGAGCGGCTGAAACAGAGGGCGAGAAACAGAGGGGCTTAAACAGAGGGGCTGAAACAGAGGAGCTGAAACAGAGGGCGAGAAACAGAGGGGCTGAAACAGAGGGCGAGAAACAGAGGTGCTGAAACAGAGGGGCTGAAACAGAGGGCGAGAAACAGAGGGGCTGAAACCGAGGGCGAGACACAGAGGGGCTGAAACAGAGTGGCTGAAACAGAGGGGCTGAAACAGAGGGGCTGAAACCGAGGGCGAGAAACAGAGGGGCTGAAACAGAGGGGCTGAATCAGAGGGGCTGAAACAGAGGGGCTGAAACAGAGGGCTAGAAACAGAGGGGCTGAAACAGAGGGCGAGAAACAGAGGGGCTGAAACAGAGGGGCCGAAACAGAGGGGCTGAAACAGAGGGGCTGAAACAGAGGCCGAGAAACAGAGGGGCTGAAACAGAGGGCGAGAAACAGAGGGGCTGAAACAGAGGGGCTGAAACAGAGGGGCTGAAACAGAGGGGCTGATACAGAGGGGCCGAATCAGAGGGGCTGTATCAGAGGGGCTGAAACAGAGGGGCTGAAACAGAGGGCGAGAAACAGAGGGGCTGAAACCGAGGGCGAGACACAGAGGGGCTGAATCATAGGTGCTGAAACAGAGGGCGAGAATTAGAGGGGCTGAAACAGAGGGCGAGAAAGAGAGGGGCTGAAACAGAGAGGCTGAAACAGAGGGACTGAACCAGAGGGGCTGATTCAGAGGGGCTGAAACAGAGGGGCTGATTCAGAGGGGCTGAAACAGAGGGGCTGAATGAGAGGGGCTGAAACACAGGGCGAGAAATAGAGGGGCTGAAACAAAGGGTGAGAAACAGAGGGGCAGAAACAGAGGGCGAGAAACAGAGGGGCTGAAACAGAGGGGCTGAAACAGAGAGCGCGAAACAGTGGGGCTGAAACAAAGGGCGAGAAACAGAGGGGCTGAAACAGAGGGGCTGAAACAGAGGGGCTAAATCAGAGGGGCTGAATCAGAGGGCGAGAAACAGAGCGGCTGAAACAGAGGGCGAGAAACAGAGGGGCTTAAACAGAGGGGCTGAAACAGAGGAGCTGAAACAGAGGGCGAGAAACAGAGGGACTGAAACAGAGGGGCTGAAACAGAGGGGCTGAAACAGAGGGCGAGAAACAGAGGGGCTGAAACAGAGGCAAGAAACAGAGGGGCTGAAACACGGGGCGTGAAACAGAGGGGCTGAAACAGAGGGGCGGGAAACAGAGGGGCTGAAACAGAGGGGCTGAATCAGAGGGGCTGAAACAGAGGGTGAGATACAGAGGGGCTGAAACAGAGGGGCTGAAACAGAGGGGCTGAAACAGAGGGCGAGAAACAGAGGGGCTGAATCAGAGGGGCTGAAACAGAGGGGCTGAATCAGAGGGGCTGAAACAGAGGGGCTGAATCAGAGGGGCTGAAACAGAGGGGCTGAATCAGAGGGGCTGAAACAGAGGGGCTGAAAAAGAGGGCGAGAAACAGAGGGGCTGAAACAGAGGGCGAGAAACAGAGGGGCTGAAACAGAGGGGAAGAAACGGAGGGGCTGAAACAGAGGGCGAGAAACAGAGGGGCTGAAACAGAGGGGCTGAAACAGAGGGGCTGAAACAGAGGGCGAGAAACAGAGGGGCTGAAACAGAGGGCGAGAAACAGAGGGGCTGAAACTGAGGGCGAGAAACAGCGGGGCGGAATCAGAGGGGCTGAAACAGAGTAGCTGAAACAGAGGGGCTGAAACAGAGGGCGAGAAACAGAGGGGCTGAATCAGAGGAGCAGAAACAGAGGGCGAGAAACAGAGGGGCTGAAACAGAGGGCGAGAAACAGAGGGGCTGAAACAGAGGGCGAGAAACAGACGGGCTGAAACAGAGGGCGAGAAACAGAGGGGCTGAAACAGAGGGCGAGAAACAGAGGGGCGGAATCAGAGGGGCTGAAACAGAGGGCGAGAAACAGAGGGGCTGAAACAGAGGGCGAGAAACAGTGGGGCTGAATCAGAGGGGCTGAAACAGAGGGCGAGAAACAGAGGGTCTGAAACAGAGGGGCTGAAACAGAGGGGCTGAAACAGAGGGGCTCAAACAGAGGGCGAGAAACAGAGGGGCTGAATCAGAGGGGCTGAAACAGTGGGGCAGAAACAGAGGGCGAGAAACAGAGGGGCTGAAACAGAGGGCGAGAAACAGTGGGGCTGAAACAGAGGGGAAGAAATGGAGGGGCTGAAAGAGAGGGCGAGAAACAGAGGGCGAGAAACAGAGGGGCTGAAACAGAGGGGCTGAAACAGAGGGGCTGAAACAGAGGGCGAGAAACCGAGGGGCTGAAACAGAGGGCGAGAAACAGAGGGGCTGAAACAGAGGGCGAGAAACAGAGGGGCGGACTCAGAGGGGCTGAAACAGAGGAGCTGAAACAGAAGGGCTGAAACAGAGGGCGAGAAGCAGAGGGGCTGAATCAGAGGGGCAGAAACAGAGGGGCTGAAACAGATGGCGAGAAACAGAGGGGCTGAAACAGAGGGGCTGAAACAGAGGGCGAGAAACAGAGGGGCTGAAACAGAGGGGCTGAAACAGAGGGGCTGAAACAGAGGGGCTGAAACAGAGGGGGAGAAACAGAGGGGCTGAAACAGAGAGCGCGAAACAGAGGGGCTGAAACAGTGGGCGAGAAACAGAGGGGTTGAATCAGAGGGGCTGAATCAGAGGGGCTGAAACAGAGGGGCTGAAACAGAGGGCGAGAAACAGAGGGGCTGAAACAGAGGGCGAGAAACAGAGTGGCTGAAACAGAGGGTGAGAAACAGAGGGGCTGAAACAGAGGGGCTGAAACAGAGGGGATGAATCCGAGGGCGAGAAACAGAGGGGCTGAAACAGACAGCAAGAAACAGTGGGGCTGAAACAGAGGGCGAGAAACAGAGGGGCTGAAACAGAGGGCGAGAAACAGAGGTGCTGAATCAGAGAGGCTGAAACAGAGGGCGAGAAACAGAGGGGCTGAAACTGAGGGCGAGAAACAGAGGGGCTGAAACAGAGGGGCTGAAACAGAGGGCGAGAAAAAGAGGGGCTGAAACAGAGGGCGAGAAACAGAGGGGCTGAAACAGAGGGCGAAAAACAGAGGGGCTGAAACAGAGGGGCTGAATCAGAGGGCGAGAAAAAGAGGGGCTGAAACAGTGGGCGAGAAACAGAGGGGCTGAAACAGAGGGCGAAAAACAGAGGGGCTGAAACAGAGGGGCTGAATCAGAGGGGCTGAGACCGAGGGCGAGAAACAGAGGGGCTGAAACAGAGGGCGAGAAACAGAGTGGCTGAATCATAGGTGCTGAAACAGAGGGCGAAAATTAGAGGGGCTGAAACAGAGGGCGAGAAAGAGAGGTGCTGAAACAGAGGGGCTTAAACAGAGGGGCTGAATCAGAGGGCTGATTCAGAGGGGCTGAAACAGAGGGGCTGATTCAGAGGGGCTGAAACAGAGGGGCTGAATCAGAGGGGCTGAAACACAGGGCGAGAAATAGAGGGGCTGAAACCAAGGGAGAGAAACAGAGGGGCAGAAACAGAGGGCGAGAAACAGAGGGGCTGAAACAGAGGGGCTGAAACAGAGAGCGCGAAACAGTGGGGCTGAAACAGAGGGCGAGAAACAGAGGGGCTGAAACAGAGGGGCTGAAACAGAGGGGCTAAATCAGAGGGGCTGAAACAGAGGGCGAGAAACAGAGCGGCTGAAACAGAGGGCGAGAAACAGAGGGGCTTAAACAGAGGGGCTGAAACAGAGGAGCTGAAACAGAGGGCGAGAAACAGAGGGGCTGAAACAGAGGGCGAGAAACAGAGGTGCTGAAACAGAGGGGCTGAAACAGAGGGCGAGAAACAGAGGGGCTGAAACAGAGGGCGAGAAACAGAGGGGCTGAAACAGAGGGGCTGAAACAGAGGGGCTGAAACAGAGGGGCTGAAACCGAGGGCGAGAAACAGAGGGGCTGAAACAGAGGGGCTGAATCAGAGGGGCTGAAACAGAGGGGCTGAAACAGAGGGCTAGAAACAGAGGGGCTGAAACAGAGGGCGAGAAACAGAGGGGCTGAAACAGAGGGGCTGAAACAGAGGGGGTGAAACAGAGGGGCTGAAACAGAGGCCGAGAAACAGAGGGGCTGAAACAGAGGCCGAGAAACAGAGGGGCTGAAACAGAGGGGCTGAAACAGAGGGGCTGAAACAGAGGGGCCGAATCAGAGGGGCTGTATCAGAGGGGCTGAAACAGAGGGGCTGAAACAGAGGGCGAGAAACAGAGGGGCTGAAACTGCGGGCGAGAAACAGAGGGCGAAAAACAGAGGGGCTGAAACAGAGGGGCTGAAACAGACGGGCTGAAACAGAGAGCCTGAAACAGAGGGCGAGAAACAGAGGGGCTGAAACAGAGGGCGAAAAACAGAGGTGCCGAAACAGAGGGTGAGAAACAGAGGGGGAGAAACAGAGGGCGAGAAACAGAGGGGCTGAAACAGAGGGGCTGAAACAGAGGGGCTGAATCAGAGGGGCTGAAACAGAGGGGCTGTATCAGAGGGGCTGAAACAGAGGGACTGAAACAGAGGGGCTGAAACAGAGGGGCTGAAACAGAGGGGCTGAAACAGAGGGCGAGAAACAGAGGGGCTGAAACAGAGGGCGAGAAACAGAGGGGCGGAATCAGAGGGGCTGAAACAGAGGGGCTGAAACAGAGGGGCTGAAACAGAGGGCGAGAAACAGAGGGGCTGAATCAGAGGGGCTGAAACAGAGGGCGAGAAACAGAGGGGCTGAAACAGAGGGCGAGAAACAGAGGGGCTGAAACAGGGCGAGAAACAGACGGGCTGAAACAGAGGGCGAGAAACAGAGGGGCTGAAACAGAGGGCGAGAAACAGAGGGGCGGAATCAGAGGGGCTGAAACAGAGGGGCTGAAACAGAGGGGCTGAATCAGAGGGGCTGATTCAGAGGGGCTGAAACAGAGGGGCTGAATCAGAGGGGCTGAAACACAGGGCGAGAAATAGAGGGGCTGAAACAAAGGGTGAGCAACAGAGGGGCAGAAACAGAGGGCGAGAAACAGAGGGGCTGAAACAGAGGGGCTGAAACAGAGAGCGCGAAACAGTGGGGCTGAAACAGAGGGCGAGAAACAGAGGGGCTGAAACAGAGGGGCTGAAACAGAGGGGCTAAATCAGAGGGGCTGAAACAGAGGGCGAGAAACAGAGCGGCTGAAACAGAGGGCGAGAAACAGAGGGGCTTAAACAGAGGGGCTGAAACAGAGGAGCTGAAACAGAGGGCGAGAAACAGAGGGGCTGAAACAGAGGGCGAGAAACAGAGGTGCTGAAACAGAGGGGCTGAAACAGAGGGCGAGAAACAGAGGGGCTGAAACCGAGGGCGAGACACAGAGGGGCTGAAACAGAGTGGCTGAAACAGAGGGGCTGAAACAGAGGGGCTGAAACCGAGGGCGAGAAACAGAGGGGCTGAAACAGAGGGGCTGAATCAGAGGGGCTGAAACAGAGGGGCTGAAACAGAGGGCTAGAAACAGAGGGGCTGTAACAGAGGGCGAGAAACAGAGGGGCTGAAACAGAGGGGCCGAAACAGAGGGGCTGAAACAGAGGGGCTGAAACAGAGGCCGAGAAACAGAGGGGCTGAAACAGAGGGCGAGAAACAGAGGGGCTGAAACAGAGGGGCTGAAACAGAGGGGCTGATACAGAGGGGCCGAATCAGAGGGGCTGTATCAGAGGGGCTGAAACAGAGGGGCTGAAACAGAGGGCGAGAAACAGAGGGGCTGAAACTGCGGGCGAGAAACAGAGGGCGAGAAACAGAGGGGCTGAAACAGAGGGGCTGAAACAGACGGGCTGAAACAGAGAGCCTGAAACAGAGGGCGAGAAACAGAGGGGCTGAAACAGAGGGCGAAAAACAGAGGGGCCGAAACAGAGGGCGAGAAACAAAGGGGCTGAAACAGCGGGCGAGAAACAGATGGCGAGAAACAGAGGGGCTGAAACAGAGGGGCTGAAACAGAGGGCGAGAAACAGAGGGGCTGAAACAGAGGGGCTGAAACAGAGGGGCTAAATCAGAGGGGCTGAAACAGAGGGCGAGAAACAGAGCGGCTGAAACAGAGGGCGAGAAACAGAGGGGCTTAAACAGAGGGGCTGAAACAGAGGAGCTGAAACAGAGGGCGAGAAACAGAGGGACTGAAACAGAGGGGCTGAAACAGAGGGGCTGAAACAGAGGGCGAGAAACAGAGGGGCTGAAACAGAGGGCAAGAAACAGAGGGGCTGAAACACGGGGCGTGAAACAGAGGGGCTGAAACAGAGGGGCGGGAAACAGAGGGGCTGAAACAGAGGGGCTGAATCAGAGGGGCTGAAACAGAGGGTGAGATACAGAGGGGCTGAAACAGAGGGGCTGAAACAGAGGGGCAGAAACAGAGGGCGAGAAACAGAGGGGCTGAATCAGAGGGGCTGAAACAGAGGGGCTGAATCAGAGGGGCTGAAACAGAGGGGCTGAATCAGAGGGGCTGAAACAGAGGGGCTGAAAAAGAGGGCGAGAAACAGAGGGGCTGAAACAGAGGGCGAGAAACAGAGGGGCTGAAACAGAGGGGAAGAAACGGAGGGGCTGAAACAGATGGCGAGAAACAGAGGGCGAGAAACAGAGGGGCTGAAACAGAGGGGCTGAAACAGAGGGGCTGAAACAGAGGGCGAGAAACAGAGGGGCTGAAACAGAGGGCGAGAAACAGAGGGGCTGAAACTGAGGGCGAGAAACAGCGGGGCGGAATCAGAGGGGCTGAAACAGAGTAGCTGAAACAGAGGGGCTGAAACAGAGGGCGAGAAACAGAGGGGCTGAATCAGAGGAGCAGAAACAGACGGCGAGAAACAGAGGGGCTGAAACAGAGGGGCTGAAACAGAGGGGCTGAAACAGAGGGCGAGAAACAGACGGGCTGAAACAGAGGGCGAGAAACAGAGGGGCTGAAACAGAGGGCGAGAAACAGAGGGGCGGAATCAGAGGGGCTGAAACAGAGGGCGAGAAACAGAGGGGCTGAAACAGAGGGCGAGAAACAGTGGGGCTGAATCAGAGGGGCTGAAACAGAGGGCGAGAAACAGAGGGTCTGAAACAGAGGGGCTGAAACAGAGGGGCTGAAACAGAGGGGCTCAAACAGAGGGCGAGAAACAGAGGGGCTGAATCAGAGGGGCTGAAACAGTGGGGCAGTAACAGAGGGCGAGAAACAGAGGGGCTGAAACAGAGGGCGAGAAACAGAGGGGCTGAAACAGAGGGGAAGAAATGGAGGGGCTGAAAGAGAGGGCGAGAAACAGAGGGCGAGAAACAGAGGGGCTGAAACAGAGGGGCTGAAACAGAGGGGCTGAAACAGAGGGCGAGAAACCGAGGGGCTGAAACAGAGGGCGAGAAACAGAGGGGCTGAAACAGAGGGCGAGAAACAGAGGGGCGGACTCAGAGGGGCTGAAACAGAGGAGCTGAAACAGAAGGGCTGAAACAGAGGGCGAGAAGCAGAGGGGCTGAATCAGAGGGGCAGAAACAGAGGGGCTGAAACAGAGGGGCTGAATCAGAGGGGCTGAAACAGAGGGGCTGTATCAGAGGGGCTGAAACAGAGGGACTGAAACAGAGGGGCTGAAACAGAGGGGCAAAAACAGAGGGGCTGAAACAGAGGGCGAGAAACAGAGGGGCTGAAACAGAGGGCGAGAAACAGAGGGGCTGAAACAGAGGGCGAAAAACAGAGGTGCCGAAACAGAGGGTGAGAAACAGAGGGGGAGAAACAGAGGGCGAGAAACAGAGGGGCTGAAACAGAGGGGCTGAAACAGAGGGGCTGAAACAGAGGGGCTGAATCAGAGGGGCTGAAACAGAGGGGCTGTATCAGAGGGGCTGAAACAGAGGGACTGAAACAGAGGGGCTGAAACAGAGGGGCTGAAACAGAGGGGCTGAAACAGAGGGCGAGAAACAGAGGGGCTGAAACAGAGGGCGAGAAACAGAGGGGCGGAATCAGAGGGGCTGAAACAGAGGGGCTGAAACAGAGGGGCTGAAACAGAGGGCGAGAAACAGAGGGGCTGAATCAGAGGGGCTGAAACAGAGGGCGAGAAACAGAGGGGCTGAAACAGTGGGGCTGAAACAGAGGGGCTGAAACAGGGCGAGAAACAGACGGGCTGAAACAGAGGGCGAGAAACAGAGGGGCTGAAACAGAGGGCGAGAAACAGAGGGGCGGAATCAGAGGGGCTGAAACAGAGGGGCTGAAACAGAGGGGCTGAATCAGAGGGGCTGATTCAGAGGGGCTGAAACAGAGGGGCTGAATCAGAGGGGCTGAAACACAGGGCGAGAAATAGAGGGGCTGAAACAAAGGGTGAGCAACAGAGGGGCAGAAACAGAGGGCGAGAAACAGAGGGGCTGAAACAGAGGGGCTGAAACAGAGAGCGCGAAACAGTGGGGCTGAAACAGAGGGCGAGAAACAGAGGGGCTGAAACAGAGGGGCTGAAACAGAGGGGCTAAATCAGAGGGGCTGAAACAGAGGGCGAGAAACAGAGCGGCTGAAACAGAGGGCGAGAAACAGAGGGGCTTAAACAGAGGGGCTGAAACAGAGGAGCTGAAACAGAGGGCGAGAAACAGAGGGGCTGAAACAGAGGGCGAGAAACAGAGGTGCTGAAACAGAGGGGCTGAAACAGAGGGCGAGAAACAGAGGGGCTGAAACCGAGGGCGAGACACAGAGGGGCTGAAACAGAGTGGCTGAAACAGAGGGGCTGAAACAGAGGGGCTGAAACCGAGGGCGAGAAACAGAGGGGCTGAAACAGAGGGGCTGAATCAGAGGGGCTGAAACAGAGGGGCTGAAACAGAGGGCTAGAAACAGAGGGGCTGAAACAGAGGGCGAGAAACAGAGGGGCTGAAACAAAGGGGCCGAAACAGAGGGGCTGAAACAGAGGGGCTGAAACAGAGGCCGAGAAACAGAGGGGCTGAAACAGAGGGCGAGAAACAGAGGGGCTGAAACAGAGGGGCTGAAACAGAGGGGCTGATACAGAGGGGCCGAATCAGAGGGGCTGTATCAGAGGGGCTGAAACAGAGGGGCTGAAACAGAGGGCGAGAAACAGAGGGGCTGAAACTGCGGGCGAGAAACAGAGGGCGAGAAACAGAGGGGCTGAAACAGAGGGGCTGAAACAGACGGGCTGAAACAGAGAGCCTGAAACAGAGGGCGAGAAACAGAGGGGCTGAAACAGAGGGCGAAAAACAGAGGGGCCGAAACAGAGGGCGAGAAACAAAGGGGCTGAAACAGCGGGCGAGAAACAGATGGCGAGAAACAGAGGGGCTGAAACAGAGGGGCTGAAACAGAGGGCGAGAAACAGAGGGGCTGAAACAGAGGGGCTGAAACAGAGGGGCTAAATCAGAGGGGCTGAAACAGAGGGCGAGAAACAGAGCGGCTGAAACAGAGGGCGAGAAACAGAGGGGCTTAAACAGAGGGGCTGAAACAGAGGAGCTGAAACAGAGGGCGAGAAACAGAGGGACTGAAACAGAGGGGCTGAAACAGAGGGGCTGAAACAGAGGGCGAGAAACAGAGGGGCTGAAACAGAGGGCAAGAAACAGAGGGGCTGAAACACGGGGCGTGAAACAGAGGGGCTGAAACAGAGGGGCGGGAAACAGAGGGGCTGAAACAGAGGGGCTGAATCAGAGGGGCTGAAACAGAGGGTGAGATACAGAGGGGCTGAAACAGAGGGGCTGAAACAGAGGGGCTGAAACAGAGGGCGAGAAACAGAGGGGCTGAATCAGAGGGGCTGAAACAGAGGGGCTAAATCAGAGGGGCTGAAACAGAGGGGCTGAATCAGAGGGGCTGAAACAGAGGGGCTGAATCAGAGGGGCTGAAACAGAGGGGCTGAAAAAGAGGGCGAGAAACAGAGGGGCTGAAACAGAGGGCGAGAAACAGAGGGGCTGAAACAGAGGGGAAGAAACGGAGGGGCTGAAACAGATGGCGAGAAACAGAGGGCGAGAAACAGAGGGGCTGAAACAGAGGGGCTGAAACAGAGGGGCTGAAACAGAGGGCGAGAAACAGAGGGGCTGAAACAGAGGGCGAGAAACAGAGGGGCTGAAACTGAGGGCGAGAAACAGCGGGGCGGAATCAGAGGGGCTGAAACAGAGTAGCTGAAACAGAGGGGCTGAAACAGAGGGCGAGAAACAGAGGGGCTGAATCAGAGGAGCAGAAACAGACGGCGAGAAACAGAGGGGCTGAAACAGAGGGGCTGAAACAGAGGGGCTGAAACAGAGGGCGAGAAACAGACGGGCTGAAACAGAGGGCGAGAAACAGAGGGGCTGAAACAGAGGGCGAGAAACAGAGGGGCGGAATCAGAGGGGCTGAAACAGAGGGCGAGAAACAGAGGGGCTGAAACAGAGGGCGAGAAACAGTGGGGCTGAATCAGAGGGGCTGAAACAGAGGGCGAGAAACAGAGGGTCTGAAACAGAGGGGCTGAAACAGAGGGGCTGAAACAGAGGGGCTCAAACAGAGGGCGAGAAACAGAGGGGCTGAATCAGAGGGGCTGAAACAGTGGGGCAGAAACAGAGGGCGAGAAACAGAGGGGCTGAAACAGAGGGCGAGAAACAGAGGGGCTGAAACAGAGGGGAAGAAATGGAGGGGCTGAAAGAGAGGGCGAGAAACAGAGGGCGAGAAACAGAGGGGCTGAAACAGAGGGGCTGAAACAGAGGGGCTGAAACAGAGGGCGAGAAACCGAGGGGCTGAAACAGAGGGCGAGAAACAGAGGGGCTGAAACAGAGGGCGAGAAACAGAGGGGCGGACTCAGAGGGGCTGAAACAGAGGAGCTGAAACAGAAGGGCTGAAACAGAGGGCGAGAAGCAGAGGGGCTGAATCAGAGGGGCAGAAACAGAGGGGCTGAAACAGATGGCGAGAAACAGAGGGGCTGAAACAGAGGGGCTGAAACAGAGGGCGAGAAACAGATGGGCTGAAACAGAGGGGCTGAAACAGAGGGGCTGAAACAGAGGGGCTGAAACAGAGGGGGAGAAACAGAGGGGCTGAAACAGAGAGCGCGAAACAGAGGGGCTGAAACAGTGGGCGAGAAACAGAGGGGTTGAATCAGAGGGGCTGAATCAGAGGGGCTGAAACAGAGGGGCTGAAACAGAGGGCGAGAAACAGAGGGGCTGAAACAGAGGGCGAGAAACAGAGGGGCTGAAACAGAGGGGCTGAAACAGAGGGCGAGAAACAGAGGGGCTGAAACAGAGGGCGAGAAACAGAGGGGCTGAAACAGAGGGGCTGAAACAGAGGGGCTGAAACCGAGGGCGAGAAACAGAGGGGCTGAAACAGAGGGGCTGAATCAGAGGGGCTGAAACAGAGGGGCTGAAACAGAGGGCTAGAAACAGAGGGGCTGAAACAGAGGGCGAGAAACAGAGGGGCTGAAACAGAGGGGCTGAAACAGAGGGGCTGAAACAGAGGGGGTGAAACAGAGGGGCTGAAACAGAGGCCGAGAAACAGAGGGGCTGAAACAGAGGCCGAGAAACAGAGGGGCTGAAACAGAGGGGCTGAAACAGAGGGGCTGAAACAGAGGGGCCGAATCAGAGGGGCTGTATCAGAGGGGCTGAAACAGAGGGGCTGAAACAGAGGGCGAGAAACAGAGGGGCTGAAACTGCGGGCGAGAAACAGAGGGCGAGAAACAGAGGGGCTGAAACAGAGGGGCTGAAACAGACGGGCTGAAACAGAGAGCCTGAAACAGAGGGCGAGAAACAGAGGGGCTGAAACAGAGGGCGAAAAACAGAGGTGCCGAAACAGAGGGGGAGAAACAGAGGGGGAGAAACAGAGGGCGAGAAACAGAGGGGCTGAAACAGAGGGGCTGAAACAGAGGGGCTGAAACAGAGGGGCTGAATCAGAGGGGCTGAAACAGAGGGGCTGTATCAGAGGGGCTGAAACAGAGGGACTGAAACAGAGGGGCTGAAACAGAGGGGCTGAAACAGAGGGGCTGAAACAGAGGGCGAGAAACAGAGGGGCTGAAACAGAGGGCGAGAAACAGAGGGGCTGAAACAGAGGGCGAGAAACAGAGGGGCGGAATCAGAGGGGCTGAAACAGAGGGGCTGAAACAGAGGGGCTGAAACAGAGGGCGAGAAACAGAGGGGCTGAATCAGAGGGGCTGAAACAGAGGGCGAGAAACAGAGGGGCTGAAACAGGGCGAGAAACAGACGGGCTGAAACAGAGGGCGAGAAACAGAGGGGCTGAAACAGAGGGCGAGAAACAGAGGGGCGGAATCAGAGGGGCTGAAACAGAGGGGCTGAAACAGAGGGGCTGAATCAGAGGGGCTGATTCAGAGGGGCTGAAACAGAGGGGCTGAATCAGAGGGGCTGAAACACAGGGCGAGAAATAGAGGGGCTGAAACAAAGGGTGAGCAACAGAGGGGCAGAAACAGAGGGCGAGAAACAGAGGGGCTGAAACAGAGGGGCTGAAACAGAGAGCGCGAAACAGTGGGGCTGAAACAGAGGGCGAGAAACAGAGCGGCTGAAACAGAGGGGCTGAAACAGAGGGGCTAAATCAGAGGGGCTGAAACAGAGGGCGAGAAACAGAGCGGCTGAAACAGAGGGCGAGAAACAGAGGGGCTTAAACAGAGGGGCTGAAACAGAGGAGCTGAAACAGAGGGCGAGAAACAGAGGGGCTGAAACAGAGGGCGAGAAACAGAGGTGCTGAAACAGAGGGGCTGAAACAGAGGGCGAGAAACAGAGGGGCTGAAACCGAGGGCGAGACACAGAGGGGCTGAAACAGAGTGGCTGAAACAGAGGGGCTGAAACAGAGGGGCTGAAACCGAGGGCGAGAAACAGGGGGGCTGAAACAGAGGGGCTGAATCAGAGGGGCTGAAACAGAGGGGCTGAAACAGAGGGCTAGAAACAGAGGGGCTGAAACAGAGGGCGAGAAACAGAGGGGCTGAAACAGAGGGGCCGAAACAGAGGGGCTGAAACAGAGGGGCTGAAACAGAGGCCGAGAAACAGAGGGGCTGAAACAGAGGGCGAGAAACAGAGGGGCTGAAACAGAGGGGCTGAAACAGAGGGGCTGATACAGAGGGGCCGAATCAGAGGGGCTGTATCAGAGGGGCTGAAACAGAGGGGCTGAAACAGAGGGCGAGAAACAGAGGGGCTGAAACTGCGGGCGAGAAACAGAGGGCGAGAAACAGAGGGGCTGAAACAGAGGGGCTGAAACAGACGGGCTGAAACAGAGAGCCTGAAACAGAGGGCGAGAAACAGAGGGGCTGAAACAGAGGGCGAAAAACAGAGGGGCCGAAACAGAGGGCGAGAAACAAAGGGGCTGAAACAGCGGGCGAGAAACAGATGGCGAGAAACAGAGGGGCTGAAACAGAGGGGCTGAAACAGACGGGCTGAAACAGAGAGCCTGAAACAGAGGGCGAGAAACGGACGGGCTGAAACAGAGGGTGAAAAACAGAGGGGCTGAAACAGAGGGTGAGAAACTGAAGGGCGAGAAACAGAGGGACTGAAACAGAGGGGCAGAAACAGAGGGGCTGAATCAGAGGGGCTGATACAGAGGTGCTGAATCAGAGGGACTAAAACAGAGGGCGAGAAACAGAGGGGCTGAAACAGAGGGCGAAAAACAGAGGGGCTGAAACAGAGGGCGAGAAACAGAGGGGCTGAAACAGAGAGCGCGAAACAGAGGGGCTGAAACAGAGGGGCTGAAACAGAGGGGCTGAAACAGAGGGGCTGAATCAGAGGGGCTGAAACAGAGGGGCTGTATCAGAGGGGCTGAAACAGAGGGCGAGAAACAGAGGGGCTGAAACAGAGGGGCTGAAACAGAGGTGCTGAAACAGAGGGCGAGAAACAGAGGGGCTGAAACAGAGGGCGAGAAACAGAGGGGCTGAAATAGAGGGCGAGAAACAGCGGGGCGGAATCAGAGGGGCTGAAACAGAGGGGCTGAAACAGAGGGGCTGAAACAGAGGGCGAGAAACAGAGGGGCTGAATCAGAGGGGCTGAAACAGAGGGCGAGAAACAGAGGGGCTGAAACAGAGGGGCTGAAACAGAGGGCGAGAAACAGACGGGCTGAAACAGAGGGCGAGAAACAGAGGGGCTGAAACAGAGGGCGAGAAACAGAGGGGCGGAATCAGTGGGGCTGAAACAGAGGGGCTGAAACAGAGGGGCTGAATCAGAGGGGCTGATTCAGAGGGGCTGAAACAGAGGGGCTGAATCAGAGGGGCTGAAACACAGGGCGAGAAATAGAGGGGCTGAAACAAAGGGTGAGAAACAGACGGGCAGAAACAGAGGGCGAGAAACAGAGGGGCTGAAACAGAGGGGCTGAAACAGAGAGCGCGAAACAGTGGGGCTGAAACAGAGGGCGAGAAACAGAGGGGCTGAAACAGAGGGGCTGAAACAGAGGGGCTAAATCAGAGGGGCTGAAACAGAGGGCGAGAAACAGAGCGGCTGAAACAGAGGGCGAGAAACAGAGGGGCTTAAACAGAGGGGCTGAAACAGAGGAGCTGAAACAGAGGGCGAGAAACAGAGGGGCTGAAACAGAGGGCGAGAAACAGAGGTGCTGAAACAGAGGGGCTGAAACAGAGGGCGAGAAACAGAGGGCGAGACACAGAGGGGCTGAAACAGAGGGGCTGAAACAGAGGGGCTGAAACCGAGGGCGAGAAACAGAGGGGCTGAAACAGAGGGGCTGAATCATAGGTGCTGAAACAGAGGGCGAAAATTAGAGGGGCTGAAACAGAGGGCGAGAAAGAGAGGTGCTGAAACAGTGGGGCTGAAACAGAGGGGCTGAATCAGAGGGCTGATTCAGAGGGGCTGAAACAGAGGGGCTGATTCAGAGGGGCTGAAACAGAGGGGCTGAATCAGAGGGGCTGAAACACAGGGCGAGAAATAGAGGGGCTGAAACCAAGGGAGAGAAACAGAAGGGCAGAAACAGAGGGCGAGAAACAGAGGGGCTGAAACAGAGGGGCTGAAACAGAGAGCGCGAAACAGTGGGGCTGAAACAGAGGGCGAGAAACAGAGGGGCTGAAACAGAGGGGCTGAAACAGAGGGGCTAAATCAGAGGGGCTGAAACAGAGGGCGAGAAACAGAGGGGCTTAAACAGAGGGGCTGAAACAGAGGAGCTGAAACAGAGGGCGAGAAACAGAGGGGCTGAAACAGAGGGCGAGAATCAGAGGTGCTGAAACAGAGGGGCTGAAACAGAGGGCGAGAAACAGAGGGGCTGAAACAGAGGGCGAGAAACAGAGGGGCTGAAACAGAGGGGCTGAAACAGAGGGGCTGAAACAGAGGGGCTGAAACCGAGGGCGAGAAACAGAGGGGCTGAAACAGAGGGGCTGAATCAGAGGGGCTGAAACAGAGGGGCTGAAACAGAGGGCTAGAAACAGAGGGGCTGAAACAGAGGGCGAGAAACAGAGGGGCTGAAACAGAGGGGCTGAAACAGAGGTGCTGAAACAGAGGGGCTGAAACAGAGGCCGAGAAACAGAGGGGCTGAAACAGAGGGCGAGAAACAGAGGGGCTGAAACAGAGGGCGAGAAATAGAGGGTCTGAAACAGAGGGCGAGAAACAGAGGGGCTGAAACAGAGGGCGAGAAACAGAGGGGCGGAATCAGTGGGGCTGAAACAGAGGGGCTGAAACAGAGGGGCTGAATCAGAGGGGCTGATTCAGAGGGGCTGAAACAGAGGGGCTGAATCAGAGGGGCTGATACACAGGGCGAGAAATAGAGGGGCTGAAACAAAGGGTGAGAAACAGACGGGCAGAAACAGAGGGCGAGAAACAGAGGGGCTGAAACAGAGGGGCTGAAACAGAGAGCGCGAAACAGTGGGGCTGAAACAGAGGGCGAGAAACAGAGGGGCTGAAACAGAGGGGCTGGAACAGAGGGGCTAAATCAGAGGGGCTGAAACAGAGGGCGAGAAACAGAGCGGCTGAAACAGAGGGCGAGAAACAGAGGGGCTTAAACAGAGGGGCTGAAACAGAGGAGCTGAAACAGAGGGCGAGAAACAGAGGGGCTGAAACAGAGGGCGAGAAACAGAGGTGCTGAAACAGAGGGGCTGAAACAGAGGGCGAGAAACAGAGGGGCTGAAACAGAGGGCGAGACACAGAGGGGCTGAAATAGAGGGGCTGAAACAGAGGGGCTGAAACAGAGGGGCTGAAACCGAGGGCGAGAAACAGAGGGGCTGAAACAGAGGGGCTGAATCATAGGTGCTGAAACAGAGGGCGAAAATTAGAGGGGCTGAAACAGAGGGCGAGAAAGAGCGGTGCTGAAACAGAGGGGCTGAAACAGAGGGGCTGAATCAGAGGGCTGATTCAGAGGGGCTGAAACAGAGGGGCTGATTCAGAGGGGCTGAAACAGAGGGGCTGAATCAGAGGGGCTGAATCACAGGGCGAGAAATAGAGGGGCTGAAACCAAGGGAGAGAAACAGAAGGGCAGAAACAGAGGGCGAGAAACAGAGGGGCTGAAACAGAGGGGCTGAAACAGAGAGCGCGAAACAGTGGGGCTGAAACAGAGGGCGCGAAACAGAGCGGCTGAAACAGAGGGGCTGAAACAGAGGGGCTAAATCAGAGGGGCTGAAACAGAGGGCGAGAAACAGAGCGGCTGAAACAGAGGGCGAGAAACAGAGGGGCTTAAACAGAGGGGCTGAAACAGAGGAGCTGAAACAGAGGGCGAGAATCAGAGGGGCTGAAACAGAGGGCGAGAAACAGAGGTGCTGAAACAGAGGGGCTGAAACAGAGGGCGAGAAACAGAGGGGCTGAAACCGAGGGCGAGAAACAGAGGGGCTGAAACAGAGGGGCTGAAACAGAGAGGCTGAAACAGAGGGGCTGAAACCGAGGGCGAGAAACAGAGGGGCTGAAACAGAGGGGCTGAATCAGAGGGGCTGAAACAGAGGGGCTGAAACAGAGGGCTAGAAACAGAGGGGCTGAAACAGAGGGCGAGAAACAGAGGGGCTGAAACAGAGGGGCTGAAACAGAGGGGCTGAAACAGAGGGGCTGAAACAGAGGCCGAGAAACAGAGGGGCTGAAACAGAGGGCGAAAAACAGAGGGGCTGAAACAGAGGGGCTGAAACAGAGGGGCTGAAACAGAGGGGCCGAATCAGAGGGGCTGTATCAGAGGGGCTGAAACAGAGGGGCTGAAACAGAGGGCGAGAAACAGAGGGGCTGAAACTGCGGGCGAGAAACAGAGGGCGAGAAACAGAGGGGCTGAAACAGAGGGGCTGAAACAGACGGGCTGAAACAGAGAGCCTGAAACAGAGGGCGAGAAACAGAGGGGCTGAAACAGAGGGCGAAAAACAGAGGTGCCGAAACAGAGGGTGAGAAACAGAGGGGGAGAAACAGAGGGCAAGAAACAGAGGGGCTGAAACAGAGGGGCTGAAACAGAGGGGCTGAAACAGAGGGGCTGAATCAGAGGGGCTGAAACAGAGGGGCTGTATCAGAGGGGCTGAAACAGAGGGCGAGAAACAGAGGGGCTGAAACAGAGGGGCTGAAACAGAGGGGCTGAAACAGTGGGCGAGAAACAGAGGGGCTGAAACAGAGGGCGAGAAACAGAGGGGCTGAAACAGAGGGCGAGAAACAGCGGGGCGGAATCAGAGGGGCTGAAACAGAGGGGCTGAAACAGAGGGGCTGAAACAGAGGGCGAGAAACAGAGGGGCTGAATCAGAGGGGCTGAAACAGAGGGCGAGAAACAGAGGGGCTGAAACAGTGGGGCTGAAACAGAGGGGCTGAAACAGAGGGCGAGAAACAGATGGGCTGAAACAGAGTGTGAGAAACAGAGGGGCTGAAACAGCGGGCGAGAAACAGAGGGGCGGAATCAGAGGGGCCGAAACAGAGGAGCTGAAACAGAGGGGCTGAATCAGAGGGGCTGATTCAGAGGGGCTGAAACAGAGGGGCTGAATCAGAGGGGCTGAAACACAGGGCGAGAAATAGAGGGGCTGAAACAAAGGGTGAGCAACAGAGGGGCAGAAACAGAGGGCGAGAAACAGAGGGGCTGAAACAGAGGGGCTGAAACAGAGAGCGCGAAACAGTGGGGCTGAAACAGAGGGCGAGAAACAGAGGGGCTGAAACAGAGGGGCTGAAAAAGAGGAGCTGAAACAGAGGGCGAGAAACAGAGGGTGAGAAACAGGGCGGCTGAAACAGAGGGCGAGAAACAGAGGGGCTTAAACAGAGGGGCTGAAACAGAGGAGCTGAAACAGAGGGCGAGAAACAGAGGGGCTGAAACAGAGGGCGAGAAACAGAGGTGCTGAAACAGAGGGGCTGAAACAGAGGGCGAGAAACAGAGGGGCTGAAACCGAGGGCGAGACACAGAGGGGCTGAAACAGAGTGGCTGAAACAGAGGGGCTGAAACAGAGGGGCTGAAACCGAGGGCGAGAAACAGAGGGGCTGAAACAGAGGGGCTGAATCAGAGGGGCTGAAACAGAGGGGCTGAAAAAGAGGGCTAGAAACAGAGGGGCTGAAACAGAGGGCGAGAAACAGAGGGGCTGAAACAGAGGGGACAAAACAGAGGGGCTGAAACAGAGGGGCTGAAACAGAGGCCGAGAAACAGAGGGGCTGAAACAGAGGGCGAGAAACAGAGGGGCTGAAACAGAGGGGCTGAAACAGAGGGGCTGAAACAGAGGGGCTGATACAGAGGGGCCGAATCAAAGGGGCTGTATCAGAGGGGCTGAAACAGAGGGGCTGAAACAGAGGGCGAGAAACAGAGGGGCTGAAACTGCGGGCGAGAAACAGAGGGCGAGAAACAGAGGGGCTGAAACAGAGGACGAGAAACAGAGGGGCTGAAACAGAGGGCGAAAAACAGAGGTGCCGAAACAGAGGGTGAGAAACAGAGGGGGAGAAACAGAGGGCGAGAAACAGAGGGGCTGAAACAGAGGGGCTGAAACAGAGGGGCTGAAACAGAGGGGCTGAATCAGAGGGGCTGAAACAGAGGGGCTGTATCAGAGGGGCTGAAACAGAGGGCGAGAAACAGAGGGGCTGAAACAGAGGGGCTGAAACAGAGGGGCTGAAACAGAGGGCGAGAAACAGAGGGGCTGAAACAGAGGGCGAGAAACAGAGGGGCTGAAACAGAGGGCGAGAAACAGAGGGGCGGAATCAGAGGGGCTGAAACAGAGGGGCTGAAACAGAGGGGCTGAAACAGAGGGCGAGAAACAGAGGGGCTGAATCAGAGGGGCTGAAACAGAGGGCGAGAAACAGAGGGGCTGAAACAGTGGGGCTGAAACAGAGGGGCTGAAACAGGGCGAGAAACAGACGTGCTGAAACAGAGGGCGAGAAACAGAGGGGCTGAAACAGAGGGCGAGAAACAGAGGGGTGGAATCAGAGGGGCTGAAACAGAGGGGCTGAAACAGAGGGGCTGAATCAGAGGGGCTGATTCAGAGGGGCTGAAACAGAGGGGCTGAATCAGAGGGGCTGAAACACAGGGCGAGAAATAGAGGGGCTGAAACAAAGGGTAAGCAACAGAGGGGCAGAAACAGAGGGCGAGAAACAGAGGGGCTGAAACAGAGGGGCTGAAACAGAGAGCGCGAAACAGTGGGGCTGAAACAGAGGGCGAGAAACAGAGGGGCTGAAACAGAGGGGCTGAAACAGAGGGGCTAAATCAGAGGGGCTGAAACAGAGGGCGAGAAACAGAGCGGCTGAAACAGAGGGCGAGAAACAGAGGGGCTTAAACAGAGGGGCTGAAACAGAGGAGCTGAAACAGAGGGCGAGAAACAGAGGGGCTGAAACAGAGGGCGAGAAACAGAGGTGCTGAAACAGAGGGGCTGAAACAGAGGGCGAGAAACAGAGGGGCTGAAACCGAGGGCGAGACACAGAGGGGCTGAAACAGAGTGGCTGAAACAGAGGGGCTGAAACAGAGGGGCTGAAACCGAGGGCGAGAAACAGAGGGGCTGAAACAGAGGGGCTGAATCAGAGGGGCTGAAACAGAGGGGCTGAAACAGAGGGCTGGAAACAGAGGGGCTGAAACAGAGGGCGAGAAACAGAGGGGCTGAAACAGAGGGGCCGAAACAGAGGGGCTGAAACAGAGGGGCTGAAACAGAGGCCGAGAAACAGAGGGGCTGAAACAGAGGGCGAGAAACAGAGGGGCTGAAACAGAGGGGCTGAAACAGAGGGGCTGATACAGAGGGGCCGAATCAGAGGGGCTGTATCAGAGGGGCTGAAACAGAGGGGCTGAAACAGAGGGCGAGAAACAGAGGGGCTGAAACCGAGGGCGAGACACAGAGGGGCTGAATCATAGGTGCTGAAACAGAGGGCGAGAATTAGAGGGGCTGAAACAGAGGGCGAGAAAGAGAGGGGCTGAAACAGAGAGGCTGAAACAGAGGGACTGAACCAGAGGGGCTGTATCAGAGGGGCTGAAACAGAGGGGCTGATTCAGAGGGGCTGAAACAGAGGGGCTGAATGAGAGGGGCTGAAACACAGGGCGAGAAAAAGAGGGGCTGAAACAAAGGGTGAGAAACAGAGGGGCAGAAACAGAGGGCGAGAAACAGAGGGGCTGAAACAGAGGGGCTGAAACAGAGAGCGCGAAACAGTGGGGCTGAAACAGAGGGCGAGAAACAGAGGGGCTGAAACAGAGGGGCTGAAACAGAGGGGCTAAATCAGAGGGGCTGAAACAGAGGGCGAGAAACAGAGCGGCTGAAACAGAGGGCGAGAAACAGAGGGGCTTAAACAGAGGGGCTGAAACAGAGGAGCTGAAACAGAGGGCGAGAAACAGAGGGACTGAAACAGAGGGGCTGAAACAGAGGGGCTGAAACAGAGGGCGAGAAACAGAGGGGCTGAAACAGAGGGCAAGAAACAGAGGGGCTGAAACACGGGGCGTGAAACAGAGGGGCTGAAACAGAGGGGCGGGAAACAGAGGGGCTGAAACAGAGGGGCTGAATCAGAGGGGCTGAAACAGAGGGTGAGATACAGAGGGGCTGAAACAGAGGGGCTGAAACAGAGGGGCTGAAACAGAGGGCGAGAAACAGAGGGGCTGAATCAGAGGGGCTGAAACAGAGGGGCTGAATCAGAGGGGCTGAAACAGAGGGGCTGAATCAGAGGGGCTGAAACAGAGGGGCTGAAACAGAGGGCGAGAAACAGAGGGGCTGAAACAGAGGGCGAGAAACAGAGGGGCTGAAACAGAGGGGAAGAAACGGAGGGGCTGAAACAGAGGGCGAGAAACAGAGGGCGAGAAACAGAGGGGCTGAAACAGAGGGGCTGAAACAGAGGGGCTGAAACAGAGGGCGAGAAACAGAGGGGCTGAAACAGAGGGCGAGAAACAGAGGGGCTGAAACTGAGGGCGAGAAACAGCGGAGCGGAATCAGAGGGGCTGAAACAGAGGGGCTGAAACAGAGGGCGAGAAACAGAGGGGCTGAATCAGAGGAGCAGAAACAGAGGGCGAGAAACAGAGGGGCTGAAACAGAGGGGCTGAAACAGAGGGGCTGAAACAGAGGACGAGAAACAGACGGGCTGAAACAGAGGGCGAGAAACAGAGGGGCTGAAACAGAGGGCGAGAAACAGAGGGGCGGAATCAGAGGAGCTGAAACAGAGGGCGAGAAACAGAGGGGCTGAAACAGAGGGCGAGAAACAGTGGGGCTGAATCAGAGGGGCTGAAACAGAGGGCGAGAAACAGAGGGTCTGAAACAGAGGGGCTGAAACAGAGGGGCTGAAACAGAGGGGCTCAAACAGAGGGCGAGAAACAGAGGGGCTGAATCAGAGGGGCTGAAACAGTGGGGCAGAAACAGAGGGCGAGTAACAGAGGGGCTGAAACAGAGGGCGAGAAACAGAGGGGCTGAAACAGAGGGGAAGAAATGGAGGGGCTGAAAGAGAGGGCGAGAAACAGAGGGCGAGAAACAGAGGGGCTGAAACAGAGGGGCTGAAACAGAGGGGCTGAAACAGAGGGCGAGAAACCGAGGGGCTGAAACATATGGCGAGAAACAGAGGGGCTGAAACAGAGGGCGAGAAACAGAGGGGCGGATTCAGAGGGGCTGAAACAGAGGAGCTGAAACAGAAGGGCTGAAACAGAGGGCGAGAAGCAGAGGGGCTGAATCAGAGGGGCAGAAACAGAGGGGCTGAAACAGAGGGCGAGAAACAGAGGGGCTGAAACAGAGCGGCTGAAACAGAGGGCGAGAAACAGAGGGGCTGAAACAGAGGGGCTGAAACAGAGGGGCTGAAACAGAGGTGCTGAAACAGAGGGCGAGAATTAGAGGGGCTGAAACAGAGGGCGAGAAAGAGAGGGGCTGAAACAGAGAGGCTGAAACAGAGGGACTGAACCAGAGGGGCTGATTCAGAGGGGCTGAAACAGAGGGGCTGATTCAGAGGGGCTGAAACAGAGGGGCTGAATGAGAGGGGCTGAAACACAGGGCGAGAAATAGAGGGGCTGAAACAAAGGGTGAGAAACAGAGGGGCAGAAACAGAGGGCGAGAAACAGAGGGGCTGAAACAGAGGGGCTGAAACAGAGAGCGCGAAACAGTGGGGCTGAAACAGAGGGCGAGAAACAGAGGGGCTGAAACAGAGGGGCTGAAACAGAGGGGCTAAATCAGAGGGGCTGAAACAGAGGGCGAGAAACAGAGCGTCTGAAACAGAGGGCGAGAAACAGAGGGGCTTAAACAGAGGGGCTGAAACAGAGGAGCTGAAACAGAGGGCGAGAAACAGAGGGACTGAAACAGAGGGGCTGAAACAGAGGGGCTGAAACAGAGGGCGAGAAACAGAGGGGCTGAAACAGAGGGCAAGAAACAGAGGGGCTGAAACACGGGGCGTGAAACAGAGGGGCTGAAACAGAGGGGCGGGAAACAGAGGGGTTGAAACAGAGGGGCTGAATCAGAGGGGCTGAAACAGAGGGTGAGATACAGAGGGGCTGAAACAGAGGGGCTGAAACAGAGGGGCTGAAACAGAGGGCGAGAAACAGAGGGGCTGAATCAGAGGGGCTGAAACAGAGGGGCTGAATCAGAGGGGCTGAAACAGAGGGGCTGAATCAGAGGGGCTGAAACAGAGGGGCTGAATCAGAGGGGCTGAAACAGAGGGGCTGAAACAGAGGGCGAGAAACAGAGGGGCTGAAACAGAGGGCGAGAAACAGAGGGGCTGAAACAGAGGGGAAGAAACGGAGGGGCTGAAACAGAGGGCGAGAAACAGAGGGCGAGAAACAGAGGGGCTGAAACAGAGGGGCTGAAACAGAGGGTCTGAAACAGAGTGCGAGAAACAGAGGGGCTGAAACAGAGGGCGAGAAACAGAGGGGCTGAAACTGAGGGCGAGAAACAGCGGAGCGGAATCAGAGGGGCTGAAACAGAGGGGCTGAAACAGAGGGCGAGAAACAGAGGGGCTGAATCAGAGGAGCAGAAACAGAGGGCGAGAAACAGAGGGGCTGAAACAGAGGGGCTGAAACAGAGGGGCTGAAACAGAGGGCGAGAAACAGACGGGCTGAAACAGAGGGCGAGAAACAGAGGGGCTGAAACAGAGGGCGAGAAACAGAGGGGCGGAATCAGAGGAGCTGAAACAGAGGGCGAGAAACAGAGGGGCTGAAACAGAGGGCGAGAAACAGTGGGGCTGAATCAGAGGGGCTGAAACAGAGGGCGAGAAACAGAGGGTCTGAAACAGAGGGGCTGAAACAGAGGGGCTGAAACAGAGGGGCTCAAACAGAGGGCGAGAAACAGAGGGGCTGAATCAGAGGGGCTGAAACAGTGGGGCAGAAACAGAGGGCGAGTAACAGAGGGGCTGAAACAGAGGGCGAGAAACAGAGGGGCTGAAACAGAGGGGAAGAAATGGAGGGGCTGAAAGAGAGGGCGAGAAACAGAGGGCGAGAAACAGAGGGGCTGAAACAGAGGGGCTGAAACAGAGGGGCTGAAACAGAGGGCGAGAAACCGAGGGGCTGAAACATATGGCGAGAAACAGAGGGGCTGAAACAGAGGGCGAGAAACAGAGGGGCGGATTCAGAGGGGCTGAAACAGAGGAGCTGAAACAGAAGGGCTGAAACAGAGGGCGAGAAGCAGAGGGGCTGAATCAGAGGGGCAGAAACAGAGGGGCTGAAACAGAGGGCGAGAAACAGAGGGGCTGAAACAGAGCGGCTGAAACAGAGGGCGAGAAACAGAGGGGCTGAAACAGAGGGGCTGAAACAGAGGGGCTGAAACAGAGGGGCTGAAACAGAGGGGGAGAAACAGAGGGGCTGAAACAGAGAGCGCGAAACAGAGGGGCTGAAACAGTGGGCGAGAAACAGAGGGGTTGAATCAGAGGGGCTGAATCAGAGGGGCTGAAACAGAGGGGCTGAAACAGAGGGCGAGAAACAGAGGGGCTGAAACAGAGGGCGAGAAACAGAGTGGCTGAAACAGAGGGCGAGAAACAGAGGGGCTGAAACAGAGGGGCTGAAACAGAGGGGATGAATCCGAGGGCGAGAAACAGAGGGGCTGAAACAGACAGCAAGAAACAGTGGGGCTGAAACAGAGGGCGAGAAACAGAGGGGCTGAAACAGAGGGCGAGAAAAAGAGGTGCTGAATCAGAGAGGCTGAAACAGAGGGCGAGAAACAGAGGGGCTGAAACTGAGGGCGAGAAACAGAGGGGCTGAAACAGAGGGGCTGAAACAGAGGGCGAGAAAAAGAGGGGCTGAAACAGAGGGCGAGAAACAGAGGGGCTGAAACAGAGGGCGAAAAACAGAGGGGCTGAAACAGAGGGGCTGAATCAGAGGGCGAGAAAAAGAGGGGCTGAAACAGAGGGCGAGAAACAGAGGGGCTGAAACAGAGGGCGAAAAACAGAGGGGCTGAAACAGAGGGGCTGAATCAGAGGGGCTGAGACCGAGGGCGAGAAACAGAGGGGCTGAAACAGAGGGCGAGAAACAGAGTGGCTGAATCATAGGTGCTGAAACAGAGGGCGAAAATTAGAGGGGCTGAAACAGAGGGCGAGAAAGAGAGGTGCTGAAACAGAGGGGCTGAAACAGAGGGGCTGAATCAGAGGGCTGATTCAGAGGGGCTGAAACAGAGGGGCTGATTCAGAGGGGCTGAAACAGAGGGGCTGAATCAGAGGGGCTGAAACACAGGGCGAGAAATAGAGGGGCTGAAACCAAGGGTGAGAAACAGAGGGGCAGAAACAGAGGGCGAGAAACAGAGGGGCTGAAACAGAGGGGCTGAAACAGAGAGCGCGAAACAGTGGGGCTGAAACAGAGGGCGAGAAACAGAGGGGCTGAAACAGAGGGGCTGAAACAGAGGGGCTAAATCAGAGGGGCTGAAATAGAGGGCGAGAAACAGAGCGGCTGAAACAGAGGGCGAGAAACAGAGGGGCTTAAACAGAGGGGCTGAAACAGAGGAGCTGAAACAGAGGGCGAGAAACAGAGGGGCTGAAACAGAGGGCGAGAAACAGAGGTGCTGAAACAGAGGGGCTGAAACAGAGGGCGAGAAACAGAGGGGCTGAAACAGAGGGCGAGAAACAGAGGGGCTGAAACAGAGGGGCTGAAACAGAGGGGCTGAAACAGAGGGGCTGAAACCGAGGGCGAGAAACAGAGGGGCTGAAACAGAGGGGCTGAATCAGAGGGGCTGAAACAGAGGGGCTGAAACAGAGGGCTAGAAACAGAGGGGCTGAAACAGAGGGCGAGAAACAGAGGGGCTGAAACAGAGGGGCTGAAACAGAGGGGCTGAAACAGAGGGGGTGAAACAGAGGGGCTGAAACAGAGGCCGAGAAACAGAGGGGCTGAAACAGAGGCCGAGAAACAGAGGGGCTGAAACAGAGGGGCTGAAACAGAGGGGCTGAAACAGAGGGGCCGAATCAGAGGGGCTGTATCAGAGGGGCTGAAACAGAGGGGCTGAAACAGAGGGCGAGAAACAGAGGGGCTGAAACTGCGGGCGAGAAACAGAGGGCGAGAAACAGAGGGGCTGAAACAGAGGGGCTGAAACAGACGGGCTGAAACAGAGAGCCTGAAACAGAGGGCGAGAAACAGAGGGGCTGAAACAGAGGGCGAAAAACAGAGGTGCCGAAACAGAGGGGGAGAAACAGAGGGGGAGAAACAGAGGGCGAGAAACAGAGGGGCTGAAACAGAGGGGCTGAAACAGAGGGGCTGAAACAGAGGGGCTGAATCAGAGGGGCTGAAACAGAGGGGCTGTATCAGAGGGGCTGAAACAGAGGGACTGAAACAGAGGGGCTGAAACAGAGGGGCTGAAACAGAGGGGCTGAAACAGAGGGCGAGAAACAGAGGGGCTGAAACAGAGGGCGAGAAACAGAGGGGCTGAAACAGAGGGCGAGAAACAGAGGGGCGGAATCAGAGGGGCTGAAACAGAGGGGCTGAAACAGAGGGGCTGAAACAGAGGGCGAGAAACAGAGGGGCTGAATCAGAGGGGCTGAAACAGAGGGCGAGAAACAGAGGGGCTGAAACAGTGGGGCTGAAACAGAGGGGCTGAAACAGGGCGAGAAACAGACGGGCTGAAACAGAGGGCGAGAAACAGAGGGGCGGAATCAGAGGGGCTGAAACAGAGGGGCTGAAACAGAGGGGCTGAATCAGAGGGGCTGATTCAGAGGGGCTGAAACAGAGGGGCTGAATCAGAGGGGCTGAAACACAGGGCGAGAAATAGAGGGGCTGAAACAAAGGGTGAGCAACAGAGGGGCAGAAACAGAGGGCGAGAAACAGAGGGGCTGAAACAGAGGGGCTGAAACAGAGAGCGCGAAACAGTGGGGCTGAAACAGAGGGCGAGAAACAGAGGGGCTGAAACAGAGGGGCTGAAACAGAGGGGCTAAATCAGAGGGGCTGAAACAGAGGGCGAGAAACAGAGCGGCTGAAACAGAGGGCGAGAAACAGAGGGGCTTAAACAGAGGGGCTGAAACAGAGGAGCTGAAACAGAGGGCGAGAAACAGAGGGGCTGAAACAGAGGGCGAGAAACAGAGGTGCTGAAACAGAGGGGCTGAAACCGAGGGCGAGACACAGAGGGGCTGAAACAGAGTGGCTGAAACAGAGGGGCTGAAACAGAGGGGCTGAAACCGAGGGCGAGAAACAGAGGGGCTGAAACAGTGGGGCTGAATCAGAGGGGCTGAAACAGAGGGGCTGAAACAGAGGGCTAGAAACGGAGGGGCTGAAACAGAGGGCGAGAAACAGAGGGTCTGAAACAGAGGGGCCGAAACAGAGGGGCTGAAACAGAGGGGCTGAAACAGAGGCTGAGAAACAGAGGGGCTGAAACAGAGGGCGAGAAACAGAGGGGCTGAAACAGAGGGGCTGAAACAGAGGGGCTGAAACAGAGGGGCTGATACAGAGGGGCCGAATCAGAGGGGCTGTATCAGAGGGGCTGAAACAGAGGGGCTGAAACAGAGGGCGAGAAACAGAGGGGCTGAAACTGCGGGCGAGAAACAGAGGGCGAGAAACAGAGGGGCTGAAACAGAGGGGCTGAAACAGACGGGCTGAAACAGAGAGCCTGAAACAGAGGGCGAGAAACAGAGGGGCTGAAACAGAGGGCGAAAAACAGAGGGGCCGAAACAGAGGGCGAGAAACAGAGGGGGAGAAACAGAGGGCGAGAAACAGAGGGGCTGAAACAGAGGGTCTGAAACAGAGGGCGAGAAACAGAGGGGCTGAAACAGAGGGGCTGAAACAGAGGGCGAGAAACAGAGGGGCAGAAACAGAGGGCGAGAAACTGAGGGGCTGAAACAGAGGGGCTGAAATAGAGGGCGAGACACAGAGGTGCTGAAACAGAGGGCGAGAAACAGAGGGACTGAAACAGAGGGGCTGAAACAGAGGGGCTGAAACAGTGGGCGAGAAACAGAGTGGCTGCAACAGACGGCGAGAAACAGAGGGGCTGAAACAGAGGGCGAGAAACAGAGGGGCTGAAACAGAGGGGCTGAAACAGAGGGGTTGAAACAGAGGGGCTGAAACAGAGGGGCTGAAACAGAGGGCGAGAAACAGAGGATCTGAAACAGAGGGCGAGAAACAGAGGGGCTGAAACAGAGGGGCTGAAACAGAGGGGCTGAAACAGAGGGGCTGAAACAGAGGGCGAGAAACAGAGGAGCTGAAACAGAGGGCGAGAAACAGAGGGGCTGAAACAGAGGGGCTGAAACAGAGGGGCTGAAACAGAGGGGCTGAAACAGAGGGCGAGAAACAGAGGGGCTGTATCAGAGGGGCTGAATCAGAGGGGCTGAAACAGAGGGGCTGAAACAGAGGGCGAGAAACAAAGGGGCTGAAACAGCGGGCGAGAAACAGATGGCGAGAAACAGAGGGGCTGAAACAGAGGGGCTGAAACAGACGGGCTGAAACAGAGAGCCTGAAACAGAGGGCGAGAAACGGACGGGCTGAAACAGAGGGTGAAAAACAGAGGGGCTGAAACAGAGGGTGAGAAACTGAGGGCGAGAAACAGAGGGACTGAAACAGAGGGGCAGAAACAGAGGGGCTGAATCAGAGGGGCTGATACAGAGGTGCTGAATCAGAGGGGCTAAAACAGAGGGCGAGAAACAGAGGGGCTGAAACAGAGGGCGAAAAACAGAGGGGCTGAAACAGAGGGCGAGAAACAGAGGGGCTGAAACAGAGAGCGCGAAACAGAGGGGCTGAAACAGAGGGGCTGAAACAGAGGGGCTGAAACAGAGGGGCTGAATCAGAGGGGCTGAAACAGAGGGGCTGTATCAGAGGGGCTGAAACAGAGGGCGAGAAACAGAGGGGCTGAAACAGAGGGGCTGAAACAGAGGGGCTCAAACAGAGGGCGAGAAACAGAGGGGCTGAAACAGAGGGCGAGAAACAGAGGGGCTGAAATAGAGGGCGAGAAACAGCGGGGCGGAATCAGAGGGGCTGATACAGAGGGGCTGAAACAGAGGGGCTGAAACAGAGGGCGAGAAACAGAGGGGCTGAATCAGAGGGGCTGAAACAGAGGGCGAGAAACAGAGGGGCTGAAACAGAGGGGCTGAAACAGAGGGCGAGAAACAGACGGGCTGAAACAGAGGGCGAGAAACAGAGGGGCTGAAACAGAGGGCGAGAAACAGAGGGGCGGAATCAGTGGGGCTGAAACAGAGGGGCTGAAACAGAGGGGCTGAATCAGAGGGGCTGATTCAGAGGGGCTGAAACAGAGGGGCTGAATCAGAGGGGCTGAAACACAGGGCGAGAAATAGAGGGGCTGAAACAAAGGGTGAGAAACAGACGGGCAGAAACAGAGGGCGAGAAACAGAGGGGCTGAAACAGAGGGGCTGAAACAGAGAGCGCGAAACAGTGGGGCTGAAAAAGAGGGCGAGAAACAGAGGGGCTGAAACAGAGGGGCTGAAACAGAGGGGCTAAATCAGAGGGGCTGAAACAGAGGGCGAGAAACAGAGCGGCTGAAACAGAGGGCGAGAAACAGAGGGGCTTAAACAGAGGGGCTGAAACAGAGGAGCTGAAACAGAGGGCGAGAAACAGAGGGGCTGAAACAGAGGGCGAGAAACAGAGGTGCTGAAACAGAGGGGCTGAAACAGAGGGCGAGAAACAGAGGGGCTGAAACAGAGGGCGAGACACAGAGGGGTTGAAACAGAGGGGCTGAAACAGAGGGGCTGAAACAGAGGGGCTGAAACCGAGGGCGAGAAACAGAGGGGCTGAAACAGAGGGGCTGAATCATAGGTGCTGAAAGAGAGGGCGAAAATTAGAGGGGCTGAAACAGAGGGCGAGAAAGAGAGGTGCTGAAACAGTGGGGCTGAAACAGAGGGGCTGAATCAGAGGGCTGATTCAGAGGGGCTGAAACAGAGGGGCTGATTCAGAGGGGCTGAAACAGAGGGGCTGAATCAGAGGGGCTGAAACACAGGGCGAGAAATAGAGGGGCTGAAACCAAGGGAGAGAAACAGAAGGGCAGAAACAGAGGGCGAGAAACAGAGGGGCTGAAACAGAGGGGCTGAAACAGAGAGCGCGAAACAGTGGGGCTGAAACAGAGGGCGAGAAACAGAGGGGCTGAAACAGAGGGGCTGAAACAGAGGGGCTAAATCAGAGGGGCTGAAACAGAGGGCGAGAAACAGAGGGGCTGAAACCGAGGGCGAGACACAGAGGGGCTGAAACAGAGTGGCTGAAACAGAGGGGCTGAAACAGAGGGGCTGAAACCGAGGGCGAGAAACAGAGGGGCTGAAACAGAGGGGCTGAATCAGAGGGGCTGAAACAGAGGGGCTGAAAAAGAGGGCTAGAAACAGAGGGGCTGAAACAGAGGGCGAGAAACAGAGGGGCTGAAACAGAGGGGACAAAACAGAGGGGCTGAAACAGAGGGGCTGAAACAGAGGCCGAGAAACAGAGGGGCTGAAACAGAGGGCGAGAAACAGAGGGGCTGAAACAGAGGGGCTGAAACAGAGGGGCTGAAACAGAGGGGCTGATACAGAGGGGCCGAATCAAAGGGGCTGTATCAGAGGGGCTGAAACAGAGGGGCTGAAACAGAGGGCGAGAAACAGAGGGGCTGAAACTGCGGGCGAGAAACAGAGGGCGAGAAACAGAGGGGCTGAAACAGAGGACGAGAAACAGAGGGGCTGAAACAGAGGGCGAAAAACAGAGGTGCCGAAACAGAGGGTGAGAAACAGAGGGGGAGAAACAGAGGGCGAGAAACAGAGGGGCTGAAACAGAGGGGCTGAAACAGAGGGGCTGAAACAGAGGGGCTGAATCAGAGGGGCTGAAACAGAGGGGCTGTATCAGAGGGGCTGAAACAGAGGGCGAGAAACAGAGGGGCTGAAACAGAGGGGCTGAAACAGAGGGGCTGAAACAGAGGGCGAGAAACAGAGGGGCTGAAACAGAGGGCGAGAAACAGAGGGGCTGAAACAGAGGGCGAGAAACAGAGGGGCGGAATCAGAGGGGCTGAAACAGAGGGGCTGAAACAGAGGGGCTGAAACAGAGGGCGAGAAACAGAGGGGCTGAATCAGAGGGGCTGAAACAGAGGGCGAGAAACAGAGGGGCTGAAACAGTGGGGCTGAAACAGAGGGGCTGAAACAGGGCGAGAAACAGACGTGCTGAAACAGAGGGCGAGAAACAGAGGGGCTGAAACAGAGGGCGAGAAACAGAGGGGTGGAATCAGAGGGGCTGAAACAGAGGGGCTGAAACAGAGGGGCTGAATCAGAGGGGCTGATTCAGAGGGGCTGAAACAGAGGGGCTGAATCAGAGGGGCTGAAACACAGGGCGAGAAATAGAGGGGCTGAAACAAAGGGTAAGCAACAGAGGGGCAGAAACAGAGGGCGAGAAACAGAGGGGCTGAAACAGAGGGGCTGAAACAGAGAGCGCGAAACAGTGGGGCTGAAACAGAGGGCGAGAAACAGAGGGGCTGAAACAGAGGGGCTGAAACAGAGGGGCTAAATCAGAGGGGCTGAAACAGAGGGCGAGAAACAGAGCGGCTGAAACAGAGGGCGAGAAACAGAGGGGCTTAAACAGAGGGGCTGAAACAGAGGAGCTGAAACAGAGGGCGAGAAACAGAGGGGCTGAAACAGAGGGCGAGAAACAGAGGTGCTGAAACAGAGGGGCTGAAACAGAGGGCGAGAAACAGAGGGGCTGAAACCGAGGGCGAGACACAGAGGGGCTGAAACAGAGTGGCTGAAACAGAGGGGCTGAAACAGAGGGGCTGAAACCGAGGGCGAGAAACAGAGGGGCTGAAACAGAGGGGCTGAATCAGAGGGGCTGAAACAGAGGGGCTGAAACAGAGGGCTGGAAACAGAGGGGCTGAAACAGAGGGCGAGAAACAGAGGGGCTGAAACAGAGGGGCCGAAACAGAGGGGCTGAAACAGAGGGGCTGAAACAGAGGCCGAGAAACAGAGGGGCTGAAACAGAGGGCGAGAAACAGAGGGGCTGAAACAGAGGGGCTGAAACAGAGGGGCTGATACAGAGGGGCCGAATCAGAGGGGCTGTATCAGAGGGGCTGAAACAGAGGGGCTGAAACAGAGGGCGAGAAACAGAGGGGCTGAAACCGAGGGCGAGACACAGAGGGGCTGAATCATAGGTGCTGAAACAGAGGGCGAGAATTAGAGGGGCTGAAACAGAGGGCGAGAAAGAGAGGGGCTGAAACAGAGAGGCTGAAACAGAGGGACTGAACCAGAGGGGCTGTATCAGAGGGGCTGAAACAGAGGGGCTGATTCAGAGGGGCTGAAACAGAGGGGCTGAATGAGAGGGGCTGAAACACAGGGCGAGAAAAAGAGGGGCTGAAACAAAGGGTGAGAAACAGAGGGGCAGAAACAGAGGGCGAGAAACAGAGGGGCTGAAACAGAGGGGCTGAAACAGAGAGCGCGAAACAGTGGGGCTGAAACAGAGGGCGAGAAACAGAGGGGCTGAAACAGAGGGGCTGAAACAGAGGGGCTAAATCAGAGGGGCTGAAACAGAGGGCGAGAAACAGAGCGGCTGAAACAGAGGGCGAGAAACAGAGGGGCTTAAACAGAGGGGCTGAAACAGAGGAGCTGAAACAGAGGGCGAGAAACAGAGGGACTGAAACAGAGGGGCTGAAACAGAGGGGCTGAAACAGAGGGCGAGAAACAGAGGGGCTGAAACAGAGGGCAAGAAACAGAGGGGCTGAAACACGGGGCGTGAAACAGAGGGGCTGAAACAGAGGGGCGGGAAACAGAGGGGCTGAAACAGAGGGGCTGAATCAGAGGGGCTGAAACAGAGGGTGAGATACAGAGGGGCTGAAACAGAGGGGCTGAAACAGAGGGGCTGAAACAGAGGGCGAGAAACAGAGGGGCTGAATCAGAGGGGCTGAAACAGAGGGGCTGAATCAGAGGGGCTGAAACAGAGGGGCTGAATCAGAGGGGCTGAAACAGAGGGGCTGAATCAGAGGGGCTGAAACAGAGGGGCTGAAACAGAGGGCGAGAAACAGAGGGGCTGAAACAGAGGGCGAGAAACAGAGGGGCTGAAACAGAGGGGAAGAAACGGAGGGGCTGAAACAGAGGGCGAGAAACAGAGGGCGAGAAACAGAGGGGCTGAAACAGAGGGGCTGAAACAGAGGGGCTGAAACAGAGGGCGAGAAACAGAGGGGCTGAAACAGAGGGCGAGAAACAGAGGGGCTGAAACTGAGGGCGAGAAACAGCGGAGCGGAATCAGAGGGGCTGAAACAGAGGGGCTGAAACAGAGGGCGAGAAACAGAGGGGCTGAATCAGAGGAGCAGAAACAGAGGGCGAGAAACAGAGGGGCTGAAACAGAGGGGCTGAAACAGAGGGGCTGAAACAGAGGACGAGAAACAGACGGGCTGAAACAGAGGGCGAGAAACAGAGGGGCTGAAACAGAGGGCGAGAAACAGAGGGGCGGAATCAGAGGAGCTGAAACAGAGGGCGAGAAACAGAGGGGCTGAAACAGAGGGCGAGAAACAGTGGGGCTGAATCAGAGGGGCTGAAACAGAGGGCGAGAAACAGAGGGTCTGAAACAGAGGGGCTGAAACAGAGGGGCTGAAACAGAGGGGCTCAAACAGAGGGCGAGAAACAGAGGGGCTGAATCAGAGGGGCTGAAACAGTGGGGCAGAAACAGAGGGCGAGTAACAGAGGGGCTGAAACAGAGGGCGAGAAACAGAGGGGCTGAAACAGAGGGGAAGAAATGGAGGGGCTGAAAGAGAGGGCGAGAAACAGAGGGCGAGAAACAGAGGGGCTGAAACAGAGGGGCTGAAACAGAGGGGCTGAAACAGAGGGCGAGAAACCGAGGGGCTGAAACATATGGCGAGAAACAGAGGGGCTGAAACAGAGGGCGAGAAACAGAGGGGCGGATTCAGAGGGGCTGAAACAGAGGAGCTGAAACAGAAGGGCTGAAACAGAGGGCGAGAAGCAGAGGGGCTGAATCAGAGGGGCAGAAACAGAGGGGCTGAAACAGAGGGCGAGAAACAGAGGGGCTGAAACAGAGCGGCTGAAACAGAGGGCGAGAAACAGAGGGGCTGAAACAGAGGGGCTGAAACAGAGGGGCTGAAACAGAGGTGCTGAAACAGAGGGCGAGAATTAGAGGGGCTGAAACAGAGGGCGAGAAAGAGAGGGGCTGAAACAGAGAGGCTGAAACAGAGGGACTGAACCAGAGGGGCTGATTCAGAGGGGCTGAAACAGAGGGGCTGATTCAGAGGGGCTGAAACAGAGGGGCTGAATGAGAGGGGCTGAAACACAGGGCGAGAAATAGAGGGGCTGAAACAAAGGGTGAGAAACAGAGGGGCAGAAACAGAGGGCGAGAAACAGAGGGGCTGAAACAGAGGGGCTGAAACAGAGAGCGCGAAACAGTGGGGCTGAAACAGAGGGCGAGAAACAGAGGGGCTGAAACAGAGGGGCTGAAACAGAGGGGCTAAATCAGAGGGGCTGAAACAGAGGGCGAGAAACAGAGCGTCTGAAACAGAGGGCGAGAAACAGAGGGGCTTAAACAGAGGGGCTGAAACAGAGGAGCTGAAACAGAGGGCGAGAAACAGAGGGACTGAAACAGAGGGGCTGAAACAGAGGGGCTGAAACAGAGGGCGAGAAACAGAGGGGCTGAAACAGAGGGCAAGAAACAGAGGGGCTGAAACACGGGGCGTGAAACAGAGGGGCTGAAACAGAGGGGCGGGAAACAGAGGGGTTGAAACAGAGGGGCTGAATCAGAGGGGCTGAAACAGAGGGTGAGATACAGAGGGGCTGAAACAGAGGGGCTGAAACAGAGGGGCTGAAACAGAGGGCGAGAAACAGAGGGGCTGAATCAGAGGGGCTGAAACAGAGGGGCTGAATCAGAGGGGCTGAAACAGAGGGGCTGAATCAGAGGGGCTGAAACAGAGGGGCTGAATCAGAGGGGCTGAAACAGAGGGGCTGAAACAGAGGGCGAGAAACAGAGGGGCTGAAACAGAGGGCGAGAAACAGAGGGGCTGAAACAGAGGGGAAGAAACGGAGGGGCTGAAACAGAGGGCGAGAAACAGAGGGCGAGAAACAGAGGGGCTGAAACAGAGGGGCTGAAACAGAGGGTCTGAAACAGAGTGCGAGAAACAGAGGGGCTGAAACAGAGGGCGAGAAACAGAGGGGCTGAAACTGAGGGTGAGAAACAGCGGAGCGGAATCAGAGGGGCTGAAACAGAGGGGCTGAAACAGAGGGCGAGAAACAGAGGGGCTGAATCAGAGGAGCAGAAACAGAGGGCGAGAAACAGAGGGGCTGAAACAGAGGGGCTGAAACAGAGGGGCTGAAACTGAGGGCGAGAAACAGACGGGCTGAAACAGAGGGCGAGAAACAGAGGGGCTGAAACAGAGGGCGAGAAACAGAGGGGCGGAATCAGAGGAGCTGAAACAGAGGGCGAGAAACAGAGGGGCTGAAACAGAGGGCGAGAAACAGTGGGGCTGAATCAGAGGGGCTGAAACAGAGGGCGAGAAACAGAGGGTCTGAAACAGAGGGGCTGAAACAGAGGGGCTGAAACAGAGGGGCTCAAACAGAGGGCGAGAAACAGAGGGGCTGAATCAGAGGGGCTGAAACAGTGGGGCAGAAACAGAGGGCGAGTAACAGAGGGGCTGAAACAGAGGGCGAGAAACAGAGGGGCTGAAACAGAGGGGAAGAAATGGAGGGGCTGAAAGAGAGGGCGAGAAACAGAGGGCGAGAAACAGAGGGGCTGAAACAGAGGGGCTGAAACAGAGGGGCTGAAACAGAGGGCGAGAAACCGAGGGGCTGAAACATATGGCGAGAAACAGAGGGGCTGAAACAGAGGGCGAGAAAAAGAGGGGCGGATTCAGAGGGGCTGAAACAGAGGAGCTGAAACAGAAGGGCTGAAACAGAGGGCGAGAAGCAGAGGGGCTGAATCAGAGGGGCAGAAACAGAGGGGCTGAAACAGAGGGCGAGAAACAGAGGGGCTGAAACAGAGCGGCTGAAACAGAGGGCGAGAAACAGAGGGGCTGAAACAGAGGGGCTGAAACAGAGGGGCTGAAACAGAGGGGCTGAAACAGAGGGGGAGAAACAGAGGGGCTGAAACAGAGAGCGCGAAACAGAGGGGCTGAAACAGTGGGCGAGAAACAGAGGGGTTGAATCAGAGGGGCTGAATCAGAGGGGCTGAAACAGAGGGGCTGAAACAGAGGGCGAGAAACAGAGGGGCTGAAACAGAGGGCGAGAAACAGAGTGGCTGAAACAGAGGGCGAGAAACAGAGGGGCTGAAACAGAGGGGCTGAAACAGAGGGGATGAATCCGAGGGCGAGAAACAGAGGGGCTGAAACAGACAGCAAGAAACAGTGGGGCTGAAACAGAGGGCGAGAAACAGAGGGGCTGAAACAGAGGGCGAGAAAAAGAGGTGCTGAATCAGAGAGGCTGAAACAGAGGGCGAGAAACAGAGGGGCTGAAACTGAGGGCGAGAAACAGAGGGGCTGAAACAGAGGGGCTGAAACAGAGGGCGAGAAAAAGAGGGGCTGAAACAGAGGGCGAGAAACAGAGGGGCTGAAACAGAGGGCGAAAAACAGAGGGGCTGAAACAGAGGGGCTGAATCAGAGGGCGAGAAAAAGAGGGGCTGAAACAGAGGGCGAGAAACAGAGGGGCTGAAACAGAGGGCGAAAAACAGAGGGGCTGAAACAGAGGGGCTGAATCAGAGGGGCTGAGACCGAGGGCGAGAAACAGAGGGGCTGAAACAGAGGGCGAGAAACAGAGTGGCTGAATCATAGGTGCTGAAACAGAGGGCGAAAATTAGAGGGGCTGAAACAGAGGGCGAGAAAGAGAGGTGCTGAAACAGAGGGGCTGAAACAGAGGGGCTGAATCAGAGGGCTGATTCAGAGGGGCTGAAACAGAGGGGCTGATTCAGAGGGGCTGAAACAGAGGGGCTGAATCAGAGGGGCTGAAACACAGGGCGAGAAATAGAGGGGCTGAAACCAAGGGTGAGAAACAGAGGGGCAGAAACAGAGGGCGAGAAACAGAGGGGCTGAAACAGAGGGGCTGAAACAGAGAGCGCGAAACAGTGGGGCTGAAACAGAGGGCGAGAAACAGAGGGGCTGAAACAGAGGGGCTGAAACAGAGGGGCTAAATCAGAGGGGCTGAAATAGAGGGCGAGAAACAGAGCGGCTGAAACAGAGGGCGAGAAACAGAGGGGCTTAAACAGAGGGGCTGAAACAGAGGAGCTGAAACAGAGGGCGAGAAACAGAGGGGCTGAAACAGAGGGCGAGAAACAGAGGTGCTGAAACAGAGGGGCTGAAACAGAGGGCGAGAAACAGAGGGGCTGAAACAGAGGGCGAGAAACAGAGGGGCTGAAACAGAGGGGCTGAAACAGAGGGGCTGAAACAGAGGGGCTGAAACCGAGGGCGAGAAACAGAGGGGCTGAAACAGAGGGGCTGAATCAGAGGGGCTGAAACAGAGGGGCTGAAACAGAGGGCTAGAAACAGAGGGGCTGAAACAGAGGGCGAGAAACAGAGGGGCTGAAACAGAGGGGCTGAAACAGAGGGGCTGAAACAGAGGGGGTGAAACAGAGGGGCTGAAACAGAGGCCGAGAAACAGAGGGGCTGAAACAGAGGCCGAGAAACAGAGGGGCTGAAACAGAGGGGCTGAAACAGAGGGGCTGAAACAGAGGGGCCGAATCAGAGGGGCTGTATCAGAGGGGCTGAAACAGAGGGGCTGAAACAGAGGGCGAGAAACAGAGGGGCTGAAACTGCGGGCGAGAAACAGAGGGCGAGAAACAGAGGGGCTGAAACAGAGGGGCTGAAACAGACGGGCTGAAACAGAGAGCCTGAAACAGAGGGCGAGAAACAGAGGGGCTGAAACAGAGGGCGAAAAACAGAGGTGCCGAAACAGAGGGGGAGAAACAGAGGGGGAGAAACAGAGGGCGAGAAACAGAGGGGCTGAAACAGAGGGGCTGAAACAGAGGGGCTGAAACAGAGGGGCTGAATCAGAGGGGCTGAAACAGAGGGGCTGTATCAGAGGGGCTGAAACAGAGGGACTGAAACAGAGGGGCTGAAACAGAGGGGCTGAAACAGAGGGGCTGAAACAGAGGGCGAGAAACAGAGGGGCTGAAACAGAGGGCGAGAAACAGAGGGGCTGAAACAGAGGGCGAGAAACAGAGGGGCGGAATCAGAGGGGCTGAAACAGAGGGGCTGAAACAGAGGGGCTGAAACAGAGGGCGAGAAACAGAGGGGCTGAATCAGAGGGGCTGAAACAGAGGGCGAGAAACAGAGGGGCTGAAACAGTGGGGCTGAAACAGAGGGGCTGAAACAGGGCGAGAAACAGACGGGCTGAAACAGAGGGCGAGAAACAGAGGGGCGGAATCAGAGGGGCTGAAACAGAGGGGCTGAAACAGAGGGGCTGAATCAGAGGGGCTGATTCAGAGGGGCTGAAACAGAGGGGCTGAATCAGAGGGGCTGAAACACAGGGCGAGAAATAGAGGGGCTGAAACAAAGGGTGAGCAACAGAGGGGCAGAAACAGAGGGCGAGAAACAGAGGGGCTGAAACAGAGGGGCTGAAACAGAGAGCGCGAAACAGTGGGGCTGAAACAGAGGGCGAGAAACAGAGGGGCTGAAACAGAGGGGCTGAAACAGAGGGGCTAAATCAGAGGGGCTGAAACAGAGGGCGAGAAACAGAGCGGCTGAAACAGAGGGCGAGAAACAGAGGGGCTTAAACAGAGGGGCTGAAACAGAGGAGCTGAAACAGAGGGCGAGAAACAGAGGGGCTGAAACAGAGGGCGAGAAACAGAGGTGCTGAAACAGAGGGGCTCAAACCGAGGGCGAGACACAGAGGGGCTGAAACAGAGTGGCTGAAACAGAGGGGCTGAAACAGAGGGGCTGAAACCGAGGGCGAGAAACAGAGGGGCTGAAACAGTGGGGCTGAATCAGAGGGGCTGAAACAGAGGGGCTGAAACAGAGGGCTAGAAACGGAGGGGCTGAAACAGAGGGCGAGAAACAGAGGGTCTGAAACTGAGGGGCCGAAACAGAGGGGCTGAAACAGAGGGGCTGAAACAGAGGCTGAGAAACAGAGGGGCTGAAACAGAGGGCGAGAAACAGAGGGGCTGAAACAGAGGGGCTGAAACAGAGGGGCTGAAACAGAGGGGCTGATACAGAGGGGCCGAATCAGAGGGGCTGTATCAGAGGGGCTGAAACAGAGGGGCTGAAACAGAGGGCGAGAAACAGAGGGGCTGAAACTGCGGGCGAGAAACAGAGGGCGAGAAACAGAGGGGCTGAAACAGAGGGGCTGAAACAGACGGGCTGAAACAGAGAGCCTGAAACAGAGGGCGAGAAACAGAGGGGCTGAAACAGAGGGCGAAAAACAGAGGGGCCGAAACAGAGGGCGAGAAACAGAGGGGGAGAAACAGAGGGCGAGAAACAGAGGGGCTGAAACAGAGGGTCTGAAACAGAGGGCGAGAAACAGAGGGGCTGAAACAGAGGGGCTGAAACAGAGGGCGAGAAACAGAGGGGCAGAAACAGAGGGCGAGAAACTGAGGGGCTGAAACAGAGGGGCTGAAATAGAGGGCGAGACACAGAGGTGCTGAAACAGAGGGCGAGAAACAGAGGGACTGAAACAGAGGGGCTGAAACAGAGGGGCTGAAACAGTGGGCGAGAAACAGAGTGGCTGCAACAGACGGCGAGAAACAGAGGGGCTGAAACAGAGGGCGAGAAACAGAGGGGCTGAAACAGAGGGGCTGAAACAGAGGGGTTGAAACAGAGGGGCTGAAACAGAGGGGCTGAAACAGAGGGCGAGAAACAGAGGATCTGAAACAGAGGGCGAGAAACAGAGGGGCTGAAACAGAGGGGCTGAAACAGAGGGGCTGAAACAGAGGGGCTGAAACAGAGGGCGAGAAACAGAGGAGCTGAAACAGAGGGCGAGAAACAGAGGGGCTGAAACAGAGGGGCTGAAACAGAGGGGCTGAAACAGAGGGGCTGAAACAGAGGGCGAGAAACAGAGGGGCTGTATCAGAGGGGCTGAATCAGAGGGGCTGAAACAGAGGGGCTGAAACAGAGGGCGAGAAACAAAGGGGCTGAAACAGCGGGCGAGAAACAGATGGCGAGAAACAGAGGGGCTGAAACAGAGGGGCTGAAACAGACGGGCTGAAACAGAGAGCCTGAAACAGAGGGCGAGAAACGGACGGGCTGAAACAGAGGGTGAAAAACAGAGGGGCTGAAACAGAGGGTGAGAAACTGAGGGCGAGAAACAGAGGGACTGAAACAGAGGGGCAGAAACAGAGGGGCTGAATCAGAGGGGCTGATACAGAGGTGCTGAATCAGAGGGGCTAAAACAGAGGGCGAGAAACAGAGGGGCTGAAACTGAGGGCGAAAAACAGAGGGGCTGAAACAGAGGGCGAGAAACAGAGGGGCTGAAACAGAGAGCGCGAAACAGAGGGGCTGAAACAGAGGGGCTGAAACAGAGGGGCTGAAACAGAGGGGCTGAATCAGAGGGGCTGAAACAGAGGGGCTGTATCAGAGGGGCTGAAACAGAGGGCGAGAAACAGAGGGGCTGAAACAGAGGGGCTGAAACAGAGGGGCTCAAACAGAGGGCGAGAAACAGAGGGGCTGAAACAGAGGGCGAGAAACAGAGGGGCTGAAATAGAGGGCGAGAAACAGCGGGGCGGAATCAGAGGGGCTGATACAGAGGGGCTGAAACAGAGGGGCTGAAACAGAGGGCGAGAAACAGAGGGGCTGAATCAGAGGGGCTGAAACAGAGGGCGAGAAACAGAGGGGCTGAAACAGAGGGGCTGAAACAGAGGGCGAGAAACAGACGGGCTGAAACAGAGGGCGAGAAACAGAGGGGCTGAAACAGAGGGCGAGAAACAGAGGGGCGGAATCAGTGGGGCTGAAACAGAGGGGCTGAAACAGAGGGGCTGAATCAGAGGGGCTGATTCAGAGGGGCTGAAACAGAGGGGCTGAATCAGAGGGGCTGAAACACAGGGCGAGAAATAGAGGGGCTGAAACAAAGGGTGAGAAACAGACGGGCAGAAACAGAGGGCGAGAAACAGAGGGGCTGAAACAGAGGGGCTGAAACAGAGAGCGCGAAACAGTGGGGCTGAAAAAGAGGGCGAGAAACAGAGGGGCTGAAACAGAGGGGCTGAAACAGAGGGGCTAAATCAGAGGGGCTGAAACAGAGGGCGAGAAACAGAGCGGCTGAAACAGAGGGCGAGAAACAGAGGGGCTTAAACAGAGGGGCTGAAACAGAGGAGCTGAAACAGAGGGCGAGAAACAGAGGGGCTGAAACAGAGGGCGAGAAACAGAGGTGCTGAAACAGAGGGGCTGAAACAGAGGGCGAGAAACAGAGGGGCTGAAACAGAGGGCGAGACACAGAGGGGTTGAAACAGAGGGGCTGAAACAGAGGGGCTGAAACAGAGGGGCTGAAACCGAGGGCGAGAAACAGAGGGGCTGAAACAGAGGGGCTGAATCATAGGTGCTGAAAGAGAGGGCGAAAATTAGAGGGGCTGAAACAGAGGGCGAGAAAGAGAGGTGCTGAAACAGTGGGGCTGAAACAGAGGGGCTGAATCAGAGGGCTGATTCAGAGGGGCTGAAACAGAGGGGCTGATTCAGAGGGGCTGAAACAGAGGGGCTGAATCAGAGGGGCTGAAACACAGGGCGAGAAATAGAGGGGCTGAAACCAAGGGAGAGAAACAGAAGGGCAGAAACAGAGGGCGAGAAACAGAGGGGCTGAAACAGAGGGGCTGAAACAGAGAGCGCGAAACAGTGGGGCTGAAACAGAGGGCGAGAAACAGAGGGGCTGAAACAGAGGGGCTGAAACAGAGGGGCTAAATCAGAGGGGCTGAAACAGAGGGCGAGAAACAGAGCGGCTGAAACAGAGGGCGAGAAACAGAGGGGCTTAAACAGAGGGGCTGAAACAGAGGAGCTGAAACAGAGGGCGAGAAACAGAGGGGCTGAAACAGAGGGCGAGAATCAGAGGTGCTGAAACAGAGGGGCTGAAACAGAGGGCGAGAAACAGAGGGGCTGAAACAGAGGGCGAGAAACAGAGGGGCTGAAACAGAGGGGCTGAAACAGAGGGGCTGAAACAGAGGGGCTGAAACCGAGGGCGAGAAACAGAGGGGCTGAAACAGAGGGGCTGAATCAGAGGGGCTGAAACAGAGGGGCTGAAACAGAGGGCTAGAAACAGAGGGGCTGAAACAGAGGGCGAGAAACAGAGGGGCTGAAACAGAGGGGCTGAAACAGAGGGGGTGAAACAGAGGGGCTGAAACAGAGGCGGAGAAACAGAGGGGCTGAAACAGAGGGCGAGAAACAGAGGGGCTGAAACAGAGGGCGAGAAATAGAGGGTCTGAAACAGAGGGCGAGAAACAGAGGGGCTGAAACAGAGGGCGAGAAACAGAGGGGCGGAATCAGTGGGGCTGAAACAGAGGGGCTGAAACAGAGGGGCTGAATCAGAGGGGCTGATTCAGAGGGGCTGAATCAGAGGGGCTGATACACAGGGCGAGAAATAGAGGGGCTGAAACAAAGGGTGAGAAACAGACGGGCAGAAACAGAGGGCGAGAAACAGAGGGGCTGAAACAGAGGGGCTGAAACAGAGAGCGCGAAACAGTGGGGCTGAAACAGAGGGCGAGAAACAGAGGGGCTGAAACAGAGGGGCCGGAACAGAGGGTCTAAATCAGAGGGGCTGAAACAGAGGGCGAGAAACAGAGCGGCTGAAACAGAGGGCGAGAAACAGAGGGGCTTAAACAGAGGGGCTGAAACAGAGGAGCTGAAACAGAGGGCGAGAAACAGAGGGGCTGAAACAGAGGGCGAGAATCAGAGGTGCTGAAACAGAGGGGCTGAAACAGAGGGCGAGAAACAGAGCGGCTGAAACAGAGGGCGAGACACAGAGGGGCTGAAACAGAGGGGCTGAAACAGAGGGGCTGAAACAGAGGGGCTGAAACCGAGGGCGAGAAACAGAGGGGCTGAAACAGAGGGGCTGAATCATAGGTGCTGAAACAGAGGGCGAAAATTAGAGGGGCTGAAACAGAGGGCGAGAAAGAGCGGTGCTGAAACAGAGGGGCTGAAACAGAGGGGCTGAATCAGAGGGCTGATTCAGAGGGGCTGAAACAGAGGGGCTGATTCAGAGGGGCTGAAACAGAGGGGCTGAATCAGAGGGGCTGAATCACAGGGCGAGAAATAGAGGGGCTGAAACCAAGGGAGAGAAACAGAAGGGCAGAAACAGAGGGCGAGAAACAGAGGGGCTGAAACAGAGGGGCTGAAACAGAGAGCGCGAAACAGTGGGGCTGAAACAGAGGGCGAGAAACAGAGGGGCTGAAACAGAGGGGCTGAAACAGAGGGGCTAAATCAGAGGGGCTGAAACAGAGGGCGAGAAACAGAGCGGCTGAAACAGAGGGCGAGAAACAGAGGGGCTTAAACAGAGGGGCTGAAACAGAGGAGCTGAAACAGAGGGCGAGAAACAGAGGGGCTGAAACAGAGGGCGAGAAACAGAGGTGTTGAAACAGAGGGGCTGAAACAGAGGGCGAGAAACAGAGGGGCTGAAACAGAGGGCGAGAAACAGAGGGGCTGAAACAGAGGGGCTGAAACAGAGGGGCTGAAACAGAGGGGCTGAAACCGAGGGCGAGAAACAGAGGGGCTGAAACAGAGGGGCTGAATCAGAGGGGCTGAAACAGAGGGGCTGAAACAGAGGGCTAGAAACAGAGGGGCTGAAACAGAGGGCGAGAAACAGAGGGGCTGAAACAGAGGGGCTGAAACAGAGGGGCTGAAACAGAGGGGCTGAAACAGAGGCCGAGAAACAGAGGGGCTGAAACAGAGGGCGAAAAACAGAGGGGCTGAAACAGAGGGGCTGAAACAGAGGGGCTGAAACAGAGGGGCCGAATCAGAGGGGCTGTATCAGAGGAGCTGAAACAGAGGGGCTGAAACAGAGGGCGAGAAACAGAGGGGCTGAAACTGCGGGCGAGAAACAGAGGGCGAGAAACAGAGGGGCTGAAACAGAGGGGCTGAAACAGACGGGCTGAAACAGAGAGCCTGAAACAGAGGGCGAGAAACAGAGGGGCTGAAACAGAGGGCGAAAAACAGAGGTGCCGAAACAGAGGGTGAGAAACAGAGGGGGAGAAACAGAGGGCAAGAAACAGAGGGGCTGAAACAGAGGGGCTGAAACAGAGGGGCTGAAACAGAGGGGCTGAATCAGAGGGGCTGAAACAGAGGGGCTGTATCAGAGGGGCAGAAACAGAGGGACTGAAACAGAGGGGCTGAAACAGAGGGGCTGAAACAGAGGGGCTGAAACAGTGGGCGAGAAACAGAGGGGCTGAAACAGAGGGCGAGAAACAGAGGGGCTGAAACAGAGGGCGAGAAACAGCGGGGCGGAATCAGAGGGGCTGAAACAGAGGGGCTGAAACAGTGGGGCTGAAACAGAGGGCGAGAAACAGAGGGGCTGAATCAGAGGGGCTGAAACAGAGGGCGAGAAACAGAGGGGCTGAAACAGTGGGGCTGAAACAGAGGGGCTGAAACAGAGGGCGAGAAACAGACGGGCTGAAACAGAGGGCGAGAAACAGAGGGGCTGAAACAGAGGGCGAGAAACAGAGGGGCGGAATCAGAGGGGCTGAAACAGAGGGGCTGAAACAGAGGGGCTGAATCAGAGGGGCTGATTCAGAGGGGCTGAAACAGAGGGGCTGAATCAGAGGGGCTGAAACACAGGGCGAGAAATAGAGGGGCTGAAACAAAGGGTGAGCAACAGAGGGGCAGAAACAGAGGGCGAGAAACAGAGGGGCTGAAACAGAGGGGCTGAAACAGAGGGGGTGAAACAGAGGGGCTGAAACAGAGGCGGAGAAACAGAGGGGCTGAAACAGAGGGCGAGAAACAGAGGGGCTGAAACAGAGGGCGAGAAATAGAGGGTCTGAAACAGAGGGCGAGAAACAGAGGGGCTGAAACAGAGGGCGAGAAACAGAGGGGCGGAATCAGTGGGGCTGAAACAGAGGGGCTGAAACAGAGGGGCTGAATCAGAGGGGCTGATTCAGAGGGGCTGAATCAGAGGGGCTGATACACAGGGCGAGAAATAGAGGGGCTGAAACAAAGGGTGAGAAACAGACGGGCAGAAACAGAGGGCGAGAAACAGAGGGGCTGAAACAGAGGGGCTGAAACAGAGAGCGCGAAACAGTGGGGCTGAAACAGAGGGCGAGAAACAGAGGGGCTGAAACAGAGGGGCCGGAACAGAGGGGCTAAATCAGAGGGGCTGAAACAGAGGGCGAGAAACAGAGCGGCTGAAACAGAGGGCGAGAAACAGAGGGGCTTAAACAGAGGGGCTGAAACAGAGGAGCTGAAACAGAGGGCGAGAAACAGAGGGGCTGAAACAGAGGGCGAGAATCAGAGGTGCTGAAACAGAGGGGCTGAAACAGAGGGCGAGAAACAGAGGGGCTGAAACAGAGGGCGAGACACAGAGGGGCTGAAACAGAGGGGCTGAAACAGAGGGGCTGAAACAGAGGGGCTGAAACCGAGGGCGAGAAACAGAGGGGCTGAAACAGAGGGGCTGAATCATAGGTGCTGAAACAGAGGGCGAAAATTAGAGGGGCTGAAACAGAGGGCGAGAAAGAGCGGTGCTGAAACAGAGGGGCTGAAACAGAGGGGCTGAATCAGAGGGCTGATTCAGAGGGGCTGAAACAGAGGGGCTGATTCAGAGGGGCTGAAACAGAGGGGCTGAATCAGAGGGGCTGAATCACAGGGCGAGAAATAGAGGGGCTGAAACCAAGGGAGAGAAACAGAAGGGCAGAAACAGAGGGCGAGAAACAGAGGGGCTGAAACAGAGGGGCTGAAACAGAGAGCGCGAAACAGTGGGGCTGAAACAGAGGGCGAGAAACAGAGGGGCTGAAACAGAGGGGCTGAAACAGAGGGGCTAAATCAGAGGGGCTGAAACAGAGGGCGAGAAACAGAGCGGCTGAAACAGAGGGCGAGAAACAGAGGGGCTTAAACAGAGGGGCTGAAACAGAGGAGCTGAAACAGAGGGCGAGAAACAGAGGGGCTGAAACAGAGGGCGAGAAACAGAGGTGTTGAAACAGAGGGGCTGAAACAGAGGGCGAGAAACAGAGGGGCTGAAACAGAGGGCGAGAAACAGAGGGGCTGAAACAGAGGGGCTGAAACAGAGGGGCTGAAACAGAGGGGCTGAAACCGAGGGCGAGAAACAGAGGGGCTGAAACAGAGGGGCTGAATCAGAGGGGCTGAAACAGAGGGGCTGAAACAGAGGGCTAGAAACAGAGGGGCTGAAACAGAGGGCGAGAAACAGAGGGGCTGAAACAGAGGGGCTGAAACAGAGGGGCTGAAACAGAGGGGCTGAAACAGAGGCCGAGAAACAGAGGGGCTGAAACAGAGGGCGAAAAACAGAGGGGCTGAAACAGAGGGGCTGAAACAGAGGGGCTGAAACAGAGGGGCCGAATCAGAGGGGCTGTATCAGAGGAGCTGAAACAGAGGGGCTGAAACAGAGGGCGAGAAACAGAGGGGCTGAAACTGCGGGCGAGAAACAGAGGGCGAGAAACAGAGGGGCTGAAACAGAGGGGCTGAAACAGACGGGCTGAAACAGAGAGCCTGAAACAGAGGGCGAGAAACAGAGGGGCTGAAACAGAGGGCGAAAAACAGAGGTGCCGAAACAGAGGGTGAGAAACAGAGGGGGAGAAACAGAGGGCAAGAAACAGAGGGGCTGAAACAGAGGGGCTGAAACAGAGGGGCTGAAACAGAGGGGCTGAATCAGAGGGGCTGAAACAGAGGGGCTGTATCAGAGGGGCAGAAACAGAGGGACTGAAACAGAGGGGCTGAAACAGAGGGGCTGAAACAGAGGGGCTGAAACAGTGGGCGAGAAACAGAGGGGCTGAAACAGAGGGCGAGAAACAGAGGGGCTGAAACAGAGGGCGAGAAACAGCGGGGCGGAATCAGAGGGGCTGAAACAGAGGGGCTGAAACAGTGGGGCTGAAACAGAGGGCGAGAAACAGAGGGGCTGAATCAGAGGGGCTGAAACAGAGGGCGAGAAACAGAGGGGCTGAAACAGTGGGGCTGAATCAGAGGGGCTGAAACAGAGGGCGAGAAACAGAGGGGCTGAAACTGCGGGCGAGAAACAGAGGGCGAGAAACAGAGGGGCTGAAACAGAGGGGCTGAAACAGAGGGCTAGAAACAGAGGGGCTGAAACAGAGGGCGAGAAACAGAGGGGCTGAAACAGAGGGGCTGAAACAGAGGGGCTGAAACAGAGGGGCTGAAACAGAGGCCGAGAAACAGAGGGGCTGAAACAGAGGGCGAAAAACAGAGGGGCTGAAACAGAGGGGCTGAAACAGAGGGGCTGAAACAGAGGGGCCGAATCAGAGGGGCTGTATCAGAGGAGCTGAAACAGAGGGGCTGAAACAGAGGGCGAGAAACAGAGGGGCTGAAACTGCGGGCGAGAAACAGAGGGCGAGAAACAGAGGGGCTGAAACAGAGGGGCTGAAACAGACGGGCTGAAACAGAGAGCCTGAAACAGAGGGCGAGAAACAGAGGGGCTGAAACAGAGGGCGAAAAACAGAGGTGCCGAAACAGAGGGTGAGAAACAGAGGGGGAGAAACAGAGGGCAAGAAACAGAGGGGCTGAAACAGAGGGGCTGAAACAGAGGGGCTGAAACAGAGGGGCTGAATCAGAGGGGCTGAAACAGAGGGGCTGTATCAGAGGGGCAGAAACAGAGGGACTGAAACAGAGGGGCTGAAACAGAGGGGCTGAAACAGAGGGGCTGAAACAGTGGGCGAGAAACAGAGGGGCTGAAACAGAGGGCGAGAAACAGAGGGGCTGAAACAGAGGGCGAGAAACAGCGGGGCGGAATCAGAGGGGCTGAAACAGAGGGGCTGAAACAGTGGGGCTTAAACAGAGGGCGAGAAACAGAGGGGCTGAATCAGAGGGGCTGAAACAGAGGGCGAGAAACAGAGGGGCTGAAACAGTGGGGCTGAAACAGAGGGGCTGAAACAGAGGGCGAGAAACAGACGGGCTGAAACAGAGGGCGAGAAACAGAGGGGCTGAAACAGAGGGCGAGAAACAGAGGGGCGGAATCAGAGGGGCTGAAACAGAGGGGCTGAAACAGAGGGGCTGAATCAGAGGGGCTGATTCAGAGGGGCTGAAACAGAGGGGCTGAATCAGAGGGGCTGAAACACAGGGCGAGAAATAGAGGGGCTGAAACAAAGGGTGAGCAACAGAGGGGCAGAAACAGAGGGCGAGAAACAGAGGGGCTGAAACAGAGGGGCTGAAACAGAGGGGGTGAAACAGAGGGGCTGAAACAGAGGCGGAGAAACAGAGGGGCTGAAACAGAGGGCGAGAAACAGAGGGGCTGAAACAGAGGGCGAGAAATAGAGGGTCTGAAACAGAGGGCGAGAAACAGAGGGGCTGAAACAGAGGGCGAGAAACAGAGGGGCGGAATCAGTGGGGCTGAAACAGAGGGGCTGAAACAGAGGGGCTGAATCAGAGGGGCTGATTCAGAGGGGCTGAATCAGAGGGGCTGATACACAGGGCGAGAAATAGAGGGGCTGAAACAAAGGGTGAGAAACAGACGGGCAGAAACAGAGGGCGAGAAACAGAGGGGCTGAAACAGAGGGGCTGAAACAGAGAGCGCGAAACAGTGGGGCTGAAACAGAGGGCGAGAAACAGAGGGGCTGAAACAGAGGGGCCGGAACAGAGGGGCTAAATCAGAGGGGCTGAAACAGAGGGCGAGAAACAGAGCGGCTGAAACAGAGGGCGAGAAACAGAGGGGCTTAAACAGAGGGGCTGAAACAGAGGAGCTGAAACAGAGGGCGAGAAACAGAGGGGCTGAAACCGAGGGCGAGAATCAGAGGTGCTGAAACAGAGGGGCTGAAACAGAGGGCGAGAAACAGAGGGGCTGAAACAGAGGGCGAGACACAGAGGGGCTGAAACCGAGGGCGAGAAACAGAGGGGCTGAAACAGAGGGGCTGAAACCGAGGGCGAGAAACAGAGGGGCTGAAACAGAGGGGCTGAATCATAGGTGCTGAAACAGAGGGCGAAAATTAGAGGGGCTGAAACAGAGGGCGAGAAAGAGCGGTGCTGAAACAGAGGGGCTGAAACAGAGGGGCTGAATCAGAGGGCTGATTCAGAGGGGCTGAAACAGAGGGGCTGATTCAGAGGGGCTGAAACAGAGGGGCTGAATCAGAGGGGCTGAATCACAGGGCGAGAAATAGAGGGGCTGAAACCAAGGGAGAGAAACAGAAGGGCAGAAACAGAGGGCGAGAAACAGAGGGGCTGAAACAGAGGGGCTGAAACAGAGAGCGCGAAACAGTGGGGCTGAAACAGAGGGCGAGAAACAGAGGGGCTGAAACAGAGGGGCTGAAACAGAGGGGCTAAATCAGAGGGGCTGAAACAGAGGGCGAGAAACAGAGCGGCTGAAACAGAGGGCGAGAAACAGAGGGGCTTAAACAGAGGGGCTGAAACAGAGGAGCTGAAACAGAGGGCGAGAAACAGAGGGGCTGAAACAGAGGGCGAGAAACAGAGGTGTTGAAACAGAGGGGCTGAAACAGAGGGCGAGAAACAGAGGGGCTGAAACAGAGGGCGAGAAACAGAGGGGCTGAAACAGAGGGGCTGAAACAGAGGGGCTGAAACAGAGGGGCTGAAACCGAGGGCGAGAAACAGAGGGGCTGAAACAGAGGGGCTGAATCAGAGGGGCTGAAACAGAGGGGCTGAAACAGAGGGCTAGAAACAGAGGGGCTGAAACAGAGGGCGAGAAACAGAGGGGCTGAAACAGAGGGGCTGAAACAGAGGGGCTGAAACAGAGGGGCTGAAACAGAGGCCGAGAAACAGAGGGGCTGAAACAGAGGGCGAAAAACAGAGGGGCTGAAACAGAGGGGCTGAAACAGAGGGGCTGAAACAGAGGGGCCGAATCAGAGGGGCTGTATCAGAGGAGCTGAAACAGAGGGGCTGAAACTGCGGGCGAGAAACAGAGGGCGAGAAACAGAGGGGCTGAAACAGAGGGGCTGAAACAGACGGGCTGAAACAGAGAGCCTGAAACAGAGGGCGAGAAACAGAGGGGCTGAAACAGAGGGCGAAAAACAGAGGTGCCGAAACAGAGGGTGAGAAACAGAGGGGGAGAAACAGAGGGCAAGAAACAGAGGGGCTGAAACAGAGGGGCTGAAACAGAGGGGCTGAAACAGAGGGACTGAATCAGAGGGGCTGAAACAGAGGGGCTGTATCAGAGGGGCAGAAACAGAGGGACTGAAACAGAGGGGCTGAAACAGAGGGGCTGAAACAGAGGGGCTGAAACAGTGGGCGAGAAACAGAGGGGCTGAAACAGAGGGCGAGAAACAGAGGGGCTGAAACAGAGGGCGAGAAACAGCGGGGCGGAATCAGAGGGGCTGAAACAGAGGGGCTGAAACAGTGGGGCTGAAACAGAGGGCGAGAAACAGAGGGGCTGAATCAGAGGGGCTGAAACAGAGGGCGAGAAACAGAGGGGCTGAAACAGTGGGGCTGAAACAGAGGGGCTGAAACAGAGGGCGAGAAACAGACGGGCTGAAACAGAGGGCGAGAAACAGAGGGGCTGAAACAGAGGGCGAGAAACAGAGGGGCGGAATCAGAGGGGCTGAAACAGAGGGGCTGAAACAGAGGGGCTGAATCAGAGGGGCTGATTCAGAGGGGCTGAAACAGAGGGGCTGAATCAGAGGGGCTGAAACACAGGGCGAGAAATAGAGGGGCTGAAACAAAGGGTGAGCAACAGAGGGGCAGAAACAGAGGGCGAGAAACAGAGGGGCTGAAACAGAGGGGCTGAAACAGAGAGCGCGAAACAGTGGGGCTGAAACAGAGGGCGAGAAACAGAGGGGCTGAAACAGAGGGGCTGAAACAGAGGGGCTAAATCAGAGGGGCTGAAACAGAGGGCGAGAAACAGGGCGGCTGAAACAGAGGGCGAGAAACAGAGGGGCTTAAACAGAGGGGCTGAAACAGAGGAGCTGAAACAGAGGGCGAGAAACAGAGGGGCTGAAACAGAGGGCGAGAAACAGAGGTGCTGAAACAGAGGGGCTGAAACAGAGGGCGAGAAACAGAGGGGCTGAAACCGAGGGCGAGACACAGAGGGGCTGAAACAGAGTGGCTGAAACAGAGGGGCTGAAACAGAGGGGCTGAAATCGAGGGCGAGAAACAGAGGGGCTGAAACAGAGGGGCTGAATCAGAGGGGCTGAAACAGAGGGGCTGAAACAGAGGGCTAGAAACAGAGGGGCTGAAACAGAGGGCGAGAAACAGAGGGGCTGAAACAGAGGGGACAAAACAGAGGGGCTGAAACAGAGGGGCAGAAACAGAGACCGAGAAACAGAGGGGCTGAAACAGAGGGCGAGAAACAGAGGGGCTGAAACTGCGGGCGAGAAACAGAGGGCGAGAAACAGAGGGGCTGAAACAGAGGACGAGAAACAGAGGGGCTGAAACAGAGGGCGAAAAACAGAGGTGCCGAAACAGAGGGTGAGAAACAGAGGGGGAGAAACAGAGGGCGAGAAACAGAGGGGCTGAAACAGAGGGGCTGAAACAGAGGGGCTGAAACAGAGGGGCTGAATCAGAGGGGCTGAAACAGAGGGGCTGTATCAGAGGGGCTGAAACAGAGGGCGAGAAACAGAGGGGCTGAAACAGAGGGGCTGAAACAGAGGGGCTGAAACAGACGGCGAGAAACAGAGGGGCTGAAACAGAGGGCGAGAAACAGAGGGGCTGAAACAGAGGGCGAGAAACAGAGGGGCGGAATCAGAGGGGCTGAAACAGAGGGGCTGAAACAGAGGGGCTGAAACAGAGGGCGAGAAACAGAGGGGCTGAATCAGAGGGGCTGAAACAGAGGGCGAGAAACAGAGGGGCTGAAACAGAGGGGCTGAAACAGAGGGGCTGAAACAGGGTGAGAAACAGACGGGCTGAAACAGAGGGCGAGAAACAGAGGGGCTGAAACAGAGGGCGAGAAACAGAGGGGCGGAATCAGAGGGGCTGAAACAGAGGGGCTGAAACAGAGGGGCTGAATCAGAGGGGCTGATTCAGAGGGGCTGAAACAGAGGGGCTGAATCAGAGGGGCTGAAACACAGGGCGAGAAATAGAGGGGCTGAAACAAAGGGTGAGCAACAGAGGGGCAGAAACAGAGGGCGAGAAACAGAGGGGCTGAAACAGAGGGGCTGAAACAGAGGGGCTGAAACAGAGGGGCTAAATCAGAGGGGCTGAAACAGAGGGCGAGAAACAGAGCGGCTGAAACAGAGGGCGAGAAACAGAGGGGCTTAAACAGAGGGGCTGAAACAGAGGAGCTGAAACAGAGGGCGAGAAACAGAGGGGCTGAAACAGAGGGCGAGAAACAGAGGTGCTGAAACAGAGGGGCTGAAACAGAGGGCGAGAAACAGAGGGGCTGAAACCGAGGGCGAGACACAGAGGGGCTGAAACAGAGTGGCTGAAACAGAGGGGCTGAAACAGAGGGGCTGAAACCGAGGGCGAGAAACAGAGGGGCTGAAACAAAGGGGCTGAATCAGAGGGGCTGAAACAGAGGGGCTGAAACAGAGGGCTAGAAACAGAGGGGCTGAAACAGAGCGCGAGAAACAGAGGGGCTGAAACAGAGGGGCCGAAACAGAGGGGCTGAAACAGAGGGGCTGAAACAGAGGCCGAGAAACAGAGGGGCTGAAACAGAGGGCGAGAAACAGAGGGGCTGAAACAGAGGGGCTGACACAGAGGGGCTGAAACAGAGGGGCTGATACAGAGGGGCCGAATCAGAGGGGCTGTATCAGAGGGGCTGAAACAGAGGGGCTGAAACAGAGGGCGAGAAACAGAGGGGCTGAAACCGAGGGCGAGACACAGAGGGGCTGAATCATAGGTGCTGAAACAGAGGGCGAGAATTAGAGGGGCTGAAACAGAGGGCGAGAAAGAGAGGGGCTGAAACAGAGAGGCTGAAACAGAGGGACTGAACCAGAGGGGCTGATTCAGAGGGGCTGAAACAGAGGGGCTGATTCAGAGGGGCTGAAACAGAGGGGCTGAATGAGAGGGGCTGAAACACAGGGCGAGAAATAGAGGGGCTGAAACAAAGGGTGAGAAACAGAGGGGCAGAAACAGAGGGCGAGAAACAGAGGGGCTGAAACAGAGGGGCTGAAACAGAGAGCGCGAAACAGTGGGGCTGAAACAGAGGGCGAGAAACAGAGGGGCTGAAACAGAGGGGCTGAAACAGAGGGGCTAAATCAGAGGGGCTGAAACAGAGGGCGAGAAACAGAGCGGCTGAAACAGAGGGCGAGAAACAGAGGGGCTTAAACAGAGGGGCTGAAACAGAGGAGCTGAAACAGAGGGCGAGAAACAGAGGGACTGAAACAGAGGGGCTGAAACAGAGGGGCTGAAACAGAGGGCGAGAAACAGAGGGGCTGAAACAGAGGGCAAGAAACAGAGGGGCTGAAACACGGGGCGTGAAACAGAGGGGCTGAAACAGAGGGGCGGGAAACAGAGGGGCTGAAACAGAGGGGCTGAATCAGAGGGGCTGAAACAGAGGGTGAGATACAGAGGGGCTGAAACAGAGGGGCTGAAACAGAGGGGCTGAAACAGAGGGCGAGAAACAGAGGGGCTGAATCAGAGGGGCTGAAACAGAGGGGCTGAATCAGAGGGGCTGAAACAGAGGGGCTGAATCAGAGGGGCTGAAACAGAGGGGCTGAATCAGAGGGGCTGAAGCAGAGGGGCTGAAACAGAGGGCGAGAAACAGAGGGGCTGAAACAGAGGGCGAGAAACAGAGGGGCTGAAACAGAGGGGAAGAAACGGAGGGGCTGAAACAGAGGGCGAGAAACAGAGGGCGAGAAACAGAGGGGCTGAAACAGAGGGGCTGAAACAGAGGGGCTGAAACAGAGGGCGAGAAACAGAGGGGCTGAAACAGAGGGCGAGAAACAGAGGGGCTGAAACTGAGGGCGAGAAACAGCGGGGCGGAATCAGAGGGGCTGAAACAGAGGGGCTGAAACAGAGGGGCTGAAACAGAGGGCGAGAAACAGAGGGGCTGAATCAGAGGAGCAGAAACAGAGGGCGAGAAACAGAGGGGCTGAAACAGAGGGGCTGAAACAGAGGGGCTGAAACAGAGGGCGAGAAACAGACGGGCTGAAACAGAGGGCGAGAAACAGACGGGCTGAAACAGAGGGCGAGAAACAGAGGGGCGGAATCAGAGGGGCTGAAACAGAGGGCGAGAAACAGAGGGGCTGAAACAGAGGGCGAGAAACAGTGGGGCTGAATCAGAGGGGCTGAAACAGAGGGCGAGAAACAGAGGGTCTGAAACAGAGGGGCTGAAACAGAGGGGCTGAAACAGAGGGGCTCAAACAGAGGGCGAGAAACAGAGGGGCTGAATCAGAGGGGCTGAAACAGTGGGGCAGAAACAGAGGGCGAGAAACAGAGGGGCTGAAACAGAGGGCGAGAAACAGAGGGGCTGAAACAGAGGGGAAGAAATGGAGGGGCTGAAAGAGAGGGCGAGAAACAGAGGGCGAGAAACAGAGGGGCTGAAACAGAGGGGCTGAAACAGAGGGGCTGAAACAGAGGGCGAGAAACCGAGGGGCTGAAACAGAGGGCGAGAAACAGAGGGGCTGAAACAGAGGGCGAGAAACAGAGGGGCGGACTCAGAGGGGCTGAAACAGAGGAGCTGAAACAGAAGGGCTGAAACAGAGGGCGAGAAGCAGAGGGGCTGAATCAGAGGGGCAGAAACAGAGGGGCTGAAACAGAGGGCGAGAAACAGAGGGGCTGAAACAGAGGGGCTGAAACAGAGGGCGAGAAACAGAGGGGCTGAAACAGAGGGGCTGAAACAGAGGGGCTGAAACAGAGGGGCTGAAACAGAGGGGGAGAAACAGAGGGGCTGAAACAGAGAGCGCGAAACAGAGGGGCTGAAACAGTGGGCGAGAAACAGAGGGGTTGAATCAGAGGGGCTGAATCAGAGGGGCTGAAACAGAGGGGCTGAAACAGAGGGCGAGAAACAGAGGGGCTGAAACAGAGGGCGAGAAACAGAGTGGCTGAAACAGAGGGCGAGAAACAGAGGGGCTGAAAAAGAGGGGCTGAAACAGAGGGGATGAATCCGAGGTCGAGAAACAGAGGGGCTGAAACAGACAGCAAGAAACAGTGGGGCTGAAACAGAGGGCGAGAAACAGAGGGGCTGAAACAGAGGGCGAGAAACAGAGGTGCTGAATCAGAGAGGCTGAAACAGAGGGCGAGAAACAGAGGGGCTGAAACTGAGGGCGAGAAACAGAGGGGCTGAAACAGAGGGGCTGAAACAGAGGGCGAGAAAAAGAGGGGCTGAAACAGAGGGCGAGAAACAGAGGGGCTGAAACAGAGGGCGAAAAACAGAGGGGCTGAAACAGAGGGGCTGAATCAGAGGGCGAGAAAAAGAGGGGCTGAAACAGAGGGCGAGAAACAGAGGGGCTGAAACAGAGGGCGAGAAACAGAGGGGCTGAAACAGAGGGCGAGAAACAGAGTGGCTGAATCATAGGTGCTGAAACAGAGGGCGAAAATTAGAGGGGCTGAAACAGAGGGCGAGAAAGAGAGGTGCTGAAACAGAGGGGCTGAAACAGATGGGCTGAATCAGAGGGCTGATTCAGAGGGGCTGAAACGGAGGGGCTGATTCAGAGGGGCTGAAACAGAGGGGCTGAATCAGAGGGGCTGAAACACAGGGCGAGTAATAGAGGGGCTGAAACCAAGGGAGAGAAACAGAGGGGCAGAAACAGAGGGCGAGAAACAGAGGGGCTGAAACAGAGGCGCTGAAACAGAGAGCGCGAAACAGTGGGGCTGAAACAGAGGGCGAGAAACAGAGGGGCTGAAACAGAGGTGCTGAAACAGAGGGGCTAAATCAGAGGGGCTGAAACAGAGGGCGAGAAACAGAGCGGCTGAAACAGAGGGCGAGAAACAGAGGGGCTTAAACAGAGGGGCTGAAACAGAGGAGCTGAAACAGAGGGCGAGAAACAGAGGGGCTGAAACAGAGGGCGAGAAACAGAGGTGCTGAAACAGAGGGGCTGAAACAGAGGGCGAGAAACAGAGGGGCTGAAACAGAGGGCGAGAAACAGAGGGGCTGAAACAGAGGGGCTGAAACAGAGGGGCTGAAACAGAGGGGCTGAAACCGAGGGCGAGAAACAGAGGGGCTGAAACAGAGGGGCTGAATCAGAGGGGCTGAAACAGAGGGGCTGAAACAGAGGGCTAGAAACAGAGGGGCTGAAACAGAGGGCGAGAAACTGAGGGGCTGAAACAGAGGGGCTGAAACAGAGGGGCTGAAACAGAGGGGGTGAAACAGAGGGGCTGAAACAGAGGCCGAGAAACAGAGGGGCTGAAACAGAGGCCGAGAAACAGAGGGGCTGAAACAGAGGGGCTGAAACAGAGGGGCTGAAACAGAGGGGCCGAATCAGAGGGGCTGAAACAGAGGGGCTGAAACAGAGGGGCTGAAACAGAGGGCGAGAAACAGAGGGGCTGAAACTGCGGGCGAGAAACAGAGGGCGAGAAACAGAGGGGCTGAAACAGAGGGGCTGAAACAGACGGGCTGAAACAGAGAGCCTGAAACAGAGGGCGAGAAACAGAGGGGCTGAAAAAGAGGGCGAAAAACAGAGGTGCCGAAACAGAGGGTGAGAAACAGAGGGGGAGAAACAGAGGGCGAGAAACAGAGGGGCTGAAACAGAGGGGCTGAAACAGAGGGGCTGAAACAGAGGGGCTGAATCAGAGGGGCTGAAACAGAGGGGCTGTATCAGAGGGGCTGAAACAAAGGGACTGAAACAGAGGGGCTGAAACAGAGGGGCTGAAACAGAGGGGCTGAAACAGAGGGCGAGAAACAGAGGGGCTGAAACAGAGGGCGAGAAACAGAGGGGCTGAAACAGAGGGCGAGAAACAGAGGGGCGGAATCAGAGGGGCTGAAACAGAGGGGCTGAAACAGAGGGGCTGAAACAGTGGGGCTGAAACAGAGGGGCTGAAACAGGGCGAGAAACAGACGGGCTGAAACAGAGGGCGAGAAACAGAGGGGCTGAATCAGAGGGGCTGAAACAGAGGGCGAGAAACAGAGGGGCTGAAACAGTGGGGCTGAAACAGAGGGGCTGAAACAGGGCGAGAAACAGACGGGCTGAAACAGAGGGCGAGAAACAGAGGGGCTGAAACAGAGGGCGAGAAACAGAGGGGCGGAATCAGAGGGGCTGAAACAGAGGGGCTGAAACAGAGGGGCTGAATCAGAGGGGCTGATTCAGAGGGGCTGAAACAGAGGGGCTGAATCAGAGGGGCTGAAACACAGGGCGAGAAATAGAGGGGCTGAAACAAAGGGTGAGCAACAGAGGGGCAGAAACAGAGGGCGAGAAACAGAGGGGCTGAAACAGAGGGGCTGAAACAGAGAGCGCGAAACAGTGGGGCTGTAACAGAGGGCGAGAAACAGAGGGGCTGAAACAGAGGGTCTGAAACAGAGGGGCTAAATCAGAGGGGCTGAAACAGAGGGCGAGAAACAGAGCGGCTGAAACAGAGGGCGAGAAACAGAGGGGCTTAAACAGAGGGGCTGAAACAGAGGAGCTGAAACAGAGGGCGAGAAACAGAGGGGCTGAAACAGAGGGCGAGAAACAGAGGTGCTGAAACAGAGGGGCTGAAACAGAGGGCGAGAAACAGAGGGGCTGAAACCGAGGGCGAGACACAGAGGGGCTGAAACAGAGTGGCTGAAACAGAGGGGCTGAAACAGAGGGGCTGAAACCGAGGGCGAGAAACAGAGGGGATGAAACAGAGGGGCTGAATCAGAGGGGCTGAAACAGAGGGGCTGAAACAGAGGGCTAGAAACAGAGGGGCTGAAACAGAGGGCGAGAAAAAGAGGGGCTGAAACAGAGGGGCCGAAACAGAGGGGCTGAAACAGAGGGGCTGAAACAGAGGCCGAGAAACAGAGGGGCTGAAACAGAGGGCGAGAAACAGAGGGGCTGAAACAGAGGGGCTGAAACAGAGGGGCTGAAACAGAGGGGCTGATACAGAGGGGCCGAATCAGAGGGGCTGTATCAGAGGGGCTGAAACAGAGGGGCTGAAACAGAGGGCGAGAAACAGAGGGGCTGAAACTGCGGGCGAGAAACAGAGGGCGAGAAACAGAGGGGCTGAAACAGAGGGGCTGAAACAGACGGGCTGAAACAGAGAGCCTGAAACAGAGGGCGAGAAACAGAGGGGCTGAAACAGAGGGCGAAAAACAGAGGGGCCGAAACAGAGGGCGAGAAACAGAGGGGGAGAAACAGAGGGCGAGAAACAGAGGGGCTGAAACAGAGGGGCTGAAACAGAGGGCGAGAAACAGAGGGGCTGAAACAGAGGGGCTGAAACAGAGGGCGAGAAACAGAGGGGCAGAAACAGAGGGCGAGAAACTGAGGGGCTGAAACAGAGGGGCTGAAATAGAGGGCGAGACACAGATGTGCTGAAACAGAGGGCGAGAAACAGAGGGACTGAAACAGAGGGGCTGAAACAGAGGGGCTGAAACAGTGGGCGAGAAACAGAGTGGCTGCAACAGACGGCGAGAAACAGAGGGGCTGAAACAGAGGGCGAGAAACAGAGGGGCTGAAACAGAGGGGCTGAAACAGAGGGGTTGAAACAGAGGGGCTGAAACAGAGGGGCTGAAACAGAGGGCGAGAAACAGAGGATCTGAAACAGAGGGCGAGAAACAGAGGGGCTGAAACAGAGGGGCTGAAACAGAGGGGCTGAAACAGAGGGGCTGAAACAGAGGGCGAGAAACAGAGGAGCTGAAACAGAGGGCGAGAAACAGAGGGGCTGAAACAGAGGGGCTGAAACAGAGGGGCTGAAACAGAGGGGCTGAAACAGAGGGCGAGAAACAGAGGGGCTGTATCAGAGGGGCTGAATCAGAGGGGCTGAAACAGAGGGGCTGAAACAGAGGGCGAGAAACAAAGGGGCTGAAACAGCGGGCGAGAAACAGATGGCGAGAAACAGAGGGGCTGAAACAGAGGGGCTGAAACAGACGGGCTGAAACAGAGAGCCTGAAACAGAGGGCGAGAAACGGATGGGCTGAAACAGAGGGTGAAAAACAGAGGGGCTGAAACAGAGGGTGAGAAACTGAGGGCGAGAAACAGAGGGACTGAAACAGAGGGGCAGAAACAGAGGGGCTGAATCAGAGGGGCTGATACAGAGGTGCTGAATCAGAGGGGCTAAAACAGAGGGCGAGAAACAGAGGGGCTGAAACTGAGGGCGAAAAACAGAGGGGCTGAAACAGAGGGCGAGAAACAGAGGGGCTGAAACAGAGAGCGCGAAACAGAGGGGCTGAAACAGAGGGGCTGAAACAGAGGGGCTGAATCAGAGGGGCTGAAACAGAGGGGCTGTATCAGAGGGGCTGAAACAGAGGGCGAGAAACAGAGGGGCTGAAACAGAGGGGCTGAAACAGAGGGGCTGAAACAGAGGGCGAGAAACAGAGGGGCTGAAACAGAGGGCGAGAAACAGAGGGGCTGAAATAGAGGGCGAGAAACAGCGGGGCGGAATCAGAGGGGCTGAAACAGAGGGGCTGAAACAGAGGGGCTGAAACAGAGGGCGAGAAACAGAGGGGCTGAATCAGAGGGGCTGAAACAGAGGGCGAGAAACAGAGGGGCTGAAACAGAGGGGCTGAAACAGAGGGCGAGAAACAGACGGGCTGAAACAGAGGGCGAGAAACAGAGGGGCTGAAACAGAGGGCGAGAAACAGAGGGGCGGAATCAGTGGGGCTGAAACAGAGGGGCTGAAACAGAGGGGCTGAATCAGAGGGGCTGATTCAGAGGGGCTGAAACAGAGGGGCTGAATCAGAGGGGCTGAAACACAGGGCGAGAAATAGAGGGGCTGAAACAAAGGGTGAGAAACAGACGGGCAGAAACAGAGGGCGAGAAACAGAGGGGCTGAAACAGAGGGGCTGAAACAGAGAGCGCGAAACAGTGGGGCTGAAACAGAGGGCGAGAAACAGAGGGGCTGAAACAGAGGGGCTGAAACAGAGGGGCTAAATCAGAGGGGCTGAAACAGAGGGCGAGAAACAGAGCGGCTGAAACAGAGGGCGAGAAACAGAGGGGCTTAAACAGAGGGGCTGAAACAGAGGAGCTGAAACAGAGGGCGAGAAACAGAGGGGCTGAAACAGAGGGCGAGAAACAGAGGTGCTGAAACAGAGGGGCTGAAACAGAGGGCGAGAAACAGAGGGGCTGAAACAGAGGGCGAGACACAGAGGGGCTGAAACAGAGGGGCTGAAACAGAGGGGCTGAAACAGAGGGGCTGAAACCGAGGGCGAGAAACAGAGGGGCTGAAACAGAGGGGCTGAATCATAGGTGCTGAAAGAGAGGGCGAAAATTAGAGGGGCTGAAACAGAGGGCGAGAAAGAGAGGTGCTGAAACAGTGGGGCTGAAACAGAGGGGCTGAATCAGAGGGCTGATTCAGAGGGGCTGAAACAGAGGGGCTGATTCAGAGGGGCTGAAACAGAGGGGCTGAATCAGAGGGGCTGAAACACAGGGCGAGAAATAGAGGGGCTGAAACCAAGGGAGAGAAACAGAAGGGCAGAAACAGAGGGCGAGAAACAGAGGGGCTGAAACAGAGGGGCTGAAACAGAGAGCGCGAAACAGTGGGGCTGAAACAGAGGGCGAGAAACAGAGGGGCTGAAACAGAGGGGCTGAAACAGAGGGGCTAAATCAGAGGGGCTGAAACAGAGGGCGAGAAACAGAGCGGCTGAAACAGAGGGCGAGAAACAGAGGGGCTTAAACAGAGGGGCTGAAACAGAGGAGCTGAAACAGAGGGCGAGAAACAGAGGGGCTGAAACAGAGGGCGAGAATCAGAGGTGCTGAAACAGAGGGGCTGAAACAGAGGGCGAGAAACAGAGGGGCTGAAACAGAGGGCGAGAAACAGAGGGGCTGAAACAGAGGGGCTGAAACAGAGGGGCTGAAACAGAGGGGCTGAAACCGAGGGCGAGAAACAGAGGGGCTGAAACAGAGGGGCTGAATCAGAGGGGCTGAAACAGAGGGGCTGAAACAGAGGGCTAGAAACAGAGGGGCTGAAACAGAGGGCGAGAAACAGAGGGGCTGAAACAGAGGGGCTGAAACAGAGGGGCTGAAACAGAGGGGCTGAAACAGAGGCCGAGAATCAGAGGGGCTGAAACAGAGGGCGAGAAACAGAGGGGCTGAAACAGAGGGCGAGAAACAGAGGGGCTGAAACAGAGGGCGAGAAACAGAGGGGCTGAAACAGAGGGCGAGAAACAGAGGGACGGAATCAGTGGGGCTGAAACAGAGGGGCTGAAACAGAGGGGCTGAATCAGAGGGGCTGATTCAGAGGGGCCGAAACAGAGGGGCTGAATCAGAGGGGCTGATACACAGGGCGAGAAATAGAGGGGCTGAAACAAAGGGTGAGAAACAGACGGGCAGAAACAGAGGGCGAGAAACAGAGGGGCTGAAACAGAGGGGCTGAAACAGAGAGCGCGAAACAGTGGGGCTGAAACAGAGGGTGAGAAACAGAGGGGCTGAAACAGAGGGGCTGGAACAGAGGGGCTAAATCAGAGGGGCTGAAACAGAGGGCGAGAAACAGAGCGGCTGAAACAGAGGGCGAGAAACAGAGGGGCTTAAACAGAGGGGCTGAAACAGAGGAGCTGAAACAGAGGGCGAGAAACAGAGGGGCTGAAACAGAGGGCGAGAAACAGAGGTGCTGAAACAGAGGGGCTGAAACAGAGGGCGAGAAACAGAGGGGCTGAAACAGAGGGCGAGACACAGAGGGGCTGAAATAGAGGGGCTGAAACAGAGGGGCTGAAACAGAGGGGCTGAAACCGAGGGCGAGAAACAGAGGGGCTGAAACAGAGGGGCTGAATCATAGGTGCTGAAACAGAGGGCGAAAATTATAGGGGCTGAAACAGAGGGCGAGAAAGAGCGGTGCTGAAACAGAGGGGCTGAAACAGAGGGGCTTAATCAGAGGGCTGATTCAGAGGGGCTGAAACAGAGGGGCTGATTCAGAGGGGCTGAAACAGAGGGGCTGAATCAGTGGGGCTGAATCACAGGGCGAGAAATAGAGGGGCTGAAACCAAGGGAGAGAAACAGAAGGGCAGAAACAGAGGGCGAGAAACAGAGGGGCTGAAACAGAGGGGCTGAAACAGAGAGCGCGAAACAGTGGGGCTGAAACAGAGGGCGCGAAACAGAGGGGCTGAAACAGAGGGGCTGAAACAGAGGGGCTAAATCAGAGGGGCTGAAACAGAGGGCGAGAAACAGAGCGGCTGAAACAGAGGGCGAGAAACAGAGGGGCTTAAACAGAGGGGCTGAAACAGAGAAGCTGAAACAGAGGGCGAGAAACAGAGGGGCTGAAACAGAGGGCGAGAAACAGAGGTGCTGAAACAGAGGGGCTGAAACAGAGGGCGAGAAACAGAGGGGCTGAAACCGAGGGCGAGAAACAGAGGGGCTGAAACAGAGGGGCTGAAACAGAGGGGCTGAAACAGAGGGGCTGAAACCGAGGGCGAGAAACAGAGGGGCTGAAACAGAGGGGCTGAATCAGAGGGGCTGAAACAGAGGGGCTGAAACAGAGGGGTAGAAACAGAGGGGCTGAAACAGAGGGCGAGAAACAGAGGGGCTGAAACAGAGGGGCTGAAACAGAGGGGCTGAAACAGAGGGGCTGAAACAGAGGCCGAGAAACAGAGGGGCTGAAACAGAGGGCGAAAAACAGAGGGGCTGAAACAGAGGGGCTGAAACAGAGGGGCTGAAACAGAGGGGCCGAATCAGAGGGGCTGTATCAGAGGGGCTGAAAGAGAGGGGCTGAAACAGAGGGCGAGAAACAGAGGGGCTGAAACTGCGGGCGAGAAACAGAGGGCGAGAAACAGAGGGGCTGAAACAGAGGGGCTGAAACAGACGGGCTGAAACAGAGAGCCTGAAACAGAGGGCGAGAAACAGAGGGGCTGAAACAGAGGGCGAAAAACAGAGGTGCCGAAACAGAGGGTGAGAAACAGAGGGGGAGAAACAGAGCGCAAGAAACAGAGGGGCTGAAACAGAGGGGCTGAAACAGAGGGGCTGAAACAGAGGGGCTGAATCAGAGGGGCTGAAACAGAGGGCGAGAAACAGAGGGGCTGAAACAGAGGGGCTGAAACAGAGGGGCTGAAACAGTGGGCGAGAAACAGAGGGGCTGAAACAGAGGGCGAGAAACAGAGGGGCTGAAACAGAGGGCGAGAAACAGCGGGGCGGAATCAGAGGGGCTGAAACTGAGGGGCTGAAACAGAGGGGCTGAAACAGAGGGCGAGAAACAGAGGGGCTGAATCAGAGGGGCTGAAACAGAGGGCGAGAAACAGAGGGGCTGAAACAGTGGGGCTGAAACAGAGGGGCTGAAACAGAGGGCGAGAAACAGACGGGCTGAAACAGAGGGCGAGAAACAGAGGGGCTGAAACAGAGGATGAGAAACAGAGGGGCGGAATCAGAGGGGCTGAAACAGAGGGGCTGAAACAGAGGGGCTGAATCAGAGGGGCTGATTCAGAGGGGCTGAAACAGAGGGGCTGAAACAGAGAGCGCGAAACAGTGGGGCTGAAACAGAGGGCGAGAAACAGAGGGGCTGAAACAGAGGGCGAGAAACAGAGGGGCTGAAACAGAGGGCGAGAAACAGAGGGGCGGAATCAGTGGGGCTGAAACAGAGGGGCTGAAACAGAGGGGCTGAATCAGAGGGGCTGATTCAGAGGGGCCGAAACAGAGGGGCTGAATCAGAGGGGCTGATACACAGGGCGAGAAATAGAGGGGCTGAAACAAAGGGTGAGAAACAGACGGGCAGAAACAGAGGGCGAGAAACAGAGGGGCTGAAACAGAGGGGCTGAAACAGAGAGCGCGAAACAGTGGGGCTGAAACAGAGGGCGAGAAACAGAGGGGCTGAAACAGAGGGGCTGGAACAGAGGGGCTAAATCAGAGGGGCTGAAACAGAGGGCGAGAAACAGAGCGGCTGAAACAGAGGGCGAGAAACAGAGGGGCTTAAACAGAGGGGCTGAAACAGAGGAGCTGAAACAGAGGGCGAGAAACAGAGGGGCTGAAACAGAGGGCGAGAAAAAGAGGTGCTGAAACAGAGGGGCTGAAACAGAGGGCGAGAAACAGAGGGGCTGAAACAGAGGGCGAGACACAGGGGGGCTGAAATAGAGGGGCTGAAACAGAGGGGCTGAAACAGAGGGGCTGAAACCGAGGGCGAGAAACAGAGGGGCTGAAACAGAGGGGCTGAATCATAGGTGCTGAAACAGAGGGCGAAAATTAGAGGGGCTGAAACAGAGGGCGAGAAAGAGCGGTGCTGAAACAGAGGGGCTGAAACAGAGGGGCTGAATCAGAGGGCTGATTCAGAGGGGCTGAAACAGAGGGGCTGATTCAGAGGGGCTGAAACAGAGGGGCTGAATCAGTGGGGCTGAATCACAGGGCGAGAAATAGAGGGGCTGAAACCAAGGGAGAGAAACAGAAGGGCAGAAACAGAGGGCGAGAAACAGAGGGGCTGAAACAGAGGGGCTGAAACAGAGAGCGCGAAACAGTGGGGCTGAAACAGAGGGCGCGAAACAGAGGGGCTGAAACAGAGGGGCTGAAACAGAGGGGCTAAATCAGAGGGGCTGAAACAGAGGGCGAGAAACAGAGCGGCTGAAACAGAGGGCGAGAAACAGAGGGGCTTAAACAGAGGGGCTGAAACAGAGAAGCTGAAACAGAGGGCGAGAAACAGAGGGGCTGAAACAGAGGGCGAGAAACAGAGGTGCTGAAACAGAGGGGCTGAAACAGAGGGCGAGAAACAGAGGGGCTGAAACCGAGGGCGAGAAACAGAGGGGCTGAAACAGAGGGGCTGAAACAGAGGGGCTGAAACAGAGGGGCTGAAACCGAGGGCGAGAAACAGAGGGGCTGAAACAGAGGGGCTGAATCAGAGGGGCTGAAACAGAGGGGCTGAAACAGAGGGCTAGAAACAGAGGGGCTGAAACAGAGGGCGAGAAACAGAGGGGCTGAAACAGAGGGGCTGAAACAGAGGGGCTGAAACAGAGGGGCTGAAACAGAGGCCGAGAAACAGAGGGGCTGAAACAGAGGGCGAAAAACAGAGGGGCTGAAACAGAGGGGCTGAAACAGAGGGGCTGAAACAGAGGGGCCGAATCAGAGGGGCTGTATCAGAGGGGCTGAAAGAGAGGGGCTGAAACAGAGGGCGAGAAACAGAGGGGCTGAAACTGCGGGCGAGAAACAGAGGGCGAGAAACAGAGGGGCTGAAACAGAGGGGCTGAAACAGACGGGCTGAAACAGAGAGCCTGAAACAGAGGGCGAGAAACAGAGGGGCTGAAACAGAGGGCGAAAAACAGAGGTGCCGAAACAGAGGGTGAGAAACAGAGGGGGAGAAACAGAGCGCAAGAAACAGAGGGGCTGAAACAGAGGGGCTGAAACAGAGGGGCTGAAACAGAGGGGCTGAATCAGAGGGGCTGAAACAGAGGGCGAGAAACAGAGGGGCTGAAACAGAGGGGCTGAAACAGAGGGGCTGAAACAGTGGGCGAGAAACAGAGGGGCTGAAACAGAGGGCGAGAAACAGAGGGGCTGAAACAGAGGGCGAGAAACAGCGGGGCGGAATCAGAGGGGCTGAAACAGAGGGGCTGAAACAGAGGGGCTGAAACAGAGGGCGAGAAACAGAGGGGCTGAATCAGAGGGGCTGAAACAGAGGGCGAGAAACAGAGGGGCTGAAACAGTGGGGCTGAAACAGAGGGGCTGAAACAGAGGGCGAGAAACAGACGGGCTGAAACAGAGGGCGAGAAACAGAGGGGCTGAAACAGAGGATGAGAAACAGAGGGGCGGAATCAGAGGGGCTGAAACAGAGGAGCTGAAACAGAGGGGCTGAATCAGAGGGGCTGATTCAGAGGGGCTGAAACAGAGGGGCTGAATCAGAGGGGCTGAAACACAGGGCGAGAAATCGAGGGGCTGAAACAAAGGGTGAGCAACAGAGGGGCAGAAACAGAGGGCGAGAAACAGAGGGGCTGAAACAGAGGGGCTGAAACAGAGAGCGCGAAACAGTGGGGCTGAAACAGAGGGGCTGAAACAGAGGGGCTGAAACCGAGGGCGAGAAACAGAGGGGCTGAAACAGAGGGGCTGAAACAGAGGGGCTAAATCAGAGGGGCTGAATCAGAGGGCGAGAAACAGGGCGGCTGAAACAGAGGGCGAGAAACAGAGCGGCTTAAACAGAGGGGCAGAAACAGAGGAGCTGAAACAGAGGGCGAGAAACAGAGGGGCTGAAACAGAGGGCGAGAAACAGAGGTGCTGAAACAGAGGGGCTGAAACAGAGGGCGAGAAACAGAAGGGCTGAAACCGAGGGCGAGACACAGAGGGGCTGAAACAGAGGGGCTGAAACAGAGGGGCTGAAACCGAGGGCGAGAAACAGAGGGGCTGAAACAGAGGGGCTGAATCAGAGGGGCTGAAACAGAGGGGCTGAAACAGAGGGCTAGAAACAGAGGGGCTGAAACAGAGGGCGAGAAACAGAGGGGCTGAAACAGAGGGGACAAAACAGAGGGGCTGAAACAGAGGGGCTGAAACAGAGGCCGAGAAACAGAGGGGCTGAAACAGAGGGCGAGAAACAGAGGGGCTGAAACAGAGGGGCTGAAACAGAGGGGCTGAAACAGAGGGGCTGATACAGAGGGGCCGAATCAAAGGGGCTGTATCAGAGGGGCTGAAACAGAGGGGCTGAAACAGAGGGCGAGAAACAGAGGGGCTGAAACTGCGGGCGAGAAACAGAGGGCGAGAAACAGAGGGGCTGAAACAGAGGACGAGAAACAGAGGGGCTGAAACAGAGGGCGAAAAACAGAGGTGCCGAAACAGAGGGTGAGAAACAGAGGGGGAGAAACAGAGGGCGAGAAACAGAGGGGCTGAAACAGAGGGGCTGAAACAGAGGGGCTGAAACAGAGGGGCTGAATCAGAGGGGCTGAAACAGAGGGGCTGTATCAGAGGGGCTGAAACAGAGGGCGAGAAACAGAGGGGCTGAAACAGAGGGGCTGAAACAGAGGGGCTGAAACAGAGGGCGAGAAACAGAGGGGCTGATTCAGAGGGCGAGAAACAGAGGGGCTGAAACAGAGGGCGAGAAACAGAGGGGCGGAATCAGAGGGGCTGAAACAGAGGGGCTGAAACAGAGGGCGAGAAACAGAGGGGCTGAATCAGAGGGGCTGAAACAGAGGGCGAGAAACAGAGGGGCTGAAACAGTGGGGCTGAAACAGAGGGGCTGAAACAGGGCGAGAAACAGACGGGCTGAAACAGAGGGCGAGAAACAGAGGGGCTGAAACAGAGGGCGAGAAACAGAGGGGCGGAATCAGAGGGGCTGAAACAGAGGGGCTGAAACAGAGGGGCTGAATCAGAGGGGCTGATTCAGAGGGGCTGAAACAGAGGGGCTGAATCAGAGGGGCTGAAACACAGGGCGAGAAATAGAGGGGCTGAAACAAAGGGTGAGCAACAGAGGGGCAGAAACAGAGGGCGAGAAACAGAGGGGCTGAAACAGAGGGGCTGAAACAGAGAGCGCGAAACAGTGGGGCTGAAACAGAGGGCGAGAAACAGAGGGGCTGAAACAGAGGGGCTGAAACAGAGGGGCTAAATCAGAGGGGCTGAAACAGAGGGTGAGAAACAGAGCGGCTGAAACAGAGGGCGAGAAACAGAGGGGCTTAAACAGAGGGGCTGAAACAGAGGAGCTGAAACAGAGGGCGAGAAACAGAGGGGCTGAAACAGAGGGGCTGAAACAGAGGTGCTGAAACAGAGGGGCTGAAACAGAGGGCGAGAAACAGAGGGGCTGAAACCGAGGGCGAGACACAGAGGGGCTGAAACAGAGTGGCTGAAACAGAGGGGCTGAAACAGAGGGGCTGAAACAGAGGGCGAGAAACAGAGGGGCTGAAACAGAGGGGCTGAATCAGAGGGGCTGAAACAGAGGGGCTGAAACAGAGGGCTAGAAACAGAGGGGCTGAAACAGAGGGCGAGAAACAGAGGGGCTGAAACAGAGGGGCCGAAACAGAGGGGCTGAAACAGAGGGGCTGAAACAGAGGCCGAGAAACAGAGGGGCTGAAACAGAGGGCGAGAAACAGAGGGGCTGAAACAGAGGGGCTGAAACAGAGGGGCTGAAACAGAGGGGCTGATACAGAGGGGCCGAATCAGAGGGGCTGTATCAGAGGGGCTGAAACAGAGGGGCTGAAACAGAGGGCGAGAAACAGAGGGGCTGAAACCGAGGGCGAGACACAGAGGGGCTGAAACAGAGTGGCTGAAACAGAGGGGCTGAAACAGAGGGGCTGAAACCGAGGGCGAGAAACAGAGGGGCTGAAACAGAGGGGCTGAATCAGAGGGGCTGAAACAGAGGGGCTGAAACAGAGGGCTAGAAACAGAGGGGCTGAAACAGAGGGCGAGAAACAGAGGGGCTGAAACAGAGGGGCCGAAACAGAGGGGCTGAAACAGAGGGGCTGAAACAGAGGCCGAGAAACAGAGGGGCTGAAACAGAGGGCGAGAAACAGAGGGGCTGAAACAGAGGGGCTGAAACAGAGGGGCTGAAACAGAGGGGCTGATACAGAGGGGCCGAATCAAAGGGGCTGTATCAGAGGGGCTGAAACAGAGGGGCTGAAACAGAGGGCGAGAAACAGAGGGGCTGAAACTGCGGGCGAGAAACAGAGGGCGAGAAACAGAGGGGCTGAAACAGAGGGGCTGAAACAGACGGGCTGAAACACAGAGCCTGAAACAGAGGGCGAGAAACAGAGGGGCTGAAACAGAGGGCGTGAAACAGAGGGGGAGAAACAGAGGGCGAGAAACAGAGGGGATGAAACAGAGGGGCTGAAACAGAGGGCGAGAAACAGAGGGGCTGAAACAGAGGGCGAGAAACAGAGGGGCAGAAACAGAGGGCGAGAATCTGAGGGGCTGAAACAGAGGGGCTGAAATAGAGGGCGAGACACAGAGGGGCTGAAACAGAGGGCGAGAAACAGAGGGACTGAAACAGAGGGGCTGAAACAGAGGGGCTGAAACAGTGGGCGAGAAACAGAGTGGCTGCAACAGACGGCGAGAAACAGAGGGGCTGAAACAGAGAGCGAAAAACAGAGGGGCTGAAACAGAGTGGCTGAAACAGAGGGGTTGAAATAGAGGGGCTGAAACAGAGGGGCTGAAACAGAGGGCGAGAAACAGAGGATCTGAAACAGAGGGCGAGAAACAGAGGGGCTGAAACAGAGGGGCTGAAACAGAGGGGCTGAAACAGAGGGCGAGAAACAGAGGAGCTGAAACAGAGGGCGAGAAACAGAGGGGCTGAAACAGAGGGGCTGAAACAGAGGGGCTGAAACAGAGGGGCTGAAACAGAGGGCGAGAAACAGAGGGGCTGTATCAGAGGGGCTGAATCAGAGGGGCTGAAACAGAGGGGCTGAAACAGAGGGCGAGAAACAAAGGGGCTGAAACAGCGGGCGAGAAACAGATGGCGAGAAACAGAGGGGCTGAAACAGACGGGCTGAAACAGAGAGCCAGAAACAGAGGGCGAGAAACGGAGGGGCTGAAACAGAGGGTGAAAAACAGAGGGGCTGAAACAGAGGGTGAGAAATCAAGGGCGAGAAACAGAGGGGCTGAAACAGAGGGGCTGAAACAGAGGGGCTGAATCAGAGGGGCTGATACAGAGGTGCTGAATCAGAGGGGCTAAAACAGAGGGCGAGAAACAGAGGGGCTGAAACAGAGTGCGAAAAACAGAGGGGCTGAAACAGAGGGCGAGAAACAGAGGGGCTGAAACAGAGAGCGCGAAACAGAGGGGCTGAAACAGAGGGGCTGAAACAGAGGGGCTGAAACAGAGGGGCTGAATCAGAGGGGATGAAACAGAGGGGCTGTATCAGAGGGGCTGAAACAGAGGGCGAGAAACAGAGGGGCTGAAACAGAGGGGCTGAAACAGAGGGGCTGAAACAGAGGGCGAGAAACAGAGGGGCTGAAACAGAGGGCGAGAAACAGAGGGGCTGAAACAGAGGGCGAGAAACAGCGGGGCGGAATCAGAGGGGCTGAAACAGAGGGGCTGAAACAGAGGGGCTGAAACAGAGGGCGAGAAACAGAGGGGCTGAATCAGAGGAGCAGAAACAGAGGGCGAGAAACAGAGGGGCTGAAACAGAGGGGCTTAAACAGAGGGCGAGAAACAGACGGGCTGAAACAGAGGGCGAGAAACAGAGGGGCTGAAACAGAGGGCGAGAAACAGAGGGGCGGAATCAGTGGGGCTGAAACAGAGGGGCTGAAACAGAGGGGCTGAATCAGAGGGGCTGATTCAGAGGGGCTGAAACAGAGGGTCTGAATCAGAGGGGCTGAAACACAGGGCGAGAAATAGAGGGGCTGAAACAAAGGGTGAGAAACAGAGGGGCAGAAACAGAGGGCGAGAAACAGAGGGGCTGAAACAGAGGGGCTGAAACAGAGAGCGCGAAACAGTGGGGCTGAAACAGAGGGCGAGAAACAGAGGGGCTGAAACAGAGGGGCTGAAACAGAGGGGCTAAATCAGAGGGGCTGAAACAGAGGGCGAGAAACACAGCGGCTGAAACAGAGGGCGAGAAACAGAGGGGCTTAAACAGAGGGGCTGAAACAGAGGAGCTGAAACAGAGGGGCTGAAACAGAGGGCGAGAAACAGAGGGGCTGAATCAGAGGGCGAGAAACAGAGGGGCTGAAACAGAGGGCGAGAAACAGAGGGGCGGAATCAGAGGGGCTGAAACAGAGGGGCTGAAACAGAGGGGCTGAAACAGAGGGCGAGAAACAGAGGGGCTGAATCAGAGGGGCTGAAACAGAGGGCGAGAAACAGAGGGGCTGAAACAGTGGGGCTGAAACAGAGGGGCTGAAACAGGGCGAGAAACAGACGGGCTGAAACAGAGGGCGAGAAACAGAGGGGCTGAAACAGAGGGCGAGAAACAGAGGGGCGGAATCAGAGGGGCTGAAACAGAGGGGCTGAAACAGAGGGGCTGAATCAGAGGGGCTGATTCAGAGGGGCTGAAACAGAGGGGCTGAATCAGAGGGGCTGAAACACAGGGCGAGAAATAGAGGGGCTGAAACAAAGGGTGAGCAACAGAGGGGCAGAAACAGAGGGCGAGAAACAGAGGGGCTGAAACAGAGGGGCTGAAACAGAGAGCGCGAAACAGTGGGGCTGAAACAGAGGGCGAGAAACAGAGGGGCTGAAACAGAGGGGCTGAAACAGAGGGGCTAAATCAGAGGGGCTGAAACAGAGGGTGAGAAACAGAGCGGCTGAAACAGAGGGCGAGAAACAGAGGGGCTTAAACAGAGGGGCTGAAACAGAGGAGCTGAAACAGAGGGCGAGAAACAGAGGGGCTGAAACAGAGGGGCTGAAACAGAGGTGCTGAAACAGAGGGGCTGAAACAGAGGGCGAGAAACAGAGGGGCTGAAACCGAGGGCGAGACACAGAGGGGCTGAAACAGAGTGGCTGAAACAGAGGGGCTGAAACAGAGGGGCTGAAACAGAGGGCGAGAAACAGAGGGGCTGAAACAGAGGGGCTGAATCAGAGGGGCTGAAACAGAGGGGCTGAAACAGAGGGCTAGAAACAGAGGGGCTGAAACAGAGGGCGAGAAACAGAGGGGCTGAAACAGAGGGGCCGAAACAGAGGGGCTGAAACAGAGGGGCTGAAACAGAGGCCGAGAAACAGAGGGGCTGAAACAGAGGGCGAGAAACAGAGGGGCTGAAACAGAGGGGCTGAAACAGAGGGGCTGAAACAGAGGGGCTGATACAGAGGGGCCGAATCAGAGGGGCTGTATCAGAGGGGCTGAAACAGAGGGGCTGAAACAGAGGGCGAGAAACAGAGGGGCTGAAACCGAGGGCGAGACACAGAGGGGCTGAAACAGAGTGGCTGAAACAGAGGGGCTGAAACAGAGGGGCTGAAACCGAGGGCGAGAAACAGAGGGGCTGAAACAGAGGGGCTGAATCAGAGGGGCTGAAACAGAGGGGCTGAAACAGAGGGCTAGAAACAGAGGGGCTGAAACAGAGGGCGAGAAACAGAGGGGCTGAAACAGAGGGGCCGAAACAGAGGGGCTGAAACAGAGGGGCTGAAACAGAGGCCGAGAAACAGAGGGGCTGAAACAGAGGGCGAGAAACAGAGGGGCTGAAACAGAGGGGCTGAAACAGAGGGGCTGAAACAGAGGGGCTGATACAGAGGGGCCGAATCAAAGGGGCTGTATCAGAGGGGCTGAAACAGAGGGGCTGAAACAGAGGGCGAGAAACAGAGGGGCTGAAACTGCGGGCGAGAAACAGAGGGCGAGAAACAGAGGGGCTGAAACAGAGGGGCTGAAACAGACGGGCTGAAACACAGAGCCTGAAACAGAGGGCGAGAAACAGAGGGGCTGAAACAGAGGGCGAAAAACAGAGGGGCCGAAACAGAGGGCGTGAAACAGAGGGGGAGAAACAGAGGGCGAGAAACAGAGGGGATGAAACAGAGGGGCTGAAACAGAGGGCGAGAAACAGAGGGGCTGAAACAGAGGGGCTGAAACAGAGGGCGAGAAACAGAGGGGCAGAAACAGAGGGCGAGAATCTGAGGGGCTGAAACAGAGGGGCTGAAATAGAGGGCGAGACACAGAGGGGCTGAAACAGAGGGCGAGAAACAGAGGGACTGAAACAGAGGGGCTGAAACAGAGGGGCTGAAACAGTGGGCGAGAAACAGAGTGGCTGCAACAGACGGCGAGAAACAGAGGGGCTGAAACAGAGGGCGAAAAACAGAGGGGCTGAAACAGAGGGGCTGAAACAGAGGGGTTGAAACAGAGGGGCTGAAACAGAGGGGCTGAAACAGAGGGCGAGAAACAGAGGATCTGAAACAGAGGGCGAGAAACAGAGGGGCTGAAACAGAGGGGCTGAAACAGAGGGGCTGAAACAGAGGGCGAGAAACAGAGGAGCTGAAACAGAGGGCGAGAAACAGAGGGGCTGAAACAGAGGGGCTGAAACAGAGGGGCTGAAACAGAGGGGCTGAAACAGAGGGCGAGAAACAGAGGGGCTGTATCAGAGGGGCTGAATCAGAGGGGCTGAAACAGAGGGGCTGAAACAGAGGGCGAGAAACAAAGGGGCTGAAACAGCGGGCGAGAAACAGATGGCGAGAAACAGAGGGGCTGAAACAGACGGGCTGAAACAGAGAGCCTGAAACAGAGGGCGAGAAACGGAGGGGCTGAAACAGAGGGTGAAAAACAGAGGGGCTGAAACAGAGGGTGAGAAATCAAGGGCGAGAAACAGAGGGGCTGAAACAGAGGGGCTGAAACAGAGGGGCTGAATCAGAGGGGCTGATACAGAGGTGCTGAATCAGAGGGGCTAAAACAGAGGGCGAGAAACAGAGGGGCTGAAACAGAGTGCGAAAAACAGAGGGGCTTAAACAGAGGGGCTGAAACAGAGGAGCTGAAACAGAGGGCGAGAAACAGAGGGGCTGAAACAGAGGGTGAAAAACAGAGGGGCTGAAACAGAGGGTGAGAAATCAAGGGCGAGAAACAGAGGGGCTGAAACAGAGGGGCTGAAACAGAGGGGCTGAATCAGAGGGGCTGAAACAGAGGGGCTAAATCAGAGGGGCTGAAACAGAGGGTGAGAAACAGAGCGGCTGAAACAGAGGGCGAGAAACAGAGGGGCTTAAACAGAGGGGCTGAAACAGAGGAGCTGAAACAGAGGGCGAGAAACAGAGGGGCTGAAACAGAGGGGCTGAAACAGAGGTGCTGAAACAGAGGGGCTGAAACAGAGGGCGAGAAACAGAGGGGCTGAAACCGAGGGCGAGACACAGAGGGGCTGAAACAGAGTGGCTGAAACAGAGGGGCTGAAACAGAGGGGCTGAAACAGAGGGCGAGAAACAGAGGGGCTGAAACAGAGGGGCTGAATCAGAGGGGCTGAAACAGAGGGGCTGAAACAGAGGGCTAGAAACAGAGGGGCTGAAACAGAGGGCGAGAAACAGAGGGGCTGAAACAGAGGGGCCGAAACAGAGGGGCTGAAACAGAGGGGCTGAAACAGAGGCCGAGAAACAGAGGGGCTGAAACAGAGGGCGAGAAACAGAGGGGCTGAAACAGAGGGGCTGAAACAGAGGGGCTGAAACAGAGGGGCTGATACAGAGGGGCCGAATCAGAGGGGCTGTATCAGAGGGGCTGAAACAGAGGGGCTGAAACAGAGGGCGAGAAACAGAGGGGCTGAAACCGAGGGCGAGACACAGAGGGGCTGAAACAGAGTGGCTGAAACAGAGGGGCTGAAACAGAGGGGCTGAAACCGAGGGCGAGAAACAGAGGGGCTGAAACAGAGGGGCTGAATCAGAGGGGCTGAAACAGAGGGGCTGAAACAGAGGGCTAGAAACAGAGGGGCTGAAACAGAGGGCGAGAAACAGAGGGGCTGAAACAGAGGGGCCGAAACAGAGGGGCTGAAACAGAGGGGCTGAAACAGAGGCCGAGAAACAGAGGGGCTGAAACAGAGGGCGAGAAACAGAGGGGCTGAAACAGAGGGGCTGAAACAGAGGGGCTGAAACAGAGGGGCTGATACAGAGGGGCCGAATCAAAGGGGCTGTATCAGAGGGGCTGAAACAGAGGGGCTGAAACAGAGGGCGAGAAACAGAGGGGCTGAAACTGCGGGCGAGAAACAGAGGGCGAGAAACAGAGGGGCTGAAACAGAGGGGCTGAAACAGACGGGCTGAAACACAGAGCCTGAAACAGAGGGCGAGAAACAGAGGGGCTGAAACAGAGGCCGAAAAACAGAGGGGCCGAAACAGAGGGCGTGAAACAGAGGGGGAGAAACAGAGGGCGAGAAACAGAGGGGATGAAACAGAGGGGCTGAAACAGAGGGCGAGAAACAGAGGGGCTGAAACAGAGGGGCTGAAACAGAGGGCGAGAAACAGAGGGGCAGAAACAGAGGGCGAGAATCTGAGGGGCTGAAACAGAGGGGCTGAAATAGAGGGCGAGACACAGAGGGGCTGAAACAGAGGGCGAGAAACAGAGGGACTGAAACAGAGGGGCTGAAACAGAGGGGCTGAAACAGTGGGCGAGAAACAGAGTGGCTGCAACAGACGGCGAGAAACAGAGGGGCTGAAACAGAGGGCGAAAAACAGAGGGGCTGAAACAGAGGGGCTGAAACAGAGGGGTTGAAACAGAGGGGCTGAAACAGAGGGGCTGAAACAGAGGGCGAGAAACAGAGGATCTGAAACAGAGGGCGAGAAACAGAGGGGCTGAAACAGAGGGGCTGAAACAGAGGGGCTGAAACAGAGGGCGAGAAACAGAGGAGCTGAAACAGAGGGCGAGAAACAGAGGGGCTGAAACAGAGGGGCTGAAACAGAGGGGCTGAAACAGAGGGGCTGAAACAGAGGGCGAGAAACAGAGGGGCTGTATCAGAGGGGCTGAATCAGAGGGGCTGAAACAGAGGGGCTGAAACAGAGGGCGAGAAACAAAGGGGCTGAAACAGCGGGCGAGAAACAGATGGCGAGAAACAGAGGGGCTGAAACAGACGGGCTGAAACAGAGAGCCTGAAACAGAGGGCGAGAAACGGAGGGGCTGAAACAGAGGGTGAAAAACAGAGGGGCTGAAACAGAGGGTGAGAAATCAAGGGCGAGAAACAGAGGGGCTGAAACAGAGGGGCTGAAACAGAGGGGCTGAATCAGAGGGGCTGATACAGAGGTGCTGAATCAGAGGGGCTAAAACAGAGGGCGAGAAACAGAGGGGCTGAAACAGAGTGCGAAAAACAGAGAGGCTGAAACAGAGGGCGAGAAACAGAGGGGCTGAAACAGAGAGCGCGAAACAGAGGGGCTGAAACAGAGGGGCTGAAACAGAGGGGCTGAAACAGAGGGGCTGAATCAGAGGGGATGAAACAGAGGGGCTGTATCAGAGGGGTTGAAACAGAGGGCGAGAAACAGAGGGGCTGAAACAGAGGGGCTGAAACAGAGGGGCTGAAACAGAGGGCGAGAAACAGAGGGGCTGAAACAGAGGGCGAGAAACAGAGGGGCTGAAACAGAGGGCGAGAAACAGCGGGGCGGAATCAGAGGGGCTGAAACAGAGGGGCTGAAACAGAGGGGCTGAAACAGAGGGCGAGAAACAGAGGGGCTGAATCAGAGGAGCAGAAACAGAGGGCGAGAAACAGAGGGGCTGAAACAGAGGGGCTTAAACAGAGGGCGAGAAACAGACGGGCTGAAACAGAGGGCGAGAAACAGAGGGGCTGAAACAGAGGGCGAGAAACAGAGGGGCGGAATCAGTGGGGCTGAAACAGAGGGGCTGAAACAGAGGGGCTGAATCAGAGGGGCTGATTCAGAGGAGCTGAAACAGAGGGTCTGAATCAGAGGGGCTGAAACACAGGGCGAGAAATAGAGGGTCTGAAACAAAGGGTGAGAAACAGAGGGGCAGAAACAGAGGGCGAGAAACAGAGGGGCTGAAACAGAGGGGCTGAAACAGAGAGCGCGAAACAGTGGGGCTGAAACAGAGGGCGAGAAACAGAGGGGCTGAAACAGAGGGCGAGAAACAGAGGGGCTTAAACAGAGGGGCTGAAACAGAGGAGCTGAAACAGAGGGGCTGAAACAGAGGGCGAGAAACAGAGGGGCTGAATCAGAGGGCGAGAAACAGAGGGGCTGAAACAGAGGGCGAGAAACAGAGGGGCGGAATCAGAGGGGCTGAAACAGAGGGGCTGAAACAGAGGGGCTGAAACAGAGGGCGAGAAACAGAGGGGCTGAATCAGAGGGGCTGAAACAGAGGGCGAGAATCAGAGGGGCTGAAACAGTGGGGCTGAAACAGAGGGGCTGAAACAGGGCGAGAAACAGACGGGCTGAAACAGAGGGCGAGAAACAGAGGGGCTGAAACAGAGGGCGAGAAACAGAGGGGCGGAATCAGAGGGGCTGAAACAGAGGGGCTGAAACAGAGGGGCTGAATCAGAGGGGCTGATTCAGAGGGGCTGAAACAGAGGGGCTGAATCAGAGGGGCTGAAACACAGGGCGAGAAATAGAGGGGCTGAAACAAAGGGTGAGCAACAGAGGGGCAGAAACAGAGGGCGAGAAACAGAGGGGCTGAAACAGAGGGGCTGAAACAGAGGGGCTAAATCAGAGGGGCTGAAACAGAGGGCGAGAAACAGAGCGGCTGAAACAGAGGGCGAGAAACAGAGGGGCTTAAACAGAGGGGCTGAAACAGAGGAGCTGAAACAGAGGGCGAGAAACAGAGGGGCTGAAACAGAGGGGCTGAAACAGAGGTGCTGAAACAGAGGGGCTGAAACAGAGGGCGAGAAACAGAGGGGCTGAAACCGAGGGCGAGACACAGAGGGGCTGAAACAGAGTGGCTGAAACAGAGGGGCTGAAACAGAGGGGCTGAAACAGAGGGCGAGAAACAGAGGGGCTGAAACAGAGGGGCTGAATCAGAGGGGCTGAAACAGAGGGGCTGAAACAGAGGGCTAGAAACAGAGGGGCTGAAACAGAGGGGCCGAAACAGAGGGGCTGAAACAGAGGGGCTGAAACAGAGGCCGAGAAACAGAGGGGCTGAAACAGAGGGCGAGAAACAGAGGGGCTGAAACAGAGGGGCTGAAACAGAGGGGCTGAAACAGAGGGGCTGATACAGAGGGGCCGAATCAGAGGGGCTGTATCAGAGGGGCTGAAACAGAGGGGCTGAAACAGAGGGCGAGAAACAGAGGGGCTGAAACCGAGGGCGAGACACAGAGGGGCTGAAACAGAGTGGCTGAAACAGAGGGGCTGAAACAGAGGGGCTGAAACCGAGGGCGAGAAACAGAGGGGCTGAAACAGAGGGGCTGAATCAGAGGGGCTGAAACAGAGGGGCTGAAACAGAGGGCTAGAAACAGAGGGGCTGAAACAGAGGGCGAGAAACAGAGGGGCTGAAACAGAGGGGCCGAAACAGAGGGGCTGAAACAGAGGGGCTGAAACAGAGGCCGAGAAACAGAGGGGCTGAAACAGAGGGCGAGAAACAGAGGGGCTGAAACAGAGGGGCTGAAACAGAGGGGCTGAAACAGAGGGGCTGATACAGAGGGGCCGAATCAAAGGGGCTGTATCAGAGGGGCTGAAACAGAGGGGCTGAAACAGAGGGCGAGAAACAGAGGGGCTGAAACTGCGGGCGAGAAACAGAGGGCGAGAAACAGAGGGGCTGAAACAGAGGGGCTGAAACAGACGGGCTGAAACACAGAGCCTGAAACAGAGGGCGAGAAACAGAGGGGCTGAAACAGAGGGCGAAAAACAGAGGGGCCGAAACAGAGGGCGTGAAACAGAGGGGGAGAAACAGAGGGCGAGAAACAGAGGGGATGAAACAGAGGGGCTGAAACAGAGGGCGAGAAACAGAGGGGCTGAAACAGAGGGGCTGAAACAGAGGGCGAGAAACAGAGGGGCAGAAACAGAGGGCGAGAATCTGAGGGGCTGAAACAGAGGGGCTGAAATAGAGGGCGAGACACAGAGGGGCTGAAACAGAGGGCGAGAAACAGAGGGACTGAAACAGAGGGGCTGAAACAGAGGGGCTGAAACAGTGGGCGAGAAACAGAGTGGCTGCAACAGACGGCGAGAAACAGAGGGGCTGAAACAGAGGGCGAAAAACAGAGGGGCTGAAACAGAGGGGCTGAAACAGAGGGGTTGAAACAGAGGGGCTGAAACAGAGGGGCTGAAACAGAGGGCGAGAAACAGAGGATCTGAAACAGAGGGCGAGAAACAGAGGGGCTGAAACAGAGGGGCTGAAACAGAGGGGCTGAAACAGAGGGCGAGAAACAGAGGAGCTGAAACAGAGGGCGAGAAACAGAGGGGCTGAAACAGAGGGGCTGAAACAGAGGGGCTGAAACAGAGGGGCTGAAACAGAGGGCGAGAAACAGAGGGGCTGTATCAGAGGGGCTGAATCAGAGGGGCTGAAACAGAGGGGCTGAAACAGAGGGCGAGAAACAAAGGGGCTGAAACAGCGGGCGAGAAACAGATGGCGAGAAACAGAGGGGCTGAAACAGACGGGCTGAAACAGAGAGCCTGAAACAGAGGGCGAGAAACGGAGGGGCTGAAACAGAGGGTGAAAAACAGAGGGGCTGAAACAGAGGGTGAGAAATCAAGGGCGAGAAACAGAGGGGCTGAAACAGAGGGGCTGAAACAGAGGGGCTGAATCAGAGGGGCTGATACAGAGGTGCTGAATCAGAGGGGCTAAAACAGAGGGCGAGAAACAGAGGGGCTGAAACAGAGTGCGAAAAACAGAGGGGCTGAAACAGAGGGCGAGAAACAGAGGGGCTGAAACAGAGAGCGCGAAACAGAGGGGCTGAAACAGAGGGGCTGAAACAGAGGGGCTGAAACAGAGGGGCTGAATCAGAGGGGATGAAACAGAGGGGCTGTATCAGAGGGGCTGAAACAGAGGGCGAGAAACAGAGGGGCTGAAACAGAGGGGCTGAAACAGAGGGGCTGAAACAGAGGGCGAGAAACAGAGGGGCTGAAACAGAGGGCGAGAAACAGAGGGGCTGAAACAGAGGGCGAGAAACAGCGGGGCGGAATCAGAGGGGCTGAAACAGAGGGGCTGAAACAGAGGGGCTGAAACAGAGGGCGAGAAACAGAGGGGCTGAATCAGAGGAGCAGAAACAGAGGGCGAGAAACAGAGGGGCTGAAACAGAGGGACTTAAACAGAGGGCGAGAAACAGACGGGCTGAAACAGAGGGCGAGAAACAGAGGGGCTGAAACAGAGGGCGAGAAACAGAGGGGCGGAATCAGTGGGGCTGAAACAGAGGGGCTGAAACAGAGGGGCTGAAACAGAGGGGCTGATTCAGAGGGGCTGAAACAGAGGGTCTGAATCAGAGGGGCTGAAACACAGGGCGAGAAATAGAGGGGCTGAAACAAAGGGTGAGAAACAGAGGGGCAGAAACAGAGGGCGAGAAACAGAGGGGCTGAAACAGAGGGGCTGAAACAGAGAGCGCGAAACAGTGGGGCTGAAACAGAGGGCGAGAAACAGAGGGGCTGAAACAGAGGGGCTGAAACAGAGGGGCTAAATCAGAGGGGCTGAAACAGAGGGCGAGAAACACAGCGGCTGAAACAGAGGGCGAGAAACAGAGGGGCTTAAACAGAGGGGCTGAAACAGAGGAGCTGAAACAGAGGGCGAGAAACAGAGGGGCTGAAACAGAGGGCGAGAAACAGAGGTGCTGAAACAGAGGGGCTGAAACAGAGGGCGAGAAACAGAGGGGCTGAAACAGAGGGCGAGACACAGAGGGGCTGAAACAGAGGGGCTGAAACAGAGGGGCTGAAACAGAGGGGCTGAAACCGAGGGCGAGAAACAGAGGGGCTGAAACAGAGGGGCTGAATCAGAGGGGCTGAAACAGAGGGGCTGAAACAGAGGGCTAGAAACAGAGGGGCTGAAACAGAGGGCGAGAAACAGAGGGGCTGAAACAGAGGGGCCGAAACAGAGGGGCTGAAACAGAGGGGCTGAAACAGAGGCCGAGAAACAGAGGGGCTGAAACAGAGGGCGAGAAACAGAGGGGCTGAAACAGAGGGGCTGAAACAGAGGGGCTGAAACAGAGGGTCTGATACAGAGGGGCCGAATCAGAGGGGCTGTATCAGAGGGGCTGAAACAGAGGGGCTGAAACAGAGGGCGAGAAACAGAGGGGCTGAAACAGAGGGCAAGAAACAGAGGGCGAGAAACAGAGGGGCTGAAACAGAGGGGCTGAAACAGACGGGCTGAAACAGAGAGCCTGAAACAGAGGGCGAGAAACAGAGGAGCTGAAACAGAGGGCGAGAAACAGAGGGGCTGAAACAGAGTGGCTGAAACAGAGGGGCTGAAACAGAGGGGCTGAAACAGAGGGCGAGAAACAGAGGGGCTGTATCAGAGGGGCTGAATCAGAGGGGCTGAAACAGAGGGGCTGAAACAGAGGGCGAGAAACAAAGGGGCTGAAACAGCGGGCGAGAAACAGATGGCGAGATACAGAGGGGCTGAAACAGAGGGGCTGAAACAGACGGGCTGAAACAGAGAGCCTGAAACAGAGGGTGAAAAACAGAGGGGCTGTAACAGAGGGTGAGAAACTGAGGGCGAGAAACAGAGGGACTGAAACAGAGGGGCTGAAACAGAGGGGCTGAAACAGAGGGGCTGAATCAGAGGGGCTGATACAGAGGTGCTGAATCAGAGGGGCTAAAACAGAGGGCGAGAAACAGAGGGGCTGAAACTGAGGGCGAAAAACAGAGGGGCTGAAACAGAGGGCGAGAAACAGAGGGGCTGAAACAGAGAGCGCGAAACAGAGGGGCTGAAACAGAGGGGCTGAAACAGAGGGGCTGAAACAGAGGGGCTGAATCAGAGGGGCTGAAACAGAGGGGCTGTATCAGAGGGGCTGAAACAGAGGGCGAGAAACAGAGGGGCTGAAACAGAGGGGCTGAATCAGAGGCGCTGAAACAGAGGGCGAGAAACAGAGGGGCTGAAACAGAGGGCGAGAAACAGAGGGGCTGAAACAGAGGGCGAGAAACAGCGGGGCGGAATCAGAGGGGCTGAAACAGAGGGGCTGAAACAGAGGGGCTGAAACAGAGGGCGAGAAACAGAGGGGCTGAATCAGAGGGGCTGAAACAGAGGGCGAGAAACAGAGGGGCTGAAACAGAGGGGCTGAAACAGAGGGCGAGAAACAGACGGGCTGAAACAGAGGGCGAGAAACAGAGGGGCTGAAACAGAGGGCGAGAAACAGAGGGGCGGAATCAGTGAGGCTGAAACAGAGGGGCTGAAACAGAGGGGCTGAATCAGAGGGGCTGATTCAGAGGGGCTGAAACAGAGGGGCTGAATCAGAGGGGCTGAAACACAGGGCGAGAAATAGAGGGGCTGATACAAAGGGTGAGAAACAGAGGGGCAGAAACAGAGGGCGAGAAATAGAGGGGCTGAAACAGAGGGGCTGAAACAGAGAGCGCGAAACAGTGGGGCTGAAACAGAGGGCGAGAAACAGAGGGGCTGAAACAGAGGGGCTGAAACAGAGGGGCTAAATCAGAGGAGCTGAAACAGAGGGCGAGAAACAGAGCGGCTGAAACAGAGGGCGAGAAACAGAGGGGCTTAAACAGAGGGGCTGAAACAGAGGAGCTGAAACAGAGGGCGAGAAACAGAGGGGCTGAAACAGAGGGCGAGAAACAGAGGTGCTGAAACAGAGGGGCTGAAACAGAGGGCGAGAAACAGAGGGGCTGAAACAGAGGGCGAGACACAGAGGGGCTGTAACAGAGGGGCTGAAACAGAGGGGCTGAAACAGAGGGGCTGAAACCGAGGGCGAGAAACAGAGGGGCTGAAACAGAGGGGCTGAATCAGAGGGGCTGAAACAGAGGGGCTGAAACAGAGGGCTAGAAACAGAGGGGCTGAAACAGAGGGCGAGAAACAGAGGGGCTGAAACAGAGGGGCCGAAACAGAGGGGCTGAAACAGAGGGGCTGAAACAGAGGCCGAGAAACAGAGGGGCTGAAACAGAGGGCGAGAAACAGAGGGGCTGAAACAGAGGGGCTGAAACAGAGGGGCTGAAACAGAGGGGCTGATACAGAGGGGCCGAATCAGAGGGGCTGTATCAGAGGGGCTGAAACAGAGGGGCTGAAACAGAGGGCGAGAAACAGAGGTGCTGAAACAGAGGGCAAGAAACAGAGGGCGAGAAACAGAGGGGCTGAAACAGAGGGGCTGAAACAGACGGGCTGAAACACAGAGCCTGAAACAGAGGGCGAGAAACAGAGGGGCTGAAACAGAGGGCGAAAAACAGAGGTGCCGAAACAGAGGGCGAGAAACAGAGGGGGAGAAACAGAGGGCGAGAAACAGAGGGGCTGAAACAGAGGGGCTGAAACAGAGCGGCTGAAACAGAGGGGCTGAATCAGAGGGGCTGAAACAGAGGGGCTGTATCAGAGGGGCTGAAACAGAGGGCGAGAAACAGAGGGGCTGAAACAGAGGGCGAGAAACAGAGGGGCTGAAACAGAGGGGCTGAAACAGAGGGCGAGAAACAGAGGGGCAGAAATAGAGGGCGAGAAACTGAGGGGCTGAAACAGAGGGGCTGAAATAGAGGGCGAGAAACAGAGGGGCTGAAACAGAGGGCGAGAAACAGAGGGACTGAAACAGAGGGGCTGAAACAGAGGGGCTGAAACAGTGGGCGAGAAACAGAGTGGCTGCAACAGACGGCGAGAAACAGAGGGGCTGAAACAGAGGGCGAGAAACACAGGGGCTGAAACAGAGGGGCTGAAACAGAGGGGCTGAAACAGAGGGGCTGAAACAGAGGGCGAGAAACAGAGGAGCTGAAACAGAGGGCGAGAAACAGAGGGGCTGAAACAGAGGGGCTGAAACAGAGGGGCTGAAACAGAGGGCGAGAAACAGAGGAGCTGAAACAGAGGGCGAGAAACAGAGGGGCTGAAACAGAGGGGCTGAAACAGAGGGGCTGAAACAGAGGGGCTGAAACAGAGGGTGAGAAACAGAGGGGCTGTATCAGAGGGGCTGAATCAGAGGGGCTGTATCAGAGGGGCTGAATCAGAGGGGCTGAAACAGAGGTGCTGAAACAGAGGGCGAGAAACAGAGGGGCTGAAACAGAGGGCAAGAAACAGAGGGGCTGAAACAGAGGGGTTGAAACAGAGGGGCTGAAACAGTGGGCGAGAAACAGAGTGGCTGCAACAGACGGCGAGAAACAGAGGGGCTGAAACAGAGGGCGAGAAACACAGGGGCTGAAACAGAGGTGCTGAAACAGAGGGGCTGAAACAGAGGGGCTGAAACAGAGGGCGAGAAACAGAGGAGCTGAAACAGAGGGCGAGAAACAGAGGGGCTGCAACAGAGGGGCTGAAACAGAGGGGCTGAAACAGAGGGGCTGAAACAGAGGGCGAGAAACAGAGGAGCTGAAACAGAGGGCGAGAAACAGAGGGGCTGAAACAGAGGGGCTGAAACAGAGGGGCTGAAACAGAGGGGCTGAAACAGAGGGTGAGAAACAGAGGGGCTGAAACAGAGGGGCTGAAACAGAGGGGCTGTTACAGAGGGGCCGAATCAGAGGGGCTGTATCAGAGGGACTGAAACAGAGGGGCTGAAACAGAGGGCGAGAAACAGAGGGGCTGAAACAGAGGGCGAGAAACAGAGGGCGTGAAACAGAGGGGCTGAAACAGAGGGGCTGAAACAGACGGGCTGAAACAGAGAGCCTGAAACAGAGGGCGAGAAACAGAGGGGCTGAACCAGAGGGCGAAAAACAGAGGGGCGGAAACAGAGGGCGAGAAAAAGAGGGGGAGAAACAGAGGGCGAGAAACAGAGGGGCTGAAACAGAGGGGCTGAAACAGAGGGGCTGAAACAGAGGGGCTGAATCAGAGGGGCTGAAACAGAGGGGCTGTATCAGAGGGGCTGAAACAGAGGGGCTGAAACAGAGGGCGAGAAACAGAGGGGCTGAAACAGAGGGGCTGAAACAGAGGGCGAGAAACAGAGGGGCAGAAACAGAGGGCGAGAAACTGAGGGGCTGAAACAGAGGGGCTGAAATAGAGGGCGAGAAACAGAGGGGCTGAAACAGAGGGCGAGAAACAGAGGGACTGAAACAGAGGGGCTGAAACAGAGGGGCTGAAACAGTGGGCGAGAAACAGAGTGGCTGCAACAGACGGCGAGAAACAGAGGGGCTGAAACAGAGGGCGAGAAACACAGGGGCTGAAACAGAGGGGCTGAAACAGAGGGGCTGAAACAGAGGGGCTGAAACAGAGGGCGAGAAACAGAGGAGCTGAAACAGAGGGCGAGAAACAGAGGGGCTGAAACAGAGGGGCTGAAACAGAGGGGCTGAAACAGAGGGGCTGAAACAGAGGGCGAGAATCAGAGGAGCTGAAACAGAGGGCGAGAAACAGAGGGGCTGAAACAGAGGGGCTGAAACAGAGGGGCTGAAACAGAGGGTGAGAAACAGAGGGGCTGTATCAGAGGGGCTGAATCAGAGGGGCTGTATCAGAGGGGCTGAATCAGAGGGGCTGAAACAGAGGTGCTGAAACAGAGGGCGAGAAACAAAGGGGCTGAAACAGCGGGCGAGAAACAGATGGCGAGAAACAGAGGGGCTGAAACAGACGGGCTGAAACAGAGAGCCTGAAACAGAGGGCGAGAAACGGAGGGGCTGAAACAGAGGGTGAAAAACAGAGGGGCTGAAACAGAGGGCGAGAAACACAGGGGCAGAAACAGAGGGCGAGAAACTGAGGGGCTGAAACAGAGGGGCTGAAATAGAGGGCGAGAAACAGAGGGGCTGAAACAGAGGGCGAGAAACAGAGGGACTGAAACAGAGGGGCTGAAACAGAGGGGCTGAAACAGTGGGCGAGAAACAGAGTGGCTGCAACAGACGGCGAGAAACAGAGGGGCTGAAACAGAGGGCGAGAAACACAGGGGCTGAAACAGAGGGGCTGAAACAGAGGGGCTGAAACAGAGGGGCTGCAACAGAGGGCGAGAAACAGAGGGGCTGAAACAGAGGGCGAGAAACACAGGGGCTGAAACAGAGGGGCTGAAACAGAGGGGCTGAAACAGAGGGGCTGAAACAGAGGGCGAGAAACAGAGGAGCTGAAACAGAGGGCGAGAAACAGAGGGGCTGAAACAGAGGGGCTGAAACAGAGGGGCTGAAACAGAGGGCGAGAAACAGAGGAGCTGAAACAGAGGGCGAGAAACAGAGGGGCTGAAACAGAGGGGCTGAAACAGAGGGGCTGAAACAGAGGGGCTGAAACAGAGGGTGAGAAACAGAGGGGCTGTATCAGAGGGGCTGAATCAGAGGGGCTGTATCAGAGGGGCTGAATCAGAGGGGCTGAAACAGAGGTGCTGAAACAGAGGGCGAGAAACAGAGGGGCTGAAACAGAGGGCAAGAAACAGAGGGGCTGAAACAGAGTGGCTGAAACAGAGGGGCTGAAACAGTGGGCGAGAAACAGAGTGGCTGCAACAGACGGCGAGAAACAGAGGGGCTGAAACAGAGGGCGAGAATCACAGGGGCTGAAACAGAGGTGCTAAATCAGAGGGGCTGAAACAGAGGGCGAGAAACAGAGGGCGAGAAACAGAGGAGCTGAAACAGAGGGCGAGAAACAGAGGGGCTGAAACAGAGGGGCTGAAACAGAGGGGCTGAAACAGAGGGGCTGAAACAGAGGGCGAGAAACAGAGGAGCTGAAACAGAGGGCGAGAAACAGAGGGGCTGAAACAGAGGAGCTGAAACAGAGGGGCTGAAACAGAGGGGCTGAAACAGAGGGTGAGAAACAGAGGGGCTGAAACAGAGGGGCTGAAACAGAGGGGCTGTTACAGAGGGGCCGAATCAGAGGGGCTGTATCAGAGGGACTGAAACAGAGGGGCTGAAACAGAGGGCAAGAAACAGAGGGGCTGAAACAGAGGGCGAGAAACAGAGGGCGAGAAACAGAGGGGCTGAAACAGAGGGGCTGAAACAGACGGGCTGAAACAGAGAGCCTGAAACAGAGGGCGAGAAACAGAGGGGCTGAAACAGAGGGCGAAAAACAGAGGGGCCGAAACAGAGGGCGAGAAACAGAGGGGGAGAAACAGAGGGCGAGAAACAGAGGGGCTGAAACAGAGGGGCTGAAACAGAGGGGCTGAAACAGAGGGGCTGAATCAGAGGGGCTGAAACAGAGGGGCTGTATCAGAGGGGCTGAAACAGAGGGGCTGAAACAGAGGGCGAGAAACAGTGGGGCTGAAACAGAGGGGCTGAAACAGAGGGCGAGAAACAGAGGGGCAGAAACAGAGGGCGAGAAACTGAGGGGCTGAAACAGAGGGGCTGAAATAGAGGGCGAGAAACAGAGGGGCCGAAACAGAGGGCGAGAAACAGAGGGACTGAAACAGAGGGGCTGAAACAGAGGGGCTGAAACAGTGGGCGAGAAACAGAGTGGCTGCAACAGACGGCGAGAAACAGAGGGGCTGAAACAGAGGGCGAGAAACACAGGGGCTGAAACAGAGGGGCTGGAACAGAGGGGCTGAAACAGAGGGCGAGAAACAGAGGGGCTGAAACAGAGGGGCTGAAACAGAGGGGCTGAAACAGAGGGGCTGAAACAGAGGGCGAGAAACAGAGGAGCTGAAACAGAGGGCGAGAAACAGAGGGGCTGAAACAGAGGGGCTGAAACAGAGGGGCTGAAACAGAGGGTGAGAAACAGAGGGGCTGTATCAGAGGGGCTGAATCAGAGGGGCTGTATCAGAGGGGCTGAATCAGAGGGGCTGAAACAGAGGTGCTGAAACAGGGGGCGAGAAACAAAGGGGCTGAAACAGCGGGCGAGAAACAGATGGCGAGAAACAGAGGGGCTGAAACAGACGGGCTGAAACAGAGAGCCTGAAACAGAGGGCGAGAAACGGAGGGGCTGAAACAGAGGGTGAAAAACAGAGGGGCTGAAACAGAGGGCGAGAAACACAGGGGCAGAAACAGAGGGCGAGAAACTGAGGGGCTGAAACAGAGGGGCTGAAATAGAGGGCGAGAAACAGAGGGGCTGAAACAGAGGGCGAGAAACAGAGGGACTGAAACAGAGGGGCTGAAACAGAGGGGCTGAAACAGTGGGCGAGAAACAGAGTGGCTGCAACAGACGGCGAGAAACAGAGGGGCTGAAACAGAGGGCGAGAAACACAGGGGCTGAAACAGAGGGGCGAAACAGAGGGGCTGAAACAGAGGGGCTGAAACAGAGGGCGAGAAACAGAGGAGCTGAAACAGAGGGCGAGAAACAGAGGGGCTGAAACAGAGGGGCTGAAACAGAGGGGCTGAAACAGAGGGGCTGAAACAGAGGGCGAGAAACAGAGGAGCTGAAACAGAGGGCGAGAAACAGAGGGGCTGAAACAGAGGGGCTGAAACAGAGGGGCTGAAACAGAGGGTGAGAAACAGAGGGGCTGTATCAGAGGGGCTGAATCAGAGGGGCTGTATCAGAGGGGCTGAAACAGAGGGTGAGAAACAGAGGGGCTGTATCAGAGGGGCTGAATCAGAGGGGCTGTATCAGAGGGGCTGAATCAGAGGGGCTGAAACAGAGGTGCTGAAACAGAGGGCGAGAAACAAAGGGGCTGAAACAGCGGGCGAGAAACAGATGGCGAGAAACAGAGGGGCTGAAACAGACGGGCTGAAACAGAGAGCCTGAAACAGAGGGCGAGAAACGGAGGGGCTGAAACAGAGGGTGAAAAACAGAGGGGCTGAAACAGAGGGCGAGAAACACAGGGGCAGAAACAGAGGGCGAGAAACTGAGGGGCTGAAACAGAGGGGCTGAAATAGAGGGCGAGAAACAGAGGGGCTGAAACAGAGGGCGAGAAACAGAGGGACTGAAACAGAGGGGCTGAAACAGAGGGGCTGAAACAGTGGGCGAGAAACAGAGTGGCTGCAACAGACGGCGAGAAACAGAGGGGCTGAAACAGAGGGCGAGAAACACAGGGGCTGAAACAGAGGGGCTGAAACAGAGGGGCTGAAACAGAGGGGCTGCAACAGAGGGCGAGAAACAGAGGGGCTGAAACAGAGGGCGAGAAACACAGGGGCTGAAACAGAGGGGCTGAAACAGAGGGGCTGAAACAGAGGGGCTGAAACAGAGGGCGAGAAACAGAGGAGCTGAAACAGAGGGCGAGAAACAGAGGGGCTGAAACAGAGGGGCTGAAACAGAGGGGCTGAAACAGAGGGCGAGAAACAGAGGAGCTGAAACAGAGGGCGAGAAACAGAGGGGCTGAAACAGAGGGGCTGAAACAGAGGGGCTGAAACAGAGGGGCTGAAACAGAGGGTGAGAAACAGAGGGGCTGTATCAGAGGGGCTGAATCAGAGGGGCTGTATCAGAGGGGCTGAATCAGAGGGGCTGAAACAGAGGTGCTGAAACAGAGGGCGAGAAACAGAGGGGCTGAAACAGAGGGCAAGAAACAGAGGGGCTGAAACAGAGGGGCTGAAACAGAGGGGCTGAAACAGAGGGGCTGAAACAGTGGGCGAGAAACAGAGTGGCTGCAACAGACGGCGAGAAACAGAGGGGCTGAAACAGAGGGCGAGAATCACAGGGGCTGAAACAGAGGTGCTAAATCAGAGGGGCTGAAACAGAGGGCGAGAAACAGAGGGCGAGAAACAGAGGAGCTGAAACAGAGGGCGAGAAACAGAGGGGCTGAAACAGAGGGGCTGAAACAGAGGGGCTGAAACAGAGGGGCTGAAACAGAGGGCGAGAAACAGAGGAGCTGAAACAGAGGGCGAGAAACAGAGGGGCTGAAACAGAGGAGCTGAAACAGAGGGGCTGAAACAGAGGGGCTGAAACAGAGGGTGAGAAACAGAGGGGCTGAAACAGAGGGGCTGAAACAGAGGGGCTGTTACAGAGGGGCCGAATCAGAGGGGCTGTATCAGAGGGACTGAAACAGAGGGGCTGAAACAGAGGGCAAGAAACAGAGGGGCTGAAACAGAGGGCGAGAAACAGAGGGCGAGAAACAGAGGGGCTGAAACAGAGGGGCTGAAACAGACGGGCTGAAACAGAGAGCCTGAAACAGAGGGCGAGAAACAGAGGGGCTGAAACAGAGGGCGAAAAACAGAGGGGCCGAAACAGAGGGCGAGAAACAGAGGGGGAGAAACAGAGGGCGAGAAACAGAGGGGCTGAAACAGAGGGGCTGAAACAGAGGGGCTGAAACAGAGGGGCTGAATCAGAGGGGCTGAAACAGAGGGGCTGTATCAGAGGGGCTGAAACAGAGGGGCTGAAACAGAGGGCGAGAAACAGTGGGGCTGAAACAGAGGGGCTGAAACAGAGGGCGAGAAACAGAGGGGCAGAAACAGAGGGCGAGAAACTGAGGGGCTGAAACAGAGGGGCTGAAATAGAGGGCGAGAAACAGAGGGGCTGAAACAGAGGGCGAGAAACAGAGGGACTGAAACAGAGGGGCTGAAACAGAGGGGCTGAAACAGTGGGCGAGAAACAGAGGGGCTGAAACAGAGGGCGAGAAACAGAGGGACTGAAACAGAGGGGCTGAAACAGAGGGGCTGAAACAGTGGGCGAGAAACAGAGTGGCTGCAACAGACGGCGAGAAACAGAGGGGCTGAAACAGAGGGCGAGAAACACAGGGGCTGAAACAGAGGGGCTGGAACAGAGGGGCTGAAACAGAGGGCGAGAAACAGAGGGGCTGAAACAGAGGGGCTGAAACAGAGGGGCTGAAACAGAGGGCGAGAAACAGAGGAGCTGAAACAGAGGGCGAGAAACAGAGGGGCTGAAACAGAGGGGCTGAAACAGAGGGGCTGAAACAGAGGGTGAGAAACAGAGGGGCTGTATCAGAGGGGCTGAATCAGAGGGGCTGTATGAGAGGGGCTGAATCAGAGGGGCTGAAACAGAGGTGCTGAAACAGGGGGCGAGAAACAAAGGGGCTGAAACAGCGGGCGAGAAACAGATGGCGAGAAACAGAGGGGCTGAAACAGACGGGCTGAAACAGAGAGCCTGAAACAGAGGGCGAGAAACGGAGGGGCTGAAACAGAGGGTGAAAAACAGAGGGGCTGAAACAGAGGGCGAGAAACACAGGGGCAGAAACAGAGGGCGAGAAACTGAGGGGCTGAAACAGAGGGGCTGAAATAGAGGGCGAGAAACAGAGGGGCTGAAACAGAGGGCGAGAAACAGAGGGACTGAAACAGAGGGGCTGAAACAGAGGGGCTGAAACAGTGGGCGAGAAACAGAGTGGCTGCAACAGACGGCGAGAAACAGAGGGGCTGAAACAGAGGGCGAGAAACACAGGGGCTGAAACAGAGGGGCTGAAACAGAGGGGCTGAAACAGAGGGGCTGAAACAGAGGGCGAGAAACAGAGGAGCTGAAACAGAGGGCGAGAAACAGAGGGGCTGAAACAGAGGGGCTGAAACAGAGGGGCTGAAACAGAGGGGCTGAAACAGAGGGCGAGAAACAGAGGAGCTGAAACAGAGGGCGAGAAACAGAGGGGCTGAAACAGAGGGGCTGAAACAGAGGGGCTGAAACAGAGGGAGAGAAACAGAGGGGCTGTATCAGAGGGGCTGAATCAGAGGGGCTGTATCAGAGGGGCTGAATCAGAGGGGCTGAAACAGAGGTGCTGAAACAGAGGGCGAGAAACAAAGGGGCTGAAACAGCGGGCGAGAAACAGATGGCGAGAAACAGAGGGGCTGAAACAGACGGGCTGAAACAGAGAGCCTGAAACAGATAGCGAGAAACGGAGGGGCTGAAACAGAGGGTGAAAAACAGAGGGGCTGAAACAGAGGTGCTGAAACAGAGGGCGAGAAACAGAGGGGCTGAAACAGAGGGCAAGAAACAGAGGAGCTGAAACAGAGGGGCTGAAACAGAGGGGCTGAAACAGTGGGCGAGAAACAGAGTGGCTGCAACAGACGGCGAGAAACAGAGGGGCTGAAACAGAGGGCGAGAAACACAGGGGCTGAAACAGAGGTGCTGAAACAGAGGGGCTGAAACAGAGGGGCTGAAACAGAGGGCGAGAAACAGAGGAGCTGAAACAGAGGGCGAGAAACAGAGGGGCTGAAACAGAGGGGCTGAAACAGAGGGGCTGAAACAGAGGGGCTGAAACAGAGGGCGAGAAACAGAGGAGCTGAAACAGAGGGCGAGAAACAGAGGGGCTGAAACAGAGGGGCTGAAACAGAGGGGCTGAAACAGAGGGGCTGAAACAGTGGGCGAGAAACAGAGTGGCTGCAACAGACGGCGAGAAACAGAGGGGCTGAAACAGAGGGCGAGAAACACAGGGGCTGAAACAGAGGGGCTGAAACAGAGGGGCTGAAACAGTGGGCGAGAAACAGAGTGGCTGCAACAGACGGCGAGAAACAGAGGGGCTGAAACAGAGGGCGAGAAACACAGGGGCTGAAACAGAGGGGCTGAAACAGAGGGGCTGAAACAGAGGGGCTGAAACAGAGGGCGAGAAACCGAGGAGCTGAAACAGAGGGCGAGAAACAGAGGGGCTGAAACAGAGGGGCTGAAACAGTGGGCGAGAAACAGAGTGGCTGCAACAGACGGCGAGAAACAGAGGGGCTGAAACAGAGGGCGAGAAACAGAGGGACTGAAACAGAGGGGCTGAAACAGAGGGGCTGAAACAGTGGGCGAGAAACAGAGTGGCTGCAACAGACGGCGAGAAACAGAGGGGCTGAAACAGAGGGCGAGAAACACAGGGGCTGAAACAGAGGGGCTGAAACAGAGGGGCTGAAACAGAGGGGCTGAAACAGAGGGCGAGAAACCGAGGAGCTGAAACAGAGGGCGAGAAACAGAGGGGCTGAAACAGAGGGGCTGAAACAGAGGGGCTGAAACAGAGGGCGAGAAACAGAGGAGCTGAAACAGAGGGCGAGAAACAGAGGGGCTGAAACAGAGGGGCTGAAACAGAGGGGCTGAAACAGAGGGCGAGAAACAGAGGAGCTGAAACAGAGGGCGAGAAACAGAGGGGCTGAAACAGAGGGGCTGAAACAGAGGGGCTGAAACAGAGGGGCTGAAACAGAGGGTGAGAAACAGAGGGGCTGTATCAGAGGGGCTGAATCAGAGGGGCTGTATCAGAGGGGCTGAATCAGAGGGGCTGAAACAGAGGTGCTGAAACAGAGGGCGAGAAACAGAGGGGCTGAAACAGAGGGCAAGAAACAGAGGGGCTGAAACAGAGGGGCTGAAACAGAGGGGCTGAAACAGTGGGCGAGAAACAGAGTGGCTGCAACAGACGGCGAGAAACAGAGGGGCTGAAACAGAGGGCGAGAAACACAGGGGCTGAAACAGAGGTGCTGAAACAGAGGGGCTGAAACAGAGGGGCTGAAACAGAGGGCGAGAAACAGAGGAGCTGAAACAGAGGGCGAGAAACAGAGGGGCTGAAACAGAGGGGCTGAAACAGAGGGGCTGAAACAGAGGGGCTGAAACAGAGGGCGAGAAACAGAGGAGCTGAAACAGAGGGCGAGAAACAGAGGGGCTGAAACAGAGGGGCTGAAACAGAGGGGCTGAAACAGAGGGGCTGAAACAGAGGGTGAGAAACAGAGGGGCTGAAACAGAGGGGCTGAAACAGAGGGGCTGTTACAGAGGGGCCGAATCAGAGGTGCTGTATCAGAGGGGCTGAAACAGAGGGGCTGAAACAGAGGGCGAGAAACAGAGGGGCTGAAACAGAGGGCGAGAAACAGAGGGCGAGAAACAGAGGGGCTGAAACAGAGGGGCTGAAACAGACGGGCTGAAACAGAGAGCCTGAAACAGAGGACGAGAAACAGAGGGGCTGAAACAGAGGGCGAAAAACAGAGGGGCGGAAACAGAGGGCGAGAAACAGAGGGGGAGAAACAGAGGGCGAGAAACAGAGGGGCTGAAACAGAGGGGCTGAAACAGAGGGGCTGAAACAGAGGGGCTGAATCAGAGGGGCTGAAACAGAGGGGCTGTATCAGAGGGGCTGAAACAGAGGGGCTGAAACAGAGGGCGAGAAACAGAGGGGCTGAAACAGAGGGGCTGAAACAGAGGGCGAGAAACAGAGGGGCAGAAACAGAGGGCGAGAAACTGTGAGGCTGAAACAGAGGGGCTGAAATAGAGGGCGAGAAACAGAGGGGCTGAAACAGAGGGCGAGAAACAGAGGGACTGAAACAGAGGGGCTGAAACAGAGGGGCTGAAACAGTGGGCGAGAAACAGAGTGGCTGCAACAGACGGCGAGAAACAGAGGGGCTGAAACAGAGGGCGAGAAACACAGGGGCTGAAACAGAGGGGCTGAAACAGAGGGGCTGAAACAGAGGGGCTGAAACAGAGGGCGAGAAACAGAGGAGCTGAAACAGAGGGCGAGAAACAGAGGGGCTGAAACAGAGGGGCTGAAACAGAGGGGCTGAAACAGAGGGGCTGAAACAGAGGGCGAGAAACAGAGGAGCTGAAACAGAGGGCGAGAAACAGAGGGGCTGAAACAGAGGGGCTGAAACAGAGGGGCTGAAACAGAGGGTGAGAAACAGAGGGGCTGTATCAGAGGGGCTGAATCAGAGGGGCTGTATCAGAGGGGCTGAATCAGAGGGGCTGAAACAGAGGTGCTGAAACAGAGGGCGAGAAACAAAGGGGCTGAAACAGCGGGCGAGAAACAGATGGCGAGAAACAGAGGGGCTGAAACAGACGGGCTGAAACAGAGAGCCTGAAACAGAGGGCGAGAAACGGAGGGGCTGAAACAGAGGGTGAAAAACAGAGGGGCTGAAACAGAGGGCGAGAAACACAGGGGCAGAAACAGAGGGCGAGAAACTGAGCGGCTGAAACAGAGGGGCTGAAATAGAGGGCGAGAAACAGAGGGGCTGAAACAGAGGGCGAGAAACAGAGGGACTGAAACAGAGGGGCTGAAACAGAGGGGCTGAAACAGTGGGCGAGAAACAGAGTGGCTGCAACAGACGGCGAGAAACAGAGGGGCTGAAACAGAGGGCGAGAAACACAGGGGCTGAAACAGAGGGGCTGAAACAGAGGGGCTGAAACAGAGGGGCTGCAACAGACGGCGAGAAACAGAGGGGCTGAAACAGAGGGCGAGAAACACAGGGGCTGAAACAGAGGGGCTGAAACAGAGGGGCTGAAACAGAGGGGCTGAAACAGAGGGCGAGAAACAGAGGAGCTGAAACAGAGGGCGAGAAACAGAGGGGCTGAAACAGAGGGGCTGAAATAGAGGGGCTGAAACAGAGGGCGAGAAACAGAGGAGCTGAAACAGAGGGCGAGAAACAGAGGGGCTGAAACAGAGGGGCTGAAACAGAGGGGCTGAAACAGAGGGGCTGAAACAGAGGGTGAGAAACAGAGGGGCTGTATCAGAGGGGCTGAATCAGAGGGGCTGTATCAGAGGGGCTGAATCAGAGGGGCTGAAACAGAGGTGCTGAAACAGAGGGCGAGAAACAGAGGGGCTGAAACAGAGGGCAAGAAACAGAGGGGCTGAAACAGAGGGGCTGAAACAGAGGGGCTGAAACAGTGGGCGAGAAACAGAGTGGCTGCAACAGACGGCGAGAAACAGAGGGGCTGAAACAGAGGGCGAGAATCACAGGGGCTGAAACAGAGGTGCTAAATCAGAGGGGCTGAAACAGAGGGCGAGAAACAGAGGGCGAGAAACAGAGGAGCTGAAACAGAGGGCGAGAAACAGAGGGGCTGAAACAGAGGGGCTGAAACAGAGGGGCTGAAACAGAGGGGCTGAAACAGAGGGCGAGAAACAGAGGAGCTGAAACAGAGGGCGAGAAACAGAGGGGCTGAAACAGAGGGGCTGAAACAGAGGGGCTGAAACAGAGGGGCTGAAACAGAGGGTGAGAAACAGAGGGGCTGAAACAGAGGGGCTGAAACAGAGGGGCTGTTACAGAGGGGCCGAATCAGAGGGGCTGTATCAGAGGGACTGAAACAGAGTGGCTGCAACAGACGGCGAGAAACAGAGGGGCTGAAACAGAGGGCGAGAAACACAGGGGCTGAAACAGAGGGGCTGAAACAGAGGGGCTGAAACAGAGGGGCTGAAACAGAGGGCGAGAAACAGAGGAGCTGAAACAGAGGGCGAGAAACAGAGGGGCTGAAACAGAGGGGCTGAAACAGAGGGGCTGAAACAGAGGGGCTGAAACAGAGGGCGAGAAACAGAGGAGCTGAAACAGAGGGCGAGAAACAGAGGGGCTGAAACAGAGGGGCTGAAACAGAGGGGCTGAAACAGAGGGTGAGAAACAGAGGGGCTGTATCAGAGGGGCTGAATCAGAGGGGCTGTATCAGAGGGGCTGAATCAGAGGGGCTGAAACAGAGGTGCTGAAACAGAGGGCGAGAAACAAAGGGGCTGAAACAGCGGGCGAGAAACAGATGGCGAGAAACAGAGGGGCTGAAACAGACGGGCTGAAACAGAGAGCCTGAAACAGAGGGCGAGAAACGGAGGGGCTGAAACAGAGGGTGAAAAACAGAGGGGCTGAAACAGAGGGCGAGAAACACAGGGGCAGAAACAGAGGGCGAGAAACTGAGGGGCTGAAACAGAGGGGCTGAAATAGAGGGCGAGAAACAGAGGGGCTGAAACAGAGGGCGAGAAACAGAGGGACTGAAACAGAGGGGCTGAAACAGAGGGGCTGAAACAGTGGGCGAGAAACAGAGTGGCTGCAACAGACGGCGAGAAACAGAGGGGCTGAAACAGAGGGCGAGAAACACAGGGGCTGAAACAGAGGGGCTGAAACAGAGGGGCTGAAACAGAGGGGCTGCAACAGACGGCGAGAAACAGAGGGGCTGAAACAGAGGGCGAGAAACACAGGGGCTGAAACAGAGGGGCTGAAACAGAGGGGCTGAAACAGAGGGGCTGAAACAGAGGGCGAGAAACAGAGGAGCTGAAACAGAGGGCGAGAAACAGAGGGGCTGAAACAGAGGGGCTGAAATAGAGGGGCTGAAACAGAGGGCGAGAAACAGAGGAGCTGAAACAGAGGGCTAGAAACAGAGGGGCTGAAACAGAGGGGCTGAAACAGAGGGGCTGAAACAGAGGGGCTGAAACAGAGGGTGAGAAACAGAGGGGCTGTATCAGAGGGGCTGAATCAGAGGGGCTGTATCAGAGGGGCTGAATCAGAGGGGCTGAAACAGAGGTGCTGAAACAGAGGGCGAGAAACAGAGGGGCTGAAACAGAGGGCAAGAAACAGAGGGGCTGAAACAGAGGGGCTGAAACAGAGGGGCTGAAACAGTGGGCGAGAAACAGAGTGGCTGCAACAGACGGCGAGAAACAGAGGGGCTGAAACAGAGGGCGAGAATCACAGGGGCTGAAACAGAGGTGCTAAATCAGAGGGGCTGAAACAGAGGGCGAGAAACAGAGGGCGAGAAACAGAGGAGCTGAAACAGAGGGCGAGAAACAGAGGGGCTGAAACAGAGGGGCTGAAACAGAGGGGCTGAAACAGAGGGGCTGAAACAGAGGGCGAGAAACAGAGGAGCTGAAACAGAGGGCGAGAAACAGAGGGGCTGAAACAGAGGGGCTGAAACAGAGGGGCTGAAACAGAGGGGCTGAAACAGAGGGTGAGAAACAGAGGGGCTGAAACAGAGGGGCTGAAACAGAGGGGCTGTTACAGAGGGGCCGAATCAGAGGGGCTGTATCAGAGGGACTGAAACAGAGGGGCTGAAACAGAGGGCGAGAAACAGAGGGGCTGAAACAGAGGGCGAGAAACAGAGGGCGAGAAACAGAGGGGCTGAAACAGAGGGGCTGAAACAGACGGGCTGAAACAGAGAGCCTGAAACAGAGGGCGAGAAACAGAGGGGCTGAAACAGAGGGCGAAAAACAGAGGGGCGGAAACAGAGGGCGAGAAACAGAGGGGGAGAAACAGAGGGCGAGAAACAGAGGGGCTGAAACAGAGGGGCTGAAACAGAGGGGCTGAAACAGAGGGGCTGAATCAGAGGGGCTGAAACAGAGGGGCTGTATCAGAGGGGCTGAAACAGAGGGGCTGAAACAGAGGGCGAGAAACAGAGGGGCTGAAACAGAGGGGCTGAAACAGAGGGCGAGAAACAGAGGGGCAGAAACAGAGGGCGAGAAACTGAGGGGCTGAAACAGAGGGGCTGAAATAGAGGGCGAGAAACAGAGGGGCTGAAACAGAGGGCGAGAAACAGAGGGACTGAAACAGAGGGGCTGAAACAGAGGGGCTGAAACAGTGGGCGAGAAACAGAGTGGCTGCAACAGACGGCGAGAAACAGAGGGGCTGAAACAGAGGGCGACAAACACAGGGGCTGAAACAGAGGGGCTGAAACAGAGGGGCTGAAACAGAGGGCGAGAAACAGAGGAGCTGAAACAGAGGGCGAGAAACAGAGGGGCTGAAACAGAGGGGCTGAAACAGAGGGGCTGAAACAGAGGGGCTGAAACAGAGGGCGAGAAACAGAGGAGCTGAAACAGAGGGCGAGAAACAGAGGGGCTGAAACAGAGGGGCTGAAACAGAGGGGCTGAAACAGAGGGTGAGAAACAGAGGGGCTGTATCAGAGGGGCTGAATCAGAGGGGCTGTATCAGAGGGGCTGAATCAGAGGGGCTGAAACAGAGGTGCTGAAACAGAGGGCGAGAAACAAAGGGGCTGAAACAGCGGGCGAGAAACAGATGGCGAGAAACAGAGGGGCTGAAACAGACGGGCTGAAACAGAGAGCCTGAAACAGAGGGCGAGAAACGGAGGGGCTGAAACAGAGGGTGAAAAACAGAGGGGCTGAAACAGAGGGCGAGAAACACAGGGGCAGAAACAGAGGGCGAGAAACTGAGGGGCTGAAACAGAGGGGCTGAAATAGAGGGCGAGAAACAGAGGGGCTGAAACAGAGGGCGAGAAACAGAGGGACTGAAACAGAGGGGCTGAAACAGAGGGGCTGAAACAGTGGGCGAGAAACAGAGTGGCTGCAACAGACGGCGAGAAACAGAGGGGCTGAAACAGAGGGCGAGAAACACAGGGGCTGAAACAGAGGGGCTGAAACAGAGGGGCTGAAACAGAGGGGCTGAAACAGAGGGCGAGAAACAGAGGAGCTGAAACAGAGGGCGAGAAACAGAGGGGCTGAAACAGAGGGGCTGAAACAGAGGGGCTGAAACAGAGGGGCTGAAACAGAGGGCGAGAAACAGAGGAGCTGAAACAGAGGGCGAGAAACAGAGGGGCTGAAACAGAGGGGCTGAAACAGAGGGGCTGAAACAGAGGGTGAGAAACAGAGGGGCTGTATCAGAGGGGCTGAATCAGAGGGGCTGTATCAGAGGGGCTGAATCAGAGGGGCTGAAACAGAGGTGCTGAAACAGAGGGCGAGAAACAAAGGGGCTGAAACAGCGGGCGAGAAACAGATGGCGAGAAACAGAGGGGCTGAAACAGACGGGCTGAAACAGAGAGCCTGAAACAGAGGGCGAGAAACGGAGGGGCTGAAACAGAGGGTGAAAAACAGAGGGGCTGAAACAGAGGTGCTGAAACAGAGGGCGAGAAACAGAGGGGCTGAAACAGAGGGCAAGAAACAGAGGGGCTGAAACAGAGGGGCTGAAACAGAGGGGCTGAAACAGTGGGCGAGAAACAGAGTGGCTGCAACAGATGGCGAGAAACAGAGGGGCTGAAACAGAGGGCGAGAAACACAGGGGCTGAAACAGAGGTGCTGAAACAGAGGGGCTGAAACAGAGGGGCTGAAACAGAGGGCGAGAAACAGAGGAGCTGAAACAGAGGGCGAGAAACAGAGGGGCTGAAACAGAGGGGCTGAAACAGAGGGGCTGAAACAGAGGGGCTGAAACAGAGGGCGAGAAACAGAGGAGCTGAAACAGAGGGCGAGAAACAGAGGGGCTTAAACAGAGGGGCTGAAACAGAGGGGCTGAAACAGAGGGGCTGAAACAGAGGGTGAGAAACAGAGGGGCTGAAACAGAGGGGCTGAAACAGAGGGGCTGTTACAGAGGGGCCGAATCAGAGGGGCTGTATCAGAGGGACTGAAACAGAGGGGCTGAAACAGAGGGCGAGAAACAGAGGGGCTGAAACAGAGGGCGAGAAACAGAGGGCGAGAAACAGAGGGGCTGAAACAGAGGGGCTGAAACAGACGGGCTGAAACAGAGAGCCTGAAACAGAGGGCGAGAAACAGAGGGGCTGAAACAGAGGGCGAAAAACAGAGGGGCGGAAACAGAGGGCGAGAAACAGAGGGGGAGAAACAGAGGGCGAGAAACAGAGGGGCTGAATCAGAGGGGCTGAAACAGAGGGGCTGAAACAGAGGGGCTGAATCAGAGGGGCTGAAACAGAGGGGCTGTATCAGAGGGGCTGAAACAGAGGGGCTGAAACAGAGGGCGAGAAACAGAGGGGCTGAAACAGAGGGGCTGAAACAGAGGGCGAGAAACAGAGGGGCAGAAACAGAGGGCGAGAAACTGAGGGGCTGAAACAGAGGGGCTGAAATAGAGGGCGAGAAACAGAGGGGCTGAAACAGAGGGCGAGAAACAGAGGGACTGAAACAGAGGGGCTGAAACAGAGGGGCTGAAACAGTGGGCGAGAAACAGAGTGGCTGCAACAGACGGCGAGAAACAGAGGGGCTGAAACAGAGGGCGAGAAACACAGGGGCTGAAACAGAGGGGCTGAAACAGAGGGGCTGAAACAGAGGGCGAGAAACAGAGGAGCTGAAACAGAGGGCGAGAAACAGAGGGGCTGAAACAGAGGGGCTGAAACAGAGGGGCTGAAACAGAGGGGCTGAAACAGAGGGCGAGAAACAGAGGAGCTGAAACAGAGGGCGAGAAACAGAGGGGCTGAAACAGAGGGGCTGAAACAGAGGGGCTGAAACAGAGGGTGAGAAACAGAGGGGCTGTATCAGAGGGGCTGAATCAGAGGGGCTGTATCAGAGGGGCTGAATCAGAGGGGCTGAAACAGAGGTGCTGAAACAGAGGGCGAGAAACAAAGGGGCTGAAACAGCGGGCGAGAAACAGATGGCGAGAAACAGAGGGGCTGAAACAGACGGGCTGAAACAGAGAGCCTGAAACAGAGGGCGAGAAACGGAGGGGCTGAAACAGAGGGTGAAAAACAGAGGGGCTGAAACAGAGGGCGAGAAACACAGGGGCAGAAACAGAGGGCGAGAGACTGAGGGGCTGAAACAGAGGGGCTGAAATAGAGGGCGAGAAACAGAGGGGCTGAAACAGAGGGCGAGAAACAGAGGGACTGAAACAGAGGGGCTGAAACAGAGGGGCTGAAACAGTGGGCGAGAAACAGAGTGGCTGCAACAGACGGCGAGAAACAGAGGGGCTGAAACAGAGGGCGAGAAACACAGGGGCTGAAACAGAGGGGCTGAAACAGAGGGGCTGAAACAGAGGGGCTGCAACAGACGGCGAGAAACAGAGGGGCTGAAACAGAGGGCGAGAAACACAGGGGCTGAAACAGAGGGGCTGAAACAGAGGGGCTGAAACAGAGGGGCTGAAACAGAGGGCGAGAAACAGAGGAGCTGAAACAGAGGGCGAGAAACAGAGGGGCTGAAACAGAGGGGCTGAAACAGAGGGGCTGAAACAGAGGGCGAGAAACAGAGGAGCTGAAACAGAGGGCGAGAAACAGAGGGGCTGAAACAGAGGGGCTGAAACAGAGGGGCTGAAACAGAGGGGCTGAAACAGAGGGTGAGAAACAGAGGGGCTGTATCAGAGGGGCTGAATCAGAGGGGCTGTATCAGAGGGGCTGAATCAGAGGGGCTGAAACAGAGGTGCTGAAACAGAGGGCGAGAAACAGAGGGGCTGAAACAGAGGGCAAGAAACAGAGGGGCTGAAACAGAGGGGCTGAAACAGAGGGGCTGAAACAGTGGGCGAGAAACAGAGTGGCTGCAACAGACGGCGAGAAACAGAGGGGCTGAAACAGAGGGCGAGAATCACAGGGGCTGAAACAGAGGTGCTAAATCAGAGGGGCTGAAACAGAGGGCGAGAAACAGAGGGCGAGAAACAGAGGAGCTGAAACAGAGGGCGAGAAACAGAGGGGCTGAAACAGAGGGGCTGAAACAGAGGGGCTGAAACAGAGGGGCTGAAACAGAGGGCGAGAAACAGAGGAGCTGAAACAGAGGGCGAGAAACAGAGGGGCTGAAACAGAGGGGCTGAAACAGAGGGGCTGAAACAGAGGGGCTGAAACAGAGGGTGAGAAACAGAGGGGCTGAAACAGAGGGGCTGAAACAGAGGGGCTGTTACAGAGGGGCCGAATCAGAGGGGCTGTATCAGAGGGACTGAAACAGAGGGGCTGAAACAGAGGGCGAGAAACAGAGGGGCTGAAACAGAGGGCGAGAAACAGAGGGCGAGAAACAGAGGGGCTGAAACAGAGGGGCTGAAACAGACGGGCTGAAACAGAGAGCCTGAAACAGAGGGCGAGAAACAGAGGGGCTGAAACAGAGGGCGAAAAACAGAGGGGCCGAAACAGAGGGCGAGAAACAGAGGGGGAGAAACAGAGGGCGAGAAACAGAGGGGCTGAAACAGAGGGGCTGAAACAGAGGGGCTGAAACAGAGGGGCTGAATCAGAGGGGCTGAAACAGAGGGGCTGTATCAGAGGGGCTGAAACAGAGGGGCTGAAACAGAGGGCGAGAAACAGAGGGGCTGAAACAGAGGGGCTGAAACAGAGGGCGAGAAACAGAGGGGCAGAAACAGAGGGCGAGAAACTGAGGGGCTGAAACAGAGGGGCTGAAATAGAGGGCGAGAAACAGAGGGGCTGAAACAGAGGGCGAGAAACAGAGGGACTGAAACAGAGGGGCTGAAACAGAGGGGCTGAAACAGTGGGCGAGAAACAGAGTGGCTGCAACAGACGGCGAGAAACAGAGGGGCTGAAACAGAGGGCGAGAAACACAGGGGCTGAAACAGAGGGGCTGAAACAGAGGGGCTGAAACAGAGGGGCTGAAACAGAGGGCGAGAAACAGAGGAGCTGAAACAGAGGGCGAGAAACAGAGGGGCTGAAACAGAGGGGCTGAAACAGAGGGGCTGAAACAGAGGGGCTGAAACAGAGGGCGAGAAACAGAGGAGCTGAAACAGAGGGCGAGAAACAGAGGGGCTGAAACAGAGGGGCTGAAACAGAGGGGCTGAAACAGAGGGTGAGAAACAGAGGGGCTGTATCAGAGGGGCTGAAACAGAGGGGCTGATTCAGAGGGGCTGATACAGAGTTGCTGAATAAGAGGGGCTAAAACAGAGGGCGAGAAACAGAGGGGCTGAAACTGAGGGCGAAAAACAGAGGGGCTGAAACAGTTGGCGAGAAACAGAGGCGCTGAAACAGAGAGCGCGAAACAGAGGGGCTGAAACAGAGGGGCTGAAACAGAGGGGCTGAAACAGAGGGGCTAAATCAGAGGGGCTAAAACAGAGGGCGAGAAACAGAGGGGCTGAAATAGAGGGCGAGAAACAGAGGGGCTGAAACAGAGGGGCTGAAACAGAGGGCGAGAAACAGAGGGGCTGAAACAGAGGGCGAGGAACAGAGGGGCAGAAACAGAGGGCGATAAACAGAGTGACTGAAACAGAGGGGCTGAAACAGAAGGACTGAAACAGATGGACTGAAACAGAGGGCGAGAAACAGTGGGGCTGAATCAGAGGGGCTGAATCAGAGGGGCTGAAACAGAGGGGCTGAAACAGAGGGCGAGAAACAGAGGGGCTGAATCAGAGAGGCTGAAACAGAGGGCGAGAAATAGAGGGGCTGAAACAGAGGGCGAGAAACAGAGGGGCTGAAACAGAGGGGCTGAAACAGAGGGTGAGAAACAGAGGGGCTGAAACAGAGGGCGAAAAACAGAGGGGCTGAAAGAGAGGGGCTGAATCAGAGGTGCTGATTCAGAGGGGCTGAAACAGAGGGGCTGAATCAGAGGGGCTGAATCAGAGGGCGAGAAATAGAGGGGCTGAAACAGAGGGCGAGAAACAGAAGGGCTGAAACAGAAGGCGAGAAACAGATGGGCTGAAACAGAGGGGCTGAAACAGAGGGCGAGAAATAGAGGGGCTGAAACAGAAGGTGAGAAACAGAGGGGCTGAAACAGAAGGCGAGAAACAGAGGGGCTGAAACAGAGGGGCTGAATCAGAGGGGCTGAGACCAAGGGCGAGAAACAGAGGGGCTGAAACAGAGGGCGAGAAACAGAGGGGCTGAATCAGAGGGGCTGAAACAGAGGGCGTGAAACAGAGGGGCTGAAACAGAGGGGCTGAAACAGAGGGGCTCAAACAGAGGGGCTCAAACAGAGGGCGAGAAACAGAGGGTCTGAAACAGAGAGCGCGAAACAGAGGGGCTGAAACAGAGGGCGAGAAACAGAGGGGCTGAATCAGAGGGGCTGAATCAGAGGGGCTGAAACAGTGGGGCTGAAACAGAGGGCGAGAAACAGAGGGGCTGAAACAGAGGGCGAGAAAGAGAGGGGCTGAAACAGAGGGGAAGAAATGGAGGGGCTGAAACAGAGGGCGAGAAACAGAGGGGCTGAAACAGAGGGCGAGAAACAGAGTGGCTGAAACAGAGGGCGAGGAACAGAGGGCGAGAAGCAGAGAGGCTGATTCAGAGGGGCTGAAACAGAGGGGCTGAATCAGAGGGGCTGAAACACAGGGCGAGAAATAGAGGGGCTGAAACAAAGGGTGAGAAACAGAGGGGCAGAAACAGAGGGTGAGAAACAGAGGGGCTGAAACAGAGAGCGCGAAACAGTGGGGCTGAAACAGAGGGCGAGAAACAGAGGGGCTGAAACAGAGGGCGAGAAACAGAGCGGCTGAAACAGAGAGCGAGAAACAGAGGGGCTTAAACAGAGGGGCTGAAACAGAGGAGCTGAAACAGAGGGCGAGAAACAGAGGGACTGAAACAGAGGGGCTGAAACAGAGGGGCTGAAACAGAGGGCGAGAAACAGAGGGGCTGAAACAGAGGGCGAGAAACAGAGGGGCTGAAACAGAGGGGCTGAAACAGAGGTCGAGAAACAGAGGGGCTGAAACAGAGGGCGAAAAACAGAGGGGCTGAAACAGAGGGGCTGAATCAGAGGTGCTGATTCAGAGGGGCTGAAACAGAGGGGCTGAATCAGAGGGGCTGAAACAGAGGGCGAGAAATAGGGGGGTTAAACAGAGGGCGAGAAACAGAGGGGCTGAAACAGAAGGCGAGAAACAGAGGGTCTGAAACAGAGGGGCTGAAACAGAGGGCGAGAAATAGAGGGGCTGAAACAGAGGGCTAGAAACAGAGGGGCTGAAACAGAAGGCGAGAAACAGAGGGGCTGAAACAGAGGGGCTGAATCAGAGGGGCTGAGACCGAGGGCGAGAAACAGAGGGGCTCAAACAGAGGGCGAGAAACAGAGGGCGAGAAACGGAGGGGCTGAAACAGAGGGTGAAAAACAGAGGGGCTGAAACAGAGGGTGAGAAACTGAGGGCGAGAAACAGAGGGACTGAAACAGAGGGGCTGAAACAGAGGGGCTGAATCAGAGGGGCTGATACAGAGGTGCTGAATCAGAGGGGCTAAAACAGAGGGCGAGAAACAGAGGGGCTGAAACTGAGGGCGAAAAACAGAGGGGCTGAAACAGAGGGCGAGAAACAGAGGGGCTGAAACAGAGAGCGCGAAACAGAGGGGCTGAAACAGAGGGGCTGAAACAGAGGGGCTGAAACAGAGGGGCTGAATCAGAGGGGCTGAAACAGAGGGGCTGTATCAGAGGGGCTGAAACAGAGGGCGAGAAACAGAGGGGCTGAAACAGAGGGGCTGAAACAGAGGGGCTGAAACAGAGGGCGAGAAACAGAGGGGCTGAAACAGAGGGCGAGAAACAGAGGGGCTGAAACAGAGAGCGCGAAACAGTGGGGCTGAAACAGAGGGCGAGAAACAGAGGGGCTGAAACAGAGGGCGAGAAACAGAGCGGCTGAAACACAGAGCGAGAAACAGAGGGGCTTAAACAGAGGGGCTGAAACAGAGGAGCTGAAACAGAGGGCGAGAAACAGAGGGACTGAAACAGAGGGGCTGAAACAGAGGGACTGAAACAGAGGGCGAGAAACAGAGGGGCTGAAACAGAGGGCGAGAAACAGAGGGGCTGAAACAGAGGGGCTGAAACAGAGGGAGAGAAACAGAGGGGCTGAAACAGAGGGCGAGAAACAGAGGGGCTGAAACAGAGGGGCTGAAACAGAGGGGCTGAAACAGAGGGGCTGAAACAGAGGGCGAGAAACAGAGGAGCTGAAACAGAGGGCGAGAAACAGAGGGGCTGAAACAGAGGGGCTGAAACAGAGGGGCTGAAACAGAGGGGCTGAAACAGAGGGTGAGAAACAGAGGGGCTGAAACAGAGGGGCTGTTACAGAGGGGCCGAATCAGAGGGGCTGTATCAGAGGGACTGAAACAGAGTGGCTGCAACAGACGGCGAGAAACAGAGGGGCTGAAACAGAGGGCGAGAAACACAGGGGCTGAAACAGAGGGGCTGAAACAGAGGGGCTGAAACAGAGGGGCTGAAACAGAGGGCGAGAAACAGAGGAGCTGAAACAGAGGGCGAGAAACAGAGGGGCTGAAACAGAGGGGCTGAAACAGAGGGGCTGAAACAGAGGGGCTGAAACAGAGGGCGAGAAACAGAGGAGCTGAAACAGAGGGCGAGAAACAGAGGGGCTGAAACAGAGGGGCTGAAACAGAGGGGCTGAAACAGAGGGTGAGAAACAGAGGGGCTGTATCAGAGGGGCTGAATCAGAGGGGCTGTATCAGAGGGGCTGAATCAGAGGGGCTGAAACAGAGGTGCTGAAACAGAGGGCGAGAAACAAAGGGGCTGAAACAGCGGGCGAGAAACAGATGGCGAGAAACAGAGGGGCTGAAACAGACGGGCTGTAACAGAGAGCCTGAAACAGAGGGCGAGAAACGGAGGGGCTGAAACAGAGGGTGAAAAACAGAGGGGCTGAAACAGAGGGCGAGAAACACAGGGGCAGAAACAGAGGGCGAGTAACTGAGGGGCTGAAACAGAGGGGCTGAAATAGAGGGCGAGAAACAGAGGGGCTGAAACAGAGGGCGAGAAACAGAGGGACTGAAACAGAGGGGCTGAAACAGAGGGGCTGAAACAGTGGGCGAGAAACAGAGTGGCTGCAACAGACGGCGAGAAACAGAGGGGCTGAAACAGAGGGCGAGAAACACAGGGGCTGAAACAGAGGGGCTGAAACAGAGGGGCTGAAACAGAGGGGCTGCAACAGACGGCGAGAAACAGAGGGGCTGAAACAGAGGGCGAGAAACACAGGGGCTGAAACAGAGGGGCTGAAACAGAGGGGCTGAAACAGAGGGGCTGAAACAGAGGGCGAGAAACAGAGGAGCTGAAACAGAGGGCGAGAAACAGAGGGGCTGAAACAGAGGGGCTGAAATAGAGGGGCTGAAACAGAGGGCGAGAAACAGAGGAGCTGAAACAGAGGGCGAGAAACAGAGGGGCTGAAACAGAGGGGCTGAAACAGAGGGGCTGAAACAGAGGGGCTGAAACAGAGGGTGAGAAACAGAAGGGCTGTATCAGAGGGGCTGAATCAGAGGGGCTGTATCAGAGGGGCTGAATCAGAGGGGCTGAAACAGAGGTGCTGAAACAGAGGGCGAGAAACAGAGGGGCTGAAACAGAGGGCAAGAAACAGAGGGGCTGAAACAGAGGGGCTGAAACAGAGGGGCTGAAACAGTGGGCGAGAAACAGAGTGGCTGCAACAGACGGCGAGAAACAGAGGGGCTGAAACAGAGGGCGAGAATCACAGGGGCTGAAACAGAGGTGCTAAATCAGAGGGGCTGAAACAGAGGGCGAGAAACAGAGGGCGAGAAACAGAGGAGCTGAAACAGAGGGCGAGAAACAGAGGGGCTGAAACAGAGGGGCTGAAACAGAGGGGCTGAAACAGAGGGGCTGAAACAGAGGGCGAGAAACAGAGGAGCTGAAACAGAGGGCGAGAAACAGAGGGGCTGAAACAGAGGGGCTGAAACAGAGGGGCTGAAACAGAGGGGCTGAAACAGAGGGTGAGAAACAGAGGGGCTGAAACAGAGGGGCTGAAACAGAGGGGCTGTTACAGAGGGGCCGAATCAGAGGGGCTGTATCAGAGGGACTGAAACAGAGGGGCTGAAACAGAGGGCGAGAAACAGAGGGGCTGAAACAGAGGGCGAGAAACAGAGGGCGAGAAACAGAGGGGCTGAAACAGAGGGGCTGAAACAGACGGGCTGAAACAGAGAGCCTGAAACAGAGGGCGAGAAACAGAGGGGCTGAAACAGAGGGCGAAAAACAGAGGGGCGGAAACAGAGGGCGAGAAACAGAGGGGGAGAAACAGAGGGCGAGAAACAGAGGGGCTGAAACAGAGGGGCTGAAACAGAGGGGCTGAAACAGAGGGGCTGAATCAGAGGGGCTGAAACAGAGGGGCTGTATCAGAGGGGCTGAAACAGAGGGGCTGAAACAGAGGGCGAGAAACAGAGGGGCTGAAACAGAGGGGCTGAAACAGAGGGCGAGAAACAGAGGGGCAGAAACAGAGGGCGAGAAACTGAGGGGCTGAAACAGAGGGGCTGAAATAGAGGGCGAGAAACAGAGGGGCTGAAACAGAGGGCGAGAAACAGAGGGACTGAAACAGAGGGGCTGAAACAGAGGGGCTGAAACAGTGGGCGAGAAACAGAGTGGCTGCAACAGACGGCGAGAAACAGAGGGGCTGAAACAGAGGGCGAGAAACACAGGGGCTGAAACAGAGGGGCTGAAACAGAGGGGCTGAAACAGAGGGCGAGAAACAGAGGAGCTGAAACAGAGGGCGAGAAACAGAGGGGCTGAAACAGAGGGGCTGAAACAGAGGGGCTGAAACAGAGGGGCTGAAACAGAGGGAGAGAAACAGAGGAGCTGAAACAGAGGGCGAGAAACAGAGGGGCTGAAACAGAGGGGCTGAAACAGAGGGGCTGAAACAGAGGGTGAGAAACAGAGGGGCTGTATCAGAGGGGCTGAATCAGAGGGGCTGTATCAGAGGGGCTGAATCAGAGGGGCTGAAACAGAGGTGCTGAAACAGAGGGCGAGAAACAAAGGGGCTGAAACAGCGGGCGAGAAACAGATGGCGAGAAACAGAGGGGCTGAAACAGACGGGCTGAAACAGAGAGCCTGAAATAGAGGGCGAGAAACGGAGGGGCTGAAACAGAGGGTGAAAAACAGAGGGGCTGAAACAGAGGGCGAGAAACACAGGGGCAGAAACAGAGGGCGAGAAACTGAGGGGCTGAAACAGAGGGGCTGAAATAGAGGGCGAGAAACAGAGGGGCTGAAACAGAGGGCGAGAAACAGAGGGACTGAAACAGAGGGGCTGAAACAGAGGGGCTGAAACAGTGGGCGAGAAACAGAGTGGCTGCAACAGACGGCGAGAAACAGAGGGGCTGAAACAGAGGGCGAGAAACACAGGGGCTGAAACAGAGGGGCTGAAACAGAGGGGCTGAAACAGAGGGGCTGAAACAGAGGGCGAGAAACAGAGGAGCTGAAACAGAGGGCGAGAAACACAGGGGCTGAAACAGAGGGGCTGAAACAGAGGGGCTGAAACAGAGGGGCTGAAACAGAGGGCGAGAAACAGAGGAGCTGAAACAGAGGGCGAGAAACAGAGGGGCTGAAACAGAGGGGCTGAAACAGAGGGGCTGAAACAGAGGGTGAGAAACAGAGGGGCTGTATCAGAGGGGCTGAATCAGAGGGGCTGTATCAGAGGGGCTGAATCAGAGGGGCTGAAACAGAGGTGCTGAAACAGAGGGCGAGAAACAAAGGGGCTGAAACAGCGGGCGAGAAACAGATGGCGAGGAGCAGAGGGGCTGAAACAGACGGGCTGAAACAGAGAGCCTGAAACAGAGGGCGAGAAACGGAGGGGCTGAAACAGAGGGTGAAAAACAGAGGGGCTGAAACAGAGGTGCTGAAACAGAGGGCGAGAAACAGAGGGGCTGAAACAGAGGGCAAGAAACAGAGGGGCTGAAACAGAGGGGCTGAAACAGAGGGGCTGAAACAGTGGGCGAGAAACAGAGTGGCTGCAACAGATGGCGAGAAACAGAGGGGCTGAAACAGAGGGCGAGAAACACAGGGGCTGAAACAGAGGTGCTGAAACAGAGGGGCTGAAACAGAGGGGCTGAAACAGAGGGCGAGAAACAGAGGAGCTGAAACAGAGGGCGAGAAACAGAGGGGCTGAAACAGAGGGGCTGAAACAGAGGGGCTGAAACAGAGGGGCTGAAACAGAGGGCGAGAAACAGAGGAGCTGAAACAGAGGGCGAGAAACAGAGGGGCTTAAACAGAGGGGCTGAAACAGAGGGGCTGAAACAGAGGGGCTGAAACAGAGGGTGAGAAACAGAGGGGCTGAAACAGAGGGGCTGAAACAGAGGGGCTGTTACAGAGGGGCCGAATCAGAGGGGCTGTATCAGAGGGACTGAAACAGAGGGGCTGAAACAGAGGGCGAGAAACAGAGGGGTTGAAACAGAGGGCGAGAAACAGAGGGCGAGAAACAGAGGGGCTGAAACAGAGGGGCTGAAACAGACGGGCTGAAACAGAGAGCCTGAAACAGAGGGCGAGAAACAGAGGGGCTGAAACAGAGGGGCTGAATCAGAGGGCGAAAAACAGAGGGGCGGAAACAGAGGGCGAGAAACAGAGGGGGAGAAACAGAGGGCGAGAAACAGAGGGGCTGAAACAGAGGGGCTGAAACAGAGGGGCTGAAACAGAGGGGCTGAATCAGAGGGGCTGAAACAGAGGGGCTGTATCAGAGGGGCTGAAACAGAGGGGCTGAAACAGAGGGCGAGAAACAGAGGGGCTGAAACAGAGGGGCTGAAACAGAGGGCGAGAAACAGAGGGGCAGAAACAGAGGGCGAGAAACTGAGGGGCTGAAACAGAGGGGCTGAAATAGAGGGCGAGAAACAGAGGGGCTGAAACAGAGGGCGAGAAACAGAGGGACTGAAACAGAGGGGCTGAAACAGAGGGGCTGAAACAGTGGGCGAGAAACAGAGTGGCTGCAACAGACGGCGAGAAACAGAGGGGCTGAAACAGAGGGCGAGAAACACAGGGGCTGAAACAGAGGGGCTGAAACAGAGGGGCTGAAACAGAGGGGCTGAAACAGAGGGCGAGAAACAGAGGAGCTGCAACAGAGGGCGAGAAACAGAGGAGCTGAAACAGAGGGGCTGAAACAGAGGGGCTGAAACAGAGGGGCTGAAACAGAGGGCGAGAAACAGAGGAGCTGAAACAGAGGGCGAGAAACAGAGGGGCTGAAACAGAGGGGCTGAAACAGAGGGGCTGAAACAGAGGGTGAGAAACAGAGGGGCTGTATCAGAGGGGCTGAATCAGAGTGGCTGTATCAGAGGGGCTGAATCAGAGGGGCTGAAACAGAGGTGCTGAAACAGAGGGCGAGAAACAAAGGGGCTGAAACAGCGGGCGAGAAACAGATGGCGAGAAACAGAGGGGCTGAAACAGACGGGCTGAAACAGAGAGCCTGAAACAGAGGGCGAGAAACGGAGGGGCTGAAACAGAGGGTGAAAAACAGAGGGGCTGAAACAGAGGGCGAGAAACACAGGGGCAGAAACAGAGGGCGAGAAACTGAGGGGCTGAAACAGAGGGGCTGAAATAGAGGGCGAGAAACAGAGGGGCTGAAACAGAGGGCGAGAAACAGAGGGACTGAAACAGAGGGGCTGAAACAGAGGGGCTGAAACAGTGGGCGAGAAACAGAGTGGCTGCAACAGACGGCGAGAAACAGAGGGGCTGAAACAGAGGGCGAGAAACACAGGGGCTGAAACAGAGGGGCTGAAACAGAGGGGCTGAAACAGAGGGGCTGCAACAGACGGCGAGAAACAGAGGGGCTGAAACAGAGGGCGAGAAACACAGGGGCTGAAACAGAGGGGCTGAAACAGAGGGGCTGAAACAGAGGGGCTGAAACAGAGGGCGAGAAACAGAGGAGCTGAAACAGAGGGCGAGAAACAGAGGGGCTGAAACAGAGGGGCTGAAACAGAGGGGCTGAAACAGAGGGCGAGAAACAGAGGAGCTGAAACAGAGGGCGAGAAACAGAGGGGCTGAAACAGAGGGGCTGAAACAGAGGGGCTGAAACAGAGGGGCTGAAACAGAGGGTGAGAAACAGAGGGGCTGTATCAGAGGGGCTGAATCAGAGGGGCTGTATCAGAGGGGCTGAATCAGAGGGGCTGAAACAGAGGTGCTGAAACAGAGGGCGAGAAACAGAGGGGCTGAAACAGAGGGCAAGAAACAGAGGGGCTGAAACAGAGGGGCTGAAACAGAGGGGCTGAAACAGTGGGCGAGAAACAGAGTGGCTGCAACAGACGGCGAGAAACAGAGGGGCTGAAACAGAGGGCGAGAATCACAGGGGCTGAAACAGAGGTGCTAAATCAGAGGGGCTGAAACAGAGGGCGAGAAACAGAGGGCGAGAAACAGAGGAGCTGAAACAGAGGGCGAGAAACAGAGGGGCTGAAACAGAGGGGCTGAAACAGAGGGGCTGAAACAGAGGGGCTGAAACAGAGGGCGAGAAACAGAGGAGCTGAAACAGAGGGCGAGAAACAGAGGGGCTGAAACAGAGGGGCTGAAACAGAGGGGCTGAAACAGAGGGTGAGAAACAGAGGGGCTGAAACAGAGGGGCTGAAACAGAGGGGCTGTTACAGAGGGGCCGAATCAGAGGGGCTGTATCAGAGGGACTGAAACAGAGGGGCTGAAACAGAGGGCGAGAAATAGAGGGGCTGAAACAGAGGGCGAGAAACAGAGGGCGAGAAACAGAGGGGCTGAAACAGAGGGGCTGAAACAGACGGGCTGAAACAGAGAGCCTGAAACAGAGGGCGAGAAACAGAGGGGCTGAAACAGAGGGCGAAAAACAGAGGGGCCGAAACAGAGGGCGAGAAACAGAGGGGGAGAAACAGAGGGCGAGAAACAGAGGGGCTGAAACAGAGGGGCTGAAACAGAGGGGCTGAAACAGAGGGGCTGAATCAGAGGGGCTGAAACAGAGGGGCTGTATCAGAGGGGCTGAAACAGAGGGGCTGAAACAGAGGGCGAGAAACAGAGGGGCTGAAACAGAGGGGCTGAAACAGAGGGCGAGAAACAGAGGGGCAGAAACAGAGGGCGAGAAACTGAGGGGCTGAAACAGAGGGGCTGAAATAGAGGGCGAGAAACAGAGGGTCTGAAACAGAGGGCGAGAAACAGAGGGACTGAAACAGAGGGGCTGAAACAGAGGGGCTGAAACAGTGGGCGAGAAACAGAGTGGCTGCAACAGACGGCGAGAAACAGAGGGGCTGAAACAGAGGGCGAGAAACACAGGGGCTGAAACAGAGGGGCTGAAACAGAGGGGCTGAAACAGAGGGGCTGAAACAGAGGGCGAGAAACAGAGGAGCTGAAACAGAGGGCGAGAAACAGAGGGGCTGAAACAGAGGGGCTGAAACAGAGGGGCTGAAACAGAGGGGCTGAAACAGAGGGCGAGAAACAGAGGAGCTGAAACAGAGGGCGAGAAACAGAGGGGCTGAAACAGAGGGGCTGAAACAGAGGGGCTGAAACAGAGGGTGAGAAACAGAGGGGCTGTATCAGAGGGGCTGAAACAGAGGGGCTGATTCAGAGGGGCTGATACAGAGTTGCTGAATCAGAGGGGCTAAAACAGAGGGCGAGAAACAGAGGGGCTGAAACTGAGGGCGAAAAACAGAGGGGCTGAAACAGTTGGCGAGAAACAGAGGCGCTGAAACAGAGAGCGCGAAACAGAGGGGCTGAAACAGAGGGGCTGAAACAGAGGGGCTGAAACAGAGGGGCTAAATCAGAGGGGCTAAAACAGAGGGCGAGAAACAGAGGGGCTGAAATAGAGGGCGAGAAACAGAGGGGCTGAAACAGAGGGGCTGAAACAGAGGGGCTGAAACAGAGGGCGAGAAACAGAGGGGCTGAAACAGAGGGCGAGGAACAGAGGGGCAGAAACAGAGGGCGATAAACAGAGTGACTGAAACAGAGGGGCTGAAACAGAAGGACTGAAACAGAGGGACTGAAACAGAGGGCGAGAAACAGTGGGGCTGAATCAGAGGGGCTGAATCAGAGGGGCTGAAACAGAGGGGCTGAAACAGAGGGCGAGAAACAGAGGGGCTGAATCAGAGAGGCTGAAACAGAGGGCGAGAAATAGAGGGGCTGAAATAGAGGGCGAGAAACAGAGGGGCTGAAACAGAGGGGCTGAAACAGAGGGTGAGAAACAGAGGGGCTGAAACAGAGGGCGAAAAACAGAGGGGCTGAAACAGAGGGGCTGAATCAGAGGTGCTGATTCAGAGGGGCTGAAACAGAGGGGCTGAATCAGAGGGGCTGAATCAGAGGGCGAGAAATAGAGGGGCTGAAACAGAGGGCGAGAAACAGAAGGGCTGAAACAGAAGGCGAGAAACAGATGGGCTGAAACAGAGGGGCTGAAACAGAGGGCGAGAAATAGAGGGGCTGAAACAGAGGGTGAGAAACAGAGGGGCTGAAACAGAAGGCGAGAAACAGAGGGGCTGAAACAGAGGGGCTGAATCAGAGGGGCTGAGACCGAGGGCGAGAAACAGAGGGGCTGAAACAGAGGGCGAGAAACAGAGGGGCTGAATCAGAGGGGCTGAAACAGAGGGCGTGAAACAGAGGGGCTGAAACAGAGGGGCTGAAACAGAGGGGCTCAAACAGAGGGGCTCAAACAGAGGGCGAGAAACAGAGGGTCTGAAACAGAGAGCGCGAAACAGAGGGGCTGAAACAGAGGGCGAGAAACAGAGGGGCTGAATCAGAGGGGCTGAATCAGAGGGGCTGAAACAGTGGGGCTGAAACAGAGGGCGAGAAACAGAGGGGCTGAAACTGAGGGCGAGAAAGAGAGGGGCTGAAACAGAGGGGAAGAAATGGAGGGGCTGAAACAGAGGGCGAGAAACAGAGGGGCTGAAACAGAGGGCGAGAAACAGAGGGGCTGAAACAGAGGGCGAGGAACAGAGGGCGAGAAGCAGAGAGGCTGATTCAGAGGGGCTGAAACAGAGGGGCTGAATCAGAGGGGCTGAAACACAGGGCGAGAAATAGAGGGGCTGAAACAAAGGGTGAGAAACAGAGGGGCAGAAACAGAGGGTGAGAAACAGAGGGGCTGAAACAGAGAGCGCGAAACAGTGGGGCTGAAACAGAGGGCGAGAAACAGAGGGGCTGAAACAGAGGGCGAGAAACAGAGCGGCTGAAACAGAGAGCGAGAAACAGAGGGGCTTAAACAGAGGGGCTGAAACAGAGGAGCTGAAACAGAGGGCGAGAAACAGAGGGACTGAAACAGAGGGGCTGAAACAGAGGGGCTGAAACAGAGGGCGAGAAACAGAGGGGCTGAAACAGAGGGCGAGAAACAGAGGGGCTGAAACAGAGGGGCTGAAACAGAGGGCGAGAAACAGAGGGGCTGAAACAGAGGGCGAAAAACAGAGGGGCTGAAACAGAGGGGCTGAATCAGAGGTGCTGATTCAGAGGGGCTGAAACAGAGGGGCTGAATCAGAGCGGCTGAAACAGAGGGCGAGAAATAGGGGGGCTAAACAGAGGGCGAGAAACAGAGGGGCTGAATCAGAAGGCGAGAAACAGAGGGTCTGAAACAGAGGGGCTGAAACAGAGGGCGAGAAATAGAGGGGCTGAAACAGAGGGCTAGAAACAGAGGGGCTGAAACAGAAGGCGAGAAACAGAGGGGCTGAAACAGAGGGGCTGAATCAGAGGGGCTGAGACCGAGGGCGAGAAACAGAGGGGCTCAAACAGAGGGCGAGAAACAGAGGGCGAGAAACGGAGGGGCTGAAACAGAGGGTGAAAAACAGAGGGGCTGAAACAGAGGGTGAGAAACTGAGGGCGAGAAACAGAGGGACTGAAACAGAGGGGCTGAAACAGAGGGGCTGAATCAGAGGGGCTGATACAGAGGTGCTGAATCAGAGGGGCTAAAACAGAGGGCGAGAAACAGAGGGGCTGAAACTGAGGGCGAAAAACAGAGGGGCTGAAACAGAGGGCGAGAAACAGAGGGGCTGAAACAGAGAGCGCGAAACAGAGGGGCTGAAACAGAGGGGCTGAAACAGAGGGGCTGAAACAGAGGGGCTGAATCAGAGGGGCTGAAACAGAGGGGCTGTATCAGAGGGGCTGAAACAGAGGGCGAGAAACAGAGGGGCTGAAACAGAGGGGCTGAAACAGAGGGGCTGAAACAGAGGGCGAGAAACAGAGGGGCTGAAACAGAGGGCGAGAAACAGAGGGGCTGAAACAGAGAGCGCGAAACAGTGGGGCTGAAACAGAGGGCGAGAAACAGAGGGGCTGAAACAGAGGGCGAGAAACAGAGCGGCTGAAACAGAGAGCGAGAAACAGAGGGGCTTAAACAGAGGGGCTGAAACAGAGGAGCTGAAACAGAGGGCGAGAAACAGAGGGACTGAAACAGAGGGCGAGAAACAGAGGGGCTGAAACAGAGGGGCTGAAACAGAGGGCGAGAAACAGAGGGGCTGAAACAGAGGGCGAAAAACAGAGGGGCTGAAACAGAGGGGCTGAATCAGAGGTGCTGATTCAGAGGGGCTGAAACAGAGGGGCTGAATCAGAGGGGCTGAAACAGAGGGCGAGAAATAGGGGGGTTAAACAGAGGGCGAGAAACAGAGGGGCTGAAACAGAAGGCGAGAAACAGAGGGTCTGAAACAGAGGGGCTGAAACAGAGGGCGAGAAATAGAGGGGCTGAAACAGAGGGCTAGAAACAGAGGGGCTGAAACAGAAGGCGAGAAACAGAGGGGCTGAAACAGAGGGGCTGAATCAGAGGGGCTGAGACCGAGGGCGAGAAACAGAGGGGCTCAAACAGAGGGCGAGAAACAGAGGGCGAGAAACGGAGGGGCTGAAACAGAGGGTGAAAAACAGAGGGGCTGAAACAGAGGGTGAGAAACTGAGGGCGAGAAACAGAGGGACTGAAACAGAGGGGCTGAAACAGAGGGGCTGAATCAGAGGGGCTGATACAGAGGTGCTGAATCAGAGGGGCTAAAACAGAGGGCGAGAAACAGAGGGGCTGAAACTGAGGGCGAAAAACAGAGGGGCTGAAACAGAGGGCGAGAAACAGAGGGGCTGAAACAGAGAGCGCGAAACAGAGGGGCTGAAACAGAGGGGCTGAAACAGAGGGGCTGAAACAGAGGGGCTGAATCAGAGGGGCTGAAACAGAGGGGCTGTATCAGAGGGGCTGAAACAGAGGGCGAGAAACAGAGGGGCTGAAACAGAGGGGCTGAAACAGAGGGGCTGAAACAGAGGGCGAGAAACAGAGGGGCTGAAACAGAGGGCGAGAAACAGAGGGGCTGAAACAGAGGGCGAGAAACAGCGGGGCGGAATCAGAGGGGCTGAAACAGAGGGGCTGAAACAGAGGGGCTGAAACAGAGGGCGAGAAAGAGAGGGGCTGAATCAGAGGGGCTGAAACAGAGGGCGAGAAACAGAGGGGCTGAAACAGAGGGGCTGAAACAGAGGGCGAGAAACAGACGGGCTGAAACAGAGGGCGAGAAACAGAGGGGCTGAAACAGAGGGCGAGAAACAGAGGGGCGGAATCAGTGGGTCTGAAACAGAGTGGCTGAAACAGAGGGGCTGAATCAGAGGGGCTGATTCAGAGGGGTTGAAACAGAGGGGCTGAATCAGAGGGGCTGAAACACAGTGCGAGAAATAGAGGGGCTGAAACAAAGGGTGAGAAACAGAGGGGCAGAAACAAAGGGCGAGAAACAGAGGGGCTGAAACAGAGGGGCTGAAACAGAGAGCGCGAAACAGTGGGGCTGAAACAGAGGGCGAGAAACAGAGGGGCTGAAACAGAGGGGCTGAAACAGTGGGGCTAAATCAGAGGAGCTGAAACAGAGGGCGAGAAACAGAGCGGCTGAAACAGAGGGCGAGAAACAGAGGGGCTTAAACAGAGGGGCTGAAACAGAGGAGCTGAAACAGAGGGCGAGAAACAGAGGGGCTGAAACAGAGGGCGAGAAACAGAGGTGCTGAAACAGAGGGGCTGAAACAGAGGGCGAGAAACAGAGGGGCTGAAACAGAGGGCGAGACACAGAGGGGCTGTAACAGAGGGGCTGAAACAGAGGGGCTGAAACAGAGGGGCTGAAACCGAGGGCGAGAAACAGAGGGCCTGAAACAGAGGGCGAGAAACAGAGGGGCTGAAACATGGGGGCTGAAACAGAGGGGCTGAAACAGAGGGGCTGATACAGAGGTTCCGAATCAGAGGGGCTGTATCAGAGGGGCTGAAACAGAGGGGCTGAAACAGAGGGCGAGAAACAGAGGTGCTGAAACAGAGGGCAAGAAACAGAGGGCGAGAAACAGAGGGGCTGAAACAGAGGGGCTGAAACAGACGGGCTGAAACAGAGAGCCTGAAACAGAGGGCGAGAAACAGAGGGGCTGAAACAGAGGGCGAAAAACAGAGGGGCCGAAACAGAGGGCGAGAAACAGAGGGGGAGAAACAGAGGGCGAGAAACAGAGGGACTGAAACAGAGGGGCTGAAACAGAGGGGCTGAAACAGAGGGGCTGAATCAGAGGGGCTGAAACAGAGGGGCTGTATCAGAGGGGCTGAAACAGAGGGCGAGAAACAGAGGGGCTGAAACAGAGGGCGAGAAACAGAGGGGCTGAAACAGAGGGGCTGAAACAGAGGGCGAGAAACAGAGGGGCAGAAACAGAGGGCGAGAAACTGAGGGGCTGAAACAGAGGGGCTGAAATAGAGGGCGAGAAACAGAGGGGCTGAAACAGAGGGCGAGAAACAGAGGGACTGAAACAGAGGGGCTGAAAAAGAGGGGCTGAAACAGTGGGCGAGAAACAGAGTGGCAACAACAGACGGCGAGAAACAGAGGGGCTGAAACAGAGGGCGAGAAACACAGTGGCTGAAACAGAGGGGCTGAAACAGAGGGGCTGAAACAGAGTGCGAGAAACAGAGGAGCTGAAACAGAGGGCGAGAAACAGAGGGGCTGAAACAGAGGGGCTGAAACAGAGGGGCTGAAACAGAGGGCGAGAAACAGAGGAGCTGAAACAGAGGGCGAGAAACAGAGGGGCTGAAACAGAGGGGCTGAAACAGAGGGGCTGAAACAGAGGGGCTGAAACAGAGGGTGAGAAACAGAGGGGCTGTATCAGAGGGGCTGAATCAGAGGGGCTGTATCAGAGGGGCTGAATCAGAGGGGCTGAAACAGAGGTGCTGAAACAGAGGGCGAGAAACAGAGGGGCTGAAACAGAGGGCAAGAAACAGAGGGGCTGAAACAGAGGGGCTGAAACAGAGGGGCTGAAACAGTGGGCGAGAAACAGAGTGGCTGCAACAGACGGCGAGAAACAGAGGGGCTGAAACAGAGGGCGAGAAACACAGGGGCTGAAACAGAGGGGCTGAAACAGAGGGGCTGAAACAGAGGGGCTGAAACAGAGGGCGAGAAACAGAGGAGCTGAAACAGAGGGCGAGAAACAGAGGGGCTGAAACAGAGGGGCTGAAACAGAGGGGCTGAAACAGAGGGGCTGAAACAGAGGGCGAGAAACAGAGGAGCTGAAACAGAGGGCGAGAAACAGAGGGGCTGAAACAGAGGGGTTAAAACAGAGGGGCTGAAACAGAGGGGCTGGAACAGAGGGTGAGAAACAGAGGGGCTGAAACAGAGGGGCTGAAACAGAGGGGCTGAAACAGAGGGGCTGATACAGAGGGGCCGAATCAGAGGGGCTGTATCAGAGGGACTGAAACAGAGGGGCTGAAACAGAGGGCGAGAAACAGAGGGGCTGAAACAGAGGGCGAGAAACAGAGGGCGAGAAACAGAGGGGCTGAAACAGAGGGGCTGAGACAGACGGGCTGAAACAGAGAGCCTGAAACAGAGGGCGAGAAACAGAGGGGCTGAAACAGAGGGCGAAAACAGAGGGGCCGAAACAGATAGCGAGAAACAGAGGGGGAGAAACAGAGGGCGAGAAATAGAGGGGCTGAAACAGAGGGGCTGAAACAGAGGGGCTGAAACAGAGGGGCTGAATCAGAGGGGCTGAAACAGAGGGGCTGTATCAGAGGGGCTGAAACAGAGGGCGAGAAACAGAGGGTCTGAAACAGAGGGCGAGAAACAGAGGGGCTGAAACAGAGGGGCTGAAACAGAGGGCGAGAAACAGAGGGGCAGAAACAGAGGGCGAGAAATTGAGGGGCTGAAACAGAGGGGCTGAAATAGAGGGCGAGAAACAGAGGGGCTGAAACAGAGGGCGAGAAACAGAGGGACTGAAACAGAGGGGCTGAAACAGAGGGGCTGAAACAGTGGGCGAGAAACAGAGTGGCTGCAACAGACGGCGAGAAACAGAGGGGCTGAAACAGAGGGCGAGAAACACAGGGGCTGAAACAGAGGGGCTGAAACAGAGGGGCTGAAACAGAGGGGCTGAAACAGAGGGCGAGAAACAGAGGAGATGAAACAGAGGTCGAGAAACAGAGGGGCTGAAACAGAGGGGCTGAAACAGAGGGGCTGAAACAGAGGGGCTGAAACAGAGGGCGAGAAACAGAGGAGCTGAAACAGAGGGCGAGAAACAGAGGGGCTGAAACAGAGGGGCTGAAACAGAGGGGCTGAAACAGAGGGGCTGAAACAGAGGGTGAGAAACAGAGGGGCTGTATCAGAGGGGCTGAATCAGAGGGGCTGTATCAGAGGGGCTGAATCAGAGGGGCTGAAACAGAGGTGCTGAAACAGAGGGCGAGAAACAAAGGGTCTGAAACAGCGGGCGAGAAACAGATGGCGAGAAACAGAGGGGCTGAAACAGACGGGCTGAAACAGAGAGCCTGAAACAGAGGGCGAGAAACGGAGGGGCTGAAACAGAGGGTGAAAAACAGAGGGGCTGAAACAGAGGGCGAGAAACACAGGGGCAGAAACAGAGGGCGAGAAACTGAGGGGCTGAAACAGAGGGGCTGAAATAGAGGGCGAGAAACAGAGGGGCTGAAACAGAGGGCGAGAAACAGAGGGACTGAAACAGAGGGGCTGAAACAGAGGGGCTGAAACAGTGGGCGAGAAACAGAGTGGCTGCAACAGACGGCGAGAAACAGAGGGGCTGAAACAGAGGGCGAGAAACACAGGAGCTGAAACAGAGGGGCTGAAACAGAGGGGCTGAAACAGAGGGGCTGAAACAGAGGGCGAGAAACAGAGGAGCTGAAACAGAGGGCGAGAAACAGAGGGGCTGAAACAGAGGGGCTGAAACAGAGGGGCTGAAACAGAGGTGCTGAAACAGAGGGCGAGAAACAGAGGGGCTGAATCAGAGGGGCTGAATCAGAGGGGCTGAAACAGTGGGGCTGAAACAGAGGGCGAGAAACAGAGGGGCTGAAACAGAGGGCGAGAAACAGAGGGGCTGAAACAGAGGGGAAGAAATGGAGGGGCTGAAACAGAGGGCGAGAAACAGAGGGCGAGAAACAGAGGGGCTGAAACAGAGGGGCTGAAACAGAGGGGCTGAAACAGAGGGCGAGAAACAGAGGGGCTGAAACAGAGGGCGAGAAACAGAGGGGCTGAAACAGAGGGCGAGGAACAGAGGGGCGGAATCAGAGGGGCTGAAACTGAGGGGCTGAAACAGAGGCGCTGAAACAGAGGGCGAGAAGCAGAGAGGCTGATTCAGAGGGGCTGAAACAGAGGGGCTGAATCAGAGGGGCTGAAACACAGGGCGAGAAATAGAGGGGCTGAAACAAAGGGTAAGAAACAGAGGGGCAGAAACAGAGGGTGAGAAACAGAGGGGCTGAAACAGAGGGGCTGAAACAGAGAGCGCGAAACAGTGGGGCTGAAACAGAGGGCGAGAAACAGAGGGGCTGAAACAGAGGGCGAGAAACAGAGCGGCTGAAACAGAGAGCGAGAAACACAGGGGCTTAAACAGAGGGGCTGAAACAGAGGAGCTGAAACAGAGGGCGAGAAACAGAGGGACTGAAACAGAGGGGCTGAAACAGAGGGGCTGAAACAGTGGGCGAGAAACAGAGGGGCTGAAACAGAGGGCGAGAAACAGAGGGGCTGAAACAGAGGGGCTGAAACAGAGGGCGAGAAACAGAGGGGCTGAAACAGAGGGCGAAAAACAGAGGGGCTGAAACAGAGGGGCTGAATCAGAGGTGCTGATTCAGAGGGGCTGAAACAGAGGGGCTGAATCAGAGGGGCTGAAACAGAGGGCGAGAAATAGGGGGGTTAAACAGAGGGCGAGAAACAGAGGGGCTGAAACAGAAGGCGAGAAACAGAGGGTCTGAAACAGAGGGGCTGAAACAGAGGGCGAGAAATAGAGGGGCTGAAACAGAGGGCTAGAAACAGAGGGGCTGAAACAGAAGGCGAGAAACAGATGGGCTGAAACAGAGGGGCTGAATCAGAGGGGCTGAGACCGAGGGCGAGAAACAGAGGGGCTGAAACAGAGGGCGAGAAACAGAGGGGCTGAAACAGAGGGCGAGAAACAGAGGGGCTGAATCATAGGTGCTGAAACAGAGGGCGAGAATTAGAGGGGCTGAAACAGAGGGCGAGAAAGAGAGGGGCTGAAACAGAGAGGCTGAAACAGAGGGGCTGAATCAGAGGGGCTGAAACAGTGGGCGAGAAACAGAGTGGCTGCAACAGACGGCGAGTAACAGAGGGGCTGAAACAGAGGGCGAGAAACACAGGGGCTGAAACAGAGGGGCTGAAACAGAGGGGCTGAAACAGAGGGGCTGAAACAGAGGGCGAGAAACAGAGGAGCTGAAACAGAGGGCGAGAAACAGAGGGGCTGAAACAGAGGGGCTGAAATAGAGGGGCTGAAACAGAGGGGCTGAAACAGAGGGCGAGAAACAGAGGAGCTGAAACAGAGGGCGAGAAACAGAGGGGCTGAAACAGAGGGGCTGAAACAGAGGGGCTGAAACAGAGGGGCTGAAACAGAGGGTGAGAAACAGAGGGGCTGAAACAGAGGGGCTGAAACAGAGGGGCTGATACAGAGGGGCCGAATCAGAGGGGCTGTATCACAGGGGCTGAAACAGAGGGGCTGAAACAGCGGGCGAGAAACAGAGGGGCTGAAACAGAGGGCGAGAAACAGAGGGCGAGAAACAGAGGGGCTGAAACAGAGGGGCTGAAACAGACGGGCTGAAACAGAGAGCCTGAAACAGAGGGCGAGAAACAGAGGGGCTGAAACAGAGGGCGAAAAACAGAGGGGCCGAAACAGAGGGCGAGAAACAGAGGGGGAGAAACAGAGGGCGAGAAACAGAGGGACTAAAACAGAGGGGCTGAAACAGAGGGGCTGAAACAGAGGGGCTGAATCAGAGGGGCTGAAACAGAGGGGCTGTATCTGAGGGGCTGAAACAGAGGGCGAGAAACAGAGGGGCTGAAACAGAGGGCGAGAAACAGAGGGGCTGAAACAGAGGGGCAGAAACAGAGGGCGAGAAACAGAGGGGCAGAAACAGAGGGCGAGAAACTGAGGGGCTGAAACAGAGGGGCTGAAATAGCGGGCGAGAAACAGAGGGGCTGAAACAGAGGGCGAGAAACAGAGGGACTGAAACAGAGGGGCTGAAACAGAGGGGCTGAAACAGAGGGCGAGAAACAGAGGGGCTGAAACAGAGGGCGAGGAACAGAGGGGCAGAAACAGAGGGCGATAAACAGAGGGACTGAAACAGAGGGGCTGAAACAGAAGGACTGAAACAGAGGGACTGAAACAGAGGGCGAGAAACAGTGGGGCTGAATCAGAGGGGCTGAATCAGAGGGGCTGAAACAGAGGGGCTGAAACAGAGGGGCTGAAACAGAGGGCTAGAAACAGAGGGGCTGAAACAGAGGGCGAGAAACAGAGGGGCTTAAACAGAGGGGCCGAAACAGAGGGGCTGAAACAGAGGGGCTGAAACAGAGGCCGAGAAACAGAGGGGCTGAAACAGAGGGCGAGAAACAGAGGGGCTGAAACTGAGGGGCTGAAACAGAGGGGCTGAAACATAGGGGCTGATACAGAGGGGCCGAATCAGAGGGGCTGTATCAGAGGGGCTGAAACAGAGGGGCTGAAACAGAGGGCGAGAAACAGAGGGGCTGAAACAGAGGGCGAGAAACAGAGGGCGAGAAACAGAGGGGCTGAAACAGAGGGGCTGAAACAGACGGGCTGAAACAGAGAGCCTGAAACAGAGGGCGAGAAACAGAGGGGCTGAAACAGAGGGCGAAAAACAGAGGGGCCGAAACAGAGGGCGAGAAACAGAGGGGGAGAAACAGAGGGCGAGAAACAGAGGGGCTGAAACAGAGGGGCTGAAACAGAGGGGCTGAAACAGAGGGGCTGAATCAGAGGGGCTGAAACAGAGGGGCTGTATCAGAGGGGCTGAAACAGAGGGCGAGAAACAGAGGGGCTGAAACAGAGGGCGAGAAACAGACGTGCTGAAACAGAGGGGCTGAAACAGAGGGCGAGAAACAGAGGGGCAGAAACAGTGGGCGAGAAACTGAGGGGCTGAAACAGAGGGGCTGAAATAGAGGGCGAGAAACAGAGGGGCTGAAACAGAGGGCGAGAAACAGAGGGACTGAAACAGAGGGGCTGAAACAGAGGGGCTGAAACAGTGGGCGAGAAACAGAGTGGCTGCAACAGACGGCGAGAAACGGAGGGGCTGAAACAGAGGGCGAGAAACAGAGGGGCTGAAACAGAGGGGCTGAAACAGAGGGGCTGAAACAGAGGGGCTGAAACAGAGGGCGAGAAACAGAGGAGCTGAAACAGAGGGCGAGAAACAGAGGGGCTGAAACAGAGGGGCTGAAACAGAGGGGCTGAAACAGAGGGGCTGAAACAGAGGGTGAGAAACAGAGGGGCTGTATCAGAGGGGCTGAATCAGAGGGGCTGTATCAGAGGGGCTGAATCAGAGGGGCTGAAACAGAGGTGCTGAAACAGAGGGCGAGAAACAAAGGGGCTGGAACAGCGGGCGAGAAACAGATGGCGAGAAACAGAGGGGCTGAAACAGACGGGCTGAAACAGAGAGCCTGAAACAGAGGGCGAGAAACGGAGGGGCTGAAACAGAGGGTGAAAAACAGAGGGGCTGAAACAGAGGGCGAGAAACACAGGGGCAGAAACAGAGGGTGAGAAACTGAGGGCGAGAAACAGAGGGACTGAAACAGAGGGGCTGAAACAGAGGGGCTGATTCAGAGGGGCTGATACAGAGGTGCTGAATCAGAGGGGCTAAAACAGAGGGCGAGAAACAGAGGGGCTGAAACTGAGGGCGAAAAACAGAGGGGCTGAAACAGTTGGCGAGAAACAGAGGGGCTGAAACAGAGAGCGCGAAACAGAGGGGCTGAAACAGAGGGGCTGAAACAGAGGGGCTGAAACAGAGGGGCTAAATCAGAGGGGCTGAAACAGAGGGCGAGAAACAGAGGGGCTGAATCAGAGGGGCTGAAACAGAGGGCGAGAAACAGAGGGGCTGAAATAGAGGGCGAGAAACAGAGGGGCTGAAACAGAGGGGCTGAAACAGAGGGGCTGAAACAGAGGGGCTGAAACAGAGGGCGAGAAACAGAGGGGCTGAATCAGAGTGGCTGAAACAGAGGGCGAGAAACAGATGGGGCTGAAACAGAGGGCGAGAAACAGAGGAGCTGAAACAGAGGGGCTGAAACAGAGGGTGAGAAACAGAGGGGCTGAAACAGAGGGCGAGAAACAGATGGGCTGAAACAGAGGGGCTGAAACAGAGGGGCTGAATCAGAGGTGCTGATTCAGAGGGGCTGAAACAGAGGGGCTGAATCAGAGGTGCTGATTCAGAGGGGCTGAAACAGAGGGGCTGAATCAGAGGGGCTGAAACAGATGGCGAGAAATAGAGGGGCTGAAACAGAGGGCGAGAAACAGAGGGGCTGAAACAGAAGGCGAGAAACAGATGGGCTGAAACAGAGGGGCTGAAACAGAGGGCGAGAAATAGAGGGGCTGAAACAGAGGGCGAGAAACAGAGGGGCTGAAACAGAAGGCGAGAAACAGAGGGGCTGAAACAGAGGGGCTGAATCAGAGGGGCTGAGACCGAGGTCGAGAAACAGAGGGGCTGAAACAGAGGGCGAGAAACAGTGGGGCTGAATCAGAGGGGCTGAAACAGAGGGCATGAAACAGAGGGGCTGAAACAGAGGGGCTGAAACAGAGGGGCTGAAACAGAGGGGCTCAAACAGAGGGCGAGAAACAGAGGGTCTGAAACAGAGAGCGCGAAACAGAGGGGCTGAAACAGAGGGCGAGAAACAGAGGGGCTGAATCAGAGGGGCTGAATCAGAGGGGCTGAAACAGTGGGGCTGAAACAGAGGGCGAGAAACAGAGGGGCTGAAACTGAGGGCGAGAAACAGAGGGGCTGAAACAGAGGGGAAGAAATGGAGGGGCTGAAACAGAGGGCGAGAAACAGAGGGCGAGAAACAGAGGGGCTGAAACAGAGGGGCTGAAACAGAGGGGCTGAAACAGAGGGCAAGAAACAGAGGGGCTGAAACAGAGGGCGAGAAACAGAGGGGCTGAAACAGAGGTCGAGAAACAGAGGGGCGGAATCAGAGGGGCAGAAACAGAGGGGCTTAAACAGAGGCGCTGAAACAGAGGGCGAGAAGCAGAGGGGCTGAATCAGAGGGGCTGAAACAGAGGGGCTGAAACAGAGGGCGAGAAACAGAGGGGCTGAAACAGAGGTGCTGAAACAGAGGGCGAGAAACAGAGGGGCTGAAACAGAGGGGCTGAAACAGAGGGGCTGAAACAGAGGGGCTGAAACAGAGGGCGAGAAACAGAGGGGCTAAATCAGAGAGCGCGAAACAGAGGGGCTGAAACAGTGGGCGAGAAACAGAGGGGCTGAATCAGAGGGGCTGAATCAGAGGGGCTGAAACAGAGGGGCTGAACAAGAGGGCGAGAAACAGAGGGGCTGAAACAGAGGGCGAGAAACAGAGTGGCTGAAACAGAGGGCGAGAAACAGAGGGGCTGAAACAGAGGGGCTGAAACAGAGGGGCTGAAACCGATGGCGAGAAACAGAGGGGCTGAAACAGACGGCAAGAAACAGAGGAGCTGAAACAGAGGGCGAGACACAGAGGGGCTGAATCAGAGGGCGAGAAACAGAGGTGCTGAATCAGAGAGTCTGATACAGAGGGCGAGAAACAGAGGGGCTGAAACAGAGGGCGAGAAACAGAGGGGCTGAACCAGAGGGGCTGAAACAGAGGGCGAGAAACAGAGGGGCTGAAACAGAGGGCGAAAAACAGAGGGGCTGAAACAGAGGGGCTGAATCAGAGGTGCTGATTCAGAGGGGCTGAAACAGAGGGGCTGAATCAGAGGGGCTGAAACAGAGGGCGAGAAATAGGGGGGTTAAACAGAGGGCGAGAAACAGAGGGGCTGAAACAGAAGGCGAGAAACAGAGGGTCTGAAACAGAGGGGCTGAAACAGAGTGCGAGAAATAGAGGGGCTGAAACAGAGGGCTAGAAACAGAGGGGCTGAAACAGAAGGCGTGAAACAGAGGGGCTGAAACAGAGGGGCTGAATCAGAGGGGCTGAGACCGAGGGCGAGAAACAGAGGGGCTGAAACAGAGGGGCTGAATCATAGGTGCTGAAACAGAGGGCGAGAATTAGAGGGGCTGAAACAGAGGGCGAGAAAGAGAGGGGCTGAAACAGAGAGGCTGAAACAGAGGGACTGAATCAGAGGGGCTGATTCAGAGGGGCTGAAACAGAGGGGCTGATTCAGAGGGGCTGAAACAGAGGGGCTGAATCAGAGGGGCTGAAACACAGGGCGAGAAATAGAGGGGCTGAAACAAAGGGTGAGAAACAGAGGGGCAGATACAGAGGGCGAGAAACAGAGGGGCTGAAACAGAGGGGCTGAAACAGAGAGCGTGAAACAGTGGGGCTGAAACAGAGGGCGATAAACAGAGGGGCTGAAACAGAGGGGCTGAAACAGAGGGGCTAAATCAGAGGGGCTGATACATAGGGCGAGAAACAGAGCGGCTGAAACAGAGGGCGAGAAACAGAGGGGCTTAAACAGAGCGGCTGAAACAGAGGAGCTGAAACAGAGGGCGAGAAACAGAGGGACTGAAACAGAGGGGCTGAAACAGAGGGGCTGAAACAGAGGGCAAGAAACAGAGGGGCTGAAACACGGGGCGTGAAACAGAGGGGCTGAAACAGAGGGGCGGGAAACAGAGGGGCTGAATCAGAGGGGCTGAATCAGAGGGCTGAAACAGAGGGTGAGAAACAGTGGGGCTGAAACAGAGGGGCTGAAACAGAGGGGCTGAAACAGAGGGCGAGAAACAGAGGGGCTGAATCAGAGGGGCTGAAACAGAGGGGCTGAATCAGAGGGGCTGAAACAGAGGGGCTGGATCAGAGGGCCTGAAACAGAGGGGCTGAATCAGAGGGGCTGAAACAGAGGGGCTGAAACAGAGGGCGAGAAACAGAGGGGCTGAAACAGAGGGCGAGAAACAGAGGGGCTGAAACAGAGGGCGAGAAACAGTGGGCGAGAAACAGAGGGGCTGAAAGAGAGGGGCTGAAACAGAGGGGCTGAAACAGAGGGCGAGAAACAGAGGGGCTGAAACAGAGGGGCTGAAACAGAGGGGCTGAAACAGAGGGGCTGAAACAGAGGCCGAGAAACAGAGGGGCTGAAACAGAGGGCGAGAAACAGAGGGGCTGAAACAGAGGGGCTGAAACAGAGGGGCCGAATCAGAGGGGCTGTATCAGAGGGGCTGAAACAGAGGGGCTGAAACAGAGGGCGAGAAACAGAGGGGCTGAAACTGCGGGCGAGAAACAGAGGGCGAGAAACAGAGGGGCTGAAACAGAGGGGCTGAAACAGACGGGCTGAAACAGAGAGCCTGAAACAGAGGGCGAGAAACAGTGGGGCTGAAACAGAGGGCGAAAAACAGAGGTACCGAAACAGAGGGTGAGAAACAGAGGGGGAGAAACAGAGGGCGAGAAACAGAGGGGCTGAAACAGAGGGGCTGAAACAGAGGGGCTGAATCAGAGGGGCTGAAACAGAGGGGCTGTATCAGTGGGGCTGAAACAGAGGGCGAGAAACAGAGGGGCTGAAACAGAGGGGCTGAAACAGAGGGGCTGAAACAGAGGGCGAGAATCAGAGGGGCTGAAACAGAGGGTGGGAAACAGAGGGGCTGAAACAGAGGGCGAGAAACAGCGGGGCGGAATCAGAGGGGCTGAAACAGAGGGGCTGAAACAGAGGGGCTGAAACAGAGGGCGAGAAACAGAGGGGCTGAATCAGAGGGGCTGAAACAGAGGGCGAGAAACAGAGGGCGAGAAACAGAGGGGCTGAAACAGAGGGGCTGAAACAGAGGGCGAGAAACAGACGGGCTGAAACAGAGGGCGAGAAACAGAGGGGCTGAAACAGAGGGCGAGAAACAGAGGGGCGGAATCAGAGGGGCTGAAACAGAGGGGCTGAAACAGAGGGGCTGAATCAGAGGGGCTGATTCAGAGGGGCTGAAACAGAGGGGCTGAATGAGAGGGGCTGAAACACAGGGCGAGAAATAGAGGGGCTGAAACAAAGGGTGAGCAACAGAGGGGCAGAAACAGAGGGCGAGAAACAGAGGGGCTGAAACAGAGGGGCTGAAACAGAGAGCGCGAAACAGTGGGGCTGAAACAGAGGGCGAGAAACAGAGGGGCTGAAATAGAGGGGCTGAAACAGAGGGGCTAAATCAGAGGGGCTGAAACAGAGGGCGAGAAACAGAGCGGCTGAAACAGAGGGCGAGAAACAGAGGGGCATAAACAGAGGGGCTGAAACAGAGGAGCTGAAACAGAGGGCGAGAAACAGAGGGGCTGAAACAGAGGGCGAGAAACAGAGGTGCTGAAACAGAGGTGCTGAAACAGAGGGCGAGAAACAGAGGGGCTGAAACAGAGGGCGAAACACAGAGGGGCTGAAACAGAGTGGCTGAAACAGAGGGGCTGAAACAGAGGGGCTGAAACCGAGGGCGAGAAACAGAGGGGCTGAAACAGAGGGCGAGAAACAGAGGGGCTGAAACAGAGGGGCTGAAACAGAGGGGCTGAAACAGAGGGGCTGAAACAGAGGCCGAGAAACAGAGGGGCTGAAACAGAGGGCGAGAAACAGAGGGGCTGAAACAGAGGGGCTGAAACAGAGGGGCTGAAACAGAGGGGCCGAATCAGAGGGGCTGTATCAGAGGGGCTGAAACAGAGGGGCTGAAACAGAGGGCGAGAAACAGAGGGGCTGAAACTGCGGGCGAGAAACAGAGGGCGAGAAACAGAGGGGCTGAAACAGAGGGGCTGAAACAGACGGGCTGAAACAGAGAGCCTGAACCAGAGGGCGAGAAACAGAGGGGCTGAAACAGAGGGCGAAAAACAGAGGGGCCGAAACAGAGGGTGAGAAACAGAGGGGGAGAAACAGAGGGCGAGAAACAGAGGGGCTGAAACAGAGGGGCTGAAACAGAGGGGCTGAAACAGAGGGGCTGAATCAGAGGGGCTGAAACAGAGGGGCTGTATCAGAGGGGCTGAAACAGAGGGCGAGAAACAGAGGGGCTGAAACAGAGGGGCTGAAACAGAGGGGCTGAAACAGAGGGCGAGAATCAGAGGGGCTGAAACAGAGGGCGATAAACAGAGGGGCTGAAACAGAGGGCGAGAAACAGCGGGGCGGAATCAGAGGGGCTGAAACAGATGGGCTGAAACAGAGGGGCTGAAACAGAGGGCGAGAAACAGAGGGGCTGAATCAGAGGGGCTGAAACAGAGGGCGAGAAACAGAGGTGCTGAAACAGAGGGGCTGAAACAGAGGGGCTGAAACAGAGGGCGAGAAACAGACGGGCTGAAACAGAGGGCGAGAAACAGAGGGGCTGAAACAGAGGGCGAGAAACAGAGGGGCGGAATCAGAGGGGCTGAAACAGAGGGGCTGAAACAGAGGGGCTGAATCAGAGGGGCTGATTCAGAGGGGCTGAAACAGAGGGGCTGAATCAGAGGGGCTGAAACACAGGGCGAGAAATAGAGGGGCTGAAACAAAGGGTGAACAACAGAGGGGCAGAAACAGAGGGCGAGAAACAGAGGGGCTGAAACAGAGGGGATGAAACAGAGAGCGCGAAACAGTGGGGCTGAAACAGAGGGCGAGAAACAGAGGGGCTGAAACAGAGGGGCTGAAACAGAGGGGCTAAATCAGAGGGGCTGAAACAGAGGGCGAGAAACAGAGCGGCTGAAACAGAGGGCGAGAAACAGAGGGGCTTAAACAGAGGGGCTGAAACAGAGGAGCTGAAACAGAGGGCGAGAAACAGAGGGGCTGAAACAGAGGGCGAGAAACTGAGGTGCTGAAACAGAGGGGCTGAAACAGAGGGCGAGAAACAGAGGGGCTGAAACAGAGGGCGAGACACAGAGGGGCTGAAACAGAGGGGCTGAAACAGACGGGCTGAAACAGAGAGCCTGAAACAGAGGGCGAGAAACAGAGGGGCTGAAACAGAGGGCGAAAAACAGAGGGGCCGAAACAGAGGGCGAGAAACAGAGGGGGAGAAACAGAGGGCGAGAAACAGAGGGACTAAAACAGAGGGGCTGAAACAGAGGGGCTGAAACAGAGGGGCTGAATCAGAGGGGCTGAAACAGAGGGGCTGTATCTGAGGGGCTGAAACAGAGGGCGAGAAACAGAGGGGCTGAAACAGAGGGCGAGAAACAGAGGGGCTGAAACAGAGGGGCAGAAACAGAGGGCGAGAAACAGAGGGGCAGAAACAGAGGGCGAGAAACTGAGGGGCTGAAACAGAGGGGCTGAAATAGCGGGCGAGAAACAGAGGGGCTGAAACAGAGGGCGAGAAACAGAGGGACTGAAACAGAGGGGCTGAAACAGAGGGGCTGAAACAGAGGGCGAGAAACAGAGGGGCTGAAACAGAGGGCGAGGAACAGAGGGGCAGAAACAGAGGGCGATAAACAGAGGGACTGAAACAGAGGGGCTGAAACAGAAGGACTGAAACAGAGGGACTGAAACAGAGGGCGAGAAACAGTGGGGCTGAATCAGAGGGGCTGAATCAGAGGGGCTGAAACAGAGGGGCTGAAACAGAGGGGCTGAAACAGAGGGCTAGAAACAGAGGGGCTGAAACAGAGGGCGAGAAACAGAGGGGCTTAAACAGAGGGGCCGAAACAGAGGGGCTGAAACAGAGGGGCTGAAACAGAGGCCGAGAAACAGAGGGGCTGAAACAGAGGGCGAGAAACAGAGGGGCTGAAACTGAGGGGCTGAAACAGAGGGGCTGAAACAGAGGGGCTGATACAGAGGGGCCGAATCAGAGGGGCTGTATCAGAGGGGCTGAAACAGAGGGGCTGAAACAGAGGGCGAGAAACAGAGGGGCTGAAACAGAGGGCGAGAAACAGAGGGCGAGAAACAGAGGGGCTGAAACAGAGGGGCTGAAACAGACGGGCTGAAACAGAGAGCCTGAAACAGAGGGCGAGAAACAGAGGGGCTGAAACAGAGGGCGAAAAACAGAGGGGCCGAAACAGAGGGCGAGAAACAGAGGGTGAGAAACAGAGGGCGAGAAACAGAGGGGCTGAAACAGAGGGGCTGAAACAGAGGGGCTGAAACAGAGGGGCTGAATCAGAGGGGCTGAAACAGAGGGGCTGTATCAGAGGGGCTGAAACAGAGGGCGAGAAACAGAGGGGCTGAAACAGAGGGCGAGAAACAGACGTGCTGAAACAGAGGGGCTGAAACAGAGGGCGAGAAACAGAGGGGCAGAAACAGTGGGCGAGAAACTGAGGGGCTGAAACAGAGGGGCTGAAATAGAGGGCGAGAAACAGAGGGGCTGAAACAGAGGGCGAGAAACAGAGGGACTGAAACAGAGGGGCTGAAACAGAGGGGCTGAAACAGTGTGCGAGAAACAGAGTGGCTGCAACAGACGGCGAGAAACGGAGGGGCTGAAACAGAGGGCGAGAAACACAGGGGCTGAAACAGAGGGGCTGAAACAGAGGGGCTGAAACAGAGGGGCTGAAACAGAGGGCGAGAAACAGAGGAGCTGAAACAGAGGGCGAGAAACAGAGGGGCTGAAACAGAGGGGCTGAAACAGAGGGGCTGAAACAGAGGGGCTGAAACAGAGGGTGAGAACCAGAGGGGCTGTATCAGAGGGGCTGAATCAGAGGGGCTGTATCAGAGGGGCTGAATCAGAGGGGCTGAAACAGAGGTGCTGAAACAGAGGGCGAGAAACAAAGGGGCTGGAACAGCGGGCGAGAAACAGATGGCGAGAAACAGAGGGGCTGAAACAGACGGGCTGAAACAGAGAGCCTGAAACAGAGGGCGAGAAACGGAGGGGCTGAAACAGAGGGTGAAAAACAGAGGGGCTGAAACAGAGGGCGAGAAACACAGGGGCAGAAACAGAGGGTGAGAAACTGAGGGCGAGAAACAGAGGGACTGAAACAGAGGGGCTGAAACAGAGGGGCTGATTCAGAGGGGCTGATACAGAGGTGCTGAATCAGAGGGGCTAAAACAGAGGGCGAGAAACAGAGGGGCTGAAACTGAGGGGGAAAAACAGAGGGGCTGAAACAGTTGGCGAGAAACAGAGGGGCTGAAACAGAGAGCGCGAAACAGAGGGGCTGAAACAGAGGGGCTGAAACAGAGGGGCTGAAACAGAGGGGCTAAATCAGAGGGGCTGAAACAGAGGGCGAGAAACAGAGGGGCTGAATCAGAGGGGCTGAAACAGAGGGCGAGAAACAGAGGGGCTGAAATAGAGGGCGAGAAACAGAGGGGCTGAAACAGAGGGGCTGAAACAGAGGGGCTGAAACAGAGGGGCTGAAACAGAGGGCGAGAAACAGAGGGGCTGAATCAGAGTGGCTGAAACAGAGGGCGAGAAACAGAGGGGCTGGAAACAGAGGGCGAGAAACAGAGGAGCTGAAACAGAGGGGCTGAAACAGAGGGCGAGAAACAGATGGGCTGAAACAGAGGGGCTGAAACAGAGGGGCTGAATCAGAGGTGCTGATTCAGAGGGGCTGAAACAGAGGGGCTGAATCAGAGGTGCTGATTCAGAGGGGGCTGAAACAGAGGGGCTGAATCAGAGGGCTGAAACTGAGGGCGAGAAATAGAGGGGCTGAAACAGAGGGCGAGAAACAGAGGGGCTGAAACAGAAGGCGAGAAACAGATGGGCTGAAACAGAGGGGCTGAAACAGAGGGCGAGAAATAGAGGGGCTGAAACAGAGGGCGAGAAACAGAGGGGCTGAAACAGAAGGCGAGAAACAGAGGGGCTGAAACAGAGGGGCTGAATCAGAGGGGCTGAGACCGAGGTCGAGAAACAGAGGGGGCTGAAACAGAGGGCGAGAAACAGTGGGGCTGAATCAGAGGGGCTGAAACAGAGGGCATGAAACAGAGGGGCTGAAACAGAGGGGCTGAAACAGAGGGGCTGAAACAGAGGGGGCTCAAACAGAGGGCGAGAAACAGAGGGTCTGAAACAGAGAGCGCGAAACAGAGGGCTGAAACAGAGGGCGAGAAACAGAGGGGCTGAATCAGAGGGGCTGAATCAGAGGGGCTGAAACAGTGGGGCTGAAACAGAGGGCGAGAAACAGAGGGGCTGAAACTGAGGGCGAGAAACAGAGGGGCTGAAACAGAGGGGAAGAAATGGAGGGGCTGAAACAGAGGGCGAGAAACAGAGGGCGAGAAACAGAGGGGCTGAAACAGAGGGGCTGAAACAGAGGGCTGAAACAGAGGGCAAGAAACAGAGGGGCTGAAACAGAGGGCGAGAAACAGAGGGGCTGAAACAGAGGTCGAGAAACAGAGGGGCGGAATCAGAGGGGCAGAAACAGAGGGGCTTAAACAGAGGCGCTGAAACAGAGGGCGAGAAGCAGAGGGGCTGAATCAGAGGGGCTGAAACAGAGGGGCTGAAACAGCAGGGCGAGAAACAGAGGGGCTGAAACAGAGGTGCTGAAACAGAGGGCGAGAAACAGAGGGGCTGAAACAGAGGGGCTGAAACAGAGGGGCTGAAACAGAGGGGCTGAAACAGAGGGCGAGAAACAGAGGGGCTAAATCAGAGAGCGCGAAACAGAGGGGCTGAAACAGTGGGCGAGAAACAGAGGGGCTGAATCAGAGGGGCTGAATCAGAGGGGCTGAAACAGAGGGGCTGAACAAGAGGGCGAGAAACAGAGGGGCTGAAACAGAGGGCGAGAAACAGAGTGGCTGAAACAGAGGGCGAGAAACAGAGGGGCTGAAACAGAGGGGCTGAAACAGAGGGGCTGAAACCGATGGCGAGAAACAGAGGGGCTGAAACAGACGGCAAGAAACAGAGGAGCTGAAACAGAGGGCGAGACACAGAGGGGCTGAATCAGAGGGCGAGAAACAGAGGTGCTGAATCAGAGAGGCTGATACAGAGGGCGAGAAACAGAGGGGCTGAAACAGAGGGCGAGAAACAGAGGGGCTGAACCAGAGGGCTGAAACAGAGGGCGAGAAACAGAGGGGCTGAAACAGAGGGCGAAAAACAGAGGGGCTGAAACAGAGGGGCTGAATCAGAGGTGCTGATTCAGAGGGGCTGAAACAGAGGGGCTGAATCAGAGGGGCTGAAACAGAGGGCGAGAAATAGGGGGGTTAAACAGAGGGCGAGAAACAGAGGGGCTGAAACAGAAGGCGAGAAACAGAGGGTCTGAAACAGAGGGGCTGAAAC